>NC_057416.1:7326422-8773265 GCF_019320065.1 Cervus canadensis | reverse complement strand
GATTAGTGAAAACACAAAGAGAAAAATAACTTTAAAAATAAAAGTTTCAAGGTCTGTATGTGAATATAAAACTTATAAAATATGTATAATTGCAATCTCATAGAAGGACAAAGATATTTGAAGAAATAATAGCAGCATTTAAAAATAATAATATTGTCAGATACCAAATTCTTATTTGAAAATTATGCAGAATGCCAAAAAAAACTTTAACACTATATATGATATTTAAACTGCTGATAACAAAGCACAAAGACATGGGTTAGTAGTTCTGAAATTACTTTATTTGCATATGAAGTTTGTGTGTGGGTAAAGATCCAGTGAAAATAACCAAGATAACCAAGAGAACATGATTGTACTGCTTTTGAATTAAACATACAAATATAAACTCATGATAGATCAGAGATGGATAGACAGATATATAGGTAGATGTATATGTGCATTACTGCAGTACATACATGTTTGTACCTATGTTCCTCTATCTGTAAACAGAGAGGAGCTAGAAGCAGTTGCAGTCTTGTGGCAATGAATAGATCCAGCCCCTAGGTGCTGGGTTTCTAAATACCATTTTTCAATAAGAGGAAGCAGGATTCCTTCAGATCTAGTTGATTCTCCACCTGACGAATGAAAAGTCTAGGATGATCCTAGAGCATCTTCTGGTGCCAGAAAATACTGCCATACTCATACTTTTTTGTATTACTTGTTAATAAAATTTTAAAAAGACAGTGCTACTGAATATGCAAGGGTCAAGAGCAGCTCAGTGGGAAAATTGGTATGAAACATAATGGTCCATGGATTTATTATAATCGTTTGGTATTTATTGGTCAGCATATTTTTATTGATCAAAATACATGATTTAAATTATAAATAAGTGGCTGTGAATTTCAATACAATATTCAGATGTATGATATAGAAAGAAAGTCATTAAATTATCAGTTTTTTTAAATATAATGGTATGATGTATGTCAATATTGATATAAGGGTAAAAAACAAAAAAAGTCAGTAGAAAATAACCTTACATTTATGCTGAGAAGAATTGCAAGAGGATATACATTAAAAGTGGAGTGAATTGTTAGATGTCAGCCATGTCCAACTCTTTGCAACCCCATGGATTATAGCCCGCCAGGCTCCTTTGTCCATGGAATTCTCCAGGCAAGAATACTGGAGTGGGTAGCCATTCCCTTCTCCAGGGGATCTTCCTGATGCAGGAATCAAACCCAGGTCTCCTGCATTGCAGACCGTTTCTTTTCTGTCTGAGCCACAAGGGTCCAAAATAGTATCTAATAGTATTTAATAGGCAGTCATTGGCACATAAAGAAAGAGAAATGAATTACTCCTTTCAGGTTATCTGTCTTTTCATGATTAGGTATAGTCACGCACATTACCCAGATTTTAGGGTGTTACCATTTTTTAAAAAATTAGTATGCTTTTCTTCTACCTTCTTCCAATAGACATGAATTTGAATATGTAAGACTCTGTCTATGCATGGATTTATCACTGGTGCTTTAGATTCTTTAGAGTAGAATATCTGTACAACAAGCAATACTTTTATTTAATCAACAAATGTTATTGACCTCCTACTAAATTGTATTATCTGTTCTTCATGTCATAAATATAGAAATGAACTAACGAGGACAAGTCCCAGTGGGGGGAGGCAGAGAAATTTAATATTAAACAAATAAGTACACATAATAATTTTAGATGGTAAGAAAAGGATATGAAGAAAATACAGTAAGATAAGGCTTCCCAGATGGTGCAGCAGTAAAGAATCCATCAGTCAATGCAGGAGACACGACTGATGAGGCTTCATCTCTGAGCTGGGAAGATCCCCTGGAGGAGGAAATGTCAGACCGCCCCAGTACACCTCCCTAGGAAACCCCATGGACAGAGGAGCATGGTGGGCTACAGTCCACGGTGTCCGAGAGGCGGACACCACTAAGCGCAGCGCACACAAGAGCAGCTCCGGGGGGGCATGGGAAGGAAAGTCCGCTCTAAGCAGATGATGTTGTAACTAAGACCGAAATGAAGAGGAAGAGAAAGCCGTTAGAGGAAGAGAATTACAGGCATGGGACATTGCTAATGCAAGACTGTGACAGAGCAACAGGCTTGATGAGTCCAAACACAAGCAAGAAGCATAATGCCCAATTAAGTTCATTCAATGAAAATTCCTCAGAAGTCTCATAGGAACCAAGGAAAACATAAAGAATTAGGATTTAAAGAAAGCAGAGACAATTCTGAAATTGTGATTTGTTGACATTTCATATTTTATAAATTATCCAAGTTTCAAGTGTATCTAAATCTATATATTGTAAGTTCATTAAATATCATCTAGTAAGTGCATATTAAATGCCAATGGATACTGTCCTCTTGATTAACTTTTAATATGAACTTAAAATAAGGCACGTTTGGCAGCATGTTGCTTCATATCCTATGAAAGCATTGTTTGACAGGTCTGTGCTTAGTCACTCAGTTGTGCATTCGTGCTTAGCTATCAGACTCTTTGTGACCCCATGGACTGTAGCCCACCAGGGTCCTCTTTCCATGGGGATTCTCCAGGCAAGAATACTGGAGTGGGTTGCCTGCCCTCCTCCAGGGAATGTCCCTAACCCAGGGATCAAACCCAGGTATCCTGCATTGAAGGTGGATTCTTTAACATCTCAGCCACCAGGGAAGCCCTTAACAGATGTACCCAAAGATTATGTAAGGAAATGTTCTTCATTCTACTTCCTGTTTCCTACTGATAAGATCTTAGATTTAGTGGAGTTACAGAATAACTCCCTTTAAAAAAAAGTTAGGTCCAATGGTTGTAGTTATTTGCCCCAAAGCATATTAACCAGTCTTATACTTAACAGAACACTTATCCTGAATTCTTTTATTAAGTTTTCATAACTACTCACCTCCTCAAATGTTCTTTGATCAAGCTTTACCACCTCTCTGGTGTCCTTTTTAATCAGTGAGTCAAATGAACTTGTCAATACCTATGCATTTTGTGGGCTTCCCGGGTGGCTCAGTGGTAAAGAATCCACGGGCAGTGCAGGAGCCATGTGTTCAACCCCTGGGTCAGGAAGATCCCCTAGAGAAGAAAATGGCAACCCACTCCAATATTCTTGCCTTAGAAATTCCACGGACAGAGTCTGGCAGGCTACAGTCCATGACGTTGCAAAGAGTCTAACAGAGCTAAGCATGAATACATACATTTTATATTTATTTAAGAATCATGTTTTTAACTTTTAGATCATTATATTTCAACAAACATATAAATAATTTTTTGATCCACATATATGTGTAACATAACAGATAAGATGCAAAATGTAAATATCTTAATGCTTGTTTTTGTTCAGAATTTTGGTTTTCTTTTCTCCTGAGAATTGCTGCATAAATATTTGTTTAGGCTTGCCTGTACCAGGCTGTATTATATTGTTTATAATAATGTAAGACTTCCTGCAAGACAGACTATATTTGTGACATATTTGCATACAAATATATAGTTTTGAAAGAAAAAACCATTTGATTTTAAAAGCTTATTATAACAGTTGTATCTTATGTAAATATCCTTACTAATGTTGTCTTACAAGTAAAAATATTATTTTATCATGTGCATAAATAAATAAGAATATAATACTCTCTCTTCAATAATATATTCCTTTGTGAGAAATTCTAGCATATACACGTTTACTTTGCATGCTTTTAGCAAACTTAGAATTTTAAGTGTATAAACTGTACAATAATCCAGTTATTTTTCACATGGGTTTATATTTTTCTCAAGATCTGTGTGCAGGGAAGAATGAGTGTGATCCATCATCGGCCATACCTCTGTACACATTAATTTTACGGAATTTAAAAATGCATAAATATAATCTAAGACTCCTCACAGACACCACATGAGCATCTTTCAGAATTTGTTTTGGGGTAGATAGTGAGATGCAGGAAGGGAAGCATAGGTAGAAAAAAGGCTCATAACTCATTTGCAAAAGGATTCATGTACATGCTTGAAGATAAGGATGCAACACACACTTGCAATATATATATTTGCAATGACATTCAAATACAGATTTTGCAAACGGAATATCATTATAAACAGTGTACAATATAATATATCTGAAAGCAGATTTAAGAGCGTCTGAATGTTTATTAAGAAAAACAAATGGGAAAACAGCATTGAGAGCTCTTGTGCTTTGCATTTCACACTAGCAGAGATAAAATTATATAAAGTTGATTTGGAGAGGCTCATTTTCCTCACCCAGAGACAATTAGAAAAAGAATAAACTGGTCACTAATTATTTTAAAAAAGGAAAATAAACACATGCAATAATAAAATTAAAAGGTTTTTTGCAGTAAAACATTTGGAAATATAAAGGAGAAAATAAGTAACATTCCACACACCCATGCATCTGCCTATTCAGATGACACCTCTGAGGAACTGAGTTAAAATATATGTAAAATAAAACATTCTGGTCATATGTCATCACAGGTAGACTAATTATGTAACTCTAGTATTTCGACTGGTTAAAGGAAAACGTTTTTTTCACCAGCAAAATTACTCTGAAACTCTGGGACCATAGCTAGAAGCAGGATTCTGGGAGAGATACTCAATGGCTTCCAGCCAGGTAATTAAAAAGAAAAAAAGTAATAAGCACACTTTTCAGAGGAAAATTAAAGATATACATGAATGCCTTTTGTATGCATTTTATCTGAAACAAATTTGAGTTTACCATTATCTCCTTGAGAATAAATAGGAGTTAAAAAATGTTTTCAGTTAAATTCAGGCAAGTGATTGACAGATGTATTCAGACACAGTTTACACAATCTTAACCTGCGTAAGTGGCCACTGTATGGAAGGTTCTTCTGAGCGGCTTTAATAACCTGTACTCACTACAGTTCTCCCTAGTCTGTCTTCATGATTCAAGTGAACTGTGTACTCTTACATGCATGTGCAAGTTCAGTTGCTCAGTCATGTCTGAATTTTTGTGACCTCAAGATCTGTAGCAGTCCACCAGGTTCCTCTGTCCATGGAATTTCCCAGGCCAGAAATACTGGAGCAGGTTCCCATTTCCTACTTCAAGGGATCTTCCCAAAGCAGGGATTAAACCTGCATCTCCTGTGTCTCCTGCATTGGCAGGTGGATTCTTTACCACTGAGCCACTGGGAAGCCCCAGGAACTAAAAAGGGAAAGATAACAGTTGATGAGCACATGAACCATACGTAAAAGATAAACGTGGAATCAAGCTTGCCCACCTCTATTTCATTGTTTATGCTCTAGGACAGAATAATTTGACCTATACATTCGTCTTTCTCATTAAGAAAGAGGCGGCTTTGGAGCTAAAAGAACATTTGTAGCTCTATGTTTTAGTAGATAAAATTAGTAGCTCTGCTGAATCTTGATTCAGATATATGAGTCACCCCTTGCTTTTCCAATTCTAAAGAGCCCTAGCAGAGAAGATTGGGTCCTATGGTATTGTCCTAACAGAATGGAAATAACTCCAACTAATACAGCTTCATTCTGTGGTCAGTGATCACACACTTTAAAATGCTGTCCCCACCACGAGCACATATGTAAGCTCACACCTGCACATTTGAGAAAATTCCCTTTCAATTCAGTTTCTCATTCATTTCTGTGGGACCAAGATGGCATGTGAGAAAGGCAGTGGGAAGGGGAAGCCTGTTACTGCATAGATTGCTCCTGAAAAATAAAAACAAAGCAGAATGAAGTCTAACTTTTACTGGATTAATAATTTATCTTATCTAGGGATACAATTTTAATAAATCACATTATATAGTTAGGTCTTTTAACTCAACGAAATGGTTTCTTTCAGCCTGTGTTTTAATGTGTAGTCATTATTTAAAATAAACATTATTTGTGGGATGGATGTTCTCTTTTTCAAAGGGCAAAAATTTATCTGCAAGAAAGATTAGGCGAGGTGTCCTCCGGACCCCTCCCAGGAGCAGGGATACTAGTGAGGTGGGGCGAGTGCCCTGCAAGTGCAGCGCCAAGCCGGAAGACCTCTCCCAGAAGGCACCGCGCCACCCCAAGGGATGCCGGGAAGGACGGCTCTGCTCCTTATTTAAATATATATATATATATATATGTATGTATGTATATATATGTATATGTATATATATCTGCAGGAAAAATTCTAGTAAATGGCCCAAATGGGTCTTCATCCAAAAGTCCAGGGTACCTAATCACCAAAATAACTTGGAGATTTTTGTCTCTAAAAGCATACTTGATGTTTATTTCAGTGTATCTATAAATCATTGTAAATCACTGTCAGGGATCTTTGTCAAATTTAATCTTCCTGCCTCCACCCACTCCCCAAAACCTGTCTGCTGCTGCTGCTAAGTCGCTTCAGTCATGTCCGACTCTTCACAACCCCATGGACTGCAGCCTATCAGGCTCCTCTCTCCATGGAATTTTCCAGGCAAGAGTACTGGAGTGGAGTGCTATTGCCTTCTCCGCCAAAACCTGTCTATACATAGGGAAAGCGAAATATAGAATACTGGAGTGGGTTGCTATTCCCTTCTCCAGGGGATCTTCTCAACTCAGGGATCAGACCTGGGTCTCCTGCATTGCAGGCAGATTCTTTACCATCTGAGCCACCAGGCAAGTCCAATACAAAAGTATTTATTATGGAAAGATTTATTATCTAAAAGTTGTGTCATATAAGCATGCTTTGAAAATATGAGATGACAAGAAGTTCTGATTTATCCTCAATATAATACAGTTATCTATGTAATTCTGGCAGAAAAATTATTTCTATACTAGTCCATCTAAAGTAGCAATATACAAGTAAATGAGGGATCTCCTCACAGCTAATTTCCTCTGGTGCCTCATTGCTTCTCATAGACTAGTATGTGACTTTCACAGTTAAGGAAAAACAGAGTGTCTCACTCTGTTTTCAAACACAGTTTATATGTTCAGATAACAGACTGGTGCCTTACAGATTGAAATTGAGCAGCCTTCTTTTAGTGGATCAACTTATCCACTCTGGGCTTCGCTGGTGGCTCAGCCGTAAAAGAACCTGCCAGCAATGCAGGAGACCCAGGACACGTGGGTTTGATCCCGGGTTGGGAAGATGCCATGGAGGAGGAAATGGCAAACCACTCCAGTGTCTTGCCTGGAGATTCCTATGGACAGAGGAGCCTGCCAGGCTACAGTCCACCGGGTTGCAAAGAGTCAGACAGGGCTGAAGTGACTGAGCACGCATGCATTGATTCACTCTAACCCAATGCTAGGAGTCAATTGTTAGTTTTGTGCTAGCATACGCCAACAACTTTATCCATGGCCACTTGTTAAAAACAGTAGCCATGGCTTCTTGGATTCAAGAGAGAGACTTCATGACTGAACAAAATAAGATATTTCATGGATCAAAATCATTCCAAATTCTCCATGTCATGCTCAGTTTATATCCTCACTCCAAGAAGGACAACTTCATAATGAATTTCTAGGCTCCCGTATTACAGTGTGTGTGTGTGTGTGTGTGTGTGTGTGTGTGTGTGTGTGTGTGTGTGTGTTACAGTGTTTCCCACTTTCTCTGCAATAACAACAGAGGCACCAGGAGAGGTTTCTACTGCATTTTTATCCATGGGATTTCTCCTCATCTTTTCATATCCTAGGATTTAAACACTATCAGTATACTCAGCATAATTATCCAAATATCCTCACTGACATTTTATGTGTCAGTGAGGATTCTGAGTTCCCATAAGAGGCATTTGAAAATGAGGTTTTCTAAATCAGTGAATTGTGTTAAAACAAATACGCACGACCAACAACTGAAAAATTTTCAGGCAAAAAGCATTACCGTTCAAGGGTATTCTGTTTTGAGGAGATGTCAGATTCCTAGCAGAGAATGAGGAAAGTCGAGAATTATAATTTTATTTGAATTACAAGCCCCTCTATGATTAATATCAATGACAGTAGCCTCTGCAACTAAAACATGTAAATCCTCTCAAACACCTACTGTGTGGCAGAGTTAGGCGGGAGCTGTAAGGCACTCTTCCTTCTCTGCTCTTGTTCCATCAGTACTTGTTCTGACATTGCCTCAGTGCCTTTCCATTTGAGATATTTCCTCTGATGTTCCATTCAGTTGCCCTGCCCTTGCTGACCCAATAGACTCATGTTTTAGTTGTGATGCTCAGAATACCAAGCCCTACTAAACTATCTCACTGTAGATATGCCCTCCTCCATTCTAGCTATGCTAGACTCAATTCGGTGATTTCTATACTTCTAGTATTTATCTTCAGCCTTAAAGAAAGTTTTGTGTTTCATTTTCTCAGAAATTACTAACTGCAGATTTCTTTTTCACTAGTGAGTGGTGTTCACCCCAAGATAGTCTCCTTCAGGTTTTCCGAAAACTCTGAGGAAGCATGTGAAGGGAGAACCCCTAGAAAAAGAAGGAGGTTTTACAGAAGTGCCTAAGTGTGACAGTTCTCTTTACCCAGGAAATAAAAAATAGCATGCATATACCTTTGATTACCTCATAAGGGAAACCTTTGGATAACTGAAAGTTTTCTAGGAAGTCAACAAAAAATGCAATTTATCCCACAAAAACTGAATTTTACTTACATATATTGGCATGTTGGCTCAAAAATGCTATCTACTTGCTGCCTTTAATGAAAGTGAGAAAAGGACCACATAAAGGCTTACACAAAACACAAACTGCAAATAACACATTCAAGCAAGATTATTTTAGAGGCTTATTATTGTAGTCAGAATATATGACAGTACCTTGTATATTTTAATCCAAACATAAGTCTATGATATCACAATTACTGTTAGAATCACCTTGCTCCTATAATTTCAAATATTCATTTGTATTAATTTTAGTGAGGAATACATATTCAATATTCATCAGATTTATGTTTTCATTATTCATTAAATAATAAAATGACAGCCTGCACACTCGCCTTCCTCCAGTGCATGCTGAGAGAGCAAAATGAAAATGAATGAGCCCCAGAAATGGTACAGATGTTGCCTGGACTAGAATGCTAATACCTTAGTGCTTCCAAATGCCACTTTGTCGGAAAGAAGAGAATGGTACTGGAGATTCAAGAGGCTGATACATAATATACCATATACAGCTGGCTGAAGGGAGAAAGAGAGTGAAGAATTATGATTAGGAGAGTTTAGACAGGAATACAAATTTCCTACTATGGGAGAGATATTCCAGTTCTTCTGGTATTTGATTTTAAGTTGGGGTACTTTGGAAATGAATACTAAAGATAGTTTTGGATAGTCTTCAGAATATTCCCACAATAACAAAATCATGTATCATTTATAATCGACTGCCAACATCTGTTAGCATCAGATAAAGATACACCCCTTTTTATATGTGACTGAAATATTAGAAGCAGGTTTCCCTGGCGGCTCAGACAGTAAAGAATCTGCGTGCAATGCAGGGGACATGGGTTTGATCACTGGGCCAGGTAGATCCCCTTGAGGAAGAAATGGTAAGCCATTCCAGTAGTCTTGCCTAGAGAATCACTTGGACAGAGGAGCCTGGCAGGCAACTGAAGCTACTTAGCACTAGCACTAGCAAGCGCAGCCAGTCAGTTCAGTCACTCAGTGGTGTCTGACTCTTTGCAACCCATGGACTGCAGCACGCCAGGCTTCCCTGTCCCTCATCAACTCATGGATCTGCTCAATTTCATGTCCATCAAGTCAGTGACGCCATCCGACCATCTTATCCTCTATCATCCCCTTTTCCGCCCACCTTCAATCTTTCCCAGCTCAGGATCTTTTCCAACGAGTCAGCTCTTCACATCAGGTGGCCAAGGTATTGGAGTTTCAGCTTCAGCATCAGTCCTTCCAATGAATATTCAGGACTGATTTCCTTTAGAATTGACTGGTTTGAACTCCCTAAAGTCCAGGGGACTCTCAAGAGTCTTCTCCAATACCACAGTTCAAAAGCATCAATTCTTCAGTGCTCAGCTTTCTTTATAGTCCAACTCTCACATCCGTACATGACCACTGGAAGAAACATGGCTTTGACTAGACGGACCTTTGTTGGCAAAGTAATGTCTCTGGTTTTTAATATGCTGTCTACATTAGTCATAGCTTTTCTTCCAGGGAGCAAGCATCTTTTAATTTCATGGCTGCAGTCACCATCTACAGTGATTTTGCTGCTAAGTCACTTCAGTCATGTCCGACTCTGTGCGACCCCATAGACGGCAGCCCACCAGGCTCCCTCGCCCCTGGGATTCTCCAGGCAAGAACACTGGAGTGGGTTGCGATTTCCTTCTCCAATGAATAAAAGTGAAAAGTGAAAGTGAAGTCCCTCAGTCGTGTCCGACTCTTAGCGACCCCATGGACCACAGCCTACCAGGCTCCTCCATCCATGGGATTTTCTAGGCAAGAGTACTGAGTGGGGTGCCATTGCCTTCTCCACTACAGTGATTTTGGAGCCCCCTAAAATAAAGTCTGTCACTGTTTCCACTGTTTCCCCATCTATTTGCCATGAAGTGATGGGACCTGATGCCATGATCTTAGTTTTCTGAATGTTGAGTTTTAAGCCAACCTTTTCACTCTCCTCTTTCACTTTCATCAAGAGGCTCTTTAGCTCTTCTTTGCTTTCTGCCATAAGGGTGGTGTCCTCTACATATCTCAGGTTATTGATATTTCTCCTGGCAATCTTGATTCTAGCTTGTGCGTCATCCATCCTGGCATCTTGCATGATGTAATCAGCATATAAGTTAAGTAAGCAGGGTGACAAAATACAGCCTTGATGTACTCTTTTCCCAGCTTAGAACCAGTCTGTTGTTACATGTGCCATTATAACTGTTGCTTTTTGACCTGAATACAAATTTCATAGGAGGCAGGTAAGGTGGTCTGATACTCCCATCTCTTTAAGAATTTTCCAAAATTTGTTGTGATCCACACCATCAAAAGCTTTGACATAGTCAACAAAGCAGAAGTAGATATTTTTTTGGAACTCTCGCTTTTTCTTTGACCCAGCAGATATTGGCAATTTGACCTCTGGTTCCTCTGCCTTTTCTAAATCCAGCTTGACCATCTGGACATTCATGGTTCATGTACTTTTGAAGCCTGGCTTGGAGCATTGTTTTGCTAGCGTGTGAGATGAGTGCAATTATACAGTAGTTTGAACATTCTTCCTTGGTGGCTCACCTGGTAAGAAATCCGCCTGCAATGCAGGAGGGGAATAGCTATCCACTCCAGTATTCTGTCCTGGAGATTTCCACGGACTGTGTAGTCCATGGGGTTGCAAAGAGTTGGACACGACTGAGCCACTTTCCCTTCCACTAGCAAGCACAGAAGAGTTTATATGAGGAAGACCTTGGAAGGTTTCTCCACATCCAACCAAGGTGAAATTATTGTTCTTCCAACGTGTCTTCTGTAGCTGTGATCTTTAGGAATAGACTCAAAAATTACATACGCCAGAAGAAATCTTCAGTTTTTCACTCCATAAATAAAGGATATTTATTGAGTTAACAAATTCCATTTGTCTATATTTAACATTGTAAGATACCTGCCTTCCTGTTTTACATAGGAGCTGTAAATGGCACCCCACTCCAGTGTTCTTGCCTGGAGAATCCCATGGACAGAGGAGCCTGGTGGGCTACAGTCCATGGGGCCACAAAGAGTCGGACATGAGTAAACAACTAAACAACAGCCATTTTGCATTCTCACTCACAGTGCATACACGTTCTAGTTACTCATCATTTTCATCACAAACATTTCTGAAATTCTTATTTCCCTTCTTCTCCTTCTCCTTTTTCCTTCTTCTCTTTCTCTTCCTTTCTTCTCTTTTTCTTCCTCCTTCTCCTTCTCCCTGTAATAAGTATAAAACAACATCTCCTTATGGCTTTTATTCACATTTTGCTAATGAGTAATGATTTTGAATATCTTTTCACAAACTTATATGCCACCAATATATACTCTTTTGGGAAATGTCTTCCAAATAATTTGTCCATCTTTAAATTAGTTTGTCTTGTTATTGTGTTTTAGCAGTTATATATATTCTCAGTAGAAGCCTTTAGTCAGATGTATATTTTGCCCATATTTATTTTTAATCAGTGGCTTATCTTTTTAGTTTCTTTGAACAGCACATATTTTAAATTTTGATAAGTTATAACTTATTAATTAACTCTATTTTATAGTTTACACTTTTTTGATCTAAGAATTTTTGCCTAATCTGAGGTCATGAATGTATTCTTCTATTTTCCTCTATAGTTCTATGTTTTGCATTTAGATCTAGAGACTTTTTGTATGAATATTTAAATATTCAAGTCCTATATTTTTAAGGTCATCAATCTCCATTGCATTACTTTGGCTCTTTTGTTTAAAAAAAAAAAAAAAGACTTAACTGTGTAGGTCTATTCCCAGATTCGCTATTATATTCAGTTTGTTTATAAACCTGTCACATTATGCCTAAATCACATTGCTTTGCTTACTCTAGCTTAATAACAATTTTTAAAATCAGGTAGTATAAGTCCTCTAACTTGAATAATTGGAGTACATGAGCTCACCTAGGATA
Source organism: Cervus canadensis (assembly GCF_019320065.1). Classification (NCBI taxonomy): domain Eukaryota; kingdom Metazoa; phylum Chordata; class Mammalia; order Artiodactyla; family Cervidae; genus Cervus; species Cervus canadensis. Next base: position 8,760,777 of record NC_057416.1, on the reverse strand, counting down.
TGGGGATACATTGAAAAATAAAGCAGCAGCATGTGACTGGGACTGAGAAATACTGAGTTAACCTACGAGACACGATGTTCCAGAGGGCCAGGGCTCTGTCAGTGTGTGTTCGGCTTCTGGCAAGATATCCGATATGAAAATTCTCTCTCCAGACTATTTTTGGTTATACGAAATAATACAAAGTAAGTTGAAATCTTTTGTGGACTTTCTCAATACCTTCAGACTTCAGCAGTGTTTTGAAAGAGTTGCTTCAAAGTTAATGATTAAATCAGGTTTAATCTCAAGTGACATGTCCCAGGCTTTTCTGAACTCCTGTGACTTGTGTTGGATTTTTTCTTAGCCTTCTTTGTGCTTCATATTTATCTGTTGAAATAGTTGCATCTGCTTCACTAGAACTGTGTTAGTATATGTACAAAGTTTAGATATTAACTGGCATAACAAATGCTAATAGAATAAAGGTAACTATTATCAATGTCGTTGTCAACATCATCACAGCCTTAGTCCCAGTAAGTCTTCATTTAAGGAGAGACTGGTTTCTTTTGTTGTGGAAGTAGGGAATAGTGGTAATGGCCAGTGATAGTGCTTTAATGCAAAAGTATCTGCTCTACTGGGGCTATGTTTTGCATTTAGATCTAGAGTTCAGAGGTAAAGAATGGTTCAGAGGTAAAGAATCCACCTGCCAAGCTGAAAATGCAAGTTCATTCCCTGGGTCAGGAAGAACCCCTGGAAAAGGAAATGGCAACCCACTCCAGTGTTATTGTCTGGGAAATCCCATGGACAGAGGAGATTGGCCTACTGCAGTCCATGGGGTCACAAAGAGTGAGCTACGACTTAGCAATTAAACAACAACATCTGCTTTAATACTAAGCTGCTGTTTTTTGATCCTCCTTTGAATCAACAGTGGTGTCATTCTATTTTGTTTTCTCTTCTCTTCAAAGGTACCTCTATTTTGTTTATCACTTGTGTTTTCCTACCCCTGGGATTATGAAACAGGAGTAATCATATCCAATACTTCCTTTTTTTTGGAGTATTCATGACAAGCAAATCAAGCTCAGTTCCAGTGGTGATTTTGTGAATAAATGGACCAAGCAGGGTGAGTAGCAAAACTAAGATATCTTGAAAAGTTCGTGATGCTAGTATATAACTTCAGCATATTTATTAAAATCATAAGCAGCAAATAATGGAAATTTCAAGGATTCACATATATTCCTGATGATGTTATTCAGCAGACTCCCTAAAGTTTTCTCAAGATCGCCCTTTGTGTAGGCAAAACTCACATCCTGTTAGATAACTTTCAATTCTAACTCCTGTCTTTATTTAAATCATAGTCTAGAAATGGAAAAAATAATGTATAAGCTAATTTATGCTTATGAAATGCTACAGACTAGTGATACCTGTCTGGGTATCTAATGGAAATTGTTTCTTGTGATTGACCAGTTCCTTTCCTGTTATATGTGGGATTGTCATGCTACTAACATCAACAGGCCACAGAATGTCCGAAGGCATCTTCTAAAAATCCTAAGAATAGGAGACATCTTAGGGAGAAGAGAAGAGATTTCTGACTTTGGCATGCATCAAGTTGATATTTTCAATCTAAGTCTTTGTCCAAGTGTTAGAGAACAATATTCATTCTGTCTTACATGAAATGTCTTTCTAAATAGAATACTCATTTTATGGAAAAGGAAATCTATTGAAGTATTATCACCTTGCTCTTATCTAGATCATTCTACAAACAGGTTTGAAACTCATTTATATTCCCATAGGCCTTAGGCATTTTCTAAGGCCACTATATTGATGCATTTTGAATCAGAGGAACACAGGAGGCAAAGAAGTTTACACGTGTGTTTTTTCCTTGAATTCTTATAATATGTTGAACAAAAAGATGTGTGTGAAGGAGAGAAGGAATAGGAACAGGTAAATAACTGTCAGAAAAATTCAGCGTGAAGCAAATGAGAAACAACATATGGAGAAAGATAGTAATTATACTTTGGACTCTGCAAGGGGATTTTTACAAAGAGAATCGTATGTGTGTGTATGTTTGATTCAGCTGTGTCTGAGTCTTTGTGACCCCGTAGACTGTAGGCCACCAGAGTCCTCTGCCGTGGGATTTTCCAGGCAAGAATACAGGAGTAGGTTGCCATTTCCTACTCTAGGGGATCTTTCTGACTAAGGGATTGAACCTGTGTCTCTTGCATCTCCTGCATTGGCAGGTAGATTCTTTACTGCTGTGCCACCTGAGAAGCCTGTGTATATCCATATACATGGTATAATTTCCATACGGGAAATATAATTTCATGGATCAATATGTTTTTTTTTTATTTTTCTAAAAGCACTACTGCTAAATTTTATCATTCTCATCTTTTCATCTACATAACAAAATAAGAAGCCAATAATACATTTCTCCTTTTTCCTATGTTACAGGCAAGCATGATTTTAGATTACATTTTTCAGTTTCTTTCAAATTCTATATAGCCTTTTTCTATAGAAAAGAAAAAGGGACCTTCTTTACCAGTCAGCCTGATTCCCAAAAGCATTCAGTGACTTCTCCATTCTGTAGAGCAGTAATTCAGAAGTAAAAAAAAAAAAAAAATGTTTGGCCTGTTACCAATTATTAGTTGGAAATATTTCCTTCATATATACCTATTCATAAAACACTTTGAAAGGGGATGCTTTTGTCTTAAAAGTGAAGTGCTGAATAATAATTTGTGACATCAAATACATCTTTGGATGATCATCTCTGTCTTTTATCTCCCAAAAGCTCCTGAAAACTGTTATATTGGTTATTGTGGTTCAGCCAGTATTCTACTTAATGTGAAGTGAGAGCTAAACTTCAATTTCTTTCCTGCAGCCTCTTATAATTTTATCAGTAATTTGAGTGCTTTATAAACAGGAGAGGTTAAAAGAGTTAGTCATAATGGATGAAAGAATGCAAGTAATATTTTCAGCATATTTATAAGTAGCACATACTTGAAGTTGACATTAAAATTTTACATTTAAGACCTTCATGCAAGTCTTTCAATATATATTTAATGATGAGTCTACTATGTGGGTTTAAAAGTATTTATCCACAAGAAAATCTTTTAGTAAAAGTGCCTGCATTTAGCATAATAAGGCACTTAGACTCTACCTTGTCACTCTAGTGGTATCACAGTACATTTTTCTTAGTTTTCCTCTAAGAATTATTTTAAGGTATGGAAAGCATATAATTTAGAGTATAGTTTGATGTTAGGACCAAAGAGAGCTATAAGTGTGGTGACAGCACTTTCTGTTTATTTATTTAGAATAATGTAAAATAAATACATGTTTTTCTATGCAAAACATTTTCTGTGTAGATACAAGCACACACATATATGCATTTTGATTGTTGTAGAAAAATAACTTTAAAATGCTTAGAAAAGTTTCCTGTCTGTTGGAAGTTAATTAATGTAAAAAGAAAAAGTATTGGAATATAGGTTTCCATACCTGTGATATTGCGAATTGTAGTAAGGAATATGTATTAGGTCTTTGTCCACATTTCTGGCACAGAGCTCCTAAAATCCTTGGATTCCTAAGTGTTGAGAGCAACAAGGGTGTCTTTTGTTATGTTAATGAGACAACCAGTAAGACTGCAAGTTGCAGCCAATGATTTAATCAGTCTAATGAGGCCTCCATAAAACCCCAGAAGAACAGAATTATAAGAGCTTCCAGGTTGGGGAACCCCCACCCATGTACAATCATGCCAAACCCCAGGCTCCACAGGGACAGAAATGCCTTTGGTCGGGACCTGGCCCTCTGTATTTCACCATCTGGCTATTTATTCCTGCCCTTTAAGATTTTTGGTAACAGATCAGTGATCTCCTGAGTAAAAAGCTTTCTTGAGTTCTGTGAGCCATTCCAGCAGACTAGTTGAACCCAAGGAGTGGATCATGGAAATCTTTGATTTATAGACAGTCAGAAGTATAGGTAACAACCTGGGCTTGTAATTGATATCTGCAGTGGGGTGAAGTGGGAGCCATCTTGTATCCTTAGCCTGTGGGATTGGACGTTATCTCCAGGTAAATAGGATCAGATGGACTTCCCAGGTGGCCCATTGTTAAAGAATCTGCCTGCCAATCCAGGAGAAGCAGGAGTCATGGATTCCATCCTTGAGAGGGGAAGATCCCCTGGAGGAGGAAATGGCAACCTGCTCCAGTAGTCTTGCCTGGGAAATCTCATGGACAGAGGATCCTAGCAGGCTACAGTCCACGGGGCTGCAGAGAGTCGGACACAACTGAGCTTGCACACACCAGACAGGGTCAGAAAGGAGTGGAATTGTAGGATACCCAGCTGGTGTCTAAGGATTGCTTGTTGGTGGGTGAGAACCTCCCTTCCACATGATGAAATTCGGTTCAGGAAGCTAAAAGAACACCTCTCCTAAGAAAGAAGGCCATAAATTGAACTAAAGTTGAGCTCTAAATATAGACTCTCAAGGAAGAGTTTAAGATGTTAAGTTGTTTAAGATGTTAAGTTGTTTAAGATGGTAGAACTATAAACATATATGAAATCTTACTGGAAAGATCCAATATTGAAATAAAGAGTGAATATAAATCAGAGAACGGAAATAATAAACTCTCATGAAATAGAAATAAACTCTCATGAAATAGAAAGTGATGGAATTGATCATACCAAGGGATTACCTAAAATGAGACTACAAACACGTTCACATGCCCAAAGGAAAAATAAATGTGTGTGGATAAATATTCTGTAGATTTTATAATAGGAAATATTTGGAGTAAGGAAAAAAAAAAACAAAAAACAGAGATCTGAAGTTGTATGTTGTCTTCTAGGATTTTATCCCGTATAATTTATGCCTCCCCTTATCCCATCCACCATTCCACCCTCTCCACTTTCCCCCAGTTTTCTACCATCTGGTCTAACATAGACCATGTATGGTCTAACATCAGAAAATCACCATCATATTTTGCTTTGAAGAGACCCTTTGCTTTTTTCATTTAATAGTATCTGGTTTTCTATAGCTTTCATTACTTATTTTGTTGCCATTCCAATAAAAGGTTTTTATTTGATTGGATTTAGTTTGATTTTACCTAACTGTACCCTAAATAGCACAGACTTGTTAGTGGGTGTTATCCTCTTTGCTCTTTATAGCTATTTCCAGATTATCACTCTTTGTTAGAAACTTTTTTACTGTGGTCATCTAGGAATCTTCAGGTCAGCTCTACCCAGTCAGATGTTTTAAGTTATCTTTCCCAGAGTCATCCTTAGCAACAGGTTGAACACCATGCAGCTGATTCACCTACCACACTTGCCTCTCAGTTATTTCATATCTGCACTTCAAAATATTTTCCTCTAGAACCCCACACCTGAACATATAATGATATTCTAGAACTCAATACTGTCCATTATTTTACTACCTCCAATATTTCAATTTCAAACATCCTATTCCCCACGAATTATGTTGTTCCAGTTTACGAATCTAGGAAATAAGACTGCACTAATGATTGTGTGACTCATTGGAGTCCTTTGTTGACAAAAAACAATTGTTTCTAACCATCCCCAAATCTTTATAGATTTAGCAGTTCTTTCTGTCCTAACTACCTTCTCTAATATATTGCCTTTCCCACAGTCATTCTCACTATCGAGTACAATTTATTTTTGCTATATTATTTACAATAATCTTTACTAGTTGAAAATGTGTCATATCCTTGCTTATTCATTGCTAACTCAGTTGCTAGAATGCAAGCTCTCTGAACACAGAGAATTTTTCTCTCATTTTCTCTTACATCCCCAAGTTTGGCATAGAGTAGGCAATAGTAAGAGCTTCCTAGGTGGTGTTGGTGGTAAAGAACTCACCTGTCAATACAAGAGACATAAGAGAAATGGGTTCAGTCCCTGAGTCAGAAAGATGCTTTGGAGTAGGGCATGGCAACCCACTCCAGTATTCTTTCCTGAGAATCCCCATGGACAGAGGAGCCTGGCAGGCCACAGTTCATAGAGTCGAAAAAAGTCAGACATGACTGCAGAGACTTAACATGCATGCACAAGCAACAGTAAATATCTTCATTAAATAAGTGAATGAACTAACTGATTGTCACTTCCACTCTACTGAATCTATTTAAATATGGATGGTAGCCTGCATTTATACTTTAGTTCTATCAATACTTAAGAGTCAAAGCATATATTACTGTTTCAATTGTGGGTTATATCATTACAAATGCATAATTATTTTGGAACAATAGAGAAAACTATGTAATTTATTTTGTTCTTGAACTTGCTATTTCGTAATACTTGTTTTCTTAATTAGTATTTATCAAAAAATACATCTCATGTAAGCTTAAGGATATTAGAAACAGAGAAGCCAATGTTTAAATTAAACACTACTGTTAGAAATTGGGTCATATTCTCTTTAAATTGTGAAAACACAAATTCTGCACTCTGAAAAAGAACTTTTTAATTAATTTTGTCAGGCTAGGTAAAAATATATATGTATCATGTAGTATCCATTTTCATATTACTGCTTATCATGTGTGTACATTTATGTATACATTTCATTGCAGGGTTATATATGCAAATGTGTATATATATACACATATATATGCAAGTATATATAAATAGGCTGAACTTAATGGGTGATTCAAGTGCCTCTTCATTTTTTTTTTTATTTTTACTGTAAGCGAATTTCACTTACTGCATTAGGTTTCCTGCAAAATCTAACTTCTACCTAGATGCAATTCTATCTTTCTTGAATAATGATAATTATAAGGCTGAGAATTTGGCAGAGCTTTCCCTGGTAGCTCAGATGGTAAAGAATCTGCCTGCAATGCAGGAGACCTGGGTTCATTCCCTGGGCTGTGAAGATCCCCTGGAGGTTAACATGGCAACCCCACTCCAGTATTCTTCCCTGGAGTATCTTCATTGACAAAGGAGCCTGGCAGCTACCGTCCATGGGGTCACAGAGTCGGACACTACTGAGTGACTGAGTACAGACACAGATAGAAAGATTGTTATATACTGGCCTTAAAAATGCAAGTTTCCTTGAAAAAAAAATGTACTTCTTTTAGATGAAAAATAAAGACATATGTATGAGATGTTAGGAATAGATAATGGTATACAAATGAAAGATATTATTAACTAGTAATACTTTGAGTTACATATGTATTTAATGGGGCTTCCCTGGTGGCTCAGTCTGTAAAGAATCTACCTGCCATTCTGGGTTCTATACCTAGGTCAGGAAGATCGCCTGGAGAAGGGAATGGTATGCCTAAATACAACCAGTGTATTAGCAAGTTTACTTTAATAGTGCTATTCAGTTTCACATTCTACAACAGGCAGTAAATATAATTGTATAGATGATACCATCCACTGAAATATTTTTCATATTTATCATTTTCTTTGGCTCACCTATTTTTTATTATCCTATTTTTATCCTCTAATCCTTTCTACACTCTTTAATTTGTGCAGTCCAAAATCAACTAAAACCCATCTACTTTTGGAATAAGAACAAATTCATTGTCTTTTTCTTGTATTCCTCCAATTCAAGCCTATCTCCTGTTGCATACCACATTGCATAACCAAATATTCACTTAAGGAAATTAATATAATTGAGGAAAAATTTTAATTTCTAAATGAATTCTACCAACATCCTCAGTAATCTTCTTCCATTATTCCATAACTATCAGTAATACACTTCAGTGATAAATAATAAAGTAGAAAAATGTAATGGCAGAAGTAATAATCATAGTAAAATTTATTCAAATTTCATTTATTGCTGGATTTGTCCCAGATATGCTGTCTCTGGGACTCCCAGGCGGCTCAATGGGTAAAGAATCCACCTGCAATGCAGGAGACGCAGAAGATTCAGGTTCAATCCCTGAGTCGGGAAAATTCCCTGGAGAAGGAAATGGCAACCCACTCCAATATTCATGTCTGGAAAATTCCATGATCAGAAGAGCCTGGGGGGCCAAAGTCTATGTGGTTGCAAAAAGTCAGACACAACTGAGGAACTGAGCATTCATGCACCCTTGTCATATTGTAATAGACCTGTTGACAGGTACGTCTCCCACACTTGCTTGATTAAAAGAGAAGGATGATAATGCTTACAAAAAAATGCATATTATACATAGAATGAAGATAGTGCATTTTACTCTCTCCTGCAATCTTTTATCTCATCTAATTTCAACTTTATGTAATTTCCTGAATTAAAACCACCCATCCTACTTATAGTCTATATATTACACTCCAGTGTTTTAGCTAAAAATTTTCACTAGAGTATGACCTTCACTGAGAGCTCACATAGGTGATACGCCAGTCCTCAAGAATACTGTTCTTTGAATCTTTTGAGACATAGAGACTTAATACTGAATTTTCCATAAATGCTCATAAACACCTGCTCAGAGAGACTTGGTGTCCATTGTTTCTGGTCAGACTCTTAAGTAGGTCTAATCAACACAAATGCTTATCAGGCTTTTCTGTCCTTCGCTGTAACTTGGCATATGGTGCAGCACTAGCAAAAGATGACTGTTGTGTAAATGATGACATGTATTTTGTTAGATAAACACAAATCAAGTGTTTGGTGATTGACTGTGATAGTTTGCCCCTCTCAACCACACACACACACACACACACACACACACACACACACACAATGTTACATATAATCTCAGTGGCTGTGTCAAATCTTGTGAAACAAAGTTGCAATGAGCCACAATTCTCTTGTTTAATATCTATTTGTTTTATATTCATTGTTTTAAGATTAAGCACAACTGGAGAATAGATAACTTTCCTTAGGAGAATATATCTAAGGTATTATAATTTTTAAATATGTAAATAAAATGACTTCTCCTATATTGCAAATGTTCACAAAATAATATTTTACACAGAAGTGCACAGTTGAGATTTTTTACTCATAAAGGATCAAAAATCCAATTTTTTCATTATCAGCCCTCAAAAGAAATAAATTAATTGTAAATATATTTAATGTTGAAGTTATCCTAATTTTTAAATGAAATCAGAACATGTTGAAGTCTAACCTCTTATTTTTCCTACACGTTTAAAATGTGTGCATATTGAAGCAATCATTTATGAAATATTTTAATCCGTGTTGCTACATCATATTTATTTGAAGTAATTGTTCAAGGAAAGCAGTTAATGTTAGTGTACAATAAGGAAATCTAGAGTTTCAAATCTTAATTTTGAAAATCTCACAGATGGTAAACAATAGTTTACAGATATATTGAGAGAAATTAAAAGTTAAGTAATTAAAACATAAATGGGAAAAATTGCATAGACTCATAATACTAATTTCTATGTAAATGCATTAAAAGGTAAAGATAATGAAATACTTATATTAAGTGACATTATTTTATTTTCATGAAATACCATTGTTCTCCACTGGAACAATATTGATTATAGATTTTTTATAATTCAGCAATATTACAGTATATATTTAGTATGCATATTTCCACAATTGAGGGTGCTTTTAAAAATTACCTTTGTGCACTTTCTCTTTCAAAACCATAAGAAATATATAGGAAAAACAATTCAATGCTAATGTAACAACAAGGTTACAAATCTAAACATATATGTCATTACAGAAAAGTTACAGTTCTCATGGTAACATTATATTATCAACATCATAGAGACTGCACAATAAAATATGTATTTAGAAACCTAACTGGTAATTTAAAATAACACATGTAATATATATTAAATGAGGATAAGTTAACATCCCTAAGAGAACCTTAATTTATCTAGTTTTGTATTAATATGTCTTAAATTAATAACATCTTACTATCAATATTAGAAAACTTCAATGTACAGTTATAGTCACCCTGTGCTTGAATTCTTTTGCCCTTTCTCTTCTTCCAAGGATTTATTACAAAACTGCATACAAAGAGTTGGAAATATGTTGAGATGGTATGTTTTATACATTGTATTATTAGCCTCAGCATTTTTTCCAGGGTAATGTTCTGCTATTACCATATTTTATGATAATATGATAACTCTACATCTGATAGAAAAACAAATCAGATGGAAGCCATACTGTCAGAGTGTCCAGATGCAAAGCTTCCATTCTTGAATTCTTCATAAAATATTTATGAGCTTATTTAAATAATAATGAAATGGAATACACACAGTGCCATTGTTTAAGAATTATGCCACATATGTAATACTAGAGGGACTCCTCATCACAGGAAACCTAGGTTTCCAGCTAAGAATCAGATTCCATGTTGCACAGTTCCAACCTGGTTATTCAACTGCAAGAACACATTGAAATAGACCCTGATAACTTCTGATCTCTAAAAGTATTGATTACACAAACCCTTTTCATACACCATCTTACACAAAAATGCGTACATATATATACGTAGACCCTTACTATTTTAATACTTTGGTGATTCTTATAATTCCAATCATATTAAAATTAATTTAGAAATGTCATTACATTTCCAACATACAGGGTATATGTTTATAAGCTATCTTCCACATAAACCTGAAAATGTAAACTAAGTTAAATTTATAGAGAATCTTTGGACAAATGTTAACTAGACGATGTTTTGGTTTTTAGATCCTAAAGGTATTTTGAGTGCTCAGTGAGGTTCAAGAAATTGGAAGATAATGAGTCACATTTTATTTTTCAGTGGAATTAGGATTGAAGCACTTATATGTTTTATTTTATTCCCAACTCTCACTGAATTGGAGATCTTAATTTAGAGTTGTTCCCAGTGAAATATCCTTGTCTTATCGCAGAAAGAATTCAGAGACAAGACAGGAAGGTTCATAAAGCAAAGTGAGGATTTATTTAAGCAACAGTAGGCTCTTGATAGATGAGTGCAAGCAGTTTTAGGTAAATAGTTGCCGTGAGTTTCTTTGGCAAGTAGGTTAAGTGGCGTAAACAAATGCAGAGGTGGAATCTTCCATGGGGAGGGAGGGGCTTAAGGGCTGTATTCCCTGATTTTCATCCCAGCACCACTTTCCAGAGGGGAGGAAAGATTTTTTGTTCTTATTTAGCTTTGATTGGCGGAGAAGGCAATGGCACCCCACTCCAGTACTCTTGCCTGGAAAATCCCATGGACGGCAGAGCCTGGTGGGCTGCCGTCTATGGGGTCGCACAGAGTGGACATAACTGAAGCGACTTAGCAGCAGCAGCAGCTTTGATTGGAAGTGTCATGGAATTTGTACATGAGGGAGTTTTTTATCTACAAGGCTAATTTTATTGTGATGGGAGTACAAGAAGCAGCAAATTACATTTGAACTCAGGAGATTCCTGTCTTTTCCTACCTTCTTTACCTCCAGGACTCATCGCGCCCCAAAATATGTGGCTTTCATTCAGGCAGAAGGGTCCTGCCTTTTTTTTTTTTTTTTGTCTGCCCTGGATCCTTACTTTTACAGAATGTGTCATTTTGTGCCATCTGGCCTATACCCTCTTTCTCTGCTCATACCTTGCCAGCTGTCTGTTGTAACAGTCAGTAGCTTATAAGTTGCTTAAAAGTTGATTTGTGTCTCATTTAAAACAATTTCTTACAGTAGTGGTGTACCTCATGGGTGCTCAGTAATTGCTGTTTTATGGAAATAATGTGCCATAAAGGTAATCATCTTCAAGGATGATGCCATCAAAGTTTTGCATTCAATATGTCAGCAAATTAGGAAGACCCAGCAGTGGCCACAGGACTGGAAAAGGTCAATCCTCATCCCAGTCCTCAAGAAGGATAGCACTAAAGAGTGTGCTAACCATCAGACAGTTGCACTCACCTCCCAAGCTAGAAAGATCATGCCTAAAATGTTGCTTGCTAGGCTTCAGTATTATGTGAACCAAGAAGTTCCAGATGTCCAAGCTGGGTTTAGAAAAGGAAGTAGAACCAAAGATCAAATTGCCAACATTTGCTGGATCATAGAGAAAGCTAGGGAATTCCACAAAAACATCTAACTCTGTTTCACTGACTATGCTACAGCCTTTGTGTGGATCATAATTAACTTTGGAAAGCTCTTAAAGAGATGGGAATACCAGACCATCTTACCTGTCTCCTGAGAAACCTGTATGTAGGTTAAGAAGCAACAGTTAGAACCCTATATGGAGCAATTGATTGGTTCAAGATTGAGAACTGATTGGTACAACAGGGCTGTCTGCTGTCAACCTGTTTGTTTAATCTATATGCTGAGCTCATCGTGAGAAATGTTGGACTGGATGAGTCACAAGATAGAATCAAGATAGGTGGGAGAAACATCAACAACCTCGCATACATGGATTATACCACTCTATTGGCAAAAAGTGAAGAGTAACTAAAGAGCCTTTTGATAAGGGTGAAGGAAGAGAGTGAAAGAACCAGCTTAACACCAAATATTAAAAAATCTAAGATCATGGCACTTGCCCCATTACTGCATGGCAAACAGAAGAGGAAAAGGTAGAAGTAGTGACAGATTTCCTCTTTTTGGGCTCCAAAATCATTGTGGACGGTGACTGTGGCCATGAAATCAGAAGACATTTGCTTTTTGGCAGGAAAGCCACAGCAAACTTATACAGGGTGTTGAAAAGCAGAGACATTACTCTGCCGACAGAGGTCTGTATAGTCAAGGTTATGGTCTTCCCAGTGGTCACATACAGTTGTGAGAGCTGGACTATAAAGAAGGTGGGGCACTGAAGAAATAATGTCTCAAACTGTAGTGCTGGAGAAGACTCTTGAGAGTCCTTTGGACAGCAAGGAGATCAAACCAGTCAATCTTAAGAGAAATCAACCCTGAATACCTGTTGGAAGGACTGATGCTGAAGCTGAAACTCCAGTATTTTGGGCATCTGATGCAAACAGCTGACTCATTGGAAAAGACCCTGATGCTGGGAAAGATTGAGGGCAGAAGGGGAAGAAGGCATCAGAGGATGAGATGAATGGATGGCATCATTGATTCAATGGATATGAACTTGGGCAAACTTCAGGAGGTGGTGAGGGACAGAGAGGTCTAGCATGCTGCAGTCCATGGAGTCACAAAGAGTCAGACATGACCAGGAGACTGAACAACAACAGCAAAATGTAATCTCAAGTATTTTTATAATATCTTGTAAACTTCTGTATAAATGCATGGTTTATTATTATATAAACTATTCTGGAAAATGCTCTTCTAAAACCTATGTTGACTTTGAAAAACTGCACAACCTGAGAATTGTGAAATAAGTTTTGTTTGAGCAAAATGAGGACTGGGAGACCACACTTCAGATAGCTCTGAGAAACAGCTCCAAAGAGGCAGGAGGGAAGGTTAGTATACATGTGATTTTGATGAAGGGGGAATACATGCAATCAAGCACATGTTTCTCCAGAAGGTTTTTACCAGTCTCATGAAGTTCCGCTCGTCTCAAGGGACAGTTGTCATCATGAAGGATTTTGGCACCTTCTAGATATAAGGAGACTCAAGAATTGGGCTCATAAAGACAACCCCTGAAAGTATCTAACCATCTGAAGACCTGTCCGGCTAGTTTTCCGCCATCACGGAGTGCCTCCTTTCTGCTCTCCACCGTGAACTCTTTTTAGGAGGTGTTGAAAGTCAGCAGTTGCAGTAGTATGGGATTTAATCCTTGTGGAGGTAGAGGGCAGGTGGCCATGACAAGGACCAGTTTGTAGTTGACATCTAGTGAAGATATTTAACTAGATGCTGTGTGTGTGTGTATGCATACATTTATATAATTGAATTTTTAGTATCAAACACTCATGTCACCGTCACAAACACCATGGCAATTTATTTTAGACTGTATTGTTAGTTTCTTAATGCTGCTATTGCAAATAACCACAACCATGATGGCTCAAGACCATAGATATATTTTATAGTTGAGAGTGTTGAAATTCTATAGTGGGCAGGCAGGCCCATGTTCCTTCTAGAAGCTCTTCAAAAGAACCTGTTCTGTTGCCTTCTCCAGCTTCTAGAGGTCGCCTGCAGTCCTTGCCTGACGGCTCCTTCTCTTTTCAGAGCCAGCTGTGTCCCATCTCTCTCTCTCTCTCCTTTTCTTTCTGACTCTACTTTTGTTTTCACATTGCCCACATTCATACTCATACTCTCTCATACTCACCTTCCTTTCCTGACTCTGGCCCTCCTGCCTCCTTCTTATAAGAATACTTGTGATTATAGGGTCCTCTGTAATATAAGTCTGACAGTTGTTTGTTTGTATTTTCCATTTTCATAATGGAAGTTCCTGACTTACACTTTGATTGCAGAGGCATCCACTTCAAAGATGTCTATCTTGACTAAACACAGTACCAGCTGCAGGACTAGATAAAGAGCCAGATCTCAACATTTCTTCCTCCCCTACCCCACCCCAGACTCCTTTGTTTTAGAGATGTTGGTTGATTCCCATAACTCTCTTTTTGGCCTAAAGCCAGCAGTGGAGAATTTCAGATGTGTCAAACCTCCCGGGGGCTTCCTGGTGGCTCAGAGGGTAAAGAATCCACCTGCAATGCAGGAGACTTGGGTTCGATCTCTGGGTTGGGAAGATGCCCTGGAGGAGGGCATGGCAACCCACTCCTGTATTCTTGCCTGGGGAATGCCCATGGACAGAGGAGCCTGGTGGGCTGCAGTCCATGGGGTCACAAAGAGTCGGACATGCCTGAGTGACTAAACACAAGTCTTCCAGAGCCTTGTATGTCGTTCACTAGAAAAATCCCAGGGAATTTAAGGATGGTCTGTTCAGGTCTGTCCGCTTAGGGCAATCTCCCTTTTGTGAAGTCTACTCTGCCATAACATAGCCATTATCGTCCTTGCTGTTCAAGATAGTTTTGTACAATTAGGCTTTTCCAAATAGTGTAGGCAAGTTTTCTGACCATTAAAGAAAAGTACTACACCACTTTAGAAGTAGTGATCAGAAAAATTGCATCTTCGTTTATTTTCAACCTCATATTTCAGAAATCTCAGTTTGAGTATACTGAATTTTTTGACAGAATTTCTACATGGTTTATAATACCTTACAGTGTAAAGATTTTTGCAATTTTTCCATCTTATTTTTTTTCAAGTATGTGTGTCTGATCCAAGGACACCCTCTTTCTTTTTTTTCTTTTGCCATATTTCACATGTGCAAACGAGTATACTGAACTGTGTATCATAAATACATATACATACTGATAACCACATAAGATAATGTTCATGCACAAAACATAAGAATCTTTTATTGCTCTTCAAACACTTGTGAATGTCTTATTTTGAAATGGTATGATATACATCTTCTCTGAATATAACCTGTTACATTTCTTTACCCTCCTTTATCATCAAGGGCATAATTTTTTGGTAATAATTAAAATGTAAATGTCATTGGAAACAGGCTGAAGAATATCCACTCCATTCTGTGTAATGTATCACCGATTGAAAAACTATGTCAAGCAGGATAATTTCCAAACTATGATTGCAAAATTATATTATTGAAGTCTGGGAACAAGTGGAATCTGGTTTCTTTAAGAAGTATGAGAATTATAAATGTTAATTTATCCCCCAACTGATTTTAGAATCTGTAAATGAAACACAGGGCTGTTTAGGGAAATTGACAGTATAATGTTTTCATTTGCATATTTTTGTTGTTAACATGAGAATATAGATATCTTGACAGGTCTGATAAGCTACCATGTAAGATTGTGATTCTGATGGGAATGGGAGGGAATTGTCTGTCTTCTCTGCTTCCTTTGGAATGTTGTTTAAAGTCACATCTATTTTTGGCAAGTGCCAGTTCAGTGTCGCTAACACTTAGAACAGTCACATATTAAATATCAGCCATCTTATGTGATTGTAGTCTTTACTTCCCTTGGGTCCTATAGGCACTGGGGTTAACATTTTGTATGCTGGTATAGCTTTACTCTGGCATTTAACTTGGTTCAAAAATTGTGCAGGTGTCAAAACAATGAATTTCTAGAGGCTATCTTTTTTTTTCCTTTTCTCTTTTAAGAGCTTGGGTATTGTTAGCATCAACAGGAAAAAGAATTACGGTGAAACATAAAGTAGAAGCACAGTTTTTGTTCTTTATATGTAGCTGGCAGTGGCTCTCTTAATTTACCATTGTAATAAAACAGAAATGACAGTGCTTTCTCTGAAAGGGGAAAACATATTTTCTAATGTGGGGAGGCCAAAGTGGTAATATTTTTAATTACAAATCTCACGTAAACATCATGATCCCAGATAAATGTATCAGAGTATGTTACTATGTGAGTTATTGTCTAAGCTCTCAGTAGCTTACTGTAGTGAGAGCAGATGGTTTGAGTTTATATCTTTTGTACTTCTCAGTTATTGATGTGGATTATATGAGAAGATAATTGGCAGGGTTTTGTACATAATTGATATAAAATGCTGTTTGGGATCTTCTCTGATTGGTCAAGTTTCTGGGACATCTGGGACCAGAAGCTCCTGGATTACACATGGAAAAAATATAACGTTCAATCATGTGCATGATAGCACACTGCTAGAATGCTTTATAATTTTTCTGTGCATTTGAAAAATTTAAAATAGATTTCTCTTAGGAAATTGCTTGATTCAGAATTGAGAAACCACTAATTTTATTTTTTTAAAAGTCTTTTCCTTTGATTTTTTTCCCTATGAAGGAGGGTAGGAAAATAGGTAAAAATACAGATCCAATTTAAAAGGAAGAAAAGGAGAGTAGAATTTTTTAATGCCATATTTGTGGCACTCTGATATTTCTCCTTAAATACTTTTCTTCAATACAGGTTATTATAATGATTTCACATGCATCATCATCTGTCTGGAGGCTTGAAAAACACTGGTAGAAATTTAAATAATGATAATGTGTATAACAGCAATCAGACTGCAGAGAGCAACTATTTAAACAGGTGGAATTTGTGTCTCTTATCTCTTCTGTTCTATAATGCCCATATTCCCCTCAATTAATTAAACCAAGTGTTTTCAACAAGTAACATATTATTATCCTATCTTACAAATTCCACAGTTCTGTATGGCTGTCAACTGGAAATTTTGCCTCTTTTATTTTTCTTCCTATTTTCAAATACCATGTTTAATTCAGTAATAGCAAATAAATAAGATGTTGACCACAGATTTTTGACAGATTTGAAATGTGCAGATTTCAGGAAATTCAAATGCACACACTGACAGATAAATAGATTAATGGATGGATATCTTGATCTCAATGACAATATTTGATAAAAGGAATATATTTGTTTAAATTTGAGAGGCTGGAAATAAATTCAGAAAGAATAATGAGTCAATTTATGTTCACTACACTAGTCACACCAAACTGACAACTTTCAGGTACTATGGCTACTATGATACAATAGGTCAGTTTTACTAAAATTTTTAAAATGCTCTATAATGTTATTATAGACAATACTGGAAACCTATGATACATATGGACTTCCTAGGTGGCACAGTGGTAAAGAATTCACTGGCCAATGCAGGAGACACAAGAGACAAGGATTCGATCCTTGGGTTGGGGAGATTCCCTGGAGTAGCAGATGGCAACCCACTCTAGTCTTCTCGCCTAGAAAGTTCTATAGACAGAGGAGCCTGGTGGGCTCTAGTCAGTGGGGTCACAAAGAGTCGGACACAGCTGCATGACTGAACACACACGCACGCATGCATGGTACGTATATACTCTGGCCAGGTATATTTATAATTTTCACTTAAGAAGGAAATGACAACCCACTCCGCTATTCTTGCCTGGAAACTCACATGGACAGAGAAAGCTGTCAGGCTACAGTTCATGGGGTCACAAAGAATTGGACATGACTGAATGACTTAGCATGTTTATAATTTTACATCAACTGTATTCAAATGTGATGACTTTGAGTGTGTTGTTTATGGGCAAACTGCATAGTTCTGCCTGTGATCCTATGCAATCAAAACGTAAGTTAATTACTTATATTCATATTGCAGATTTTTTTTTGGCTTTCCCCAAAGCATAGATTGTGTCCACTTTCTTCTGCTTTCAATATCTGTTACGTCTATTTTTTTCCTGTAGTCAAGCTTTGTTTAAATTAAATAAGTATTAATAATCATATTTCAAAAATCATACTATCTGCAGGTAGCATGCTATATCTCTCTCAATCCGCTAGGTTTTAAAGTTTTCTTAAGAATATTAGGCATTTTTTTTCTATTCATGTATTATTTTACCATTCAAAGCTCTTCAGGCCTTTGCAGTCTGCTTCCAGCCAGAATCTCTATTATATAATATCCCTAATACCAAAACTCAATCAATAACCATTAGACATACAAATCAGTGGAAAAATATGATCCAAAGTTGAGAAAAAAACGCAGTCAGTAGAAACAAAGCCAAATGACTCTGATGATAGTTTTAGAAAGAATTTTCTCCCAGGCATAGGTCTAATGAAATAATAACACAACATGAATGTACATTCCTCACTCTTGTAGGTACTCCTGATTAAACCACTCTACTGAGCACCTCCTCAAGGAGGATATTCAGTGATCCCAAGGCCTACTACAGCATCTTTTCCAGAAATGGGAAAAGTGGAGGTGTGAGGATCATATGTGGAACCGTATACTGACTTCTGTAATTTCCCTAAAGCTCCCCATTGCCCAGAAGTCAGGAACATGAACAACTGTAACTACAGAGAATTTGGGAAAATGTACTTTAGTGGAGTGTCCAGGAAGAATATTGTTAAGCTTGTTGAGCATCTTGCTAATCCCCACCACACTCTACACCTTCCCTCTTGGCTCATTTTCTTTTAGTTAAACATAAACAGCTTACCTTAACTCATTGTCTAAGACTCTTTTCTTCTCCCTTTGTACTCTTTCTCAGAAATATCACCCCAATTTATGTCTCTAAATGACAAGCCTATATAGATAACATATTTTTAAAAATATACACACTGGATAATTTTGAACTGACACAGAAAAATGGGGAGTAGTAAAAGTGAAAATTGTTACTCAGTCATAACTGACTGTCGTATCTTTGTGACCACATGAACTAAAGCCTGCCTGGCTGCACTGTCCATGGAATTCTCTGGGCAGGAATACTGGAGTGGGTAGTCATTCCCTTCTCCCGGGATATTCCCAACCCAGTGATTGAAACTGGTTCTCCCACATTGCAGAGAGAGTCTTTACCACCTGAGCCACTAGGGAAGCCTGGAGGGTAGTATATATTTTCGTTGCTCAGTCAACCAGTCATAACTCACTCTTTGCCACCCCCTGGACTGCAGCATGCCAGGCCTCCCTGTCTCTCACCATCTTCTGGAGTTGACCCAAGTTCATGTTCATTGTATCAGTGATGATGTCCAGCCCTCTCATCCTCTGATGCTCTCTTCCCCTTCTCCCCTTGATATTTCCCAGTGTCAGGGAATTTTACAATGAGTTGTTCGCACATCTGATGAACAAAATACTGGAGCTTCAGGTTTAGCATCAGTACTTCCAGGATTGATTTCCCTTAAGATTTACTGGTTTGATCTTCTTGCTGTTCAAGGAACTTTCAGGAGTCTTCTCCAGCACCACAGTTCGAAGGCATTACTTCTTTGGTGCTCTGCCTTCTTTACAATGAAAACCAATCATGGAAAACTAATCGAACCACCCAGTCCATCCTAAAGGAGATCAGTCCTGAATTTTCATTGGAAGGACTGATACTGAAGCTGAAACTCCAATACTTTCCCCTCTGATGTGTAGAACTGACTCATTGGAAAAGACCCTGATGCTGGGAAATATTGAAGGCAGGAGGAGAAAGGGATGATAGAGGATGAGATGGTTGGATGGCATCAATGACTACTTGATGGACATGCGTTTGTTTGATCAAGCTCCTGGATTTGGTGATGGACAGAGAAGCCTGGTGTGCTGCAGTCCATGGGGTCACAGAGTTGGACACGACTGAGCGACTGAACTGAACTGAACTGAACTTCTTTATAGCCCAGCTTTCAGAACCATATGTGACCAATTCAAAGGCCATAGCCTTGAATATATGGACCTTTTTCAGTAGAGTAATGTCTCTACTTTTCAACACGTTGTCTAGGTTTGTCTTAACTTTCCTAACAAGAGGCAATCGTCTTCTGATTTCATGGCTGCAGTCACCATCTGCAGTGATTTCGGAGCCCAAGAAGATGATGAAATTTCACTACTTCTACCTTTTCCCCTTCCATTTGCCATGCAGAAATGGGGCCAGATGACATTATCTTCGTTTTTTTTTTTTTAATATTTACTTTTAAACTGGCTCTTTCACTCTCCTCCTTCATCCTCATCAAGAGTCTCTTTATTTCCTCTTCATTTTTTGCCATTAGAGTGGTATCATATGCATATCTGAGGTTGTTGATGTTTCTCCCGCGTATCTTGATTCCAGCTTGTAACTCATCCAGCCCAACATTTCTCATCATGTGCTCAGTGTATAGGTTAAACAAACAGGGTGACAGCAGACAGCCCTGTTGTACTCCCTTCTTGATCTTGAACCAATCAGTTGTTCCATACATGGTTCTAACTATTGAGTCTTGACCCACATACAGGTTTCTCAGGAGATAGGTAAGATTGTTTGGTATTCCCATCTCTATAAGAGCTTTCCACAGTTTGTTATGATCTACACAGTCAAAGGTGTTAGCGTAGTCAGTGAAACGGAGGTAGATGTTTTTCTGAAATTTCTTTGCTTTCTCTATAATCTAAATTGAATGTTGGCAATTTGATCTCTAGTTCCTCTTCCTTTTCTAAACCCAGCTTGGATATCTGGAAGCTCTTGGTTCACAAAATGCTGAAGCCTAGCATGCAATTTTTAAGCATGACCTTTCTAGCCTGGGAGATGAGTGCGATTGTCTGATTGTTACCACATTCTTTGGTTCTACCTTTCTTGGGACCTGGGATGAGAACTGACCTTTTAAAGTCCTGTGACCACTGCTGGGTCTTCCAGATTTGCAGACATAATGAATGCAAAACATTGATGGCATCATCCTTTATAGATTTGAATAGTTCTGCTGGAATTTCATTGCATCCACTGGCTTTATTAACATCAGTGCTTCTTAAGGCACACTTGACTTCGCACTCTAGAATGTCTGGCTCTGGGTGACTAACCATACTGTTGTAGTAATCCAGTTCATTATAATCTTTTTTATACAGTTGCTCCATGTATTCTTTCCATCTCTTCTTGATCTCTTCAGCATCTACTACATCTCTACCATTTTTATCCCTTTTTGTGCCCATCTTTGGGTGGAATTTTCCCTTGATATTTTCAGTTTTCCTGAAGAGATCTCTAGTCTTTCCCCTTTTGTTGTTTTCTTCTGTTATTGAGCACTGTTCATTGAAGAAGACCTTCTTGTCTCTTCTAGCCATTCTTTGAAACTCTGCATTTAATTGGATGTACATTTCCCTCTCTCCCTTGCTTTTCACTTCTCTTCATTTTTTCACTATTCGTAAAGCCTGCTCAGAAAACCACTTTGCCTTCTTGCTTTAATTTTTCTTTGGGATGGCTTTGTTCACCACCTCCTGTACAATAGTTCTTCAGGCACACTGTTATTTAGATTTAGTCCCTTGCATCTATTTTTTTTACCTGTACTGTGAATTCATACAGGATTTTATTTAAGTCATACCTGGCTGGTCTATTGGTTTTCCTGTTTTTATTATAAGACTGAATTTTGCCATGAGAAGCTGATGATCTGAGCCACAGTCAGCTCCAGGTCTTGTTTTTGCTGACTGTATACAGTTTCTTCATCTTCTGCTACAAAGAATGTAATCAGTTTGATTTCTTTATTGACCATTTGGCAATGTCCATGTAAAGTTGTCCCTTGTGTTGTTGAAAAAGAGTATTTGCTATGACTAGTGAATTTTCTTGGCAGAATTTACTTTGCCTTTGCCTTGCTTCATTTTGTTCTCCAAATCTAAACTTGCCTGTTACTCCGGTATCTCCCAACTTCTTATCTTTGCATTCCAATCCCCAGTGATTAATAGAACATCTTTTTAGGTGTTAGTTCTAGGAAGTCTTCTAAGTCTTTATAGAACTGATCAATTTCAGCTCCTTCAGCTTGGTGGTAGGAGCATAGACTTGGAGTACTGTGGTATTGAGTGGCTTGCCTTGGAAATGAACGAAGATCATTCTGTCGTTTTTGAGGTTGTACCCAAGTACTGTATTTTAGACTCTTTTGTTGATTATGAGGGCTACTCCACTTCTTCTATGGTGTTCTTGCCCAGAGTAGTAGATATAATGGTCATCTGAATTAAATTCACCCATTCCTGTCCATTTTAGTTCTCTGATTCCTAGGATGTCGATGTTTATTCTTACCATCTCCTGCTTGACTATGCCCAATTTTCGTTGATTCATGGACCTAACATTCCAGGTTCCTATACAATACTGTTCTCTGCGGTACTGAATTTTACTTTTGTTACCAGACACATCAACAAAGTAAAGAAAGAAGTGAAATCGCTCAGTTGTGTCTGACTCTCTGCAACCCCATGGACTGTAACCTACCAGGTTCTTCTGTCCATGCGATTTTCCAGGCAAGAATACTGGAGTGGGTTGCCATTTCCTTCTCCAGGGGATCTTCTGAACCCAGGGATTGAACCCAGGTCTCCTGCACTGCAGGCAGACACTTTACCATCTGAGCCACCAGGGAAGCTTCCCTAGACACATCAACAACTGAGCATCATATCCACTTTGCTTCAGCTGCTTCATTCATTCTGGGGCCGTTGGCAATTCTCTGCTCTTCCCCAGTAGCATACTGGACACCTTCAGACCTGGGGGACTCATCTTTCAGTGTCATATCTTTGGGGCCTTTTATACAGTTCATGAGGTTCTTACGGCAAGTATACTGGGGTGGTTTGCCATTCCCTTCAGGGGATCACATTTTATCAGAACTCTCTGCCAGGACCTGTGCATCTTGGGTGGCCCTGCATGGCATGGCTCATAGCTTCGTTGACTCACACAAGCCCCTTCAGGATGACGAGGCAGTGATCCACGAAGGGGAGAGTAGTATGCCAAGTCACTTCAGTCGTGTCCGACTCTGTGCGATCCCATAGATGGCAGCCCACCAGGCTCCCCCATCCACCAAATTAACAATTCATTCTACTGAAATTAGTGAATTTACGCATTTACTCTGTATACATTTAAATAAGACAAAGTAAATTAACAATTCTCTTTGTACAGATAACCTAAAATTTGTGTGCATGGATAGGTGAAATTTCTCCCAAATCTGAGATCTCATGAATCTCTTATATCTACTTTTGAGTTTCCATTTTATCTTTACTCCATTTTCTGTCCAATATTTTCTTCAACTGTTTGTCCCACCTCTTCACTTGGAAATCTCTCTGGCCACTAAAACTCAGTGTGTTCAGAACTCAACTCAATTCTCCCACAAACTTGTTTCTCACCCTTTGCACCATCAATGAGATAATGTCAATTTTTTCTAATTCAAACCAAAAAATATAGCCTTAAGTATGTTCTCCTTTTTGTCTACATTATTGAGCTAAAATTAGAGTCACTATGATGCCAAATTTAAAATGATCTTTTAAAATTTCATTATAATTCACACAAGCATATTTCAGACATTGATGCTTATAAATCACTTGCAAAAATTAAGAATCTGGATTTCTTTAAAAATCTTAATTGCCTAAATATACCTTGGAAACAATAGATTAGGTGTAATTTGTATAATACACTTTGATATGGAGATTTTAGTTGGTTACAAGTTAGTTTTAAATGAAGGATGCTGTATCATTGTTAATCCCAAATACAGTGTCGTTCTCAAATAATATAATAGTCACATTGAACTTTGTGCTCTTTAAATGTTATGAAAAAGGAAGTTGACAGTCTGAAGTAGGGCCATAAGAGGTTTCCCAGAAGACTAAAGAGCTGGAAAAGAAAGTAACATAAGGGGCACTGAAGTAGCCCATGTATTTAATACAGCAATTAGAAGACACAGACATCTGTAATAGTTCTCTTCAAATATCTGACAGCTATGCTTTGCCAAAGACAATACATTTATTATTTTTCTGGAAAGCAGAACTGGAATACACAGGTATGAAATGCCAAGAGGTTATTTTTTTAGTCTTCTCTAAGAAAGAATTTCCCAAAAGAGCCCTTCATAAATGGAATGACAGTTTTATAGATATTCTTCATCCACTAGTAAAATTATTCCAGGTATGGGGAATGAATTAGAATATGTCATTTAGAATGTCCCCTCTAAAATTTTAGAATTTTATGCATGTGTATCAGTTTAATCATGGATAGGATAAAGAAGTATGTTAAAATAAGTGAAAATATCATTTTGCATCAATGAGTAGAAGGACCCTAAGAATTCACATTTTTCGAGGCTTAGAATGCAACTCTATCTACAGTGAAGGAGAATAGAGCAATTAGTATGTAGCAGAGATCCAGAGTGTTGACCTGTGTGTCTAGGAGGGTCAGAAAAGAGAGGCACAGAAGTAGGTGCTGTGTTTACTTGTTTATTTGGGGGCTCCCTAAATGACACTCGGGGTTCTTGAGCTCTTGCAGCCGCCCTGCCACTCACTGTGTATGAGAACTTCAACACGTCGCCTTGCTGCTCTGGCTGGGTCAGTCCTCCTAGCATCAAATTCTGATTCCACTGATGCAACTAGCTGTGAGCCTTTTTGAAATACATATGAATGTTTTGAAAGTGTTTTTGAATGAATCTTTGAAATGCACTTTTTAATATTTTGAAACATTGTTTGCAAGCAGATCAGTCTCAGCTCTCTGACCTTTGGTCTTCTCTGTGACCTGAGTGACTGCACTGGAGGCTCCTTGCTCTTTCTGGGTCAGAGTTTGGAGCCCCCTGTCCTTTCCTTCTTTCTCCCTCTCTTTCTCTCCCCCTCATTCCTTTGCCTTTTCCTTCCTTCCTTTCAACAGCTTTATTGAGATATACTTCATATATTATGCAGTTCACACATTTACAGTGTATAAAACAACGGTTTCTAGTGTATTGAAATATATGTGGAACCATCATCAGTCAATTTTAGAACTTTTCATCTCAAAAAGTAGTCCATACCCTTAGCTATCACCCACCTACTTCCACTCTCATCCAGCCCTAAGCAATCACTAATCTAATTTTGCTTCTACAAACGTGTCTATTCTGAGCATTTCATAAAAATGAAATAATACGATATATGGTCTCTTTACCCCGTATGTACATTTCTCTTTAATATAGATGTAACCATTTCTAACAAGTATGAAACCCATTTGTAGTCAGCAGACATATTCTGAGAAATGCAAGAATTAACATTCTGCTCTTTTTTTCCACTTCAGAAATCTCTACTTCATGAAAGGAAATCTGACAGAAATCCCAGATAGGTTACTCTTAATATTATTTGTTTCCCCAAAGGTCATAGCATTTAGCTATTTAAAATTTTTCAACATTTTTAGTTATTTTCACTTTACATCTATTTTAGTTGGACATTTGAGTAAGTTATATCACACATTACTAGCCAGATGCCACAAGAGGCCCAAACAAACATTTTTCGATAACTGCAATCAATGCTCAATCTGCTGTCTTCTGCTTTTGTACCACATTTGCAGTTAAAAAGCAATACCTAGTGAGCCAAAAGTGGACAGTTTCAACCAGCCCTGCTGCTATTAGGAGACATTTGAAAGAATCACAAAGGAAGTAATTGTAGTTTAAAGGTCATTGCAAGATTTGAAGAGACACTTTCTGCAGAACTCTGATCAGAAGTTTTTTATTTTCCTTCAAATGTCAGAAAAATTGATAAAACTCCTCCCAGTGCAGCAGTTCAGAGGGAGAGAAGGGACTTTCAAAGCAGTCATTTTGCCTATTAGAGAACAACTTCATATCTCCGTGTTCCTCCATTCACAGGGATCCATGCGCCAATAAATAAAAACAGAAACAATGCAGACTGAAGCGATTCAACTGATGTTCTCTGTTCTTTAAAGTCTTAACTAAAAGAAAAAAAAAAAGCAGAGCAGACAAAGACAGATGCTTCTCTGCAATTAATATCAATCAGTCCTGACACAGAAGTGACCCATCCAGCGTAGAAGTGGTTTGGATCGATCAGCAAGTCTTTTAGTGAGGTGGGACACAGGAAAGGAACAGAACTCTAGTAGGAAACTACTGCACAAAAAGGATTTTGAAAAGTCCAGGACAAAAGTGTTTCTCAAGACTACATTTAGTTAAACTTCTTTATTCTTCCTTTGGAAAGAAAATCTGATAATTAACACATAAAATAAAATATGCTATAGCTTATAGTTTGATCTGGGTACACAAAAGTTAAATAATATTTATCTGTATATACTTGATTCACCAGTTTGGGTTCAGTCTCTTTAAACATTGGTGTAATTGTTGCTGTTAATTTTGTTGTTGTAAAAGAATCTTTCCTCTTACTAATAAGACATACTGAAGTGCTTGATCCCTGGGTTGGAAAGATCCTCTGGAGAAGGAAACGGCAACCCACTGCAGCTATTCTTGCCTAGGAAAGCCCATGAGTCTGGCGGGCTACAGCCCATAGGGGTCACAAGAGTCAAATATACTTAGAGACTAAACAACAATGGATTTGAATATAATATATAACCTCACAGCTAATTACTTCCTTAATATATATTTCTAGAATTTAAATATGTGAACATTGAAAAATATTTTCTTAGTTAAATCCAAATTGCCTTCAGAAAAGGATGTTCAATTTGCATATTTGATTTATTAAAGTAATATCTTTGTGACTAAGTCAGAAGTGATTCATACAGACACTGCAATCCCATGGACTGTATAGCCTGCCAGGCTCCTCTGTCCATGGAATCCTCCAGGCAAGAGTACTGGAGTGGTTGCCATTTCCTTCTCCAGGGGATCTCCCCAACCCAGGGATCAAACCCAGGTCTCCTGCATTACAGGCAGATTCTCTAACTACTGAGCCACTAGGGAAGTCCTCTTGATAGCTCGCTTGGTGAAGAATCTACCTGCAACGCAGGAGACCCCAGTTCAATTCCGGGGCAGGGAAGATCCACCGGAGAAGGGATAGGCTACCCACTCCAGTATTCTTGGGTTTCCCTTGTGGCTCAGCTGGTAAAGAATCCGCCTGCAATGCAGGAGACCTGGGTTATCACAAAGAGTCAGACATGACTGAGCAACTTTCACTTTGACTTCACAAAACAATATCTCACTCCATCCTCAATAATGTGAGTTATTATAACAGTAAATTGCTTTATAATTTGATAGAAGTATTTTTTCTGTTAACCAGTTATATGGTGAATAATCTGTGACTAATTTTGTTCATCATTTTATTAGAGTATTATCACATGATTCATTCACAGGGGCTATTTTGATTTAAATGGTTAAACGTGAGTTTATCATCTTTGCAAGTTAGTCATTATCCTACTCTTCTGAATATACAGGCTTATACTTTTGCTATTCAGAATTTCTATAAATGTGTGTTTCCTTTCCTTTGTTCCCTAATTTTGGGGTCTTCTGCTTAAAACATTTCCCCCAGTTGAGAACAAGTCATTATTGGCCTATGTTTTTTACTCTGGCTTTTTAATGATAATATTATTTACTTTTAATTATTTAACCAATCTGAGAGTTAGTTTGGCTTAGATTTTGAGGAAAACTGATTTAGAGATGGAGATATCAGCAGAATTCGTGTTCAGCAGAACCAGTAACAGACACGTGTATGTACACATGAGTTAACACACTGCGTTGAGTTCCTGGGTCTGTCTCCTGCGAGGACCCTCCAGCACCTGCATAAAAAGAGCGGTTAGCTACATCTTGGTTTCTAAGTGCAAGTCCCCAGTGAAAGGAATGGGGGTCCTTGGAGAAATGGCTGATTCTAAGACAGGGTGAGGGAATATACGGTAGGATCCCGGACACACACACAAGAAGGGGACTGACTGAGCTCCACCTTCTGGTGCAGAACATTCCAGAGTTGTGGCAGAAACTATCTACATCAGTTACTTGGATTTGTCTTTTCCTTCCTTCCTTCCTTCCTTATTCATTTATATCATATAGAGTTAAATAAAAATAGTTTGCTTTATTCTTTAGGTGATCATTCTATCTTTGTTCATTTTGATGTTGCAGTTATCTCAGATCTGAATATTTGGAGCCGCCTCCCTTGGCCTTCTGTGCCCGTTGCATGCCCCACTCCTGGGCAGGAACAGAAGAGCTGGGTCTTGGACCAAGAGTGTTCTTCCAGTGGAGTCCTCTCCATAGGGGAGAATGAAACCAGGGTACAGGTGATTCCTCTTCTAGAATAAAATTATTTCAGGAATACTATTTTGTGAAAAAAAAAAAAAGCACCATTCCAAATTACATTGAATGTAAATCAATTCTAACTGATTTCCTTTCTTAATTGGTTAAAATTAGACCAAGTATTTCTGACATTTTACTGTAGCATTTGTTGTAGCTTTGTTGAAGTAAAACACACAAATAAAACCTGTCAATAATGGAAATTTTACCAGGATGAAAATGATGAACAGCTGCTTGATATAAGAAAAAAAACTTGCATTCTAATCAAAATAAATGTACTTCTTAAATAATTCATGGGATGATAGAAGATTAGAATAAGGGTTCATTGGTAAAACTCCAAATTTCATAAAAGCCAGTTTATTTCATTTTAAACAAAGTGGCTTTCTTTGTTTCATTTTAAACAGTTTTACCTATAACAGTGCCTAGAAAAGGGTGCTGCTAGTAATGATACTGCGTATATCCATGAAGCAAAATTGCCAATAAAAATTGTGTTGCTCTTCTCATTATTGGAATCCACAATATATTTACTTAGTAACAATAAGTGCTAATTACAATGTATGGTGCTTTTACTAAAGCATGGGACATTGACAAACATTTCAAATTATTCTCCTATACCTGTTCAATTTGCTATCTAAAAATAGATGATATGTTATTTAAATTTGTGTTTCAAAGTACCAGGAGTTGTCCTGGTAGTCCTGAAGGAAATGCCAAAACACCAAGGTGCTCAATTTCCTTTTATAAAATGGCTTGGTATTTGCAATATAACTTTAGTACATCCTCCTGTATACTTTAAGTCATCTCTAGATTATTTATAATATCTAATATAATGTAAATGTTATGTTAATAGTTGCCTATGTACGAAAAATTCAAGTTTGGTTTTTGTAACTCCTGCAATTTTTTTGAATATTTTTTACCTGCAGTTAGTTGAATCTGCTGATGCAGAATGCATGGATATGAAGGGCTGACATTATGGATGTGATGATGTGACTTTCAATTTTTTAATTGTGAAATATGATATATATAGTGTCATACACTTACTGTAAATGAACAGTGTAATAAATTAAAAAGCACACATCCTTGAAACCATCATTATAGTCAAGAAATAATACATTGTCAATATGCCAAAGTCACTTAAAACCTTTCCCAATTACCTACACTGTTTTAACCCTTAGGCACACCATCATTATGTTTATGGTAATCACATTCTACTTTTTGAGGATGGTACCTCCTAGATATACATACATTGAACAATAGAGAATAGAGTTACTGCTATTTTACTGTATGTACATGAAGTCATCTATTGGGAATTTTTCCATGATTGCTCTCACCCATCACGATGTTGTTTCACTTGATTTTTGTTTTAGTGCATAAATCTATATTTTTCCATTGCTATATAATATTCATTTGTATTATAAACATAGAGCATAAAAGGATGGACTAGAATAGAGTAGAATAGAAAGGGGGAAAAACGAAATGGATTGAGTTATTGAGCAGTTCCCTGTTTATGGCTAATAAAAACAATGGTGAGGGCTTTTTTGTTACTCTAGTTTCATGCTCATAATCAGACACTACTCCTGAAGATATTTCTAGAACTGGAAATATTGCATCTGTAGGAATACAAGTCTTAAACTCTGTAGTGATGCTATACTGTTTTTATTGTAATTGTTTCAGTGTACATTCTTATCAGCAGTTGAAAATCCAAACTGCTCAATATTCTGCCAATAGATGATATTGTCAGATGTTCTCTCCTTGTGTTGTTTCTTTATAATGAAAATCTTATTTTGTGGCTAATTCTAGTGAATTATGAAGGCTAAGATGGTCACAAGAACCCCACATTTATAGCCAACTGTTCAGAAATGCCAATGGCCTAAGTCCCCCCAAAGTACAGCTGGAGTCTGAAATAAGGGTATTCTTGTGGGAGACTGTGTCACATATCTTGTGGGGTCTGGGGGTGGTCAGTGTGAGAACTGGATTGTATTACAGTATTCTCAGGCTCTGAAAAGTCATGACATGTGGTCACTAAGAGCTAATGTACCTGGATGCAGTACCAGAATAACAGTGATGTTGGTAGTAGATAAAGTTCTTAAAATCAGTTTATGAGTTCAAGATAAGAAAGAGGTGATTGCAAACACTTCTGCTTATATCCCTGATGGCTTTTTTTTTTTTTTAATTTCTTGGCTTCCTTTCACATATTTTTTAAAGTTTTCTAGATGCCCTTCATATCTCACTCCTTCACAAGTTTTCCAGGAGGAAGCATCTGATTGGTTTTCTCATGTCATGCTAGCTAATAAGCAATCAGACTGGTTCTTATTATTAAAGCTTTTCAGGTGCTCCCCTGACTTTAGGATACATTTAAATCCCTGTCATCTGACTTGAAGATCCTTCCTAATTTGGATCCTGTTTATTTTTCTATTTTTTCTATTCTCACTCAAACTGCAGTGCTTCTACATTGAACTTCTTAAGTTCTTCAAATGACCCATCCTCTTGTCAAAATCGGTGGTTTTATCTGCACAAAATGTTCTTCACTCACTGATTTCCCTAGATATGAATATATAAACTAGCTGGTAAATACTTAAATTTTAATTTACAACTAGGTAAATGAGTGGCTTTACTTAGTGACTGCTGCTGGCTATGGGTTTTAAACAGCCTATACAATTAGAGGCTCTTTATAAATTTCAATTTTCTGTGATCATTTTAAAATTGCATTGATTCAATGAATAAATTCCTAAAATTTGAAAAACCATAAGTTATATTCCCAAGCTTTCCGAAATATATGTCATAGCTAGAATTGGAGTTACACTTTCCAACAAGATAAAAAGAAGTATTTCCAAGTTATTCCTCAGCCAACCCTGCTCATAGGTTGTTATCCAGGTGTGTGTGTGTGTGTGTGTGTGTGTGTGTGTGTGTGTGTGTGTGTGTGTGTGTGTGTGTGTGTGTGAGCGCGCGTGTGCATGTGTGTGTGTAGAGTGTAGTAAATGTCCTCCAGATGGTGTGATGGGTTGAGGGATTTGCTCGTTTTTTCTTAGCATTAAAGCCCTGGGTATCCCCGTGGCTATGCATGAGGAAGGCTTCCCTGTGGCTATGTGTGAAGTTTAAATGCTTTATTCTTGTTTTGTAAGTTTCTTTTAGCATAGCAACATTCAGAGATGAATCTAAAAGCAAAATAACTTTTAAGCTTGGAGTTCTGCTATGAAGATTACTTTCTTTGGTAAAAAGAATCCACAATAGTGTCTGAAAACAGGTCTCCATAGGCACATTTTATGATTTGAAAGACTCCTTTTTTCCCCCTTTTCTTAGAAAGGCTGTTTATAAGCCTAAATAACTAACTTTCGTGAAAGACAAAAAGAGCTCACCAACTTTGGAAAGTAGGCAAAGTACCTTATATTTCCTGCTTCCCATCTACAGCTCAGCTAACAGAATGATGGCCACACAACCTATGATCAAAATTGCTAATTTTCTAAACACCAATTTCTAGGCATACAACAACAAACATTATCAACCCATTGCTTTTTTTCATATTAATTTAATACAAGTTGAGGCTTTCTCATCCCTATTCATTCTGAATGTATTTTTTTCCTTTACTAAATTTGACACCTCCTATGGATGCACTTCCCAGGTAGTTCAGTGGCAGAGAATACATCTAGCATTGCAGGGAACAGGGTTTTGATCCCTGGGTTGAGAAGATCCTCTGGAGGAGGAAATGGAAACCCACCTCAGTATTCTTACCTGGAGAATTTCATGGAGTGAGGAACCTGGTGGGCTACAGTTCATGGGATCGCAAAGAGTCAGACATAGCTGAGCGACTTTACACTTTCCCTTTTACACATTCCCCAAATTATTTGCATTACCATCAATGTCATCTTTCAAAAACTGGAAACCTTGCCACACACCACTCCATCTACTGTACTCTGATCACCACTGTAGATATTTAGCATGGTACATGTGTGTGTGTGCTCAGTCGTGTCAGACTCTTTGCAACCCGATTTACTGTCTCCCACCAGGCTCCTCTCTCCGTGGGGTTTGCCAAGCAAGAATACTGGAGTGGGGTGCCATTTCCTTCTGCAGGGGATCTTCCTCACCCAGGAATCGAACCTGCATCTTATATGTCTCCTGCACTGGCAGGTGGATTCTTCATCACTGTGCCACCTGGGAAGCTCCCAGCATGATATATACAACCTTTCATAAACCAGTCACTGGCTGCTTCCCTAGCTTCATCCTTTTACATTCCTGTCCTGTTCCCCAGCACATAAATATTGTGTTTGCGGGTAATAAAAACTCCTAGAAAGATAATATTTCATTACGTAAAGCATATTCCTTTATGCTGAAGTAAGTGGCTGTTAGTCAGGAGACGTATGTCTACACTTGGCAACATTTGTGCACATCTTTGTGTACATAGCCACAGGAATATTACCCCCATCTAGTACACTCGTCAGCCTCAAAATATAGTCAAATATTACTTGCTGAGAAAAATTGCTTTGATCACCTCACTTGATATAGATTTAAGTACTCCTTTTTCTGTCTTGTTCTGTACCTGCTCTTTCATCTGGTATATCACAAATCCCTTTTTATTCTTCTTCCAGATATTTGTTGAGGAGTTGAACTGTATGTTTTCACCATAAAACTTAAAAAAATATTTCTCTTTTTTAGTATATTTCTAAGCTGGTAGTTTGCTCATATTTTATAAGCACAGGTTAATTCTACATGTGTCTGGCATACTTCCTAAGAGATTCCTTTCTGTATGTGTTAGGTGTGTGAATGATATGACATATTAAGCCTCTTGTTGTCTGTTGTGCCAAAAATTGAAAAGAAATGACAAAGGAAGAGCCTCATACAGTCAATTATATCTGACATTGCCCTTTAAATTTTCTCTCTAAGCAATGGTGAGAGGCCAGTCATGCATGAAACACTGAGAAACTGCCATGGCGTTATTACAAAAGCCGTGATATAAGAAGGGTGAGCAATCAACAACTTAGGGGAAGCGAGAAATAATTCAGAGGAAGGATGTATTGATTTTTGGGGGTGTTTCCAAGGGTTTATCATTGAGGGTGAAACATGCTGCTTTATTGATGTTCCAGAATTAATTAAAAAATCCAAAAGGAGTATCCAACATGTGACAGAACTGTAATGCTTGGTACATGGTGGTACATGAAATGTGTACACAAGGATAGAAGGGACAGAGGATTTTGAATAGAGTGGATCGATAAATCAGTATTGAGCAGAACTCAGTGGATTCTTAAAAAGTAAGTACTTAAGTAATTAACTATGATAAATCTATTAAACAAATAACAGGATAAAACAACAATTTAAGTGGTGAAACACTAATTTTATCAGTTATATAAAGAATTTGATGCTTGCCTACTACTATTATTCAGTTTTTTGAGGTTCTGGACAATGAAATACACAATAAAATTACTTTAAAAATAATTGAAGCTTCATGAAAGAAAAATTAAACTATTTCTTTTTATTGATGGTTTGATTACATTTAAGAATAAAACCCAAAAGCTATAATAAAATTCTTTTGAATTAACATATGATAAAATTATATAAGCTGAAAATAAATCATTGTATGTTCTCTTCCAAAACTACGTACCTGGACACTAAAATTTCAAAATAAAATCAAATCTTGATGAAAGGCATGGGAGAAGGTTTGAACAAATGTGAAGAAATTATGTGCAATTTGATAAATATATAGTATAAATATGCATAGCTCAAATAGTATAATATGGTAGCTCAAATGGTAGAGAATCTGCCTGCAATGCAGGAGACCTGGGTTTGATCCCTGGGTCAGGAAGATCCCCCAGAGAAGCGAATGGCTACCCACTCAATATTCCTGCTTGGAGAATTCCATGAACAGAGAAAGCTGGCGGGGTACAGCCCATGAGGTCGCAAAGAGTCAGACAGGACTAAGAAGCTAACACTTTCACTTTCACTATAGTATAAATACGCAGATTCAGTGAATTTACAATAAAAGTTAAATTTTTAAGGTAGATGATTTTTTAAGTTTACATAAAAATAAACATAGGAGAATTATCAAGTTATTAAAAAATAATATACACAAAAAAGGCAAACATGCTATCACAGACACTGATAGGTGGCTATGAAACAGTTGAATAGTTGGTTCCAGATTTCTTTTCCATTGATTGACGTTCACTCTCGGGATTAAAAATGTAAGGACTTTTCTAACCACCACATTCTTAGGTGTATGCATAGGAACTATGTTTGCCCAATGAGACAAAGCTAAGTAGAAGTAATTATAAGGGTTCCAGCAAGGTATTTCTCTTAGACTAAAGATATGTCTACAGGTAATCTTTAAAATTCTTACCAAATAAACAATTTGCTGCTGCTATTTAGTCACTAAGTCATATCTGATTCTTGGCGACACCATACACTGTAGCCTGCCAGGCTCTTCTGTCCGAGGGATTTCCCCAGCAAGAATACTGGAGAGGGTTGCACTTTCCTTCTCTAGAAGATCTTCTGGACCCAGGGATCAAGCCCACATCTCCTGCCTTGGCAGGTGGATTCTTTACCGCTGAGTCACTAGGGAAGCCCAATAAACAATTTAGGACAATAAAAAATTAAATTAACATGCATGCCAAATAATTAAGGTCTCCCTATTTATTTTTTCTCTGCACCCTATTTTCCCTTTAGATGAGATAAAGTGGGCACCAAAGTGTACAACTGTAGCACCTTCTTTCAATCATGAGGTTATAAGCCTGTTCATAAAAGTTCAGTGTATTGAAGCTAGTGAAGCAGAAAGATGTAATAAGTCAGGTTCTTGTTGAGTCTGCAGATCACTTTTTGACTTATGAATTGTGGTTAAAAAATAAATTTCCATGTGTTTTTATCCCCTGTTATTTGGTGTCTTTGTTACTCCATATATTATTAATTCAAGAAATATTTATGAAGTTTCAATTAAGTGGTAGAAATACATGAAATACTAATTAGCAAAGCAGAAAAAAAAAATTGCTTCCTTCACAAAACTTAACCTCTTGCAAAAAGAAAAACCATAAGTGGTAATTGATGAAAAATCTGTCATGAAAATAATATAGGATAAGGACCCACTTTCAGCCAGGAGAGTAACTGAAATTAAATTCACCATTCTGTTTTAAGTAAGAAACAGCGCAAAGTATATGAACAAACAGTTGTTAGGATTTGTACAGGGCATGTCAGTGATTCCTTGAGAGGCATGAAAAATTAAGAAAAATTAAAACACATGACCACCCCACAATTTGCCTATTATTGTTCATAGAAACTTTATTGTAAAAGTCAAAAACTGGAAAGGGAAAAAAAATTCTCCATTAGGTGAAGAGAGAAACAGTTTGTGGCATATCCATATAACAGGATGCTAGATAGCAATAAAAAATAATTAAGTTTTGATACAATCAGCAGCCTGAATGAATTTCAAAACAATTACACTGAATAAAAGAAGCCACACCAAAAACCATACAGTATGTTCTGACATACTGTATAATCCTGTTCACATACATTTTTAGAAAATTTAAACTAATCAACAGTAACAGAAAGCATATTAATGGTGCCTTGAGAGTGGGGGAAGTAGACAGATAAGAGAAGGACATGAGGAAAATTTTGGGAGTGATGGATATATTGACTTACTCAATAGTATTATAATAGCTATTTGTCAATTTTTCAATAGTTATCAAATTACACATTTTAGATATTGCAATTCATTCTATTACAATTATACTTTCCAAAAGCTGTAGGAAATACCATCAAGTCCCAAATGTCCAAAAATTTCTCAGAACATGGGGTCTTCCTCTTTGTATCCACTGACTAACAGCCTTCAGGAGCCTCAAATTCTATCAAAATTTTTCTTTTCAAATAATAATAGCCAACAATTATTATGAATTTACTATATGCCAGACAGAGAATAGTGTTCTACATACATTTTCTTTGTAGGAATGCTCCACAGTTTAGAACACAGTTTCCAAATCCAACTTCACATGTACATAAACATACACACACACACACACACATACACACATATAGGTATATATATTACATATTTTTGCATAAAATACATATTTATAAATATATGCATGCATATATACATATAATCTCTATATATATTGCAAAATTTCACAAATAATTAGAACTGAATTGGCAATCTGGGAAATAATTAAATACATATATTTATTAGTTGATAAGTTTGAATTTTCTTTTCAATGGTTAAGAAGAATACTATTTAAAAAAAAAAAAGAAGAAGAATACTATTTCATAAACAACACTTAATACAACTGCTAATTAATTCATAAGATAAAATTGTTGATTTAAATTTCATATCTGTCATAAATATAATTTCTGGATGAATTATGTTAAAGAATAGACATTAATAAATCATTAAAAAGTGAAGGTGATTCAGTGCATGGCAAAATGAAGCAGAGATAATGAATGCAATGAAGATTTAATTGATTTCTTGAGATCTACATTTTTAACAAAACAGTCACTGTTTATACAGTTTGTTTAAATCCATGCTGGTTTCTAAGCATTTAATTTTCTGGTCAAATTATACCAGTTAAAACAAGTAAATCTTGAACAAAAAACATTTCTGGCATTAGTGACATTTTCTGGATAGTATATATGTACACAGAACAAGTCCTTTTAATCTGAATTTCATCCAAGAATGACATATAATTTTGAAGAAAAAAATTATAAAACATGAAATTAAATTCATTTTGAAAACTCACCTCCCAAGTTTTCAAATTTGATATTTGTGTTTAATTTCATCTTTCAGATTTCTAATATGCTTCTGTTTTAGTTCATTAACACAGAATAAATGAAATTTTAAAAGAACATATTTATTTTGGTTTTCCAGAACAAGCCAAATGCAATCTGCCAATTTGTTTTGTAAATAGGACACACTCACATCTTGCACGTACTCCATACTCATGTTCCTTTTAAGACATATTACAGATGGTGAACTGCCTATATAAGCTAGTGAAAACAATTTAGAGTTTGTTTTTTTTAATAGGGCATCATCACTGAACTTCCATATTGATTCCATGAATAGTTATGAGCCTCTGACAATTTGCACTAGGACATGTACCATTTCTTTTCTTGCAAATTGAGCTTTTATTCATTTCTCTGAAAACATAAAAGCCAGAGACATTGGTATGTCTGACCAAAGCAGTCATGTTTTCATATGATTTATCTTTCTGGGTCTTCCAATAGACAGTTATGTATGATTATCTTTCTCCTAATTTGAATGAAATAAGTAGTATTTAACTGACTAACGTGGATAATATAAACATACATCAAACTTTTTCCAAGTAGCATTTTGATAGACTATAACAAGGGGAAATGTAATGATAGAAGTTATAGAGAAATATGACATTTACTATCATAATAGTTTTGGGGATTTAAAAATATCTTTACCGCATTACCTGACATTTAACTTAACTGAAACTGGTGTCCTACCAGTAAATATGCCTACCAAAAGTTTGAACTATCTCTGAAAACTTAAGCAACTAAGCTCATCTTAAATGAGCCAAACTGAAATATAAAAGATCAACTAAAAGATAAAAAAATACCAAACTAGTTCTTTCCATCTTTGCTACCACCATTCAATTAGATATAACCAAGTGTCATACCATCTATATTTTGTAAATAATTTTTATTTTCATTTTTGTCATTAGAATTTAACTTTACCAGAAATGACTTTTTTTGTTGTTTTTCTGTTTGTTTGTTTTATTTATTTTATTTCTGGTTGCACTGCATTTTTGTTGCTGTGCACAGACTTTCTCTAGTTGCAGTGAGCAGGGACTACCCTTCATTGAAGTCCACAGGCTTCTCATTGCTGTAGTTTCTCTTGTTGCAGAGCGTAGGCTTTAGGCACATGGGTTTCACTAGTTGCAGCATGAGGGGTGCTCAGTAGTTATGGCAGAGCTTAGTTGCTCCAAGGCATGTGGAATCTTCCCTGACCAGGAAATGAATCCACGTCCCCTGCATTGGCAGGTGTATTCTTACCCAATGGACCATCAGGAAAGTCCAGGAAATGACATTTTTCAAAGATACTGCCTTATAATGAATCTCTTCTGTCACACTGATAAGGTCTAGTTGACTTCTTTATCAGATTAGTTCCACTTAAACAGTGAAAACAGGATAGATGGAGCTGCCTTTCCTTCCCACTACCTTCTGGGATGGTCCACTTGTAAACTGCGTTGCTGTAGTTGTTGAGTTGCTAAGTGGTTGGTGGCCCACCTCTTTGCAACCCTTGGACTGAAGCATATCTGTCTTCCCTTTCCTTCACTATCTCCTGGAGTATCCTCAAACTCATGTCCGTTGAGTTGGTGATGCCATCCAACCTTCTCATCCTCTGTCACACCCTTCTCCTCCTGCTCTCAGCCTTTCCTAACATGAGGGTCTTGTCTAATGAGTTGGCTCTTTGCATCAGGTGACCAACATATTGGAGCTTCAGTTCAGCATCAGTCTTTCCAATAAATTTTCAGGGTTGATTTCCCTTAGGATTGACTGGTTTGATCTCTTTGCTGTCCAAGGGACTCTCAAGAGTCTTATCCAGCACCACAATTCAAAAGGATCAATTATTTGGCTCTTAGCCTTCTTTATCATTGAACTTTCACATCTGTTTTACTGTTAAAACCACAGCTTTGACTATACAGATCTTTGTTGGCAAAGTGATCTCTTTGCTTCTTAATATACTTTCTAGGTTTGTCATTATAACCACCATTAATTTTTACAAATGCTTTCGATATTCTACACATATATGACAGCATCAAGAGAGGAAAGGGAAGTATGTCTTACTTATTATTCAGCGATGGCTAGAATGGCTAGATATTCTACTCATTTATTACACTGGCCTGCCCAGATGTTTGGTCCCTCTGAATGGATATACCTGCTGCTATAGCATTATGTAGAAACTATCTCAGCACTAGGTATATTAGAAATGACATGTTTTATGAAAAATAGGTCATATAAGTAAATAGAAAGGTGTCTTTACTTCTGGGTTAACCAGAGTGAATCTGTTATCGTGGATCAAAGCTCAACATTAATAAGTTATACTGGAACAAATTGTATTAATTCTAACTTTATATATATAAACAAACCATGTTTTTTATATTACCACCAGTAAAGTCTATGATTACCCACTGGAAATTCTGACCAAAAATGATTTATCTTGTCCACAAAGCTGAGAAAGTGGATAGATAAACATTACACAGAGTGTTTTACCATTGCTTTTCCTTCTGCCTGCATAAACTCAGTAAAAACCAGTTCACTTTGCTACACAGATAAAATTGTATAAACCTTATGACCATGACCAAGCTGAAATGTCATATTCAAATAGGAATTTCCCTTACTCCAATAACACAGGTCAGTTCAGTTCAATGGCTCAGTCGTGTCCAACTCTTTGCGACCCCGTGAATCTCAGCACGTCAGGCCTCCCTGTCCATCACCAACTCCCAGAGTTTACTCAAACTCATGTCCATCGAGTCAGTGATGCCATCCAACAATCTCATCCTCTGTCATCCCCTTCTCCTCCTGCCCCCAACCCCTCCCAGCATCAGGGTCTTTTCCAGTGAGTCAACTCTTCTCAGGAGGTGGCCAAAGTATTGGAGTTTCAGCTTCAACATTAGTCCTTCCAATGAACACCCAGGACTAATCTCCTTTAGGATGGACTGGTTGGATCTCCTTGCAGTTCAAGGGACTCTCAAGAGTCTTGTCCAACACCACACTTCAAAGGCATCAATTTTTTGGCAGTCAGCTTTCTTCACAGTCCAACTCTCACATCCATACATGACCACTGGAAAAACTGTAGGCTTGACTAGATGGACCTTTGTTGGCACAGTAATGTCTCTGCTTTTTAATATGCTAAGTTGGTCATAACTTTCCTTCTAAGGAGTAAGCATCTTTTAATTTCATGGCTGCAGTCACCATCTGCAGTGATTTTGGAGCCCCCAAAAATAAAGTCTGACACCATTTCCACTGTTTCCCCATCTATTTCCCATGAAGTGTTGGCACTGGATGCCATGATCTTAGTTTTCTGAATGTTGAGCTTTAAGCCAACTTTTTCAGTCTCCTCTTTCACTTTCATCAAGAGGTTCTTTAGTTCTTCTTCACTTTTTGCCATAAGG
This sequence comes from Cervus canadensis, assembly GCF_019320065.1. Lineage (NCBI taxonomy): Eukaryota > Metazoa > Chordata > Mammalia > Artiodactyla > Cervidae > Cervus > Cervus canadensis. The sequence goes on along the minus strand of NC_057416.1, from coordinate 8,720,594 downwards.
GTGGTGTCATCTGCATATCTGAGGTTATTGATATTTCTCCCGGCATTCTTGATTCCAACTTGTGCTTCATCCAGCCCAGCACTTTTCATGATGTACTCTGAATATAATTTAAATAAGCAGGGTGACAATATACAGCCTTGACGTACTCCTATACAGAGTTCTGTGGTGTTTTAGTCATCCTGCTATTAACAAAATACTATAGACTACATGACTTAATCAACAGACATTGATTTCTCACAGGTCTGGAGACAGGAAGGTCCAAGAGCGGAAAGCCAGCAGATTTGTGTCTGGGGAGGGCCCTCTTCCTGGCTGGTAGATGGCTGCCCCTCATGTTTCCTTACCTGGCATTGACCTGGTGCCTGCATGCAGAGAGAGCTCTGTTCTCTCTCATCGTTTACTTCTAAGACTACTAATCCTTTCATGGGAACTCTACTTTCATGACCTCAAGCAATAATTACCTCCTAAAGTCACCTTGAGAAGGAAATGACAACCCACTCCAGCATTTTTGCCTGGGAAATCCCATGGACAGAGGAGCCTGGCACGCTACAGTCTATGGAGGTGCAACTGAGTGACTAACACACATATTTTTTAGCCAGAATAAATGCACAACTCTATTAGTAAATCAAATTCAGTTGAAAACAGTGGCTGACTTTATTTTTCTGGGCTCCAAAATCACTGCAGATGGTGACCGTGGCCATGAAATTATGTGTGGTGTGGCACGTGTGTTTGTGTGTGTGACGTGTATGTTTCAAAGGCTGGCAGGTTGCCTTTATGATCTATTTGGGGGAGTTTGAGACATAAATTTCCATGATGTAGCCATTTCCAGAAGAGAAAAATTTAAAAGCGGCATGTTTGCCCTTTACTAATTAAATCAACTACTTGCTCTCAGAAGTGACTGAAACAATCTGAGATGTATCATGAGTCTGGGTTCATTAGTGGGTTTCTGAGCACAGCTGTTCCTCACTGCTCTTGGTGCTGCTGACACCGGTGGCCGGATGCAGGTCTTAGATTGCTCCATTGGCCACTGCAGAGAGGACATATAAGACAAGGTCTAGACATATTCTCACAATCAGCCAGCGTATCTTTCCAGTTCTGCTGCTATGCAAGCAAGCTTATTATACAGCTCACTTATTGTTATCACCCCTCAAAGGGGTGATTCATCTACGTGGAAAGGAACTACCCTAAAGTTTATCTCTAATTATAAAGAAGTGCCAAATAATTTTATGCAGTCTTTTGATTTTTGAAACATATGTATATCTAATATTCATACCATCATAACCTGTTCTAGCTTAAATTTGGTGTGTTTTGCTTGATCCCAGTGGATAGAAAACTTTCTCTTTAGTGTATCCCTTACCTCCATCAAGATACACTTTTTCTCTAGTATATTGGGCAATTGTCACTTCCTGTTAGATCCTTTTTTTCTTTACAAGGACATATTTGGAATAAAATGATTCATAATCCATATTTCGTGCATAGATTTTGTGAAAAAAAGATACATTCTCTTTTTCCCTGAAGATAGATATACTCAAAAATTATCATTTAAAACCAAATGCCTTTTGATGATTCTCATTTTGAAATAATTCTAAGGTCTCTTGCAAATAGGAAAAGTTTTCTTTTAGAACCACCCTTGTATTATTTTACTTCTGAATTACAGAAAATGTCAAGTTGATAATTCACTTCAACTCATCCTTTATATGGAGAAAAAATCAAATGTAAAAATTTTGCAACATTTTCATAAAGGGCAACAGAGAAAAGACTTTATGAAGTTTCTATGAACTTTTTTCCCTTCTCAAAATGCTGAAAAATTGAGGGAGTGGATTTCTCAGCACCTATGATTAATGTCTAATAGCTGATTGTGCCTACAGATTTACATATTAAAATCCTCCTAATTCTATGATAAATTCCTTTTATTTTCCTTTATATTATAATCATGTGTATATATACATTTGTGCTATTAATTTTATTTCATAGTAAGAAATGGAGTATAAAAATATTTTTGATAAAAATGGGGCATTGAGTTTCACAGAGTTGAAATTCACTGTCTAATGCAGAGGACTTTTGTCCTGCTCAGCTTTGTCTTTTTAACTGTTTAAATATTGGGATTTAAAATATAATAAACCTCTTGATTATGGTTTTAAGTCAGGTAAGTAAGAGTAATTTTACCTTACCTTAGAGAGGTACCAGGGTACCTTTACCTTAGAGAGGTACCAGGGTACCTCTCTAAATTCTCCACCAATTAGTATGGGGGTATCGTCTCCCAGGCTTTCATATTGAGTGTTTTACTGAGCAAGGGCTCACTGCCAGATGTGCATGGAAGCCAATGCTGTGGCGGCAACTTCTGAGAAAAGAGCTTCACTCTGGAGGTTGACAGTCAAGGAGACAGGAGACAAGGCCCTCAAATACATCCCCTTGATCAGGGTTGGAGCTAAATGTGAGAGTTTGGGGGAATTTTAACTTGGAAGATGACTGGCTAGTTTTAACTCAGTCCTTCTAAGTCACTGGCAAGGCTGGGAGCTGGATTTTCCTGACTGAAGGAGTTGCTTCTGAAGGGCTCAGGTGGCAATGTTCCAGTTCTTTAAGTTCTGTAGCCTGGAGATTCTTGGTTTTGTGAGTCACCCTGAAGAGAACATTACAGCATACTAACACATATATATGGAATTTAGAAAGATGGTAATGATAACCCTATATGCAAAACAGAAAAAGACACACAGAAGTACAGAACAGACTTTTGGACTCTGTGGGAGAAGGCGAGGATGGGATGTTTCGAGAGAACAGCATGTATATTATCTATAGTGAAACAGATCACCAGCCCAGGTGGGATGCATGAGACAAGTGCTCGGGCCTGGTGCACCGGGAAGACCCAGAGGGATGGGATGGGGAGGGAGGTGGGAGGGGGGATCGGGATGGGGAATACATGTAACTCCATGGCTGATTCATGTCAATGTATGACAAAACCCACTGAAATGTTGTGAAGTAATTAGCCTCCAACTAATAAAAATAAATGAAAAAAAAAGAAAAAGAAAAGCCCCCGATGCTGGGAAAGATTGAGGGCAAGCAGAGAAGGGGTCAGGCGACAGAGGATGAGATGGTTGGATGGCGTCACTGACTCAATGAACATGAGTTTGAGCGAACTCCAGCAGACAGAGAAGAACAGGGAAGCCTGGCGTGCTGCGGTCCATCGAGTTGCAGAGAGTCAGACGTGACTGACCGACTGAACAACTGAAGACAGGAGCAGTGCTGTCTGCAAAATAACGCAAAGGCTTGATTAATCAACACCCTATTTAAGGCAGCAAAACCAAGCTAAATAAAGCTTGTCAGTATCTTAAGTGCTGTTTCAAAAGGACCAGCAGTCCTAGTGTTATCTGGGAGTTTTGTCTGTTTGTTTGTTTGTTTTTTAGGAAAGCAGTATTTCAGGCTCCCAGATCTCCTGAGTTTTAATATGCATTTTATCAAGAAGGGTTAGTTAGGGAGTTTGGGATGGACACGTACAAAATATAAATGGTATAAACACATGCGATTACATCTAAATAAATGCTGGTAGCAAAGAAAGAAAGGATCGATTTGATATTTTTTATATATTTTAGTTTCTTAAATGAGCAGAGTTGCTTAAGTTTTCAGGGATGGTAGGTAGTAATATTTACAGTGTAGGATACCAGTTTCAGTTAAGTAAGATGACAGAGGTGATGCAGCGAAGATATTTTTAAGTCCTAAACCCTACTATAATGGCATGCCTCCTATTTCTTATATTATTATATAAGAATAATAATAAAACTTCTGTTATCACATTTCCCATTGTTATAGTCTATCAAAATGCTACTTGGAAAATGTTTAATGCATGTTTATTTTTAGATGTTTTCCATGTTATTCAGTTAAACTAAATACTACTTATTTCATTCAAATTAGGAGAAAGACAATGAGACATAACTGTGTGTTGGAAGACCCAGAAAAATAAATAATATGAAAATATGGTTGTTGGTCAGACGTATCAATGTATTTAAAATGGATAACCAGCAAAGACCTACCGGATAGCACAGGGAACTCTGCTCAATGCTACGTGGCAGTCTGGATGGGAGGAGAATTTGGGGGAGAATGGATACATGCATATGTATGGCTGAGTTCCTTATTGTTCACCTGAAACTGTCACAACATTGTTAATTGGCTCTACCCCAATACAAAATACAAAGGTCAAAAGAAAAAAAAAAAAGACATCCAGGTGGTTTGTATGCCCAATAAAATCCGAGACGTACCGTCCTTCTCTGAAGACTGGTAGCAGCAGCAGCCTGGGACCCGCTCTTCATCTTGTGCATGAAGTGAAGTGGAGTGAAAGTCACTCAGTCATGTCTGACTCTGTGACCCCATGGACTAGACAGTCAAGGGAATTCTCCAGGCCAGAATACTCTAGTGGGTAGCCTTTCCATTCTCCAGGGGATCTTCCCAACCCAGGGATCAAACTCGGGTCTCCTGCACTGCAGGTGGATTCTTTACCAGCTGAGCCACCAGGGAAACCCCATCTTGTGCATGGGGATCTGCAAACTGATGCAGTTCAGCCAGCATCATCTTATCCTGGCAGGTTACTGTGACCATCATTCCTGAACGTGAAGGAAGTCAGTAGCACGGGTTATTTTCTCTCTTGTTTTGGGCAAGTTGTAGACAGTTTTTTCTATAAGGAGGGAGATGGGAGATGGTAGGGGCAATAACAGGGTGGTGGGGAGAGGCTGTCAAGCGGACCTAAAATGTCCCAGAATTCAGTGTTGGAGCCTGTTGGTGGTGGGAGGGTGCACCCCTGTGTCACAGGGACTCTCACCTCTGCCAGCAGCCAGCAGGTTTGTTCATTACTGTTACTTCTTACAAGACAGAGTAGTTTGACTGGACCAGGATTATTTGTTTCCTTTCTTGCAGATTTTCTCTCATAAATAAATAAAGTATAGGGTTTGAGTAAATCTTTTCTCCCCCATTTCCCCTCTCCAGGTCTCTAAAGATGACTTCTAACCCTGCACCACCATATATAAGCAGATCTAACTGTAATAACTCGTAATCACAAAGGGTCTTTCACTGAATTAGGAATTCTTCCTTTATCCTGGACTTGCCCTTTAAGGGAAACCAATCTTCCTTAACTCCCAAGACAGAGAAGTTTCTCAAACAAGAAAGCACTAACTTTAGTGACTGTGAAATCCTTTCCTTTGTCCACTTTATCATAAGGGGGGTTACATGAGAAGAAGCCATCATCAAGGTGAGTTTAGGGTCGTTTTCTGCGCTGATCTCTGTGAAGAACAAGGGGAAAGCTATCTCTAGCAGGGACTGTCATCTGAAGAGGTAAATACAGGAGAATGGGTGCTACCTGAAAAATGTGAGGTTATTGTATGATTTGGGACTGGACCAGAAATAAGGATCCCATATCAGATTCTTCCTGGAATTCAGATTTAATGCTGTTTGTATCAACTTTCATATCAACTTGAAATATACTGATTATCCCCAATACCAGCTGTTTAGGAATGAGGAAAACCTAATGGACAGAAAAATAGTATTTATCAATGTCAATTTCCTAAATTCTTTTGAGGAAAACTCTCCTTCATTTCTGGGTTTATTTACGTATTTGTTTTTGTTTTGTTTTTATTCCTGCTTCTATTTTACTTTGCTACTCTACATCTCTCCTATTTAAAACCTTACAAATAAAGAAATTTTTGCCATACTAAGTAATCATTTAGCTCAAATTTCACTCAAAATATATGTGCATTTGTGGTTCACAGCTGTTAGTCAAGCAAGGCTCTGCTGCTGACTGCAACACACATGCACACACATTGTGGTTGTGATTACACATCTGGCGGGGCGATTTGTTCAGACTGAGCCAACTAGCACTTTTTTGGTCATCTAGAATCGTGTTATCATGTAGTTAAAACACAGATGATTAAATTTCTCTATAATAACTGTCAAAGAGATTCTGGAATCATTAATTATGAATAGTAATAAAAGGGGAAATAGATAGCCTTTCAGTTTTAGGAGGTTCCTACTGCTGAAAAAGAGGCTTCTTATATACTCAGAGAAAATCCATAGGTATTAGAATTTTGTTGTTGTTGTTGTTTTGTATGCCCCCTGCATGTTTCTTAGCCTACCTGGACTTGGTATGCTCAAGCTGAGTGGATGCACACAAACACACACATTGTTGTTCAGTTGCTAAGCCCTGTCTCTTTGTGACCCCATGGGCTGCATCACTCCAGGCTCCTCTGTCCTCCGCTCTCTCCCAGAGTTTGCTCAAATCCATGTTCATTGACTCAGTGATGCTGTCTAACCATCTTATCCTCTGTTGCCCTCTTCTCCTTTTGCCTTCAATTCTCCCCAGCATCAGTGTATTTTCCAATGAGTTGGTTCTTTCTATAAGGAAGCCGAAGTATTGGAGCTTCAGCTTAAGCATCAGTACTTTCAATGAATATTCAGATTGACTGGATTGATTGACTTTAGGATGGACTGGTTGGATCTCCTTGCAGTCCAAGGAACTCTAAAGAGTCTTCTCCAGCACCACAGATCAAAAGCATCAATTCTTCAGTGCTCAGCCTTCTAATGTGTATAAGAAGCTTATATATACACTAGAATCTGCTCTATTCTACTGAATCAATCCCTTTTCGTGTATAGGTAATGTCATGTGTGTCATGAACACTAAAAGACATAGTAAGAAATGCAGCCTTGTTTAAAGGAGCGTAGCCACGTATGACCTTCAGGGAGCATGTAAACACTTCCTCAGAACAATCAGAGCCTGCCGTTCACATAGCAGGTTCTTGCCTGCGTGCATTAGCCTGTTTGTCCTTGGAATACCTTTTTATCCCCTTCATAGACAAGGCCAATAATTCATGAGAGAGCTGGGAATAGAATACAGTCCTCCCTTTTCCCAGCAGAGTATTCTTGCCACAAGATTATATTGGCTCCTCACACACATTTGCCATTTCGCTTGCGCACTGAAACAGATCAGTATTTTTGATTGAGTTTGACATTTTGAAATTTAACTACAATAGCTTACCCTATAAACAGGAAGTGACTGTAAAACAGATGTTCTTATTTAGAGAACATGTTACCAAAAGAGCAAAACACTAAATTTGTCCTTGCTGTAATTGTGTCATTTAAACCAAGAGGAAAAATTCAGAGTCCTAAGACTGAAGAAACCCTGATAGGAAAATTATACCATCATTCAATGTTATAAGATGTCACCTGAAGAAAGAATGTGATTTAAGGTTCAACACTGTTCCCATGTGATATGAATACCAATTTTCAAATTCTGGTATATAGTTACTGAATGAAAGCTTCCAGTATGTATTGAAGTAAAGATTAGTGGATAGCTTAATGAATTAGGGAAAAGATTCATCCTTAAACTCTGGAAGCCCAATGACCATGTTTTTAAATTTTGTTTAAAAATCAATCCTATGCATTCATTAATTATGAGCTTTTATCTATGAAAGTTAGGGAAGTGATGTTTAATTTATTTAAAAAAAAAGCAAATTTAGCATGAAGGCAGTCAATTCTGAAATCAAAATTTATCATGAACATACATTGAATGGATTTTAAGAACTATTGAAAATTGTTTAAATGCTTTTTAAAATGATTAAATGAGTATTTTCATGTACTTTATCTTTCTATAGTAACTGTGACTACCCTGTGATGCTTCCCAAAGTAATCTATGCTCATCCACAGCCCCTTAGAAAAGATAGATATGTAGACCATATGTGTGCCTAATGGATCAACTCAACTGATTACAGATGAGGCGACCAAGGTGGATGACTGACCCATGGTGAGAAAATATTTGGAATGAGCACATTGGCAGATTAGATCAGTCCCACATCGGAAGCCAGATAGTGTATGTGATTATTTTTTTAAGGTTTTCAGTTAGAGTGCCTTTTGGAGAAGCCGTAAGGACACATGACCAACCTGAGTTGAAATCAGATGGTGCTCATTTGTTCATAGAGGAAAAAGAATCAGACACATGAGGAGATGCTGCGATGAGTGACTCCTTAACTTTGCAGGAGATAACGTAGACTTGGTTCTTACATCTCAAGAATAAAACCTAATGTGAACTGTCTATACTTAATTTTAAGCTCCTGAATGATATGGTGGCTACTAATTTCTTCCTTGTCAAGAAAAAGTAAAAAAAATTAAAACTAAAATTTATTCTGCTACTTAAGCCAACTTGACTAGAGTAGTATTTGATGTGCAATAGCTTTAATATTGTAAATTTTCTTGGGTCAAACACTTTCAGATATGTAATTTTAAAGCTGTATTTCTAGAATTGACTTTAATTTTTAACTTTGATTTTGCCTCATGGCAGAGGATTTAATCTAGACACTTGGGCTTTCAATTAAATAGTCTTCCCAAGATATATAAAATAATGATAGTCAATTTAGAAAGTTCATTTTAGGAATTCCCTGATATTCTTGTCATTAGTGTCCCGCAGAAGAACATGGACCTACCAAAACAGCCTCCAGAATAATGTACTTACAGAATTGGGCACATGCCAGCGATGGGCATTAAAAGGGACCACAGGTTCATTGTACTTTTGAGTACGATGGTTGTGGGCTGGCATCAGCCCCTGATTTTCTTATCTCTTTGGAGAAGAGTTCAATTCCTGCATCAAGAAGATCCCCTGGAGAAGGGAATGGCAACCCACTCCAGTATTCTTTCCTGGAGAATTCCGTGGACAAAGGAGCCTGGCAGGCTACAATCCTTGGGTGTGCAAAGAGTCAGACACAACTGAGTGACTAACACTTTCACTTTTGGAAGGAAAATGTCTCATAGTGGCCCAACGCAAGTGATTCTTTCTAATTTGCAGGTGCAAGCTCTGATTTCCCTGGTGTGTTTGGCTACCTATTTTATCTACTCTGAGAGAGGGACATTATGAGGCATTTCTCTAACATACTTCTCCTTGACTCAGAGGATGATGAAGCACACTTCAATTATAACTGGCTTCTAAGGTCATCAGTAAATGTTAGACCTCTTTTTAAGGTCCTTGAAAAACACAAAAATCATAAGGAAAGGGATTAAGAAGGGCTACCTCTCATATTTAGTTGCAATGTAACCTCCTTGGCTGTTCTCATCAGACATCAAAATGGAAAATTTCCATTATAGTTCCTCACTTAAAACTCTCTTTTCTCAGAGAATCTAAAATTCAGGGATCTCCTCTCATATTTTACTGGTTAAATTTGCAGTATCAGAATGGAGTCTTTGATGCTAAAGAACTTGTTATTTTATTCTTCATGTATTCCCTGTATGTATTTATTTATAGATAAAGTATCAGAAAATCATTAAGCATCAATTAATTGAAAAGGTAAAAGTCATAAAACCACCACTGAGCTGTTTACAGGAGTATAGAATTGTAATGAAATGATATGTAAAGTTCTAACTTTTGTAAAAGTACATATAAGCAACCACCTCCTCAATGGTAATGACCAAAGGAGCAGAAGGATTTTTTTTTTTAAACATACTGAATATAAAAGAAAGGTTAGGAATAATGAGAGAAAGTGAGAAACAGCAGCTGTTGCCTTTGATATTGGGATAATCTGTATAAGAATAAAATGTGAAAAGAAGTTTTGATTGTCCTTCAAACTTATCTGTTCCCAAAGATTTCAGCAAGAATCATCCCATGACCACAGTGGAGATAGCCATTTAGTGGAATAAATCAGAGTGTTACATAAGCATCGTGCTTGCTTTTTTGCCCCCAGTCTCAGGAAGTAAATTGCCTGAACATGTCACATTATTTTTCACTCCACCTTCCTTGTTCACCTCTCTACCCTCTACAGACATTCTGGGTTCTGAGATTATTAGAGGAAGCTTAAGGCCAATAGTTCAAAACAATAGTTCATTTTCATCTATTAGGAAGAGAAAATGGATGAAGTATAAATGATTGTTTTGGACCTTTGTATTCTTTGTCTGACTGATTCTTTGTGATAACTCTGTGCCCTAAGCACAGCACTAAGGACTCAAAAAGGGATCACAGGATACCTCTATACCTATAATTCATCTCATTAAAGATGCATGATTTATATATTGCCTGTATCTAAAAGCATTCAAGAAATTTGATGCAGCTCAGCTATAAGAAGCATAAACATTATTAAAATTAAATAGTGTAGCTAGTAATGGTAAACTAATAATTTATTGGTGTGATTATCAACCCTTCTCACAAGTACATTTCTGTATTCAAGGTTAAAGAGGTTATATTTCAAAAATGCTACAGAATTACCCAGTAAAAAAGGAAAACATCAAAGGATGGTACAAAAAAAGTTTCCTGAACTACAATGTAATGGAAATATGTTTTATTAGTATTATAATAATGTGATAAAATATATGACTTTACATATTAATTTCTAGACTATTTTAGCTTTAAAGAACATTTACCCTAGAGTCTTCTGATTAAAATTACTTTATTAATAATCAGAAGAATAAAATTTGCTATAAAATTAATTAAAATAGTCAAGAATGTTTGTGGGAACAGAGACATGACATAATAAATTATACATACTCATCTTTAAACTCTTGAAAAATCATGTTTTAAGAGATTATTTCCCAAGAATATGATTCAAGATTGATCATCATTCTCTTATTTAAAAGAAATTATAACATTCTATATAGGCAAAACACTCTCCGACATAAATCACAGCAGGATCTCTATGACCCACCTCCCAGAATATTGGAAATAAAAGCGAAAATAAACAAATGGGACCTAATGGAACTTAAAAGCTTTTGCACAACAAAGGAAACTATAAGCAAGGTGAAAAGACAGCCCTCAGACTGGGAGAAAATAATAGCAAATGAAGAAACAGACAAAGGATTAATCTCAAAAATATACAAGCAACTCCTGCAGCTCAATTCCAGAAAAATAAATGACCCAATCAAAAAGTGGGCCAAAGATCTAAACAGACATTTCTCCAAAGAAGACATACAGATGGCTAACAAACACATGAAAAGATGCTCAACATCACTCATTATTAGAGAAATGCAAATCAAAACCACAATGAGGTACCATTACACGCCAGTCAGGATGGCTGCTATCCAAAAGTCTACAAGCAATAAATGCCAGAGAGGGTGTGGAGAAAAGTGAACCCTCTTACACTGTTGGTAGGAATGCAAACTAGTACAGCCACTATGGAGAACAGTGTGGAGATTTCTTAAAAAACTGGAAATAGAACTGCCATATGACCCAGCAATCCCACTTCTGGGCATACACACCGAGGAAACCAGATCTGAAAGAGACACATGCACCCCAATGTTCATCGCAGCACTGTTTATAATAGCCAGGACATGGAAGCAACCTAGATGCCCATCAGCAGATGAATGGATAAGGAAGCTGTGGTACATATACACCATGGAATATTACTCAGCCATTAAAAAGAATTCATTTGAATCAGTTCTAATGAGATGGATGAAACTGGAGCCCCTTATACAGAGTGAAGTAAGCCAGAAAGATAAATATCAATACAGTATACTAATGCATATATATGGAATTTAAAAAGATGGTAACGATATCCCTATATGCAAAACAGAAAAAGAGACACAGATGTACAGAACAGACTTTTAGACTCTGTGGGAGAAGGCGAGGGTGGGGATGTTCAGAGAGAACAGCATTGAAACAAGTATACTATCAAGGGTGAAACAGACCACCAGCCCAGGTTGGATGCATGAGACGGGTGCTCAGGGCTGGTGCACTGGGAAGACCCAGAGGGATGGGACGGAGAGGGAGGCAGGAGGGGGGATTGGGATGCGGAACACATGTAAATCCATGGCTGATTCATGTCAATGTATGGCAAAAACCACTACAATATTGTAAAGTAATTAGCCTCCAACGAATGAAAATAAATGGAAAAATATTAAAAGAAAAAAGAAAAAATTTAAAAATGATAAAAGAAATTATAACGTTCTAGAACTTGTTTAGCAAGGGTTTAGTATAGAGTGCCTAATTCAGACAACATTGATTCCATTGCCAATGTGGTGAATTTCTGTTGTTGTTTTCTGTAGAGGCAAAGAAAAGACTGAATGACTTTAGAAATAAAATAATCTGAACCTTTTATTGTTCACAGTAAATTCCTTTTAGTGCATTACCCAGAGCTGATATAATTCTTCTATTATTATACACAGATTGGTAAAGCAAATGCTGCCACCTGATAACTCCAGGCAAAGTCCCAAATCTGGCCAAGGGAAAGGGGACTTAATAGATCCCAGTCCACTTAGAAGTGTCAGATCTTCACGATTCTGCATGAACTTACTTCCATATTTTACCTGACCTCCCTTTTATTTACTTTGTAAGGAGTAGATAATATGCCAAATTCTTCCCAGGTTTCCTTCTGTGGCCTCTTTGCATTTGGTATGTTCATCATTTAAATACGTTCCTCTCTGTAGGGACTGTTCTTGAGAAAAACTTTTTTTTTTTTTTTCTTTACTTCCTTCATGGAAAAATCTTTCAGACTCCTTTCTTTCTTCTTCCAGTTTAATTTGTTTGAACTCTTATTTTTGTTCTATAAATCCTATCAAAGAGCAGCCAGTCCCAAAGTTACACAGTTCTGTGTTATTGAGACTTACTCAAAATACATGTATCTTGCTTGATGTCTTAATGTTTATAATTCTAAAATCAACTATACTCTATTTCCAAAGATGAACTAGGATTCGTGTGATAGTGACATTTATCCAGCAAACAAACAAACAAAAATAGTACACGTTTTCTTATAGGGTTCTGGTTAAATGTTCACTTCAGCCAACATATCAAAAATGTAAAATGCACCTCAGCCCAAGACTTGGCCCCAGGAAAATAAACCACCAAACCAACCACCACTACCATCACCACCAAAATACTCTTGTGTAGAAAAATTTGCATAGATAGATGGAGATCTAACATACTTATGCATATACACACTTTCCCATTTCTGTGTATCAAATATTCTCCAAAAAATGTAAGAAATTTGAAATCAATATTTTCCCTCCATTTCAGTTTTAGAGATATTTGATGAAGAAGCTCATCATCTTCTACAATGATAACCAAGTCAACATATTAGCCATCATATAAAATGCTTCAGCTTCAATGGCTCTATTAAAAATAACATGGTGTTAAAATCTGCCAATAATGTGGTATACTGCCTATAGGTAATATAGTGTTGTTACTTAGTTGCTAAGTCACGTCTGACTCTTTTGTAGCCCCATGGGCTGTAACCCACTGGGCTCCTCTGTCCATGGGGTTTCCCAGGCAAGAATATTGGAGTGGGTTTCCATCTTCTTCTCCAGGGGATCTCCTGACCCAGGGATCGAACTTGATTCCCCTGCATTGCAGGTAGATTCTATACCACTGAAGCACCATGGAAGCCCATAGGTAATACAGATATTAGTCTAGTAATGAAAAACCTAAATATTCTCATGAAATTCAAAAGAGATAGGAGTTTTTCTTTTTTCTCACAAAAGGAATGCCTTGGCTTTAAACTCTTTCCTGAATCAAACCAAATACTTCCTCTAATATTTGCATAGTCAAGTTGAACTTATTTTCCAGGCTTCATGACTATGCATTAGAAGTGTCTAGACTCCATTTCTCACTTTTGCCACTAAACTCTTTCCTTTCCTTTCAATATACCTCATGCAAGATTCTCATTTTATTAAGTGAAAGGCTTATAGACCTATGACAGCCATAATCTACACCCCCGTGTACTTTTGTTTTCAATTTCCTTTTTTTTTTTTTTTTTAGTTTCTCCATTTTCAGTTTGTGTCAATATGAACTGTAGCTGAAGAAATGAAGACCTACATAAGGTACTTTAACATCAGTTCAGTTCAGTTCAATTCAGTCGCTCAGTCGTGTCCAACTCTGCAACCCCATGAATCGCAGCATGCCAGGCCTCCCTGTCCATCACCAACTCCCAGAGTTTACTCAAACTCATGCCCATCGAGTTGGTAATGCCATCCAGCTATCTCATCCTCTGTCGTCCCCTTCTCCTCCTGCCCCCAAATCCCTCCCAGCATCAGGGCCTTTTCCAATGAGTCAACTCTTTGCATGAGGTAGCCAAAGTATTGGAGTTTCAGCTTCAGCATCAGTCCTTCCAATGAACACCCAGGACTGATCTCCTTTAGGATGGACTGGTTGGATCTCCTTGCAGTCCAAGGGACTCTCAAGAGTCTTCTCCAACACCACAGTTCAAAAGCATCAATTTTTCGGCACTCATCATATCCACCTGATAATCAGGCAGAGCCTGTGATGTCTCAGCCATCATAATCATGGTCATGTTTTGCTCATGTGAGCTTTTAAACTTGCTCTTTCTGTATCATCTAAAAACTGGATTGTTCAAAGTTATGAGAGGCTGTCTATTTATGATGGAAGAAATCTAGGTCAGAAGGAACTGCCTAGTCAATATAAACAGAGTTTAATTATGAGTACCAAGATGATTATTAGTCTCTGGAATAGTCTTGAAACTTCACAAAATCTCCTATAGAATTGAGGACTTCCAGTATACATCCGTAATAGATAACCCTAAGACTTCATAAGCCTAGTTCTTTTTTTTAGGACACAACTCAAATTTTAACCCAGACCACCTTTGCTAAGTGGGACATTGTGGTAGTGACTAAATAAATTAATGAATTTATATAAAATACATTTACTTTTGTATATATAAAAGCATATTTATTTACATTATGTGAAAATATATATTATTACATCACCCCCATTAAAGCCCTTTTCTTATCTGTTCAAAGCTTTTCTCTGTCATCATCACTCAATATATTTCCTCATGCACTTTATATTCCAGGCTATTTATTGAAGAGCAACTTGCTTTAGGAAGAAATATTGTATATATTCTATATTGAGTATTTGCATATTATATGGCCTTTGACTGAAATATTTGTCCTTGTTTTGCCGGTTTGTTTCCAACTTTCCTTCAAGATTTACCCCAAAGTCACCAAATTATTCTTACTCACTTCCTTCTGTCCTCTTCATCCTATCAACAAATAAAAAGTTCCCCTGCTTGACAAATAGTATTTTTTATAGTGTTATTTATCTTAGAATAGATATTCTTTAGTCTTGAAGTTCAAGTAGATATGTTGCCTTAAGTAATAATTTACTCACAATGTTCAATGATCTCATGGTTAAATCAATGAATATACTGAAGTCAGTAGAATTTGTTGATAAAGTAATAATACCTCAGTCCCCAACAGAGACTGGGAAGTTGTTCAAAAAGCCCATTTTTCATTTTCTGTGGCACAGAACCCTAAACTATCTTAGCCCAAATTGCTAGATCAACCTACGTGATTTATTTTAATCAGAGTTACAGATGTCATGTCTGATTGTGGCCAACTGAATATTTCTTATGTGATCCTCTCCTCCCTTTCTCTTTATCCATCTGCTAACTAGATCTCAAACCCCAGGGTGAGTTTGAGATTTCTATGCCCTCCTTCCTCCTCCTCCTTCTCCATCTCCTCCTCTTCTTTTTCTTTATTTAATACAACTGACTTTTCTAGAATGTGTGGAGCCCATTTCCTCTTCATTCTTGTGACATTTTACTTAAGTAAGATATAAACTTTTCTGATTACAGCAGCTGGTGTTATCTAGTTAATATAAACTTTATAATCAGAAGTGGGAAACTAAATTAAAATTCCATAAATTTGTCTCATTGTTGATCAGGCAGTGAACTCCTAGTGTGTGAAACTGAAGTCACTCAGTCAAGTCTGACTCTGTGACCCCATGGACAGTACAGAGTCCTCTGTCCATGGAATTCTCCAGACAAGAATACTGGAGTGAACTCCTAGGATATGGATAAAAGCGATTGAGAAAAGGGAGATCTTTATTGTGTAGTGAGGAAACAAATATTCAAAATGGCATCTGAGATAACTTTTGAGGCAGTCTAGCTCGACCATAAGTACTTGGAAAACACAACTTAGTAATGTGTGTTGGTAGCTACTAACTGCATTTAGCACAATATGAAAAGAATGAAATGGCCTCAAGTTATAATTACCTTCTTTGCAAGCAGAAATGAAAGTAAATAATGTACAAACATTTGAGGTCACAGTAGATTAGTTTCTAGGCCCCCAAATAATAAGAATAAAACTTTAAAATATTTTGAATGTTGAAACCCTTTTTGACTTAGTTTTGAAAACAGCTAAGACTAATGCCACCTGCTTCAAGGTCACCTCCATTAAATTGAACAAGAATATCACAGAGAAAGAGAAACCATTAAGTAAGAAAAACTGAGACTATGAGAGGCATTCGGAACTGATTAAACAAATACTGCATTTTTGAGGGGGTGTTATTGTCCAAATACACTGCAATTCTAAACTAAAAAAGAAAACTTTTGGCAATGAGACTATTCTGATCCTAAAATGTCACCAATAGGAAGTGGGCTACAAAAAAGATGTCAGTTCTAAAAAGGTGGGTGAACCTAGAGCCTATTATACAGAGTGAAGTAAGTCAAAAAGAGAGAAACGAACTGAATTGAAGGTACCTATTTGCAGGGCAGCAGTGGACATGCAGACATAGAGAAAAGCCTTGTGGTCTCAGTGAGGAAAGAAGAGGCTGGGGCAAATTAAGAAAGTAGTACTGAAACATATATGTTACCATATACAAAGCAGACAGTGGGAATTCGCTGTATGAGGCAGGGAGCGCAAACCCGGTGCTCTGTGACAACCTAGAGAGGTGGGATGGTGTGGGAGGTGGGAGGGAGCTGCAAGGGTGTGGGGGGGCATGTGTATACCTATGACTGATTCATGTTGATGTATGGCGGAGCCAACACAGAATTGTAAAGCAATCATCCTCCAATTAAAACTAAATTTAAAAAAAATGATAGCCTCCAAGGACGCATCCTTCTTGGTCTCACCTTTGATGTGGCCACTGAGTGAAGTGAAAGTCGCTCAGTTGTGTCCGACTCTTTGAGACCCCATAGACTATACAGTTCATGGAATTCTCCAGGTCAAAATACTGGAGTGGGTAGCCTTTCTGTCTCCAGGCGATCTTCCAAACCCAGGGATCGAATCCAGGTCTACCACATTGCAGGTGGATTCTCTATCAGCTGATCCACAAGGCGAGCCCAAGAATCCTGGAGTGGGTAGCCTATCCCTTCTCCAGAGGATCTTCCCAACCCAGGAATAAATCCGGGGTCTCCTGCATTGCAGGTAGATTCGTTACCAACTGATCCATCAGGGACGCCCTGAAGTGGATGAATAAGTACAGTCTATCCACCTGGTGAAGCCAGGACAAGGAGATCACTGTTCCAAGAGGTTCGCTGCAGAAAACAGACCCATGTTCTAGTCAAGGCTTTGTTATTACCCCAGGTGTGGGCTGTGGGCTGTGCCCCTAAGAGCTCTTTCTGATCTCTTTCTTTTGTGAAATAGAGTGTTTCTCTTGTGAAATAGCATTGTTGTGATGGGTTCACACACTTTTTTTAAATTATATATTTGTTTTTAGATAAATTTTCTTTTGAATTTACAGATCTCCTTAGCTCAAAGAGCAGCAAGTAGAACTGAGTGAGTGGTTAAATGGAGTTTGGGAGAAGGGGTGAGTGGGATCTGGATTAGGACCAAAAAAAAAAGATAAATATCTGCTTGGTGAACAGAAGGGCAGAGTATGACAGCAAATGGCTGCAAGTTTTCATGTCCTTATTTTTTAGACACACAACTACAGCCTATTTTTCATTCTTTTTTTTAATGTCCTTGTGACTAAATTCTGGTAAATGAAGTATAAGTACGTGCTGTGTTCCACTTAAGTAAACTGCCTTCTCCCACACATGCACACAAAATAATAAAAAATTTCCATGTCGTCATCTATCCGTTTTTTCCTGGCAACTTGAGTGGCCCTAACACCCAGGATCACCTTGGAAACAATGTGAAAATGGCAGCTCCCTGTCAGCTTAAGTTGCTGAGTGGGCAGACACCCATGAATGTGAACACACGACGGGTAGGACCTTACCTGATCGAGAGAAAGACTTTCATTCGGTCAATTCACTGAGTTTTAGGGGTTTATCTGCTTCAACAAACAGCATCATTTTAATTAACAGAGTAGCTTTCAATTAACTCCCAAATTTAACATGATAGAAGAGCTCAATAAAAATCTGTAATCCCCCAGATATCATTTAGCATCCTTCTAAAGAAGTTTTTATTTCCATGCATTTCAGTCCTCTTTATACGTAAAATGCATCCACATTTCTCCACTACAGAATACGGCCGTCTTTTCCACTGATCTGACCTGGGATCACACTTTCACTCCTGCCCCTCCTTGCTGCCTACATCAATATATTTACCCTAGGGCAGCTTTCCTATAACAGGTTTTGGAGTCTAAAACAAGAACGTCTTTTTTTCCTGCTTTGAAAAGGATAATCCTGATTAATTCATTTCCATTTCTCATGTTCCCTGTGAATTGTGAGTTCCGTTCAGTTCAGTCGCTCAGTCATATCCGACTCTGCAATCCCATGAACTGCAGCATGCCAGGCCTCCCTGTCCATCACCAAATGCCAGAGTTTACCCAAACTCATGTCCATTGAGACAATGATGCCATCCAACCATCTCACCCTCTGTCGTCCCCTTCTCTTCCTGGCCTCAATCTTTCCCAGCATCAGAGTCTTTTCAAATAAGTCTGCTGTTCGCATCAGGTGGCCAAAGTATTGGAGTTTCAGCTTCAACATCAGTCCTTCCAATGAACACCCAGGACTGATCTCCTTTAGGATGGACTGGTTGGATCTACTTGCAGTCCAAGGGACTCAAGAGTCTTCTCCAACACCATAGTTCAAAAGCATCAATTTTTCGGTGCTCAGCTTTCTTCACAGTCCGACTCTCACATCCATACATGACTACTGGAAAAACCATAGCCTTGACTAGACGGACCTTTGTTGGCAAAGTAATGTCTCTGCTTTTTAATATGCTATCCAGGTTGGTCATAACTTTCCTTCAAAGGAGTAAGCGTCTTTTAATTTCATGGCTGCAGTCACCATCTGCAGTGATTATGGAGCCCAGAAAAATAAAGTCTGACACTGTTTCCACTGTTTCCCCATCTATTTGCCATGAAGTGATGAGACTAGATGCCATGATCTTAGTTTTCTGAATGTTGAGCTTTAAGCCAATTTTTTCACTCTCCTCTTTCACTTTCATCAAGAGGCTCTTTAGTTCCTCTTCACTTTCTGCCATAAGGGTGGTGTCATCTGCATATCTGAGGTTATTGATATTTCTTCCAGCAATCTTGATTCCAGCTGTGCTTCATCTAGCCCAGCGTTTTTCATGATGTACTCTGCATATAATTTAAATAAAAGGTGACAAATACAGCCTTGACATACTCCTTTTCCTATTTGAGAACCAGTCTGTTGTTCCATGTCCAGTTCTAACTGTTGCTTCTGACCTGCATATAGGTTCTCAAGAGGCAGGTCAGGTGGTCTGGTATGGTATCCCTTTCAGAATTTTCCACAGTTTATTGTGATCCACACACAAAAGGCTTTGGCATAGTCAATAAAGCAGAAATATATGTTTTTCTGGAACTCTCTTGCTTTTTCGATGATCCAGCGATGTTGGCAATTTGATCTCTGGTTCCTCTGCCTTTTCTAAAACCAGCTTGAACATCTGGAAGTTCACGGTTCACGTGTTGCTGAAGCTTGGCTTGGAGAATGTTGAGCATTACTTTACTAGTGTGTGAGATGATTGCAATTGTGTGGTAGTTTGAGCATTCTTTGGGATTGCCTTTCTTTGGGATTGGAATGAAAACTGACCTTTTCCAGTCCTGTGGTCACTGCCCAGTTTTCCAAATTTGCTGGCATATTGCGTGCAGCCCTTTCACAGTATCATCTTTCAGGATTTGAAATAGCTCAACTGGAATTCCTTTACATCCACTAGCTTTGTTCGTAGTGATGCTTCCTAAGGCCCACTTGACTTCACATTCCAAGATGTCTGTCTCTAGGTGAGTGCTCACACCATCATGATTATCTGGGTCATAAAGATCTTTTTTGTACAGTTCTTCTGTGTGTTCTTGCCACCTCTTCTTAATATCTTCTGCTTCTGTTAGGTCCATACCATTTCTGTCCTTTATTGAACACATCTTTGCATAAAATGTTCCCTTGTGAAGGAGGTGGCTAAAAATAATCTATGTATCAAAATAAACAACATTAACATTTTTGAAATATTTTCAGGTAGAACATTTTATTTGATATGCATATAAAATCCCATATCAGAGGTGAGACCCCTGCTATTAGTCTCATTCTACTAATAAATGAAAGCCTGGGAGTTGTTGAGTTGTAGGTCATCCAGTGGTGTCTGGCTGACTCACGTCCTCAGATTCCTACTTCGGGACACTTTAAGCAAAGTGCCATCAATTTGTAAGCTATCACAACAATCACTGCCAGTTTTTTGTTTTTTTTTTTTTATTTCATTCCTGAAGTTCTAGAAAGTATACTATATCTGTGTACTCTTTAGCATCCATCACAGTTTATCAGATATCACAGACCCCAATTTCAAAAAATCAGTTGTATAATTCTTTCGAAGCTTCATCTCAGTTGTTCATTCATTCTTTCTGTCTTTCATTTTTCTGTGATGAGTTACTCTTGACCTTTCCTCGACCATTAATAGCTATCTTCTGTATCAGGAGTGTAATTCTACATACAGTGTTCTTTAAATGAAATTTTCTATCAGTTTTTTTGTTCCTATCTGATTACCAAATCCTTGGAAATAATATTAAAAGGAAAGAAGTTATACTTCAGCATAGCCTGTGTAGTTGTGTATCTGTAGCCTTTGAAAAAAAACTAGGGAGAATAATATGGAAATTTTTCCTGCCTCTCATAATTTAATGCAAATATCTATAAAAGTAAACAAACTGATATCAGCCTTTATAACTATTATGGAAAGACATGTCTATTCTTACTAGATAATTTGCTATCTCTTCTATCTCTACTGCTTACTGTTAGCAGTTGTTGTTGATCATATCTTGTAAAAACTTAATATCTTGATTAGCTGTTGTTGATCATATCTTGTAAAAGCTTAAGCATATCTGTCCGTGTATCATGTGTCTGGTTTATATATTTAGGGGGAAGGGAGGCTCATCCTGCCACCCTTCTGGGCTTGATTGACAGATTAAGTGATAAACACAGGAGAAAAGAATATTACAAAGAATGCAATGATCTTGTGTTGATGTATGGCTTTTAGATACACAAAGAAAAGTGTTTTACTTACATTTTCAGAATTCTTAAAAAGGAAAGAGAAAACAATAAAAAGCAATGATACCATGATTAGAATATTTGAGTTGGTAATGCTATCTAACCCTCTCTTCCTCTGCCACCCTCTTCTCCGTTTGCCTTCAACCTTTCCCAGAATCAGAATCTTTTCCAGTGAGTTGGCTGTTTGCATCAGCTGGCCAAAGTATTGGAGTTTCACCTGTACACATTCACTTCCAGTGAATATTCAAGGTTGATTTCCTTTAGGATTGACTGTTTTCATCTCCTTGCAGTCCAAAGGACATGAATTTGAGCAAGCTTGGAGATGGTGAAGGACAGGGAAGCCTGGTGTGCTATAGCCCATGGGTCGCAAACAGTCAAACACAACTTAGTGACTGAAAAACAACAACAAATTAGAAGATTGGATTGTGGGGTCACATTGGAGGAGAGTGGATCAGCTCTGTCTACCCCCAACATGACTTTCTTTGAACAACCTGGAGCTATGAATGTCTGCCTTATTTGGTCATGCCTCAAGCTCTAGGCCAAGTAGGATGTGAGCTGCTCCTTCTAATGAGATGTTAAGACTTGTGAGGATCTTGTGAAACTTGGGTCACATCATCTTCTCCAGGGAAGTCAGATCAGGGAAGTTTTAGCCCACATGAAATAAGTAGTTCCATTGGAAACTTGCAGCTGCGGATCTATCTCTAGGCTAGAGAAAGTCCAGTTCAGTTCAGTTCACTTGCTCAGTCATGTCCAATTCTTTGTGACCCCGTGGACTGCATCACGCCAGGCCTCCCTGTCCATCACCAACTCACAGAGTTTACTCAAACTCATGCCCATTGTGTCAGTGATGCCATCCAACCATCTCATCCTCTGTCCTCCCCTTCTCCTCCTGCCTTCAGTCTTTCCCAGCATCAGGGTCTTTTCAAGTGAGTCAGCTCTTCAAATCAGGTGGCCAAAGTATCGGAGTTTCAGCTTCAAATTCAGTCCTTCCAATGAACACCCAGGACTGATCTCCTTTAGGATGGACTGGTTGGATCTCCTTGCAGTCCAAGGGACTCTCAAGAGTCTTCTCCAACACCACAGTTCAAAAGCATCAGTTCTTCGGAGCTCAGCTTTCTTCACAATCCAACTCTCACATCCATAAATGACTACTGGAAAAACAATAGCCTTGACTAGATGGACCTTTGTTGGCAAACTAATGTCTCTGCTTTTTACTATGCTGTCTAGGTTGGTCATAACATTTCTTCCAAGGTGTAAGTGTCTTTTTATTTCATGGCTGCAGTCACCATCTGCAGTGATTTGGCAAGTGGTTTTGCAAACCGCTTCGGTATTCCTATCTTGAGAACCCCATGCACAGTATGAAAAAAGAAAGTCCAAGAATGGAGCAATGTATTCTCAGGCAGAAAAAATGCTGCTGGTGGGCTAAGTGACGCACTCCCTTCTCTTCACTCCCTCCTAACCCGTGTGCTCCCATTAGATTCTTCTTGTTCCTTTCTTTAGCCTCACAACCCAGAGTCATCTGGGAATCACCTCATTGACTTCTCACCACAGCCCTGTGATTTCTGTATTGTCAGCCTCCTCCTTCAGATAGGCAAATTAAGTTTAATGTCTTCACTGCTTTCAAGAAAAATAATAGCAAAACTACTAAAATAGCAAAACTATCAAAAAGCCGTGGACCTTTCTCTTCAGTTTCTAAACCCAAACTTGAATCAGTCAGTCCCAAAGGAAATCAACCCTGAATATTCATTGGATGGACCGATGCTGAAGCTGAAGCTCCAATATTTTGGCCACCTGGTGTGAAGAGCTGGCTCATTGGAAAAGACCTTGATGCTGGGAAAGGTTGAAGGCAGGAGGAGAAGGGAATGACAGAGGATGAGATGGTTGGATGGCATTATCAACTCAATTGATATGAGTTTGAGCAAACTCTAGGAGATACGGAAGGACAGGGAAACCTGGCGTGCTGCAGGCCATGGCATGGCAAAGAGTCAGACATTACTGAGTGACTGAACAACAACAATCATGTGAAGTGATAAATAAGTTAACTAAACTTATTATTGTGTTAATCATTTTGCAGTATATACATATATCAAAGCACCGTATTGTACATCTTAAATTAAGATGTTATATATCACCTACAGCTCAATAAAGGGGCTTCCCAGGTGATACTAGTGGTAAAGAACCTGCCTACAAATGCAGGAGACATAAGAGACTCAGGTTTGATCCCTGGATTGGGAAGATCCCCTGGAGGAGGGCATGGCAACCCACTCCAGTATTCTTGCCTAGAGAATCCTATAGACAGAGGAGCCTGGCGGGCTACTATCTGTAAGGCCACAAAGGGTTGGACACGGCTGAAGTGATTTAGCACGCACACAAAACTCAATAAAACTAGAAACAAATTTTAAATAAAAATTTAATAGCTGTTACTTTACATCAAGTTAACATAAGAACTGGTAATGTTCCCAGTAATATTTAGCTTATTTATTATTGTAAACAGTAGAAATTCTGGATCAAAGCCTTGGTTATAACATAAGCCTTTAAAAATGTTTTAACTTCAATGACTAGGATTTTTGGTTTGATATTTAAAAAAAAATCTGCTGTGTTATCCACATAATTTTGTATCCAAAATATAGGAAACCTAATCAGTTTGATCCTTTTCAGTCAGAGAGTCAGTTAAGCGCATGTAATAAACTGTTCCTGTCATATTTTTCTAATGATTTCTCATGTCAACAGACCAGGTATTCATTCTTGGTGCTGTTTTAAAATAGTAGCATGAAAATATTTCTAGCCTTATCTTGTGGCAACACTCCATAACATGGGCTTATTCCTGAGGAGCCATATGGCAATGGGGCTGCCATCTGCTGATCCTGACGTTCCTTTTCCTGGCAAACCTTGGACCCATATGGGTTCTTTGTGTCTCTGTGTACATCATAGGAGAGGCAAAATCAATACCTACACTTTTCCGTGGAAACAAGTTTTTATAATTACTCAGAACATGAAGACAATTTTCTTTTCTATTTACCTTCTTCTTCCTCTAGGTTTTATACACCTGCCTTCTAGTAGGAGCAGAAACAATTTGGTTTCAGAAATATGTGAAAGCTGTCAGGACAGGCTGTCGGGTTTGAGGCATCATAATCACCTCAAAGGACTGAGCCTGTGCTTTGTGGATTTGAAACTCCATCAGTCAGGAGATAGAGTGATCCATCCTTTTACATGTTGACAAGATAGCAATTTGATGTCAATTTGGAGAGTCACATATTCAGACAATAGGCAACAAACAGGCCTTATATTTCCAGTGACAAGCATTTTCAGCGACGACTAAAATATTGGATAAGGGCTGTTTAGAATAATTTTAAGCAGCTATGTCAATTTCTTGGGTGACACATTCTCTTGCTTCAGTGTAAATATTGTAAAGGCTCATTTGCCGTTATTTAATGTTTGCCTTCAAACAAATAATTTTCTTTTTCAAATTATGAAAGTATGATAGTACATTTACAGGAGACCTGGAAAATAAGGAACAGGGTTACATATATTCACTTATATATTACAATTATTTTTTTAAGTAGATAGATTAAGATTTTCACATGGAGTTTCAATATTAAACTGTCAAAAATTAATAGAATAAATATACAGAGAAGTAGGATACAGTAGACCTGAAAAGCACTATATGAAACAATTCAACATCATTAAGATTTATACAATTTCACACAATAGTAGGATACAAGTTCTGTTCAAGGTGCCATAGACTATAAACTAGATGCCACTATTTATGTTTTTAAAGTATTTCAGTGTATCTATGCATATCTTTTTTTAAGTGTAGCATATTTCAATTCAATTTGAAACCTGTTTTAAGGGGTATATAATTTTTAAAACCTTAAAAAGACCTCTCTAGTAGGAAACAATTAATATGAAAAAAAAAATCACTACCATGTTGGGAATAAATAAGTGAATGGATATAACTCATTCAGGAGACTTAATGTTTACAAGCAAGAAAGAACTAGCCTATAGGCTTGTTCTGTGCAGATCTATCTTAGGCCAAATAATGTTCTAGCAAACATAATCATGAGTGACATCACATTCATAAAGGAAATTTCTCTAAAATACAAAACCCATTTTTAACTTCTGCAGCTTTCCCCAGGGCCTTGTGTGAGCTGTCTCTCTACTTGAGAAGTTACACAGGTTCTCTGGCAAGAATCTCTGTCTAAGAGATTGTGTTTTTACTACTACCTATTGTGTTTTTACTACTGCTCCAATTACAGGAACTTCAAAAAATTGAACAGCCATAAAACAGGCAACTCTCTAAAGAAAACAGATTCTAAATTTGAGAGAACAGTAAGTTGAATCCAGCGACACTGAAGGTAATATAACTACATACTTTAAAGATGACTAATCTGAAAGATGACTATTTAGAAGAAAGTGAGTGGGTGGTGATAGAAAGGGCTTCCTGATGGATTAAGCTGTGAAGAATCCACCTGCAATGAAGAAGACACAGGAGATGCAGGTTCCATGCCTGGGTCAGGGAGATCCCCTGAAGAAGGAAATGGAAACCCATTGCAGTATTCTTACTTGGAGAATCCCACAGACAGAGGAGCCTAGTGGGCTACAGTCCATGGGGTCACAAAAAGTTGGACCCAACTGAGTTCCATGATAGAAATCAGAAGTTACGAGGGCAAAGGCCAAAATATGCATTTTATGTTCTTACAAGGAAGGGAAACATGTCTAAGAATTAAAAAAAAAAAAGGAGTCGGAATGCATGGAGTGTTTTCAAACAACTAAGGATGCTGGTTTATCCTGTTTAGATTGGCTAGAAACAACTATGGAAAGCTCCTAATAAAGGCATATTTTGCTGTTTGATTTGATTTGATTCTGGGCATTTCTAATTTAAGGCTTCTTCAGTGCTACCGGGTGAGAAAGTTGTATTGGTAACACTGTGTTACAGAAAGCAGTGTGGTGATAAGTGAAGTGACTCTAAATTCAGTTTCACTAAAAAAAAATTGATGTTTAGATTTTATAGATGGATAGATCCTAAATTTATATTTTAAAAAAGACTTACTAAAATTCTTTCAATAGAAAGTTGATACCCTATTCTCTAATGAATTTTGGTAAAAAGCAATGCAAACATGTTATTAATACTTAACACTTTATTAACCAGAGGCCTATTAGGATGTCTTCTGTTACCTGAATGTTATTGACCGGATATGTTTAACATTCACTTACTTAACAAATTATGGGCCACAGATATTAGTTTCTGCAAAAGTCCCCAGTCAGTAATGAGTTAATAAAGAATACAGGTTAGAATACAGGTAACATGATAACAGGCTCGAGAGTACAAGGAAATAGCTGTTGTAGCTCAGCCGCTCAGTCATGTCTGACTCTCTGTGACCCCATGGACCGTAACACTCCAGACTGCTCCGTCTGGGGAATTTCCCAGCAGGAGTTCTAGAATGGATTGCCATTTCCTTCTCCGTGGGATTTTCCTGACCTAAGGATTCAACCCAGGTCTCTTCCATTGGCAGGCGGATTTTTTTTTTTTTTTTTACTACTGAGCCACCCGGGAAGCCCTATAGAGAAGTAGAAGGCACAGGAAATAATTTTAGCTGCCACAACCTCAGATCCCATGAAACCTGAGATCCAATCAGGATACAGTGAAGATCCAGAGGTTACAGTAATTTTACTAGATGGTTTTTACTAGCCTGTGATTTTACTAGATGGTTGCAGTAGAGTGTGATTTCCTATGGTCCTCATGTAGCTTCAGGGAAGGATTCAGTCTAACTAGGCTAAGGGAACAGAACACAGAGACGCGTCTGGGGTTGAGCAGAGAATAAGCTCATTGGGTATTTAAGAGTCAGAAGCCTGAATCCTCGCTGTCTTTCTCCTCCACTGAGGCTCTGAACCCTGGGTTCTCAGCATACAGTGGAGATTTCAAACTGGACAGTTTGAAAGGATGACCTAGATGACACAGCCAAGTTACTCCATCCCCTGTTGGAGAATAATAAATAAAAATCATTTTAATTATTGTCTGTCTAATAAACATAGGGGATTATGTGAGATATAATGGTTAATATGAAGCATCAACTTAAATAGCTTTTTGGAATCTGAATTGCAAAACCTTAATATATTGTTTCAGAGTGTATAATGTTGTACTATATAGGTATTTTCACTGTGTATATCCATGTTGAAATTAAGACTGCCATTTTTTGAAGGTCCAAATATGAAAATTTTAATAATATATTTCTATATCACTTGCACTTGTAATATGCTTGGTGATTTTACCAAAAAACTTTATTTCTGACTATGGAAATACTTATTGATACTTCTGTTTATCAATAGTCCATTACTTACATTGCTAAGTAGCATTCTACTATATGAATTCACATATTTTTCTTTATCCATTCACCTGTTGAGGAAACTTTGAGTCATTTCTAGTTTTTTGTCTGTTAAAATATGATCATTCCAATTCTTCCTCATTTTTACTGACTCTTTGTGTCAGCGTTTTGAATGTTGGCCATTCTGATGTCTGTGCAGTGATGTAAGGGTAAGGGGGTTAAGTTGTGTTTCCCTATTGATTCACGGTGATAAACTTCCATCCATTTACTGCTATGTTATTTTTCTTGTTGAAGTTTCTGCTCAGATAATTTGCTCATTTAAAAAATTTGGTTGTTCATTTTCTTATTGAATTTTGAGAGTTCTTTATATTGGATGAAATTTTTTATAAGGTATATGATTTATTAATGCCTTCTCCCAGTATGTAGTTTTTTCTCTCTCTTAATGATTTTTTTTGAGAACAGAAAATTTTAATTATGATGAAATCCTTTTTATCCCTTGTTTTTTTTTATGGATTGTTCTTTGGTATCATCTATCAAAATAATTGTATTGATTGAGAGAAGTCAAACAAAAATGGGGAACACATGTAAACTCATGGCTGATCCATGCCAATATATGGCAAAAACCACTACAGTATTGTAAAGTAATTAGCCTCCAATTAAAATAAATAATTTTTTTAAAAAGTGACCAAAGTAATTATAATATTAGAAAAAGCAATGGGCTTTAAAAAAATGATTATATACTGTATATATTACAAGTTTATATATTATGTATTTACATATGAATAATGTAATATTTTATATATTTTTAAACTCTAGAATATTTAAACTTATCTAGAATGACATAAAGTGGATCACTGATGGCCTGGGGATTTAGGATTACAAAAAGGATATGAGAAAACTTGAGAGCACTGAGTATGTTCACTATGTTGATAGTGGTAGTAATTTTTAGTGTATATTTATGACAAAGCTCATCAGATTACAAATTTAAGTATATGTACTAGGTTGTATGTCAGTTATAGCTCAATAAAGTTGATAAGACATATATATTGCATGGAAACATAAGTGAATACTAAGAGCTCAAATCAAATTGAACAGAGCATAATATATTACTGCTATCATCATGGCTTGTAGAGTTTTTGAATGGTCCTGTGAACTAATCCTTAAATAGGAAAACAAGTCACTCAGATCATAACAGAAGGATTTGAAAGGTGATGAGATGTATGGATACTTAAGTTTGTATTTTCCAGTGATACAGGAAAGTTCAGCTTCCCCACCGCCCCCCCCCACTGTTAACTGCAGCCCTGACTGTATCTGGTAATAATCACAGTTAAAATATTCCTCTACTGAATCCCCTTATTTTTCCCCAAGTGACTTATTATTGCACTGAATTGCTGTTAAATTCTGTTTCTGCAGCTTCCATTCCGGGTAGAATGCAGATTGTTTGTTTTCCACAAGACTAGCCTTAGAATAACTCCTGGTCATAGTGTTCTGACAGCCTATTTAGGGAAAGAAAAAAGGTAGAAAAAAAAATGTTAAGTAAGTAAAGGCCAGACTGTATGGCAATGAAAACTATAATTAATTTTCTTTTGTTTAGAAAAGGACATGGTGACAATATAATCAAAATGTGCTTGTTTCCAGGACAATTTGGTTTAAAAAAGATTATCACTTCTTTAACAACAAATGCCTTTGCCTTGGGCATACAAATGGGGAAAAAAAAAAACAAACATAGGCAGTAAAAGCATATAAATTCCGTCCCCATCCCTTGCTAGGTGAGAGACTTCACACAGGCATTTAATTCTGAATAGCAGATTCCTAACCTAATCTATTTGTTTAAAAAATAGGGGGGACATATTGATTCTTCTTTTCTTCTACCAGGATTAAAGCTATCAATTGTTTACTCTGTAATGAAATTTTTAAAAATTACAACCATTTAAAAGCAATACTTAAAAATGGAAGTGTACTATTTAGGAGTAAGACAAAGTATCGGTAAAGGCTTGAAACAAAATTTAGAACAATGAGGAGTGAATGTATTCACTGAAAATTGCTAGATGTAAGGGAAAAGTTACCTCTAGGCTTTCTACAATAAGTACCAATCCCATCCTTCACAACGAAACAAGGATCACAAAAGTATTACTTTTTCTGTAAACTTTCTCTGTGCTCTTTTACCCAGTGGACCCTTTTCTGGACACTAATGCATCTATCCCAACCACATAATATCTTAAAAATCCTACTATGCCCTTCAGTTCTCACATTTACATGCTGTCCTTCTATTCTTCCCTGAAAATATTCTTCACCAGGAAAACAGCTTTTCTCAGGGTAGGATTCAGCTTCCTGTAGGTGTGATTATCAAACACATGAAAGATAAACTTATGCACATATTATCCTTCCATGCAAATGTGCTGTTTTTATAATAATTGTGGTTGGAAAAACATGTAACATAAACTTGGCTAACTTAACCATTTTAACTGTTCAGTTCAGTAATACAAAGTATATTTACATTGTTGCACAATGATTCTCTAGAACTTTTTTTTTTAATTGGAACTCTATATCTATTAATAACAACTTCTCATTTCTCCCTTCCCTAAGCCCCTTGCAACCACATTTCAACTTTTTGCTTCTAGGAGTTTGATTATTTTAGATCTCTCACATAAATGGAATTATATGGTATTGACATTTTGTCAGCTAACATATTATTTAACATAATATTCCTTAAGGTACATCCATATCGGAGCATATGACAGAATTTTCTTCTTTACTGTAACTAATATTTCATTGTATGTATATACCACATGTTCTTACATCCATTCATCAGCCTATGACTATTTTGTGTTGCTTCCAGCTCTTTGAATAATGCTTCACAGCTCTATTTTGAATAGTGCTTCAGTGAGTGAGTGTGCCAATAATTCTTCAAGATGCTGCTTTCAGTTTCTTTGTTTGTTTGTTTGTTTTGTTTTGTTTTTGGACATGCCCCAGGTGTTAGGTTTCTGGATGGTAGAGTAATTCTGTTTTACACATTTTGAGAAATCACCATACTATTTTCCATAGCAGCTGCACTGTTTTACAGTCTCACCAACAGTGTGGAAGAGTTCCAGTTTCTCTGCATCCTTGTCAATATTTGCTACTGTCTAGTTTTCATTTTTTGCCTGTATCTTTTGTTTGTTTGTTTTTTTAATAGTAGCCACCCTAATGTCAATAGTGTGAAGTGATAATATTGTGGTTTTGATTTGTACTTTTTTTAATGATTAGTGATATTGAGATTCATTTATTAACTCTTTATATATCTTTAAGGGAAAATGTCTATGCAAGTCCTTTACCCATTTTTAATTGGATTATATGCTTTCTCTTTGCTGAGTTGTATGAGTTCTTTATTTTAGATATGAATTCCTTATCAGATACATGATTTGCAAGTATCTCCCTCTATTGTGTAGATTTTCATTTCCCTCTGTTGATTTTCATGTCTTTGATGCATGGAAATTTTGAAGTTTTTTTGGTAGTCTTTTGTGTATTTTTGCTTTTCTTGCCAGTTTTTTTAGTGGTATAACCAATAGGTACCCAAATAAATTGATAAATCACATATGCACAGAAATCTACACACAAGGGGTTTTTTTGAGTTTTTTTTTTTGTTTTTTTTTTTACACACAAGTGTTTATAGCAACTTTATTCATAATTGATAAAATGTATACCATGGTTGATCCATGTTGATATATGGAGAAAGCCACTAAAATATTGTAAAGTAATTAGCCTCCAATTAAAATAAATTAATTAATTTAAAAAAATCTGAAATGTCCTTCAGTATGTAAATGGAAAAATAAACTCTGATAAATCCATGTGATGGAATATTAAATATCATCACAAAAAGAAATAAGCTGTCAGCCATGAAAAGACATGGACAAAACCTAAATGCATATTACTAAGTGAAAAAAGTCAATAAGAAAAAGCTACATAGTGTGTATTAGTAAAAAAAAAAAAGAAATTTCCAGGCATTTGGTGGGAAAGGTGATCAGGAAGCATAAGTACCTGAACACAAGGATTTCTTAAAGCAGTGCAAATAATCTGTATGAAACAATGACAATGGATATATGTTTTTATCAGTTCAGTTCAGTCTCTCAGTCATATCCAACTCTTTGCAACCCCACTGACTGCAGCAGTCAGGCTTCTGTGCCCATCATCAACTCCCAGAGCTTGCTCAAATTCATGTCCATTGAGTCGGTGATGCCATCCAACCATCTCATCCTCTGTCGTCCTCTTTTCCTCCTGCCCTCAATATTTCCCAGCATCAGGGTCTTTTCCGATGAGTAAGTTCTTCAAATCGGATGGCCAAAGTATTGGAGTTTCAGCTTCAACATCAGTCCCTCCAATGAATATTCAGGACTGATTTCCTTTAGGATGGACTGGTTGGATCTCCTTGCTCTCCAAGGGACTCTCGAGAGTCTTCTCCAACACCACAGTTCAAAAGAATCAATTCTTCAGTGTTCAGCTGTGTGTATAGTCCAACTCTCACATCCATACATAACTACCGGAAAAACCATAGCTTTCACTAGACGGACCTTTGCTGGCAAAGTAATATCTCTGCTTTTTAATATGCTGTATAGGTTGGTCATAGCTTTTCTTGCAAAGAGCAAGCATCTTTTAATTTCATGGCTGCAGTCACCATTTGTAGCAATTTGGGAGCCCCCCAAAATAGTCTCTCGCTCTTTCCATTATTTCCCCATCTATTTGCCATGAAGTGACGGGACCAGATGCCATGAACTTAGTTTTCTGAATGTTGAGCTTTAAGCCAACTTTTTCACTCTCCTCTTTTACTTTCATCAAGAAGTTCTTTAGTTCCTCTTCACTTTCTGCCATAAGATTGGTATCATCTGCATACTGAGATTATTGATATTTCTCCCGGCAGTCTTAATTCCAGCGTGTGCTTCATCCAGGCCAGCATTTCTCATGTGGTACTCTGGATATAAGTTAAATAAGCAGGGTGACAATATACAGTCTTGACAGACATACTTCTTCCCAATTTGGAACCAGTCTGTTGTTCCATGTCCAGTTCTTAATGTTGCTTCCTGACCTGCATACAGATTTCTCAGGAGGCAGATCCAGTGGTCTGGTATTCCCATCTCTTGAAGAACATTTCATAATTTATTGAGATCCACCCACAGTCAAAGGCTTTTACATAATCAATAAAGCAGAAGTAGATGTTTTTCTGGAACTCCTTTGCTTTCTTGATGATCCAACAGATGTTAGCAATATTTTGAGCATTACTTTGCTAGCATGTGAGGTGAGTACAATTGTGCAGTAGTTTGAGCATTCTTTGGCATTGCCTTTCTTTGGGATTGGAACGAAAACTGACCTTTTCCAGTCCTGTGGCCACTGCTGAGTTTTCCAAATTTGCTGGCCTATTGAGTGCAGCACTTTCACTGCATCATCTTTTAGAATTTGAAATAGCTCAACTGGAATTCCATCACCTCCACCAGCTTTGTTTGTAGTGATGCTTCCTAAGGCCCACTTGATTTCACATTCCAGGATGTCCGGCTCTAGTGAGTGATCACACCATCATAGTTATCTGGGCCATAAAGACCTTTCTTGTACAGTTCTTCTGTGTATTATTGCCACCTCTTCTTACTATCTTCTGCTTTGTTAGGTCCGTACCGTTTCTGTCCTTAATTGCTCATGTTTGTATGAAATGTTCCCTTGATATCTCTAATTTTCTTAAAGACATCTCTAGCCTTTCCCATTCTATTGTTTTCCTCTATTTCTTTGCATTGATCAATGAGGAAGGCTTTCTTATCTCTCCTTGCTATTCTTTGGAACTCTGCATGCAAATGGGTATATCTTTCCTTTTCTCCTTTGCCTTTCACTTCTCTTCATTCCTCAGCTATTTGTAAGGCTTTCTCAAACAACCATTTTGCTTTTTCGCATTCCTTTTTCTTGGGGATTGTCTTGATCACTGCTTTCTGTACAGTGTCACGAGCCTCCATGCATAGTTCTCCAGGCACTCTATTGGATCTAATCCCTTGAATCTATTGTCACTTCCACTGTATAATCATAAGGGATTTGATTTAGTTCATACCTGAATTTTCTAGTGCTTTTCCCTCTTTTTTCCAATTCAAGTCTGAATTTGGCAATAAGGAGTTCATGATCTGAGCCACAGTCATCTCCTGGTTTGCTTTTGCTAACTGTATAGAGTTTCTCCATCTTTGGCTGCAAAGAATATAATCAGTCTGATTAAGGTATTGACCATCTGGTGATGCCCATGTGTAGTCTTCTCTTGTGCTTTTGGAAGAGAGTGTTTGCTGTGATCAGTGCATTCTCTTGAGAAAACTGTTATCCTTTGACCTGCTTTGTTTTGTATTCTAACACCAAATTTGTCTGTTATTCCAGATATCTCTAGACTTCCTACTTTTCCATTCCAGTCCCCTATAATGAAAAGAATATCTTTTTTGATTCCAGATTTAGTTCTAGATTTATTTCTAGAAGTTCTTATAGGTCTTCATAAACTTCTGCTTTACTGGTCGGGGCATAGACTTGGAGTACTATAATATTGAATGGTTTGTTTTGTTAACAGAGGTCGTTCTGTTGTTTTTGAGATTGCATCCAAGTACTGCAGTTTAGACTCTTTTGTATCTTTATGTATTTACGCAATTTCCCAAACCCACAGAATACACAACACGAGGAGCGAACTCTAATGTAGACTATAAATTCTAGGTAATAATGTGTCAATGTAGATTCATCATTATAACAGATGTGCACAACTTTGGCAATAATGGGGAGGTTATACATGTGTGGGGGTATGGGGTGATAGGGAAATCTCTGTTTTCCCTTTATGTGTATATACTTAGTCATTCAGTCATGTCTGACTCTTTGCCATCTTATAGACTGTAGCCCTCCAGGCTCTTCTGTCCATGGAATTCTCCAGGGAAGAATACTGGCATGGGTTGCCATTTCTTCCCTCAGGGGGTCTTCGCAACCTAGGGATCAAACTTGTATCTCGTATTTCTCCTCCACTGGCAGGCAGATTCTTTACCAGTGAGTCTCCTGGGAATCCCACCTTACCTTCAATTAAGTTCAGTCCCTCAGGCATGTCTGACTGTTTGTGAGCCCATGGACTGCAGGACGCAAGGCCTCCCTGTCCATCAGCAACTCCCAGAGTTTACTCAAACTCATGTCCTTTGAGTCACTGATGCCATCCAACCATCTCATTCTCTGTCATCCCCTTCTCCTCCTGCCTTCAATCCTTCCCAGCATCAGGGTCTTTTTCAAATGAGTCAGTTCTTTGCATCAGGTGGTCAAAGTATTGGAGTTTCAGCTTCAGCATCAGTCCTTCCAGTGAATATTCAGGACTGATCTCCTTTATGATAGACTGGTTGGATCTCCTTGCAGTCCAAGAGACTCTCAAGAGTCTTCTCCAACACCACGGTTCAAAAGCATCAGTTCTTCAGCGCTCAGCTTTCTTTATAGTCCAACTCTCACATCCATACATGACTACTGGAAAAACCATAGCTTTTTCTAGATGGACATTTGATGGCAACGTAATATCTCTGCTTTTTAATACGCTATATAGGTTGATCATAACTTTTCCTTCAAGGAATAAGCATCTTTTAATTTCATGGCTGCAGTCACCATCTGCAGTGATTTTGGAGCCCCCCAAAATAAAGTCTGTCACTGTTTCCACTGTTTTCCTATCCTATTTGCCATGAAGTGATGGGACCAGATGCCAGGATCTTAGTTTTCTGAATGTTGAGTTTTAAGCCAACTTTTTCCCTCTCCTCTTTCATTTTCATCAGGAGGCTCTTTAGTTCTTCTTCACTTTCTGCCATAAGGGTGGTGTCATCTGCATATCTAGTATTTCTCCCGGCAATCTTGATTCCAAATTGTGCTTCATCCAGCCCAGCGTTTCTCACCTTCCCTTAATTCTATTATAAACCTCAAACTGCCTTTAAAATAATTTTTTAAAAGCTACCCTTTCCGTTCTCTATAGACTGACTTTGTACAGATAAGGGCCCTTTACCAATTAGTCCAGATAGAGTTTCTGGGGACCTCTCAAATCTACTTGGGATATCATCTCTGGGCCCGTTTGTAATTGCCCCATTAAAGAGGGTCGGCCTGTTTCTTCTCTGAAATCCAGTCTCTTTCTTCTCCTGGTGTCTGCCCGCGGTGCTACAGTCATTCCTGTGTTGAAACCTCAGTGGTGCTTACCTTCTTTCTCAGCCTCCTCAACCTGGCATCCAAACCGCACTTCCTGTCGGAGCTCCAATCAGATGAGATGAAAACCGGTCTCTGGGGCAGCTCACAATCATAAACCTTAGGTACATGGTCCCTTCTCTTCTCCTAAGGAAGAAAGCGTGAGTCGTGAATTTTCTCCTGATCACACTGTGACGTGCTGGTTATGGGAAGTGGCTGGAGTGGGTTAAAATGCTGTGAATTTTCCTGCAGGCTTTGATGCACCTCTCCTTGCCTTTTTTAAAATTTATTTATTTTTGATTGAAGGATAATTGCTTTACCAAATTGTGGTGTTTTTTTGCCGCACAGCAACATGATTCACCTATGGGTATATATGCCGCCCTCCCCCTTGAACCTCACTCTCACCTCCCACCCCACCCCACCCCTCTAGGTTGTCACAGAGCCCTGGATTGGAGCTCCCTAAATCATACAGTCAACCCCCACTGTTTGTTTATTGTATATATGGTACTTTATGTGTTTCAGTGCTACACTCGCAGTTCATCCCTCTCTCCTTCCCCCAGTGTCCCCAGGTGTGATCTCTGTATCTGTGTCCCCATTGCAGTCCTGCAAATAGGTTCATCAGTACCATCTTTCTAGATTCCATATATATGCATTGTTGATGTTCAGTCAACCAGTCATGTCCAATTCTTTGTGACCCCTTGGACTGCAGCATGCCAGGCATTCCAGTCACTCACCATCTCTCCTGAAGTTTATCCAAGTCCATGTCCTTGCCTTGGTGATGCCATCCAGCCATCTCATCTCTGATGCCCTCTTCTAATTCTGCCCTCAATATTTTCCAGCACTGGGGGCTTTTTCAATGAGTCAGCTGTTTGCACCGGATGACCAAAATCCTAGAGCTTCAGCTTCAGCATCAGTCCTTCCAATGCATATTCAGAATTGATTTCCCTTAAAATTGACTGGTTTGATTTCTTTGCTGTCCAAGGGACTTTCAGGAGTCTTCTCCAGCACCACAGTTTGGAGGCATTGATTTTTTGACGTTCTGCCTTCTTTACGGTCCAGCTCTCACATCCATACATGACCACTGGCAAGACCATAGCCTTGACTTTATGGACCTTTGTCAGCAGAGTCATGTCTGTGCTTTTCACTCCCCTGTCTAAGTTTGTCATTGCTTTCCTGCCAAGAAGCAGTTGTCTGCTGAGTTTATGTCTGCAGTCATCATTCTCAGGGATTCTGGGGCCCAAAAAGAGACTTTCAACATTTCCCCTTCTATTTGCAATTAAGTAATGGAGCCAGATGCCATGATCTTAGCTTTTATTAATATTTGGTGTTAAGTTGGCTCTTTCACTGTCCTCCTTCACCCTCCTCAGGAGGCTCTTTAGTTCCTCTTCACTTTCTGCCATTAGAGTGGTGCCATTCATATATCTGAGGTTGTTGATACTTCTCCCGCCTATCTTGATTCTTGTAACTCAACCAGCCTGGTATTTCTCATGATGTGCTCAGCATATAGGTTAAACAAACAGGGCGGCAATAGACAGCCCTGTCTATATAGGCAATAGACAGCATATATATATATGTATATATACTTTAGTATACAGTATTTTTCTCTTTTTGACTTACTTAACACAATATGATAGGCTATAGGTTCATCTACCTCATTAGAACTGGCTCAAATTAATTCCTTTTTATAGTTAACATTCCATTGTATATACGTACCACAACTTCTTTATTCCTTCATCTGTCAATGGAGGTCAAGGCTGTATATTGTCACCTTTCTTATTTAACTTGTATGCAGTGTCCATCATGTAAAGTGCCAGACTGGATGAAGCAAAAGCTGGAATCAAGATTGAAGGGAGAAATAACAATAACCTCAGATATGCAGATGACACCACCTTTATGGCAGAAAGTGAAGAGGAACTAAAGAGCCTCTTGATGAAATTGAAAGAGGAGAGTGAAAAAGCTGGCTTAAAAATCAAACATTCAAAAACTAACATTATGGCATCCAATCCCATTGCTTCATGGCAAATAGATGGGGAAACAATGAAAAAAGTGACATACTTTATTTTCTTGGGCTCCAAAATCACTGCAGATGGTGACTGTAGCCATGAAATTAAAAGACACTTACTCCTTAGGAGAAAAGCTATGACCAACCTAGACAACATATTAAAAAGTAGAGACATTACTTTACTGACAAAGATCCATATAGTCAAAGCTATGGTTTTTCCAGTAGTCATGTTTAGATATGATAGTTGGACCATAAAGGAAGCTGAGTGCCAAATAACTGAAGCTTTTGAACTGTGGTGTTGGAGAAGACCCTTGAAAGTCCCTTGGGCAGCAAGGATATCCAACCAGTCCATCCTAAAGGAAATCAGTCCTGAGTGTTCATTGAAGGATTGATGCTGAAGCTGAAACTCCAACACTTTGGCCACCTGATGTGAAGAACTGACTCATTGGGAAAGACCCTGATGCTGGGAAAGACTGAAGGCAGGAGGAGAAGGGGATAACAGAGAATGAAATGGTTGGATGGCATCTCTGACTCAGTGGACATGAGTTTGAGCACCTCCAGTAGTTGGTGATGCACAGGGAAGTCTGGTGTGCTGCAGTCCATGGGGTTGCAAAGAGTCGGACATGACTGAGAGACTGAACTGAATTGAACTGAACCACAACTTCTTTATCCATTCATCTGTCGATAGACATCTAGGTTCCTTTCATGTCCTGGCTATTGTAAGTGCTGCAATGAATGCCCGCGTACATGTGTCTTTTCCAATTATGATCTCCTCACATCTCTCCTTTCTTTGTACTCACCAGCTAAGAGGGGCTATAACCTCTTCAATGCATTCTAGAGTCATCATAGTAATGAGAGATAGTAATACATAAGAGACATGTTTTGATAAGAATACATGAGAGACTATAATAATATCATCTGCATATTGTTGTTAAATTGATGACTCTGTGGAGCAGTGAGAAATATTTTCTGTATATTCTTGCAGAAAAGTATTTAATCTAGGAGTCAGGTGATTATAAATTATGGGGTTTTAAAACCACCTTTCTGAATGATCTAGAGTCAGGTGGTTACAGCTATTAATGGATTCCTGAGTTCTAAACTACATCTTCATAGCAGAGATGACAAATATTTTTCCACCTTCACTGTCTCTGAAACCACTTTTCCATTTCCAAGAAGTCTGACGACACTGCACTGCAATACGGGCCTGCTTCTAATCTCCCACGTCTCCAAAATAAGAAAACATTTCCAGTCACGTGTACTTCCCAAATGCCATTAAGTGTTTCCAGTTGAAAAAATTCATTCACAGACTCTTAACCACAAAAAACTCCTGAAGTTTTCCTTTGTACCTTTCCACTGTCGTTGCTCACAAATGGACATCAGGTGAAAAATAGAGACTGAGTGCCAATTGTCCACAAACACCACAGCCCACCCTTTGGGTTGCTTAGTATATGTATCCTTCCACTCATAAATTTGAAAATAATATACTTATAACAATATAGTGAAAAATTCCTGTTACATAATACAATTTCACTCTTCTCACCAAAAGGAAGTATTTGATGACCAAGTCATTCTCTTCTCTAGATGTTCCTTTCTCTAAACTAGATTAGCTTAGTCATAATCCAGTCCAATCCAATCTTGAATTACATCTCATGTAATAAATAGAAAGTTGACTAATAGCTTAAAGTAGCAGAAAAAAAATAAAGTAGCAGAGACTGTTCCGTGTTCCGCTTATATCTCAGATGTAGAAAACTGTAGTGAGAGTTTCTCTAATTTAACGAGAAGAAAAAGAAAAGCTGGATAAACTTTTTTTGAAAAACAAAAAAACAACTCTTTTTTGAACTCATCACATAGTTGAAGTCACAAGTCAACCAGATGACACAAAAGTGCTGTGGCAAGCCAACTCAAAATGATGGGGTAAGGGCATGGGCACACCTATGCTGAAAATATACAGCGGTTTGGAGAATTCATTGAATATTTTTAGTATTTTGCTAAAAATTGCATGTAGACTAGCAAGTGGTTCACAATCCCTGAAAGCCACAGATATAAATGGATTTTCAACCCACTCACAGCTGTTCTTCACAGATCTACACTGGACTTCATGACAATAAGATAGGCATGAATATACAAAGAAAAGTTATATCAATTACCTGTTTTCAGTCACCCAACAGGTAATTATTTGTTATAAGAATTGTAAATGATGATGACCAAGCAGGTCATAAAACAGACACAGCCCTACTTTTCTTAATAATAGTAAACAAATGATAACATTAAAAGTTAAAGTCAGCTTTAAACTGATACCATTCATCCCATCATTATAAGAAAGCTATTGAAGTCAAGTATGAAAGTTTAAAACATAGAGTGAATGCTGAACGAGGATATAATAAATTTTTTATGTTTTATGAATTAACAAAGATGTGATTTATAAAATTTCATTAAAATATGTATTTATATATAATTTTAAGTAACTATAAAATAGTTATTTCTTTTTTAATGTAGCATTAAAGATCAGCCCTGGGTGTTCATCGAAAGGGCTGATGTTGAAGCAGAAACTCCAATACTTTGGCCACCTGATGCGAAGAGCTGACTCATTGGAAAAGACCCTGATGCTGGGAAAGACTGAGGGCAGGAGGAGAAGGGGATGACAGAGGATGAGATGGCTAGATGGCATCATCAACTCGATGGACATGGGTTTAGGTGGACTCTGGGAGTTGGTGATGGACAGGGAGGCCTGGCATGCTGCAGTTCATGGCGTCGTAAAGAGCTGGACACGACTGAGCGACTGAACTAACTAACTAAAGTAGACTTGTTTAGGTAGATACATGACTGAAAATATATGATTTTCTTTCTCTTTCTTTATTATATATACATACACACACACTTTCTTTCATTTCAATCCCTTCCTCTTTTCCTTTCCTTCATATATTAATTACATTTTATTACTAAAGAGCTTTAGCATCATTAACATTCATATCATCTTATGGAAACAGTAACCTGAAATGTAGCCTATTTATAATTCATTTCATTTCTGAGAACAATTCATTTGTCCTCTGTCAAATATATAATTAAGAAATGCTTACTGTGAATGCCAGTACAATTTTAGGAGGCCCATTGTTTGCTGAGTGGTGGACTGATTAACTCTGCAAATCATGTTCCATCTCAGGCATTCTGTAGCTAACAGACTCAATCTATATGTATAAATATAAAACAGGTAGACCATATCAAATTTAATTACACACTATTTTACCATTTGAATGGAGTTACAAAGAAAGCAATATAAAGTATTATTATAGTTATTTATTTGCTTTGAAATACTGAGACCAGCATTAATATCTTCAGGTAATCAGTTTATCAAAGGTTCTATGTGAAAATAAGAAAGTAAAATAATTTATTGAGTTAAATATATAATTAACCTCAGAAGCAGTACCTAATCTTTCAAATCAGCTCCAGAATATATTAAAAAATATTCTACTTCACTATTTTATGTTTAATATATCTTTCAGATTAGAGATCAAAATTTAGCATTTAGTCCTGTAATCTTCATTTGTTCCAGGTCTGTATTTGATACTACTGATAAAAATGAATGATATTAATTCAAACGTGGCTTAAAAAATCAAAATGTGTAAAACCCCACTTGAGTTTAGTTATATGATGTATAGCTTTTCTGGGAATAGGGATGTTGTAGTAAAAGAGAAGAGATCCAAATGATATCAATTACAAAGATAAAAGTATAAATGAAAAAGTTTTCAAAGTGCTTCATATGTAATCTCCATGACAACGAGCCCTAGTAGGTTTTGTTCATCATTTCATCCCCAAGTGTTTGTATGAAATTTGCTCAATAATTATTTTGCAATGAAAGGGTAATGAAAAAATATAAATATTTATAGCCATTTCAAAAATTTTTTTTCTACCTTATGAGGTATGCCATTTCTGCTTTGAGAGGCAAGGACAGGAAATGGGGAAAACAAATACCAAAGACCCAGTATGTCCCTTTGCAAATATTTTTCTCATTCAGTATTCACATCGACATTGTGTAGAAGTTGTTGCCCTTATTTTCCCAAAAAATGAGGCAAATAGCATTGAAACAATGTAACCAAGATTGCACAGTTGGAAAAGCAATAACTTTGAATGTGTTTGCCAGGGGAATTTGTTCCATTTTCTCTTAGAACTTAAGCCACGGCTACATTCACAGAATTAGCAAGTAGGGCATAGTCAACTTGGTCATGCTAGCCATTCCAATTATCTACAACTGCAACTGAGTTAAGTATACAGGTTTTAACAGACATCTGTTAATGAGAAGATTACTTAAAGCTTTAATCATATGTATTTAATTATATATATATGGATATATTGTTTTAATCTTGAAGAGCTGAGTTTATGATCTCTGTCCCTAACTGCCTAAAATTCTTCAGTTCAGTTCAGTCACTAGGTTGTGTCCGACTTTTGCGACCCCATGGACTGCAACACGCCAAGCTTCCCTGTCTATCACCAACTCCTGGAGCTTACTCAAACTCATGTCCATTGAGTCCGTGATGCCATCCAACCATCTCATCCTCTGCCGTCCCCTTCTCCTCCCCCCTTCAATCCTTCCCAGCATCAGGGTCTTTTCAAATGAGTCAGTTCTTCACATCAGGTGGCCAAAGTACTGGAGTTTCAGCTTCAGCATCAGTCCTTACAGTGAATATTCAGGACTGATCTCCTTTAGGATGGACTGGTTGGATCTCCTTGCTGTCCAGGGGACTCTCAAGAGTCTCCTCCAACACCACAGTTCAAAAGCATCAATTCTTTGGCGCTCAGCTTTCTTTATAGTCCAACCTTCTCATCCATACATGACTACTGGAATAACCATAGCTTTGACTAGATGGACTTTTGTTGGCAAAGTAATGTCTCTGCTTTAAATATGCTATCTAGGTTGGTCATAGCTTTTCTTCCAAAGAGCAAGTTTCTTTTAATTTCATGGCTGCAATCACCATCTGCAGTGATTTTGGAGCCCCCAAAAATAAAGTTTCTCACTGTTTCCTTTATTTCTCCATCTATTCACCATGAAGTGATGGGACCAGATGCCATGATGTTAGTTTTCTGAATGTTAGCTTTAAGCCAACTTTTTCACTCTCCTCTTTCACTTTCATCAAGAGGCTCTGTAGTTCTTCTGCCATAAGTGTGTTGTCATCTGCATACTGAGGTTATTGATATTTCTCCCAGCAATTTTGATTCCAGCTTATGCTTCATCCAGCAGGACATTTTGCATGATATTCTCTGCATATAAGTTAAATAAGCAGGGTGACAATATACAGCCTTGACTTACTCCTTTCCCAATTTGGAACCAGTGTGTTGTTCTATATACAGTTCTAACTGTTGCTTCTTGACCTGCATACAGATTTATCAGAATTCTTAAGTTCTAGCAAGAGTCACATAACACAAAATTTTAAGAAATTAAAACCATGAGATATACTCTAATCAAATGCATTCACTTAATTCCCAGTAAAGACCTCTAGTGTGAACTTTTTTCCCATCACTGTAGCTAAAAATGAAAGATTAAAAGAAAAACTCCACTGTGAAAATTGAAGATTCACTGGTAACCTGTTCTCTTCATCTCTTTGCCAGTTGGCTCCTGATATGATCCCTTAAGGGACTTCCCAGGTGGCACAGTGGTAAAGAATCTGCCTGCAATGCAAGAGATTCAGGTTCGATCCCTGAGTGGAGAAGATCCCCTGGAGAAGGAAAAGGCAATGCACTGCAGTATTCTTGCCAGTGAAATCCCAAGGACAGAGGAGCCTGGCGGGCTGCAGTCCATGGGGTATCAAAGAGACAGACATGACTGAGTGATTGAGCGTGCATGCATGCATGATCGCTCAAAATACCTGAGAGTAAAAGAATTTCCTCCTAGTTAGAAGAAAACAGTAGTTTCTAAAGCTTTTCGCTTCAATTTCCTTTAGCCCTTTTCTGGAAAGTACCACCCCATAGTACAGTGAAGATACATTGCTCTTCTCACGACCAACAGTGCGTGAGAACGCACAGTTCTCTTGTCAGTTTTTACCCTTCCATCACATTATAGGCAGGAGATTGGCCAACAGACTGAAAAGATGCGTCATTTTATAATCCTTATTTGGTGCAGTTCAAATGATGTGTGTGTACTCTTCCATGAAGATTATATCTTCTTTGATCATAATCAAGTCACTGAAACTAGTCAATGCACTGAATCCTTAAATCCAGATAATCCATGAAGTAAACTTTGCATGTGTAGTTAATTTTATGTTGATATTATCGATGTAAATCTGAGACGCTCCAATTTCAATATGTAATGCTGGGAATTCCATTTCATCAAAAGGGAACATCACCAGTGATGACAAATAAATGTGTTCTATCCTTATAGGTAACATTTTAGAAATAACTGAGATGACATTAAAGATATATACAGGAAGGTGATGTAGCAAGATTACTAAATTGGCTCATTTCAGAACTAAAATAACTGCTGCCCTGATCGGTTTTACACTTAGATTTGCTTGGTTTGGGGAATACCATTTTAAAAATAATTATGTTAATAGCGATAATAATAGCTCTCAAATACTAAGGACTTAACGGCTCAACTGGTAAAGAATCGACCTGCAATGTAGGAGACTCTGCTTCAATTCCTAGGTCAGGAAGATCTGCTGAACCAGGGATAGGCTACACACTCCTGTATTCTTGGGCTTCCCTGGTAAGATCCCCTGGAGAAGGGAATGGCTACCCACTCCAGTATTCTGGCCTGGAGAATTCCATGCACTATATAGTCCATGGGGTCACAAAGAGTTGGACACAACTGAGCACTTTGACTTTCACTTTATTCTGTGTAAGACTGTGCATGGAGCTTCTAGTTTATTGTTATAGCTAATCCTTAGAACAATCACTTTTACTATATATTATAATTTCCATTTTATAACCAAAGAAACTGAAGAACAACAACAAAAACAATGTCACATAACTTGCTTAATATAACTGATTTAGTAAATGGTAGAGTCAAAAATTGATTTATTTTCTTGATTAATTCACT
Organism: Cervus canadensis; assembly: GCF_019320065.1. Taxonomy (NCBI): domain Eukaryota; kingdom Metazoa; phylum Chordata; class Mammalia; order Artiodactyla; family Cervidae; genus Cervus; species Cervus canadensis. Next base: position 8,675,954 of record NC_057416.1, on the reverse strand, counting down.
ATTAACAACTCTTGTATATATGCTATAGTTGAAATTATCTTCAGTGTGATATTATACTTGAATAAAATTATTTGAAACTTCTAACTCCTAAATTTAAAAAATATTTTATTGAAAATATTTAGAAATGAAATATAATTGTATTAGAATTTATATTGACTTTAAATGCCAAAGCCCTCTATTATAAGTGATGCCAAATATTTTTAATGTAGATAAATTAATATACAAATATATTTTCACATAATACCTATCATTATAATTATTTTAATTGGTAGATTCTATCATCCTAGTGCACATTACTTTCTACTGTTTAAAAAAACATTGAATAAGTGTGTTTTCTGTATCTGCTTAATTTGTTGTTTAGTCACTCAGTCATGTCTAACTCTGCGACCCTGAAGACTTCGGCATGCCAGGTTTTCCCTGTCCTTCACTATCTGCTGGAGTTTGCTCAAACTCTGTTTTTATTATCATCATTATTCACTTAATTGAAGATGTTTAGACAAATCTTGTTTAGCTTAAGTAATACAATTATCTAATATTTTCTGTCTACTAAAGTTTTATGCCTATTAGTAAACTAAAAGGAATCATAAACTAAAATGTTTTATCCATCTATTTAAATGTATCCATTTAAGTTAATTGAAAATTATAAATTTATCATTACTACAAATATATGTAAGTAGAAATAAGAAGTACATATATGAATGTGTATTATATATAAATGTACAGTAGTCTCCCGTTATCTGAAGTTTAGTTTTCCACAGATTCAGTTACTATGGTTGGAAAAGTTTAAATGGATAATTACAAAACAAACAGTTCATAAGTTTAAAATTGCACACCCTCCTAAGAAGCATGATGAAATCTCATGACATCAACTCCGTCCTGCTCTGGACTGAGCCAGAGTGACCCGCTGTCGGACCTGCACGCCTGTTGGGCATCAGGCAGCTGTGGTGAATACCAGATTCCCCGTCAGGGTGCTGCAGTGAGCATTCAAATGACCCTTCATTTAATTAATAGTGACCCCTAACTACAAGAGGAGTGATACTGGCAATTCGGATATGCCACAGAGAAGCCACGAAGTGCTTCCTCTATGTGAAAATGGGAAATTTCTTGATTTAATAAGGAGAGGACAAAAATTGTATGCTGAATTTTCCAAGATCTAAGGTAAGAACAAACCTTCTGTTCTTTAAATAGTGAGGAAGAAAAAAGAAATTTGTGCTAGTTTTGCTACTGCACTTCAAACTGCAAAAGTTTCTACCACAGTGCGTATGATTGGTTGGTTTGGTGGTTTCGTTTCTAAGTCACGTCTGACCCTTGTGACTCCATGGACTGTAGCCTGTCAGGCTCCTCTGTCCGTGGGATTCTCCAGGCAAGAATTTTGGAGTGGGTTGCATATGATCCTTCTCCGTGCAAATGATTAGTGCTTAGTTAAGACAGAAAAGGAATTAAATGTGTACAGTATTTTGACAGAGAGAACAAATTCACATAACTTTTGTTACCATATATGGTTAGAATTTTTCTTTATTTATAATGCTACTGCTGCTGCTAATTCACTTCAGTCGTGTCTGACTCTGTGCGACCCCATAGACGGCAGCCCACCAGGCTCCTCCATCCCTGGGATTCTCCAGGCAAGAACACTGGAGTGGGTTGCCATTTCCTTCTCCAATGCAGGGAAGTGAAAAGTGAAAGTGAAGTCGCTCAGTCTTACTCTTACTGTGCTCTTTTACTGTGCCTAATTTATAAATGAAATTTTATCATAGGTATGTGTGTACATTAAGAAGGATTTGTGCCTGTGTGTGTGTGCGTGTGTGTATGACAGAAAGGTAACTGGAATTACTGTTAACAGGTTCTGGAAAAAAAAAAAAAGAAAAAAAACCTGAACTTGTATATTCTTATGCTGATGATCCTTCAGTATGTGATATGTCAATAACAAGTACTCTTGCTACTTGACTGACCCAAAAAAAAAATGTGTGTGCATGTATAAGCATAATTCCTCAGTTATTGAAATAAGATAAAAATATTTTCCCACCACTAATTTTAGTTACTCTTTTAGTTAATATGACTTTTGAATTATTTTGACATCCTTCTTTATAAAAAGTACAACATGTAAATAATTCTGGATAGATTTCCTTGTTCTTATTTTTTAAAAAAGAAAAGTACATTATATAGAGTTGCTTACTCATCTATAAGTGGAATCAAGCCATTCTGACTACTGTACTTCATGTTTCTGTTTAATAAATTCTGTGTCCCTGGCATTTTATGAGAACAGCTACAGTGTCATGCTTACAGTTTTAATTTATACATTTAAAAAAAAACATTGCATTACAGTAATGTTTTACTGTATTACAAATGGATTACAAGAGGTAAATCTTACTCATAATTACTTGAAAATAAAATGTTAATGAAACAGATTTATTTTCTTTTATTAGCTATGGAGAAAGTTAACAAAACTCTTGAACTTAAAAATAAACCATGTGAATGTCTTAAATTTGTCTTTGAGTTTTTAATTCTTCCATTATTATTTGGGCTTGCACAACTGACTTTTAACATAGATATGTATTTGGTTTTCGTAGTCTTTCTACCTGACCCAAGGACGCTTGTTCAGTTCAGTTCAGTCGCTCAGTCACGTCTGACTCTTTGACCCCCTGGACGGCAGCACATCGGGCTTCCCTGTGCATCACCAGTTCCCGAGCTTGCTCAAACTCATGTCCATAAAGTCGGTGATGCCATCCAACCATCTCATCCTCTGTCATCCCCTTCTCCTCCTGCCTTCAGTCTTTCCCAGCATCAGGGTCTTTTCCAGTGAGCCAGTTCTTCGCATCACGTGGCCAAGGACACTTGTAGACGTGACTATTTTCTGAGACTGTGTTAATGTTCCCTCAAAAATTAAAGAGACGTAGCATGAAAACAAAACATATTTTAAAATAATAAAGATAGGGTACCTGTAAATTTGTTTCTGTGTTTCCAACCATAAATATGGACAAACACATACTCTATGTGTTTCCTTGCCCCTACACATTCCTAGGAGCTAGTCTGGTATTAACTCAGGAAGAATTATTATTATTTTTTTTTAGGAAGAATTATTTTGATTAAATTTCTAAGTCACAGATTCTGAAAAGAGTGACCTGTGATAGTTTATTCCTTTCAATCTCTTTCCATTTTAGAGTTAGAACTATGGATTAGGAAGTGCTGGGCAACCTGAGGGCTTTAGGGTTAATAAAAATATTGGTATTTGAAGTGTATTCTTTATTTACTACATAATGGGTCAGGATTCCATGTATATTGTTGGGTTTTGTACTATCTGGTCTTAGTTTAAGTATTGGTTTAAAAAATGGGTAACATCTACATCACAGGATTTGTTTCTTTTCTGGTTTTAATTTTGATATAATTTCAGAAGTTGCATGTTGCATGAACAGCACAAAGAATTTCCATGTATCCTTCCTCTAGATTCCCAAATCTTAAGATGTTATTACATTTATTGGTTCTTTCTCTCCTTACCATATGTGTTTGTTTGTTGACACACACATAGATGGTCCTTAACTGAAAGTTGATGATGCCCCTTTACTTAAATAGATCAACAGGTATTTCCTTTTTACAATCTTACATAGTAAAATTATCAAAATTGGAAACTGTGTATTAATATACTATTACATAATCTACTGACTTTATTCAAACTTCATCAATTAACCCAACAATATTCTTGATAGCAAAACAAATCTAACATGATTACATTCAGTTATCATGTCTCACATGTCTCTTTAATCTGACAAATTTGCCCGACGGCTTGTTTATAGCTCATGACTGTGTTTCCTAGGAGCGCAGGCCAACATATATTCCATCTGTGTAATACTGCCCTGTGATTGCATTCAGGTATGTGCTTTTGGCAGGAATGCCTCAGAAGTGATTCTGCATCGTCAGTGATTTATAGCTGGACACAGATGTCAGTCCTGCTATTGTTAGTCCTCAGTCCTGTTACTGTTCCTGTTAATAACTTTAATCCTGCAGTAACTTTAATCCCTTGGTTCAAATGGTGTCTATTGACTTTTTGCACTGCGCTTTACTATTTTAACCCTTTTCTGTTTGATAGTCAATGTGAAGAGATATGTAGAGACAAAGTCTCTTGTTGCTCTTCAAATGTCTACCTACTCGTTTAGCATCCATGGTTGTCTCTTGCCTAAATCTATTATTGTGATGTAAAATTCCATGTGTACTTGGAAATTCTGGACTTTCTATATTGTTGCAAAGGTCTAGCTATCTATTTATGTGTCAGTACCACACTGCCTTAATTATAGAGGCTTCATAGCCAATTGAATTGATTTTTTTAAGTGTGTGTGTATGTGGTGTAGTGTGTTTTCTTGGTTATTCTTCAATGTTTATATATTCATATGAATGTTTACATCAGATTTTCTAGTGCTAATAAAATGCATATTAACATTTAATTTATGAATTAATTTAGGGACTCTGAGTCCTCTGTTGAATTATCATGTCTAAGAATAAGAAATATCTTCCTACTAATTTTGTTGTCGTTCAGTCACTCAGTCGTGTCTGACTCTTTGTGACCCCATGGACTGCAACTCGCCAGGCTTCCCTGTCCATCACCATCTCCTAGAGCTTGCTCAAACTCATGTTCATTGAGTTGGTGATGTCATCCAGCCATATTGTCCTCCGTCATCCCCTTCTCTTTCCTTCAATCTTTCTCAGCATCAGACTCTTTTCTAATGAGTCAGCTCTTCCCAATACTTTAAGTTTACTTTAATGTCATTCACAAGTGTTTTAAAAGTTTACTCATACAGTAAAAATTTTGCATATTTTCTGTTAAATTCCCTTTTAGTTTCTTTTCTTCCTTTTTGATATTAACTTTTTCTGTCATTACATCTACTATTGTTTATGTGTATGGAAAATGTTGATTTCCTGTTAAGGGGGAGAAACTTATAAAACCCCTGAATTTAAAATTATAATCTTGAAGTTTGTTCATTAAGTTTTTTAGCTTTTTAAGTATTCTTTGAGCATTTTGGCTAACTCTAACATGTAAAAAATTTAGTTTTTACACACTTTGTATCTGTGCAAAGAACCGTTGTAGACATGAATATTTCAGATTGGTAAATATTTTTCTAAAATATTTTCTAAAAATATGTGTGCTTTTTCTTGATTATGCCTCATAAATTGCAAGAACAGAGTGAAGCCTCATGCTGCACTTGTGTGCTGTTTCTGCTGAGCTCGGGTGGCCTGCGGCTTCATCGTGTGTGAATACCCTCTTGTTAGAGCCTCCTCTGTACTGAAGTGTTTCGGTTGGGAACTCACTTGGGATATTGACTTCCACTTGGCCTCTTCTAGTAGTTTACTGAATCCTTTCCTTGTTTGAGTTAATTTTATCATTGTGTATCTGGGATTTTTCAGATACCTGAATGGACCATCTACACATAGAGATCATTTTATTTCATGTCATCTATTTCATATTCTAATCAGTTTTCCTATTTAACTGAATAATACTGGAGATAATAGACACCTTACTTTGTTTCTGATGTTAATGAAAATGCCCTTGGTTTCTCCCCAAAAGTAAGTTAGCACATTTCGGATTAAGATACACTGCATATAATCATCAGTTCAGTTCAGTCGCTCAGGCGTATCCGACTCTTTGCAACCCCATGAACCGCACCACTCCAAGCCTTCCTGTCCATCACCAACTCCCAGAGTTTGCCCAAACTCATGTCCATTGAGTCAGTGATGCCATCCAACAATCTCATCCTCTGTCGTCCCCTTCTCCTCCTGCCCTCAATCTTTTCCAGCATCAGGGTCTTTTCAAATGAGTCAGCTCTTTGCATCAGGTGGCCATAAGTATTGGAGTTTCAGCTTCAACATCAGTCCTTCCAATGAACACCCAGGTTCCAAATAGGAAAAGGAATACGTCAAAGCTGTATATTGTTACCCTGCTTATTTAACTTGTATGCAGAGTACATCATGAGAAACGCTGGGCTGGAGGAAGCACAAGCTGGAATCAAGATTGTTGGGAGAAATATCAATAACCTCAGATATGCAGATGACACCACCATTATGGCAGAAAGTGAAGAAGAACTAAAAAGCCTCTTGATGAAAGTGAAAGAGGAGAGTGAAAAAGTTGGCTTAAAGCTCAACATTCAGAAAACTAAGATCATGGCATCTGGTCCCATCACTTCATGGCAAATAAATGGGGAAACAGTGGAAACAGTGGCATATGATCTTCTCTTGTGCTTTTTTTTTTTTTTTTTGTAAATCAGAAGTGAATATTGAAGTTCCTCAAAAGGTTTTCCTTAAGTATTAACATAGTGTATTACATTGTACAGTAACATTACATAAATATATTTACTAATACTGATACAACTGAATTCCTAAATAATTTTATTTGATCTTAATATATCATTTTCTTACTGTGATACTAGATTCTATTTATTTTTGTACAGTATGTACTTTTAGTTACTGTATGTATAATTTTTGTTACAGTATTTGTAAGTGATATTGATATATTTTTTCCTATTTTGCACAGTCTTTTCAGGTTTAGATATCAATGTTATATTTAGAAATAATTAATGATACTTTGAGACAATTTGGCCTTTCAGATTGGGTAGATTCTTTTGTGATACCACCTTGCCCTTTTGGTCTTTCCTGAGGTACTTTTTTAGTAACATTCTTGATATCTCCAAGGAAAATTTACAAGTTGAAATGTTTTATCTTTAAGGTAGTTGTCTTAGAAAATTGAATTTCCCTAGGATATTCTCCAATTTATTTGCAAAAAATGAGCTCATAGTTTTTGCAGATTAGTTTTATTTTGAAGGTCCTTTTCTCTTAAGAATCTTTATTATGTTTTTCTGTATTTTCTCTTTTTTTCCTGTAGTTGCATTTTTAAGCAATATATCTATTTGCTAATCAGGACTATGCACACATCTGGTGAAAAGGACCCATGACCATCCAAATTTCTTGAACTTTAAGGTGAATAAAGTGAATTGCTGAGACTTTAGTAACGATTCCCTTGGAGAAGAAGTGAGTGTTTTGTACGTCTAGGAAAGGGTACATGCAGATATTTGGTGGCCAAAGTGATGCACTGTGTTAGGAATTGATAACTATGCTAAAATATTCATGTATTGTCTCTGTCTTTAGTCTTCTGTTAATATATAAGTGGAAGTGTCAGTGTTTAAGTCAACAAGTCACTACATAAAAGATAGCCTACATTACTAAGTTCCCTTATAACAGAACTTAGCTAATGGTTGATGGTGAGTTATATGTGCAAACTCTAGGAGGGGCCCACAAAGAAGGGAAGAGGTTTCTGTATCTTTTCTCCTGTACTTTCAATTTCATATTGGCTAGACTTTGGATATTGTGTCTGGAGCAACCACTTTTGGCTCTGAAGATGATCTTGTGAATGCAATTTATGCATAAGGAAAAACTCAGGATGAAAATGTCTAGTTCTCTAGTGTAATATATACCATAGCATTCATGGAGAAATGAATGCATGTCATCTTTTTGTTTTGGGCTATTTTGAACTTCAATAAATGAAACTATGGAGTGAATATTATTTTGAATCTAGTTGCTCAAAAATATGCATACATTTGTAGTATATAGCAATAATTTGGTCTTTTTAATATTTATAACTAGTTCATTTTATGAATTCACCATAACTTATTCAGCTATATTATTGATGAGTATTTGCTCTGTTTCTACATTGAAATTAATGCTATTAAGATATTATTATATTTCTCTTTGGTAACTGTGTATGTGTTTGTGTGTGTGTCTTTTGCACTTAGCTGAATAATATATGTTTATATTTAGTATTAATATGACTTCCAGTTTACTGCTAAAATTCGTCAATTTATTATTTCTTGAAATATTAATCAAATTAATTTTAAAGGTAATGCCTGAAAATTCCAGTATCTAGAACTTCTGTGTGTCATCCTCCATTGCTTTGTCTTTCCTCCTAATTTCAACTTACTTATAGTATTCCCACAGTCATTTTGTATTACTTTATTTTTCAATGACAGTCCTCCTGTGTGAAAAATTCTAAATAATTCAAAGCTTCAGTGATGTCATTTTCTATCTAAAAGGATTAACTTTTGCCTCTGGTTAGCAGTTTGCAAGGAAGAGTTATCTTAATCCAATCAGATATTGAATGTATTTGAAGCTTGGTTTCATTTATTTTAAAAGCCTTCTTTATTTATAGCTTGCTCTTACTCTTATGCCAAAACCTTTGAATCTTCAAAGGAAAGCCTGAAGTATTTATGATGTCTCCTTTCTGCACCAGCCCCTTACACTAGCTTTGTCTTTTTTTTTTTTTTCCTTCCAGCAGTTTGAACCTCCTAAGTGTTCTGTTCTCATAACTATTGCTTCCAAATCAATATAAGTCATTCCACACATTGAACTCTTATTATTTTTTGGCTTTAATTCTCATTAGCATCTTGCCACTACAAGTCCATGAGAGCTCTCCAGTGCTTCCAAACAAATTTATCTTTATTCCCACTTTTAAAGCTTCTCTAAGCTAGTCCACCATTTCTGAAAGTGAAATCTGCATCTACAATCACCTGTAAGCCAGTGTTATTTGGGTTTCACTTCGCAGTTAAGATGAACATAATACAGATAGTGCAAGCTTGATAATAAAGCTTTAGAACAAATTACTTGGCAAATAACTATCCTTATGTTGATAAACAATACTGATTTGCCTACATATTAGAGGCTGAATTTCTCATTTTTGGACACCATGTATCTTGTGACCTGACATCCGTATGAAAACTGGGTGCTTTATCTAGAAGCACTTCATTATCACTTGGAATTAGACTGAAGTGGTCCCTCAAACACACTTCCTGTGGATCTTAATATTTCCAAGTGAAACATTACATATAACTATAAAGTTTATGAATAATTGTTAGAAATGAGTCTGTTTTACAGAAAGCAGTATACCACATGTCAACACACTGACATTTGCAGTATCACAGGGAGCCCAAGAGCATCCTTAAAGCCCAGTAATGCATGAGTGGCCTCTCATTGGTCAGAACTTCAGGCTGTGTACTGCCCTGACCAGTTTTCTTGAAAGAAAAAATGGCCTGCTGTATAGTAACCCATGATTTCACCAGTTTTTTTGGAAATTGGTGAGGATAAGGATATGATAGGGGAATTGGAAAGGATATGATAGGATAAGATTTACAATAAAAAAATTTGTGCTAGAGAAGTTTGGGAAAGAGTACTGTTGAGGAAATCTTTAAAATAAGTCTAGAATGTTGAAGTACTTATATCCTAAATGAGTTCTCATCAGAATACTCTGATGAGGAGGTGACTGTAATAATCATGAGAGTTACCTGTGCATGACATTCACCCCAAAGCTTGCTTCATGGCCCGACAGTGGTGGCCACAGTGACAGAGAATGTAAACTGCACATGGACTCAACCTCCAGGTCCTCCTCTTCCTGGAGCTAAACTGGCTACAGTCAGCACTGAACTCCCAGTTTGATATTAAGCCCCTGAGGTGAGGCATATTGCTCAAATTAGACCCCTGCTAATCATGAAGATTGCTGCAATTTATTCACACTGATTTAAACATTTATTCTGCATATGGAATTTTATTCCCTACCTAGCATAAATTTTCCATGACAACATTTTTATACTTAATACTTATGAATGCATTATAGCATACAACATTGCTTCTGAATAAGAAACATTTTATGTTATAGATCTTACCACACTTTCCATCACTCAGAAGCTTCTAGCCTTGGAGAATTATTGGACAGTCTACTGAACACATGCCTATGGAACTAGTTGGGATAAAATACCAGACAATTCAGTTGTGATCTACTATAGGATATGCTATATGTTCTGAACTAATTAAAATAAGTATTATTTTCTTCCATTAAAGAGTGTAAAAGAGGTCAGACATGAAGAGGTAAATATAGATCCCACCTTATGCAATTACAGTCCTTAAAAAATGCTGGACAGGTTTTCTTCCTTATCCCTGTGTCTGTGTGTGCTAAGGTGCTTCAGTCTTGTCCAGCTTCTTATCCCTAGGAAGGGCTTATTGAAAAATCATAGAACTTAAGAAAGAAATTCCAGCAATACTGGCATCGATTCAGAAATAATCTGACCATCTAAGGTTTCTCAAACCACTTATTGAGGCAAAAAAAGGTAGTTATGTATTGTCTCTTGTGGCTAATTTTAGTGATGAGGGGTAATATAGTTGCTCGCCTTCAAAGGAAAAGTATATTTGAGAAAACTGTGATTATTTCCATGATTAAAGCAGAAAAAAATAAAGGCTAAAGTAAATTCTACTTTTAGGGCCACTGAGGAACAGATTCTTTCAGCTTGAAGGTCCTGTTCACCCTGACAATTCACACAACAAACAAAAAACTGAGATTCCTGCTGGGTAGAAAGGAACCCGATTTAGGTAGTTATTAACATTGGTAATTCTCTGTAAGCAACTTCATAAATAAGAACGAAGATCACCAAACTTCCTTTCTTCCTTGATGTAATGTGCATTTGTTTATGGATGAGTTACTTTTCCTTCCTTGTTCTCCATTCTCATAACTTTGCTAAATCAACATGTCGTGTTGATGCTATTTAACTTTGAATTTCAGAAGAGAATATAAATGTGGTATCTACATAAGAGAATGACAGGCATCACCCAGAGGTCCCTGAATTCAAGCTGGACAACACTGGACTCACTCATATTGGTGAGACAATGGATAGATTGTAGTGGATATCTGCCATTGTTATTACCTAAAATCCAGGCTTCCCAAAATAGAATCGTGGAAATTTAGTCTCCCAGTATTCTTTGTAGCGAAAATGTAGGCAAATAACTGCTGTTTGTCCAATCAAATGCACTTTCAAGAGCTTTTGAACTGGCTATGAACAGCATGAATAAAAGAGACTTTAAGAGATACTGTATTTTACTTACTTACATATGAGAAAGAAAAAAGCACCCCAATGTTAGTTTTATCATGATTCTTGTGAAGTGTTTTCTGCTTTTGATTCTGTGAAGTTAAGCCTACTGTTTTTTTTTAATGATTTTTTAGAATTAAGTTGCCAGATGGATTCTATTATTTGTAAGAACCCTGAGCAATATTGAATGACTGTTTCATTTCTTGAAATATTTCTCTCCTAACTTGCTTGAATATAGACATGATGATAATTGAGAAAAGTTTTATTATAAGGGAGGTTTGTAAAGATACTTTCTCTGAATTTTTAAAAATATGACAATGTATAATGAAAGCATATACCATTATAGCTATCACATATGTAATATCACATATATATATTTACATATTATATTTATTTATTTAATTAATTAAAAGAAGGAGTGGAACATAATTTCTAGTAACTCCATGTAGGAATGAATCATAGCAGGAGAGTTTTATCCAGAAGTAGATAATTTAAATTTGTGCACAATCTAAATCTTATTCTCACTTGTTCTTTTTTTCTATATGTGACTTTATGTTACTTTTGTAGTATAACTCACTGTTTGTACCTTTGTTAATTCTTATGGGGGGAGGATGGTGGTTAAAATGAAGAAAGTAAATACAATTCTAAAAGTTCCTATCATTTTTTAATAGAAGTGAAATATTAAAGTTGGGTGTTATTTACATTTCCATTCAGATTTCCTAATTTCTAGAAGAAGATCAAACCTATTCTCTGGGTTTTAATACTGTTTCTTTTAAATTGCTTTTTTTTCTTGTTTATAGCAAGTTTATATAACCCTGCCCACTCTTATTCCATATAAACATTGGCTCATTATCTCAGTGTAAAAAGAAATGAAACTGTTAAAATTGAGAATTATTTTTCTTATGGAAAAATTCTTTCCTATCTTTTCACAATATAATAGTTCCTCCATAAGTAAAATAATAATACAGAATATATTAATTGCTTAGTGTTTAAAATTGGAGCAATATAGCCATCATTTTTATATGATTTTTACCTTCCACTTACTGTTAATTTTTCTATACTGCAATAGAATGTCCTTAAATTGTTATGATACAAAAAAAGTGAAAAATATGTCATTCTCCTATCTATCCTCAGCTTGCATATATATTTACATATTGAATAAAATAGTGTTAACCCGAAGTTTGTGCATGCATGTGTGTGTAGTTGCTCAGTCGTTTCTGAGTCTTTGCAACTCTCTGGACTGTAGCCCAGCAGGCTCCTCTGTCCATGGGATTTTCCAGGCAAGAATATTGTGAGTTGCCATTACCATGTAGTTAACGATGTATACCCCTGAGAACCTTGTTCTTAACCAAGTTTTCGTTGTGTTTCATATTCTTGATGTATTCCTCTATAAACATTGTCTTAATTTCTACTTTTATTCTTTTGGATTTTTTTTAAGTTTTCAGTTTTTAAGAAGCATTTTGATATATACCTCAAAATCTTAACCTTCTTAAAACCATAAATACCTTATCTTTAGATAACCATTTTCTTGTATTTTTGATAATTAAATGTTGTTAATGAATTAATATGTCTAAATAATTTTCAACGACATCATTAATGAATGTTGTGGTTTATTGGAATATGCCTAATTCTTAAAAAAAATTCCCAGATTACAAGAACATGAGTGTAATTTCCATATGATCAGGATTTATGTAATTTTGTTAATGTCTCTTTTTCTTATGTAATGCCTAGTCACATAAAGTAATTTTGACCAATAATTGTTTAATTACAAACTGTTTGAATTGTTGAAAATTTCAAACAGTGATACTTCAATTGTTTAATTACAAACTGTTTGAACTGTTGAAAATTTCAAACAGTGATACTTCAATCTCTTAGATAAGCATCTCTCAGTATTTCCAACGGATTCCCTTTCAGAGGAAAAGATGCAACAGTATTTCTTGTGTCAAGTTTAGTTCTATTCCATTTGGAAAATTCCTGTGAACTCTCAATCTATTTTTTAAATGTATGGATCTTGATTTCTGTTTCTTAATATGTCTGTGCTTTTTAATGTAAAAAAAAAAAAATCCCGTTTTCCTAGTTTGTGAGATAAAAAAATAAATAAAAGTTTCTAGGATGTCAGCACACCATCAGTGAGCCAGCTAGCTGCATTGTGGGGTTTGCCAGTATAGACCCCCGACTCCTCAGTCACTCCATTGCCCACATGCAAAGGGATGGAAAAGAAACTATTCCTTTCCTTCAGGATATTTCCAGAGCAGTTTTGTACAGGCTGTTTTGGTGTTTGGCACTGTTCTTTTTTTTTTTTTTTTTAACATGAATAAATGTGTTTATCCAATTTGCCATGTACTATGTATAAACTAAATTTGCAGGTATGAATCTGAGTATGATGATAATAAGTACCTGTCTGCATTTTTTATGTAAATTAGAATGCTATTCATTTGCACTTCTGTTATTTTTTATAATTATAGTTTTTTTTTAATTCATTCCAAACAACTTAAAATATTTACTTAAAAATTTTGGATTAAATCAATTGACCAGTAACTAGTGTTATTATATTATTAAACAAAATATATTGTTTTTATTAGCTGTATTTCTTCATATCTTTAAATGCTGTGGATATCTTAACTTTCTCTTAAATGAAAGAGTGGATGATATGTGTTGTAAGAGAAGGAAAATAAATAAAGAAAGCTTTATTTTATTTTCCAAAGTTGAATCATGTCATCTTAGCATCCATTTGTCATTCCAGCAGCACAAAATACTTCAACATATGATTCTGGCAATAATTATATTTTATTTTTAAAGTTCAGTTATCTATAGGTTGGAAGCTCACTTAAATATTGTTCTCTATAAACTAATTGAGGAAAGGAGTGAGAATGAATTTTTAGGGCCTGATACAGCATCAGATAATTTGTAGTCATTTTTCTTTACAGAGAAAATTTAACTTATCTTCCCCACAGCTCGTTCATTTGATCACTTGAAAATATTTCTTTATTGAGTGCTACAATAAACGAGACACTTCTATTCTACAGCTGAGGAAGGTAATAAACAGAATACATCATAGAGAAATATGAGTATTTTATACTGAAATAAATGCTAAAGACAAAATAAATATGGAGAAAGCAAGTGTTAAAGAAGGGACTCTTAAGACCATGGGTAATGAGTCAAATTCACTTCACCTGCTTCACTAGAGAAGGTTGCTTTAAGACTTGCATGTCCTCCATGTGGCACCCAGACTGAATAAGATGCTTGCCTGAGTTGTTTCTAGAAACTTGGACTCAGCTGTGTCTAGTTGGAGCTGAGCTGATTAAAGGGGCAGGGCCCCGACCCTCCAGCTGGGCACGTGCCCGTGTCCCCTTGGTGACCTTTTGAATGAGCTGAAGACTGTAGCTCAGTTACACCTGCGCAGAACCAGGATACCCACACCTGCTTCAGCCACTTTGCCCTGCCGTCCCACGTTCCCTGTGCCCTGGACCTTCTGCTTCTTATTCCTTATCCCCCAAATACCCTGAGCCCCTTGTCTCCTGTGGGTGGACTCGAGATGTAGACCAACGTAGACTATGTAGACAAGAACGAGATGTGTTCTTCGGTCTCCTTGCTCTGCTGCGTGTGAATAAGCCCTGTTTGCTGAAGACGTCGGCATCTCAGGGTTTGGCTCCTGTCTCTCAGGCAAGAGGAACCTGGTTCCTAGCAGTCTTTATATTATAAACTGGGCGGGGGGAAGCTCACTTTCTTTAAATGACAACGTAAGGGAATTGACTGAGTTAACCATGTGTTTATTGGGAGTAGAGACTTCTAGGCAAACTAAGGTCAGGAACGGAGACACTGTGAAGGAAATGTGGTTAGCAAGTTCAAGAAAAACAAATAGAACCAGAGGCTGGAGCAATGTAGGGCATAGGAATAAAGTCAGCTAATCAGGGTTTCACATCTCCTGAGGCCTGTTCGGATCATTGTAGGGAATCTGGTGTTTACTCTGAACAATAGGAGAAGCTGCGAGGGGGCAGTTAAACAGGAAAGTGGCCTGCTGAATTAGACCTATTTTTCTAGCTTTACTGAAGTATAATTGACAAAAGTTATACACGTTTAAGATGTACACATGACATTTTGATATACATAATATACTGTGAGCTCCCCTGGAGGCTCAGACGATAAGGAATCTGCCCACAATGCAGGAGACCTGGGTTGGGAAGATCCCTGGAGGAGGGCATGGCAACCCACTCCAGATTCTTGCGTGGAGAATCCCCATGGACAGAGGAGCCAGGCAGCTATAGTCCATGGGGTCGCAAAGAGTTGGACTTAGTCCAGGACTAAGCACAGCACCATATATTGTGAAATGATCCCCACAATCAAGGTCATTAATGGATCCATCACCTCACACAGTTTGTGTGTGGTGAGACCACTTAAGATCAACTCTCTTAGCAAACTTCGGGTATCCATTACAGTATTGGCTATAGTTAACCAGGACGTGTGCCTTAGATTTCCAGAACTTCTTCATCCTGCATACCTGAAACTTTGTATCCTTGGGGCCACATCCCATTTCCCCACACTACTCCTTGACAGCCCCCTTTCTACTTCTGCTCTTAGGAGTTTGAGTTCTTTTTTTAGATCCTATATATAAGTGAGATCATGCAGTATTTGTCTTTTCCTAGCTGGCTTCTGATTTTAACTTTAACAGTAATGCTCTAGCTTCTGTGTTGAAAATACATTGGAAGGAAGCCAAGGGTGCAAAGAAGAGCTAGGCTGCTAGAGCAGCGCCCCAGGTGAGAGATGTGCGGAAACAAAGGGAAAGGGACATGGAAGGAGCCAGCTTCACTATGTGCTTCGATCCCCTTTATACACACCTTCCATATCCCCTCATTATTCCAGACCTCTGCCCACCTTGCTTATGGCACATCGGTGGCTTGCCCTGGTCTTCACACAAGAAATGCCCACTGCTTCTCTAACAAAAGCTATCAGTCAAGAAGATGCTTCTAAAAAACAAATTTTCCCCAAGAGTTTTCTTGATTCTTCCCAAATCTACAGTCCTCCGAGGTACAGTTTGTGGAATACTGACTTCCCCTCACTAACCTGCGTGATTGCTGGGAGCATTACATTACTTGTGATTTTTACAAAAGCCCTCCAAAGAAGGGATCGCCCCTCTCCTCCGCGCATAGTGAAATCTAAGACACAGAGTTTAAACATATTTCAGAAACTGCCCAATTGACAAAGTGTGGTGCCGGATCTTAAAGCCAGTTCTGTTTTGCTTCGAAGCTCAAAATTTTTCACCCCACCCTGCCGCAGAGTCACCTCGTGTGTAATTTGCATCCTCATAGGTAATAATTTGCATCCTCATAGGTAATAGCAGCAGCAGCAATTCTAGTTGATATACCCTATGCAGTTAAGGCAGGAACTCTTCCTTCTCACCTCAGAATGTCTTCAAATAGACCACAGTACAACTGAAGTTTCCTATGATTTAAACTTCTCCTTTTGAAAGGGAGGTAACACTGATGTGTATTTTGATGACTTCCAAGTCATTTATTCTCCTCCTAAAGAACCTAAGCTGTTCTGTTCAATTGCACTGTTCCAACTATGTGTTTAGTTAGGCTTTTGCTCTTAAATTCTAATTTAGATGTTTTAATAATATAAAGTAATTCAAAATGTCTAAGTCAATTTAACTTACAGCAAGTTAAATAATTAAAAATTAGCCCACTGTGTAACTTAAGCCCTTTCTCTACTGTTTAAATTAGGAATTAAATTGACTTTTATGTTTAGGATTGGATTTTAGAATTTCATTTAAAATAACATAAATTTGTAACAATTGTTTATTACGTTTTGAAAGTTTTATGATTAGCACATAAGTCATTCTTATGATATTATATCATATAATGATTATTATTATGGTGAGATTATTTTTAAATGAAAGATTCTAGGGATTCTAATTATACAAATTCCTTCACATTTTTCATAATTTTGCCAATGGAGATATATGTGAAATTAGGTGAAATATAATTAGTCAGATATTATTAGAATTGAACTTTTCAAAAGGAGTAAAGAGAAGAATGTTTTTCTGCAAGAATCCATACTACAGGCACGTCCTGTGCTAGAAAAGTATTAAATAATTTTGGGGAAATGCTCGAAGCCATTCAGGTTTCACTGTAGTTATTGAACTTTAAAATATTGTGTTCCAAAGGACATTTTTGATTTTGAATATATTTTACCTTCAAGTATATGGTAACAGAGAACATTTTTAAAATATATAATAAAATAGAAATATCTTTGGGATGCATATTAATATTTTATTTCTAATTTTATCAAATAATTAAGTTTAAAATGAATGTCTCCTTAAGATCATCAGATTTATGGAATGGACATATAATTCAGTGCTGAAGGAATTTATCATTAAAAGGGCAATTTTGGTTGGTCATGCCATTTCTTTAATCTGTCTGTCCAAAATTTCATTAACTCTCTTGGCATTGAGGAAATCTTATACAAAGTTCTAAAGAACTGAGAAAAGTTTATACTCCTTATATATGTATAAAATTTTAAATGAGGAAGCCACAAAGGGGTACTTATTAGGTTTATTTCTCTAATTTCATCTGAAATTTCAATCAGTTTAAGTTTGAAATATTTGAATCATTATTATTACGGATATCTTAGAGTGGTAATTATTAAAATAATATTAACCGTGATGTCTAAATAATAGACAATTCTCTTGCCTTAGAAGCATAACACGTTGCAGTGTATAGCACCTAGCAATTAATAATCAAAAGACCAACTGTCATCATTTTTAAAAAACATATTTATTTTGTCTGATTTCAGTTGCAGCACGTAGGACAGTCCGTCTTCACTGCAGCCTGAGGGGTCTCAGTTGCAGCATGTGGGCTCTTTTAGTTGAATATTAATCTATGTTCAGACACAAAATTGGGGAATGATTTCTAGAATGTAGCTTGGAAATATTTCTAGTCATATGTTTATATCTGATATCTGTATTAACACATTATGAATATATATATATATACACACACATATGTAAACCTTAGATTCTTTAAGGTTATAAATAACTGAGCTGTGTCTTTTATTAATGTCCAATCTTGTTAGCTCCTATATATCCTAGAAGAAAAATTATACATTACAAATTTACTTTTTTTTTTTCTCCAGCTTAGTGGCATTTACTAGAATAAAGTATAAAAAACAGTTTAAACCATGATCATGACTAGAATGGAAAGGATGTAGTCAATGCTTCTTTGTTAGTGCCCTCATAAAGGTCAACTTCATAAATATTTGTGCAACTCAGTAATTGTATCATAAGTTTATATTATGTGGAATTATATAATTTGTTTAACTTTGATTTTTTTTTTCTGTCAGAGAAATAACCTCTTAAAGAGCTCTAAGAATTTTACTATGTAAAAATATAGTATGCTCCCATTTCTACAGGTACCATGGTGCATTTTTTAGTTTTTTCCTACTTGAATCATTGAAAGGTAATTCCATGTACTCAAAAGAACTTTATTTTCTTTATGAGATTGTAATTTCTCCTAATCTGTCATATATGTAATTTACAGAATAATCCATTCTTAATTACTCTTTTATTTCAAGATTGAGTAGCTTATTTTTCTCTTATATCAGTGAACTTTCCATCTATGGATTTCCATGATAAGAATATGTATAATTATGGCTGCCCTGTCTGGTAATATGTTATTTTGACAAGCTGCTCTTTAATTTTATCTGGATCCTTCAAGAAAATGAAACTCAGCTTGTTTTGGATAATCCACATTAACATGAAATGCACAAGTTTGTCTCAAAAGAATATAATTAATTCACAGATGATTGTTAAGTCAAACCCAATATATAACATCTGTCATCATAACTGATAATTACAGTAATAGTGTCCAGACTTAAAGGTTTTTGCTGCAGAGATGAAGGAAATTTTTTCTGAGCAACTGAATTAGTCAAGTTTCCTATGATTATAAGTAATAAAAATCCATAGAGATTAGTTTAAGCAACAAGGAGGGGGATCATTTATTATATCTTCAATGCTTTTCTTTATAAGCAGAAAATATACAAACACTAGGTTAAATGAAGAGAGATGGTTATTATAAGGTTATAGAATTGGTTCATGGAATGCAAGCCCAGAAGTGGATCTAGAATTTAGATTAGACTAAAATTAATGACTGCTGTCCTTCAGGGTTGGCTTCCCTGGTGGTGCTGTGGTAAAGAACCCACTTGCCAAGCAGGAGATGCAGAAGATGCAGGTTCAATGCCTGCATTAGGAAGATCCCCTGGAGGAAGAAGTGGCAACCCAGTCTAGCGTTCTTGCCTGGAAAATTCCATGGACAGACAGCTTGGTGAGTGCAAGCCATGCACACAGAGTATGCACACGGACAGACAGACGTGTTTCAGGGTAGTACTTGTCAAATTTTAATGTGCATACACAATGCCAGGAAAATATAAAGTACGAAAAGTGTTAGTCGCTTCCTCATGTCTGACTCTTTGTGACCCCCAGGACTGTAGCCTGCTAGTCTCCTCTGTCCATGGGATTCTCCAGGCAAGAATACTGGAGTGGGTTGTTATGCCCTCCTCCAGGGATCAAACCTAGGTCTCCCGCATTGCAGACAGATTCCGTACTGTCTGAGACTAGGGAAGCCCCAGGAAAACATAGGCTCACATGTTAAGACTTCTATGCCCATAATTGTTGTGGTCTGTGCGTGGGTGGAAAAAGAATTGCCAGACACAGAGTATTTCAGAACAGAATGAGTTTACTAAGAACAAAGAGCAGAGATAATGAAGATGCTGCAAACACAGCAGGCAGACCTCCTGACAGATCAGGGGAGCTGACCCCTTTCGTGGATTAGTAGCCAGTTTTTACAGCCTCAAGACAAAGAAAATTCCTGCTGGTAGGGTGGCGTTAGGTGATTGGTCAGGATGCTATAGGGTGGATATTTTACCTAATACAGGAGTCAGGGAACTGGACAGTGTAGGTCAGATTTCATGGCAACAGTTGCTATGGGGCTTGGTCAGTTCTGGAGATTTTTGCCCTGTGACCTTGGTACGAGGCTCCACGTCTGTGATCTTGGTATAGGGGCTCCGCAATAATTACTGCAGCTTTATTTGTAGCAGTCAATCACTGGGGAAAAAATCAGATGCTCATCAACAGATGAAGGGTTGAGCAATGTTACTCAGCCATGAAGAAGAATGAACTGAGACAAAAATGTTAGATAAAGAGAGTACATTCTGCATGATTCCATTGATATAAAATTCTAGAAAATGCAAACTGACGATAGAAAAGAAATCAGTGACTTTCTGGGCATGTGAGGGGATGGGGAGACAGGGGTAGGGGAGACTTTGATGATGATCTATTAATAAATGTTCATTACTCATATAGTGTTTATAGTTTCACAAGTATAGGCATTTGTTAAAACACATCAAAGTTCCACTTCACTGCATGCCAATTATATCACAAGTATGTAATAATAATAAATATTATTATTTAAAAATAATAAAAGAATATTCACAGTAGGCAGAACATGGTGAAGCTGAAAAACGCTGCTAGATGGAAAGGAGAGAGAAGCCTTAGAATCGGTCAAGGGAGAAAGATAATTTAAAAGAGCAGTAGTGAGGTTGGTATCTGATTTTGCAATATCAAGATTGAAAGGAAGCAGATCAGAGGATAATAGCTCGTGTTGGCTGGCAGTATGTAAAAAGAGAAATGGGAGACTTGCTGAGGTAGAATTCTACAAACAGAATGTTTTTTAATCAAACAAAAAAAAATGGAAAGAGCAGAATGAATTTTAGGCAGAAGGAAGGTGCTCTCATATAGGATGTCTCATATGCAGGACAGAACACAGAGATGCATAATCTAAATATATGTCTACTGTATTAAACAATAGGATACTAATGTATCACAGGGATTAAATATAAGATACCTTCTTCAAATTTGGGAAGAGACAAAAGATATCACAATGTTAAAAGGTCCAGGGTGAGAGTGAAAGCATAAAAAGTGGTGGGGGACTTCCCTAGTGGTCCAGTGCTTAAGATTCCATGCTTCCACTGCAGGGGGCGTGGGTTCAATCATCTGTCAAGGAACTAAGATTCCCTCATCTTTATGTGGCATGGTCAAAAAAAAAAAAAAAAGTGGATGGGAGATTCTAATAGAAAAAATTGGCAAACATTCCAAGTAGTTATCATTCAAAGAGTGGATCAGAAAACCTCAGTAAATCCAAAGCTATAGAGCAATTAAAATAAATAAAGTAGATCATATAGGCTGGCATATATAACTGAAGTAAGTTAAGTCAGACAAAAAGTTATAAAGGCTAATTTTTTTGTTATATGTTTACATAAAAATAGTGCAATTATAAAGTTTCCATTATAAAAAAGGACAACAACCTTACTTATATAATTCAGGAAGGGAATTAGATGGGAGAAAATGATTATTGGTTTCTGTTCAGTATTTCATTTTTTTGTAAATGCAAGACTAAGAAGTTTGGCTGAAAATTAATGTGGTAAATATTTACTCTCTCATATTCTCTACTTTTAAATTTGAAATTACTTAAAAATATTTCCAATGAATCAGGTCTTCTCATCATGTACCCAGAGTATTGTAGCTTCATGAATATTCATTGGAAGAACTGATGCTGAAGCTCCAATATTTTGGCCATCTAAGGCAAAGAACTGACTCAGTGGAAAAGACCCTGATGCTGGGAAAGATTGAAGGCAGGAGGAGAAGGGGATGACAGAGGATAAGATGGTTGAATGGCATCAATGATTCAATGGACATGAGTTTGGGCAAACTCCAGGAGATGGTGAAGGGTAGTGAAGCCTGGCATGCTGCAGTCCACGGACTGAGCGACTAAACTGAACTAAAGCATTTGATGCAAAACATCACTTCTAAGAGTTTAAAGAACAGGTTACATGATCAAACTAATATAAAGAATGCAAATGCAATAGTTTTCCTTCTGGAAGCTGGCAAGGCACATTACTAAATGAAAGATTCTAAGAAATCTCAGGGGAAAGAACTATTTAATTTTGTTCATCCTAACCCATGCTAATTTGATCACCAGAGATTTTTTTTTTTTTAACTAAGCATCTCATAAAACACTCTAGTTACCTTGGAAAATTCATTTGTAAAATGAACCTTTCAAGAGACTGTCAAATTATGCAGAGATCTCAATGAATATGGATTAAGAGAAACCATCACATATGGTGAATGGGAATTCACTGGTGTTTTCCAAGACAGAGCTTTAGGAGAAAGTGAGTTATAAAGGAGAAAGTAGGAAATTTAACAGTATGTGTGGAAGACTCAGTTAAAGGGAGAAGGAATGTTTATAATTTGAAAGCGAGATGGGAGAAGTGCAATGCATATTTTTTGTCAAATGATTTAATATTTGTAGTTTCATTTATGCTATAGATATGAATCTGAAATTGGATATAGTCTTAAGCATGAATATAAATTTCATAACACCATATCTTGAGGAAGATGGAATGGAGAAAAAGAAAAAGAACTCTTAAAGCAATGTCTCTCAAAATTTTGAGGCGCTAGCTTGAAGTTACCCCAAGACGTGGGTCCAAATAAATGGTGTTTCAGAGATAAATCTTAGGTGAGAAAAGTCTGTTCATTTTCTGATTCATTTAATTCGAAGACAAAAACTTAACTGTCCCTTAACAGTGACTTTTCTCAGAGAAGCTAGGTAACAACGTGATATGGAATTATCACCATTAAAAACAGTATAATCAGGAATTTTTAAAGTTTAAAATTCCGAGCTCATTAAAGATAGGTATCAGCTTTAAAATTACTGCAGTGCACTCAGGGCACAGAAAAATGTGGATGACCTCATCCCTCCAGTCCCTTTTGGTCATGCTGCTTTTGAAGGTCACCAGCTCTGACAATGTGCTTGGAGGAGTTCTGCAGAGGAGAGGCAGGTCAGCTCTGTGTACAAAGATGTCTCCACCGCTCTCGTTCAAATGAGGCTTCAGGTAATCAGTCCACTCAAGGAAGATCTGAGGGAGGTTGCATTACATGCTGCTTTAGTTTGATGATTTTAATTCTTCATAGAAAATTTCCTTTCCTTTCAGAAGCTTTTATACTTTTGTTTAAATTAGAACACTGTTTTTTTTTTGTTCTGTTGATTTCTTACTGTAAAATTTAATCAATTGTGCTTCTTGCATTTTAAATCACATTAACTATGATTTTCTTATAGTAATCACGTGATCTTAATATTGAGTATACATGGGGAATGTGTGTGTGATGTTCTAAAATACTAATGAATTATTGAAAATCAAGACAGTTTCCTTTGTATCAATATCAAAACATATATTTTTTCAAACTGCATTCAAAAGTCTATACCCTTACATATGTCTTTATGAATATAAATATCTCTTATTTGTGACTTAATATACCAGCAAAAGAGAAGATATAAGAACAAATAAATCAATAACAAAAATTTTAATTTTGGTAGTATAGAAATTGACTTTCTTTTGCTTTCTGCTAAAAACAAATAAATATACTTTTAAATGATCAACTCTCTGACCATGTGACATTCTGTGATATTTGAAGACACTATTTAATTTCAGATAAATATTCAGAATAAGACATTATATGATGTTACATACAGTGAGCAAAGTCTGAAAATATTTGGGGAAAGTGAAATTAGGAAAATTCTTTGCTACTTTTTAAAATTATGATATTATTAAATATATATGTTTAAATATATATATGCATAGCCAATAATTTTCTAATGCTGTTTTTTAATAATCAAACACATTTTCAGTAACTCAAAGGTTTTTAATTCATTTACTGAGATGGAGAATATTTATCCTTAATTCTTGGGCAAGTGAGATTTTTCCTCACTGATAGCAATGCTGTAGTTTGGATGAAATATCCAATCAGCCCTATGGCGCTGGCTAGTTTTCTCCACAACACTGAATGCTTAAACATGCTTAAACATCTATGACGCCTGCTGTCTTAGTTTGGACTGCTATAGCAGAATGATGTGCACTGGAGTTTAAGCGGCAAATGTTTATTTTTCACAACTCTGGAAGTTGAGAGGTCTGAGATTAAGATGCTGGCATATTTGGTGTCTGATGGTGCCTTGGTCAGCAAGTGACCATTTCCTGCTGTGTCCTCACATGGCAGAAAGAGGGGGAGCGAGTCCTCTAGTCTCTGCTTGCAACAGTGCTCGGTTGCTCGGTCAGATCTGACTCTAGATCCCCATGAACTGTAGCCCACCAGGCTCCTCTGTCCACAGGATGTTTCCAGGCAAGAATACTGGAAAATGAAAGTGTTAGTTGCTCAGTCATGTCGGACTCTTTGCAACCCCATGGACTGTAGACAGCTAGGTTCCTTTTTCCATGGAATTATCCAGGCAAGAATGCTGGAGTGGGTTGACATTCCCTCCTACAGGAGATCTTCCTGACCCAGGGATTAAACCTGGGTCTCCTGCATTGCAAGCAGAGGCTTAGAGTGATTGCCATTTCCAGTATTATCATGAGAACCCCACCCATATAACCTTATCTAAACCCTCCGTTGAGAAACCTGTATGCAGGTCAGGAAGCAACAGTTAGAACTGGACATGGAACAACAGACTGGTTCCAAATAGGAAAAGGAGTACGTCAAGGCTATATGTTGTCACCCTGCTTATTTAACTTATATGCAGAGTAAGTCATGAGAAATGCTGGGCTGGAGGAAGCACAAGCTGGAATCACTATTGCCGGGAGAAATACCAATAACCTCAGATATGCGTATGACACCACCCTTATGGCAGAAAGTGAAGAGGAACTAAAAAGCCTCTTGATGAAAGTGAAAGAGGAGAGTGAAAAAGTTGGCTTAAAGCTTAACATTCAGAAAACTAAGATCATGGCATCTGGTCCCATCACGTCATGGTGAATAGATGGAGAAACAGTGGAAACAGTGTCAGACTTAATTTTTTTTTGGGGGGGGGCCCTCCAAAATCACTGCAGATGGTGACTGCAGCCATGAAATTAAAAGTCACTTACTCCTTGGAAGGAAAGTTATGACCAACCTAGACAGCATATTAAAAAGCAGAGACATTACTTTGCCAACAAAGGTCTGTCTGGTCAAGGCTGTGGTTTTTCCAGTGGTCATGTATGGATGTGCGAGTTGGACTGTGAGGAAAGCTAAGCGCCAAAAAATTGATGCTTTTGAACTGTGGTGTTGGAGAAGACTCTTGAGAGTCTGTTGGACTGCAAGGAGATCCAACCAGTCCATCCTAAAGGAGATCAGTCCTGGGTGTTCATTGGAAGGACTGATGCTGAAGCTGAAACTCCAATACTTTGGCCACCTCATGTGAAGAGCTGGCTCATTTGAAAAGACCCTGATGCTGGGAAAGATTGGGGGCAGGAGGAGAAGGGGACGGCAGAGGATGAGATGGTTGGATGGCATCACCGACTCGATGGACATGAGTTTGAGCAGACTCCAGGAGTTGGTGATGGACAGGGAGGCCTGGCGTACTGCGATTCATGGGGTCGCAAAGAGTCAGACACGACTGAGTGACTGAAGTGAAGTGAACTGAAACCCTCCCAGAGCCTATTTCCCAATACTATTGCACTTGGAAGTCTGATGTGGAGCCTAGAACCTTCACAAAGTGTGAGAAGTTCATTTGGTATTATTGTTCTCCAGTTTGTGGATCATACACCAGATGAGTATGGGATTTGACTTTATCATGCATGATTGCGCCCCTCCTACCATCTCATTGCAGCTTCTCCTTTGTCCTTAGACTTGGGCTATCTTTTTTCGGTTGAGCTCCAACATCCTCCTATTAATGGTTTTTGAACAGCTAGTTGTGATTTTGGTGTTCTGACAGGAGAGGACGAGCACAGGCCCTTCTACTCCACAATCTTGAATACCCGGGGGGTTACATAGAGGGTTAGAGTTTGAGCAGATGAACTGGGAAGGAATGCAAGCATTCAGTCCTTAACACCAGTCCTGCTCCATCTTTGTCCTTATAGAATGTGAGCAGATACATCTATAGAGTCTATATCAGTAAACTTATTGAATTAAAATATTGGTCCCTTCTAGTAACTGCTCTAAATTCATCATAAAATTTATTTTGTATATTGTTATACTTTAAATATGAATAGTGTTATATATACTTAGAAGGCAGTGTTTCCTTTAAAAATATTATTTATAAAATAAGCACAATGTTCACACTTTCTTTTGACATACTTCTTCTGATGTTGTGTTCAAATTTCCTCCTTTCATTTAATATGCAATTGTTCTGCATTTTTATTTTCAACCCATATTATACAACAAAGAAGAAGATGTATATCTTCTACCCCAGGAAGCATTGTACAATCTCTCTTTAATTTTAAAATAAATATTAATTTTTATTCTGTTCTATTTTTTGCCATTTAAATTCTCAGGAGTTTTGAGAATTAGGGGAATATAATTTTTTTTAATTGTGTTGTTTAAACAAGATTAGTACCCAATAACTGCAAGTCTTTTATAATAAAAAGAATATATAATTATAAGGCTTTCTTAAATATCTTGGAATATTTAATGTCTTTTCCATTATTATTCTTTTATATTTAGAGTTTATTCTCATACCTCATAACTGTATGACTTTCAGTATCTCCTGGTCATCAGTGTAGGACAAATTATTCATGTTTCAGTTCTCCAGTAATGAGATGTCAGTCCATAATCCTTGCTGTTGAAAGAATTGTCAGGAATGATTGAATCCTTGGTGATGTGACCTCAATACCATTTAAAGCTTGCCTTCATAAAAGAGCACATACTATCTGAGAAGCCCCTCTTCTCCTTAGCTTTTCTTGCTTTTTTTGTTTTGCATAATATGTGAGTAATTCACACTGAAAATCAATTCAGTGATAATTATATACATGTAGAACATTTATTAAGCAACATGCATTTTGAACACTTAATATGAAGATATATGGATATCATGGTAATTTTTCTTTCATGAAATCCATCGTGGGTTGTTGAGGCTGCTAATTTTAATTTTCAGTTGCTCCATGGTAGTTATGTTTGCCTGCTAGGATATTTGTTTACTTGTTTAAATATTATGTCCTTGATGATTATTGAAATAAATAAAAACATCCACCAAAATGATTTTATATCCATGAGAGTTTTCTTTGTCATTATAAGTTTGCAAGTCAGAGAAGGGGCTGGCCAGCAAAACAGAACTAGTACAATATACAGATTATAAGACTTACTGCAAGGAATTGAGTTGCAAAATTGTTTGGTCTAGCTAAGCAATTCTGAAATTGACAGGACAGGTCTTCAGGAAGAGCAGCCTAGAACGCTTAGGAAATAGCTGAAGCTGCAGTTTGTAGGCACATTCTTTTTCAGGGAAGTCTCAATTTTGCTCTTACTTTTAAAATATTTGAATCATATCTACCCAGATTATCTAGGATAACCTCCTTTACTTAATGTCGATGCATTATGGACCTTAATCATCTAGAATATCTTTAAAGCAATACCATGAAATGTATGACTGAGTTATGTTTGACTGAGTAATCCTCTAGTAAGTTGACCCAGAAAACTAAACATTACAGGTTATTTCCTGTTTTACAGGATTAGTATTCACCTGGCTCATGAAAGATGAAACTATAAATCTTAACTCTTAATGAGCTTAATTCATATCACTGGGAGTGGGGCGGTACCACAGTATCTTTAAAAAAGTTGTTTTTTTAAATGAAGATTTATGTAATGGTCAGATATATTTCAGCACTACTTATAAATTTGAAGATCTCAGGGTTGGTGGATGCTTAAAGTTTCAACTGATTTTCTATCTCATACTTTGACCAAGATGAGGTTGTGATTGTAGAAAAAAGACTTAATTATATTTATAACTATATATTTAAAAATTCAAATCAACTATATCATGGACAATACTCCAGATTTAGTTCATTTGTTCTGTGTTAGTCATGCAAATAGATTAAATATATAAATAACAAATAATAGAGGTTGGTCAGTGCATATAAGAACAATTTTTCGGCCTAAATGATGCGTAATAGATATTCAGATTTAATCTTTCACTTAAAAACCTTTATGATTTGTGAAGTTAATGGACAGTGACTAAGATTTAGTACTTCTAGCTTGGGATATTCCTACAAATGGTAGGAAACTTCCCACAAGATACCTTATGCTTCAAGTTTTCTTTATTTTTCTTAAAAATATGTTTACAAATCTAATATGTCTCTAAATCCTTTTCTTTATAGTCTAGATTAGTTTTCTATTGCTTCACTACAGATTTTGTTCCTTGAAACAAAGTTTATCATCTCACCATTTCTCTGGGATTAGGGAGATAATTTGGTCTTTTGCTGAGAGTCTCATTACGCTGAAATCAAGATGTCAGCCAAGGCTGCTCTCTCATCTGAGTTCTCTTGCAGCCAACTGGTTATTGCCAGAATTCAGCTCCTTGCACGTGGAGAAATGGAGCTTCTACTTTTCTGCACACTGTTGACCTGGGACTACTCTCAGCATCTAGGGACCGTTCTTAGGTCCTGGCCATTTGGTGCCCTCCATGGACAGTAAACAATACATGCATCTGTTTGCTAGAAGCTGGGAGGAGAAGCTCCTTTGCTTTGCATGTGTCTGTGGCTTTGAGTCTCTTTAAGAGATTCACCTGATTAGGTCACTCCTACTCATGGTCATCTTTCTTTTGGTTAAAACAAAGCTAACGGTTATGTGCTTAGTCAGTCAGTCTGGTCCAAATCTTTGGGACCCCACGGATTGCAGCCTGCCAGGCCCCTCTGTCCGTGTGAATTCTCCAGCCAAGAATATTGGAGTGGGTTACCATGCTCTCCTCCTGGGGATCTTCCCAACCCAGGGATCGAACCCAGGTCTCCCGCTTTGCAGGCAGATTCTTTACTGTTTGAGCCACTAGGAAAGCCGTGGGTAGGAATGACCTAGTTCACCTGATTAGGTTGTTCCTACCCATGGCCATCTTTCTTTCAGTTAAAGTCAACTAGTTAGGGACCTTAGTTATGTCTGCAAAAAGGAGTCACATATGGCAGCATTTCAAAAAAATCAACCTTTACGATTCTCTGTTTTCTATATCTTCAACTCTGAGCAAATATGTAGGCTTCCACAGGATACTAGGGGAAAAAAAATCACCAGCAGAACCAATATAACTGAGAAAGAAGCATTACATCTGTTCTTTAAAAAAAAAAAAAGCCTATATGTATTTTAACACATGCACACATATACGTATGTGTGTATTTAAATACATACACTTAATTAATAAATAAAACATACTATTACTAAGATTTCTTCTCCATGGGCAATTGGATAGGTGAAAGGACATGCTTTTCAGGTAGGTTTTAACTTTGCATATCACCTATTAATGTATATAAAGGGAAATTATGAATAGTATAACTTATTGCATGCTATGTTGCTTCAGTCTTGTCTGACTATTTGCAACCCTATATAGACTGTAGCTCACCAAGCCCCTGGGTCCATGGTATTCTCCAGGCAAGGACACTGGAGTGGGTTGCCATTATTTTATGTCTCCTGCGTTGGCAGACCCTACCCCTCGTGGCACTTGGGAAGCTCATTACCCTCCAAAATGTAAACTTAAAATATAAATCATAACTGCTCCTTTTGTTGATTTGAAGTCCTTTGAGAAAGGCTTAGGCTTCATTTGTAAATTGTACCATTTTATTGTTTCCATTCAATAATTATGTATTGTTGTAATTTTTAACATAGTTATGCTTTCTTTTGTGGTACTAAGATGTAGCTTATTGTTGCATGGAATGAATATATTTTAGT
Source organism: Cervus canadensis (assembly GCF_019320065.1). Classification (NCBI taxonomy): domain Eukaryota; kingdom Metazoa; phylum Chordata; class Mammalia; order Artiodactyla; family Cervidae; genus Cervus; species Cervus canadensis. The sequence goes on along the minus strand of NC_057416.1, from coordinate 8,646,356 downwards.
TTCATGTTACTTGGAAAAGTAATGGATGAATCAAATTACAGTTTACATATAATCATTCCCTCTGAAGCATTCAGTTGGTATTGAACACTGCAATACTAACTGCTTTGATATACGCAATATTGTCCTGAGTCAAAAAAAAAAAAGAAAACAAGCTTATTCCTCAGAATACTTACAGTAATGCAAAGGAGTAATGTTTCTTAGTAGAAACAAACAATGTATATTTTGAAATATTTTTGAAGGAAATTAGAATCTGTCACTTTTGAATATATGAACTCACAATTTTATGAGAAAAGGGTTTCAAATAGTTACAGAATAGTTAATTGTACATTAACAGCAAATGTAATAATTATTAATGACTTTTTGGCTGTATAAAATTACATCATGCTTGAGCAATTTACTGCAAAAAAAATAGGTGAAAAAATTAAACTATAGGTTTTTAAAATGTAATTATCAAGCAATAATGAAAAGCAAATCATTTGCTTATAACAATTACAATTTAAAATACTTGGTTAAATTGAAATAATTTAGTAGCTACAGCTATGATTAGATAAGTAGAAAGATATCAAGATAATAATACAATATGTAAAGTTATAATATGAAGTACAAAGATACAAAGGCAGCAAAATAAACATTACCAGACATAAGTAAGAATTTAGGAAATGAATATTGGCAGCAATATAATTATATATCTTAAAAATGTAAAGATGCTTTTTATAAAGTATATTAATGAGTTGTCATTACTTACTAGCCTGGGATAAAGCCTAGAGTTGAATATCCCATCATAAAAACTGCTTTGCAGAATAATATAACTTTGAAACACTAAAAAGTGTACCTTTGGGAAATGATCTGATGATAGCAATTATACAACATACATTAGGATAAAGGTTGATGTCAATTATCTAGGAATTAAATATTGATGTCAATTATCTAGAAATTAAATGCATAGTTAAAGCTATAAGTACCATATGAGAATTAAATACTTCAAAAGAAATATTGTTTGGAAATACAGTGGGAGACCATCTACAAATTGGTACATTATCATAAATGAGTCATTATATAGGGGTTTTGACTTGATAGAGTAAAAGTAGCTTACACAGTTCATTAGAATAAGGAATTTCTATGGGGAATTCATAAATAACTTGAACAAATACAGCTTCATAAAGCAGAAGGTTCTAGTGGCATATCTTCTAGAACTAAGGTTTAAATTAGGGACATCTATAACATGTTTAAAATTACTTTATAAAAGATTTAGAACAATCTTCATACACATGAGTTAACTATATAATTAATTCTACTTAATGTGAAAATGCAAAGGAGTAACATCATTATAATTGTGTAGATTCAAGCAAAAGCACACCTTGATTTTAAAATCATGTTATAATTTGAAAGCTGTGCAAAGCAACCCAATGTAACAGAATCATCAATAAGTTATTTCTATTTTCATTAAAGTAAAAACAGTTGTATTCACATAATTATAAATACCACACAGATGTAAGTTTGGTGTATGTCTAACTGAACCACTTGATTTTATCCATGATCTTTATTTTTATTAATAAAAAATCAGCATGGAAAAAATTTGGAAGAAAAATATTTCAGGGAAGTATAAGTTTATGACATCTTAGGGAAATATTACTCTATATGACACATATATTCTCATCTTGTTCTGAATTTAATACTATATTAATAAAATAGCCCTCCAAAATATGGATCTTATTAAATGTATGTTAATATAAATGAACAATAATTTATTTCCAAAACATGGTATAACAAGAAAGGGAAAAATTAAGAATGCACAGTAATTTAGAATAATCATGGGGGAAAAATAAGCCTTCAAAATGCAAAATGTAACATAGATGGAGTGAACAGTAATGGGAAAGAGAGAAAATATGTAAGAGATCTATTTAAGTTTCCCTTCCAGTGTAATTTGCATCAATTTATTTTCTTTCAAAATATTATAGTTTTCAAACTATGTATTAAAGACTAAAACACAGCTAAACACTCCTGACAACAAAGGGAACCTGGATGGCAGTGCTAATACAATGCTGTTGAGGAAATGGATTTGACATTTTTAAATGGGATAAAATGCAAAATTCCGTGGTAATCCTCTCTGAATTTAGGCTTATTTGAGCTTAAGGGAGGCTTGACATCCTTCAGAAAAAAAGGAGTGGGAGATTAGTACTAGCTTCATATATTTTGTAAAAAAGAAAATGTAATATGAAAAATGAAGATATAAATACCATTCTTTGTAATGCACCAGTGATTATTTCCTAAATTGGATAAATAACTTTATGCTCAATTCACTATAAGATGCTTTTTGACATAATGTCAATTTTCAGTTTTCTTTCAAGTCTTAATTCAGACTTTTCTATGCAACTTCTGTTAGAACAATTGAGACATTTCTAGGCTCTAACGTGCTTGTTAGAAGATTGCAATAAAATCTATTGCCTATCTTTCATTTTACTTGCAGCAATGCTTTTACATCAGGTAATACCATATCAGTATGTGATCATCAACGATTTTCGTTTTTGCAATTATTAAAAATATTTTTTGGAAATGTTCAATGTCCATGATTTGTTTTATTCTATTCAAAGTTTTTGCTATATGAGGAGCATTTTTAAAAGTTCTTTTCACTCAGGAGCTGAAAATAGCAGATAGAGAAAGGATAAAGGAACTTGTGGTTGTATTGGGAGGAGAGAGATGTGTGGGATCCTGAAATGATGAAGAGGATGATGGTGGTGGTGATGCATCATCACCATCACCAGTTTTCTGTCCTTTAGGATAGGATTGATGCTGAATCTGTTTTCTAAACTGGGATCATCAGAGAAGGGACTGTCTTCTGAGGAAGCTTATGAGATTTACCTTTTACCCTTTTTGTGCTTGATTTCCTATAGAGACATCCAATAGCAACATCAAGGAGGCAATTTTTTGCACAAATGTGGCTCAGAGCTTTTTGAACTTGAAGATTGTTGGCATATATGTGGTGATCGGATTATGGATGAAATTGCCTAGACAGAGAACATTTGGACGATGAGAGTGTAGAAGAAAGCTGTAAGAAACCCTACCATCCACAGCCAAACTTGCAGAAAGGATATAAAAGAAGTGGGGTAAGTCATCATGTGGAACAAAAGGAGACTGTGATGTCACAGAAATAGAATGAGGTGCCTCCTCCCGTGTTGTGAATTTTCCTACAAATACTGAGTGGGTTTGGGAACACACAAAGGATTGTGCACCGGGGCAGTTGTCCGATTTCAACTTTCTCACAAAGTTTGAGTTTGCTAGCTTCATACGAACTTTAACAGCTCTGTGTAAAACAAGTATATCACTACCACTTTCTTGCATTTTATTCTTCCTAATACAACAGTGCTTTCAGTCTCCAGCTATAAAGAGCCAAGACTCTAGTTTAAAATACAATTTCCTTATATTCTATAAAAGAAATAATTACAGGGCAATCACCAGCAGGAATGGTTGGGTCCTTTCTAGTGAAGAATTACAAAGGAACTACAAAACTAAAAACTTTTACTGTTAATGTATCATTAGTCGCATTTCCATTTCCTTCTCCAAGGGGAGGCTTATTAGGGGAGGGGTTAATGACACTGACCTTGAACACCTGCAGTTATATTCATTTAATCTACATCACTTGACCAGTAAAGAGCATAACTAATAATATCATGCATTCACAGATTCTTAGCTTATCGAGCCTTCGGTGCTATTTTGGCCTCATAAATGTTCTATTACTGGTATCTGCTTGATATTAAAAGACTTTATTCAGTCAATGGTGGTATCTGAGAAACTGTTCATCACATGTAAATACTCAGAACTCAGGTGACTATATTATGATAGAAGATCCTTTAGAATATTAGATGAGGTGACTGAAAAAAAAACATACTTTTTAGAAGCCATCTGGTATATTATATCCACTTACATTGTGAAGCCACTTGTATTGGAAAATGTTGGATTGAAATTCCCTTTGATATAATCCTACGCAGGAATAACTCTTCATTTTTCACAGTCCCATTACTTGCCATTCTCAGAGAATTAATTAACCCTAAATTCTGAGTCTAATTCTTCCTCAACACTTTGTAAGCAGATGTTTAAATTCTGCCAACATTTTTTTTTTTTAATGGAACCAATCAACTTGGAAAATCTATGGAATTTCAGTCATTGGCCTTCCAGTATTTGATGAAAAAAGATCCTTCTAGTCAGGTTTGTGACTTCACACTCTGATAAATGAATGCTTATTTGGACTTTTGTTGCATATTTTAGATCATTTCTTCCAATTGAAAATACTTTTATTACTTTATCTTCTGTCCAAATCATTGACAGTTTATGAAGAATGGGCTGATTTTCAGGTTTTCCATGGTCTCTTCAACTAGTAGAGCCAACAGTGATGTCAGAAGCTGAGTTGACTGCTATATAATATATCTATGTTTTGGGCTTCCCAAGTGACTCATTGGTAAAAAATCCACCTACATTTCCTGAGTCCACTGGAGACCCCCTGGAGAAGGAAATGGCAAACCCACTCCAGTATTCTAGCCTGGGAAATCCCATGGACAGAGGAGCCTGGCAGGCTGCAGTCCATGGGTCACAGAGTTGGACACAGCTTATTGACTGAACAACAATGCTAAGCTTGCCATTTCTTGTGTATTCTTTAGCTCTTCAACAAGGTTATAAGATCATTGAGAAAAGATACTTCTCATCTATTCACACCAGTTTGCCACACTGATAGGTTTATCATCAGTTAGGTTAGATCTGAATTTAATCTACCAGTGCCCATTCTCTTCAGGATTTAAGCTCAATTACTTTACTTAAGTTCTCTGTATCTAAATGTCTTCATCTGTAAAATGGAGATGGTTATAAATACCTACCCCTGGAGGAATTTGTGAGGAAGAACTTAAGTAACTTATGCAATAAAATTATTAAAGTACACATACATATTTTCTCAATGTAATGGTGATTATGTGATAAAAGGAAGTACAATAAACTGATCCTCTTGCTTATTGTAAAATTCAGAAAACATAGTGTTCAATATAAATTGCTAATTTTAGGAAGGAAAATAGTAGTATTCCTTTTATAATAAATTTCTGCATAAAGAATATATATTTAAAAGATTTTGTATTCAGAATTCAAATACCACTATTGTTATGCATTACTAAACCCATAATTAAACCATGGTTTTGTAGTAAATAAAAGACATTCAGTAAATATGCCTATAGTTGAGAGAATATGTATTTTTCATAATAAAAATTTACCTATTACAATTAACACTATTTATAAATGTAGAGGAGAATCTAATTCAAATATGTAAGTGATAGAATATTTACACAGTAAATGTAGAATATTAATTTTAGCTTATTAAGTTATTTGAAAGCCTTAGGAAAGTGACAAATGATAGTGATCAAAGAAATAAAGCTTGATTAATAAAGACAGGATTTATAAAGAAAAACAGCATCATTCTTTTATATATTATCTTCAGTTAATTTCACAGAAGCTTAAAGATATGTCATTATCATCCTTCACAAAACATTGAAATAAATATATTCAGCAGAATTCACAGGCTAAACCAGAAAGGCATCTAATTGCATCTTAATTTTATAGTATTTGGAGAGTTTGATTAATACTTTCAGTCAAAGTTGAACCGATTTATAGCTAAATTAGCTTGTTCTCTGGATGATTCCTAGGTGTTACACATTTGCTTGATTTAAAGACAAATATTCTAAAATAAAAAGAGGGTATTCATTTCTGCTATACAATTTAGCACCATGGAATTTAGTATAAATAAACTATTTCCTGTCTAACATGTTTTATTTAAGTAATATAAAATAAATTGTGGTACATAATTATGACAGTAGAATAGACACAACTATTTTGTTTATATTTGTTTTTATTTTTGCTTAATTGTTTAGCTTCCTTTAGGTTTTTGTCTAAATGTGAATGCTGAGCTGTTTCCCAGGTGGCTCAGTGGATAAAGAATCCTCCTGCAATGTAGGAGACGTGGGCTTGATCCCTGGATCGAGAAGATCCCCTGGCGGAGGGCTTGGCAACCCACTCCAGCATTCTTGCCTGGAGAATCCCAAGAACAGGAGAGCCTGGCGGGCTACAGTCTATAGAGTGGCAGAGAGTCGGATATGAAGGAAGCAGCTGAGGGCACACAAATGCTGAGTAAAAGAGGGTGCGTGCGGACGTGAGCGACAGGACAGTGGGGTTTAGTTAGCTGTAGGTGCGGAACTGGCCAGCGGCACTGACCAGACACATCTGGATCCCTCCTTTTGCTTAACTCAGTGCACCCAAGATTTAACACGTCCTCATACTTGGCGGATTATGTCTCAGCACTAACTTTCCTCATTGTAAGACTGATGTTCTTTCTACAAATGTAATAAGGACAATTAATATACTTAAGCAGTCCCATAGTATGATATATAGTCCTAGTATGAACGACTTATTTATTAATAAAATCAAAATTAGTTTTCATTGAGCCAGATTTCGTGATACTATCAAAATTCTTAAGGAAGTTCTTCTGTTACATAAGTATAAATGTTAGTCAATGGAAGTTGTGCAACAACATGAATATTTTTAAATCTACTGATCTGTACATTTAAAAATAGTTGAAAAGGTAAATTTTATATATATTTTTTGCAATTAAAATATTACTACTAGACTTAATGACTATATTTCTGAAGCTTCTCATTAAATGTGACAAATTTTAAATATCCTGCATTATGCTTTACATTTATTTGACTTCAATTTGTTATTTTGCATTATGATATATGATAAGTTGAGTGGAAAAACAAGGGAATTTGTTAAATCTACATTTATTTCAGATAAAAGTAAAATATCAAAGGGGTTAATGTTAGATATATGCAGCATTTGAATTAAATTAATGCTTTACATTTATTTGACTTCAATTTGTTATTTTGCATTATGATATATGATAAGTTGAGTGGAAAAACAAGGGAATTTGTTAAATCTACATTTATTTCAGATTAAAGGAAAATATCAAAGGGATTAATGTTAGATGTATGCAGCATTTGAATTAAATTAACTTTGTGATTTTGGATGCTTGTTTTTTCTTTTTTTAAATAAGTTTTTCTGTTTTATTCCATTCAGTTTGGTTGTAATCTAGCTCTTTTAAATGCCAAAGTAGAAAGAATAAAAGAAATAGATAATATAAAAACATGATGCTGAGATATTTATAAAACCATTGCTCAAGGTCTACCACTGGTAGGCATGTTCCAATAGAGATTGTTACCCTGTTTCTATAGAAAGTATTTAGCTGGTTTTTATATTGTTGTTGTTTTCATTTTACAAGTGTGTATCCTTTCAGGAAAGGGATATTTCACGATGAATTGAAGTGAAAGTGTTAGTCACTCAGCTATCCACTCTTTGTGACCCCATGGCCTGTAGCCCACCAGGCTCCTCTGTCCATGGAACTCTCCAGGCAAGAATCCTAGAGTGGGTAGCCAGTTCTTTCTCCAGAGGATCTTCCTGGCCCAGGGATCAAACCCAGGTTCAAAGCCAGATCTCCTGCACTGCAAGATTCTTTACTGTCTGAATGGCCAGGGAAGCCCAATTCATTCATTTCCCTATGAATTAGGGAACCTCATTTTGGGAGAAGTTTATATAACTGATTAAGTGCACTGGACCAACTCAGGAGCAGTCCCTGTTATATATGGTATATTTTTCATTGAAGTGCTGAGCTGACAGGATACAGGCCTACCTCATTTTACTGTGCTTCTCTTTACTTCACCTTGTCAGTATTGGGTTTTTGCTTTTGTGTGTGTGCGTGTTTACAAATTGATGTTTTGTGGCAACCCTGCCTCTCAACAAGTTCGTTGCACTATTTTTTCAACAGCATTTGCTGACTTTATCTCTATGTGTCCCATTTTGTTAATTCTTAAAATATTTCGGGCTTTCCCATTATTATTACATTTGTTATGTGATCAATAATCTTTGATGTCACTGTTGTGATTGTTCTGGGGTATCATGAACTATGCCCATGTAACATTTAATCCATAAATGTTCAGACTGTTCCTCCAATCTTTCCCCTGTCCCTTTCCTTTCCCTCGGGCCTCCCTGTTCCCTAAGACTTCCCTGTTCCCTAATTTGAACTTGTGCTAATTAACAAACCTTCAATGGCCTCTGTGTTCAGGTAGCAGGAAGTGCCCCATGTCCCTCACTTTAAATCAGAAGTTCAAAATGATTAAGCTTAGTGAGGAAGTCACATCAAACACCAAGGTAGGCTGAAAGCTAAGCTTCTTATTCCCAACATTTAGCCAAGCTGTGAATGCAAAGGAAATAGTCCTTGAAGAAAATGAGAAGTACTCCTCCAGTGAACATGTGTATGATAAGAAAGCGAAATAGCCTTATTGCTGAAATGGAGAAAGTTTCTCTGGACAGAAGACTAAACCAGCCACAACATTCCCTTAAGCCAAAGCCTAATCCAGAGCAAGGCACTAAGTCTATTCATTTTATGAAGTCTGAGACAGAGGCAAGGAAGTTGCAGAGGAAAAGAGGTGGGTTCATGAAGTTGAGGGAGAGAAACCATCTCATAACATTGAAGTGCAGGATGAAGCAGCAGGGGCTAATGTAGATGCTGAAGCAAGTTACTCAGAAGATCTACCTCAGATAAATAATGAAGGTGGCTGCACTAAATGGTGGATGTAAACGAAACAGCCTTCTATTAGACAAAGATGCCGTCTAGGCCTTTTGTAGCTAAGGAGAAGCCAACACCTAGCTTCAAAGCTTCCAAGGACAGGTTGACTCTCTTCTTATTAGGGGCTAATGCAGCTGGTGACTAAAAGCTGAAGCCCAGATCCAGTTACCATTTTGAAAATCCTAGGGCCCTTAAAAATTATGCTAAACCTACCCTGCTAGTGCTCTATAAATGGAAAACATGAAGCCTGGATGACACCACATCGTCCTACAATATGGTTTAATGAATGTCTTAGGTCCCAAAAAGGTTTCCTTTCAAAATCTTACTGCCCATTGGCAATGCACCTGGTCACCCAAGAGCTCTGATGAAGACGTACAAAGCGATGAACGTTGTTGTCACGCCTGCTAACACAACACCCATTCTGCAGACCATGGATAAGGAGTAATTTTGATTTTCAAGTCTCATTATTGATGAAATGCATTTTCTAAGGCTATAGCTGCCATATATAGTGATTATTCTGATCAATTTTGGCAAATTCAATGGAAAACTTTTTGGAAAGGATTCACCATTCTAGACACCATTAAGAACATTTGTGATTCATGCGAAGAGGTCTAAATACTAACATACAGTGGAGTTTGGAAGAATTGATTCTAACCCTCATGAACTGAGGGATTCAGTTCTTGGGGGGTACAAGCTTTCAGTAGAAGAAGTAACTGCAGATGTAGTGGAAATAGCAATAGAACTAGAATTAGAAGTAGAGCTAAAGATGGGACTGAATTGTTGCAATCTCTTGGTAAAACTTGGACAGATGAGAAGCTGCTTCTTATGGATGAGCAAAAATAGTGGTCTGTTGAAATGAAATCTATTCCTGGTGAAGATACTGTCAAAGGAAAGTTGCTCAGTCATGTCCAACTCTTTGCAATCCCACGGACAGGCTCCTCTATCCTGCCAGGCTCCTCTGTCCACGGGTCATAATTATTGAAATATTAACAAAGGACTTAGAATTTTCCATAAATTTAGTTGATGTACCAGTGGAAGATTTTTGAGAGAACTGGCTGCAGTTTCAAAAGTTCTACTGTGGGTAAATGCTATCAAACACCATTGCATGCTACGGAGAAATCTTTTGTGAAATGAAGAGTCAGTTGATGTTGCAAATTCATTGTTTTGTTATTTTAAAAAATTGCCGCAAACACCCTACCCTTCAGCAACCACCACCCTGAGCAGTCAGTCAGTTAGCATCATGGCAAGGCCCTTTACCAACAAAAAATTAACTCTCTGAAGGTTTAGATGATGCTTAGCATTTTTAGCTATAAAATATTTTTTAATTAAAATATGTTTATTATTTTAATCCTAACATTATTGTATAGTTAATAGATGATATTATAGTTTAAAAGTAACTTTTATATGCACTGGCAACCAAAAAATGTTTGCAACTCCCTTTATTGTGATATTTGCTTTACTGCAATTGTCTAGAAGCACACCCATGATATCTCTGAGGTATGCCTATATAAGAAATCGCCCATAGCACCCCCAAGCCTTGAAAGAAACTTAGATGGTAAAGACTTCCATTTTGATAGGAAGGAAATTAGTGTTTTCTATTGTTATTGTTGTTCAGTCACTGAGTCATATTTGACTCTTTGAGACCCTGTGGAATGCAGCATGCCAGACTTCCCCGTCCTTCACTACCTCTAGGAGCTTGCTCATATTCTTGTCCATTGAGTCGGTGATGTCATCCAACCATCTCATCCTCTGTTGCCCACTTCTCCTCCTGCCTTCAATCTTCTCCAGCATCAGAGTCTTTCCAAATGAGTCGCCTCTTGGCATCAGGTGGCCAACGTATTGGGGGGAGCTTCAGTTTCAGCATCACTCCTTCCAATGAGTGTTCAGGGTTGCTTTTCTATAGGATCGATAGGTTTGATTTCCTTGTTGTCCAAGGGATTCCCAAGAGTCTTCTCTAGCACCCCAACTCAAAACATCAATTTTTCAGCACTCAGCCTTCTTTATGGTCCATTTGTAATCTATGGTCTACTGTTACCATGTAATAAAATGGCATATTTTTTCTTTTTGTTTACTCTCTTTCATGGCACATATTTTTCTTTCCATTTTTTTTCTCATCTTAGATGCAGCTCAGTATATTTCATATTATGTATTTTATATAGCATAAAGGTATTTAGGAACTCTTTTAATCAATACCACATTCTTAAATATGAAATAGCAGAATGTTTGATAATATATTATTTGATGTTCTAAAAAGTCAGAAGAGTTAACAAGATGTAATGGGACTCACTGTGAATACTATTAGTTTTTTATCTCCTTGGATTATATTCCAATATCATTCTAAAACATCAACCTCTAATTAAACAGAAAAGTTATCTTACTAAGACAAGGATTGAGGTGGGGAAAGAAAAGGACTACAGTCTCATCTGTCACTCACTGTCAAGAAATGAACAACTAAGCCACAGACTGGAGGAAATGTTTGCAAAAGATACCTTTGATAAAGTACTCTTATCCAAATATATACAAGGATCTCTTAAAATTCAATGAAACAAGTAACTCAGTTGAAAAATGAGCACAAGACCTTACCTGATACTTTACCAAAGAGGATACACAGATGGCAAATAAGCATATTAAAGAAGGCCCCACATCACATTTCATTAGGGAACTCCACATTAAGACAATCACATACCCTTAAACATCTATCAGAAAGGCCAAATTCGAGAATATTGACAACAGTGATTGCTAGTAAGGATATGGAGCAACAGGTATTCTTATTCATTGCTGGTTGGAATGCAAAATTGTATAGCCATGTTGGAAGACAGTTTGGCAAGATTTTTGTTCTGTTGTTGTTTATAAAACTATACATATCCATACAATGTACTTACCAAAGGAGTTGTTCTACACAAAAAAACATATCTACACAAAAACCACACAGATGTTTATAGCAGCTTTATTCATGATTGCCAAATCTTAGAAGCAACCAAAATGCCCTCCAATCTGTGAATGGATAAATAAATAGTAGTACATCCAGAGATAATATAATATAATTCAGTGCTAAAAAGAAATGAGTTATCAAGCCTGGTAAAGACATAGAGGAAACTTAAATGTATAAAACTTAGTAAAAGAAGCAATCTGAAAAAGCTACATATAGTATACTTTCTACTATGTTTCATTTTGGAAAAGACAAAACTGTGGAGACAATAAAAAGATTAATGTTTGCCAGGGATGAGCAAGATGAGTTACTAGGTGGAGCACAATGCAGTTACTCTGTGTGTTACTATAGGGATGAGTGAAGTGTGAAGTGCAGTGCAGTGTTGGTTGCTCAGTCGTGTCCGACTCTTTGTGACGCCATGGACTACAGCCCACCAGGCTCCTCTGTCTATGGGATTCTCCAGGCAAGAGTACTGGAATGGATTGCCATGCCCTCTTCCCAGCCTAGGGATCGAACCTGGGCCTCCAGAATTGCAGGCAGATTCTTTACCAAATGAGCCACCAGGGAACTCTATACAAATAGGTACATGTATGTTTTCTCAAACCCACAGCATGTAGAACCCCAAGAATAGTGAAGTATAATGTAAACTGTGGACTTTGGGTGATTATGATGTGTCAATGGGTTCACAAATGTTTCATGTTGGTGGGTTGTTGATGATGGCAAAGATTATACATGCATTTGGTCAGGAGGTATACAAGAACTCACCATACTTTTTGCTCAGTTAGCTGTGAACTTAAAACTTCTGTAAAAAATAAAGTATATTTTAAAAATAACAGTATCACCACTAGTTTATTTGAAGCATTTCACATTATTTAAGTGATTCTGATTGATTTTACATTTATTTCTCTGGGAAGAATTATTTTAATGGGAAAATATCTTTTTGGATTAAGTGCTTAATCGTCACGATTATATTTTGTAGCATTGTGAAAGAGCTGTGGAATTTAGACTCATCTAGAGTGGTTTGAGACTCCTTGCGCCATATGATTTTTAGCACCATGCGCAAGTGATTAAACCCGTGTGCTCGTCAGTTTACCCATATATAATATGGGGCGCAGAATATCTCCTCAGAGTTGTGAGGAGGATACAGTGAGATGAAAAGGCAGCCACCATGGAAGCTGGCTCAGAATAGGCATTAATAAATATTAATTACCTGCTAAGTTTGTCTCCAAAATCCACTAATTAGGCAGTGAAACTTTTCTTACATCAAATTGTATCTTGACATCTGGATTTCTAAATCTTTTCACCTAGTTGCAAAGTTAGCAGCACCCTAGAGTTATCAATAGAAGGCAGACCTTCACCCAGCTCAGTTGAAGGATAGAGGGTGTACTTCATGCATTCTTTTACTAAAATTAATTGTTAAATATCCCCTTGAGCTTTTTAACCAGTGATATTCCAGGAACTTACTGATTGATCTGTCAGTTGCTTTTTAAATTTATTTTTCATTAAAACATTCTGAAAGGGGTTTTATATAAATATAAAATTATGTATCTTGAGGGATTTTTGGAACACGCTGAGAGTCAAAACTAAATTAGCCACTTGATGAGACTTTGCAAATTCACTGAGAATTCCACAATGGTAAATGTTTTTGAATGCAAGTTGGATTAGAAATGTAAAAAGAGATAGGAAATTGTGAAAATTAAATGTCAGTCTTACCTGGTAATTAATTGTTGAGAGAGTATAAACAAGACAAATCTTAAGTTGCTTTTCAAGCTCTATGGTAAATAGAGAAATCCTCTGTATCTGCTGAACTATAAAGCAGAAAGTACCAAATGTCCCTGGGAAATTAAATATAACAGTCAGTTAGGTGCCCATTACAAAGCCCACCACACCTCTTCACCCAGATTTTGTCATCCTGCACATTTGAAAATTTCTTATTTAACTACTTTTACATCTAGTTTGTGACTGGCCTTTTCCTAAAGTTTTTGCGTAGCTCATCTCACTTAATTCCTTTACTGGTATGTAATTAAAGATATTTGTATAATTGTGATATGAAAACTTTCATGTGGCTTCCTAAGCTTTTTGGTTTTATTTATGAAGGCTATGGATAAGTACATTTTATCTCACTTTATAGATAAGTAAAGTGCATGGATGTAGCCATGTACTTTAATTATCTCTAACACCACTTTGTTGTTGGTTTCACTATGGTGCCAGCCACATACTCCATTATTTGGAAAATTTTGACCATTTAAAATCACTATTACTATTGTAATTAAAATTGTAGAAATATTTATTTTTGATGAAACAGCCTTAAATGTATTAGAAATGCTACAAAAAAATAATGTAGCATACTTTTTTACTTAATTTATATGGGTTAAAACCTAGTGAATAATTTGAAGATTGAAAACAAGAAATCATAATACTTTTGTATTAGTTTGTTAAGCTTTCTGTTCCTCATATTTAAATTTGATTACCAATGTTAATTTTGAAAATATGAATTTCTGTTTTAGAATAGCTGCATATGACCATGAAAACCTTAAACTGTTTACTTTTGAAAACAGTACGTGTATGTCTTCTTTTCAAACATAGCTCTGATTTTCACATTTTCTGTGAAATCTTTCACAGACCTCTGAGTAATTTTAAAGCATCTCATGTTTAATATTCAGTTCGCTACCTGCCAACTTTCCTCTTTCTGAACTCATAACTTCTGTGAAAGCTGAAACTTTGACTGCCCACTATGAGTATATTATTTTCTCCATAGTACTGAGTGCCATTTTATTTCTGTCAGGAAAATGCATACTCTCTGCATAAATTTCTACTTGCTCATTTCCTTAGAATTCTAACAAAATTTATAATGCATCCTTGATATGGTTCTTGTTATTACCATTTAGTGTAAAAACAGTGAAAATTGACCACTTTCTAAGTGTCTTACAGTCAAGTAAAGAAAATTTCAGAGTGAAGGGAAAGCTTGGAAAAAGGATGGTAGGAATCAACAGGACTTGAGGGAGGGTTAGAAGATGTGTGAGCACTTGACAGACAAGAAGTAGGAAGGAGTTCTACAGTTATGTGAGGGGGAATAGCCAATGAATAATAGAAGCATGAAATACTATGGCAGTTAGGGGAATGTTGCACTTCAAGGCAGCTGGAATAAAGGGAAATACCTTGGATATCAAGCTGAGCTGATGGGCATAAAGCAATCTCAAGAAGAGTTTCTATGTCATACACAGGCATTTAGATTCATCCTGACATCAAAGGGAATTTTTTTTTTTTAATTGGAGAATGACCTTGTCAGAATGTCATCTTCAAAGTTCACCCAGGGGGTGACATCAAGACTGTTCAAACCTGGGCAGGTGGGCAGATGAGAAATTGGAATCAGATTATAAAACTAATATAAAAGCACAGGAAAAAAGTGTTTCTAATATGTGCAAGAGAAAGAAGGAAAAAAAGATAAATTATAATTTAGAAAGAGGATGGACAAACACTGATGACTACTTACACAGTGATTGGGAATGGGATGTGAGATAATTTTGGAATCCAGATTACAGACTTGAGCAACTCTGTGACTTTTGGGGACATCAACTGAGGCAGAGAATCTGGCAAACAAGACCTTTGATGGAAAAGTGATGAGTGTAACTGTTTTGGACATATAGAGTTTCCTGGGAGAAGTCCTAAAGGAGATATCAAAGGTTTGAGACTGAGGCATGGATTTAGAAATGGTCACTATATATCTTGTAATTAAATTTTGGGGTATTCATGGACTAATTTAAATGGAACCTGAAGTATCAAAATTGGAACAACCAAGAAAGTTGCATGAGGGGAAGTTGAGGGCAGAATGCTTCCTGTTTAAAGGATAAGTGGAAAGAGAATAGCCCATGAAAGAAATTGACTAAGGATATATGGGGAGTTATGAAAGAACTGTAATAGAATGATGTCAATTTGTCATGTTTCTTAACCTTTATAACAATTACATTGTTCTTGATGACTAAGATCATTAGTCTAATAACTATAATTAGTTATAATTATGCAAAACGGGAATGTAAGTTAATGTGTGCTCTATTTACTGTTCTCAATAGGTCTCATTAATAGTGTTTATGAACAAAGTGTTTATCTCCATCTCCAGACTGTCTCTAAGGTCCTTCCAGCTGTAAACATAGACTGAACACAAGCTCGTGCTGTACTTAAGAGTCATAGGCTAACTTCTAGTGATGCAAGTGGCTTGCACAGAATTTTGCACGTAATAGTTGCTGTAAAAAATCTAGGTGACATTTTTTTCAGTCTAATACTCTTTTTATAGATAAGTGAGTCAAAGCCAAAAAATGATAACTCAAAAAGTTCAAAATGATATCTAATATCATAGTTGGGAGGAAAACTGAGAGGCCTTTATTCTCTAATTTCATCATCATCATTTTTTTCTCACAATATTATACCACCTTTTCTCAGGCAATTTGGAATATTTACAAATTAATACATCTTAATTGATGCCAAACAAACTATTCAATGAAACCTATCTTTTAATTATATCATAAGTTTACATTAAGTCAAGCACTCAACTTATTTTTTCATTTATTTAATAAGCTGTTTTTAGCATGACCTGCGGAGAAGGCAATGGCACCCCACTCCAGCACTCTTGCCTGGAAAATCCCATGGGCAGAGGAGCCTGGTGGGCTGCGGTCCATGGGGTCGCGGAGAGTCGGACACGACTGAGCAACTTCCCTTTCACTTTTCACTTTCATGCATTGGAGAAGGAAATGGCAACCCACTCCAGTGTTCTTGCCTGGAGAATCCCAGGGACGGCGGAGCCTGGTGGGCTGCCGTCTATGGGGTCGCACAGAGTCGGACATGACTGAAGTGACTTAGCAGCAGCAGCAGCAGCATGACCTGACCTTCTCAAGTAGCACACCAGTCTCCTTAGCCATCCATGAACTGCAGGATGAGCACTTTCTTAAGCACTCTGTTAAGTGCTTAAGTGATCAGTCACTACTCTTGCAAAGTACATGGGAGTTATTTCTCTTGTTTATACTCTGTATGTATCTGTAAGTGCACTGGCAAAATCAACTTTAGGATCATGCTGGGATGAGGAAGGGGGAAACCCAAGGCATGAAAAATTCACTAAGTTAAAATCACCTCGGACCACTTGCCGATCAGCCACCTGTTTCATCACGTTAGTGCCTTCATTAATTTGCATTTCATTAAATGCATTGTGCATTTCCTATTTTCTACATTAGTTTCCAAATGTATTTATTTTTGTATTTTGGTTTTATGGTTTTTATAAGTTAAATAGTATAATGTCTGAATATAGTTATTGGTGAAGGCTAGAAGCTCCTAATAAAATTCTGCAAATAACTCTTTTTTCCTCTTCCTGTTTGAGCTATGAAACAGCTTCCTTGTTTTTCTGACACAAGATGATGATAAGGGGTGTATCAATCAATCCTAAAAAATAATGTTTCATTACAAATGATGTCTGTGATTTGTCTTTATAATATAGTAATAGTCTAAAATTATATATTGTTCATTACATATTTATTTATGTATAACATATAACATGATTATGTCATTAATGATATTTTATCAAAATTATCTAAAATACTTGCAGCGTAAACTACTCTTCAAAAATATTAAGCAATTGAGAACACATATTTTGTCACACTTTAAAATCTCCTGATACTTCAAATATCATTTTTAACCAATAATTATTGAGGAAAATGAACATAAATATGTAAGTGCAAATCATGTTGTTGTTCAGTCCTAAGTTTTGTCCTACTTTTTGTGACCCCGTGGACTGCAGCACACCAGACTTCCATGTTCTTCACTATCTCCCATATTGCTCATTCATGTTCATTGAGTTGGTGACGCCATCCAACCATGTCATCTGCTGTCACCCCCTTCTCCTTTTGCTTTCAATCTTTCCCAGCATCAGAGTCTTTTCTAATGAGTCAGCTCTTTACATCAGGTTACCAAAGTATAGCAATTGTAAATAGAATAATTGCCATCAGAAACTTTTCACTCAACTATTTGCATAAATAATCTAATAAGAGGAAAGTTTTGGTGTGGATATATTTGTGAGATAATATAATTTTATTAAAATCTTTTCTAAAGGTACAATTTGAATTTGAAAAAAACTGTAAAAGTGCATACAGGCATGGAGATTTATAAAATCATAAAATTGGACAGATCATTCTGTATGAGCATTTCTTTGTTATACATAAAATTATAAAATTCAGAATGTAGTCAAGTCTTTTTACTTATAAAGAATCAAAACAAGAGGCATGATTTGTACACTTAAGTGGAAAGCATTTTTATAAACTGCATTTTCTATATTTATTATAAAGGGGTTTTCAAATGTCCAAATACTTAAATGTACTTTCTAATAAAAGATACATGACATAAAAGAGTATTGAATAGGAGTTCCCCAATGTCTGTTGTTTTAAACATAAGATATATAATACCATCAATCTATGAGATTTACAAGCCGACTTTATAATCGAAAGGAAAGATCGTTCCACTTCAAGTGCTTCTGAGCCACAAAGTTTCTAAGAAGCTTTTGCATGTTCATGAATTTATGTGATCTTTTAGATGGTAAAAGAAAGTAAATGCCCAATGTTGAAAAGTAACATATTATCCTATTTTCTGTTGATTCTAATAATTGCTAAAATGTGACAGCTAATAAATTCTGGAATATTTTAGGTTGTAAATCAAGTTTATTTTTCACTGTGTTCATGTAACATGTTGGAGAGGTAGCTTTCAAAGAAAAAATTGAGGGCAATGATGCAAATTGGTTTTAAAAATAGTGCAACTCAAAAAAAGTATTACATAAAGGCTATAAATCCAAACATCATTGGTATCATATCTTCATCTTTATTATTCTTTTAAATCCCAATCATGGATAATAACCTGTGAAAAATTTCCTGAATCAACTATGATTCTTTTTCTAATGACTGAGTATTCATGCTCCTAAGTTTGCTATATTTATCAACATGGAAGGACTATTTATGATACTCTCACTAAATAAAATTATCCCAAAGACTCAGACTTTCTAAATTTTTCAATTTCTTCTAATTTAGTTATGCTGATAAATAAATTTGTCTATTGTCCACATGTACCATATGATTTCAGAGGTCATATTTTTTGTCTGAAATATTTCTTTAAGCACCAGAAAAATGCTTCCATTTAAATAGTAAGGTCATTTTGTAGTGAAGCATTTTTCACTATGTATCAGAAAATATATTTTGAAATAAATGTTTTACAAATTAGATTTACTTTGGGGCTTCCTTGGTGGCTCAGATGGTATAGAATCTGCCTGCGATCCAGGAGACCTGGGTTTGATCCCTGGGTTGGGAAGACCCCCTGGAGAAGGGAGTGGGTAGCCATTCCAGTATTTTTGCCTGGAGAAGTCCATGGACGGAGGTGCCTGGTGGTCTACAGTCCGCGGGGTTACAGAGTCAGACACGACTGAGTGGCTTCCCCTTCCCTTCACTGCACCTCCTTTCCGTGTGCAGACGCTGAGTCACAGGGTCCGAGTTGCTGAGGTACTCTTCTGTGTGTTCCCTTGGTAGTATTCAGAGGCCCTGTGACCTCACATGTCAGAGGTCACGTCGCAGCACAGGAAGTTTGAATTTGGGTGTGGCTTTTGCATTTTCCTCTTCAGTGTTTTGAATTATGTTTCTCTCATTATGCTTCCTTTGTGGCTCAACTGGCAAAGAATCCGCATGCAGTGCAGGAGACCTGGGTTTGATTCCTGGGTTGGGAAGATCCCCTGGAGAAGGGAAAGGCTACCCACTCCAGTATTCTGACCTGGAGAATCCCATGGACTGTATAGTCCTTGGAATCGCAGAGTCGGACATGATTGAGCGACTTTCACTTCACTTCACATCTTAACTAAAGGAAGAACAATCTCGAAAGCAGTCTTAGAGCTTCAGAGTAGGAGAGGTGTGTATGGAAGGACTTCCAGACTGTCAGAGTGTCAGCCCACCTAATTATGGAAGAGCTGCAAGAGGGGCTCCCTGGCCTCAGATCAATGTGATGAGTCTTTACTGAGCATAAAACTTTAGTCTAGAGCTGAATTCCTTTTGGGGCAATCCAGAAGTAGGCCTAAACTCTTCACTTTCTGGACTCATAAATCACAAAATCTACATCATGTGGAGTTTTTCTAAACAGTGTTCATGAATAATCTTTCAAAGAGGTAGAAAACAGAAAATCTCTGTGCAGATGTCCTGCTATTAGAGGAAACCATTCGGTTAACTGTTGAGCATTCCTTCAACTTTGTTCACATCTCAGCCGAAGGAAGAACAATCTGACCTCCTCCAAGGGTAGTCAACACATTTTCTTATTAATCAAGATGAACTATTATCATGGAAAAGAAAGCTTGCTGATTCCTAACAAACATGGGACAAAGCAATGCTGGGTTTTAGACTTTTCCTTGTCCCCAGAACTCCACAACCTTCGTGGATTGTGACTACAATGACTTTATACAGTGACTATAAAATGAGGCACCCTGCAACTATAAAAGAAATTGTATCGTGAGTTTCCCTGGTGGCTCAGACTGCAAAGAAACTGCCAACAATGCAGGAGATCTGGGTTTGATCCCTGGGTTGGGAAAACCACCTAGAGAAGGGCATGGTTACCCACTCCAGTATTCTTGCCTGGAAAGTTCCATAGACAGAGGAGCCTGGTGGGTTACAGTCCGCAGGGTCGGCCAGAGTTAAACATGAGTGAAGTAACTAACTTTTTCAGTTTCTTTTTTTATTTGAATTATAGATCATAAAAAGGAAGATAAAAATAAGTGAAAGGGAGGAAGAAACGAAAGAACAAAGGAGAAAAAGAAGGAAGGCATAGCAGAAATAATTCAAGGACCTCTCAAAAAGAAGTAGAGAAAAGAATTCACTGTTATGATTTCATGGCCAAGGCCACCATACACTAAAGGCCAAATACATTAGTTTCACATATGTACATATTTTTCAGCAATAAAAATATTTATTGTATGAATACAATATTTATTTTGGGCCCATAACTTAATGAAATCAGAGCATCACCATGACATGAAATCCAGAAGCAATGAAAGACAAAAAAATTTTTAATTTTGTAAGAGTATGTATAGTAAACAACCATCAAAGGCAAATTACATATGGAGACATTTTGGGTAGCATCCTTAAAATATCAGATCCTTTAAAAAGTTCATAAAAGTCCAAGAATCTGATACAAAAAATAGCAAAAATTACTAAGAGTTCCTGATTACAGAGAGACCCTCATGAATATGTGCCTGTGATATGCTAGACATTAAAAAGCAAGCAAACCATGTGATGATAAAATTGGCAGATGAAGTGGATTGAGGACTTACTATGTGCCAGGCAATTTAGCACCTTGTAGAAATTATCTTTTACATCCCTCAACCTTATCAGGTCAATATAATTAACATCCCTATTTTACAGAAAAGCATGGTTTAGAGAGTGTTATGGACTGAATGTTTGTGTCCCTCCAAAATTCATATGTTGAAACCTTGTACACCACTTCAGGCTGTTAGGAGATTGGCTTTCGGAGGTGATAAGGAGTCGAGGAGGTCATGAGGGTGGATCCCTGTGGAGTGACTGGTGCCCTTTGAGTGTCCTGAGAGACTTGCTTCCCCTCTCTGACCTCTCCAAGTGAGGCTTCAAAGAGAAGTCATCTATTGCACCAGAACCAGACCACACATGCACCCTGATCTCAGACTTCAAGCCTCCAAAACCATAAGAAATACACTTCTGTTGTTTTTAAGTGCACATTTTATTGTATTTTTTTGTAGCAGCCTGAACAGACTAGGAAAGCCTATGCTTCTTGTAAACTTAATTAGATGAACAAAATTTAGACCATGAGGAGTCTCCTTATATTTGAATTGTTCTAAAAGTCCTTGTGCAGAAAGAAAGGGCAGACATACTTTTCCCTGTTCCTCCCCCCAAAAACAACTGAAATACCTGGATATTATATATAAAGAAAACACAAGCAGACTCTGAAAGGAAAGAAGATGAACTGACTAGGTACCTAGGGACCCAAGGGACAGGAACAGTGTGGTGGTGAGTTCCTTGGGTTTTCTCTTTACCTCATTTATCACAGACTCTGCTGGAGAAATCATCCAACCAGTAAACACAATGGGTGAAGAAACAACAGCAAAAATAAAACCAAGTAAACAAACCTACATTCTTTAGCCAAAGGACCAGTCATAAAGGACAAAAAATATTCATCCAGTAATAGTAACTCTATTCCAGCCAAAGACTACACACACAGAGTCCAACACTCTTCCCCTCCCTCTGCAGACAAAGGTGTAGTTGCCCGCTCCTGTCCTGTGGTAACCAGGGTAACGAGATGCTCCTGTCCTTCCCGATCCCTCACCCTCCTCCACATGGTGTCAGAGAAGGATGAATGGGGAATTAAATAGCTAACTCCACCAGATTAATAAGCCCCACCTTCCTTGCCTAGAGATGTTGTAACTATAGAGTAGAAGTCAAAGATTTGATAATGGTCAACAGTTGGTGTTGAAAAAGTCCAATTAATTCTAGCTTCAGATGCTTGTAAATGTCTTTTGATGAAATGCATTTAAATACAGAAGTCAAAGCAAGCTATATTTCTTCCTAAGGATTATACATTATATATAGTTCAATTTAGTTCAATCTCTCAGTATTGTCTGACTCTTTGTGAACTCATGTACTGCAGCATGCCACGTTTCCCTGACCATAAAACTTCACAATTGCTGAAACTCAGGTCCATCGAGTCGGTGATGGTATCCAACCATCTCATCTTCTGTTGTCCACTTCTCCTCCTGCCTTCCCAGCATCGGGAGCTTTTCCAATGAGTCAGCTCTTTGCATCAGGTGGCCAAAGTATTGGAGTTTCAGCTTCAGCATAAGTCCTTCCAATGAATATTCAGGACTCATTTCCTTTAGGATTGAATGGTTTGATCTCCTTGCAGCCCAAGGGACTCTCAAGAGTCTTCTCTAACACCACAATTCAAAAGCATCAATTCTTTGGTGCTCAGCTTTCTTTATGGTCCAACTCTCACATCCATAAATGACTAATGGAAAAATCATAGCTTTGACTATACAGACATTGGTTGGCAAAGTAATATCTCTGCTTTTTAATATGCTGTCTAGGTTGGTCATAGATTTCTTCGAAGGGGCAAGCATCTTTTAATTTCATGGCTGTAGTCACCATCTCCAAATGATTTTGGAGCCCAAGAAAATGAAGTCTGTCACTGTTTCCATTGTTCCCCATCTGTTTGCCATGAAGTGATGGGACCAGATGCCATGATCTTCATTTTCTGAATGTTGGGTTTTAAGCTGGCTTTTTCACTCCACTCTTTCACTTTCATCAAGAGACTCATTAGTTCCTCTTCGCTTCTGCCATAAGGGTGGTGTCATCTGCATATCTGAGGTTATTGATATTTCTCACAGCGATCTTGATTCCAGTTTGTGCTTCATCCAGCCTGGAATTTTGCATGATGTACTCTGCATATAAGTTAAATAAACAGGGTGACAATATATAGACTTGACATACTCCTTTCCCGATTTGGAACCAGTTCGTTTTTCCGTGTCCAGTTCTGCGTGTTGCTTCTTGACCTGCATGCAGATTTCTCATGTAATATGATCTGGTATTGCTATCTCTTTAAGAATTTTCCAGTTTGTTGTGATCCACATAATCAAATGGTTTAGTTGAGTCAATGAACACCAGAAGTAGATGTTTTTTTCTGGAATTCTCTTGCTTTTCCTTTGCACTAATGGATGTTGGCAATTTGATCTCTGGTTCCTCTGCCTTTTCTAAATCCAACTTGAATGTCTGGAAGTTCTCGGTTCAAATACTGTTGAAGCCTGGCTTGGAGAAATTTGAGCATTACTTTGCTAGCGTGTGAGGTGAGTATAATTGTGCGGTAGTTTGAACATTCTTTGGCATTGTCTTTCTTTGAGATTGAAATGAAGACTGACCTTTTCTAGTCTTGTGGTCCCTACTGAGTTTTCCAAATTTGCTGCCATATTGAGTGCAGGACTTTCACAGCATCATCTTTCAGGATTTGAAATAGCTTAGCTGAAATTCCATCACCTCCACTTGCTTTGTTCCTGGTGATGCTTCCTAAGGCCCACTTGACCTCGCATTACAGGATGTCTGGCTGTAAGTGAGTGATCACACCATCATGGTTACCTGGGTCATGAAGATCTTTTTTGTATAGTTCTTCTGTGTATTCTTGCCACCTCTTCTTAATATATTCTGCTTCTGTTAGATCCATACCATTTCTGTCCTTTATCGTGCCCATCTTTGCATGAAATGTTCCCTTGGTATCTCTAATTTTCTTAAAGACATCTCTAGTCTTTCCCATTCTATTATTTTCTCTATTTCTTTGCATTTATCACTGAAGAAGGCTTTCTAATCTCTTCTTACTATTCTTTGGAACTCTGCATTCAGACGGATATATGTATTTTTTTTTCTCCTTTGCCTTTGCTTCTCTTATTTTCTCAACTGTTGGTAAGGCCTCCTCAGACAACCGTTTTGCCTTTTTGCATTTCTTTTTCTTGAGATGGTTTTGATCATGGCCTCCTTTACAGTGTTATGAACCTCTGTTCATATTTCTTCAGGCACTCTATCAGATCTAATCCCTTGAATCTATTTGTCACTTCTACTTTATAATCATATGGGATTTGATTTAGGTTATACCTGAATGTTCTAGTGACTTCCCCTACTTTCTTCAATTTAAGTCTGATTTTGGCAATAAGGAGTTCATGATCTGAGCCACAGTCAGCTCCCGTTCTTGTTCTTGCTGACGGTATCAAGTGTCTTCATCTTCAGCTGCAAAGAATATAATCAGTCTGATTTTGGCATTGACTATCTGGTGATGTCCATGTGTCGAGTCATTTCTTGTGTTATTGGAAAAGGGTGTTTGCTATGACCAGTGTGTTTCCTTGGCAAAACTCTGTTAGCACTTCCCCTGCTTCACTTTGTACTCCAAGGGCAAACTTGCCAGTTACTCCAGGTATCTTTTGACTACCTCCTTTTGCATTCCAGCCCCCTATGATGAAAAGAACACCTTTTTTTTTTTTTTGGTATTAGTTCTATAATGTCTTATAGGTCTTCATAGGACCGTTCAACTTTAGCTTCTTCATCACTAGTGGTTGAGGCATAGCCTTGGATTACTATGATATTTAATCTTGGAACAGAACAGTGATTATTCTGTCATTTTTCAGATTGCACCCAAGTACTTCATTTCAGACTCTTTTGGTGACTATGAGTGTTACTCCATTTCTTCTAAGGAATCTTGCCCACACTTGTAGATGTGATGCTCATCTGAATTAAATTCACCCATTCTGGTGCATTTTAGTTCATTATAGTACACAAACCTTTTAAAATCTCATTTTAAAAATCCCTACATTGCATACATTCAGTAGTTATATTGTGGAGAATGTTTATACCCATATGTATATATCTCTGTATACATACATATATATGAAAGTGTTAGTCACTCAATAATGTCTGACTCTTTGTGACCACATGGACTATAGCCCACCAGGTTCCTCTGTCCATGAAATATTAATAAATGTGACTGTGTTAAACATATATGATCAGGCACTCATAACTTTGGATAAATTATCAACTGAAAGCGTAATGAGTGAATTTAAAAATCCATTGTATATCAAACATTTCTAACAGAGGAAAACATGCATTAGTAAAACTTTTGATTATTGAAAAGTAGTTCATTCAATGATGAAGAAACTGTTGGGAAAGGTGAAAGTTAAGAGAATCAGTAAGTGTATTTTTTCATAAATTGTGATAGTGGTTAAAAGTTTTATGCAGACAATATATTATACCTGCTATTATATGATGATTATAGCTGGGTCTTTCCTCTAAAATACATTTTTCTATGTTAGAAGGTAATATGCCCCCCCAAAATACTCATTTTTCCATTTCTAAAGTATATAATAAGCCTAATAAATGTGTTTTAGTGCGTTAACTAATATATTCTTTTACTTTAAAAAGTGTAATGTGATACCTTTTTTAATAAATATTGAAAGATTAATCCTCTGCTAGTATAAGTGCGTCTACAGACACTGTGCATATCAGCATTTCTAACAGTTCTTTTAAGTACATAAAGATGGCATCTCTCTGGTAATATATTGCGAAAATCTTGTGCTTGACTTCCTCATGTCTTGGGCAGCACCAAGGCCAGGAGTGCTGGCCCTCACAAGGGCTCTGCCAGTCCCGTCGGGACACTGGTCAGCTCTGCCCGCGCACTGCGGCGGGCCGCGCCGGGGGCAGGATAGTAACTCCTGGACTGCTCTCCACCCTGACCTTCCCGAGGGGAGGAAAATCTGCCCAGAAGGGGCCTCACTGCGCTGTGCGATCCTCAGAACAGGGGAGGGAGCAGCAGGAGGACTCAGGACCAACGTGCCTCATCCCGGCTCCGCCGGAGAGCAGTGATGGAGTGAGGACCCAGTGCTGGGGGAGCAGGCTGAAGGGAACCCCGTGTCGGCATCGGCCTCTGAGTGGATCTCCGCTGCTTCATCTGCACAGGGTCAGGTGATGCGAGAGGGTCCTTCTGGCTCTGGGCTTCTGTGGAATTGTGGTTAGTGACAGTCACCACCATTTGTGAGGTCCTCACTATGTGTCAGGCATGAGGTCAAGTGCTTTTGTAAGTCTGGTAATTTAAGCCTCACGACCACCGTGTGGGGTGGTCCTGTTATTGCCACCCCAGCTCTCAGGAGTTATTAATAGCAAGGTCACACAGCCAGCTTGGGTGCACGGGCTCAGACCCCTATCTGTATGAATCTGAAGATTCACGCCTTTTAATTTTGGTTCCTGTATTTGCATACTTATTTTAAATGGTTTGTTGACCATTTCAGAGGCGTTTAGTGAAATTCACAATTTTCTGCTGCCCCTACTTTGTATCTAGTTACACAACATTTCTGACCCTCCAGGCAAAGCCCCATTTATCCCCGCATCCTCCCCTCTGCCCCTGGCAACCACAAATCTCCATTCTGTCTTAAGCAATTGACTATTCTGAATATTCAGATTGCATACAAAGGAATCTTAAGATATGTGTGATTTTTAAAAATTAAGTGGATAAAGCCAAGTTTGTAGAATTTTTTCAATCTTATACTTAAAAAGTTTTTAACACAGTGTGCCTAAGGACAGAGCAAAGGCATCTAGGAATGTGTGGAATTTCTCAAATCTCTACTAAGCAAAGCAATTTTCTTCAGATGTGTTAATTCGGTTTTATTGGAAAGGCATACCCAGAATTCTTATTGTGTATTTCTGGTGTAAGATTTTCACATTTCTCTTCATTTATGTTGTTTTTGTTCTTGTCTTTTGAATCTTCTTTTTGGAAGAGCTTCTCAATTTATCTTCCACATTACTGATAAAGTTTTCTACAAAACAAACTCTGCTCTTCTCTGATTCCAATAAAAATGTTAATTTTGTTACTGGACTTTAAAGTTCTCAGCGGCTAATCTTACTGTCCTTTACCTTGGCATATTTACCTTTCTGCTACCATTTCATGAAAACTGTAATTCTTTGCCATTATCAAATATTAAATAACTTACTAAGATAATTTTCATTTTTTTGTATTTGCAAAGATTCAATTAATTCATAGATAATATAATTTTTTGCTACAGTAATCTAAAGAAAAGGGATGAAAGAGTAAAGCTTAATTTTATCAGCACTTACTTGAATGCATATAACTGATGTCTCTTGTATAACTCTCATTTAATACTATAAAATTATTAATATTCTGATATTCTTATAAATATTACTTTTGTCCAAATTGATGTCATATTTTTATGATAAACTGGACATACTGAAGACATTGTATCATCAGCATGCAATTATATTGGAAGTGCAAACATGGCTCTTAATAGGAGATTTTTTCTTTCAACATAATGGTTATCTATCTTCTTCACTTATTATAAAGTTACCATATAACACCTACCCAATATTGAAGTGAGTACACCTGTCAGACTTAATGACCTCTATTTTCCTAACAAATGTTATTGATTCAAATTCTATCAATAACTTAAGAATTTATCCTGTTGTCCACTGAAAGCAATGCATAACCTAAAAGTTGAGAGGTTTGTTTTATCCTGGGGACATTCCTAGAACTTTAAGCCCAGGAGCCAGCACCTCAGATAGCACTGAGAAAAAGGCTTGGAGGAGGTGAGGGCTAGGGTTTTTTGTTTTTTGGCTTTTCTTGCAATGAAGGACAAGTAGTAGGAATGTCAAAAATTATCATTAATGAAAGAAAACCAGATATCTCAAGGTAGGGGATTTAGCTCTTTTCTGTGTATGGGAAGGTGTGATAGTCTGGGCTCAGAGAAATAAATCCTTTGCAGTGCACCTCGGCTCTCTGGGGCCAGGGTCCTGTGTTTTCTCATCCTGAGTTTCCTCAAGCTGCGCCCTCGGGGAGTTGCTGCAGTCTGGCGGCTGTTAGATGGCAGGCATTCCTCGTTTCTTTCCTGAGTTCCCTCAGGGCTCCCCAGTCCAGGGTGGCTGCAACTGCTAGTAGTCACAGCATCCTGTTAGTTGATAGGGCAGGCAGCACCCACTCCAGTGTTCTTGCCTGGGAAATCCCATGGTCAGATGTGCCTGGTGGGCAGCAGTTCATAGGGTCACAAAGAGTCAGACACGACTGAGCACGTGCATGCCACACATGCTTAGTCTACACTATATACAAGTTATCTTTTTCAACTTTTGTGTTCATCATCACTGCACATTTTATTTGGATCTTGAAATTCATAAACTAATCAACCAGTTAAATGAATAAAACTATCTTTATGTTGATGAAGAAAAGTTTAAGATACGAAAACTAGCAAAACTGAGAATGCACAAATTTGTGATGAATACAGTACTAAGAACCAAGTAGATAATTCAGTGTAATCAAAAAATGACTTTGTTTGGCTGTTCACATCAACTCGAATTAATCAGATATTTGCACAGCTTTGGTTTCACAAAAGGGTATATATTAGCTGAAATAGAGATATTGGGGGGAAAAAAGGATGTCCGATGCTTTGCTTGATTTTTTTATGTCGGGAAAACAATTACACAGGATTTCACTTTCAGAAAAAAAGTGGCTTCCCTGATAGCTCAGTTGGTAAAGAATCTGCCTGCAATGCAGGAGACCCCAGTTTGATTCCTGGGTCAGGAAGATCCACTGGAGAAAGGGTAGGCTACCCACTCCAGTATTATTGGACTTCCCCTGTGGCTCAGAATCTGCCTGCAATGTGGGAGACTTGGGTTCAACCCCTGGGTTGGGAAGATCTCCTGGAGAAGGGAAAGGTTACCCACTCCAGTATTCTGGCCTGGGGAATTCCGTGGACTGTATATAGTCCACGGGATCGCAAAGAGTCAGACAGGATGGAGTGACTTTCACTTACTTTCACTTTCAGATGCCAGATGCTGGCAAGGGCCTCTGTTTGGAAAAAAAAAAACGGGATGGGGGTGGGCACGGGGAGCAGGGGAGTGGTGGTGAAATGGAGATTGCTCCAACAGTTGCATTCAATTAATCAAGAAACAATATGAACACAAATCAGTCTGAAGGCCAGCTCCGGTAGCTTTCCATGCCTATATGTGACTAATGGGTAAAAGCATAACTTGATGCCAGAAAATAAATGACCAGCAATTAAGTTAATCTAATTGATTTTAGTGTCACTCAGAAGCATTTTCTTACTATATTACAAAGCATTTTACTTAAATGATCATTAAGAAAATATCATTCTTTAATGATTCTAGAGATTTTGGGTTATGTATTTTAGCAAATACAGATTTGTTGTTGCATTGTTGTTGTTCAGTTGTGTCCAACTCTTTGAGACCCCATGGACTGTAGCCTGCCAGGCTCTGCTGCCCATGGGACTTCCCAGGCAAGAATACTGGAGTGGGTTGCCAATTCCTTCTCCAGGGATCTTCCCGACCTGGGATCCAACCCACATCTGGGTCTCCAGCACTGGCAGGCGAATTCTTTACTGCTGAGCCTCCAGGGAAGCCCCAAATACAAAGTAGCAGCATTAAAAGTAGAAAGAAAATTGAAAGTATTGTGGAGAATCGTCACACCATGGTGGACTACAGTACAGAATTTCATATGACGGCTCTGCCTTGGATTACTTGACAGGGAAATAATTTACTAGAGGGAAGACATTATAGCTAAAATAAGACCCATTGATTTGTTAATGTAGAAATACTTAAATATCAAGGAGTCTCTGTCGATTTGTGTGATTCCAATAAAACAAAATTTAAAGGCACTGTTACTCCTCACAAGTTCTAAGTGTTTAATAAAGAGTAATGAAATCATAGCAAAATGAGTTTGATGGTCTAGAATCAGCTTGCAGGCATCATTTAATCAGCATTTTGTTGGCAGCCTCTGTGCAAGAAATCATTAGTGGGGAGAAGAGCAAACAAACATCAAAGAAAGATGGAACCATCTAAAGCATCAAAGGGAGGCTACTGCTTCTTTTTTGAAAGGGTAGTCTGCCATTTTAAAATTCAAATAAATGACCTTTTCCAACATATTGGAAACAGAAATACACAAAGAAAGAAAACTAAGATGAGTTTATGATTCCAGTTTGGGAGGAGGAACCTATATATGGGTCATAAAATAAATTTCAAAAATTATATTAGAATTGAAATCCTATAAGGAAAAGTTTTTGAAAAGAGTGAATGTGAAATGAATGTGAAAAATAACAAAAAATGATATCTGGAAAATCACCAATAGTCTAAAATGAAACCATAGACCTACTAATAACCTAGGAGTCAGGAAGAAATGACAATGTATATTACAAGTGGCTTAAAGAAAGTAATGAAAGGAGCATCTATTAAAATTGGGTAATATAGCTATAACATTGTTTCTAAGATATTTCTTGATTTTACATGCATGTATTAGCAATGAAAAAGGCTGAAAATCTAAAAGCTGACCTTCTATCTCAAGAATCTAGAAAATCAAAAGAAAATCAAAAGAAAGGAGAAAATAATAAAGGAAAATCAGAAATTAATGAAATAGAAAAGAAGGTACAATAGATCAAATTAACTGTGTTGGTTCTTTGAGAAGATTAATGAGATTGATATACTTCCAGTGTGAAATTAATAACATTGATAAACTCTCAAAAAGACATAACAATTAGAACATACAATATCAATAACAAAAAATGAAGAGAAATGAAACAATTAAAATGATGATTTGCAACATACTGTACAGACATAAAAATAATACAGAGGTATAAAGAGCCACTTTAACTCATTAAATTTTTAATTTTGAACACAATGGGGAAAATTTTATTAAAAACACAAGTTACCAATATTGATGCACAAAGAAAATATGAAAGTGTTGAATGTGTATCAAAGAAATTGAAAGTGTTAATAGCTAATAAATTTCCCACTAAAATTTGAAAATGAAAAGTACTAGTCTTAAAAATTTCAAATAAAAATAGAATGCAGTAGCACAAATATGGAGAAGGCAATGGCAACCCACTCCAGTACTCTTGCCTGGAAAATCCCATGGACGGAGGAGCCTGGTAGGCTGCAGTTCATGGGGTCTCGAAGAGTCGGACACGACTGAGCGACTTCACTTTCACTTTTCACTTTCATGCATTGGAGAAAGAAATGGCAACCCACGCCAGTGTTCTTGCCTGGAGAATCCCAGGGATGGAGGAGCCTGGTGGGCTGCCGTCTGTGGGGTCGCACAGAGTCGGACATGACCGAAGCGACTTAGCAGCAGCAGCACATCCATACCTGACCACTGGAAAAACCATAGCCTTGACTAAATGGACCTTTGTTGGCAAAGTAATGTCTCTGCTTTTTAATACGCTGTCTACATTGGTAATAGCTTTTCTTCCAAGGAGTAGGCGTCTTTTAGTTTCATGGCTGCAGTCACCATCTGCAGTGATTTTGGAGCCCCCAAAATTAAAGTCTCTCACTGTTTCCATTGCTTCCCCATCTATTTGCCATGAAGTCATTGGACCAGAAGCCATGATCTTAGTTTTCTGAATGTTGAGTTTTAAGCCAACTTTTTCACTCTCCTCTTTCACTTTCATCAAGAGGCTATTCAGTTCTTCTTCACTTTCTGCCATAAGGGTGGCGTCATCTGTATATCTGAGATTATTGATATTTCTCCCAGCAATCTTGATTTCAGCTTGTGTTTAAATGTTAAAACTTAACACCCATTCATGATAGAGATTATTTGCAGACCAAGAATACAATAAACCTTCTTAATATTATAAATAACTGGTGAAAAACCTATAGTGAACATCATCTTAATGATAAAATATGAAAATATTTTATTTTAATCAAGGATATCTATTATCACTATTCCATTCTACTCTATCCTGGGAATCCAAGATTGTCAAGATCTTGGATTAAGGCAAAAAAAAAAAGTAGGTTTTAATTTGTGCAAACCAGAAAGAAAAACTGGAACTGCCATTCTTTTCAGATGGCAGAATGTATAAATATAAATAGAAAATCTGAAAAATCCAGTCAAACTGTTAAATTTTAGTGATGAATTTGGCAAAGTTTAGGGGAATAGGTCAATCTTTGAATAAATTTTATTTCTGCTTCTCAAATATAATAATAAAATTTATTTGTCAAAGAGACATCATTATTTTCAATCTCTTTAAAACATGTTAAATACCTAGGTACATCTCTTAAAAGGATTATGCAAGAAATAGAGAACCTACAAAACAATTGTGAGAGAAATTTTAAAAGACCTCTTTAAAATGGAAGATTATATTATGTGTAGATGTTTTAATTACATCAAAATATCTTTTCTATATGATTTTATATTTTCAATGCAATTCCAATTTAAATTTCACCCACTTTTAGGGAGGAGCTGGTGAATGACAATCAGTTTGTAAATTTTACATGAAATAGGGATCCTCGGACCTCAGACTCCCTGCAGTGGATTTGCCCAGTCCTAACCATTTGAACTGACACGTGTCTTACTTTGGCCAAAGGCCTTTGAATAGAAGTTACGTACACTAGTTCATTAGAAAGGATTTTAGAAGCTCCGCAATTTCTGTATCAGCGAGTGAGGGCTCTCTTTCAGTCAGTTTTCTGGAAAGAGAAGTTGACTACATCAGTACACCAAACTTGACTTGTAGCTTGGAGCAGAGTCCCACAGGCATATCTGTATTTGCTGACATGTAGCCTCTGTAAGGAATAACTGTTTGTCATAAGCCAGTGAGATTTGGAGACTGTTGCATGACATAGCATGGCAAAATCTAACACCTGAAGAATTAGGAGTTGCCTTAATACTAATATAACTAATACTACATGATAGTTCAGTGTATAAATATATAGTATGATATATGCACTCTTCTGATGAAGGATATTAGCTAAGGGTATTACCAACAGTTAATGTGACATGTATTTTCTTGGGAACATGTGCAAAATCATTTCTGAGTTATATACTTAGAAGTAAAATGCAGGAGCATTTATAATTGGATATCCATCTTTATTAGATGCTAAATTGCTCTCCAAGTGTATACACTATATAAACTCCAACAAGTGGATTGGTAGATACAGTTTCTCATTCTTCAGGAAAGTTTGATAATTCTTTTTTTCTTTTTGGCCACTGTGATAGCTGTGAAATGAAATCTGACTTTTGTATCCCCCTCCCCACCCCCCACCCCCACCGCTTAACACTAGCAGCATATTAACATATCAACTATGGCTCTTTTGGTTAAATATGATTCATTTAGACCTGGGTCATACACTTTGTGGGCTTCCCACATGGCATTAGTGTTAAAGAACCTGCCTGCAATGCAGAAGACTTAAGAGGCTCAGGTTTGATCCCTGGGTTCAGAAGATCCCCGGGAGGAGGGCATGGCAACCCACTCCAGTATTCTTGCCTGGAGAATCTGTGAACAGAGGAGCCTGACAGGTTATAGTCCATAGGGTCACACAGAGTCGGACACAACTGAAGCAACTTAGGATGCATACTTTATGCCCTGGGGCAGACCGAATGGTCAGATATAAAAGCTTGCTAATTGAGAGCAGCAAAATCTAGATTCCCAAACAAAATTTATGAAAACAGTAGAGAAAAGAGTACAGGATGTATAATGGAGAAGCTGAAAAAAATTACAGTACATATAACTCTCTCCTTGAATGTAGAAAAACAGATAAACTACAAAGAGAAACAAAAAGCATAACTTCACTATTCAAAACATTAACCAATCACATAATATTTTGTATTGCATCAATGCTTTGTAGTAATTGCAAATATAGACTGAATTTCAAGAAACCAGAATCTCAGAAAACTTGTTGTACAATTGAAATGAACGTATGTTGCATCATCTCTCATAATTTGTATTCAGATAATAACTTATTTGTCCTCTTTATGCTCTATGACAAAAGGAATCTGACAATTTTGTTTCAAAATTTAAGGACTTTTAAAATTATCTTTCCCAGATAAAGAACATTACAGCATACTAACACATATATATGGAATTTAGAAAGATGGTAACGATAGCCCTATATGCAAAACAGAAAAAGAGACACAGAAGTACAGAACAGACTTTTGTACTCTGTGGGAGAAGGTGAGGGTGGGATGTTTCGAAAGAACAGCATGTATATTATCTATGGTGAAACAGGTCACCAGCCCAGGTGGGATGCATGAGACAAGTGCTCGGGCCTGGTGCACTGGGAAGACCCAGAGGAATCGGGTGGAGAGGGAGGTGGGAGGGGGGATCGGGATGGGGAATACGTGTAAATCTATGGCTGATTCATATCAATGTATGACAAAACCCACTGAAATGTTGTGAAGTAATTAGCCTCCAACTAATAAAAAATTTTTAAAAATAAATAAATAAATAAATAAAATTATCTTTCCCCCAGGAAGTCAGTAAATACTAATTCACTAGTAATGATGTTTCTGTTAAAGTAGGGCAAATTTTGTATGGTGTAGGTTCACAGCCCAGACCTTGCCTTTGAGTCAACAGAGAAGCTTTTTAAAAATAATAATGTTCATACTCCCACTGGGTAGAGCTTGACTTAATGGATTTGGCTCAGGTCCAAACAAAATGACAATACTCATCAAGTTGGTAATGAGGAAATTGCAGTAAACAGCTCTTTTAAAATATTCAAACATATACAAGTTAGAAACTATACCATAGTAAACTCAATCAGTCAAATTAATCAATCTGTGGCCAATTATCCAATTATATGACTCCACTACTGCCATTCACTTTCCCAACTTGTTATTTTGAAGCAAGACAAGATATTCTATGTTTTATTATGTAAATATTTCTATATTTACTACTTAAAGATAAATATTCAAAAATTATAGCCATAACACTGTTATACCTTAATTAATGAACAGTAATTCTTTAAACATTCAGCTAGTGATTATATTTGCCTTGCTGTATCTTCTTCAAGAAAATTTTAAAATTTGGACAATTCAGCTCCAGAGATTCACTTGGTGGTTTTGTTTTTTAGAGTCATATGTCTTACATGGTTGGGTGCTGTCCCTGTTCATCCCCATTGTTCATGCATAATTTATAATCACAATCGCATTTTTTTCTTTCAGTGTCTTATCAGGAGGACCAATTATACAGTTTTCTTTAAGAATCTTTTAATCTGTAGATTCTGTTCTTTCTTTTTATTTTCCCCTAAAATATATTTTGTTGAAGAAACCATACTGGCTATCCTGTAGATGTTTTTGCAATCCATATTTTACAAATTGCATCCTGGCTTTATTGTTGAAAAGTTATTAATTTTTTGTCCCC
Source organism: Cervus canadensis (assembly GCF_019320065.1). Taxonomy (NCBI): domain Eukaryota; kingdom Metazoa; phylum Chordata; class Mammalia; order Artiodactyla; family Cervidae; genus Cervus; species Cervus canadensis. The sequence continues at coordinate 8,611,073 of NC_057416.1, read as the reverse complement.
TGCATTTCCTGTAAATTTGTTGCCAGATATAGAGGCATGGTTGGATTCAAGTTTGATTTTAGGGAGAAATAATATTTCCTGGATGATATTCCATTGTTCCAACAAGTGGTTATCTCTTTTGATGTTTGCAGGTATTGATGATCATTCTCTAGACTCATTATTTCATACAAATGGTGAAATTTGTCATTCCTTCATAATTTTTGGTGGACTATTTCTTCAAAATGAAACATCCCCAATAAACAGTTAGATTCTCTGAGGTTTAATTTTATAGGAAATACAGCATAGATGCCTGATGTTTTGGTTTGTTTGCCGATTCTCAGAATGTTGAGTTGCTTTCTTTAGCAGCCACAGAACTGACAATTAGGGGTTCATGGATTTAAAATATTGGATGTGATTCCAGTTACTTCAGTTTTTCTTTCTCTGTGAAGCTCAGATTTTTCCACCTTCTGCCAATGGTTGATTCCTCTTGCTGTCTTCTTTGTACATACAACAGGAAGACCATAATTTTGACAGCTTGCTTGAATTCAAGCAGTAGATGGTCCATGCTCATTTTAATTACGTCCTAGCCTACACATGATATCAGCCAATTTATTTCTCTATAAAACCCTTATTCCCTTTTTTGAGTAGGAGGAGGGGTGTGGGTACAGAAGGAGGCAATGGTATTTTGTCCTAGTATGTGTTATATAATATTTATAAGAATATATAATGCAATATATGTAATACGTAGAGAATACAATCAAGGCATTAGTGATGCCCGTTGCTATAGGGTAGTCATTTCAGAAGACAGAGGAAATGTGTTTTGTGAAAGATTATACACAATATGTGCTTATTCTTATACATTCAGAAATATAAATTTTTCAGTTGTCCTCGTTAATCTTATTTCTGCAACTCCTTTTTACACAGAGAACCCCAACTGGCTGGACATCAGCATAGCTATTTCCATTAATTTACAATCATCTCAAGACAATCTCCAAATAATGATAGCTACACTTTTATCAAGAATTGTCAATTAGTTTAGGCTATTCTTGTCAATTCAGCCTTTAAGATGTATTATAGAGAGGGTTATATTCAAATTACTATATTTTAACTTTAAAAAAAAACTTTCTATGTATTACATAAGCACTCATTATGCTAATATTAACTGGTTTCATTTTTAAATATTTTTAAAGATTACATTTTAAGCTAATATTTGCTTTTTTATATAAACTATTTACATGGCTCAAATAAATGTACTGAAGAAAGTAAAGTGAAAGTGAAGTCGCTCAGTCGTGTCCCATGGACTGTAGCCTACGAGGCTCCTCTGTCCATGGGATTTTCCAGGCAAGAGTACTGGAGTGGGTTTCCATTGCCTTCTCCAGGGGATCTTCCCAACCCAGGGATCGAACCTTGGTCTTCTGTATTGCAGGCAAACACTTTACCATCTGAGCTACCTCCTGGTAATCTCCAGACTCTGCACTTGAATTCCTTCCCTCATGTGTAACCACTTATTTTTTAATAGTTCAGTTCAACTTTCAATTTCTATAATGATTCAATATATGTATAAATATAAGGCATGTATGCATAAATGTAATATACATAAATTCTATGTGTCTATAAATTAATGTGTATATATATATATAAATTTCTTATATATAGGAAGTAGTAGCATGTTTTGTGTACTTTACCTGACTTTTTAATTATAAATATCTTGAAGATAGGACTTCCCTGGTGGCTCAGTGGTAAAGAATCTACCTGCCAATTCAGAAGATGCAGATTCAATCCCTGAGTCAAGATCCCCTGGGGAAGGAAATAGGAACCCAATCTGGGTTTCCCAGGTAGCATTAGTGGTAAAGAACCCTGCCAATGAAGGAGACGTAACAACCATGGGTTCGATCCCCGGGCTGGAAAGGTCCCCTGGAGTAAGGCATGGCAAACCACTCCAGTATTCTTACCTGGAGAATCTATGGACAGGGGAGCCTGGAGGGCTCCTTAGGGTTGCAAAGAGTAAGACACAACTGAGGTGACTTAGCACACGCACACACCAGCATTCTTGCCCGGAAAATCGTACGGACAGAGGAGCCTGGCAGGCTGCAGTCCCTGGGGTCACAGAAGAGTCGGACACCACAGCAATTAAACAATCTTGAAGATGACGTTATAGACTGTGTGCAAAAATGCACATGCTTCCTGTTCAGAATGGCCTGGTACCCACTGTATGATTGTACTGTGGCTTGTTCAACATTCCCCAACTGACAAATATTTGTAGTTTTCTTGGTCTTCTGTTGAAATCATACAAAAGATAACTTTGTGTTTATTAATGATTCTACTAGAAAGACAATGCAAAACTACTTTGAGCAACAAAGATGCCAAAAGAGAGAGCTTTGGACCAACTCTATGATCGCTGTGGTCACTCAAAATTGTTTTTTGTTTTTTCTTTCCCCTCCTGAGAGGTTATATTTGGATTGTTTTTATTGCATTGACTGGGAAAGTCTTGGCATACTGAATCAGAGACCACCTGAGTTACTTTGCATATTAAATGCTTTGTCAAATACTAGAAATGGCAACCCATTCTAGTATCCTTGCCTAAAAATATCCCGTGGACAGAGAAGCGTGGTAGGCTATGGTCCATGGAGTCACAAAGAGTCAGATACAACTGAGCACACACATATCTAGCTTTTACACTGCATTCAGTCCTCTGAATGAAGGAGGGAGCAGCTGGTCACTGTAACAGTACTATATCCTGGGATTTTTGCTGTGGAATACTGGATGTCTGGTGGATTGCGTCCTAAAGCCAATGTCCCATTTAAGTACCACGTGGTATTTTTAATCCCTTTAATTGCTTTCTGTAAAATAGAAACTACAGGCTAATTATCAAATTCAGTCACAAATTTCTTTCACGTTCTTTAGATACAAAGGAAACATGTCATTTTGGTTTGTTCCTAATTTGTAAGTGAAGAAATCATATACAAATTGTGAAAAATTGAATTGTTTTCAAGAAAAGGGACTTTGGGCAGGGATTTGCAGATATTTCTTTTTTGTCCTCAAAAAAGATAAGTCTTGGCTATGTTTTATAAATGGGACACCCGAATGTAGCAGATCTTAAAAAACAACGGTTCCGGTCTAATAGTCACATTTCTTTCTGCAAAGAGAAACAATTTCACATGGTCTAGTTAAGTTCTCAGGCCAGATTTGAAGACATTTTTGTCTTACATAATAACAAGAAAAATAGAGTGGTTTTGAGTCCAAACTTAATCAAACTTTTGTGTTTAAAAATCTCAACTGCTTGAGCCTTTTGCCAAGTGGGAAATACTCCACAGAAAGTTTGTGTTAGGGAGTCTGGATTTACATGTTGAAAATATACTTGAAAAAGTATACATTTGTTTATTACTTTCATTCATTTATTGGAGTCATATAGAATATTTACTGTATGAAATTAATTTTTAGTAACAGTATTCCAATATAGACCATTTATTATAAAGGAAATAAAATTTTAATTGCAGTTACTATGACTGCTAGTTTTTTGAACATTTTCTAGAATATAATCTAGAAACAATCTAGAAATGATCTTCTAATGATGTCCTATGAATACATATTTTATTTTCTTTAATGTTATCAACAACATTGTTTACTTCATCAAAAATACCTTTTAGTGAAGGAAAGTTGAAAATAAATTACCTTTCACTTTTCTATGAGATATAGTTTTCTTTTGAGTAACTAGGTTTTTGCCTTATGAATGCAGCAATTTATATTACTAATATGCTTTCTCCTTTAAGCTTTAATTACTAAAACTGGGGACTAAATCTAGTCATGCATGTATAATTCACATTCCTGAACATTTTTATGTGCTCATCATTATTTTACTTTTATCTTTCTCATAAGATATAATTTATATTATCTGATTAGCTGATATATCAACCTACCTTTTATTACTGAAGGAGATATATTATTATAACCTTGTCATTATTATTAATAATGGGAAGAATAATTATACTTCATTTCCAAGATCACTCTTTATCTCCAATGTAAAATAACTGATCAACTTTTTAAAAAATACTGATACATTAAAAAATAGTCTATTTCTCTTGTCACCATTTATTTAGCTGTATCAAAAATTCTTTTTCATTAGAAATTTACATATAAGAGAAAGCACACTTTTTCTCTTTTATTTGTTGAAGTTTTTCAGCACACGTAATCAAGTCATTTTCTTTTTTTTGGAGATTGTCAGCAGTAAAAGAAAATTTAGTATGCAGATGATGACTTCATAACATGCATTTATGCACACAAATAAATTAGAACAAAATGATGTAGTATCAATCTTAATGAACACTGTAAAACTGAGAGAAACATTAGTACAGTGACAGGTCAATTAGTTGGTTGAGAATCAGTGATGTTAGATTTACTAAGATGTACTTTAGAAATGGTGACCATAGAATGAAATGCTAAATCCACCCCCAGTCCCACAAGTATATCTCACACTTTATTTGATCACAAAAGAGTTGAAGGAACCTTTGTATCCAACCCAGCAGTTACAATCAGAGGCAATTAAGGATCCATAAAAGGGGATCAATCTTCATGTGTAGCTTACCTTCATGTGTAGCTTTCCTTCAGAACAATGCCCAGATTGTACAAATTAAGATAATACAAAGTACTACATGAAAATATTCCATATACACAGATTTAAAACCCATACAGAAATAAGAAAAGCAATTTCATATCAAGAAAGCCTTCAAATTCCAGAAAAAATATAGTCCTTTCCCTTGACTCCTCTAAATATTAAATATTATAATACTAAATTAGTATTATAATACGAAATACTAAATATTATAACACATGATTCTCAACAAGTTACCTATTTGGTTATAAGAAGTAACATGAAATTTGTAGAGTAACTTGCAAGTCCTTGTAAATCATCTCACATTTTCTTATTCACTTTAAATTAAGATTTTTATATATAATAATATATTTCTAAATTTGATAATAAATTTTACATACATACCATGAATACTTAATAATAAACAAGGATCCAATTATCTCATATGGGACTTAGACTACTTTTAATTGTGTATTTGGGTCCTCTGTTTATCATATTTATAACTGAATTCTTGTAATAAATACTTATCTTAGAAATTCTGATTTTTAGATCTTCAAAATTAGCAGAATGTGCATATGATTATGTTAAAACTTTCTGGAATTTCTAGCCTGATCACGAGAGTAAGCAACCAGTATAATTACAATTCTGTACCCGTACAACCATTCTGTTTTTCACTTTCAGTACAGTATTCAATACATTATATGAAAATTCAACATTTTATAATAAAATAGGCTTTGTGTTAAGATGATGTTGCCCAAATATGGGCTGATTTAGTGGCTCTGAGCATGTTTAAGGTTGGCTAGGCTAAGCTATGATGTTCCATAGGCTAGGTATATTAAATGCATTTTTAGTTTAAAATATCTTCAATTCACAGTGGGTTTATTGGATGTAACCCCATTGTAAATGGAGGAAGATCTATACATATTTATAGCTCACTAATTCAGCTGTAACATCTATTAGTTACAGTTTTATCAACAAAATATTGTAGACAACTTTGCAGCAAGTTTGTTTTCTGAACCTGTGTTTTACTTACATTTCACAAAATAGCAATAGTGTAACTATTTCCAGCTATTCTTCAAACATGTATAGAGTTGTCTATTCTAGGAATCAACACTGCCACTTTCAATTGCTGTTGGTAAGAAAAATGTCATTTTATTTCCAAATCTATATACTCTACTTCTGAAAGTCACTGCAAAAATGAATATTATTTTCCAAAAATCTTGTTTCCCAATATAGATATTACATAAGCAGGTACTGGAGCTCTCTATTTTATGATGTTTACTATGAATGTGATAAACTTTTTTGGTCTAGGAGGTGTTTAGGCATTCTGAATGTCCAATTCTTTACTACTCAAAGAAATAAATCAATAGGTTATAACACAGAGATTGTTCTAGACTTAGAGTAAGGTGAAAAAAAAAATGTAACACTTGTGGATTTTTTTTTTTTTCTACTTGATCTGTGCTGTTCATGCTTCAGTCAATTTTTTAAGCACCTCTTTTCATGGAGAATGCATCCTCTGAATGTATTTGCTTTATGATTGCCTATTGAAAATCCAATAATTTTCAAGCTTTATAGTTTTCTTAACTCTCTTTACATTGTTTTGACTACCTCTTTCCTTGCAGTCTCTCTTCGTACTTTCAATATATTTGTTGTCTAACTTTCCTAAACTCTAATGGACTGACTTGCATGTGCATGTCTCTACTAGTGAACATATCAAAGAGATCTGTGCATTTTATTTATTTTTGTTATTGTTCTTTAGTCACTAAGTTGTGTCTGACTCTTTGCAACACAGGGACTGTAGCCTGTCAGGCTCCTCTATCCATGGGATTTCCCAGGTAAGAATCCTGGAGTGGGTTGTCATTTCCTCCTTCAGGGAATCTTTCTGACCCAGGGATTGATCCTGCATCTCCTGCAATGGCAAGCAGATTCTTTATTGATCCAAATATTTCTGTACTGAAGTCCTTATTTTAACATTTCTTAGGTGATAATAATAAATAAGCTTACTGTGTTCCATTTATCTTTCATAGCACCTGGCACAGTATAGTCACCTAAGAAGTGTTAAAATAAGGACTTTAATACAGAAATATTTGGTGGAAAACCTGACTTAATGGCATTGATATAGCCAGAGGTTCACAAAATTTGGTACTCTGTAAATATCTCTGGAATTTGTTTTCTCATGTATTATTACCTTTATGCTAAGGTGGTCCCATTCTTTGTTTTGGCAGAACAAGCACCAACAGCTTCAAGTCAGATTCCTACTAACTCAGCACCTTTAGCAGGAAGACAGATGTCATCTCCCATAACTTTCTACCAAAGTGTTGGAATGGCCCCTGCATAGCCTTGTTTTGGTTATAGTGTCTCAGTGGTAAAGAATCCGCCTACCAGTCCAGGAGATGCTGGTTCGACCCCTGGGTTGGGAAGATCCCCTGGAAGAGGAAATGGCAACCCACCTCTGTATTCTCACCTGGAAAATCCCATGGACTGTGGAACCTGGTGGGCTAAGGTCCACGAGGTGACTAAAGAGCTGAACACAGCTTAATGACTAAACAACAAAATCCAGAACAGACCATATCTGTAGTAAATGGTGGAGTTAGCGGGATGAGGAATGCACAGCCTGGCCAAGCCTTCATCGATGTGTGCAATGCATGCGACATGGTGGGTGATGGCAAGGCCAGCCCCATCTCCAGTGACACGTTGGGAAGAGTAGAGGGTTTAGTTTCCCAAAGCGAGAAAGCAATACTTAGCAGACAGAAACAACAGATGATCACTACATATCCTAAGGTGTTAGAAAATGGCCTCTAATAATCAACATGAAAAACTCATGTTTCTCTATAGCCCAACTATAGTTACTTAGATAATACTAACACTAACTTAATACATTGTATGTTAACTGGCAATCATTTGCCATCTGTTTTTATTCTTTGAAAATTTTTATCTCCCTCAAAATACCTGTGACTATCTAAGTTTCATTGAACCTGTTTTTGTTTTTTTCATTTTAACAAATGAGTTATAAGGAGATGTTTATACTTTGGATATGTAATAAAGAGTTAAAATGCATCTGTGGCTAAAGAAGACCAGTTATATTATTATACTATTAAATGTATGCACAAGATTTCCATTAAGAAAGAAAAATGAAATGCAGCAAAGGATTCTTCTTTCTCTTTGATATAAGTACTTATGTATCTATACACAGAAAGAGAAAAAATGGAGAAGCATTGAGAGAGTAAAAGATGCACATAAACACACATGCACACACATAACAATAAATCCATGAAAATATCTTGCCATTTTTCCAACCGGGCATATAAAAATTCAAAATAAGAAAGTAGGATTCCTAGGCTAAAAGAAACGTACAATCCCAAGTTATTCTAAAGCAGGCAAACTGTTATAAGTCAATTGTAAAAGTGCATGCAACAAAAGAAATACACATGGAGGGATTTTAATTTAAGAAAGAGTGAAGTGCTCTTTGGGCTTCCCAGGTGGCTCAGTGGTTTAAAAAAAAAAAAAAATCTGTCTGCATTGCAGGAGATGCAGGTTCAATTCCTGGGTTGGGAAGTTCCCCTGGAGAAGAAAATGACTACCCACTGCAGTATCCTTGCCTGGGAAATCCCATGAACAAGGAGCCTGACAGGCTATAGTCCATGGGGTCGCAAAGAGTCAGACATGACTGAGCAACTGACCATGTTCACAGGATACATTCTTTGCAACCAAGAGGCTATTTTAAAGAAGTATCTAACCAAAATGAGGAATTAGAAAATGATAAAGGCAGCAATTGATTTATTTAAAACCATGAACCTGGTGGCTGAGGTGGTAAAGAATCCATCTGCAATGTGGGAGAACTGGGTTCAGTCCCTGGCTTTGGAAGATCCACTGGAAAAGGGCGTGGCAACCCACTCCAGTATTCTTGCTTAGAGAATCCCCATAGACAGAGGAGCTTGGTGGGCTACAGTCCATAGAGTCACAAAGAGTTGGACACATCTGAGTGGCTAAGCACACACAGATGAAGATAGTAGAAATGATTTTTCAAGACTGGAATTATTTTTCCCTTTGGGCCATGTAGACTATCTTAGAAATCACAACTGAGTTAATTGAACAAATGTTTTCAAATTATCGTGATCTTTATTTCTAAAATTGACCACTATTCTATCTTCATTGAAAGTTTTTCTGACATGACATCCACAATGGCCTTTTCCTAAAAAAAAAGTGTTTAATTTAGATTGACTTTACATTTCTCTTTACTAAACAATATATATTTATTTCTTGTAAAACTCATCATCTTGTGACTTTAACAAATAACAAACCCCTTATTCTACCACTATACCATCTGGAAACATGTTCACTGTAGCACTTGTTACTTTATTTAATATGATTGTGTCCATGTCTCTCTCCTCTTTGTGCTATAAACCCTTCAGAGCTCTAACTGTTTTTCAGTTTCATGTCTGTGTGGTTCCTAGTATATAGGAAGTGCTTAGTTTGTGCCTTTTGAATAAATGAATGAGAGAGGGAAGAGTGTGTTGTGTGCATGTGTGTATTGTGAGAGGAGGGAGAGGAAGGGATGAGACAGAGGTCTTGCGCAGATGTAAATACTTGCACATCAGTGTGTTTAAGTATATAAATTGGCAGATGGGAAAAATGGTCTGTTCACTCAGGATAATTCCCTTAAATATGCAAGATATATTTTTCTTCGTTAGGTATGTTAGGACTCTGTTGGAGCCTTAATAATCCCTAAGAACTCAAGCCCCATCTAAAGTGTCCCTGGTGGCTCAGATGGTAAAGAATCTGCTTGCAATGCAGGAGGCCCAGGTTCGATCGATCCCTAGGTCAGGAAGCTCCCCTGCAGGAGGAAATGGCAATCCACTCCAGTATTCTTGCCTGGAAAATCCCATGGACACAGGAGCCTGGTGGGCTACAGTCCATGGGAATTCAGAGTCCGACATGACTGAGTGACTAACACTGAACTGTTGTTATTTCCATTTCTATAGGGTTTAAATAAACAGCGCCTTAAATGTGCAGTATTCTATTGTGATTTGTATCTTTAACATTAACTATTATAAGCAATGAACCAAAGTGAGGAAGTTTTGCTGACTAGCAATAAATGATTTTTACAAATGTTATTGTAACTGGCCTTTGTTGAAGTTGCTACAATGAATTTAGATCAGAAAAAAGGATGTTTTATTGATCAGTGTCTCCTTTCCTGTTAAGCCAATCAGTCACTTGCCTCTTGAAACCACAAAACACTCCAATAAATATTCAGGGAAGACCCAGTAGTAGATCTTAAACAGGAAGACATAGACATATTTCATAAACAGGAAGATATAGACAAGGCTTCATGTATTCTATGTGTCTTTGGCAGGATGTTTGAAGTACAGCTTGAAATGTATGGAAAGACCTTGCCCAAGGCTACAGATACAAATGACTGCCTGTGTGGAGAAATTCTTTTTAATCAGTAGATTATACAACAAGATGGTAAAATGCTTGGTTGTTCAGCAGTTTGCCAAAGCATTCCTATAGGTTATCCTATTTGCAAACAGTAAAAATATGTTTCTAACTTCCTCCTGCCACTTGCCTCATTTATTTAATCCTAGCAGTTCTATGGGGAATGTATCCTTCACTAAAATTGCAAACCTCTTAAGTGTTTTTTTTCTTCCCCAATTGAGAATAATAATAAATAAGAAGGCAGGAGAATTTTAATTTCAGTTATTATGTCCTATTTTTAAATGTTGGATCCCAAAGCATCAGCTTTCCTTACAATTTTTGTGAAAATTTTTGGGTAGAGTATGGACAGAAAGTATGTTTATAATAAAAACACACACAGGAGATACTGCATCTCTGAGAGGTTCTGCTCTGAATTGGTTTTGATATTGTCCTGTCAAGCTTCAGTGTGTTAGCTTCTTTTAACCAAAAAAAGTATTTCTAAAATATGTGGGAATTTTTTGATATAAACATATTAAAGATATATGATTTCTACTTTGCACAAGATTGTTTTAAGAAAGATAAAGGGTGAAACTAATGTCAGTGTTAATAATCAAATATTTTCTCAAAACAATTAGTATCAAATGTTTCTTTCAGCAGTTTTTTTAGAGGAATCATTACATCCTCTATGAAATTGAGTCATGATCTTTCAGTCATGTCACTGGATTTTTAGATAGCCTTCTCACTTTCACATATTAGTATCTGATGTGATTTTCTGGGAGTGGTGATTTAACTTGGTATATAAAGTAGAAACAGATTTATTTTCCATGTATCCCTTGTCCTTCAGTTTCAATACAACTTTAATTTTATTAGCCCTTGGGTTAAGAAAAATAAAACAAAGAAGTATGATCCCAGCAAATGCAGTTCACAGAGGATTTAAGTGAGGAAATATAAGAACAAAAAAGAAAATTAAATGTAATAAACATTTTCCCCAAAGAGGAAACAGTTGATGACATAAATATTTTTTTTTACATTTACATAAAAGAGGGCACAAAAGTAAAATGAGGAAGTTTATCAAAAAACTAATTTTAATATGATACGATTAAGCAGTAGAAATTAGCCATAGCTAATATCTTAGTTGCAGTTGTCCTTTTTATTCAAATCCACTTGCCCATTTCCTCAGTTTTGTATGCATTAAACCAGAATAGAAAATATTGACTTCAAATATTTGAAGTGTGTCTATATTAATAGCATTTTTTCTACTTTGCCTTTCAAATATCTGTATGCATAATATAATACTAATTAGTAGAAAAAAACAACTTTGGCCGACATTTTACATTTGTGCAATCAAAGCATCCTTTGACCCAAGTTGGCTGAGATATCTGCAGCCTATGTACCTTGCCATGTTCCCCATCTGCTTTGTTCTGGAGTAGACTATGTCCATTTCTTTTAAATTGAAAACTGAGCAGTAGCTGCTTGCCTTATGTTCAGAGCACCAAGAAACGATCAACCAATCTACATCTAAGTCTTGTAGGACTTTGTGGGCTTCCCGCAGCACTGGTGGTACTGGGGTCTTCAACAAGACTGTGAGGAGCAGGAGTGATCAGAGACGTTTTACCGCACAAAGTGCTCTTTGCAGTCAAAATCTGGAGTCAGTGGCACTAATCAGGGAAGGCCAAGGAGCAGGATTAGATTTAGAGGAGACTCTAGGGAAGAACAAATCTGGGGTACTTAAAAGATTTAAATACCCAGAGGGGCTGGAAGAGCTGGTGTGCAGAAATCCCAGAGTGTCCAGGGCTAACTCTGGACTGGTTGAAAACTCCAAAAACTGCAGGTCTTTGTAGAACTTCATCTTTAAGCTATAGTAATGTACTAGAGAGAGTAAAGAGGTAACAGATGGCATGTTTTAGGATACCAACTGCAGTGTAGAAAACACCCTGAGGTTGGGATAGAAAATGGAAGAGCTCAGCTGAGCTCTCCTCTATGTGCTCAGATGAGAGGTTGCAAGAGCTTAGAATAAGGACTGAAGACTGACTTGAGAAATGTTAAAGGGATAATATTGAGGGAACTGTTGGGTCCTCTGCAGCTCTACAGCCACTGATGTCTGCTGATTGACACATGCTTGATAGTTCTAATCACTCCCTATCATAAAGATGTGCTTTTATGTGCCAATGTTAAAGCTTGGTGACATAGAAGCTTCTTCTGCTAGAATCAGCACACACTCCTCAGTCCTTGTTCTGCACACTGATACACTGCTTCTAGTGTCAGATCTGAGTGTATATTGCACCTCCACACCGCCTTACTTCAAAGAGAAGGTTTAAGCTGAGACTCCGTGTCTTCATTTGCTCTTCCTTTATAATGCCCCTCCTGTATGATGGTATGAATACCAAACCTACAAAGTATCTTTATGTTTTCTGCCTGATGGGTGCCTGTAACATTATCAAGGAAATGAAACTGAGTACTTTAATTGTTAAAAAAAAGTGTGTTCAGAGCTAGAAGTATTCAGGAATGTTAAAAAAAAAAAAAAGACTAGTAAATAAATTGTCTCACTACTGATGAAGAATGCTGATAAAGTTATTGAAAGAATCTAGCATTCTAGGGTTGTAATACACAGAATAGACATTACCAGATGCCTTAGTTTCTCAAGATATGACACTTTGTTGCCAGGAGAGGAGTGCATTGGATGGCATCACCCACTCAATAGATATGAGTTTATGAGTAAACTCTGGGAGTTCATGATGGACAGGGAGATCTTGCATGCTGCAGTCCTTGGGGTCACAAAGAGTCGGACATGATTGAGCGACTGAACTGAACTGAACGGAGGAGTGCATTTTGAGAAACAAGAAGCTATGCACCATAAGGAATGTATTTAATTTATAACTGTTATTACATTCTAGTCTCATACCTAACCTATGAAGATGTTTTGATACTTAGTCACATTTTAAACCTAAGAAAATTAAGCCACAGGAAATTTAAACAGTATTTTTGATGGCATAGAGTTAATTTGGCTTGTGAAAGAGGACCAACTTACCAGAAATCTAGTTGACATACTATAATAAAGCCATTACATTTTCATAAAGAAATCTCTAACCCTTCCTCAAATTCATATCAATGCTATGGAATGATCTGAAAGACATAATTTCCTTATGTTAATTTTCTTTATCAAAATGAAATGCTCTTCTACTTTAAGAACTATGTCAGTTATCACTTCTCTATGCTTATTTGCTGGCATATAAAACAACATGGTTCCCTTAATATTTATATATATATATATATATATATATATATATATACACACACACATATATATATAGTGAACAATTTATGCTTATTGTAAAATAATCAAGAAATTCATATGGCAAAAAAAGATAAAATGCACCCATGATGTTACTCAGTTCAGTTCAGTTCAGTTGCTCAGTCATGTCTGACTCTCTGTGACCCCATGAACTGCAGGCTTCCCTGTCCATCACCAACTCCCGGAGTTTACTCAAACTCATGTTCAAACTCATGTCCATTGAGTCAGTGATGCCATCCAGCCATCTCATCCTCTGTCGTCCCTTTCTGCTCCTGCCTTCAATCTTTCCCAGCATCATGGTCTTTTCAAATGAGTCAGTTCTTCGCATCAAGTGGCCAAAGTATTGGAGTTTCAGCTTCAGCATCACAGTCCTTCCAATGAACATTCAGGACTGATTTCCGTTGGGACTGACTGGTTTGATCTCCTTGAAGCCTAGGGAACTCTCAAGAGTCTTCTCCAACACCACAGTTCAAAAGCATCAGTTCTTTGGTGCTCAGGTTTCTTTATACTCCAACTCTCACATCCATACTTGACTACTGGGAAAACCATAACTTTGACTAGACAAATGTTTTTCAGCAAATTAATGTCTGTCCTTTGTAATATGCTGTCTAGGTTGGTCATAGCTTTTCTTCCGAGGAGCAAATGTCTTTTAATTTCATGGCTGCAGTCACCATCTGCAGTGATTTTGGAGCCCAAGAAAATAAATGATGTCACTACTCCAAAATAATCCTATGGTGTATAGTTATCTAATATTTATATGCATATACATGTAAACATTCAGGTTTTTTTTTTTGTATTAGAAATGGAATTATGTAATAGATGCCAGTTTATAGTTTTTCCTTCAACAATATATTGTGAACTTTATTTGAGTAGCAAAATAGTAATATTTACATGATTTTTAATAGTTGTGTGGTTCACCCATATAATTTCTGACAATATATTATTTACTTTATATGAGTTGTCAGTAATTTTATGCAAATGTATATTATTTCACCACATAAGCTTCAAAAAATGCCAAACTAGGTGAAGGCATAGATCAATCATATTTTAAAGACTAGCACCATCAAGAGAGACTATGCCTCTCCAAACTCAAATAACCAATATTTGAACTCGGAAAGAACCATCAGTCATGTCTGTAGGCTAATACTTCTAACAGTTTTTTTCTTCAGATGTTATTAGTTGGGGAAGATTTTGTTTTCTTCCTCCATCTAACAAACTCATACACATTCTTCAAGACCAATTTCAAATGTCTATTTCTATGGCCCATTTTTTTTTTTTTCAGTTTCTCCTGGAAAATGTTATTTCTCCCTCTATACATTTAAACACACAAAGTGCAGACTCCAATCACACACTTTATCATCCTAACATGTTAATTTCTTCCACAAGATGGCTTATTCTTTAATGCCTGAGATTTTCATTCCTTACTGTGTTCTCAGCTCTCCTACAGTGTTTGGCATAAAGCAGCAATGTGTTTATGAAGGAAGGTCAGGGGCATTTTGTCATTTACATGACTGACATTGTCCTTACACCACTGCACTTGTGTGAGTTGTTAGAGTAATGAAATGCTTTCATTCTCTGTGGGGAACTGCAGCTCTTCTAAGACCCCCAAAGTTCCCTTACTTCTCCTCAAAAATTTTTTCCTTGGGAACCCTGAACTTCCATGGGTCCAAACACTACATAGTTTTTTCCTAGAACAAAAGTTCTGTAGGAACCACTTGCCCCAGCACATGTCATATTCTGTCCTCATGTTTCTCAGACTCTTCCAGCTGATGTCTTTTAATCATGCTGCTGCTCACAGATATGTCCTGTTACATTTCCTAGTGGACCCTTGTCAGATGGACCGAATCAGAAGGGCACCTGCGTTAGAGCTTTGAAAAGACACATCCAGAGGTTTGCTGCTGCTGTTGTCACAGTTACATGTTTTTCCTTCATTTTAAGAACGTTCAGAAACTAATTTTAAAAGTTCATATTTTTCTCTAAGTCAATTACGGGACTGTAATCACTTGTAAATTCTATGCCCACTGAATATGGAGAAAGCCTTGGAAAAGTTTCCTGTTTTTGTTGGGTAGTTTCTGCTAACTGAGTCAATGAAGTGCGAGATATGCTGGTTTCCTGCTTGTTAGAAACCCCTGCGTGGAATCGAAAACGTTGTGAGCAGTGGTGACTTTTGAGGCAGGCCAGTTTGTGGATAGACAAGGATCACCTGAGTACCTCTGACACCTTTGAGATCTTTTCCTGTTTAGACTTTAGGCTTTTAAAATTTTAATCTTTATTAACACAATACAGGCTGTGACCATTGTTTTATTTGTTCTTTGACACCAAAAATTATTTAGTGAATTAGTTGTTAAAAAAAAAAGCAACCGGGGTATCTGGTGGCTCAGAAGTAAAGAATCCACCAGCAGGAGATGCAGTCAGGAGACACGCATTTGTTCCCTGGGTCGGGAAGATACCTTGGAGAAAGGAAATGGCAACCAGCTCCACATTTTTCCTGGAAAATCCCAATCTATAGGGTCACAAAAGAGTCAGACATGACTGGGCACTTGAACAAAAACAACAAAATCCAGTATTGCAAAAAAATATCAACAATAATGCAGACAACTTCTAGTTATAACAGTTATAATTATTTGATAAAAAGTGCTTTTATTCTTTTTAAAACAGCTTTATTGAAGTATAATTATTATACAAAAACTACAGATAGTTAATATGTACATTTTGTTAAGTTTGGACATATGCAGTAACCAGAAATACCTTCACTCCAATCAAGGGAACAGAAATATTCAACACCTCTCAAAGTTCCTGGTTTCTTTTGGAGTTTTGATCTTGTTTTGTTTCTGGTTTCTTTCATTTTTCTTTTTCTTTTTTACTATGGCTTTTAAAAGAGTAAAATAGAGGTGTATTTTCAGTGCAATATGTTTTTTTTTCTTAAATTTGAAATTTAAGAAAATTTAAGGACTCAGATTTCTTAAATTTGAAATCTGAGTCCTCTAAATTTTCATACTTACTAGGAAGTTTTGTTCCACCTTGAAAATTAGAATAAGACATAAGTGCAATCTTTTGAACTGCCTTATAATCTTATTTTCTTTTAAAAAATTATCTAAAGATGTTTTATCATAATTAACTTATCCAAGTTTGCTAATGAAGTTAAGCATTGTTTTTATATTTATTGATTGTTTGCATTTTCCCCAGTTCAGTTTCACTCTTGCTATTATGTCTAAAGAACTTAGGGAGAGTGGAGGGAGCACAGAGATGAAAAATAAAATGAGATTTTGAAACATGAGAAGAGGATCAGAGTGGGGAGAACAGGAGGAGGACTAGAAACTGTAATTCTCACACCTTCCTGTGAACTAGGCTGACTTCATTCCCCTGGGCTAGATTCCTGCAGCCATGAAATTAAAAGACACTTGCTCCTTGGAAGAAAAGCTGTGACAAATCTAGACAACATACTAAAAAGCAGAGACTTACTTTGCCAACAAAAGTCCATCTAGTCAAAGCTATGGTTTTTCCAGTAGTCAAGTATGGATGTGAGAGTTGGACTATAAAGAAAGCTGAGTGCAGAAGAATTGATGCTTTTGAACTGTGGTGTTGGAGGAGACTCTTGAGAGTCCCTTGGACTGCAAGGAGATCCAACCAGTTCATCCTAAAGGAAATCAGTCTTGAATATTGACTGGAAGGACTGATTCTGTAGCTGAAACTCCAATACTTTGGCCACCTGATGCGAAGAACTGACTCATTGGAAAAGACCCTGATGCTGGGAAAGATTGAAGGCAGGAGGACAAAAGGATGACAGAGGATAAGATGGTTGAATGGCACCACCAACTCAATGGACGTGAGTTCGAGCAAGCTCCAGGAGATGGTGAAGGACAGGGAAGCATGGCGAACCGCAGTCCATGAGACCACAAAGAGCTGGACACAAATGAGCGACCAAACAGGAACAACAAGGCTGAATTCCATTGCTACCTGCTACTCAGTTATTGTAGGGTCAGGTTCATTATTTTAGAAGACCCCCCTGGTGGCTTAGCAGTAAGGAGTCTGCCTGCAGTGCAGGAGACCCAGGAGACAAAAGTTTGATCCCTGGGTCAGAAAGGTTCCCTGGAGTAGGAAATGGCAACCCACTCCAGTATTCTTGCCTGGAAAATCCCATGCACAGAGGAGCCTGGCGGGCTATTAGTCCATTGGGTTGTAAGAGTCAGACATGAGTGAGCAAGAAAGCAAACATTACTTTGGAGCTTGACTCCTTTTAACTCTAAATTGATTTATTTTGATCAGTATCTCATTTCCCAATAATTCTTTCTAGAGACTCCAAGGGAGAAAGGATCATTCTGGATTATGAAGGTTTCTCATTTGATCTGGATTGTCAATGAAATGATAACTATATCTCATTATTACATAAAATATCACTGTAAATACAGCATTTAATCATTATCGATAGCAATTCCTGGAATATAGAGTGTTGTATTTTACTTTCACACTGCAGTTATAAGCATACCTCATTTTATTGTGCTTCTTTTCATTTTTCGTCACACTGTGTTTTTTGCAAGTTGAAAGTTTGTGGCAAGCCTCTGTCGAGCAAATCTGTCAATGCCATTTCCTAGCAGCATTATTTTTTAATTAAAATGTGTACATTTTTTTGATATAGTACTGTTGCAGACTTAATAGAGTACAAAATAGTGCAACCATAATTTTATAAGCACTGGGAAGCCAAAAAATGTGTATTACTTGCTTTATTGTGATATTCATCTTTCCTGTGGTAGTCTAAGACATAACCCAGAGTATCTTTGAGGTATACCTGTATTCTCTTATTATTTGAAAAACATCTTTAATTCCAGGTAATAGACATTCAGAAGCAAAAATTACATTTCATCCACAAATATCAAATATTCAGAATTGTCTAAGAGTAGAGACAGTATTGGGGCTTCCCCTTGGCCCAGTGGTAAAGAATCCACCTATAATGCAGGAGCCGCAGGAGACCTGGGTTTGATCCCTGGGTCTAGAAGATCCCCCTCAGGAGGGCATGGCAACCCCCACCAGTATTCTTGCCTGGAGAATCCCATGGACAGAGGAGCCTGATGGGCTGCAGCCCAGAGCGTCACAAAGAATCACATAGCAGAAAAAAAGGAAATTGAAATTGGGATTTGAGTTTTTTTCTGGCTTTTTTCTTAGATGTTCAAGTTTTACAGTTGGAGAATAATCTTCAAATTATTTGACTGTTAGAATATAACTATTCAAAGGCATTATTTTAAAAGTACCTCTTGGTGGAAGGTGTGCTGTTAACCTGTTCTTAACAGCCACCAATGCTTCAGGAGTTATCTTTAAGCTACTCATTCTGAGACTGAAAATCTACAAAGTTATTTCATTTACTTTTTTATTATATAGTCTCTCAAGCACCCATTTTCAGTGCCTTTTTGTATGTGATATTTTTATCTCTTTTTTGTTTAATGAAGTATTTTTACAAGCTGTATTATGCATTTTATTTTAATGACCTAAAAAAAAAAACCATCAAGCTTTGTTTTTAATTTGCTATCAAAAATATTCAACTTAGAATTTGCACTTACCAGTTCACTGTGTTGGTGATAATCAGCAGAAAAAAATGGTAAATACAAGGAAATGCATCTTTTATGGTTGGAAAAACCCATCAATAGGAAGAAAATAAAGCTGCCTCTCTTTTTTTAATAAGCTTGAGAAGGCATCTATCTTACTATAGACAATATACTTCACCATCCATGGAAGAATTTATTTCCATTGTCACGATTTACTTAAGTTGGAAAACAGCTTTTACCAGCTTGCGAGTTACTTATTGTTTTTATTAAAAGAAGCTTTTCTTTATGGAAGGCAATGGACTGCAGTAGATAGTAATTTGATACAGTAGAGATTCTAAAACTAGAGCTTTCTTAACTATTTCTTCAGTGCTTAAATATCATCAACATAAAGTCAGTTAGAACTGATGACATAAAAACCCTCTCAATATATGCAGCATGGAAAAAGACTGAGAATTTGAAATCAAGAAATATGACTCTTACCACTGTCAAAGTTGAATCAAAATTGCAGCTAATTGCTTGGTGGAAAGGGAGAAAGAACCTTATTCAGCACATGGCAAAATGAAATTTAAAAGAGTACAGTTATCTTAGAAGAAGAATGTAGCAGATTTAGCTCAGAAGAATTCCTTTAACCTCATATTGAAGAGCAGATATTTCACTGAAACTATTCAAAGGTTATGAGTTCAACAAACTGGGTATTCATATTTCTCATATAATTATATATTTCAACAGACAGTCAAAAGTGATTATCAACATGTTGGATCTATTTCGATGAATGGGTGGGCTACACAGAGATTTGTAGATGTGATATTTATCTACATTTAGAGAATGGTCTTTGGATGATTGGACAGGAAAATATGGGAGAGATTAAGTGTGGCACTGAGCACAAAGGATTGCTTGAAATATTAAATAACCGTTACATTTTAGAGGCCTGTCGGTAGGAACAAAGAAAGGTACAGTGTAAGGAAGTAGTAAGTAAACGTGCCATAGTCGTGTCTCTGCTGGCCGCTCTAAGGGCAGGAGCCGAGTCTGTTTCAGCTCCTCATGCTCTCATTCCCATGGGGCTCAGCTGAGATTCTCACAAGGCAGCTCTGAGTTTCCTGGGTGTGGTTAACTGGTGCTTGGCAGCTCTGAAACCCACCCAGGCACCCGACTCCAGATGCCTGTACTTTAAGGAGAGGAAAAGCTCCTTGATGAGGGTGAGGTTCTTGTTCTCGGATATGGTTCTCTGATTCATGGTTTTCTCTTGGCAAATCATCTGTGTCTTTGCTTTGATGTCTGAGACGTCTTCATATTTCTAAGAAATTACCTGTATGTTGTTACTGTTCAGTTGCTAAATCATGAACTCTTTGCGACCACATGGACTGCAGCAGGCCAGGCTCCTCTGTCCATCACTCTCTCCCAGAGTTTGCTCAAATTCATATCCATTGAGTCAGTGATGCTACCTAAGCATCTCATCCTCTGCTGCCCTCTTCTCCTTTTGCCTTCACAAGGATAATTTAAAAATTAATAGCTTTCCCAGGGACTTACCTTGTGGTTCACTGAGAATCCACCTGCCAAAGCAAGAAATGTGGGTTCAATCCCTGGATCGGGAAGATCCCCCAGAGAAGGAAATGGCAACCCACTCCAGTAGTCTTGCCTGGGAAATCCAATGGACAGAGGAGCCTTGTGGCTACAGTCCATGGGGTCACAAAAGAGTCAGACATGATTTAGGAACTAAAACATCCACAAAACTTTCCTAGGCAGTTTCTATCTCACAGAAGTTTGAGGACTCCAGACTGTCTTTCCATTGCAAACTTTCTTGATAACTTTTAGTCCAATTTGTAAAACTCCATATAAGCATTGAGGATTTTCTACGTACACTTCATGTTATGAGTCATTCCATTAGGCAAAAATCAGACTAAGAATTCTTTTGGAAACTGGTCTCATTCTACTTTAGGCGGTGTCTCTGGTTTTTGTGGAACAATCAAAAGACTTTCATGTAGTTGACGGTGTTTACTCGGTGCCATCTTAAATCTTTGTGAGGTCTTTTCCTTGTTTAAAATTTAATTTTTATTGGAATATAGTTGACATAGAATATTGTGTTAGTTTCTGTTGTACAGAAAAGAGCATCAGTTATACATATACCTATATCACTCTTTTTAGATTCTTTTTCCAGGTAGGTCATTATAGAGCACTGAGGAGAGTTTCTGTGCTATACAGTGTGTTGGCCGTACCGAGTTTTCCAGAGAAATTACTTCTTATCTTGAAATTTTCTTGCAGCCTGAGGCATCTAGAAATAGGAATAGTGTTATTATCCAAAACAGCACCCTACATTACCATAGTTGTTACATCACGGCCTTTTATATTCAAGATGAGGAATCAGAGAATGAAAGATTGACATTAGTTTCTTTAGTTCAGTCAGTGCCAGAACTGAAATTAGAATCTCAGAGTGTTCAGTTAAATAGCCCACATGATAATCCAATGAACTGAATTAGCAGTCTCCTGATTCAGCCCCACGAACACTTTTTTAAAATTATAATTAAAATTTTAATTTTATAGGGAAGCTCTCCAATTTTATAAATAATAATTTAATTTTATAAATAGTAGTAATGGGTAAAAATATTTGGATGTGTATAATTACAGTCTCTTTACTGAATATTTGGTAAGAACTGTAAGAGTTTGGTGTTGCAAAGTATAGAAGAAAAAAATCTACTGTGCAGTACATATTATTAAGAGTGAAGATTAGCTCTCAATTTGAGTTCCCCAAAATATATGGGCACAAATATTTGAAATAAATCTTGGATGACTTGAATTATTTATTTTATCTAAATATATTTCAAGATGTTGCAGATTCTCTCCCTGTTCTCATCAGTCTCACCCCATCCTTGCCCCCTTAAGTTTCACAATAAAGTTCACTCAGTGGTAAACAAAACAAAAGCAAACCAGTTTTTATTATAGTACCTTATTTCTGGTAGGAAGGTCAATGATAACTTGTTGTCTTCTTAATGAAATGAAATTGTCAAATAAAAAAACTTTGTAAGACATCTAGAGAAAAACCACAGGTTATTTATTGGGAAAAATCCAATTTGAATAATAGTAAATTTCTTATTCCCTTGTGGCTCAGCTGGTAAAAAAATCTACCTGCAATGCAGGAGACCTGGGTTCGATCCCTGGGTTGGGAAGATCCCCTGAAGAAGGGAAAGGCTACCCACTTCCAGCGTTCTGGCCTTGGGTTGCAAAGAGTCAGACATGACTGAAGGACTTGCATTTTCACTTTCACTTTCAAATTTCTTATCAAAACCATGGAAATCAGAAAGTATTTTTTCACATACTGAAAGAAAACATAAATCCAGAAATGTAAAATCAGTAACAATATTAATTACGTGTGACAGGTCATTGAAAACATTCTCAGATAAAAACAAAGACAATTTGTCACAGGCATACCTATCCTAAGTGAAGAGAAGTCGCTCAGTCGTGTCCGACTCTTTGCGACCCCATGGACTGTAGCCTACAAGGCTCCTCTGTCCATGGAATTTTCCAGGCAAGAGTACTGGAGTGGGTTACCATTTCCTTCTCCAATACCTATCCTAAAGAATGGCTAAAAGAAGGTCTCTAAAGAGAAAAGAAATGATTTAAAAAAGAAACGTTAATATTTCAAAAATAACACAGTAAGCAAAAATATGGGCATATATGTTCGGCTTTTATTCTCCACTTGAGCATTTAAATTATGTTTGACAGTTGAAGTGAGAATTGTGAAAATGTCTTTAATGGTTTTTAAATGTATAGAGGAAAATTTTAAAGCAATTGTATTGTAGATGAAAGAAATTTAACAGGATGTGAAATGTCTCCATTTCATTCAAACTAGTGAAGTGTGGACACCTGCAGACTGAGATAAGTTATGTGCGTATTATGTAATGCTTAGAACAAAGAGTTAAAAGGTTATGCAAAGAATTACAATCAAACACACTACAGATAAATAAATATAAGATCTTTACACATTCAAGGAAAATAGAAAGGCAAGAAAAAGAAATGAAAGGGAAAGAGAAGAACAATAGAAAAATTAAAATGTCACACTTAAGCTCTAAGGAATCAATAATTACATTATTACCAAGATAGTGGTTGACATAGTGGAGTACTAAACATACTTCCACTATACTCTGTGTACAAAAACACTCATTTCAATTATAATGATTTATACAGGTTTAAAGTAAAAGGATGGAAAAAGATATATTGTAAAAATTTTAATAAAAGCAAAACAGGCATGGCTGTGTTAATATTAAATAAGTCACAACTTAATTAATATTACATAGACTTCCCAGCAAAGAAATTTACCAGAATAAGTGAGGATCTTTATATGATGATAAAGGGTTAATACAATAAAAGAACATACAATAAAAGGACTTTTAAAATCTTTTCAGGAATAGTTTCATACCCAAAGATACTAAAGTATAAAGAGCCATGAAAGATGAAGGCAAACACTTTTAGTCTTTGTCTGCAGAAAGGATTAACTTTTGACAATGAAAAGCCATTACAAATTGGTGAGCGAAAAACATTGAAGTCATGAATGGACATAGGTTACAAGCAGATAATTTTCTCTAGATCAGAATCTAATGACCAGTATAAATACATAAAAATGTTCAACCTCACAAAAGTAATTAAATAAATGCAAATTAAGAGAAAATGTAATTTGTTAAGCTAATGAAATAAAGGAAGATTAGTAAATTGACTTGAAAATCCACAGACATGTTGTAAAAACATATTTATTATTGTCCTTTATCTGATGAAATATACATACAAATGCCTGTGATAAATTTATAACAATCTCATTCTTAAAATGAATTTGACAACCTTTATAAAAAGCCCACAAATACCCGTACCCTTTAACATAATAAGTGTTCTTCCAGGAATCTTAATGAAATAACCTAACTGTGGCACATACTTGGATGTAAACATATTCATCACAGTGCTATTTATAATAATAAGAAGAAGAGCTAATCTGTATTGAGTGTTTAATATGGGCAAGATCTTATTATAAAATATTTATATATTTGTGGTAAAGACAGTTAATGTTCATCAAATATTTCAAGTGCCTCCCCATGTTTCCCAGCCTTCGCACCACTTCAGCTGAGCCCTCGTGACTATTTTGGTCACTAGACGGCCCTGATCTGAATTGTGCTCATTCTGGACGGAGGCAGTTATGGACCAGTGTACTCTGTCCACTGTCCGTGTTCTCTGCTTAGAGGACCTGGCAGCCGTGTGAGCAGATGCTTGTGATGACATAGAAGCATTTCTAGAGGAAGACAGTTTTGTTTCTTGAGTTAAGCAAGTAGAAGCATTTTCCAGCGATGCATGTCAGACTTGATCTGAGCAAGAAACGTTTTCCTGCCAAGTCACTGCAATTTGGCTTGGTAGGTTTTTCCACAATAACCTTGACTGACTAATAGAGTACGCTGACACATGCAATCCATTAGAAAACCCTAACAGGTAGATACAATCATTTCTTCACATTATATTTTAGGAAATTAAGATAGAGTGTGGTTAAGAAAAAAATTATCAGTGTGAAACATTGAGATTATAAATGCTTCCTGGTCTACTTTTGCTGTTTATTATGACTGCTGATTTTTGCTCATGGGACTTCAATCCAAATGTGATTTGTATTTTTTTTAATATGTAGCTTAAGTTTTATGAAATACACAACTATTGTTACCATTTTTCTCTGTGAGAATCCCTCCTCTCTTTTTTGTTGGAGCAAGTTATATCCAAGGAACTGGCTTTAAAGACAATCTTTTTATTGATTTAAACTACTATTATTGAAATCAATTAAAGTTCCAGATCTTGTAAAAAAAAAAAAAGGTATACTAATTTAGATTTAAATTCCACTTACCTACAAAAGAAAGATAGTATAGAGTAGGCATTATTTTGAATGTATACCTGAGCTTCCAAGAAAGGAAAATCATCAAATACTGGAAATAAAGAGGAAAGTGTTAATCAACAAACTGTAGTCATTAACAGATCCGATCACTGCCGTGTAGATGTGACTGGTCACCAAGGGTCACTGGGGTTAGGGCCCATCAGGAGGAGAGGTGAGAACCCCAGTCACCCTTCAGGGGAGTGAGATGAGAGATGCCTCGAGAGTCGGAATCTTAAAGGAGTAAATCTCACTGCACCAGGGGTGAAGGGGGAATAAATCATCTTTTGGCACAGAAAGGATAAATGTCTTTCTCTGCCTCAAATCTGACCAACCAAAAAGTTTCTCATAAATATGCAAAGGCTTGAATATGCACTTCATATGGAAATTAGTTAGAAATTTTTACCACATTCATTTGTGTGCTGAAAAGTCTCAAGGTGCAAAAGTTACACAACTTAAAGCAGGTTGATGGAACTTCTGCAGTTACAGAGAAACAAACACAAATTGCTCAGGAGGAATGCACCCACCAAACAGGAGAAGAAGGATGCTCACAGAGAAAAACTGCAACAATTACTGTGCGTCATGCAGATTTCAGGCTACACATAAAAAAATTACAAATCATATGCAGGAATGAACTTCTAGGAGCAAGAATCATAAGGCATAATAAGCAGCACAATTAGACCAAGAAGCACTTAGGACCATAGTATGTTTTACATTTTTATGAAATTTAAGGTCAAGACACTAGGAAAAAAGAACAGGCGGCTTTGAACAATGGAATAAATTGCATAAATAGAATAAAATAGCCACTGAAGCAAAACGGAAAAATAAATGAGCTAAGTCACAGATGAGACACATTTAATGAGACAAGTAGTGAATGTGGAGAAAGAAAAAGGACATAGCTAAAAATGAGATGTGCAGGGAAAGAAGATAGTTCAGTGCAGCAGTCTCCCCTCGTCCCTGGTCTCCCCTCGTCCCTGGTCTCCCCTGCCTACAACTTCACTTTCTGCAGTTTCAGGTGTCTGTGGTCAATTGCAGTCTGAAAAGACTAAATGGAAAAGTATGAAAGTAGATAATTCATGCATTGTACACTTTTCTGCATAGTGTAATGGAGTTCTGTGCATCTTCTTCTGTCCTGTCAGGGGTGTGAGTCGTCGCTTTGCCCAGCATATCATGTGCATTGGTCACTGAGTAGTGTCCGGGGTTATCCGATCACCTCTGAAGGTGTCACAGTGCTCATATCCGAATGAACCTTATGTTACTTGATAGTGACCCCAAAGCGTCAGAAGGGTGATGCTGCCAATTCAGATGTGCCACAGAGAACCACTAAAGTGCTTCCTTTAACTAAAATGGTGCAAGTTCTATACTTAATTAGGAAAGAAAAGAAATGGTATGCTGAGGTTGCTGAGATCTACAGTAAGGATGAATCTTCTATCCATGAAATGGTGAAGAAAGAAAAAGAAATCTGTGCTAGTTTTACTGTTGCCCCACAGTGTGGTGTGATAAGTACTTTGTTAAGGTGGAAAAGGTGTAAAATTTGTACAATGAGATATTTTGAGAGAGAGACCACATTCACAAAACTTTTATATCAGTATATTGTTATAATTGCTCTATTTTATTGTTATTATTCTTATTCTCTTACAGTACCCATTAACCATTTATGAACTTTATCATAGGTATGTATGTATATATAGGGAAAACATTATATATATATATATATATATATATATATACACACACATATATATTTTATTATATATATTTAATTCCTTGGTGACTCAGATGGTAAAGAATGATGCAATTCAAGAGATCTGGGTTAGATTCCTGGGTTGGGAAGATCTCCTCAAGAAGGGAATGGCTACCCACTCCAGTATTCTTGCCTGGACAATTCCTTGGACAGAGGAGTCTGGCAGGCTCTAGTCCATGGGAGTCTGGCAAAGAGTTGGGCACAAATGAGCAATTAACACACACACACACATATACACAGTTTCAGGCATTCTTGGTTTGGTACTATCCGTGGATTCCACCTCCAATGGGGATCTTGGAAAGTATCCCCTGTGAGTAAGAGGGAACTACTGTATGTCTTATTGGATTTTCAGACATATTGACAAAAAAGTTGGACAAAAATATTTCATGGAGTGGCTGCTTTATATTTGGTATGTTGGAATAAATAATTTCTGAGATTCAAATAAGCTCAATATAACTTTAGCAAGAATAAGAAAAAAAGCATAAACACCTAGGTAAAACATAATAGCATGATAAAATAGCAAGGAAAAATTAAATTTAAAAATAATATAACTTCACTGACAACAGACTTATTTCTTATTAAGGCATGCCTTGGAAATTCTGAGGTAAACCATTATTTAACATAGAATTCTATAAACCTGTAATAACTAAAATTCAAGTGAAAGGATTAAAAAAAAAAGACTTAAAGAATTTTCTATTAACAGGACCTCATCAAAGAACATCAAATTAAAACGTATTTTAGAAGCAAAGAAACTGAACCCAGAAAAAAAAGATTGAATTCAAGAAGTAACTATGAGTAAAGATAGTGATACATTTGCAGGCAGAGATCAAATTGCCAACATTCGTTGGATCATGGAGAAAGCAAGGAAGTTTCAGAAAAACATCTACTTCTATTTCATTGACTACACAAAAACCTTTGACTGTGTGGATCCCAACAAAGTGTGGAAAATTTTTAGAGATAGGAGTATACCACCACCTTACCTCTCTCCTGAGAAACATACATGCAGGTCAAGGAGCAACAGAACAAGACATCAAACAACTGACTGGTTCAGAATTGGAAAGGAGTAGGCCAAAGCTGTGCGTTGTCACCCTGCTTGACTTATGTGCAGAGTACATCATGTGAAATGCCAGGCTGGATGAATCACAGTTCAGTTCAGTCACTCAGTCATGTCTGACTCTTTGCGACCCCATGAATCGCAGCACGCCAGGCCTCCCTGTCCATCACCAACTCTGAGTCCACCCAAACCCATGTCCATCGAGTCAGTGATGGCATCCAACCATCTCATCCTCTGCCATCCCCTTCTCCTGCCCTCAATCTTTCCCAGCATCAGGGTCTTTTCAAATGAGTCAGCTCTTCACATCAGGTGGCCAAAGTACTGGAGTTTCAGCTTCAACATCAGTCCTTCAAATGAAGGATTGGAAGGATGAATCACAAGCTGGAATCAAAATTGCTGGGAGAAATATTGACAACCTCAGATATGCAGATGATAGCACTCTAATGGCAGAAAGTGAAGAGAAACTAAAGGGCCTCTTGGTGGGGGTGAGCGAACAGAGTGAAAAAGCTGGCTAAATTCAACATTCAAAAAAACTAAGATCATGGCATCCAATCCTGTCACTTGATGGCAAACAGAAGGCAAAAAAGTGGAAGCAGTGACAGATTTTATTTTCTTGGGCTCCAAAATCATTGCAGATGGTGACTGCAGCCATGAAGTTAAAAGACATCTGCTCTTGGAAGGAAAACTATAACAAATCTAGACAGCATGTTAAAAAGCAGAGACATCGCTTTACCAACGAAGTCTTTTTAGTCAAAGCTGTGGTTTTTCCAGTAGTCGTGTACTAATGTGAAAGTTGGACAAAAAGAAAGCTGAGTGTCAAAGTGTTACTTTCTAATTGTGGTGTTGGAGAAGATTCTTGAGAGTCCCTTGAACTGCAAGGAAATCAAACCAGTCAATCCTAAAGGAAATCAACCCTGAATATTAATTGAAAAGACTGATGTTGATACTGAAGCTCCAATACTTTGTCCACCTGATGTGAAGACTCATTGGAAAAGATACTGATCCTGGGCAAAAGAAAAAGGAAGCGACAGAAAATGAGATAGTTAGACAGCATCACCAACTCAACTGACAAGCCTTTGATCAAATTTCAACTAGTGGTGGACAGAGAAGCCTGGCATGCTGTAGTCCACAGGGTCACAAAGAGTCGGACAGGACTTAGCAACTGAACAACAGCAGCAATAGGTGTCCAAGTATACAAAAGCTTTTGTTGCTCAGGCACCTATTTTGTTTTTGAAAATAGTGAATTTTGTTATTAAGCCAATTATCTTTTAAGGACAGGATGTTGGATGGGACAATATTGTGGAGGCTGCACTTCAGGCACTTGTCATAGGTAGTGGCAGGGTTTCTTGTGGGTAAATTCAGCCAGCTTTCTCCTGGTTTCCCACAGGACGGTGCTGAGGCAGGCGCCATCTCCATACACATGCCCTCGCCCAGTGTAAGAAGAGCTCTTGCTTGGACAGGATGTCCAGAGAGAGCACTGCTTAGCAGAGGAAGGGTCCTGTGACCTTCCCATAAAACTGCCATGATGGAGGCACTTCTGGTTAAAGAAGAATTGCAGATCCTCTGACTAGGTCTTTACCTCTCATGCCTTCTTAGTTGCCCTGATTTGAAGGAGTTAGGATGTGGAGAAGGAGGAAGTCAAGAAAGGGCCATTGAGTGTATTAAACCTCTCTCCCATCACGGGGTCTGGGACAGGTGAGTGGAGAATGATGGGGCTTGACATGAGATTGAAGTTTTAATTTAGAGGGACTGAAATTTTAACATTTGTGAAAGTGAATTTGCTCAATTGTGTCTGACTCTTTGCGACTCCACAGACTATAGCCTACCACGCTCCTCCAACTATGGGATTTTCAAGTCAAGAGTACTGCACTGGGTTGCCATTTCCTTCTCCCAAGGATCTTCCCGACCCAGGGATCAAACCCGGGTCTTCCGCATTGTAGGCTGACGCTTTACCATCTGAGCCACCAGGGAAATCCAGTGTAGGTGGAAATAATTAACATGTGTAGGTGCAAATAATTAATACACAAGAGTTTCATTTTGAGCCTTTCTATTTCCATTATAGATTGTTTATCAATTATTTGCACCTACACAACGTTCTGTAAATCATTTGACAAAACCGCACTGGAGCTGGTAAGATGTCAGTGTATTTGTTAAGGCAGGATTGGTTGGAATGTGAAATGGTTGCATAGTTACAAGGGGAGATGTTGTGACCAGAAGGGAGAAGCCAGCACCTGCTGGCAGATATTGTTTTAGAAAATAATATATGAGGATGTTCCTGAGTTTAGTCCAATTCAGAAAATTTAAGTTCTTAGGGATGCAGGAATGTATCTGAAACCACATCCACAATGGACACATGGCACCATTACAAATGCCTGAATCACCATTATTAATACTTCACTTTGACTTTGTTTGTTTGTTTTAATATAAACTTATTTATTTTAATTGGAGGCTAATTACTTTACAATATCTTAGTGCTTTTGCCATACATTGACATGAATCAGCCATGGGTGTACATGTGTTCCCTATCCTGAACCCTCCTCCCAGCTCCCTCCCCATCCCATCCCTCAAGGGCATCCCAGTGCACCAGCCCTGAGTACCCTATCTCATGCATCGAACCTGGACTGGCGATTTGTTTCACATATGATAATATACATGATTCAGTGCCATTCTCCCAAATCATCCCACCCTCTCCCTCTCCCACAGAGTCCAAAAGACTGTTCTTTATATCTGTGTCTCTTTTGCTCTCTCGCATGTAGGCTTATCATTACCATCTTTCTAAATTCCATATATGTGCGTTAGTATGCTGTACTGGTGTTTTTCTTTCTGGCTTACTTCACTCTATATAATAGGCTTCAGTTTCATCCACCTTATTAGAACTGATTCAAATGGATTATTTTTAATGGCTGAGTAATATTCCATGGTGTATATGTACCACTGCTTTCTTATCCATTTGTCTGCTGATGGACATCTAGGTTGCTTCCATGTCCTGGCTATTATAAATAGTGCTGCAATGAATATTGGGGTACACGTGTCTCTTTCAACTCTGGTTTCCTTGGTGTGTATGCCCAGCAGTGGGATTGCTGGGTCATATGGCAGTTCTATTTCCAGTTTTTTAAGGAATCTCCACACTGTTCTCCATAGTGGCTGTACTAGTTTGCATTCCCACCAACAGTGTAAGAGGGTTCCCTTTTCTCTCTGGCATTTATTGTTTGTAGACTTTTGGATAGCAGCCATTCTGACTGGCATGAAATGGTACCTCATTGTGGTTTTGATTTGCATTTCTCTAATAATGAGTGATGTTGAGCATCTTTTCATGTGTTTGTTAGCCATCTGGATATCTTCTTTGGAGAAATGTCTGTTTATTTCTTTGGCCCACTTTTTGATTGGGTCATTTATTTTTCTGGAATTGAGCTGCAGGAGTTGCTTGTACATTTTTGAGATTAATTCTTTGTCAGACTTTGTTTGCTATTATTTTCTCCCATTCTGAAGGCTGTCTTTTCACCTTGCTTATAGTTTCCTTTGTTGTGCAAAAGCTTTTAAGTTTAATTAGGTTCCATTTGTTTATTTTTGCTTTTATTTCCAATATTCTGGGAGGTTGGTCATAGAGGATCCTTCAGTGATTTATGTCAGAAAGTGTTTTGCCTATGTTCTCCTCTAGGAGTTTTATAGTTTCTGGTCTTACATTTAGATCTTTAATCCATTTTGAGTTTATTTTTGTGTATGGTGTTAAAAAGTGTTCTAGTCTCATTCTTTTACAAGTGGTTGACCAGTTTTCCCAGCACCACTTGTTAAAGAAGTTGTCTTTTCTCCATTGTATATCCTTGCCTCTTTTGTCAAAGATAAGGTGTCCATAGGTGCATGGATTTATCTCTGGGCTTTCTATTTTGTTCCATTGATCTATATTTCTGTCTTTGTGCCAATACCATACTGTCTTGATGACTGTAACTTTGTAGTAGAGCCTGAAATCAGGCAGGTTGATTCCTCCAGTTCCTTTCTTCTTTCTCAAGATTACTTTGGCTATTTGAGGTTTTTTGTATTTCCATACAAATTGTGAAATTATTTGTTCCAGTTCTGTGAAAAATACCGCTGGTAGCTTGATAGGGATTGCATTGAATCTATAGATTGCTTTGGGTAGTATACTCATATTCACTACATTGATTCTTCCGATCCATGAGCATGGTATGTTTCTCCATCTATTCGTGTCCTCTTTGATTTCTTTTGTCAGTGTTTTATAGTTTTCTATATATAGGTCTTTTGTTTCTTTAGGTAGATATATTCCTAAGTATTTTATTCTTTTCGTTGCAATGGTGAATGGGCTTGTTTCCTTAATTTCTCTATTTTCTCGTTGTTGGTGTATAGGAATGCAAGGGATTTCTGTGTGTTAATTTTATATCCTGTAACTTTACTATATTCATTGATTAGCTCTAGTAATTTTCTGGTGGATTCTTTAGGGTTTTCTATGTAGAGGATCACGTCATCTGCAAACAGTGAGAGTTTTACTTCTTTTCCAATCTGAATTCCTTTTATTTCTTTTTCTGCTCTGATTGCCGTGGCCAAAACTTCCAAAACTGTGTTGAATAGTAGTGGTGAGAGTGGGCACCCTTGTCTTGTTCCTGACTTTAGGGGAAATGCTTTTAATTTTTCACCATTGAAGATAATGTTTGCTGTGGGTTTGACTTTTAAATGCATCCTTTTCTTTAATGGTTAAAGTAGTTGTACAGTGTTTGATAAACAGACCATGAGTCAGGCCATTCTAATTAATATAAAGTTCAAGTTAAATTGTGTCCTAGCCAGAATGACCTCTGTAGACTCCAACATGTAAAAATTTCTTCCATCACACTTTTAAGTGAATGGTAACTCTCTAAAACACAAAACTAAAATTGATAAGGAAATTGTGGGTCCTGCCCAAGATGACATCTAAATTGAAGAAGGGCATTGCTACATTACATGTTTAAAGACTCAGTGGGAGAAACATTTATTCATGTATTCAAGGAAACATGTTCAGGGGTCTGGATTCTCCATAAAATTGAATGTTTTGAGTTAAAATGTATACAAATCAAACAATAATGTGCCCTACTGTAAATTTATTTTTTTATTTGTTTTTATTAGTTGGAGGCTAATTACTTTACCATATTGTAGTGGGTTTTGTCATACATTGACATGAATCAGCCATGGATTTACATGTATTCCCCATCCCGATCCTACCTCCCACCTCCCTCTCCACCCGATCCCTCTGGGTCTTCCCAATGCACCAGGCCCGAGCACTTGTCTCATGCATCCAACCTGGGCTGGTGATCTGTTTCACTAAGATAATATACATGTTTCGATGCTGTTCTCTCGAAACATCCCACCCTCGCCTTCTCCCACAGAGTCCAAAAGTCTGTTCTGTACATCTGTGTCTCTTTTTCTGTTTTGCATATAGGGTTATCATTACCATCTTTATAAATCCCATATATATGTGTTAGTATGCTGTAATGTTCTTTATCTTTCTGGCTTACTTCACTCTGTATAATGCCTGACTTCAGACTATACTACAAAGCCACAGTCATCAAGACAGTATGGTACTGGCACAAAGACAGAAATATAGATCAATGGAACAAAATAGAAAGCCCAGAGATAAATCCACGAACCTACGGACACCTTATCGTCAACAAAAGAGGCAAGGATATACAATGGAAAAAAGACAACCTCTTTAACAAGTGGTGCTGGGAAAACTGGTCAACCACTTGTAAAAGAATGAAACTAGAATACTTTCTAACACCATACACAAAAATAAACTCAAAATGGATTAAAGATCTAAATGTAAGACCAGAAACTATAAAACTCCTAAAGGAGAACATAGGCAAAACACTCTCTGACATAAATCACAGCAGGATCCCCTATGACCCTACTGTAAATTTAGAAAATATTTAGGAAATTAAGTAAGTTGCAAAAGAATACATGCAGAATGATACCATTAATATAAAAGCTTAAACTCAAAAATAATAAGCATTTCTATGTTTATATACTTTTTGATATCATATATATTTTGTGTAAATATATAATTCTTGGCTATGTGGACAAATGACTATGTCTAATGTAGAATAAATTTGAAGTTCACTATTTATGGTTTTCAGCATTTTGTTAATATTCACAAAAATAAGTAATGGTAATTTAATATATGTATTTTTACAGTATAAAGTCTATTGAAACCCTTGAAGTTGGCTTAAGTACAGTTCTGTTTACTGATATTAGAAAATTTCTTAATTTTGCCTATGACATGAAATGAGTTTTCCAGTCTAATGCATTGTTAATAACACAGCAGCCCACCCATTTATGGCCCATTCCTTAATGCGTAAAAGGAGATGCCCATCATCATATGCCATTAAGTTAAGTGTTTATCAATGGAGTGAATGTAATTTCCCTAAAGCATTACTTATTTACCCTAACATAGTTAAAATCAGTTATTTATTTATAATCATTTTAGCCTGTGGAACTTGTTGATAAGAAAACTCACTCATACAAATAACATAAATCCAAAAAATAATTTTAAGATACCATATTTTGAGATAAATTATCAAGTTTGATACCTTCATAAATGTGATACATTCTGAAGTTTAAACTGTCAAAGTTTTCAGATGATAATTTCTTTTACTTCAATATTGTGGAGATTGCTTTTTAATCTTACAAGTTTAACTTAAGCTTCCACCATTGAGGTAGCTTAATACATATGTCCTTTTTATTTTAATAGTGATGTAGGATCATAAATATTTAAAATAAAGGGAATGAAAATATATAGTCCAGTTTTCTTCTTACAGTTGAATTGATACAAACAAGAAAGTTGAGAAAATTACCGTAGAAAATTAACAAGTGTTTTCCCCATAAATGGCAGTCCTTATTTCTTACATGAATGAGCTATCTCTCAGAAGACTCTGGAAGCCTACATAAAGAATATAATTTTTATGATAGGGCTCAGTGACTGCCTTTATCCAAGGTCAAGTTTCCCTGAAAATTTGAAGACCTTAAATTCTGAACTTATAAATTTCAAGATTCATTTACTCCTGAAAATATGCCACCTCTTAGTTCAAAGGAAAAGAAAGAAAAATACATATGCATTTAAGAGCTAAGGAGTAAAGCCCAATAGAGTATTTAACTTTATATAGCTCTTTAAAATGAAAAAATTTTATGACTTGAGTGTAAGATAGTAAAAAAAAATCATAAATTAACTTTTCTTCACCATGGATTTAGGGTTTTAAATGGAAGTTGAAAGTGGTCATAAAATGTTCTATTGGTTTCATACTTTCTAAAGAAAAAATATTGGTAATAAAGTATGAAACCAACTATGGACTTAGCTGATTGGGGAGAAAATAATATATGAACATTAAGATAGTGTTTACAAGATAGCAATAAATCTTTTGAAAGAAATGTAATTCAGAATATCAGACACTTTTCTTATTTTTATTAAAATTATAAATTGGTTAATGTGGTCACTGAATTGATAGATTGTCTACATTGTTTGGTATGTTTATGCTGATTAATTTCCACCTAAATATTATATTAGGAAAGATCCTACCTGCAGACCTGGGGAAGGAGTAGATTGATTGCAAGTAGTCTTATGCGAATATATGTGAAAAAAATTCAGTTTTTTCTACATGGAATTAATCATAACAATGTGAGTAACTTATCCCTGTGAATTAAGTGCTTGGTAAAAATCAGCCTAATGTATTATTTTGGCATTATTTCCAATCCCAGAGTTTGTTTTTATGTAAATTTAAGAAATGTAATCTTTTCTTTCCTCCCTCCTCCTTGTTATGTATCTCTGTGATTTCCTTAGCCTAATACTTCTTCCTCAAAAACAAAATCATGGGATGTCCATATAGCAAAAATAATCAATCTCATAAATTTTGAGTCCAAACGCCCAAAATATTGAGCATCTTTTGACTCTGAATTTTACTTCAAGAAAATTAGATTAAGAATAGAATTATGAAGGGAGCTAAATTTTGTTTCAAAGTTCTTTATTACTAACCTTGGAAACTGTCAACAATCAATAAAGAATTATGTAAGCAAATTATTGTATGTGCAGTAAGTGGAATTCAGTGGCCTTGTAACCATTAAAAATATCACAGCAGCACACTAGCTTACATGGAAAAGTATCAATGATATTTTTAAACTGAGAATAATTAAAATTATTACATATAACAAAATGCCCTTCAATATGTGAATGGATGAACAAACATCAAGGCAATGGAATACTGCTCATTAATGAACTATTGATTCTTAGAACAACAAAAATGGATCTTAAATATGCTTTGACAAATGAAAGATGCCAGAACTGAAAGGTTACGGATTTTATGAGTCCATTTATATGATGATGTGGAAAAGGCAAGGCAGGTACAAAGCAGGGAATAATGCTTGTGTGGTGGTACAGTACTGTCTTGCATTTAACCACCACACTAGATAACCCAGATTTGGTATTTTTTCCCCCCATGCATTCTCAGAATGTCTAGAGCCTCATCATTCCAAATGTTTCTCAATATTTAAGGTCCAGTTCAAGACCCCCTCCATGAAGAATTCTCTGAGAATCTCTAGCACATAAAGCATTGCCCTTTCTTTTTAAGTCATTGTGGGATCTTCAATTATAGTTCCTCTTCTCTTCCCTTGTGGCTCAGTTGGTAAAAAATCTGCCTGCAATGCAGGAGACCCTGGTTTGATTTCTGGGTTGGGAAGATCCATTAGAGACTGGATAGGCTACCCACTCCAGTATTCTTGAGCTTCCCTTGTGGCTCAGCTGGTAAAGAATCCGCCTGCAATGCAGGAGACCCTGGTTGGATTCCTGGGTTGGGAAGATCCACTAGAGACTGGATAGGCTACCATCTTCAGTATTCTTGGGCTTCCATTATGGCTCAGCTGGTAAAGAATCCGCCTACAATGTGGGAGACCTGGGTTCAATCCCTGGACTGGGAAAAATCCCTTGGAGAAAGGAAAGGCTACCCACTCCAGTAGTCTGGCCTGGAGAATTCCATGGACTGTATAGTCCTTGGGGTTGCAAAGTGTCAGAAATGACTGAGCAACTTTCACTTCTCTTCCCAGATACATTTAAAGGAATTTAAAGCAGTAGATGTATATTAGAGTCAATTATATTCCCCAGAGTACCATGCATTTTTTCAGTATTTACTTGATGTTCTCTGAAGAATTGTTGGCTTATCAATTAGTTTTGTATCTGAAAATTTAGGGGAAAAAAAAAAGAGTCATACATTGAGGTAAATTGTACCATTGGAAACCCATATTCACTGGCAGGAAATAAAAACTTTTATTGTCTTTAAAATGGAAATGACAAAGTGTCTTGAATAAAATTATTATTAGGATATAAGGTGCAAATTGGCATTAGTACAGATGAAGTGTTAAAGGTTATACAAATATGATTTTCACTATGAGGTTTGTTTATAAATTGTATAGAAAAGTATATGGAGAATTTTAGAAATTGAATGTAGAAATGTCTTTTGCTGTTGCCCTTCTTTGTCAAGTGCAGAAGTCCCTTCTTATTGTTCAAAAACAAAACCTTTTAACATTTACTCATAGAGAGTGGTAATTTTATCTGTGGATAAATCTGTGGATTTATTTCAGAAATATGCTATTAATATACTTTCACAGGCCAGTTAAAAGACCAAAGTTACTGTAAGGGCCAGAATAAATTCTTACATAAATAATTTAGAATATTGTAATTTTCTTATAAGAACTATGTATTTTAATTGAATAATTTTAAAATTATAGTGAAGCTTTTATATGTAGGAATAAATATTAAGACCCAACCATATGTTTTATGGGCATTACTAATGTTAAGGGTGTTATTGTATTTCATTCATATTTATATAACTCTGTTTGCCTACTCTATCAATATCTAACTACATAAAAATGTACATAAGTATATTTATATGTACATAGAGAAAAATTATAGATATTAATACAACTTGAATGTTTTGACAATGTCAAACTTATTACAATTTAACAGACAAAATTATATATTATTCTTAAGAAAATTTGATTTCCTTTCAAAAATTCTACTTGGCCATTTCCAATATTTTATTTGGTCATTAGTAATTTTTTCTCCATTCTTTTGTGAACTTTTTGGCCATGCCTTTGTCATTTGATTGATTAGAGCATTTAATGGAATTTTTATTGACTGGTATGAGCTATATTTTGCACCAGCGCCAGTGGTCATGAGTTTGAATTGACAAATATCTCACATCTGCAATATGTCCTTCTTTACCTGTGTAAGAATTTCTGTGAAATATAAACCCAGGACCAGAATCACTGGTTTAAAAATTTTGTTTGATAAAGTGTACCAAATGCACTCATATTTGTAAGTGAGATTTCTCTCATGTAAGTGAGATTTTTCTAGTGTATATATATATGTGGGTAGAAGTAAAAATGTGTATGTAAGTATGCAGCCATTATGAGTTTAACCTTAGTTTCTGATGACGTTTGATCCTTTATTGTGTTCTGGATTATCAATAGTTAATATAACGTAAAAGAAACCTCAGGTAAACCCATCTGCTCTAAATGTAAGAATGCAGCTGACTATTTTTACAAAATCTTTAGCCTCTTGCACATTATTTGCTTTTATGAGTTTTAATGAATTAAAAATCTCCATTGTCTTTGTATTTATGATTTCTTTTTATTATTGCTAATGTCTATTTTATTTCTCTTTTTATTTTTATAACTTTATTTTGTCTTTGCTTTCTTATTTAATAGTTTTATTAACAACTTGAGACATAGCTTAGCTCATTTATTTTCATAATTTCTTGTTAAAGGCCATTATTTTACATTAAAGCCCATCATTTATTATCTATATTTATAAGATTAAAAAGTTCAAACATATATTATTCCATGTTTATTAATTGCATGAATGG
Organism: Cervus canadensis; assembly: GCF_019320065.1. NCBI lineage: Eukaryota > Metazoa > Chordata > Mammalia > Artiodactyla > Cervidae > Cervus > Cervus canadensis. The sequence goes on along the minus strand of NC_057416.1, from coordinate 8,572,688 downwards.
GCTTTTTTTTGTATTAATTTTTTCTGTCAGAGAAATGTTAAATTATTCACTGTAATTATGTACAGGTTTACCCAGAAGAGTCTTGATTTATTACTGTTTTCACCAGTATAATTATAAATAATGATACTTTCATCCTCAAAATATCAATTTGAATTACAAATTATGTGTTCATTCTAACAAAATTGTTCATATTGATCTATTCTGTTATGTTTAAGATTAGCTTTATATATTATGATACTAATTATGAAAAATTGTAACAAAAGTAAAACTAGCCAAATTTTTTGAGAACTAAAATTATGTGTATTCTTCCATATACTGTCCACATGTGAAATAAAATAATAATACTCAAGCCATCCTGTGAGGGGACATTAATCTCATTATACAGGTAAAGAAAGTGAGACACAAAGTATTAAATATTTCCTTAATTGTCTTTAACAAAACTAAAAATAAGCTTGATTTCTTATTTAATTATGTATCATATAATTATTATGCAGCTAATTATATCTCAATCTGATGGGTTTTTGCTTTATAAAGGACTGCTGCTGAGTACTTTAGTAGTGTCCGACTCTGTGCGACCCCATAGATGGCAGCCCACCAGGCTCCCCCATACCTGGGATTCTCCAGGCAAGAACACTGGAGTGGGTTGCCATTTCCTTCTCCAATGCATGAAAGTGAAAAATGAAAGTGAAGCCACTCAGTTGTGTCCGACTCTTAGCGACCCCATAGACTGCAGCCTACCAGGCTCCTCCATCCATGGGACTTTCCTAGGATCAATCATTTAAATCAATATTTTAAAATGTGTTTAATTTTGTTCCAGAAAATGACAGAATAGGAAGTTCCAAGTCCTTGTTCCCCCAGGGAGACAACAAGCACATTCAAAATGGGCTAAATTAGAGGAACTCTGGTTAGAAAGCCTACCTCAACCAACTGGACACCCATTCAAGAAAAAAGCCACAGCATTCAGGTTTGAGATCTTGTGATGTTCCCACTTGCTTGCCCCACCTGCTCAGCAGCTCACCTGGTCTCTGTCCTCAGGAGGCTGCAGCCCTGTTCCCAGTTCTCTCCACTGAAGTGGAGGGAGCAGAGAAGACGTGACTGGGGGCAGTCTGAAGGACTAGTCTCTGTTTCATGTAACTTAGATCTCAGCAGGAAAAGCAGTGGGTGCGCCTTGGGAAAGCTGCAAAGAGAACATGTAGAGCAGGAGAGTACATGTGAGACAGACTGTAGACCATCCAAGGCCCAGGGTAGCTAGGGTGAGACTCTTGACCTTTAAGACATTTAAAGGCAGCCCTGTGGAAGGAAGGGAGAATCAAAAAAGCCACCCTCAGACCCAGGCAAGACACATCTCAGGAAAGACCTGAGAAAACCTTATTATTAACTATTAATGTAATCACTGTGAACATATCAGTCACTCAGTCGTGTCTGACTCTTTGAGACTCTCTGAGCCTGCTGGGCTCCTCTGTGCATGGGATTCTCCAGGCAAGAATACTGGAGTGGATTGCCATGCCCTTTTCCAGGGGATCTTCCCGACCCAGAGATTGGACCCAGTTCCCCCACATTGCAGGCAGATTCTTCACCATCTGAGCCACTAGCGATACCATGTATAATCAGCATGCAATCACCATATACTCACCATGCTGCACATTAAATCCTCAGAACTCATTCATTTTATAGCTACAAGTTTTACTCTGACCAGCATCTCCCGCTCCTCTCCCATGCCCCCTCTCCAGTTTCTGGTAACCACTATTCTACTCTAATTCTATGAGTTTTGGTCTTTTTCATTCTAAACGTAAGTGCATTATGTTATTTGTCTTTCTCTGACTTATTCCACTTGGCATAATTCTCTCAAATTCAAACCATATTGTTATAAATGGCAGTGTTTTCTTCTTGTTCATGGCTGAGTTTTATTCCACTGTATATACATACCACATCTTCTTTATCTATTTGTCCATCAGCAGATTCTCAGGTTGCTTCCATTGTTGTAGCCACGCATTCCGGGAAACAAACTCACTCAGAAGGACAATGCAGATAGTGGAGTGCAATTTATTACACTGGTGGGCCCAAGTCAGAGTCTCTTCTTAGCCAAGGACCCCGACCAGTTTTTGTGAAAACTTTATATGCCCTTAGTGTACGTGCTCCCCAAATTCTCTGAAACTAGTCTGAACAAAGGAAATAATCAAAGTTAACCCATGATTTGTATGCCTTAAACCCATGATTCGTATGCCTTAAGCCTAGGTAGTTAACAGTGGACAATTATCAATAGGCCTGTGGTCATACCTCAATAAGCATAATAGAATTTATGATTCTATTCAATTGCACAGATAACTAAGGTATTCTTTTAGGCGACAGAGAATCTAGGTATGAGCCCTGGGGCTCTTCCATCCAGGGGTCTGGTTTTCCCTTTGGTATGTCATTTCCATAGATACTGGGCGTAGAGCTCAAAGTCCACATCCGGCCCAAGCTGGAGTCCTGCTTTTAAGATGGATCCTGTTCTGTTCCGTCCTTCACCATAACTTGGCTGTGGTGAATAATGCCGCAGTGAACATGGGATACAGATACCTCTTTGAGATCCTGTTTTTGTTCCCTTTGGTTTTGTGCTCAGAAGTGCAATTGCTGGATCACATGGTAGCTCTATTTTTGATTTTTTAGAGGAATCTTCATACAGTTTCCATAGCGGTTGCACCAATTTACATTCCCACTAACAGTGCACAAAGGCTTCATTTTTCTCCACATCTTCAGTAACACTTGTTATCACTTTTATATTTGATGTAAATATCAAATATAGCCATTCTAAGAGGTATGAGGTGGTGTCTCTTTGTGATCTTGATTTGCACTTCTCTGACGATTAGACGGGCTTCCCTTGTGGCTCAGCTGGTAAAGAATCTGCCCACAGTGTGGGAGACCTGGGTTCAGTCCCTGGGTTGGGAAGATCACCTGGAGAAGTGAAAGGCTACCCACTCCAGTATTCTGGCCTGGCGAATTGCATGGACAGTCTATGGGGTCTCAAAGAGTCAGACAGGTCTGAGCGACTTTCACTTTCACTTGAGCCTCTTTTCATGTATATAATGGCCGTTTATGTCTTCTTTGCAAGTGTCTATTTGATCCCCAGTCCATTTTTAAATTGTTGTTTTGCTATTGAATTATATGGGTTCTTTATATATTTTGTATATTAACCCCTTATCAGATGTAGGGTTTGCAAATATCTTCTCCCATTCCATAGTTGCTTTTCATTTTATTGATTGTTTCTTCTGCCTTGCAGAAGCTTTTCAGTTTGATGTCAGATTCAATGAGCTCATGCATTATATAACATGAAAAAGAGGAAACTGTATAATCCAAAATTGAGTTGAAAATTAAGCATAATATCTTTAAAGTTTTTTTCACTGTTGTTTTTTCTCAGACCATATGTTTCTTCATTATACATCATTATCTCTTGCAGACTCAAAAATACTCAATTTGCCATTTTCAATTGTTTTTTTCTCTTTATAAAACTATACCTTTCATACAAATGCCTTCAAATATACTTTTTAGAAAATCTCATCAGAAAGAATAATTGCTTTAGTTTGATTACTCATGTTTAATCACATTCTGTAGATTCAATGCATGCAAGAATATTAGGCATTTACAGTTTTCAATTAACATAAGTTATGTAATATATTCTTATGTAATTTAATAGAACTTATATTTATTTCTTATTTTAAGGTTACCTGGAACATATCTATGCATAACAGTGAGTAACAACTTACTGAACTATTCCACATAAAACACTGTGAGATATAAGAAAATATTTGTTACAATGTTCCTGATCTCATGTAGGTGCTAGAAAGTATGTCAAACAGTACTAAAATTCTTGAAGACAAAGCAAAAAAAATTACTTATAAAGTTTACCAATATGTACATACTCTTTCATGGACTGCAACCTTAGGAAGACATTGTTTGCTTTTCCATGAAAACTGTAGCAATTATAAATTGTTAAATATAGTAATTAATATTTACTTACTAAGGTGGTAAGTAAATTAATATTTACTTAATCCTTTCTATCTTTTAAACACTGGCTTTGGGCAGTTCATACTCTTTGAATCCATTCATTTCTAAGTATTCAGGCACGGAGTGCTTAAATAAATTCACTACAGTCTTTCAAATCTTTGAACAGAGCTCTGATTCCATGGACCTAACTCTTCTTTTCACTGTACAGTTACAATTTGGGACTTGGGTAAGGACATTAAAATGCACAAAATACTAGCAGAAAATAAAATCAGGGGAAATATACACATGAACACACACATGCACATATTAAATTTGAAATAGTTTGAGTTATAAAACTATAAAATAACACTAAAAAAATAACACTAGAGGAAGAAAGAATTAAAGAGCCATATGGTCACCAAAAACTTCTGTTTATGAATGTCCTGTCCATCTATTAGCTGTGAAAACACAAAATTCCTCAAGTTCAGCAATACAATTTGTTGGTAATCTAAAGAAACTGCCTTTCCAGATTGCTCTTTCAGACACCTTATTGTCTTAAGATTCATAACATAGGCAGAGACTAAAATTCTATTTATTTTGAAAAGTAAAATATTTCAATTCAGCCATTCACATAACTCTGGCTTCAACTTCAACCTAAGTCATCTCAGTGGGAATTGGCAGACAAAACAATGTTAATATTTTCAGTTGTTGTCGTACTGTGTCTCTTTTCTCATTCTTATAGAAGTATCCATCTCATTGTATTGAAATGGGTTTATGACTTCCAGAATGCGTGCATGGATTAACATAATTTTCAGTGGTAATATTGTTGAGTTTAACAGAGTTAAAAGAACAAGAAAATAAGCAAAAGATACTTATTCATATTCAGATATTGAAGAATAGCAGGGTTCTAATATTGAGGACAGAAAAAGACCAATTATTTTCATAGAAGGAGACACAACATCTCACTTCTTTCTGTTTTCCTGCAGAGACCCAGTTCACTTCACCAAATGACAGTATCAGTTGCTGTGATATCAGCAATGTCTTACTGCAGAGTTCAAAGACCTAAATGATTATGTTAAAGACGATTGCATGGAATCATTTCAAGCATTCTCTTTCACAGATTCTGGGAATAGTTGATTTACATTTCAAGAAATATGTAGATAATAAGGAATGCAGATTTTATGCTAAAAGTGCACTTTTATGAATATATCAAAACATCTCAAACAACACACCAAATATTTTCTTCACTCAGTTTCAGTTCAGTCACTCAGTCGTGTCCGACTCTTTGTGACCCCATGGACCAAAGCATGCCAGGCCTCCTTTTCCATCACCAACTCCCGGAGTTTACCCAACTCATGTCCATTGAGTCAGTGATGCCATCCAACCATCCCATCCTCTGTTGTCCCCTTCTTCTCCTGCCCCCAATCCCTACCAGCATCAGGGTCTTTTCCAATGAGTCAGCTCTTTGCATCTGGTGGCCAAAGTACTGGAGTTTCAGCTTCAGCATCAGTACTTCCAATGAACACCCAGGACTGATCTCTTTCAGGATGGACTGGTTGGATCCCCTTGCAGTCCAAGGGACTCTCAAGAGTCTTCTCCAACGCCACAGTTCAAAAGCATCAATTCTTCGGCGCTCAGCTTTCTTCACAGTCCAACTCTCACATCCATACATGACAACTGGAAAAACCATAGCCTTGACAAGCAGACCTTTGTTGACAAAGTAATGTCTCTGCTTTTTAATGTGCTGTCTAGGTTGGTCATAACTTTTCTTCCATGGAGTAAGCGTCCTTTAATTTCATGGCTGCAGTGACCGTCTGAAGTGATTTTGTTCATCCTAATAATTATTTAGGATGCTTTTCAATAGTGAAGTCACTCAGTCTTGTTTGACTCTTTGTGACCCCATGGGCTGTAGCCTACCAGGCTCTTCCGTCCATGGGATTTTTCAGGCAAGAATACTGGAGTGGGTTGCCATTTCCTTCTCAATAGCAGCTGCTATTTACCCAGAGATAATACTGCCAAGCATATGACTGCTACAAAATCTACTGTAAGCACATTGTTTCTTCTAGAAATGGAAAATTTAACATAAATACTAATGTCAATAAGCCTTTTAAGGACATTTAAACAGTAAAATTAAACATTACATTAATACACAGAAAGGTTGGTGGAGATAGATTTAAGTGCAGAATGTGGACAAAAACATGACTTTAGAGGAATTAGACTTTAGAGGAATTAGACATCATGTCAATAAGCCTTTTAATGACATTTAAACAGTAAAATTAAACATTACATTAATACACAGAAAGGTTGGTGGAGATAGATTTAAGTGCAGAATGTGGACAAAAACATGACTTTAGAGGAATTAGACTTTAGAGGAATTAGACATCATGCATTAGAGGAATAGAGGAAATATAGGAGCAATAATGAATTTATTGCACTTCTATGTGTCCAAAAAATATCTTCATAATATATGAACATGCTCAAAATAGACAATTACATGATAAGTTATTATGTATTTATTGCCTTTAAACATATATAAATTCAAGAAAGAAAGATTGATGCCAAACTCAGTCTAATTCTACCATCAGTATTCATATATACATGAAACATTTCATAAAAAGTTACATGTAAACAGATATATTATTAAGAGACATTTTCAGTGTAACTTTCATGCTTTTTTAGAAATCCGAAGTACATATTTATTGTTTAGATCAGGTCTGTACTAAAGTAATTGAAGTCTTAACTCAATCCTGAAGAAATCTTTTAAAACATATAGGCTTATGGCTTAAAGAATTAAAAATAGAGTTCAATATACATATGTGATTTTACAGATAAAAATTATTACATGATTAACAGAAGGCTTTCCAGTTTAAAATTTAAAATATAATTAGGGTATATGAATTAAGAAGAAAAGCTGACACAGTCAAAATTCTGACTGTCAAAGATGGGTTTATTTATGTATTTTTTCCTTCATAGATAAATGTGAGTTATCAAATTGCTTTAGTATTTAGATCCCAGTGGGTGTATTTCAAAGAGAAAAGTATACTTTTATTTTAAATATAAATACTTAAAACAATATAATGGAGATTATATTTGTCATTTATTCTAAAACTATTAAGAAGCCTATCATATAAAAATATAGATATCATCATAAAACATGTGATTGTTCATCCATGGCAAGGACTGTTGTCTTTTTGCCTGTCTAGCACAAGCAAACTGTCAAGTACAAAGACATCACAATATGCCATGATTGATTAAATTAATATCAGTAATTAAATAACTAAATTAACCAGTTAGATTTTGTTATCTCACCATGTTTGTGAATTTTCACTTGAAATAATGTCCTTGCCTTTAGGATAGGTTATTAATAAATATGTTAACATATAATATTATAATAATATATATTATGCTAACACAATTTGAGAATTAAACCCAGAAAAATAGAAACAGGCATAGTTTCTACAAAAGAATATGTGATGCCATTGAGAAACATTTGAAATGTACAAAACTGTAGAGAGGACATATAAAATAAATTTTAAAATAAAATAATATAAAAAATAACAACATCACGATGTGCTCTTCAGTTTTTTCAATATTATTTGAAGCAATTATCTCAATTCTTGTGAATAATATGCTTAGACACCTCTTTCTCATTCTAAGTATCCACTTGAACTTCCCTCCTTGAAACTTCTTGTATATATTCTAGACTCACACAAAAGTAGTTGATGTCTATGTATTGTTATTGGTAAAATATGGAGTGTTTTTAATATCCTAGATATTTTACAATTATATCTAAAGGAAAAATCTGCTTGCATCCATATATTTCAAAGAATTTTATTCTTTATATAATTCCACACTTACATACTAAAATTTTGTATGTAAAATACAAATACAATAAATAAATACTAAAATACAATAAAAGTCTTGTATTTTATGGATGCTGTATTTATGCCATATAATTTGGAAAAATTACAGATATTATTCATTTTTGCTATTTCAAGCCATTGACTACTTCAACCTCCTATTTTCTAGAAGTAAAATAAGACTAAATTAATTTTATTCTCTCTGAAAATGCATCATATTTTTATAAAATTAATTTTAATTATAAATTACTTCCATTTTGCTAGACTACATTATTCCCTATTCACCTTCATGGAAAAAGTAATTTGAATACTTTTATATAATAAACATTTATATAGATCATATAAGAGATAAAACATGGATGATGAAACATTTCAAGATGAATAGAAACCACAGAAATCATATATTTTCAGAGGAAATGACAAATGCAGTGAACTCAAATTAAAATTGAAGAAAATTGTAGTATTAAATTTGCAGTAATTTAAAGAAACACAAGTTTTAAAATGTCAGATTCTTGGTATATTAGTACCCATGTTATTTTACTGCCTCAGAGAAAATTAACTGTTCTGAATGAACACATAGAACAACCAAGGGCACACAGTATGTTGCTTTGTACACTAGCAATTTTATTCTTAAATTTCCAAAATAGCCCTCCCATCGATACTTTGATTGTCCTAGAGAATATTAAGCTATGGTTCATCCAGTGCTCTTCAAAAGAAAAATATATATGAAACAAAAAACAAACAAACATCAGAGAAATTGCACTATCGAATGAGAAGAACAAGGGTTGTTTATTCATTTCACTCTCCTATTCTAGAGGAGACAAGTGGTTTGTTTCTGTCCCCAGAGAAGGCTCTTGGTATGAGCTTTGAAATGTCAAGTATAATTAAGACAAAGTGTTCTTTTTAGCCTCACAAAAGGACTGCATCTTTCAAAATAACTGTCTCTTGAAGTTAAGGAACACAAACAGTCCATCTCAGTTGAAACAGCTCACTGTGCTAAATCAGTCCCAGCTTCAGCGTGGCTCCAGGTTGGGGTGGCATCCAGCCCCCCATCACTGCCCAGCGTGGCTGTTTCGACCCGTGATGCAATCACAGCGCATTTATGAAGCTCTGACTACCCAGTCCAAGGGAACCCTGGTGCCAGCTGCCATAAGATGCAAACAATATGAGTCTGTTTGTGACAAAATCAACTCAAATTAAAATAGTACATTCAGGAGTAGCTGCGATGAAATATGTAAGAAAAAAAGGAAGACTTAAACAGAGTTAAGCATGTCACTGAGATTTCTCACTTCCCTGTCAGGACACATGCTATATTTTCGATGTGTGAGACTCATTTCTTCAGAGAACAGCCATGCAGCACTTTTATATAGAAAATATATAATTCTTTGTGATTTCATGGATGGCTTCTCCTAACAGCATGTATATTAATGTAACACAAAAATATGTGTAAACCTCATTGTAGGAGATTTTTTTCAAGGCATACACTTATACTCAGGGCCTGGCAGGGTGCAAATATGTTATCAGAAAAGTTTTTAAAATTTTACTAAAATTTCCTCTGCAGCTTTTTATTCATTTTTTTTCAGATAGGAAACAAACCAATGGTTTTTATGAATAAATAAATTTTCATTATTTTTTCTTGTGAACAGCTAAGGAGAAACTCCAGCATGCTCTTAGATTCAGGAATACCAGTTCCCAGGCAAATACACCACCAACAGATTGTATAATCTCAGCACATGGTAAGCAACTTCATCATCATAATTATGACTTTATTAGGTACTGTGGTGTTTATGATTAAAGCCAGTTTTCATTCAATGTAATTCCTGGCTGCTTTTGCCAAATGGCTTTTCTTGAAGTTCTGTACCTTTAAGATATTTTTGAAACTTGGAAGGACATTTTGTTGAGGACAGGTATACAAGTGGCCTAGTTTCAGCTTCATTTCTGGTTTTGAGAACTCTCTGGGTCTTTTCTCATACTCTTGATTCCACTCTACATGGCATTGTCTCATTTTTTTCTTCCTGGGCGGACTTACCTCTTCTTAAAGCCTGAAGTCTACTGTGACCTCATTAAGTAGAGTATTCCCTAATACTTGAAGACACTGGATAGCACCCTTTTCTTTGTTATCAAGACATACTGCTGTTGTGTTTGTTCCAGTCCTTATTCCATTGATTATGTAAGTTAAATATGTACCTGTACTCTGAAATAATTGTCAGTTTTTCAAGGACGGAGGATATATCTTATTAATCTTTAAATCGCTAGTTCCTAATAATAAGTAATAATTGATCAAATATCTGACATGAATTTAATTGAATTTAAATACCATGATCACTATTATATTAAGTCCATATTAGCATAAGTATAAAAATTGAAGAAGATCATCCATAATGCCTTTATGACCTGGTTAATAGGTCTTCAAAACTCGTGTCCACATCTCATGGGGAAACAATGCAAGCAGGACAGATTAGATGACAGGTGCAGAAATAATGACAAGAATACTAATGATTTGGGAGAACTATATTTTATGAAAAATGCAATATATTCTAAATCTGAGCCTCTTCTGAGCAATGCATAGAAAGATTTTTTCTTGCAACTCCCCAAAATTCATCAGGCTTCTTGTAATAATTTTGAGCTTCTTAGACAGTTTGAAGGCATGAAAATAAGCCCCAAGAGCACTGAAGAGAAAAAGGGACTTCTCCATTTTTTTAAACAGAAAATTTGAGTCTCAAGGAGTCTCACCTCCCCTCCTTACCCATCACTCATCTTCTCAAGTCTGTATCTGTAGACATAGTGTTAAATCACTTCAGAACCACAAGGGATAGTACACATGCTAACTGACTCATCTGTTAATCATTAATTGGACCATATATATGCCAAAGAGTATGTCATTCATTATGTTTTCCCTTATTCCATCTTCATAATAATCTTAGAAAATGTATTTGCAGATGGTAAAATTGAGGCTTATAGAATTTTCCCGTCTATGTGAAAGCTTGTCTTTCAAAAGCTCTTCTGTACTCCTTTCTTGAAGGAAAGCACTCTTGCTGGCTATTCCACATTAATGATGGTTGTGCCCAAACCGTGATTTTTCCCAGTGTGTAAAAAATCTTCCATGTGCTTTCAAAACACATTTATAAGTATAGACTATTTTAAAAGTGGCTACATTTTCCAATGGAAAATATATTGACCTATAATGTAAGGAGGGGGAAACTCAGCTAAAATGAATGTCAGACTATTTCAAAAATAAGGTGACTAATAGGTATTAACATATGCCCAGTGAAAGTACTCACCTGATCAGGTGTGTCTGTTTCCCTTGACCGTGCATGTGACCATACTTCCATATGACAAAGACCCTGTGAGGAGTCCGGCTCCCGGGTCGGTCTCTATGTGTAATTTTTCCAGCCTGACCGTTGGCTTTGACCGAAGCTTTAGCTGACAGGCCTCATGGAGTCAAGGGCCCTTCCCACACCAGAGGCCCGGCACAGCCAGCGTGCTGCAAGCTTTGAAGGGTCCAGACCCTCCCAAAGGGGACGCTCTCACTCGTGTTTACATTCCTAGCCTTGATGCCTTGATGCCTCGTCTCTTTCTCTGAGATCTGGGGCAGAGGTCATCTTTAGACTCTGCAGACTCCTGTCTATGGGGGTGAGGGGGAGAAACCCTTAGAGAAGGTGTCTGTAACTTTCCCCCACTCTGACCCTGTGCCCCCCACTCCCAGCCCTACCTTCTCACACCCTCCTCCATCTCAGAACCTTTGGTTCAGGGCTCGCTCAGCACTGAAATGACCCCTGACACCTGCGCTTCTGCCTGACCCTCCGGTGTGAGCCCTCACAGGGGAACCTGGCTCCCTTTTGGCCTCCTATTGCTCCTACCTGCAGTCAGGGACGAAAGCTCTCACTCATCGATCACTAGCACGTTGCTTTAACAGGCAACTCTGGTGTCTGACAGCCCAGCTCCCGCTTTCCCTGCTCAGCTGAACTCCCAACACCACACACTAAAGAGTTCGAGTTTGTTTTCTGATGTTTGACGGCTGACAGCTTTCCAGCATCACTCCTCTACCCCTTCTGCCTCACATCTGGTCAAGCTGATGAGAAACCCAGATGGCTGCTCACTCGGTGGCAGTGAGAGCTTCGGAGCACGGAGGGCGTCCTCTGTGACAGCCTCCATCCCCGCCCCACCCCTGGCCACAGTTCAAGGCCTTTCCTGGCTTTTTCAAGCCATTTTAGGACTTTGTCAGAAAAGTTGGGCTGCATTCTCAAGAAAGTTTTGTTTTATAAATGATACCATTTTTATAGTCCTTTATGTATGTGTGATTATCAGTCTTATTAAAACAAATTTTGGGGTGGGAGTGCATCATCTTTTTGAAGACTGGCTACAATAGACATCACTAGGAAGAACAAGTGATGAAATGGGTTAATGTGACTACAATCAATCTAGAGATTCAGGACCTTCTTCCCAGAGAAGGCTGTGCCATAGGTTAGACATGAAGAGGAATGGGATTACCCAGGTGATGAAGCCAGAGTATTCTTGGTGGAGTAAGTACATTTGAAAAAAACACAAATAGAAGAGAGTTCAGTATCCAAAGACTTTTGAAACATACTATACAAGTTAGACCACAATGCAGTGGTAAAGACTCCACCTGCCAATGTAGGAGACATAAGAGACAAGGGTTCAATCCCTGGGTCCGGAAGAAACCATGGAGGAGGGCATGGCAACCCACTCCAGTATTCTTGCCTGGGAAATTCCATGACCAGAGGAGTCTGGCTGGCTACAGTCTATGGGGTTGCAAAGAGTCAGACACAACTGAGTGTACACATATGCCTAAGCACAAAAGAAAGACAAAGGAAATTGTTGAATTTTTTAAATGCATGATTTTGTTGAAGATAAAAAGCCAAAACATAGAATCCTGGCTTGGATAACTTGCTGATAACTTAGTTCATGTACACGAGATATGACATATCAATAGTTCGGATTGTTTGATGTAAGATAATTGTGGGGCATAGAGTTCGTGAGTCTAATATAGAACTGAGTGAATCTGACACTCTGGGGAGAGAGCTGGGCTAAAGATGCAAAGCTGTGTGAAATATCAGTTGCAATTTAAGTTGTAAGAAGGAAAGGCTATTCAGAGAGTGAAAATAAAGGGGTCTGAGAAAAAAGATTTAAAGAACAATAACAATAAGTACACTGAAGTGTCAGCATAGTTAGAAGAGCCTATGGAATTTGAGCTCAGGTGAGCTAAGAGACATTGCTATGAACTGAATTCATGTGTTGAAGCCCCTACCTGCTATATCACATGTTTGGAAGCAGGGCATGAAGGTCATTAAGGTTGGATGAAGTCCTAAGGGTAAAATTCTGATCATATGCAACTGGTAACCTTATAAGAAGACAAAGCACATATATACACTATTGATATTATGCATAAGACAGATAACTGATGAGAACCTACTGTATAGCACAGGGAACTCTGCTCAACGACCTGTGTGCATGAAAAGTCGCCTCAGTCACATCTGACTCTGTTTGACCCCATGGACTGTAGCCTGCCAGGCTCCTCTGTCCATGAGATTCTCCAGGCAAGAATACTGGAGTGGGTTGCCATGCCCTGCTCCAGGGACTCAAAGACCTATGGTGGCCTAAATGGGAAGGAAATTTAAAAAAAAAAAGGGATGGGGGAGAGGGGGTATGCGTATATGTATAACTGATTTGCTTTGCTATACACTAGAAACTAACAACATTGTAAAGCAACTACATTCCAATAAAAATTCATTTAAATAAATACATTTATTATTGGAAAAAACGAAGAAGACAAGGCACCATAGTGCTCTCTGCACAGGCCTCAGGGAAATGCTGTGTTAGGATTCAGCTGGAAAGCAGGGACATGTCAGCCAGAGAGACCCCATCAGAAACCAAGCTCCTGGCACCTCTATCCCCACCTTCCTGCTTCCAGAACTGAAAGAAAAAAAAAAAAAAGTCTATTGTTTAAGCCACCAAAACCTGTGATGTCTTATGATGATGGCCCAAGCAGACTAATTCAGATGTGGTTAGTCTAAGAAGAGGCAGGGAGGAACTTGACAAAAAGAATACATACCGTGGAAAAGTCAGGTCAACAAGGAACCAAAATATCCATTTACTTCAGGAAGAAGTCTTTCTGTTGACTCTGTAACCTAGGTTGAAGCAGTTATAGGACTCGAGTTGGAAATGGCAGTCAGAGTAGAATGGGAAGAAGAGGGAAGGGGATGTTTGTTATGACAAAAAGGGGATGCACTGGGCTTCCCTGGTGGCTCAGATAGTAAAGCGTCTACCTGCAATCTGGAAGACCTGGGTTCAATCCCTGGGTCAGGAAGATCCCCTGGAGGTGAAAATGGCAACCCAATACAGTACTCTTGCCTGGAAAATTCTTTGGATGGAGGAGCCTGGTAGGCTATATAGTCCATGGGGTTGCAAAGAGTTGGACACAACTGAGCGACTTCACTTTCTTTCTGTCTTTCTTTCTTTACTATGGGACATGGTTAGAAAGAAGGCTTGAAGTCATGGGAGAGAAAGTTGATGGAAGGCTTTTCTGCTGACTGTGATTGACTGGAGCAGGTTTTAGTGCTAATGAGAAGGCTGCTGCTGCTGCTAAGTCACTTCAGTCGTGTCCGACTCTGTGCAACCCCGTAGACGGCAGCCCACCAGGCTCCCCCATCCCTGGGATTCTCCAGGCAAGAACACTGGAGTGGGTTGCCATTTCCTTCTCCAATGCATGAAAGTGAAAAGTGAAAATGAAATCACTCAGTCGTGTCCGACTCTCCACGACCCCACTGAACTGCAGCCTACCAGGCTCCTCCGTCCATGGGATTTTCGAGGCAAGAGTACTGGAGTGGGGTGCCATTGCCTTTTCCATCTAATGAAAATGAGCCCACAGAAAGGAAAATGCTGACAATATATTTGAGAGAAAGCCTCATCAACAAAAGTGTGAGAGAGCTAATTTTTAGGTAAGTTGATAAAGAGTCTGGACCCTCAAGGAGGAAGGGGTCCAGGGCTCTCACAGAGGAATAAAAGGGCAAACAGATTATACAACAACAATGTATCTTGCTTGAGGACATGTTTCTCCTCCTTAATAAGAACTAATCTTATTATTACTTATTACTAATCTGACTAATCTTATTATTTTGAGACATATGTTGCAGGAGTGGGTCTGGTAAAACCTTTCTATTGTTAGCTCTAATCTTGTTAATTTAATACGTATGTGTTGGAATGGGTCTGGTAAAAGTATGTAAGGCCTGGGTAAGACTAGCAAGGGGGGGCACTCTCCATCTGATGTCTATGTCAGAAACTTTCTCTGTCCCTTTTTATACTTTAATAAAATCCTGCTACACAAAAGCTCTTGGGTGAACAAGCATGGTCCCTGGTCCTGAAACTAAATCTCCTTTGGAGATCGTGAGTCCAAAATTATTCACTGTAAACTATCAAGAGGCTCCGGTGAGGAATCATTTGCATTGGTTTTATAAGGCTCTGGAGATGGACCCACGTTCAGCTTCCGCACTGTGAATCCTGAGAGTCTGGATTCTTGAGTGAGAGGTAAGTGATGTGTAGAGGTCATCTGAAAACTGAGCCCCATTTTTAGCCTTCTTCTGCTGTGTACCTGAAAGTTTATGTAAAGCTTTCAGTTCAGTTCAGTTCAGTCACTCAGTCATGTCTGACTGTATGCAACCCCATGGACTGCAGCATGCCAGGCTTCCCTGTCCATCACCAACTCCTGGAGCTTGCTCAAACTCATGTCCATCGAGTCAGTGGACAAAGTATTCAATGGAGCCACTTAAATGTCATCCTTATTTCCCATAACTTAACACTG
This sequence comes from Cervus canadensis, assembly GCF_019320065.1. Taxonomy (NCBI): domain Eukaryota; kingdom Metazoa; phylum Chordata; class Mammalia; order Artiodactyla; family Cervidae; genus Cervus; species Cervus canadensis. The sequence continues at coordinate 8,557,046 of NC_057416.1, read as the reverse complement.
TTCCAGATAAGAAAAGATATAAATGCAAGTTTTATATCAAAGGAGAAGATTGTTTATTTGTGAGCACATTGGAAATAGATGAGTCTCAGAGCCTTCAGGTCAAATATTGGGTTGGCCAAAATGTTCATTTGGTTTTAAGTAAAAATAAAGACATATTTTTCATATTCACCAAGAACTTTGTTAAACAATGAATTCCCTAATTGAATGAAGTTTCTTGATCAACCAAATAGCTATTATTTTATTACAGATTACCTCCAAATTTGTCACCTAATGCTACAACCATCATTTGTTTTATGCAAAATCTGCAAATTGGACAAAGCATGGTGGGGAAAACTACTCCTTCCCCAAGTGACACTAGGTTGGCTCAGCTATAAATTGGAAAGTCCACTTTTAAGAGAAATTGTTCACATGACTGACAGGTTGATGTTGATGAAGCTGACAGCTCAAGGGAGGGTTTGGGGCCAGGTCCTTGGATTCCCTCCACTCTCCACATGGGCATCTGCATGGTCAGCTGGAGCTTCCTCAGAAATGGTGCCTAGGATTCAGACTAACCCTCACAAATGACCGAATTGGAATCTGCCAGTTTATTAAGGGCTTCCCTGGTAGCTCAGCTGGTAAAGAATCTGCCTGCAATGCAGGAGACCTGGGTTTGATCCCTGGGTTGGGAAGATCCCCTGGAGAAGGGAATGGCTACCCACTCCAGTATTCTTGCCCGCAGGACCCCATGGATCCCAGAGGAACCTGGCAGGCTGCAGTCTATGCGGTAGCAAAGAGCCTGATACGAGTGAGTGACTTTCAGTTAATGACTGTTTAGGGTTTCCCACCTGGTGCTAGTGGTAAAGAACCCACCTGCCAAAGCAGGAGACATAAAAGACCCAGGCTCAATCCCTGGGGCAGGAAGACCCCCTGGAGAAGGAAATGACAACCCCCTACAGTATTCTTGCCTGGAGATCCCATGGTCAGAGGAGCCTGGTGGGCTATGGTCTCTAATGTCACAAAGAATCAGACATAACTTAGCCACTGAACAACAGTTCCCTGACCCAAAATTAGGTACAATATCCACCCTATTATGCACCCTAGCGCATCCTAACCCACCACCTAAGGCCACTCTTCCAGTAGGAATTTTGTCTGTTTTGAGGCAATAAAAATTGTCTATTAGCCTTTGGAAGGGGCCGGCTCTCCCTTGAGCTGGCCTGTGGTTCTAGCAGCTTCTCCCACTCTATAAACTTTATTCTCCTCTCATTCTGCCTCATGTCTGGAAATTCTCTTCCAAGCTGCTCACAGGCCATGACAAAAAGCTTATGAACTATTAAAAAGTTTAACTGGAAAACTACATAACATCAGATTTTTTATAATATTTTAGAATTTCATCACACAGATGAAATTAATTTACACTGTAGGCGATGAAAAAGAATTTTCCCTCTACTCTTCTAGATCTCAGCTGAAACAGCACTGCCCTCTTTGTAATAAAAGATTAAGAGGAGAAAAAGAAACAGCAGAAGTTTAATAACATGTACACCTCCTGTGTCACATGGGAGAGACCAGGATAATAATTCCTCAAAATGGCCCAAAACACCACCTTCAACGCTATGTCCAGTTAAACCGAAGAAGGTTTTGGGGGGTGGGTAAGCCTGCTGTGGGAGCCTGCCTGGCTGATCACAGTCAACAAAGGTAGGGTTGTTGAGCAGATTCAGGTCATTGTTTTATCCACTGATAAGAGTATCTAGATATCTGGTCATCCTTCTCTTCCTGGTGACAAAGGAGGAGGGACCTTTTCAAATGGAGAGTTCCCATGTAAATGCAAATGTAGAAGGGTAACTTCTACTTAAGTTTCAGAGTTTTTCCTGTGTTAGCTGCTTCTTAAAAGTCATTGGCCAACAATCACCCTTGTGATTGTTGGATCTATTTTGAGGTGGCAAATTCTGCTCTCCTTCAGAATATGCACACTATTTCTTCAGTGGCTTTGGTTCAGTTCAGTTCAGTCACTCAGCCATGTCCCGTTCTTCGTGACCCGCTCTTTGCAACTGCAGCACGCCAGGCTTCCCTGTCCATCACCAACTCTGGAGTTGTTCAAACTCATGTCCATCATGAGTCAGTGATGCCATCCAACCATCTCATCCTCTGTCATCCCCTTCTCCTCCTGCCTTCAATCTTTCTCAGCATCAGAGTCCTTTCCAATGAGTCAGTTCTTCACATCAGGTGGCCAAAGTATTGGAGTTTCAGCTTCAGCATCAGTCCTTCCAATGAATATCCAGGACTGATTTCCTATTTAGTATTGACTGGTTTGATCTCCTTGCAGTCCAAGGGACTCTCAAGAGTCTTCTCCAATACCATAGATCAAAAGCATCAATTCTTCAGCACTCAGCTTTCTTTATAGTCCAACTCTCACATCCATACATGACTACTGGAAAAAAATCATACCTTTGACTAGACGGACCTTTGTAGGCAAGGTAATTTCTCTGCTTTTTAACATGTTGTCTAGGTTGGCCACAACTTTTCTTCCAAGGGCTAAGCATCTTTTAATTTCACGGCTGCAGTCACCATCTGCAGTGATTTTGGAGCCCAAGAAAATAAAATATAGTACTGTTTCCATTGTTTCCCCATCTAATTGCCATGAAGTGATGGGACCAGATGCCATAATCTTAGTTTTTTGAATGTTGACTTTGAAGCCAGCTTTTTCACTCTCCTCTTTCAGTTTCATCAAGAGGCTCTTTAATTCTCCTTCCGTTTCTCCCATAATAGTGGTGTCATCTGCATTTCTGAGGTTATTGATATTTCTTCTGGCAATCTTGATTTCAGCTTGTGTTAGGATCTTGTTTCCAGTCAATGGCTTATCTAGGCTTTGTTTCTTACAAAAGAGACTTCCTGGATATGACCTCAGGTGACTTGGGTTCCCAGCAGAAACTGGGCTGGTTCATGGTGGTGAGAGCACCAGAGCCTAGCAACTTGACCAGTGGTCAGTGACAAGGGCCTTGGCCCTTTGGCTTTGCAGGGAAAAAAAAATCCACAAAGGCGGAAAGTAGTGAATTAAGTAAAGTATTATTAGAGGAAAACAAGTATAATAAGTGTGCATAGACACATGGGTGGACTCAGGGAGAGAGAGAGAGTCACTGAGCTGCACCCTCCTGGCAGTTTGAATTATTTTATGGGACATTTCTTCCAGTTTTCCTTTGACCAATCATTATGTTTTGCCTGGTTCACAGTTAACATGTGGTAAATCTCAGGGTCCTTCCATGTGTGTGCACGCATGTCTTAGCCAAGAGGGATTCTATCACAATGGTGTTTGGGTAACCTGGCATTAGTTGGCATCACTCCCCTTTGACCTCCAAGGAGCCTTTCTGCGCATATGTGGTCAGGGAGATCTCCTGACTCTGAGAAGGAGAAATATGTGGTCTGAGCAGGGCCGAGCCTCTTGAATTAATTGTTCTTCTCTTCTTGTCTTGGAGTTTCTGTCAATAGAGAATTAACCTCCATTTGCTTTACCCTGGGTGGGGGCGGGGGTGGAATAACTATCTGCCTCCTGCCTCAAAAAGAGGCCAAGATTCTTTGCACATGTTTCTGTAGTTTCTAATCGTCCATTCAGAGACCCATGGTTGATATCAGTCAGAAACCACAGCCCTCCCATGCTGTTCTATGTTATATGGAGTGCACTGCCCCAAACGCTCCTCTCTTCTGCATTCCCTCAGATATTTGACAATGCTTAAGCTGAAAATCTGCTGGATGGGAAATGAGCATTGTGGAGGCAGAAGGAAATTGCAGGAACTATGGGAACTTTGTAGCATCCTGGAATTGCAGAATTGATTCCAAGTAAAACAGGGAAGACTGGAGTGGAGGCTGCTACCATAGTTACAGTTCATACTGGATTTAATATTTAACTATTTATATATTTAAAATATGTGAAAACTAGACCATGAAGGAAAGACTACATACCTAGTTTGGAGTACAGTAGCAGATGTAGTTCTCTAAGTAGATGGAAGTTGATAAAACCTGTACACATCACACAATTAAGAATTTTCCAAACTGATAAAGGAATTCAGCCATTCCCCCAGATATATAGTATAGACCAGGCTCCTCTGTCTGTGGATTTCCCCAGGCAAGAATACTGGAGTGGGTTGCCATTTCCTTCTCCAGGGGATCTTCCCAACCCAGGGATCAAACCTGGGTCTCCTGCATTGCAGATGGATTCTTTACCATCTGAGTCACCAAGGAAGCTCTTAGACAAGACTAAGAGATAATAAATCTTTGAGAGAAATCTTAGCTGGCCAAGGTAAAAATTTAAAGAAAAAAATAAAACAATAGTATTCATTGGTAAATACAAGAAAGAACCAGATAAAGAACTATTATATGAATACTCAGAAATAAAATGTTTCTAGAAACTATCTCAGAGTCCAGAAGACAATTTCAATGCATCTGTCAGTTCTATTTATTTTTAATTGGAGGGTAGTTCTTTATAATTTTGTGTTGTTTTCTGCCATACATCAACATGAAACAGATATATGGATACATGTGTCCCCTCCCTATTGAACCTCTCTTGCACCCCTCACCCCATGGCACCCCTCAAGATCACCACAGAACACCTGAGTTGGGCTCTGAGTGTCATACAGCAAATTCCCACTGGCTATCTATTATACATGGGCTTCCGGGGAAGCTCAGCTGCAATGCAGGAGATCCCGGTTTGACTCCTGGGTTGGGAAGATCTCCTGGAAAAGGGACAGTCTACCCACTCCAGTGTTCTCGGGTTTCCCTGATGGCTCAGACCGTATTGAATCCTCCTGTAAAGCAGAAGACCTGGGTTCGATCCCTGGGTTGGGAAGATCCCCTGGAGGAGGGCATGGCAACCCACTCCAGTGTTCTCGCCTGGAGAATCCCCATGGACAGAGGAGCCTGGCGGGCTACAGTCCATGGGGTCGCAAAGAGTCAGACATGACTGAGCAACTAAGAGCAGCACATCTATTTTGTCTCTGGTGCATATGACATTTTATCTATTTTGCATATGGTGATATATGGATTTCAAAGCTGCCCCCTCAACTTGTCCCACCCCCTCCTTCCTCACCCGTGTCCACAAGTCTGTTATTTGTGTCTGCCTCTTCTTTGCTGCCTGCAGATGGGTTCATAAGTACCATCTGTCTAGATTCTGTATCAGTTCCGTTCAGTCATTCAGTCGTATCCGACTGTTTGTGACCCCATAGACTGCAGCACGCCAGGCCTCCCTGTCCATCACCAACTCCCGGAGCAAACGGAACAATAGCCCAGTTCCTCAAGGCAACTTAATCTTTAACAGTCATGATGTATTGGCTTCAGGGCCTAAATTATCTTGTGGCTTTGCCAAATCTCTTGGCTTTGTTTCCCCTTCGGCACCACATCTGGGAAGTGGCTTCTCCAGTCTAGATCATGAAATGAAAGAGAAATGGGGAGCTACCACTGAGTCAAAACTCATGTGCAATGAGGGCAAGAAATAAACCTTTGGAGATATTTTGGTCATTTGGAGACATTTTGGTTGTGTGTTACTTCAGCAAAGATGACAAGACAGCACAATAAAATACATTGTTCACTTTTAAGAACACTATTGATTAAATGAAGTATAAAAAATTTTCCTTGAAGTATTGAGAGAATTCACAAATTAGCTTTTTATTTTGAATTTTTAGGCTTCCAAGTAGTCCCAAAATTAACAACAACAACAAAAAGGAAGTCTTTGAGATGATGAGTTTGAACAAAGAGAATATTCCAGACAAATAAAACCTCAGATTAGCTTAACTTTGTGATATTTTCATGTGCACATGAAAAATAAGCTTGCTAATGCTCTATGGGTAAAACTACTGGCCAAGCTTTTCATCATATAATTAATGAATACATTTCTGAAATAATTGTTTGGAAGCCCAGACAATAAACTAATAATGCTGAATAGAGCAGAAATGGAGGGATATGGTAGGTATAAGCAAAAGCAACCAGGTACTAAAGCACTCTTCCTGGAAAATGTTCTGTAATTGCCCAGAGCACTTGTGTATGAACACAAAAAAGCACATTTAAGTACAGAATATTTGACTTCCATTTTAAGCCTTCTTTTAATTGGAAAATCACTCATTGCTCTTTAAAACTTTCACAGATACACTACATATAAGTTAAATTTTATCTTTATCTGATCTTATTTTTAACCTTTGGTATGTTTTGAAATAATAAGACCCTGTAGCTGTTCTGTCCTTTGAAAACATGAAGCACATATGCAAATATCATTCAATGTGATGCCTGCTGCACCCTGGAGGAGGTTGAACGTACGTTGTTATTTCAGCTTTCTAGAATGAGAACCTAAGTCTCATTAAGTTAACAGGACTTACCTAAGTTCCCATGACCAACAACAGTTGGAAATGAAGACAGTTACTATATCAAGACTTCAAGACCAGACCTCTTCCCTTAGAACTAGTATTCTTTTCTCATACTGAAGTTAAGCTCCTTCTTGGAAGAAAGGCTATTTTTCCTTACTCAGTCTGTCATTACTTTCATTCCTTTCTTCCTATCCATCCCCTTCTTTTTTGACCTCTCTCTCTCCTTTCCTTTCTCCTTTCATTGAAGGATTAGCTTCCAGTATGCCCTAAGCAGGGACTTTCCTGACGGCTCAAGCAGTAAATAATCTGTCTTCATGCAGGAGACACAGGAGACACAGACTTGATCCTGGGTCAGGAAGATCCCCTGGAGGAGGGTTTGGCAACCCACTTCAGTATTCTTTCCAGGAAAATCCCATAGATGGAGGAACCTGGCAGGGTACATTTCATAGGGGTCTGAAAGAGTCGGACATATGCCATAGGCAATGGGATTGTTGCTAAAGAAATATAGGTAAATAAAAGCTTCCTTTGTCTAAGATTCCTTTGTCAGGAATCTTAAAGTCCTAAGGATGGGCTTAGAGTAACACCAGTGTCAGACTCTAAGAAACGGGCTTTCAGGGACAGTTTCAGCTAAACAATAACTTGCTAGGATCTTAAAAAGAAATGCTGAAGCTGAAGCTCCAAAACTTTGGCCAACTTATGGGAAGAAATGACTCATTAGAAAAGACTGATGCTGGGAAAGACTGAAGGCAGGAGGAGAAGGGGACGACAAAGGATGAGATGGTTGGATGGCATCACCGACTCGATGGACATACGTTTGAACAAGCTCCAGGAGATAGTGAAGGACAGGGAAGCCTGGCCTACTGCAGTCCACGGGGTCACAAAAAGTCGGACAGGGCCGAGTGACTGAACAACAGCAACAGAAAGAAATGGAGCAAGAATAAACGCAGTGCAAGTCAAAGGGCAGTGGGTGAAAACATAAGGAGACCCAAAAGATGAGCACATACTGTGTTTTGCAAGTGGTTGTACACAAATTAAATACCTTAAATCTAAATTACGTTGGAAAAACAGGAATGGCAGGAGATTGGAATGTGAACATCCACATACAATGATATGTAGATTTTGTTTTGAAGACAATGGGGGACATTTACATGAATAGATGACTGAAAGATGAATGACGTGTCATTTTTGGAAGGAGTGTCAATTTCTTATACTTTCTACCTCAGAAATATAATCTCCTTAATCCACAATTGACACAATTTAGCGACTGAACAACAATCCGCAGTGACCCTCCTCTTTTCCACTACAGCCACTTCATCACCCAGTTGGGTGTGGGTATGTTTTCTTAGCAGAAGGAGGCTTTGTTAATTCATAATAGACGTATTTCACACTAAAAACTGTTTACCAGTAAGAAATGACAAATATCTTAAGTAAAGGCCTTGTCAAAGACACATTTTGTGACATCCAACATGCTGAATGTCATCATTTCATCTTAGATTTTATCCACAGTTTATTCTCCTATTTCCCTAGCTGTTTTTCTATCCATCATGTTTTTTTTTTTCCTCAAAATAGATAGCCCCAGCTAAGTCAAACTCCCAAGGCTGAGAGGAGTATTCATCAAGAAACCAAAATATATCCTAAATTATTAAGTGGTATCTTCTCTACCTAATGCTTTTACTCTGCCTCTATGTTAGGGTTTGTTTCAGCATTGTTTCTGCAGCTTGGAGACAACTGATATTTCCTGGGGGAAACAGATAGCCATCATACACACTCATTGAGTATTAATATTATTCACTCTAATATGGATACAAACACGCAACATTATGTGCACCACAACGGAAACCTCCACGTGGGTATTTGCCACAAGTGACAGTTTATAGGGAGAGGAAAAAGTATGTTGTTCTACTGTTTCACCCCAGGGAGGAAAATAAGGGTGATGATACAAAATGTTCTGCTTCTTGAGAAAGAAATCTGAAAGCTAGGTTGGAGTTTTGGTTAAAGATATACAGGGTTGTATGCAAACTAATGATGCTAATAATTTGATGGATGATGAAATGTATTCGTCCAAGTACCTTAGGTTCCAAAAGGAACAATCATATGAACAGAATATAGTAAAGGACAGAAGCAAAAACCCATTTTAAGAAGATCATGATGTTGGGGGGGGTGGGGAAGGGACTAAAGACCTGAACCACAGTGAATCATATTTTCAAAAACATTTCCTTTACATGAGCTATATAGAGGCCTCTCCATAGAGAGAGGATAAATAATTCTGATAAATAGAAATAAGTACTACATTTGTGATGTGCTAGTAACAGCATATTCATGCATCACATGAATGAAGACCCTGAAATGCTGTATTTAACTTACAGGAAGAACCTGATAAAAGTCCACTCTTTACAGTATCTCCTCACACAAGTGGTTCAGCTCTGTTTTAATTCCAATTCATTATCATAATAGAACCTTCATGACCACCTAGCAACTTTTCAGGGAAGCAGTTTGAAAGACTATAGAGCTCCTAAAACTCATGATTTCTTAAGAGAAGAGAGCATTCCTCTAAGGAAACCATTTCCAAATTACTCAATATTCACCTGAAGCCTAGCAGCTGCCACCCAGCTCTCTGTGCCTGCTAGCTTTCTGCAGTCAGCCTTGCATGCAGAAATAAATAATAGCAAGATATATCTCCTTATAAAACTTGATAGTTTCTTTTCCATAATATTTACTTTTTGAGCCAGTGTAACTGACTGAAAAATTTACTTGCAATTCAGTCACACATTTCTGAGGAATGAAAAATATACTGACTGGCATGACGGGCAATAAATCACAAGCTATAAGAAAATAAATGACACTAAACAAAATGCTGTAAAGACGAACTGCAGATCTCTCAGAAATATATAATCGCATTTGTCCACAAAGTTTTTTATTCTATATATGAGCGGAAAAGATGCATGTAGAAATAAAACGTAATGGTGACCTTTACATAAATAAAGTGCATTCCTCTTTAATGTTTCCTGCATTCAAAAGCACCTACAAATCATAAAAGATGCTTGGTAGGTTTCATTTATTCACTTTTTATGTATTTTGCAACACTGCAGTCCTTCTCACAGCTTAAAAATTCCTGCATTTTATACCACTTATGTGCCTGGTCACTCAAATTGACAGACATATCCCAAAGCAGATTTTTTTTTTCCAATGGGCAGAGTGAGAATGGAAATAAAAATCTATCTACCAGAAGAATTGATTCTTAATGGAAAAAAAAATCCTCTCTGCCCTTTGTGCTGTCAGTTGACTGATAAATCATAGATCAAAATCCTACCTATAAAATATTGAAGGAAAACCTCTTCAGGCCCAGACTAGAGCTTTAATGACTTGTGCATACTAAAGACTATTTGAATCGAAGACAAATTCAGAAAGTTATCCCAGGATCCAATTTTCTCCAAGCCAAAGGCCATCTGCTCAGTAGGTCTATAATCTTGATTTTGTGTTTGTGTGTGTGTGTGTAGTGGAGGAAAAAAAAGGGTGGGGGGAGAGATGTGCTTTACACCATGCCACATGTCAATTTTCCTAGGAAAATATGTATTGGCGTTATATTGAACACATTTGAGTATTTTTCAATAGATAAAACATTAAAGTATTAAATTAATAGATTTTAGAATGTAAACCAAAGATAAAAGTCATTAGTTTTTTCATAAGTCCTCTGTTCTATAATACTAAGCTTAATAAGCATACAAAAACTATTTCAACATAATGCCCATTAATTTATAAAGAGCTGAAAAATACTGCCAAGTGAGCTCTTTCATATGTATCAGGTTTTCAAAAGACATTCATCTGGTTTAGGTATATCTATTTCTGTCTTTTTTTTTTTTCCATTCATTTTTCTTTTTTTTATCCACTTACTCACCAAAAAATTAACCAAATAGATAATAGGACCTAATAGACAGCCTGGATCATTTGAAAATCCAAACTCAACACATAATATACATCAGACTTAATTTATTCCAAATTGACTACACTGTCTAGTCTCTGAACCCTCATGCATATAACAGCCCCTCCATGTTTAGACTTCCTATTCTCATTTCTAAAAGAAAAACCCACTACTCTTCTCAGACTCACTATTACTTCTTCTAAGCTGCTTGCTGAAATCAACAGATGGGCTGAGGAAATAAATGGTCACAAATATCATCTCATCCCCGGGGATTAGCTTTCTCAGCAGCTTGACATCACACTTCTTCACTTCCTGGTTAGCTCTTCATTCCCTTCAAAAAGATGTTTTACAATATTTTTCAACTCTTCTAATTGACATCAGCAGAAAGATGGGAGCAAATCACCTAATCTAGCGTTCGGGGAAGAAAAGCCTTATGTAGCCCTGGGGTGCACACCAGGTTCTCCTTTAGGCTCCGGGGCTCCAATTCTTCCCGTTGCATTTCCAGCTTTTCCCTCAGTCAGGATGCACCCCTGCAAGGCCCACCAGCCCCAGAGCACATACACATGTCAGCACTGACCCACGTGATACCAGTTCACACACGCTGGCTTTGGTTTCTCACATCGTTTCTGCCCCCAGACAGAATTTCCCATTCTCTCTAAAGCCTGACCATGTACATGTGTCGATGTGTCTCTGCTCAGAGGGGATCGCACGTGTCTACTCAGGCTGCACAGGGGCTGAGCTTTGAAATTTGATTTCCACAGTATAAAGTCTGCCTTTTACCGCTTCTACTCTAGAAATGTATTCTGACATTGGATTTAAATTCTTTTGCAGCCCTGCCATAGATCATTTATTTCTCTTAAATTAAATAAATTATTTTTTCTTCATGTTCTGTTAAATTTTAATTGGATCCTGCTGAAATTTCAACTCCACTTGATTTCCTCAGGAGGATCTGAGAGCTCATATGGTAGAGGCTATGCTACCTAGCATAACGTTAAAAATCACAAATGCATTAAAACTGTCTTCTGGACTCTGAGATAGATAATTTCTAGAAACAGTTTTGCACCTGTAATACTTCTTTATCTGGCTCTGTCTTGTATTTACGAATGGACAGTATTATTTTTTTTAATTTAATTTTTTATTTGTGGCCAGCTAAAAGATAGTATGGTCCTGGAACAAAATATAGACCAGTAGAACAAGATAGAAAGCCCAGAGATAAACCCACACACCTATAGGCAATTTATATTTGGCAAAGGAGGCAAGAATAGACAACAGAGAAAAGACAATCTCTTCAATAAGCGGTGCTGAGAAAACTGGACAGCTATGTGTAAAAGAATAAAATTAGAACACTCCCTAACACCACTTATAAAAATAAACTCAAAATAGATTAAAGATCTAAATGTAAGACAAGAAACTATACAACTCTTAAAGGAAAACGTAGGCAGAATACTATGACATAAATAACAGCAAGATTCTTTCTGACTCACCTCCTAGAGTAATGTAAGTAAAAACAAAAAATAAGTAAATGGGACCTAATTAAACTTAAAAGCTTTTGCACAGTGAAGGAAACTGTGAACAAGGTGAAAAGACAACCCTCAGAATGAGAGAATATAATACCAGAGGAATCAACTGACAAAGGATTAATCTCCAAAATACACAAGCAGCTCATGCAGCTGAATACAAGGGAAAAAAAAAAAAAAACTAATCAAAAGTTGGGCCAAAAACCTAAACAGACATTTCTCCAAAGAAGATATACAGAGGGCTAATAACCACATGAAAAGATGTTCAACATCACTCATTATTAGAGAAATGAAAATCAAAACTAAAATGAGGTATCACCTCACACCATTCAGAATGTATCAAAAAATCTGTAAACAGAAAATTCTGGAGAGGGTGTGGAGAAAAGGGAAGCCTCTTGCACTGTTGTTGGGAATGTAAATTGATACAGCCACCATGAAGAACAGTGTGGAGATTCCTTAAAAAACTAGGAATACAACTATCACATGACCCAATAATCCCACTATTGGGAATATACCCTGAGGAAATAAAACTGAAAAAGACATATGTACCACAATGTTCATCACAGCACTATTTACAGTAGCTAGTACATAGAAATAACCTAGATGTCCATCAACAGATGAATGCATAGAGAAGTTGTGATACATCTATGTAATGGAATATTATTAAACTACAAAAAGGAACACATTTGAGTCAGTTCTAATGAGGTAGGTGAACTAAAGCCTATTATACAAAGTGAAGTAAGTCAGAAAGAGAAAAACACACATTTTATATTAATGTATATATATGGAAATTCTATCCTTTATTGTGCCCATCTATGCACAGAAAGTTCCCTTGGTATCTCTAATTTTCTTGAAGAGATCTCTAGTCTTTCCCATTCTGTTGTTTTCCTCTATCTCTTTGCATTGATCTCTGAGGAAATCTTTCTTATCTCTCCTTGCTATTCTTTGGAACTCTGTGTTCAAACTCTCTCTTGAGAGTCCCTTGGACTGCAAGGAGATCCAACCAGTCCATCCTAAAGGAAATCAGTCCTGAATATTCATTGGAAGGACTGATGCTGAACCTGAAACTCCAGTACTTTGGCCACCTGATGAGAAGAACTGACTCACTAGAAAAGACTGTGATGCTGGGAAAGATGTAAGGCAGCAAGAGAAGGGGACAACAGAGGATGAGATGGTTGAGTGGCATCACCGACTCAATGGACATGAATCTGGGTAAACTCCAGGAGTTGGTGATGGACAGGGAGGCCTGGCGTGCTGCAGTCCATGGGGTCGCAAACAGTTGCCCATGACTGAACGACTGAACTGAACTGATGCCACAACTAAAACCCTGAGCAGACAAATAATGCATAAATAAAATAAATGTTGAAAAATAAGAATAAGACAGAAGAAGGGGGCCAGGGGCTGCCTCAGAAAGCTCTGTGAGTGTGTTGGTTTGCACATGGAAATGACTGAAATCAAACAAATGAAAAACAATGTTATTAAGAGAGATGCACTGGCAAAAGAACCACCAGCAGGATTAAAAGAGATGGTGACTATTTGAGATGTACAATGGCTTTGCATAGATGTGTAACTTCTGGAACTAGTGAGCAAGCTATTCAAGCACAAAGAAGGTATGTTCTTCAATGCTCTCTTCAGAGTTAACAAAGTTTACTCATATAATGAATAAGAATTGTCCAGAAGTAGAGCTGAAGGCCACTAAGAAGGACAGATTGGAGAATATCCAGGAAGCAAAATTATCTCATAATCAAGAAATATTTTATGTTCCTTGAAAAACCTGGCCAACAGAATTCCAGAATTACTATGGGTCACTGATGACTATATACCACTCACATCCCTCTGAATAGTAGTATTAATTGTGGATATCTAGCTCTTATTCCACTATTAACCTTGAGTATTTAGGAATTAGAATACAGAATGAATGAATGTGTGTATGTGTTTGTGTGTTCATGTGCCACCAACTTTTAAAAGCTCAGTTTGGACCTGCTATAGAGATTAAGACCCTTGAGAGTCCCTTGGACTACAAGGAGATCCAACCAGTCCATCCTAAAGGAGATCAGTCCTGGGTGTTCACTGGAAGGGCTGATATTGAAGTTGAAACTCCAATACTTTGGCTACCTCATGCGGAGAGCTGACTCATTTGAAAAGACCCTGATGCTGGGAAAGATCGAGGGCAGGAGGAGAAAGGGATGACAGAGGATGAGATGGTTGGATGACATCACAGACTCAATGGACATGAGGTTGGGTAAACTCCGGGAGTTGGTGATGGACAGGGAGACCTGGAGTGCTGTGGTTCATGGGGTCACAAAGAGTCAGACATGACTGAGCGACTGAATTTAATTGATTGATAGAGATTAAATGTGTGTGTATGCTCAGTAACTCAGTTGAGCCTGACTCTTCGAGACCCCATGGACTGAAGCCCACCAGGTTACTCTGTGAGATTTCCCAGAAAGAATACTGGAGTGGGTTGCCATTTCCTTCTCCAGGAGGTTTTCCCATCCCAGGGATCACACCCCGGTCTCCAGCTTGATAGGCAGATTCTTTAACACTGAGCCCTAGGAAAGCCCAATAGAGATTATTAATATCTTCTCAAATATGAATCTGATTGTTATGACTGGATTGTATTTTTGGCACATCTTCCTTGGGGGAAGGGTTGCCAATCTTTACTATCAGTAAAAAAGATGTTTGTGATTTGGATACCCTGGTGGCTCAGTGATAAAGTATCTGCCTGCCAATGCAGGAGATCCAAGAGATGTAGGTTCAATCCTGGGGTTGGGAAGATCCCCTGGAGTAGAAAATGGCAACCTGCTCCAGCATTCTTGCCTGGGAAATCCCATGGACAGAGGATCTGGGTGGGCTACAGTCCATGGGGCTGCAAAGAGCTGGATATGACTGAGCATACACACTCACAGATGTTTGTGACCAAGACTGTGGATATTGTTCTTTGTACTATTGTGTTATTTTCCTCTTGCTTTTTAGTGATTATGCATCACTATGTTGCTATACAATCACCGTGCTTTCCTAGGGGAAGGAATAACCTTCTCCACCCATGAACATGAGCTTGGCCTCCTGGCTTATTTGGCCCATAAGATAATCCAATGGACATTGGCAAGTTGATCTCTTGTTCCTCTGCCTTTTTTAAATCCAGATTGAACAGCTGAAAGTTCACAGTTCATGTACTGTTGAGGCCTGGCTTGGAGAATTTTGAGCATTACTTTCCTAGCATGTGAGATGAGTGCAATTGTGTGGTAGTTTGAGCATCATTTGGCATTGCCTTTCTTTGGGATTGGAATGAAAACTGACTTTTTCCAGTCCTGTGGCCACTGTTGAGTTTTCCAAATTTGCTGGCATGTTGAGTGCTTCTGTTAGGTCCATACCATTTCTGTCTGAAGTTGTGGCATTTGAGTTCCTAAGTTGCAGCATGTGGGATCTTTAGTTGGGGCATGCAAGCTCTTAGTTGTGGTGTATAGGATCTAGTTCCCTGATTGGGGACTGAACTTGAGCCCCCTGCATTGGGAGCATGGAGTCTTAACCACTGGACCAACAAGGAAGTCCCTGACTTGCCCTTATGTAACGTTATATTGAGTTTATTAGACGTCACTCTGAAGCCAGTCTTGGTCCATTTTCTGTGTCTTATTTTGTTCAACTGAAATGATTTATCTGTAGCTACCATAATCTATTCGGACTTATGAACCAAGAGCAGATGACAATTATAGGTATCCCCTGGTTTTGGAAAGTTTGCCTTAGGCCACTTCACTTTTACAGAAGACATGTTTTTTTATATGGGTTTTTGTTTTCATTAACCAAAAAAAAATCTGAAGAGATTTTTAGCTTTTGCTTAAAAAGGCAAAAAGACAAACTAGCTTTGCACCTGTGTTTTGCAGTGAGCTGTTGCAGAGGCAGTGCACACTCAAAGCACCCAACCAAGCTCCTTTCCTGGGTACGACACTCCACATCCCAGCATCAAGCTGCTTGAACTTCCCATGAGCCTTGAACTTCCCATGAGCATCTCTGCTTTGTCACAGTTTATCTTGTTCTCCACCAGCATCATGTCCTACAGTACGGTAATTGCTTCTTCACTTTATTGCTATTTTGACTTAATGAAAGTTTTCATAGGAACTCCCTACTTTCCCATAGGGACGTGAACCTGTATCTTAATTTGGTCTTTGCTCTGGGTTAATTATAATTTTGAGTCTTTCAAGAACTTCCAAGTTTTTCAACCCTGCAAGTCCTTAGTTGTCTGCACTGTCTTATTGCTCTTTCACTCCTTGCTAACTAGCGAGTTCTATTCTGGTCTCATCTTTGTTTTCTTAAATACAGCCAATAGCAAAAGCACACGTGATAAAGTTCTGGGTTTTACCCCTTTTGCCAAAAGTCACAAGTTAATTAGGTACATTAAATGACTTAAATGTTATTGTAAAAAACATTGTTCATTTCAGTTCAGTCACTCAGTTGTGTCTGACTCTTTGCAACCCCATGAATCTCAGCACGCCAGGCCTCCCAGAGTCCACCCAAACCCATATCCATTGAGTCGGTGATGCCATCCAACCATCTCATCCTCTGTCATCCCCTTCTCCTCCTGCTTTCAACCTTTCCCAGCATCAGGGTCTTTTCCAATGAGTCAGCTCTTCACATGAGGTGGCCAAAGTATTGGAGTTTCAGCTTCAACATCAGTCCTTTCAATGAACACCCAGGACTGATCTCCTTTAGGATGGACTGGTTGGGTCTCCTTGCAGTCCAAGAGACTCTCAAGAGTCTTCTCCAACACCACAGTTCAAAAGCATCAATATTTCTGCACTCAGCTTTCTTTATAGTCCAACTCTCACATCCATACATGACCACTGGAAGAACCATAGCCTTGACTAGACGGACCTTTGTTGGCAAAGTAATGTCTCTGCTTTTTAATATGCTATCTAGGTTGGTCATAACTTTCGTTCCAAGGAGTAAGCGTCTTTTAATTTCATGGCTGCAATCACCATCTGCAGTGATTTTGGAGCCTCCAAAAATAAAGTCAGCCACTGTTTCCACTGTCTCCCCATCTATTTCCCATGAGGTGATGGGACCAGATGCCATGATCTTAGTTTTCTGAATGTTGAGCTTTAAGCCAACTTTTTCACTCTCCTCTTTCACTTTCATCAAGAAGCTCTTTAGTTCTTCTTCACTTTCTGCCATAAGGGTGGTGTCATCTGCATATCTGAGGTTATTGATATTTCTCCCAGCAATCTTGATTCCAGCTTGTGCTTCCTCCAGCCCAGCGTTTCTCATGATGTACTCCGCATATAAGTTAAATAAGCAGTGTCACAATATACAGCCTTGACGTACTCCTTTTCCTATTTGGAACCAGTCTGTTGTTCTATGTCCAATTCTAACTTTTGCTTCCTGACCTGCATACAGATTTCTCAGGAGGAAGGTGAGGTGGTCTGGTATTCCCGTCTCTTTCAGAATTTTCCACAGTTTTTTTTTTTTTTCACAGTTTTTTAAGATCCACACATTCAAAGGCTTTGGCATAGTCAATAAAGCAGAAATAGATGTTTTTCTGGAACTCTCTTGCTTTTTCGATGATCCAGCAGATGTTGACAATTTGATCTCTGGTTTCTCTGCCTTTTCTAAAACCGGCTTGAACATCTTGAAGTTCACAGTTCATGTATTGCTGAAGCCTGGCTAAGAGAATTTGTGGTTGTTTGAGCATTCTTTGGTATTGCCTTTCTTTGGGATTGGGATGAAAAGTGACCTTTACCAGTCTTATGACCACTGCTGAGTTTTCCAAATTTGCTGGCATATTGAGTGCAGAACTTTCACTGCATCTTCTTTCAGGATTTGAAATAGCTCAACTGGAATTCCATCACATCCACTAGCTTTGTTCATAGTGATGCTTCCTAAGGCCCGCTTGACTTCACATTCCAGGATGTCTGGCTCTAGGTGAGTGATCACACCATCATGATTATCTGGGTCATGAAGATCATTTTTGTATAGTTCTGTGTATTCTTGCCACCTCTTCTTAATATCTGTTGCTTCTGTTAGGTCCCTACCATTTCTGTTCTTTATTGAGCCCATCTTTGCATGAAATGTTCCCTTGATATCTCTAATTTTCTTGAAGAGAGCTCTAGTCTTTCCCATTCTGTTGTTTTCCTCTATTTCTTTGCATTGATCACTGAGGAAGGCTTTCTTATCTCTCCTGGCTATTCTTTGGAACTCTGCATTCAAATGGGTATATCTTTCCTTTGTCCCTTTTCTTTTTGCCTCCCTTCTTTTCACAGCTATATTTATGGCCTCCTCAGACAGCCATTTTGCTGCCTAACGTTCCTAAAATGTTACAAAAGATTGTTTTTATAATTGTTACAAATGTTACAAAACATTGTTATGAATTTCATTAATACATAAAATTTTATCAATACACAAAACAGGTTGCCATTTTCCATCCACCAATTATAGTTGATTTTCAGCCCTGGAGCCAGGACCACATATGCTGCTTTTTCTATGTGGCTGTGCTTCACTTCTTACACAGTTTTTGAACCACTCAGCTTTGCTGTGTTAATAAACCACCTCCAAAATATCAGTGACTCACAGCAGCATGTATTCATTCCCCTTCGTTGGCTTTAGTTGTTGACAGCTCTGCTCGTGTTCCACTTTTTCCTTCATTTCAGGATGAAAAGAAATTACTCTATATTGTGACATGCTGTCTTGTGGCAGATTAAAAAAATAAACAAAACAAGAGTTGGATAAAACCTACCGTGGCTCTCAATGTTTCTGTTTGGAATCGACATCCTGTCACATCATTCACCAAGAGTAAGCACGTGGTCAAGTAAGTAACTAACGGGCTTAAGTAAGTGCACTCAATACTTACTTCCTGCTGGAAGGCACTGCCAATCCAAGGCAAGCAACTGATAAATAATCCTTTTCAGGGAAGTGGGTAGTAAATAATTGGGAATAATTATAATCATGATGTCACAAACGGTCTGATACTTCTTTATCCCTTGATGCAGTCTATAAAAAGCTCATTAATTTTCTGCTTCTTTCTGTTCCCAAACTCTGTGACACAGTTTAGATAGTTGCTCAGTCACTAAGTCATGTACAACTCTGCGACCCTATGGACTGCAGTATACCAGGCTTTCCTGTCCCTCACCATCTCTTGGAGCTTGCTCAAACTCATGTCCATTGAGTTGGTGATGCCATCCAACTATGTCATCCTCTGTCATCCCCTTCTCCCCCTGCCCTCAATCTTTCCCAGCATCAGGGTCTTAGATAGTTAGCTTTGTGTTTGTCCTTGACTTCTTCACTTCCACCCAGTTGTATGTCCTTCCAACTTTCTATGTAAGTGCTCAGCTTCACCTAATTATTTTAGCCTGGAAACACACCAGGAACCAAATTTACAAAAGTAAATCTCATCTGGAATTGGCCCTCTGCCCTAAGTCTCATATATATAGTTTAAGTGAGTTGCAGTCCTTTTGGTGAAGATGAAGCCTGCTCTTGAGAGGCTTCATTTTCTGGAGGTTTAGTTGAGGTTCTCATTTGCTGGCTGGCTATTGACCTCTCTCTTCCTGGAGGGTTGGTCCTCTTTTTAATGCTTGTTGAGTGTCTTAGTGTCTTGCGTCAACATTTCACAGATATATACCAAGATCTCTGCAAAGTCCTTTCCCAGCTCCTCCAGCAATTCCTCATCAATCCAGTTATTTTAGAGAGCAGAAATCGGCTGAATTAAGACTAGATTTTCTGTTCCCTGTGGACATTGTAATTTAAACACTAACCAGCTCAATCAAGGCAAGCTTCACTCTAGAACAACGTATTCCCAGGTACTCTGGTCTTCCTATTATCCCATTCAGAATCTGCTTTAGTTAAAGTTATATATAGATTTTAAACTTTGAGGTAAATGTACATGTATTTGATTTGAGTTTGACTCCCTAATGTTGGTGAAATACTTGATAAAATATTTCTCAGTAAATGATTACAAAAAATAGCTAACTGATTTAAATACAGTTATTTTTTGCTTTCTTTTTACTATCATCATTTTAAAGAACTAATATTGGTTCATCACAGTTCTGAAAATTCATAAGGGGTCCTCATAGTGGATGAAATACAAAATTGTGTGTGTGTGTGTGTGTGTGTGTGCAGTGAAGGACCAGGAGGCCTGGCGTGAAAGGTCTGGCGTGCTGTAGTCCAGAGTCACAAAGCGTTGGACAGGACTTAGTGACTGAACAACAACTAATCAATTAGACCCCCAGTGGTTTTAATAATTGACAGCTAACAAGCTGTAATTTTGTTAAAGCACAGAGTATATGTTTGTATATTATAGACCTGGTGAGAGAGAGTATGTATAATAGTCATTTTTGATATTATGTAATTGACGATTTAGCATCTTAAAATCAGAAGCCAAGCTAAAGGCCAGAGTTGCCTACTTATAGCCATATGGTCCCCATGCTTTCTTAGGCATGCAAATATCATATTATCAAACCTCCAGGCTCTATGCTGCAGCTGCTGCTGCTAAGTCGCTTCATTCGTGTCCGACTCTGTACGATCCATAGATGGCAGCCCACCAGGCTCCCCAGCCCTGGGATTCTCCAGGCAAGAACACTGGAGTGGGTTGCCATTTCCTTCTCCAATCCATGAAAGTGAAAAGGGAAAGTGAAGTTGCTCAGTTGTGTCCGACTCTTAGCGACCCCATGGACTGCAGCCTACCAGGCTCCCCTGTCCCTGGGATTTTCCAGGCAAGAGTACTGGAGTGGGGTGCCATTGCCTTCTCCACCAAGCTCTATAGTCATAAATACTTCTTATGTATTGGTTAAAATTTAGTTTTCAGGTAAAAATGGACATCAAAAAGACATGGTTTTGTATAAAGATGTACAAAGGAAACACGTGAATCTCAGTAGGCATATTATTTAGAAACAAACTAAATATAGTAATATAGACTATACAAGTATTTCCACACCTATAATTTGTAGAACTGCAGATATTTGAAATGTACATTCCTCACAAATTCTTTGTGTCTTTTAAATGTTAATTAAGTCAGTCCTCATCACAGTACTAGAATTTTAAGACTATAGTCAACAAAGGAACACACCACAGCAATAAAAACAGTCTCTAAAGGTAGCTATCAGGCAGTTTGCAGAGCATTATTCAGAAGATTTATAGATGTTTAGTTTTCCATCAAACATCTTAAAGCCAAGTATATATATTTGTAATAATTCAAAATCCTAAAGGATTTGGTCTGAATGCTTTACCCTTGTTATGATTTCAGCATTCAAATTCTATATATACACACAAAGAGAGAGAGAAAGTTAACAACATGATCTATCATTTAACAATTAGGTCAGTTGGTAAAGAATCCACCTGCAATGCAGGAAACCCAGGTTTGATTCCTGGGTTGGGAAGATCCTCTAGAGAAGTGATAAGCTACCCACTCCAGTATTCTTGGGCTTCCCTTGTGGCTCAGCTGGTAAAGAATCCACCTGCAATGTGGAAGACCGGGGCCTGATCCCTTGGTTGGGAAGATCCCCTGGAGAAGGGAAAGGCTACCCACTCTAGTATTCTGGCCTGGAGGACTCCATGGACTGTATAGTCCATGGGGTCACAAAGAGTCGGACACGACTGAGTGACTTTCACTTTCACTTTCTTTTCTTTCACATGTATTACATGTGTTCTGGTGGATCATGGGCCTGCCTTTGTGCTCAGACTGTCGAGTTTCTCTTAGGCATCTTGGCACCTACGAAGTTTGATGATGAAACTCTGTCTTTGTTTCTCTGTGACTTCCATGCTGCTGGACAGATTAAAAAAAAAAAAACACACACACATTGTTTAGATTAGAATCATTTAACCTCATTGTTAGGATTTCATGTCTCTTCTCTCCCCACCTGGGATTTCTCATAATGAGTTGTTCTTACCTGTCCTCATTTAATTGATAGACCTCTCCTACAGGACTGACACATGCTTACATAATGAGAAGAATAACACTGGAAACTTCACCATCAGTGAAGTAAGGTGCTAAAAAGAAATCCTAGTTAATATTTTGTCATCTCTGAATGTATTTGTTTTAAATTATAGTTTTCATGTTGATCTTACAAAGACCTGTCATAGTCATCATGTACAGTACAAGCTGAGGTGACAGTTCCCATCCAAAAATATGGTCATAGTTGGATCCACTAAGGTGTGAAGACATAGACACGCATGCCTCTCCCAGCTGTGCCTCACTCTTTTCATTAAGCTCTCTCTGTCCTCTTTGGTTATTTCACCACCAAGCTGCTTGAAAGAGGCTTGGTGTTCACACTTCCTCAGCTCCCGCTCTAACATTTTAAATTATTAATCTCTAGTGTCACACTCTGCTCTTGAGACTCTCATCAATGATCATCTAGGATCTGGTTGATAAATAAAAGGCACAGTTCATTTTACCTGACATCTATGTCGTCACTTTAACTGAAAGGGCCCTCACAGCTATGCCAGCACCTCAGCAGTTTATGCATGTCTGGACCCAATTTGCACTTCTCAAATAGGTCTACATGGTCCAGCCGCACGCAGAGCTCCACCAATGAAAACACAGTGCGTTACTCTGTCACAAGCTTCCACTACCCTCCTGTATTTTCTGTATCTCTAAATGGTATAACCCTCTACCTGCTCTTTAAAAGTAAGCGTTCTAGGCTGAATGTGACTCTTTTCATTCCCAGCAAAAGTTAGCCATCATTTCGGGTTTAGTTCATGTGAGCGTCTCTGTTGAATGGCTTCTCCTCCACTCTGTTACTGCCTGCATCCTTATAGCAGTAGCCTACTTTGCATTATTATCTTTCCACACATAGCCATCAAATTTACTATTTTAAGAAGCAAAACTGCTTCAGTTTTTTAGAAGTCACATTTTCTTTCCCACAGGACAAAATCCAAACTCTTCATCCTTTCACAGTATGACTCCTATTTTCCACTTAAATATCCAGCCACTAACCTTGTAACCCTTCTCCGTTTCTGCCCCAATTAACTTCTTTGCAGTTCTCTCCCTTCACACATTTTCTTTCTTTGAACTTTGGTTATTAACGATATCAAACCCTCTTCTTTTATCAAACTATCTGTTCCCCAATTTAAATATGAGTTCAACAGACAATATCTTCCATAATCCCTCTGAAAATCTAATTACTTGACATCCTGTGCCCTGTGCATTCGGTTCAGTTCAGTCACTCAGTCATGTCCAAGTCTTTGAACCCCATGGACCGCAGCACACCAGGCTTCCCTGTCCATCCCCAACTCCCAGAGCTTGCTCAAACTCATGTCCATTGAGTCGGTGATGCCATCCAACCATCTCATCCCCTTTTCCTCCTGTCTTCAATCTTTTCCAGCATCAGGATCTTTTCTTTTCTTTTTAATAAATTTATTTTTTAAGTGAAGGATAGTTGCTTTGCAGAGTTTGCTGTTTTCTGTCAGACTTCACCATGAATCAGCCATAGGTATACATAGATCCCCTCCCTCTTGAAACTCCCTCTTATCTCCTCCCGCATCCCACCCCTCTAGGTTCATACAGAGCCCCTGTTTGAGTTCCCTGAACTGCACAGCAAATTCCCATTGGCTATCTATTTTACACATGGCAATGTAGGTTTCCATGTTACTCTTTCCATACAACTCACCCTCTCCTCCCCTCTCCCCTTGTCCATAAGTCTGTTCTCTATGTCTGTTTCTTCATTTCTGCACTGCAAATAAATTCTTCACTACCATCTTTCTTGATTCTGTATATATCTGCTAGAATATGATATTTATCTTTCTCTTTCTGACTTACTTCACTCTCTATAATAGGTTCTAGGCCCACCCATCTCATCAGAACTGACTCAAATGTGTTCCTTTTTATGGCTGAGTAATATTCCATTGTGTATATGTACCACAACTTCTTTATCCATTCATCGTCAATGAACATCTAGGTTGCTTCCATGTTCTAGCTATTGTAAATAGTGCTTCAATGAGTATTGGGTTACATATATCTTTTTCAGTTTTAGTTTCCTCAGGGTACATGACTAGGAGTGGGATTGCTGGGTCATATGGTGGATTTTTTCCCCTAGATTTTTAAGGAATCTCCATAATGTCTTCCTTCCATAGTGGCTGTATCAATTTACATTGCACCAATAGTGCAAGAGGGTTCCCTTTTCTCCATATCCTTTCCAGCATTTATTGCTTGTAGATTTTTTGATGATGGCCATTCTGACCAGTGTGAGGTGATATCTCATTGTAGTTTTGATTTGCACTTCTTTAATAATAAGTGATGTTGAGCATCTTTTCATGTGTTTGTTAGCCATCTGTATGTCTTCTTTGGAGAAATGTCTATTTTAGTCTTTTTCCAACTTTTTTATTGGGTTGTTTGTTCTTCTGGCATTGAGTTGTATGAGCTGCTTGTATATTTTGGAAATTAATCCTTTGTCAGTTGTTTCATTTGCTATCATTTTCTCCCATTCTGAGGATTGTCTTTTCACCTTGCTTATAGTTTCCTTTGCTGTGCAAAATATTTTAAGTTTAATCAGGTCCCACTTATTTACTTTGTTTTTATTTCCATTACTCTAGGAGGTGATTCAAAGAGGACCCTGCTTTGATTTATGTCATCAAGTGTTCTGCCTATGTTTTCCTCTAAGAGTTTACTAGTTTTATAGTTTCTGGTCTTACGTGTAGGTCTTTAATCCATTTTGAGTTTATCTTTGTGTATGGTGTTAGGAAGTGTTCTAATTTCAGTCTTTTACATGTAGCTGTCCAGTCTCCCAGCACCATTTATTGAAGAGACTGTCTTTGCCCCATTGTATATCCTTGCCCCCTTTGTCAAAAATAAGGTACCCATAGGTGCGTGGGTTTATTTCTGGGCTTTCTATCTGGTTCCATTTGTCTATATTTCTATTTTTGTGCCAGTACCATACTGTCTTGATGACCGTAGCTCTATAGTATAATCTAAAGTCTGAAATCAGAAAGGTTGATTCTTCCAACTCCATTCTTCCATCTCAAGACTTCTTTGGTTACTCAGGGTCTTTTGTGTTCCCATATGAGTTGTGAAATTTTTTATTCTAGTTCTGTGAAAAATGCCATTGTTAATTTGATAGGGATCACACTGAATTTGTACATTGCATTTAGTAGTATAGTCATTTTCACAAAATTGACTCTTCCTACCCAGGAACATGGAATATCTCTCCATCTGTTTATGTCATCTTTCATTTCTTCCATCAGTGTAATAATTTTCTGTGTACAGTTCTTTTGTCTCCTTATGTAGGTTTATTCCTATATATTTTCTTCTTTTTGTTGCAATAGAGAATGGGATTGATTCCTTAAAATCTCTTTCTGATGTTTCATTGTTAGTATATAGGGATGCAAGTGATTTCTGTGTATTGATTTTGTATCCTGTAACTTTTTTAAATTCCGTGATTAGCTCTAATAATTTTCTGATAGTATCTTTAGGATTTTCTATATATAGTATCATGTCCTCTGCAAACAGTGAGAACTTTACTTCTTCTTTTCCAATCTGGATTTGTTTTATTTCTTTTTCTTCCCTGACTGCTGTAGCTAGGACTTCAAAATCTATGTTGAATAGTAGTGGTGAAAGTAGACATCCTTATCTTGTTCCTGATCTTAGGGGGAATGCTTTCAGTTTTTCAACATTGAGAATGGCGTTTGCTGCAGACTTATCACATATGGCCTTTACTATGTTGAGGTAGGTTCCTTCTATGCCCATTTTTTGAAGAGTTTTAATCATAAATGGGTGCTGAATTTTGTCAAAGGTTATTTCTGCATCTATTGAAATGATCATATGATTTTTATCTTTCAATTTGTTAATATGGTATATCACATTGATTGATTTGCATATATTAAAGAATCCTTGCATCCTTGGAATAAACCCAACTTGATCATGTTGTATGAACTTTTTAATGTGTTGTTGAAATTGTTTGCTAGTATTTTGTTGAGGATTTTTGCATCTGTGTTCATCAGTGATATTGGCCAGTAGTTTTCTTTTTTTGTGTTGTCTTTGTCTGGTTTTGGTATCAGGGTGATGGTGGCCTCATAGAATGAGTTTGGAAGCATTCCTTCCTCTGCAAATTTTGAAAGCTTTTTAGAAGGAAAGGCATTACCTTATCTCTAAATGTTTGCTAGAATTCACCTTTGAAACCATCTGGTCCTGGGCATCTGTTTTTTTGGGAGATTTTTGATCACAGCTTTGATTTCAGTGCTTGTAATTGGGTTGTTCAAAATTTCTATGTCTTCCTGGTTTAGTCTTGGAAGATTGAACTTTTCTAAGAATCTGTCCATTTCTTCCAGGTTAGAAAAGAAACCTTTGTCCTTTTCTCCTCCTTGAGAACCCCAGACCTCTCTCTCTTCCTCAGGGACCCCAGACTTCATATCAACCTACCTAGAAATTGACTCTCTCACTACTCCATGTTTCTTTTACTTTCCATTTACATGGACTATATTTTTTTCCATCCTCTCACTTTCAGTCTATATGTGTCTTTAGGTCAGAAGCGGGTTTCTTGTAGATAGCATATATATGGGTCTTGTTTTTGTATCCATTCAGCCAGTCTGGTCTTTTGGTTGGAGCATTTAATCCATTTATATTTAAAGTAAGTATTGATATTTATGTTCCAATTGCCATTTTCTGAATTGCTTGGGGTTTGTTTTTGTAGATCTTTTTCTTTCTTGTATTTCCTGACTGTGTAAGTCCCATTAACATTTGTTGTAGCTGGTTTGATGGTATTGCATTCTCTTAACTTTGCTTGTCTGTAAAGTGTTTGATTTCTCCATCAATTTTTAATGAGATCCTTGCCATAGAGTACCCTTGGTTGTAGATTTTCCCCTTTAAGTACTTTAAATATATCCTGCCTTTCCCTTCCAGCCTGCAGAGCTTCTGCTGAAAGATCAGCTCTTAAATGTATGGGATTTCCCTTGTATGTTACTTGTTGATTTTCCCTTGCTGCTTTTAATATTCTTTCTTTTTGTTTAATCTTTGTTAGTTTGATTAGCATGTGACTTGACAGGTTTCTCCTTGGGTTTATCGTGTACCAGACTCTTTGCACCTCTTGGGCTTGACTATTTCCTTTTCCATGTTGGGGATATTTTCAGCTATTATCTCTTCAAAATTTTTCTCATACCCTTTCTTTTACTCTTCTCCTTCTGGGACCCCCATCATTCAAATGTTCATGTGTTTAATATTGTCCCAGAGGTCTCTGAGACTATCCTCATCCTTTTCGTTCTTTTTACTTTATTCTGCTCTTCAGCAGTTATTTCTACCGTTTTATCCTCTAGATCACTGATCCATTCTTCTGCTTTGGATATTCTGTTATTGATTCCTTCTAGAGTATTTATAATTTCAGTAATTGTGTTATCTCTGTGTTTATTCTTCAATTTTTCTATGTCTTTGTTAATTGATTCTGGCATTTTCTCCATTATATTTTCAAGGTTTTTGATCATCTTTACAATCACTATTCTGAATTCTTTTTCAGGTAGTTTGCCTATTTCCTCTTCATTTATGTGGACTTCTGTGTTTCTAGTTTGTTCCATCATTTGTGCAGTATTTCTCTGCCTTTACATTATTTTTTTAACTTATTGTGTTTGAGGTCTCCTTTTCCCAGGCTTCAAGGTTGAATTCTTTATTATTTTGCTTTCTGCCCTCCTAAGTTTGGTCCAGTTTTGTGTAAGTTTCATATAGGGTGAGATTTGTGCTGTTTTTTTTTTTTTTCCCTCTTATGTGTAGGGGTGAGTGAGGTGGTAATCCTGTCTGCTGATGATTTGGCTTGTGCTTTTGTCTTGTTTGTTGTTTGAATGAGGCATCCTGCGCAGGGTGCTACTGGTAATTGGGTGATGCTGGGTCTTATATTCAAGTGGTTTCCTTTGTGAGAGTTTTCTATTTGATTCTCCCTAGGGTTAGGAGTTCTCTGGTAGTCTAGGGTCTTGGAGTCAGTGCTCCTACTCCAAAGGCTCATGGGTTGATCTCTGGCCAGGAACAGAGATTCCACATGTGGTTTTTTTATGGCATTAAATGAGATTAAAACAAATACCCAAAAGTGAGAAACCAAAGATGAACCCTAGACAAACAGCAGGTATAAAATTAGACAAATAATAATTAAAATAATGTAATGTACACCTACACATATACCCCCCATAAGCAAAATCAAAACAGCCCAACAAAAATAAGGTACAATAGATTGGCCTGGAGAACAAAGCATATAAAAAATGATATCCACCAGTTAAGAATAAAACTAAATAAAGCACAAACTAGAAAACAAAACTAAAGCAAGGTGCCAACTGAGGAATAAAGAAATGAAAACAAAACCAAAAAATATAGTGAGAAAAAGAAAGAAAAGAAAGAAAGAATAGAAATGCAAAGTTAAATAGAGATAGATAAAGAAGATTTATATATATTAAAGATTACTAGCAAGGGGAAAAGAACAGTAGGAAAAGCAAACAAAGGAATAAATGTAGAAAAATAATCATAGCTTAAAAAAATTTTTTTAATTAAAATTTAAAAAAGAGAGAAAAAAAGGGGGGGGTTACTCCACAGAACTGCAAAAGGCCAATGTAGAGGCAGAGGTTTATAACAGCAATAAAAGATGTAGTTAAAAAAATTCAAAAGCTTAATTTGATTTCATAGTGCTAATAAAATTGACAACTACAACAGAGGAGGGGGGAGGAAAAAAAATCCTAAAGAAACTACAGAACAAGTCAAAATTTAAGAATAATAAATGTTTTCCTTGAATCTCTGATGTCAGCATCCTATCCCTCTCTGGGAGTCACAGTCCACCTTGACTCCCTAGGATGCCCTCCAACAACGTGTTGGTCTCTGGACCTGCTGTGGGGGCAGCTCAGATTCTAATCTGATCCTACTCCTGTGTGTTCTTGCCTCCAATGTCCACAGCTATCAGAACCAGTGTGTTTTCTTTTGTGCGAGCTCTTGGTTTCCTTTTGTATATTGCATAGACACAGTGTCTGCCTAGCTTTAATCATGTGAATTTAATCTGAAGCTTGTAAAGCTGGTGGGAAGTTTTGGGTCTACTTCCTTAGCCACACTGCCTCTGGGTTTCAATTGTGGTTTTATTTCCACTTCTGCATGTGGGTCGTCCACTGGGGTTTGGCTGCCCTGGAGGACTTGGGTCTGCCCCAGTGAGTGCCAGGTGTGGAGGTGGTGCAGCTGCTTGGGTCCCAGGGGCTCTGGCAGCACCAGGTACTCAGGGGAGTTGGCGGCTAGGGCAGCAGGAAATGTAGTGCTCTAGAAGGGTATGGCAGCCAGCATTGGCCAATACACTCCAGTATTCTCGCCTGGAGAACCCCACTGACAGAGAAGCCTGGAAGGCCACAGTCCACAGGGTCACAAAGACATGGACACAACTGAACTGACCCCACGTGCATAGATACAAGACTATTTTTGCCTGTGGCAGCTCTGCCCCAGTGAGGATTGAGCGTGAATGTGGCGCAGCTGCTTGGGACACAGGGGCCCTGAGAGAGTGCCTCAGCTGCAGGAGTTATGGCCTGATCCGAGTCTTTTATCGGGGCTCTGGTAGTTGGTAATCACAAGGCCTCTTTGGCTAGTCTTTCTCCATAGCTCCACTCGCTCAGGCACTTAGAGGGCTCCCTTGCCTGGGGTCTTTCTCTGTTGTTTGGTGCATCAGGCACATAAAAGGGCCGCCTAGCTAGGGTCTACCTCTGTAGATTGGCGCTTGAGGCACTTAAAGGGGCACCCTGGATGAGGTCCTACTCTGTTGTTCCACGGGTCAGGAGCTTGACAGGCCAGCCTCTCTATTGTTCATCTGTGGATGCTGGCTTGTGGGGAGAGAGACGCTATGGTGGTGGCTCCACCCCCTACGCATGACTCAGCAGTATCGCCTTAGTTCCAAGGCTGCCTGGCTTTCCTCGACAGCATTTCCCGCCATAATCTCCTCCCTCAGTTCAGGTCCCCTCTGTCTGCCCCTCCACAGTCAACAGCAGCCCTTACCCTAGGACTGCTCCACAATCCCTACACTCCAGCTCCCAGCTGCTATCCCTTCCAGGGGACCTGCATCCCTGTCCGGGGTAGGTATGGCTGTGGCAAGGACTGTCTGATTCTCATTCCATTTAGGCTGCCACAGATCAGCTGCTTCACTCTCAGCCTTAAATGTTTCTCCTCTGATCCAGATAGTTGCCCTAATGTGGGGATTGGACCCCTGCTTCAGTTCCCCCACCAGCTGAGGGCAGGTTCAGTCCTACTAACATTACCATCAGGGTCTTTTCCAATGAGTCAACTCTTCCCATCAGATGGTCAAAGTATCAGAGCTTCAGCTTCAGCATCTGTCCTTCCAGTGAATATTCAGGACTGATTTCCTTTCGGATCGACTGGTTAGATCTCCTTGTAGTCCAAGGGACTCTTAAAGAGTCTCCTCCAACATTCTCCAACACCACAATTCAAAAGCACCAATTCTTTGGCTCTCAGCTTTCTTTATGGTCCAAGTCTTACATTCATACATGACTACTGGAAAAACCATAGCTTTGCCTATACAGACTTTGTCAGTAATGTCTCTACTTTTTAATATGCTGTGTAGGTTTGTCATAGCTTTTCTTCCAAGGAGTAAGCATCTTTTCATGGCTGCAGTGACCATCTGCAGTGATTTTGGAGCCCAAGAAAATAAAAGTACATCAATGTTTCCTCATCTGTTTGCCTTGAAGTGATGGGACCACTGCCATGATCTTAGTTTTTTGAACGTTGAGTTTTAAGCCAGCTTTTTCACTCTCTTCTTTCACTTTCATCAAGAGGCTCTTTAGTTCCTTTTCGCTTTCCACCATAAGGGTGATGTCATCTGCATATCTGCAGTTATTGATATTTCTTCTAGTAATCTTGATTCCAGCTTGTGCTTCATTTCACATGATGTACCTGCATATAAGTTAAATAAGCAGGGTGACAATATATACCCTTGACATACTCCTTTCCCAATTTGGAACCAGTCTGTTGTCCCATGTCCTATTCTAACTGCTGTTTCTTGACCTGCATACAGATTTCTCAGGAGGTAGGTAAGGTGGTCTGGTATTGATTTCTTGAAGAATTTTCCTCAGTGATCCACATGGTCAAAGGCTTTAGCATAGTCAATGAGGCAGAAGTAGATGTTTTTTTTTCTGAAACTCTCTTGCTTTTTCTATGATCCAATTGTTGATGAGTATTTCTGCCTGCAGCCAGGATGTGTTGCATTGGATCTGCTGAGTCAGAGGGTTCCCCAGGCTCCCTTTGAGGACGTAGGAACCGTTGATTCACACTTGCTTCTTCAGCACCATGCACTTCGAATGAGTTGATTAAAATCTTTACTGCCTGCGCTGCCTACCAAGCAGTGCCTGAACTCAGGCGCTCAGACCTCCACGGCATTTTCCCCAGTGCCTACTTGCCACTCGTATCAGCTTACAATGCCTTCTTATCCCTGCCTCCGAGTTGCTGCTATGATCAAGTTGCTCCTAAACCCTAGACCCTGTTCATTACACAGAAAAATCCCCTCCTATGAGCACTTTAATCCAGAGCTGGTAGCTGACTGATTAGATGGCAGTGCTATTATATGAATGTAGGCTGGTACCAAACCCACACCAATTAAATATCCTGATTATCCACCCTCTCCATATCACATGAGGTATAGAACATCTGTGTCTGACTTTATTATTATTAGTTATAATACATGAGTTCTAGAGGTGTGTTGGAGCCAGCTCCTAATGAGTCGTGGGAGCCCATTGTTATATCTTCAGGGATTTTTGTGCATAACTTGTTCAATACTGAGATTGTTTAAAAATTAAATTATGTAAAATTATAATTAAATTATATTAAAAAAGAAATAGTAAATACTCAAAGCTCATTGTTTCATAATCAGTTTGCTGCTATATGTTATGAGGTTATAGATGTCTAGTGTGAGGACGCTGCAATGCGGTGGTACTGTGCCTCTCAACATCACCTTCAATAACGCTGCACAGCTTGAGTCAGATAATGGGAATATTTGTATCACAGCAGTCAGAAAGCTCTACACATCAGGCTTTGAGTTATTGTTTCAACAAAACAAAACAGAAATTGTCTAAACTTCAGAAAATGGTGCAGAAAATACTAATAATGTAGTGTAGGTGTAAAAGTGTGCTGTGTCAATAGCCATTGCATGGAGAACAGCTAAAACTTTGAGGAAACGTTCTTTCAGTTTCAGATAAGAAGCTACTCATGTCATTGTTGAAGGTTTACTTTCAACATATATCTTCACTGTTTCTCTTTTTTCTCACTCATTAATTTAAATGAAAAGATCAAAGAACTCTCATTTTGGAATGACAGTTATTCATCAGATGCTACTATAGCAGTGGGCTGCTAATACAGACATTCAGCCAAACCAACAAAAACATTCTGTGAGAATTGATTGGCTGTATGAAAATGATAATGAAGAATATTGCATGTTATTTTTATTATTTGAACTATGTCTTAAAATGCTTTATATTAACACAACTTACACTGAAATTGTATGTATATGTACACATTTTTTTTAAGAGAGAGCCAGTTTTTATACATTTACCAGTTATCCCCAATAATTTTACATTGCTGTTGCTGTTCAGTCACTAAGTTGTGTCTGAATCTTTGTGACCCCATAGACTGTAGCACTCCAGTCTTCCCTGTCCTTCACTATCTCTTAGAATTTGCTCAAATTCTTGTCCATTGGGTTGGTGATGCCATTCAACCATACATCCTCGGGTGTCCCCTTCTCCTCCTGCTCTCCATATTTCCTAGCACCAGGGTCTTTTCTAGTGAGTCAGCACTTCGCATGAAGTGGCCAAAGTATTGGACATAGTATGCACAAGGAAAAAAAAAAAAAGTAAATGACAGCACTTTTCTATAAATCAGACTGATAATACAACTGAAGAATATTCACAAGAGTTTACATTTTTTAATTCTTTGTTTTGTATATAAAGTAAATTTTTCTAAGTGATTTTCTGAAAAACTTGGAGTTAAAACTGAACTTTCCTTACATTTCTACTATTTCAGGTTTAATTTCAATTGTTTTGTCACCTGCCTGTATGATTGCTACAATGTTTTTAGCATTTTTTTCTTTTTTTCTTTTTTGTTTTGTTTTTATGTTGTTGCTGTTGCTCTTAGTTGCTCAGTCATGTCTGACTCTTTGCGACGACATGGACTGCAGCATGCCAGGTTTCCCTGTCCTTCAAGATCTCCCTGAGCTTGCTCAAACTCATGTCCATAGCGTCAGTGAGTATATCCAACCATCTCATCCTCTGTCACCACCTTCTCCTCCTGCCTTCAATCTTTGAAGCATCAGGGTCTTTTCTAACAAGTCAGCTCCTCACATCAGGTGGCCAAAGTATTGGAGCTTCAGCTTTAGCATTAGTCCTTCCAGTGAATATTCAGGACAGATTTCCTTTAGGATGGACTGGTTGGATCTCCTTGCAGTCCAAGGGATTCTGATGAGTCTTCTCCAACACCATAGTTCAGAAGCATCAATTATTTGATGCTCGGCTTTCTTTATGGTCCAACTCTCACATCCACATATGACTACTGGAAAAATAATAACTTTGAATAAATAGACCTTTGTCAAAAAAGTAATATCTCTGCTTTTAAATATGCTGTCTAGGTTTGTCATAGCTTTTCTTCCAAGGAGCAAGCATCTTTATATTTCATGGCTGCAGTCACCATCTGCAGGGATTGTGGAGCCCAAGAAAATAAAGTCTGTCACTCTTCCCATTTTTTCCCCATCTATTTGCCATGATGTGATGGGACTGGATGCCATGATCTTTGTTTTTCAAATATTGAGTTTTAAGTCAGCTTTTTCACTCTCCTCTTTCACACTTACCAAGAGGCTCTTTAGTACCTCTTTGCTTTCTGCCATAAGGGTGGTGTCATTCTTTCTTTTTCTGTGACCCAGTGGATGTTGACAATATGATCTCTGGTCCCTCTGCCTTTTCTAAATCCAGCTTGAACATCTCAAAGTTCTCAGTTCAAGTACTGTTGAAGAGTAGCTTGGGGAATTTTGAGTATTTCTTTGTTAGCATGTGAGATGAGTGCAGTTATGCAGTAGTTTGAACATTCTTTGGCATTGCCTTTCTTTGGGATTGGAATAAAACTGACCTTTTCCAGTCCCATGGCCACGTCGAGTTTTCCAAATTTGTTGGCATACTGAGTGCAGCACTTTCACAGCATCATCTTTTAGGATATGAAACAGCCTATCTGGAATTCTGTCACTTCCACTAGCTTTGTAGTGATGCTTTTTAAGGCCCACTTGACTTCACACTCCAAGATGTCTGACTCTAGGTAAGTGAACATACCATCGTGGTTTTCTGGGTCATTAGGATCTTTTATGTACCGCTCTTCTGTGTATTCTTGCCACCTCTTAATATCTTCTGCTCTTGTTAGGCGGATACCATTTCTGGCCTTTATTGTGCCCATTTTTGCATGAAATATTCCGTTGGTACCTCTAATTTTCTTGAAGAGATTTCTAGTCTTTCCCATTCTATTGTTTTCCTCTATTTCTTTGCATTGATCACTGAGGAAGGCTTTCTTATCTCTCCTTGCTGTTCTTTGGAACTCTGCATTCAAATGGGTATATCTTTCCTTGTCTCCTTTGCTTTTCACTTTTCTTTTCTCAGCTATTTGTAAGGTCTCCACAGACAACCATTTTTCCTTTTTGCCTTTTTCTGGAAATGGCCTCATGTACAATGTTACGAACCTCTGTCCATAGTCCTTCAGGCACTGTACCTATCAGATATAATCTCTGGAATCTATTTGTCACACTTTCACTGTATAGCTGTAAGGGTTTTGAATTAAGTCATACCTTAATGGCCTAGTGGTTTTTTCTACTTTTTTCAATTTAAGTCTGGATTTTGCCATAAGGAGTTTATGTTCTGAGCCACCTTCAGCTCCTGGTTTTGTTTTTGCTGACTGTATAGAGCTTCAGCTGCAAATAATATAATTAATCTGATTTCAGTTTTCACCATCTGGTGATGTCCTTGTGTAGAATTATCTCTTGTGTTGTTGGAAGAGGGTGTTTGCTATGACCAGTGTGTTCTCTTGTCAAATCTCTGTTAGCCTTTGACCTGCTTCATTTTGTACTCCAAGGCCAAACTTGCCTGTTATTCCGGGTATCTCTTGACTTTCTAGTTTTGCATTCTAGTCCCCTATGATGAAAAGGACATCTTTTTTTGATATTAGTTCTAGAAGGTCTTGTAGGTCTTCATGCTGCTGCTAAGTCGCTTCAGTCGTGTCCGACTCTGTGCGACCCCATAGATGGCAGCCCACCAGGCTCCCCTGTCCCTGGGATTCTCTAGGCAAGAACACTGGAGTGGGTTACCATTTTCTTCTCCAATGTGTGAAAGTGAAAAGTGAAAGTGAAGTCGCTTAGTCGTGTCCAACTCTTAGCAACCCCATGGACTGGAGCGCCCCAGGCTCCTCCATCCATGGGATTTTCCAGGCAAGAGTACTGGAGTGGGGTGCCCTTGCCTTCTCCCTGTAGGTCTTCATAGAATTGTTCAATTTCAGCTTCTTCAGTGTCAGTGGTTGGGATGCAGACTTATTTCTGTGATATTGAATGGTTTGTCCTGGAAACAAACAGAGATCATTCTGTCATTTTGGGGATTGTATCCGAGTACTGCATTTTGGACTCTTTTGTTGAATGTGAGGGCTACTCCATCTCTTCTAAGGGATTCTTGTCCACAGTAGTAGACATAATGGTCATATGAATTAAATTCGCCCATCTCATCTATTTTAGTTCACTGATACCTAAAATGTCAATGTTCACTCTTGCCATCTCCTGTTTGACCACTTCCAATTTGCCCTGAGTCAAGAACCTAACATTCCAGGTTCACATGCAATACTGTTCTTTACAGCATTAGACTTTACTTCAGCACCAGACACATCCACAGCTGGATGTTGTTTCCACTTGGGCTCAGCCTCTTCATTCCTTCTGGAGCTATTTATCTGGTTTTCTCCAGTAGCATACTGGGTACATATCGACCTGGGGAGTTCACCTTTCAGTGTCATATCCTTTTGCCTTTTCATACTGTTCATGGGGTTCTCAAGGCAAGAATGCTGAAGCAGTTTGCCATTCCCTTCACCAGGGGACCACGTTTTGTTAGAACTCTTCACCATGAGCTGTCCATCTTGTGTGGCCCTACAGGGCATGGCTTATAGTTTCATTGAGTTAGACAAGGCTGTAATCCATCTGATCAGTTTGGTTAGTTTTCTGGGATTGTGGTTTTCATTCTGTCTGCCCTCTGATGGATGAGGATGAGACTTGTGGAAGCTTTCAGAAGGGAGGGACTGGCTTTGGGAAAACTAGGTCTTGCTCTGCTGGTCAGGGCCATGCTCAGGAATCTTTAATCCAACTTTCAGCTGATGAGTGGGGCTGTGTTCCCTCCCTATAGTTTGGCCTCAGGACAAGCATATGGTAAGGGTAAAGGTGGTAATGGTGACCTCCTTCAAAAGGACTTAGACCAGCAAGCCATGGCTTCCAGGACTGTTGTAATCAGTGCCTCTGATCCCGCGGCAGGCCATTGTTGACCCACGCTCTGCTGGGTGGCCAAAGTATTAGAGTTTCAGCTATAGCATCAATCCTTCCAGTGAATATTCAGGACTGATCTCCTTTAGGATGGACTGGTTGGATCTCCTTGCAGTCCAAGGGACTCTCAAGAGTCTTCTCCAACACCACAGTTCAAAAGCATCAATTCTTCAGCGCTCAGCTTTCTTTATGGTCCAACCGTCACATCCATACATGACCACTGGTAAAACCATAGCTTTGACTAGAGGGAGCTTTGTTGGCAAAGTACTGTTTCTGCTTTTTAATATGCTGTCTAGGTTGATCAGCTTTTTTTTCAAGGAGCAAGTGTCTTTTAATTTCATGGCTGAAGTCACCATCTGCAGTGATTTTGGAGTCCAAGAAAATAAAGTCTGTCACTGTTTCCATTGTTTCCCCATCTATTTGCCATGAAGTGATGGGACCAGATGGCATGATCTTAGTTTTCTGAATGCTGAATTTTAAGCCAACTTTTTCACTCTCCTCTTTCACTGAATCAAGAGGCTCTTTAGTTCTTCTTTGCTTTCTGCCATAAGGGTAGAGCTGGCCCCAGCTATGCACAATAGTATGTGTAATAATTAGTATTTCCTTATTATATAATATATTAATTTTTTTTATCAATTACAACACTATCTCAGTTCAAATGTATTTATAAAATATAGGCCAAAATCAAGTATATGCTGAATCCATGATAGGAGAATAATTAAAGAGTGAAATAAAGTCTTAATCAATAATCCTTGTTTTCAGGGAATAGAAGCCACATGTACAAGTTTAAATTGGAAAAAAGATAGTATGCTTCTTAGAAATATTTAAAGCCATTTCATAAAATTTAAGTCCAATGAACAATGCCTCAGACTGTAACAAACTCTCTTATTATTCCAGCAATGTTAGGAATCTTCCCCTCTTTCTGTACAGTTCCTCTGTTTTGGTTATTCATGCAAAATCACAGTCCCAGAGGACTCCCATTGCCTCAAGTCAGCTTAATAACCTAATATTTGCCAAAAACTGACCCCATTTAAAAATCCCATTGAGAAAATCATTCATTGGCCCTGTTTGGATCAAGAGTGCCCTCCTCCTTCAATCAGCAATGGATATGAGGTATGCATCAAGGGTAGCCCAGGCTGCAGGTCCCACTCAGGCAGTCCTTAGAAAAGAAATTAGGACTTAGTGTCACTTGAGGTTTTTCTAAGCAACTTTCTAATTAATTTCATGCAGCTTCCTTATTTGGCTTAGTATGTGTTTCATTCCTATTTGATTAGAAGGATAGCCTTAATACAATCATATTTTTGAAGAATATTCTTTCTCTGGGGAGGGTTTTTTTTGTTTTTTTTTTTGTTTTTTTTAGCAAATCTCTATTTTTATAGTACTTATTTTTCTCTTCTAAACTATCTAAAAATGAATATTTTAACATCTTAAAATATTTAACTTTATCCATTTCTGAAATCAAGACCATTACATAATCTGTAGTTTCATTGCATATTATACATAAACCAAATAGGATATAAAATTTATTTATTTATTTATTTTTGGATATAAAATTTAAAACCATTATTTGTTATAGTAATTTTTCTATAGTTTAAAGGCAAAATGTAAATGAAAAATCCACAAAGAAATAATCAACTAAAAGCAGCTTAAGTGCTTTCATTAAAATGTTTCTGATTCATTAATTTGCACATTAACGTGACAAAAATTTTTTAAATCATTATTCCTCTAAGTAAGCACCAGAAATAATGTTTTAATGTCTTGGAGTTCATCAAGTCATGGGAACTTCAAAACAAATATAACCACCAAGCCCAAGTGATCATTTCTTGGCATGACTATATATCAGTTAACACTTTTTATAACCCTAATTATATTTGGAGCGAAGATGGACTATTGATATTGATATAAAACAAAATCTACCATTTGCAAAATATTGGTGTATAAAAAATACATTATTGTCAGGGAAGGGTCAGGGATGGTTGATTTAACTATTCTCAACATGCTGTGTATGGTGAGACTTTTAATGTCTCTGACTCTTAAGCAAACTGAAATGCTATAAATTTGTCCTAACTGAGTAAAGCATGTGGATCTGGTGGGTAGTTTTCTAATAAATACTTATATGCTGTCAGATACACTTGTCAAGATGCCACACTTTTAGGTAAAAGCCATATACTCTGAATAAATAGTTGTGTATCTATAATGAATACTCAGGGGCAGCTAAAGTTACTGTCTACTAAAATTATAAGCCAACAGTTATTTTACAATTTCAGGAAGCACCATAGCTCATAATAGCAGTAATTTAAATGCAAACTGACACAACTGTGTTATTTTACTCTCAATTATCGTCTTATATGTCTTTCTGTGTCACTGTCTACATCTTAAAATGCACTTAATTTGGAGGCTTAAAGAATACAAACCAGTTCATCACAAGAAAACATGCTAACAAATGCTGGATTTCTAAAACAAGGAATGAATGAATGCTTATTAAATTCATATTAGTTATGAATAAAACTATCATCAGTGTAGAGAGGCTATAGCTTGCTTTTCAATATCTGGCATCACTAACAAAAGAATATGTCTTAAGATAAATTAAATTATCAATTCATATAACATGTAGTATATTCTAGCTCTTTGGCTTTTCAAAATCCAATTTCACGTTTCCTAACTTTCACAGGAAAAACATGTATATGCAGTAAGCATTTAACCTGCTATATGCTTTAGATGACACCTAAATGAGTCATTCACGATTCTCTTCTCAATGAGTTTGCAGTCAATCACTGAGAACAGATAGACATACACACACACACATAAAAAGAAAGAAATAACACAAACACTGACTATAACACAGTTTCTTGAGAGAATATGATAAACAATACAATTAATCTCTTGAAACTGACTTTGCGATCACGTACTCATTGGACATGCCGAGTCGCTTCAGTCGTGTCTGACTGTGTGCGATGAACTGCAGCCTGCCAGGCTCCTCTGTCCATGAGATTCTCCAAGGCAAGAATACTGGAGTAGGTTGCCATGCCCTCTCCAGGGGTCTTCCTGACCCAGGGATCCAATCCACTGCGTCTTCTGCATCGCACACAGATTCTTTACCACTGAACCATCTGGGAAGCCCCATGTGCCCATTACTTATCACCATCTGTCCAATATGATCACAAGAACAACTTTAAGAAATTCGCATAGCTGAGGAGTGGTATTTGGGTGGTTATTTCCAATTGTCCCTGTAGACATGTGGTCGTATGGGGTGGCACATGACCAGAGGAAGTTCGGAATGGAGGCAGGGGTAGGGAGAACAGCTAATCTAGAGTCCCCAAAAGGTGGGATGTCAGGAATTTTATGAATGCTACTTAAAATTGGTTAAAAAGTTAAACAATAAAGATGTGATGGTGGTGGTTTAGTCACTAAGCCGTGTCTGACTCTTGCAACCCCATGGACTATAGCCCACCAGGCTCCTCTGTTCATGGGATTCTCCAGGCAAGAATACTGGAGTGGTTTGCCATTTCCTTCTCCAGAAACAGTAATGATAAAACTGTTTATCTTGAAGTGGTAACACAAAGAGAATTTTCCATAATATATAACATTACAGGAAAAAATTATTCTCATTTAATTTTTAAAGTCTTATTATTGAAAATCTTCATTAAGTCAGAAAATCAAATTAAAAGACATACAGATTGGAAGAGTCTTAAAAATCCTATTCTCAGACATCATTTTCAACATATAAAACCCCACACAATCTGCTAAGAAGCTATGACAACAAATGAATGAGTTTAACAAGGGCTCCAGAACACAAGTTAAATATACAAAAAGCAATAATATTTCTACATTTTAGAAATGAAATCTTGGAAGTTTTAAGAGTACCATTCACAACTACAACACAAAAAAATTAAATATATAGATGTAAATCCTACACAAATATGTGCAAGAACTGTCTGCTGCAAAGTATAAGGATACTGCCATATACATGGTCAATTGATTTTCTGCAAAGGTGCACAAGAAAAAGAGAAATGAAATGTACTTGGAATTGTTGCTGTTGCAGACATAATTCTCAAGTGTTTCCAAATAAGCTATTCTATTTAGGCAACTGAATCAGAGGTCAGTTTCAAAATGTGTAAGTAGGTTCTCTATACAGTTTACTGTAACTAAGTTTGGTGAGGAAGGTGTTATTGAAGACAAAATGATGTTTCAGTATCTATTTTAAATCTGTCCTGCCTATTATCAGTTGAAATTTTTAAATGTAAGAATTTACAAATCAATATAGGTGTCTTACAATTGTTTTAATTTTTATTTTAATGAGTTCCTTGATTTTGCTTGTCTTGTTTGCTCATGACTTTTGCAAATTCTTTAATTAATTAATATGATACCTCCAATAATTTTAATATTTTAAAATTGAATTCAGTTGCTATTTTTGAAATAAACCATTTGGAGTAGTAGAACATTAAAATATATCACTTTACTGTCAAGGACAAACTAAAAATTTTAAATGATGAGTTTTAAATTGTGTACGAAAGTCAACTTTTAAATGTTATAAGTGGGGAAACTTTTTTCAAAGGAGTTCCTACTTGTAATTGAATGAAATTATGTTTCATAACATAATAGAATTACATTGAGTCCTAAACTTTTCATAGCATCTATATTTGGCAAAGCATATAGTCATCTAATTTAGCAAATTTCTTCTGTTTAAACACTATTTGTCAAAATCTATGATCTAATGAAGGCCAAACAGACTATACTTGTGAAAATATTTAAGAAAATATTTATACATTTCAAAAACAAACATATAATTAAGAATTCCCTCTTGAATTTACCAGGTAAGCTGTAGAAAAAGTGTCTCCTTAATTTAGAAAAATTATGATCTACAACAAAGCATAAATGAAGGTGTAATTTATTCAAAGTTTTTAAATCCTAAAATACAACTTTGAAGACTGTTGCAGGCAATTTTGTAAGAAATATGTAATAAGACAGAATTTAGAAATAAATTTTTCAGAAAATACTAGTCATAAGAGTATTAAATATTAGATCAGATAAGATTATAAATTTTCATGTATGGAAATATAGCATAGAATAATAGTTTTATTTATGGTATTTTAAAGCTTATATAATCAAAACACATTTATACAATTTCAATTTAAAATGCAGATAGATACATTTTATAGAAGGAATTTGGTTTCAGTGATATTTTGAATATAACTATGTCTATGGTAAAGGATATAATAAACCCAACATTCTGTTCAATAAATATTTTACAATTGTACATAAAATGTAAATAATTAATTTTTGAACATTCACCAACTCTTAGAAGTGTCTCATTTGGGATTACACTTTTTTTTAAACATTTTCTTCTCAACTCTAATTCTGTACTTGAGTCCAGCACAGATTTTCAGGTTAAATGTTTTCACTAATTTTTGTCTCACTCTTGGTTTCTTGCTAGTAAATATATTATCTTTCTATTTGAATGAAACAATAAATATAACTAAAGTGAAAGTTGCTCAGGCGTGTTCAACTCTTTGCGACCTCATGGACTATACAGTCCATGGAATTCTCCAGGCAAGAATACTGGAGTGGGTGTCCTATCCCTTCTCCACGGATCTTCCCAACCCAGGAATCAAATAGGGGTCTCCTGCATTGCAGGCGGATTAAGGGGTGGTTATTTTCATCATCCATTGAAGAAGTATTTGAGAACTTTATTGTAAAACTGGCAAACAGGAGGTGAGGGAGAATTAACAGATCCACAGATAGTCAAGTCCCCGTTTCTTTGTGTTTATTGTCTGTAAAGGAGACATATTTTAAATACCTCTCTTTCTCTCTTTTTCACAAACACACACACACATGAACCACCACCATGACAACATAACAGGGATTCTGAATTAAGGCTAGTGCTATCTTGAATGCTTCTAAAAAGGAGACTTGATACACTCATGGGATTCACTCTTTAGAAGAAAGTTTATGTTGAAAGGGTAAATATTCCCAATTTGTTGAGAGTTCTGATGATGAAAGGATGCTGTCTTTGTCATGTTTTCTTCTGCATCTACTGAGATGATCATTGCTTTTTATCTTGTTTTCCATTAACGTGATTATCACATATACTGATTTGCATGTGTTGAATCATCCTGACATTTCAAGTACAAATCCCAGTTGATCTTGGTGTATGGTCCTTTTATTCTCCTTTTGATTTCTGTTTGCTAGTACTTTGGGGGATTTTTGCATCTATATTATCAGGGATATTGATTGGCCTTTAGTCTTCTGTTTTTCCATGTCCTCATCTAGCTTTGGTGTCAAGGTAAATCTGGCCTCATAAAATAAATGTGGGAATGTTCTTTCTTTTTCCGTTTTTGAGTTAGGAAGGATTGGCATTAATTCTTTAAATGTTTGGTGGAATTCCATCCTGAAATTCAGTGAGTTTTTGTGCCTATTTTAAACTGCTAACTCTGTTAGACACTGCTGTTCCATTAAAGCATATTGCTACTATCCATATTCACAATTTTTCAGAAAGGAAGACATAAGAGAAAAGATATTGTGTGTATATACACGCACACACCATTGCAGGTTTGATACTTGGGTCAGGAAGGCCCCCTGGAGAAGGAAATGGCAACCTAGTCTGTATTCTTCCCTGGGAAATTGCATGCACAGAGGAGCCTGACAAGCTGCAGTCCATAGGGTCACAATGGTTAGACTTGACTTTACTGCTAAACAATAATATATATTATTTTACATATATATATATATATATACATATATGTATATGTATATATATCCCTGTTGCTGGGAAAGATTGAAGGCAAACTGAGAAGAAGGCAGAGGATGAGTTGATTAGATAGCATCACTGATTCAAGGAACATAAACTTGGGCAAATTTCCGGAGATGATGAGGGAGAGGGCGGCCTGGCATGCTGCAATCCATGGGATCACAGAGTCAGACATGACTCAGCAACTGGACAACAATAACATATATAGTTATATAATTATATGTTTTATAATTATATAATTATCATTATTTATGATTATATAATTTAAGTGTTTACATCCTGATACCTTCACAAGGTAATTTTTAAATCCCAGTGTCAGCCACTTTTACATGGATAAGAAAATTCTCTTCTTACAATAGCAAATAACTAAACTTGATTGCAAATATCCTAACCTTATAAAGTGGATTCAGGATGCTGTGCTTGATTCCTAAGGCTGCTGGTCTCAACTATGAATGATCCGACTTGCCTGTAGCACTGTAGTTAGTATTTGTCAAAAGATGAGACTCCAAGTCATGAGTAAAACCACATGTGCACCCCCAGTAGTCATCACCATGTCAGGATGACCTCTCTTTTGTTTTGCCTCCCCCATCTCACACAGTGTCTCTCCATGGAAGAATATAGCCTGAACCCTGTTCTGAAAAGAATCCAAGAAATTCATTGAAGAGTGAGAATATTTCTGAAAATCAACAAACTCCACCTGGTAAGTCCACCCTCTTGAGCAATTAGTTTTATATACATCTTCTACTCTTAATTAAACTTCTAGTCATTGGTGTTAATGTCATATTTGCCAAATGCGGTGTCAGGAAGACGTACCCATTATGAACCCTAAAATAAGAGACCAAACCTTCTTATAAGTCTCTGTGTTTGCTGCGATGTGTTTTCATCTGCTAGCCCAACCATCATTCTCTTTAGATAACATATATCTTAAGGAGTACCATCACTAATTCATCTTATATTCAATATTAGCATATGAGGATGATATTCTGCAAACATTTGTACTGATTGTTACAAAGTTGTAATTGATATTTATAAGTTCTTTTTTCTATTACCAATTTCAGCTAGAGCCTCATCAAATTATGGTTCTTAATTTCATTGATTGAGCCGAATAATTATTAAAAATTCTGAGTCATTAATGATCTTACTTATTTGAGGGTGTTGTGGTCCTTCATTAACTTGTAGTACTGAACAGGCACATCCACTAACAATTCCACCAGAGAA
Source organism: Cervus canadensis (assembly GCF_019320065.1). Lineage (NCBI taxonomy): Eukaryota > Metazoa > Chordata > Mammalia > Artiodactyla > Cervidae > Cervus > Cervus canadensis. The sequence continues at coordinate 8,512,866 of NC_057416.1, read as the reverse complement.
CTACCTGAATTCTAGACATTCTTCTTCTTGAGCCAGTTTTATAGTAGCAATTCCATTTTCCCTTTGATAAACAGGATCAATCAACTTTGATCCCCATTTGTTGCTGATTGATGAGCTGTAAACTACAATATGGTAGCCTCAACTTGTGATTCAGAGCAACCATTGTTGTTATTCCTGGTGGAAACATATCTAGATGTTGGGATTTAAGACATAAATTAGTGGTGTCTTTGCTGAAATGCTTATGCTTTCCTTCTATATCCACAGTAAATACAGTTATTCTATAATCCATATCTATTGATTCTACCATCAGGAATGACTAAGAACCTATTTTTGCTTAATATTTTGTATTTTTGGTCTTCATTTAGATGTTGTGACCCTAGATATCATTGATTGTGTGCTAAACACTTTAGTTGAAATATTATTTTTAAAATAATTGTCAAAAAGTGTTGGGTGAGGTCATATTCTTCCAGAAAGAATTTATTAACCTCTTTCAGGCATCTGAGGACATTAAAAATACATGATTAATCTAACCTAATATCAGGACATGAGTTTTTTGGGGTCACTGATATAACTCAGAGAGGTGCTATAGTCTGTGTAAGGGCTTATTTGCTTCCATCTCTAATTACCCTCAGCATACAGCACTTTAAAGCCTCATATTTGAATAAAGGTGGGTTCAGTGCTGCAAAGTTAGCATCTCTGTAGCCCAGCTCCCATCCTGCTGGATTCAGAAGACTGACAGTATTCTGTTCACTCTCTCGGTTGTTTGTCTGCTTTCATGCTGGGCAGAATGATCCCAAAGGCTCGGCTCATCTCACTGATGCCTGTTGTATTCCACATCTTAGCCTCACAATTCCTTTTTATACTTTTGTGTATTTTGATTCTTTCAGGAATCTATTTTAGCTGTATCATTCAAATTTCTTATTTTGTTTTGAATACAGATTTATTTCAGTTGGCTAGTCCATTATTACTAAGGACTCCCATTCCATTGTTTAATTCAGGGTTTGTTTGTTTTTTTCTGATAGAGAAAGCTTAAAACTTTGAATCTTGGGACTTAAGGCCATTTCTACAATTATTTTATTTTATCTGTTTATTTTTAAATTTAACTTGTTTATTTAGAGAGTAGTGACGACTACTCTCTAGTTGGGGCGCCCAGCCTTCTGACTGCAGGACTTCTCTTGTTGCAGGGTATGGGCTCTGTAGCACATGGGCTTCAGTGGTTGTGGCATATGGGCTTGGTTGCCCTGTGGCGTGTGGAGCCTTCCAGGACCAGGAACTGAACCCATGTCCCCTGCCCTGGCGGGTGGATTCTTAACCCGTGGACCACCAGGGAAGTTCCAGTTTCCACAATTATTTTATCCTGAAAGTTCTTAAAAGTTCTAGCCACAAGAAATAAAATAATAAAAAGTAAATTCTTTGATCATAAGCAATGCTGACTACAGTTTCGTGATGATGAATAAGGTATTTAATAAATATATGAGTGGTGCTGTTGGCGAAAATCATAGAGGTAGAAGATGTATCAATAGTTACACACTAAGCATGTGTCTATTTTACTATGGACAAATTACTGCTCCATCCATGATGGAAGAATGCCAAGTAATCAATCTTAATTTGCAGCCAGTTGGCTGTTCTTTCCCTCCAAAGGATGATGCCATAGCAAGAAATCAGCAGTGGTCTCTGTTGTTGACATATTGCATATGCAGTAGTAATGTTGGCCAAATCAACCTTCTTAAGGCAAAGATTGTGCAATCATTTTACCTCCGCTGCCATGGCTGTGTTTTTCATGTGTCCCTTCAGTGAAAACTAGGTTAATTGGAAAAGGAGGGAGATAAACAACTTCACTAAATGGGTCATTTTCATGCACCTGATCACTAAGAGCTTGATTTGTAAAAGATTCACTTTGATGATCCAGCTTATGGCAGTATAAGGTTTGTACACTCAGTTTTTACACTGAGCATCCATTCATATACCTTGTGTTCATTCCTCTAGTGATGTTCCTTCCAAGTCTGTTAGCATCAGCTGAGGCACTCTCCATATATTAATGTTAAAGTAACTCCAACACTTTAGTAATCTCTTCTTGTAGACAGATTAATTGCCCAAATCTCTCAACTGGGAGTTTCATTACCCACTGTAATTCAGGAATATTCCTTTGAGCACTTATGTGACCAACCAGTGTTATTTTAGGCTGTGTCAGCATACTATTGTGGAATGATCATGGACAAAATGTCAGTTTGCTTTTGCAGTCTGACTGGTCATAGAGAATTCCACAGTAAGCCACAGGGTTGGGATGAGGTAGATGTGGGAGATGCGGTCACTGAAAAATAGGAGAGACTACAGGAGTCTGAACCATTGCTTATAAGACTTTATTTGCCTTATGAAACAGTTTAGGTCTGATATTTTATATTGCACTTATACTTGGTAATGGAGTACTTAACCTTAACCTCATGCCTTCATAGATTAGATTACATATATGTTGTGATAGGGAGGTCAGACCGCAAGGTTGCTTCGTGACTTGAGGTCAAGCTTTCTGCCCCTACCAGTGCCCATCATTAAGGCAGAAGCTGCTGTCAAAGGAGAATATATATTGGAAGATAAAAGCATGCTTTCCCCAACTCTGATATATGTCTTATGAGATCTTGCCAGAGGCTCCTTATACCCACCATGTCAGCCACAGATACTTGTAACATCTTTGATCTGGTTTACAAAATGCAAGAGGCTTGGTATTAATAGTTTGTAGCAGCCATATAGTTTATTCAGTAAATAACTCAAATTAGGACACTATCTAATGTTACACGACTTCCCAGGTGGCACTAGTTATAAAACATCTCCCTGCCAATGCAGGAGATGCAAGAGAAGTGGGTTCAATCCCTGGGTGGGGAAGGTCCCTTAGAGTAGGCAATGGCAACCCACTCCAGCATTCTTACCTGGAGAATCCCATGGGCAGAGGAGCCTGGTGGGCCATAGAACATGGGGTCACAAAGAGTCAGACACGACTGAGCAAACACAGACACAGACACACATACACACACAGACACACACACACACACAGTTGTGTTATATAACTTTCACAGTGCAGAGAAGTGTGTCTCTTTCATAGAGTTAAAAGGTGAAAATTGCAAAACACTTCTCTTGTTTGTTTTTATCTTTAGAGAAACAATATTAACATACTCCAGATAACTAGATTCAAAGAACCTTCCATAAGTTGGTTGCCCTTGGTTTTCATTTGACTTTCATTCTTTGATAAGATCATTTTTTAACTAAATAGAATAAAATAGTCATCACATCATGATTAACACGTCTAATCATCATGTGACCAATATGGCAAAGTAGTATCATGTCCAAACTGATATCAAGTGATCAAGATACCTTAAGACTAGTCTTTGACAGGGATGGGGATGACACAGCCCTGAGAACTGAGAAATTACATATACTCACAGGGCTTTCCTGGTGGTTCAGATGGTAAAGAATCTGCCTGCAATGCAGACGACCCAGGTTCGATCCCTGAGTCAGCAAGATCCCCTGGAGAAGGGAATGGCAACCCACTCCAGCATTCTTACCTGGAGAATCCCATGGACAGAGGAGATTGGTGGACTACAGTCCATGGGGTCACAAATAGTCACACATGATTGAGCAACTAATACAACAACATTGCTACCAAAAGAAGGAAAACCACATGTCATGTCTCTCTTGCTTGGTATAGATAATAAAGCATTTTTCAAATAGTTTCATTGCAGGTTCCAGAGGTGGTATTAATTTGCACTTGCAAAGGTAAGACATGGGTGCGACTGGAATGCTTCCTGGTTACATAATGACAGTGCATTGCCATTCTCTAAGATACATTTGCCTATTCAAAGGCTAATAGGAAAATTAAGTAGACACATCATAGAAATCATCACATTTTGAAAATGTCTTTGAACATTCCTTTACATTTGAAATTCCTTGAGAAATGTGGTGTTGAATTTAGTTGACTTTTGAAAGAAGAGAAGTTCCATTAGGTCTTCCTGAAACTTTAAGTCACAAACCATAAGTTCTGTGGGATATGGGTCTGATTACTGGCCAGTCATATTGGACTGGCCAAAAACTTCAGTTGGGTTTTTCTGTGACGTCTTATGGAAAAATCTGAATGAACTTTGTTGACCGACCCCGTGTAAGACATGAGCTTGGGGACATGCTTCATGTCTTTCCTTGGGGGGAGCTGATTGCATCATTCTCTTCTCATCATTAAGGAGCTGTCTCTGGTCCTCTGTCCTCTCCCCAGTCTCTTAAGTCAACAGATGATGCAGGACCATGAGGAACAGATTTCAGTGAGTGTAAAAACCCTTCCTTTGTGTAGGACTTCCAGTTATCCCTAGCACGCTAAGCACACTCAGCCTTAATATTCTGGCTGGTTTGTTCCTCCTCACTTCCAGAGCAGCCACGTCTTCCTCTCCTGCTCTGCCACAGGTAGGACACTTTTTCTTTCAGCCTCTCTCCGGAGATACCAATACTCTGTCCTTGGTATTCAGTTGTCATTGCATTAGGACTCTCAGCTAAGTTTTTGCATATTCTCTTTTATTCCCCTCTTCAGATGGTAAGATTGTTTCCTACTACCAGTAATACTTTTAATATTTTAATACTTTTAATACATGACCTGAGAGGCTAACAAAATCATTGGCAAATGTGAGAAGTGCAAAAATACAAAAGCTTGGGGGTTGTAGGGGAGCTGCTCCACCAGCCTTAGCCATGTTTCTACTAAAGTAGATGATTCACAACAAGGCATCCAAAATCCACAGGCAGCATCCCAAGTCAGCAAGTTGCAGACACCCATGCATCTAATTGCAGTGGCCACTTGAGAATAATCTCTTTCACCTTCCTAAAGCCACGGAGTTTGCAGTGTCTGTCTATAACCTCCCTGGCAAAACACACTTGCAAGTGAAGCATTCAGGTTTATACCTCTACATATAGCAGAGAGTTTAGAGATTGATATGAAATATGCTGAGTGCCCACAAATAGTATCTGGCACATCTCAACTCATTCAATTGTAATTTCCAGTATAAGCAAATGATTAAATCTCTGAATATGTATTTATATAGCTGATCTTTTGAATAAATGTTACATGTTCCATAATCCCTAATTTATATTTAGAGTATGCTGTAATGGCACTGTAAATATCAAGTGATAAACCATTTTTCTTTTAATAATACCAAATGAAAACTGCAAAGGAAACTCATGCTAAGCAATGGTTGAAAGTAGGAATATGACAGGAATCATATTAGTACTTGAACTTCTGTAACTTAATAGCTACTGGTAACTATGCATTTTTAATGAAATAATTAAATGGATTATAAAATGCTGTATTGTAAACATGGTGGTTATTTTGCTAGATTCTGTGGGTAAAATATTGTAATTTTATAGCAACTATTTTTTCTCTTCAGAGTAAGTGCTATGAAGTCGAATACATCCTTCACATCAATGTGCTCTAATTTCTTAGAAATACAGCTCTGAGTGAATAATACCCATTGATACAAATGAATTAGTTACTGATGATACAACAACTGGAATCTCAAAATACCATCACTCTGAGTGAAAGAAGCCAGGTATAGAAAATATTACTATATGATTCTATTCACGTTAAACTCAAGAAAAGACCAATATAATCTACCATGACAGAAAACAGATTAGTGTCTGTTTAGGACTACAGGGAGAAGAAGGGGGCGACAGAGGATGAGATGGTTGGATGGCATCACTGATTGAATAGACATGAGTTTGAGTAACTCCAGGAGTTGGTGATGGGCAGGGAGGCCTGGCGTGCTGCAGTCCATGGGGTCGCAAAGAGTCGGACACGACTGAGTGACTGAACTGACTGAGGACTACAGGTGAAGAGAGGATTGACTGAGAAGATGCAGGAAAGAACTTCTGAAGTGATGGGAACTCAATTTGGGAGGGGTGACATATATTTATCAAGATGCATTGAAATGTGCATCTCAGTGAGTGCACTGTAATATAAATTAAACTTCAATGAACTATGTTAAACACACACACACACACACACACACAGATTAGAGAAGGAACTGGCATATTGACGTGATGTGTCAAAATCATTTTTCTGAAGGAAGAGATTTAAAGGTGACTGAAAGGTGATGTCCTACCAGTGACAGGAGGCAAGATTACACAGTTTCTCAGGAAAACCCTCTGTTAGGAGATGCTCCTGAGAGTGAGAAGTTTACCTGGATGACCACTGTCATCAAGTCTTCTTTTGGAAGAAGTGAAGAAGTTTTTCCCTTGAGACTTAGAGAAATCAAGAAGGAAGAGACAGGCTGATGGAGATCCTTCCTTTTATAAGTGACGATGTTTCTCACAGCCTGAGTGGCAACTGAGCTCGGGCAGGGAGCAGGTTTCTGAGCCCTGCTGCTGCTCACCCAGCCTCCTGCGCCCTCGGGAGTCAGAGCACCACGCAGCAGGAGACCAGCGTGAGAACCTCCGCTTGCCACCTACTGGCTTTGTGACTTTGGCTAAGTTATTTAAATTCCATCTGGTTCAGTTTATTTATTAGCAAATGAGAGATATCCTTGCAGTACTAACAGGGGTCCCAGGTGTCAAGTACCTACTGCAGCCATTGGCCCACAGAAAGCACAGTGGAAATAGTATTAATAGGTATCGCTACGCTGCAGTAGTAGAAACCAAGCTTTATGGGTCCCCTCTATCACTGTTCTCTCTCATTTATGTTTGGTGAGAAAACTTACAATTCAGATAGGCTCTCCCTATTATAACCCTCTCATCCTTATCCCCTGTTTAAATGCATACAGTGAATTTATTCAGTCCTTCTTCAGTACAGCACAGCTTCAAATGTGTTTACATATTATTCCATATCTAATGTGTTCTATGGAAATCTTACCACAGTGATAACTGATGTACATCCAACCACAGTTTAACCTTTAATTTAAAAAACTCCAATAGGTCATCCAGGTTCCACAATGAGAGCCTTATTTGTAGACTCACTGCCTACATGAAAAATGTGTTGATATTAAATTTGACCTGTAAAGAAACATGCCATAAATTTAAAATAAAGACTATTTTAAGTAAAAAAAAAAAAAAAAACACAAAAAACCCCACAAATAGGCTCTATCGGTCTTCTCATCTCACCTGGTATTATTATTTCTGAAAGCTGGGGTCTGGCTGCTCTTGGACTGCTCAAAATCCAATTAACAGGCCAGGTTGGTGGAAAGGAAGTGAAGTGAAAGTTGCTCAGTCGTGTCCCGACTCTTTGTGACCCCTTGGACTACACACTCCGTGGAATTCTCCGGGCCAGATTACTGGAGTTGGTAGCCTTTCCCTTCTCCAGGGGATCTTCCCAACCCAGGAATCTAAGCCAGGTCTCCTGCATTGCAGGCAGATTCTTTACCAGCTGAGCTATCAGGGAAGCCCTGGTGGAAAGGAGAGTTTGCTTTATTTCAGATGCTGGCAACTGGGGGGTGGTGGGGGAGGGCAGACATCTGTCCAGAGGCAGATTCCCCCCACTGACCACCTAGTGGGACAAGAGTTTTAAATGGCGGGGGAAGGGGCTCCATGCAGAAACAGCATAGTCAGCTCTGACAGTCATCTTGAAATTGGTCGTTGGTGGTCTGAGCAGTGTCATCTTGCTTGTTTTAGTTGCAGTTAGCCTTCAATTCCAGGGTCAGTTGGTTTCCATTCTTTGAGGCCAATTCTTGGCTTGTGTCACGGCTACAGTCTTGTCATCATGCAGTTAACTTCTTCACCTGGTGGGGTTTCAGTATCTACCAGATGGCTCACAGGATATGGCTTAGGAGCTTATCTACCAACTGTGAGGAGGAGCTAAAGGTCTTGGCTTTGCTTAGTGACTATGTTATTATTATTTGGTCTCCTTTGACTGTTTTCCTTTGTTTCTGCATGTTCACACTTTTGTGATTATTCTTTGACTACAGTTTTCCATTGACAAAAGGCAGACAGAGGGCATGGGGTGGGGGAGGGGTGGCAAGGACCACAGGGTCCTGCTCCCTTTCATTACGAGTTACCCAAAGGTCTTTGTGCAACATCTTTCTTGTATGATCCCTAAATCATTTACAGCAGAAAACTCACACAAGTGTACGCTAACAATGGAAATCATGCTGAGCTTGACCGTTCCCCCCCAGAGATGTGCACACTTTAATTCCGGGCACCTGTGAGTACACTCCCTTGCATGGCAGCATTAAGTTAAGGGTCTTCTGATGGGACATTAGGTAACGCAGGTGGAGTCAACACGAAGGAACCTTACATAAACGCAGGCGGTGGCTCAGAGCCTTGGGCGGATGCAAGATGGTGGGTGAGGTGAGGACGGGGGTGGCAGGCGGAGAGAAGGAATTCCTGTCCAGAGCCCCTCCGGAGGAACCAGCGCTGCCCAGCACCCTGATTTCCCACGTCTGAAGGTAGGAACCCACTTTCCTTGTGCTGTGGCGCTGTTTGCGGGGGTTTGTTGCGGCAGCGACGGGAAGCTGACGCGGGCGTGGCCGGGAGCCTGGGGCAGCTCGGCAGAGTCTCTGCTGCCGCCCCTGGAGACCGCGGTCCCCCTGAGGATGCTCACGGGCCCGGCCCTGGTCCCCGGGTTTCCCTGAGCGTCCAGGACCGTGTGTCCCACCACCTTCCCGCCCTGTAGCTTCAGAGGGAGAGGGTGTCTCTCTTCTCTGCAGTCAGACTGGCAGAATAACCACAGCGTCGCCTCTATCTGTTCATGTGTTAAATGTGTCCTGTTGGTTAGGAGGGTCTTGCTGACTTGGCCAAGGGTGACCCAGGGCAAACTCGTCACTGCTAATGGGATGGGCATAAAATTCTGTACGTTTTACTGCAGCTCGAAATAGAGAGCCAGGGTTTGTATCTCTTTTCTCCAAACTCATGAGCACATATTGGTCACTTAGGACTTCAGGAGGAGAAGGTAAAATGGTTTCTGTTTAGAAAAGTGAAATTTAAGGTGAACACGTGCCACATCATTCTTGAAAGCCAAACTTATTTACAATAGCAACTACCTTTTTGGAAGAACTGTTCATTGGATCCTAGTATCTATGTATTTTTTGCTGCCTTGCAAGTTATCTGAGAGTGATTTTCTTCAGACTAATGGTTGTGTGGAGAGCACTGCAGGTTGAATCACTTTAGGGATAATGAAACACTCAATTAAATACAAATGTTTGTGTAATGGCTATCATTACAATGGAATGTTTTACAGAGAAAGCTATATTTTAAAAATCTATTTTGAATTTTTTTTGTGTGTGATTCTCAATGTAAGAAGAAGCACAGGCAGACAGTGACCTTAAAACATTCATTTGCTTTCAGGTGAATGAATCAATAAATGGAAATTCTTGAAAGTACTTGTTTCAAGGTTCTCTGAATTTGGTAACTTTATCTGGAAAGAGTTTCAGTTGTGGTAAACAGTAATGGGAGGAATCATAAGCTTGTAAAATAGGGTAGAGTCAAGTAGAACTGTCTTGATGGAGTGGAAACTAGGAAGCTTTAAGTTGCAGGCTCAGAAGCTCTGACAGTTGTTCAGCTCTGGCTGAGGGTACAGAGGAATCACCTGGGGGTCTTTCAATGTCCTACACCTGATTCCTACAGCAGAGACTCAGGCTAAATTGGTATGGGGTGTGGTCTGATGGGTTTTCAAGCCTCTTTCTCCCTGGGTGTTTGTAGTAGTCAGCCAGGCCTGCCACACAGCCAGCATTTCTTCCTGGGGCACTGCTGGGTTCCAACCTCACGCTATGGACATGTCCCCTGTTGATTACAAAAAGGATAAAACAAAGTACACACACACCAACTTTCGGCTGGCAGAGCCTTCGGAGGTTTCAGCATGGCATTATTTCCTCCATGAAAGATGAGCAGTGATTCAGCCTAAGCTATTACGGAGGATAGCTGCCTTGATGATTTGATAAACTCAATATTGTCAAAACAGAGACGCATAGGGAACAGACTTATGGACTTGGCTGCGGGGGGCAGGAGAGGAGGAGAGGGTGGGATGTAGGGAGAGAGTAGCATGGAAACATACATTACCACTGCTAAAATAGACAGCCAATGGGAATTTGCTATATAACTCGGGGACCTCAAGTAGGGATTGATAACAGCCTAGAGGGGTGGGGTGGGGAGGAAGGTGGGAGGGAGGTCCAAGTGAGAGGCGGCATAGGTAAGCCTATGGCTGATTCCTGTTGATGTTGTGTAGAAATGAACACAATACTGTAAAGCAATTATCCTTCAATTAAAAAGATACAATTATTAAAAAAAAAAAAACAAAAAAACTACAAACTAAGGCTCCTGCCACCCATTTTTTCTTCTCATAAAAAGTACAACTGGGATCCAGTAGTGGGTGTGTGGGAGGGTAGATACTGAACAGCCCTTTCTAGGAGAATCATCCTAGTGCTGAGAATCCCATTCTTTACTCTAATAAATCCTCCTTCTTTACACAAATCTTATTTACACTGATCTCCAGCATTTTATATTTTATAATGTAAAAATATTTTAACAGGCCTTTAAAATACTTTAATTCAGCTGAGAAGGAAACAAAATGGGAAACACATTTTGCAGATGTGAGGCCATTAAAAGTTATCTTGCTTTAACTGAAAGTACTTATTTCCCCTTAAAATTTTATAGCCTTATGTATTGTAATACTAATTCAATAATCTATTAACATAAGTGTCATCATTTTATAAATGTGATGAATTATTAATGCCAGTCATCTGTGGTTTCTTTTAGTGTGTGGCTGGGCTTTACAACCTAAAAGTTAAATGATGTCAAGGGATGTACATGGAAAGCTTTGTTGTCTTGTTCTGGGTCAGGCTCATTTTTTTTTTTTTTAGTTAATTTATTTTAATTGGAGGCTAATTACTTTACAATATTGTGGTGGCTTTTGCCATACGTTGACATGAATCAGCCATAGGTGTACATGTGTTCCCCATCCTGAACCCCCCTCCCACCTCCCACCTCCCTCCCCATCCCATCCCTCAGGGTCATCCCAGTGCACCAGCCCTGAGCATCCTGTCTCATGCGTTGAACCTGGACTGGTGATCTGTTTCACATATGATAATATACGTGTTTCAATGCTATTCTCTCAAATCATCCCACCCTTGCCTTCTCCCACAGAGTCCAAAAGTCTGTTCTTTACATCTGTGTCTCTTTTGCTGTCTTACATATAAGGTCATCATCACCATCTTTCTAAATTCCATATATATGAATTAATATGCTGTATTGGTGTTTTTCTTTCTGACTGACTTCACTCTGTATAATAGGCTCCAGTTTCATCCCCCTCATTAGAACTGATTCAAATGAATTCTTTTTAATGGCTGAGTAATATTCCATGGTGTATATGTACCACAGCTTCCTTATCCATTCGTCTGCTGATGGACATCTAGGTTGCTTCCATGTCCTGGCTATTATAAACAGTGCTGCGATGAACATTGGGGTGCACGTGTCTCTTTCAATTCTGGTTTCCTCAGTGGGTATGCCCAGGAGTGGGATTGCTGGGTCATATGGCAGTTCTGTTTCTTAGTGGCTGAATAGCATGTGTGTGAGAGATGCCTTGAGAGTTCTGAAGGTAAAGGTTGGTTGTGGCTATTGTTGCTCTTTCTTCCTGCTAGGATGCTCTGAAACTGTCAGAACTGGGACAGAGCAGTTGTAAGCATCAGTCTCTTCTCTGTCCCTCAGACCAGATGAACTCTATAATGATGGAACACACAAATACAGAGTGGTCAAAAAGAACAAAAGGGTTTCTTAAAGAAGCAGGGGCTGTGAGACTTTGCTCTTAAGAAAGTAGGTGAGATGATAATGAAGAGTGAAATGTGGGGGAGGTCCATGGGTGATGGGGCACCTTAAAGGCAGTGTATGTCTGGAGGTCCCCAGGAGCCAGAGAGACTTGGGAGCACCTGGCAGGGAGATGCTTTGAGGCACCACAGAGGGACTGGTCAGGCTGCTTGATCCTTGTGGGTCTCCTCCTTCCCTTTGAGCTAGGGCCTGAGATGGGGCATCTAACAAAAGTGGGAGCTGTCCTGGACACACAGGCAGGATGATGCTCTGAGGGGCAGGCATGTTAAGCTCAGTGGGTGGGGTACTGAGGCTTCCTCCTGGGGTGCTTCCCATTTTAGCCCAAGAGGGGAAATAAGAAAGGTAAGAACATGTCAGAGGTAGGTAAAGGATCTAAATAGGAATTCAGTGGGAAAAACATAAAAATGTCCAACTCATGTGTGGTTGAGAATTGTTCCATTGTTACAGTCTAGAAACTGAAATTTGAAACACACACACACACTAAAACATAATATATTGGCAAAATCCCAACTCTGACAACAAGAATGGTAAGGATAAAAGGGGAAATTTTACTCTCCTCTTACTGGTGAACATGAGAGCTATCATGGACACTTTTGAGAAAATTGGCAGTATCTAGTAAAGTTAAGGAGAAGGAAATGGCAACCAACTCCAGTATTCTTGCCTAGAGAATCCCCTGGACAGAGGTGCCTGGTGGGCTACAGTTCATAGGGTTGCACAGAGTCGGACATGACTGAAGTGACTTAGCATGCATGCATAAGAGAAGGAAATGGCAACCCACTCCAGTGTTCTTGCCTGGAGAATCCCAGGGACAGAGGAGCCTGGTGGGCTGCTGTCTATGGGTCGCAGAATCCGACACGACTGAAGTGACTTAGCAGCAGCGGCAGCAGGAGTAAGGTTAAACGTTTGACACGTGTATTCAGCTACTTCATTTCTGTACATAAAACTTGTAACTTCTCAAAATGATACAAAAATGTTCATTGCAAGTGTCTAATGAATAAATGAAAAAAATGTTAAGTGACCATGAAAAATACAATAGGTGTGCCATACTGTCATAAAATACTATTCATTAAAAGGATTCATTATATCTACTTTTATCAAAATAGAATAAAATATAAAGAACTGAATAAAAGCAAAATGCAGTTGAATATGGCATTATAGTTATGTAAATAAAGCAGCATAAGCTATGACAAAGTTATATATTTGCTTAAACATACTAAGCAATGTAGTTACATTAAGGACTATAGTTGCCTACATTCCCCTTAAATATGGTTAAACTTTATTTCTATTAGTAACTTGTGGAATGAGTTAGTCTGTACTTAACTATGTTTATTTTCTTATTTTCTTAACCTTTAAGGACTTATTTCCACCTCTGTTTAAATCACTCTGCCAATGACTGTGACCTTCATCTTATTGAATACATTGATTTTGTCATAGTCCATGATTTTTCTGATTTTTTTATTCCACACTATTTAACACAAGTGCCTGCTGCCTCCTTTTGGAAATTTGTATTACTTACTTTCCAAGATACTACTTTTTTTTCTAGAAACCTCAATTTCCTTCCAATTTTATCGTTATTATTTTTTTTAATATTTTTAAGTTTTTATTGGAGTATAGTTGCTTTTCTATGTTGTGTTAGTTTCTGTATACAGCAAAATGAATCAGCCGTTCATAAACACACACTGCCTCCCTTTTGGACTTCTTTCCCATCCAGGCCTCCTCAGTGCAGTAGATAGAGCTCTCTGTGCTAACAGTAGTTTCTCATCAGTTATGTTTTACACATGATATCAGGGTGTATGTTGTCGATCCCATCCTCCCAGTTCCTCCCATCTGCTCTTCCCCCTTGGTATCCATATGTTTGCTCTCTACATCTGTGTCTCTAGTTTTGCTTTGCAAGAATGGTCATCTATACCACTTTTCTAGATTCCACATACATGCATTAAGGCACAATATTTATTTTTCTCTTTCTGACTTACTTCACTCTGTATGATATTTTCTAAGTCTATCCACATCTCTACTAGTGACCCAACTTCATTCCTTTCTATGGCTGAGTAATAGTCCATTGCATATATTACTGTGTCTTTATTTCTCTGCTGATGGACGTATGGACGGTAAGGTCGTTTCCATGTCCTGGCTGTTGTAGATGGTGCTGCTTTGAACACTGCAGTGCATGTATCTTTTTGAATTACATTTCTTTTTCTGGGCATATGCTCAGGAGTGGAATTACAGGATCATGTGGTAGTTCTGTCTTTAGGATTATAAGGAACCTCTGTACTCTTTTCCACAGTGGTTTCACCAACAGTGCATGAGGGATCCTTGTTCTTTACACCCTCTCCAGCATTGATTGATTGTAGATTTTTAAATGATGGCCTTTCTGAATGATGTAAGGTGATACCTCATTTTAGTTTTGATTTGCATTTCTCTAATAATTGATAAGGCTGAGTACAGTTTTATCTCTTCTTGAGCTCAATTTCATCTTACTCGAAAGACTTTCCTGATAGTTGTCTTGACCCTTATCTAGACTTTCTTTTTGGTGATCTTAACATTCTCATTTTCTATATTACATACCAAATAAACCAATGACTCTACATATTTAACTCCAGGATAAACTCTTGTCCTGAAATCCATTCTCTTTATGTTAAATCACTTTTCATCACGTGTGCTTCTACCATATTATAAGGTACTATAATCTCTTACTTGGTAGTTGCAACCATTTTCTAAAATGTGTGAACTTTCTCAGAGCAGAGAAGGGAACAGAAAATAGTACAATTATAAATAACTAAAATCTGCCAAATGTAAGGGTTATTTATAAAATTGAATCAATGCCAAATAATAAAAGAGAACCTCTCCAAGGCAGAGAGATCATTAAATATACCTTATTCAAAACAAGTAGAAACATAAACATTATATACAGAGAAGCAAAAATTAATGACAGCAGACTACTTATCACAAACTAGGGAAAAGGAAAATGTAATTACACATTAATTTACTGAAAAAATGCCAGTCTAGAATTCTGTACCAAGTAAAACTATTAACTCAAAATGATTAAACTTAAAAACTCTTGCACAGCAAAGGAAACCATAAACAAAACAATAATAAAGCTACAGAATGGGAAAAATTATTTGCAAATGATGTGAGAAGGGTTTAATCTTCAAATATACAAACAACTCATACAGCTCGATATAAAAAAGTCAACCAAATCACAAAATGGGCAAAAATTATAAGTAGACATTTCTCTGAAGACTTATAGATGGTCAATAGGCATGTGAAAAGATTCTCAACATCACAGTTGGAGAAATGCAAACCAAAACCAAAATGAAATATCACCTCACATCATTCAGGATGGCCATCATAAAAAGATCTACAAATAATAAATGCTGGAGAGGGTGTGGCGCAAAAGGAGCCCCCTTATACTGTTGGTGGGAATGTAAATTGGTGCAGCTAATATAGAGAACATATGGAGATTCCTTAAACTAAAAGTAGAACTACCATATGATCCTATAATTACACTCCTGAGCATATGACCAGAGAAAACCATAATTCAAAAGAATATTTGCACCTCGGTGTTCATAGTAACACTTATTTACAATAGCCAAGACATGGAAGCAACAGTGGGGGGGGGGGTGTGCACACATGGATACACACACAATGGAATATTACTCGGCCATAAAAATGAATTAATGCCATCTGAAATAATGCAACGTGGATGGACATAGGGATCATCATAGTAAGTGAAGTAAGCTAGGCAGAAAAACAAATATCATATGATATCACTTATATGTGGACTCTACCAAAATGATACAAAGGAACTTTTTATAACACAGAAATAGACTTACAGAAAATAAACTTATATTTTACTATCAATAGATGGGAAAGGAGAGATAAATTAAGACTTGGGGACTAAAGTATGCATACTATTATATTTCAAATACATAACCAACAAGGACCTAATGTATAGCACAGGGAACTGTACCTGATACTTTTAGTAACTTATAATGGAAGAGAATGTAAAAAAAAAATGCATATGTATTTACGTATGTATAACTGAATCACCTTCTGTACATCTCAGACTAACAACATTGTAAATCAGCTATTTCAATTTAAGAAAAATCTTAGGAAATCCAGAATCCATGTTGTGGTTTATAATTCGGATTTAATTTGCCTAATCACTAATCATGTTGAGCATCTTTTCCTGTGTCTTTTTGCCATCCATTTTTTTTGGTGAAATGTCTTTCACATATTTATCTACCTTAATATTAGGTTTTTTATTGCTGAGTTTTGAGCATTCTTTTTTTTCTGGAATAATTTTTTTTATCAGATAAATACCTTGGAAAAATTTTCTCAGACTGTGGTTTGCCATTACATTTTATTTAGCTGTATATTGTGAAAATTAAAATATTGGAAATTTTGATAAAGTTCATGCTACCAATTTGTTTCTTGGATTATATTTTAACTATCATACTTTAAAAGTCTTTGCCAGTCCAATTTCAAAGGTCTTCATTTAACTTTGAAAGTTTTTATAGTTCTAATTTTACCTTTAAGTATATCATCCATTTTGATTTAATTTCTATGTATTGTACAAGGTAGGGAACAAAATCACATTTTCTGCACCAGGACATACAACTTTTATAACAATATTTGTGGAAACATTATTCTTTCATCACTGAATTGCCTCTGGATTTTCATGAAAAATCGGTTATTCATGTGTGTGAACCCACTTCTAGATTTCCTATTCTGTTTCATTGATCTCCTTGTTTATACTGAGGCAAGTAATAAACTTTTACTGTGATTTTTTAGTTCTTATATTCAGATAATGCTCTCCAGTATTTGTTCTTTCAGAGTTGTTTTGCCTGTTTTAATTACTTGGAATTTTCATATGAATCATAGAATTTAATTGGAGTTATTTATGGCAGAAAGTGAAGAGGAACTAAAAAGCCTCTTGATGAAAGTGGAAGAGGAGAGTGAAAAAGTTGGTTTAAAGCTCAGCATTCAGAAAACTAAGATCATGGCATCTGGTCCCATCACTTCATGACAAATAGATGGGGAAATAGTGTCAGACTTTATTTTTCTGGGCTCCAAAATCACTGCAGATGGTGACTGCAGCCATGAAATTAAAAGACGCTTACTCCTTGGAAGGAGAGTTATGACCAACCTAGATAGCATATTAAAAAGCAGAGACATTACATTGCCAACAAATGTCCATCTAGTCAAGGCTATGGTTTTTCCAGTGGTCATGTATGGATGTGAGAGTTGGACTGTGAAGAAAGCTGAGCACCGAAAAATTGATGCTTTTGAACTGTGGTGTTGGAGAATACTCTTGAGAGTCCCTTGAACTGCAAGGAGATCAGTCCTGGGTGTTCATTGGAAGGACTGAGGCTGAAACTCCAATACTTTGGCCATCTGATGCAAAAGAGTTGACTCATTGGAAAAGACCCTGATGCTGGGAGGGATTGGGGGCAGGAGGAGAAGGGGACAACAGAGGATGAGAAGGCTGGATGGCATCACCGACTCGATGGACATGAGTTTGAGTAAACTCCAGGAGTTGGTGATGGACAGGGAGGCCTGGCGTGCTGCGATTCATGGGGTCACAAAGAGTCGGACATGACTGAGCGACTGAACTGAACTGATTGAACATACTGGCACAAAATCATTCATGATACTCCTTTGAATTTCTGTTAATTTTTATAGACTATGACATATTTGTAGTTACATTCTTTTAAATCTCACACAGTTAAATTGAGTTTTATCCTTCTCTTTTTCCTGGCTAAACTGACTAGACTTTTATCAGGTTAAGTTATTTGAGTTAGTTTTGGGGTACATTGGTTTTTTCCCAATATTTTTCTTCTTATATCTGTTCAGATTATCAGTTCATTTCCTCCACTGGGTTTAATTAAACCCTCCATTGGGTTTAATTTGCTCTTTTTCTAGTTGCTTAAAATAGAACACGAAGTCATGAATTTGTTTTGTTTTCTTCTAATACAATTCTATGGTCTAAATTTCTGCCTGAAATTTGGTCAGTTGTATGTTAAAGTATATATACTAGCCAGACACTTACATGTTGTGCTTCCATTTACATTGAGGTCAGAATATTTCTAAATTCCTTTTTGATTTTTTTGCATTGACACAAGTTTTTTAGAAGTGTTATTTAATTTTCAGCTACTTAAAGATTTCTCAGAAAATCTTTGTTAATGATCTGTTATCATGTTGTGGTCAGAACATTCTTTGTATAAATTCTCTTAAATTTTAGACTTCTGTTATATGGTCTTGGGTATGGTTCTATCACAATAAGACTTCTATGTATACTTGAGAGGACTGTATGCTCTGATGCTGAGAAGATTATTTAAAATTGACAATTGAGCTGATTTAGTTGATAGCATTGTTGAAGTCTTCCATACACTTATGTGTTTTCTGCCTATGGACTGTTGAGAAAGTAGCATTTTATCATCAAATATGGCCTTGGAAGTATCTGTTTCTTCTTGCAGTTCTACCAGATTTTCCTCTGTATTTTGAAAATGTTATGTACATAAAGTTGAAGAGTTGTCTTTATGAATTTCTTTATGAAAAGACCTTAATTCTTGATTATATTCATCTCTAATTCACTTTACTTATTACTATAGTGATAGATTTATTTTGATTAGTTTAGAATGGGCTATCACTTTGATCCTTTTTACCTACTTAGGTATTAATATTCAAAGTGCATTTCTTTTAAGAAGCATAAAATTGGAACTTGATTTTTATCTAAGCTGACAATCTCTGCCTTTTAACTGTGGTATTGCCACTTACATTTAATGTGATTGTTATGGTTTGGATTAAGTCAATCTTGAAGTTAACAGAGGAATTTAACTGGCCATCTTCAACCTCAGCATGGGTGGAGGCATATTTATGTCCCCAAATTTTGTTAAAAAATGAAAATGAGAATTTGACAGTCTGTCACAAAACTAGGCATAAAAATAAACATCTACCTACCCTTTTATATTTGCCTTTCTAAAATGCTAACCTTTAAATAATGGTAATATTTAACAAAAGATACTATACATTCCGTGTTCTGCTGCAGGGATGGGGCCTATTTTAAGCAAGAAATACTATAATGTCTTGAAATTTTTTCAACTAAGTATAACAGGCAGTTGTACATACTGTGCATAAAGCTGAAAGTGAAAGTGTCAGTCGCTCAGTTGTCCAACTCTGTGACCTGCCAGGCTCTTCTAGCCGTGGGATTTCCCAGGCAAGAATACTGGAGTGGGTTTCCATTTCCTTCTCCCAGGATCTTCCTGACCCAGGGGTTGAAACCATGTCTCCTGCATTGCAGGCAGATTCTTTACCATCTGAGCCACAATAGGCAGTTCTATATGCAGTGCTTAAAGCTAGTTTCAGGCTTCCCAGGTGACTCAATGGTAAAGAATCTGCCAATCAGGAAACATGGGTTTGATCCCTGGGTTGGGAAGATCCCCTGGAGAAGAAAGTGTCAACCCATTCCAGTATTGTTGCCTGGAGAATTCCATGGAGAGAGGAGCCTGATGGGCTATAGCCCATGAGGTTATAGAGAGTAGGACACAACTAAGCGACTAACACAAAGCTAGTCTAGTAAATATTGAATTTCACTGCTTGTATATTGTTGGATAACTAGTCCAATACTCCTTGGCCCACACCCTAATACTGTTTTTCTAGATTCCTAAAATTACATTGAGGCTTCCTGTATGTGCTACAGTTTGAGGCCGACAGTGAAATAGAAGTGGTCAGATAAGTCACCTGTAGATGCAGGGAAAGTTTGGTCCCATTGGTTATATTCTCAGTGCTGTCCAATCCCACAGGCCTTATAATATGGCCTGAACTCTGGAATTAAAGGAATATGATTTTCTCACTCTATGCCACTGACCCCATACATAAGGGATGTTTTTACACATCTGTTAAAACCAAGTAACAGATTTGATAAAGATGGAGGTTAAATTGTGATAAAAATCTAAAAGTAATTTATGAAACCAGTGAGAAAAATTCAATATTTTACCTTTCTGTTCTCCTTGATATTATTTTACAACTAAGTGATGAATACATATTGTATCTTATGGTATCTCATTGTATCATATGGTATCTTAAAAAAAAACTATTTACAGAGTTACCAATACACATACAATATTAAATTTAACAGCTGTGGTTTTAATATATTTCACTCAGTTACTAACTGGAGGGTATGCCTTTTACAACTCAGCTTAAAAGTCAGATTATTTAATAGTTGTCTGTGTTATGAAGATAAGCTCCTGACAAGATATCTTTTGGCTCAACTCATAGTTTTAATAATTTTTGACCAGTTATATATACATCCATAATTAATGATTGATTTTTAAAAACAAAATATTGGGTTGTTATTTAGTCACCAAGTCTTGTCCCACCCTTGCCACCCCATGAACAGTAGTTCACCAGCCTCCTCTGTCCATGGGTGTTCCCAGGCAAGAATACTGGAGTGGGTTTCCATTTCTTTCTCCAAAATATTGGGTAACTTGGTTATATCTAGAGACCTATTAAATCATTAACAAAATTAGATCATAGAACATTTTCAGGAAAACTATGATGCAGTCTGTAAAATCCTTGTTACTGAGTCATATAGTTATGTTTCTGACAAAAATATATACCTTTCTCATAATTCGGTCAGCAGACAGGACTATGGAGTATGTAGCTAGGAATATGCAAGCCCTTATTTGCTTGTGATGCCCTAGTGACGGTCTGAGAACAGTCATTATAAACATGACTCCAGATAGCATTTCATATTCAATTTTCACTAGAGAATGACTGAGCTAAGGCAAGTTTATAGAGCCCATGGTGACCACATCCTATTCCAATAATTAGTCCTGGAACTCTGCACTTCTATATAACAGCAGCTTTTCTTTATTTTTTTAAGTGATAAGATGCTGAAAAAGAAGATACTAGGGCTGGAATGCATTCTCTGGAAATAGCAGAGTTCCTGGTGTGTGTCACAATTTCATATCCTATGAAGCCTTTATCCACAATTGAATGTGAGTCTGCTGGGGGGAAGGAGGGGAGGGGCACTTGAGGAAGAAGAGCAGATAAGCAGTGCTCACCTGGGATTGCACTGTGTGTAACTAGAAATTTAGGAGTGCTCCTGATCTGAGAGTGAGACATGAAAACTGGAGAGTTTCTGATTAAAAACAGTCTTAAAAATGGCAGGTTGTCCCAGGCAATCTCAGAAAAGGTTGTAAGCACTCGTACTTATGTATATTAGTATTTATGCATTTTAGACAACATACTGGATAAGAGGATAATGGTGTTGAAGTTAATGTTACTACTAATTCCTCAATTATTAGGAAAAGTTTTCAAGTTCAGAATTCCATCTGCACAATATTTCATTTCTTCTAGTACTTCTTGTGGAAGAGGGTGTGTGTGTGTACTTTGGAAAGTACAGACACGTGTATAATGCATACCATCTGTATACTCTGCTTACAGTGTAATGTTGACATGTCTCCACTGAGAGGTGTGATGTGTGTTCCCTCCCCTCAAACCTGGGTGGGCTTCTGTGGCTAATTTGGCCAATATAATGCAGCAGTGATGCTGCATGACTCCTGAGGCCGGACCAGAAGTGGCAACGCGACTTCTCCTGATTCTCCTTTTCTTGGAACTCTGGCCCCTGGAATTGAAGGACCCTTTGTGGGTTATTCTGACTGATAGTCCCAGCGAGTCCCCCAGCGGGACATCCGCATCTATGATCAAACGTGAGCAAAAGAGCTCCCAGATATTTCCAGGCCTGGATTTTGAGTCTTCCAGCTTTGTTCCAGACACTGTGGAGTAGGAACTGAAACCATCTCCGTGTGTCCTCCAAATTAATGACCAGCAGAAACCGTTAATAATTGTCTGTAGCCTCTAAGTTCAGGTGACTTGTTCCACAGCATCTGATGACCAATGCATCACTGTAGCTCTGGTCTGAGTTTTAAAATCGTACCTGTGCTTCTCATGGCACCCCACACTCTTCCCCCAGCCCACATACTTCATCCTTCATTACTTTTTGCCGTAGTGGCAAGATTTAGGAGTTCTAATGTCAGCACCAGCCACAGTGTCAGGAGAGAGAATGAGTTTGGACGAGGACAAAAAAGTCCTGGGAGGAATGATTATTCCTGGAGCAGTTAACGATAAATAGGTCGAATTTAGTGGCGAAGGAGAACTATTAGATCCAGCAGCACTTTGGGTCCCATATGTAATTTCATTACATTATCTTGGTTTTTGCTTAGATTGTTCATGATTAAAATAAACTTTATTTTCTTCCAGTTTTACTGAGAAATAGTTGACATACATCACTGTATTAAGTTTAAAGAATGTAGCATGATGGTTTGATTTATGATTTAATATATATGATTACATACATATTGTGAAATATATATGGTTGAACCTATTAGTCATCCATCTTCTCACACAGATAAATAGAACAGGAAGAAAGAACAGAGGAAAAAATTTTGTGATGAGAACTCTTACAATTTACTCAAAACAACTGCTACGTGTCATAGAGCTGTAGTGTTAGCCATAGTCATCAGATTGTACATTACATCCCTAATATTTATTATATAACTGGAAGTTTGTACCTTTTGTTCACCTTCTTACCACAAATGGCAGCTGGGGAATAGAATAAAGACATTTCCATGTTTTTTGAATGTTCAAATTGAATGGTGATTAGCCCTGTTTATTGAGCGGAAATATGAACAGGAATTTAGATAAGATGATGTTGAGTTCAGATGCCTCTGTGAAACCATCAAAAGCAAATATCAAGTAGAAACTGAAATCAGAGGTCCGGATCTGAGAGACGAAATGTAATGTAGATAAGTAAATTGCTTAGTCCTCTGTGTAGATGTGGGAATGCAAAGTATAGATGTGAATAAGATCGAATTACAAGAGATGTGAGAGGAAAATTGCTCAAAAAAGGTCCTACTGACATTTTGGGTAGGACAGTATCTTCTTATCATGTGCCATCGTGTGAACTCTAGGATGTTCAGCAGCAGCCCTGGCCTCTACCCATCGATACCAGTAGCTCCCCTAGTTGTAACGGCAGAAGTGTCTCCAGTTTTTGCCAAGTGTCCCTTAGGGCAAGATCACCTCCAGCCTGGAACCACTGGATTAGAATAACAAGAGAAGAAAATCCCTTTTAATATTTTCATATTTATTGTAGTTCTCTGTTGTTAAAATGGAGACCAGGCTTGAGGATACCTCAAGCAGACAAAATGGCTAAGACAAGCATAATTTAATCAAACTCATTTCATAAACATAAGCCAGAATTAATGTTGGTTATTTTTTGTAAATGCCTCTGATAATCATAAATAAAACTTGTCATCTGCCTACAATGGTCCACGATAGCAGAGTTTTGGTTAAAATTGACTGGAAAGCCCACTGTAATAACCAACCATCATAAAGTTTAAACAGCTTCCTAATTTTCACTTTCTATGCCATCCTGTAATGGCATGGCTCAGAGGAATATCACTTTCAGGTTAGACGTCTCCCTGTTCACTGTGTCTCACTCAAAATATATCAAGTGAATTTTTTTTTCCAGAGTGATGACTTTTAAAGAGTTTCTGTGAAAGTGCATTTTTTCCTAATATCTTTTCAGAAGTGTATTTCCCAGAGTATATTTGTCTCTCTGAATCACCTTTAATTTAGTAGAACTTTTGTGCAAACTTATCTTCATATTTTATGGCAAAACAACTATACTATTTCATCTTGATGTCTGAATTCTGCTCATATTTCTAAAAGAGCAATGTGGTATTCTTCAGAATAATTAGAGTACTCTTGGAAAATATCCATTTGACATAAAACATAAGTATTTCAGGGACATTTTCTGGTTTAAATGCTCTGATGAAAATCAAATGTGGAAATCCCTTAAATACTTGAACTAAAATAATTAAATACCTGGTGTACTTAATACGTTGTTAGATTTGTAAATGATATAATAATTTCAAACAGACAATTAAAAATTGACTCTTGTAGCATAGAGCCCTCAATTATAATGGTAAGTGTGTAAAATATACTAATCAACTCATGATAAAATTAGTGCTGCAGAAAGGTAAAATGTTGCACTGATTTATAAAACTCAGTCACAAACAATTTGGCAGTGTTTGGTTTTCTGTTAAGAATCCTAATACTTTCAGATTATTTCAAGATTTCTTATCAATTTGACTTTTGTATGCAGCATATTATTAATGTAAATCTTCCTAACCACCAGACAGACTTCTTTAATACTTATACTGTTGTGTCTTAATGTTTATCTTGGGTCAGTTTTTGTACTTATCTCTTCACCTCTAATAATTGGTTTAGTCTGAGATTTGGTCCTGGATCGTCTTCTATTTTAACTCTAACAAGACACACCTCATTCAGTTGCACATTTTAAAACCATAATTGATGCCTTCAGGTGTTTATTCTGAGTCCTTAGGTCTCTCTTAGCTCCATATTTATATATCTGGCCCTACCAGTCACAGAGAGCGAGGGAAAACCTTATATGTTAGTAAAACAGCCCTTCATCACCTCCGTGAAAAGCACCATCAGCCGTGTAGAGTGAGTCCTAACACTTCAGTGCCTCTGGAAAGTTCCCCAAATACCCTTTCTGTGGATGCTTACATCCCTACTACATGTTTTTGCTCTAAGAAGATCAAGACTCGCCTTATTATCCTGTTTTTCCCAGTTTATTCCAGTCATGACAAGAAGTCCAGGCATCTTCCTAATCATTCAGTCTCAGGAATTAACTAGCTCTAAACACTTTGCTAACCATTCCTGCCATTTGTCCAAACTCCTCCTATATTTCTCTCTGCCTTTTTACCTTAGTGTTTTGAAAAATCTCTATAACCTCAAGCCCTTTTCACCATTTGTTCTACAGCTTGGCTCTTTGCTGACTACATAGTTGACCTTTCAACCTGTCAAATGGTGAGCTTTTCTCTTCCTCAGCCCTCATCAATTGGGCTGGGAGATGGGGTAAGTTTCTCCTAAACTACACTGCTCTTTCCAGAACTTTCCCCAGCACTTAATCACCTCTCACTTTTCATTTTGGTTATTTCTTTGACCTTTAAGTCAGTGACCTCCCAGCTCCTTAACAATCTGAACTCTGAAGTTCTCCATTCAGTTTCAGCTATTCCAAATATGGTCTTATCACCATATCACTATTATTAATAACTTAAAAATCAATACCTAGCTTCAAGTATTCACTTATAATTACTTGTTAGAGTTTATAATGGTTTGAGGTTTCTAAAGAAATTAAAGTACAGTATAGAGCTGTTATTCTAAACTGTTCCAGTTTAATTAATATCTCTTATTTGCATTGTATCTTTATTATTATGGATTATCTATACTAGCTTAAGTGAAGATGCTCAGTCATGCCCGACTCCTTGAGAACCCATGGTCTGTAGCCCATCAGGCTCCTCCGTCTATGGGATTTTCCAGGCAAGAGCACTGGAGTGGGTTGCCATTTCCTTCTCCAGGGGATCTTCCCAACCCAGGGATTGAACCTGGATCTCCCAGACTGTAGGTAAACACTTTATAGTCTGAGCCACCAGGGAACTTATAAGTATAGATAAATCCTTATTAAATATAGTTTCTATATTACTCATTTTTGTTCCAGTTAAGTTCATTTCAGTCACTCAGTCACTCTTTGTGACCCCATGGACTGCAGCATGCCAGGCCTCCCTGTCCATCAGCAACATCCAGAGTTTACTCAAACTCATGTCCATTGAGTCGGTGATGCCATCCAGACATCTCATCCTCTGTTGTCCCCTTCTCCTCCTGCCTTCAATCTTTCCCAGCATCAGGGTCTTTTCCAATGAGTCAGTTCTCTGCATCAGGTGGCCAAAGTAATGGAGTTTCAGCTTCAGCATCGGTCCTTCCAATGAATATTCCTTCAGGATGGACTGGTTGGATCTCCTTGCAGTCCAAGGGGCTCTCAAGAGTCCTCCAACACCACAGTTCAAAAGCATCAATTCTTCAGTGCTCAGCTTTCTTTATAGTCCAGCTCTCACATCCATACACGACTACTGGAAAAACCATACCTTGACTAGAGGGATCAGATTGGTTAGTTTTCTGTGATTGTGGTTTTCAGTCTGGCTGCCCTCTGATGGAGAAGGATAAGAGGCTTATGAAAGCTTCCTGATGGGAGAGACTGACTGAGGGGGAAACTGGGTCTTGTTCTGATGGGCAGAACCATGCTCAGTAAATCTTTAATCCAGTTTTCTGTTGATGTGTGGCGCTGTGATCCCTCCCTGCTGTTTACCTGGGGCGAACTATGGTGGAGGTAATGAAGATGATGGTGACCTCCTTCAGACGGTCCCATGTAGGCACTGCTACACTCCGTGCCCCAACCCTGCACCAGGCCACCACCGACCCACGCCTCCCATGGAGCCTCCTGGACACTCCCAGGCAAGTCTGGGTCAGTCTCTTGAGGCGTCACTGCTCCTTTCTCCTGGGTCCTGGTGCACAGAATGTTCCATTTGTGCCTCCAAGAGTCTATTCCCCAGTCCTGGGTAAGTTCTGGCAGCTCTAAGTTGGGGTAAACGGCGACCTCCTCCAAGAGGGCTTATGCCATACCCAGGTCTGCTGCACCCGGAGCCCCCGCCCCTGTGGCAGTCCACTGCTGACCTGTACCTCCACAGGAGATGCTTAAACATGGTTCTGTCTCAGTTCTGTCATTTTTCTTTAGTTTTGATGTAATACTTGAACCCCTCCAGGATATGACATTGTTTTTAGTAGTCATATCTCCTTAACTCTTCTCCTCTTGGGTTACCACTTCCTAAGCTTAGTAATATCATTATCTTACATTTACAGAAATTCACAACTTTAACAAAATCTAAATTCCTGTGATCATATCAGTATTTATCTGTCCCAGGCACCTTATCTTTATTTCTTAGGTAGATTAAATTTCATGGCAAGTAACTATAATTATATTCCTTGTTATGCCTTCAATTCCCTTGCCACTTTTAATCCTTTGACCAAACCATCACTCAATCATGTTTTCTTCCCTTACCACCCTACTGAAACTGGGGTTTGCCAACATTATCAGTGTGGGAAGTCACTGGAAAATGACATCCATGTAATTAAATCCAGTGGTGAGTTTCTTATCCCTATTCTTACTTGGTGTACAAAAGCATTTGATCTGGTTGATTACCATTTTCCCTTTACAACATTCTCTTCAGTTAGTGTCTATGACACCTTAATGTCTTTATTTTGGTCCTCGATGACTATGCTCCATTTGAAATTAGTTGGCACTTCATATCTTATTTTGCCTTGGAATGCCCCAGGGTTCAGTCTTTCAGCTTTATTTATTGATAATCATATGCTATCTTATGGTTTCAAATGGCACCAAAGATAAATAACTCTGAAACTTATATTTACATCTAGATATCTCCCATGGACTCCAAACTATTAGGCAAAATAGTCCCCTTAATATCTTGCATGGATATTTAACCAGCAACTCAAACTGGCTATGCACAAAAGCAAATTTCTGAAACCATTCTGTCCCACAAAAATAAATATGTACATATATACACATGGCTCCTCTGGTGAATCAGACAGTAAAGAATCTACCTGCAATGCAGGAGACCTAAGTTCAACCCCTGGGCTAGAAAGATCCCCGGGAGAAGGGAATGGCAACCCACTGCAATATTCTTGTCTGGAGAATTCCATGGACAGAGGAGCCTGACAGGCTACAGTCTATAGTGTCGCAAAGAGTCAGACAAGACTGAGTGACTAACACCTTCACTTTTTCACCTTTCACACACATGCACACATACATACAAAGTAAAACTCCTCCTGCAGTCAATCATCTTTACGTTCGTTATTGTCAACCTCACGCTTTAGTCCAGAAACTCGCTGCTGTTCTTGATGATTCTAATATTCCAAATAAATCAACAGACCAACAAATCATGAAAACTTAACCTTCAAAATAAACCCCAAATCTAAACACTTCTCATCAGACCAGCACTAAGACCCTGATTCATTACCACCTTCATCCCTTGCCTGGATTGCTGCAGAACACCTTGATTCTGCACTTGACCCCTCCAGCACTCCATAGCAAAGTGGAAGTGAATCTTAATTGATAAGTCACATCCTGTTATTAATATCCAAAACCCTTAAATGTTCTCCTTTCCTCTTTAGGTGAAATCTGAAATTCTAGCAAATCTGTATTATTTACTCATGGTCCATTTCTTCCCTGTCTTCATCCCTTTCTGTAACTTTTCTTCTTTCTTGACTAATTGGATCTAGCCACATTGAGTTCTGTGTTCTTCTTGCTTTTGTCAAAAACTCATGTAATAGATTGAAAGCCAGTGGATCACTGAAGTAATAATTAATAAAAATTTGTTGTGCACACACCAGGAAGACAGAATATTGTGAGCATTCAAACCCAAACACAAGATGAGTCTCAAGGGCATATTTTTATCAAGCAGCTTGTAAAAGAGAAAGCAGTGACTGCTTAGTTTTCAGTGATTGGTTCTAATATTAGCATCTTTTTAAATTGGTCAGCAGTTACTTCATATCAGCTTTAGGGAACAGTTTGTTTTGCTGATGATTTCCAGAGGTGTAACAAGAAATGACTCAGGTTAAGTTAGCTTTGCAAAATAAACTAAGGTAAGGTGTGTATATGTGTGTGACAAAACTGGTCTTGTGTGCTCAGGGAGTTTTCAAAGCTTGTCTCCATTTTATTTTATTTATTTATTTTTTTTACCATTCCAGGTCTTAGTTGTAGCATATGGGATCTAGTTCCCTGGCCATGGATCAAATCTGCCCCTTGCATTGTCGGCAAGGAGTCTTGACCACTGGACCACCAGGGAAGTCCCTCCATTTGGTTTTGATTCTAACACTTAGGTCAGGGCCTGGGTACTTGATACATCTTATGCCTGGAAATTTGTTCTCAGGGTATTTTCATGACACGGTTCCATTGCTCTAATGTGGTTTAAAATGGCTGTATTTTTGTTGCATTATAATCCATTTCAGTATCTTTTTGAACTTTTCAGTGATCTTTCCCAAGTCCAGAAGTGAATCAATCCTCTTGAGCAAGAAACATAGGAAATCAAACACTAGTTCTTTGTTCTCTCCCTAAATCCAAAATAGAGGCAGGATAACTGCAGGAATACTTCCATCCGGTAATGCGAAGAAGGGCTGGCATCCAGAAGTCACTCTAGTTCACAGTAATTCAGTTTAGTTCAGTTGCTCAGTTGTGTCCGACTCGTTGCGACCCGATGGACTGCAGCATGCCAGGTTCCCCTGTCCATCACCAACTCCCACAGTTTACTCAAACTCATGTCCATTGAGTCGGTGATGCCATCCAACTATCTCATCCTCTGTCATTCTTTTCTCCTCCCACCTTCAATCTTTCCCAGCATCCAGGGTCTTTTCTAACGAGTCAGCTCTTCGCATCAGGTCAGGTGGCCAAAGTATTAGAGTTTCAACTTCAGCATCAGTAGTTCATAGTAATTTGGAAATCAGTGGGCCAGTTTTATGATGTTCTCTTACACTGGGCCCAGAGTCTTTGAGATCCCTCTGAAATAGTGGAAGTGTTAATCACTTAGTTGTGTCTGACTCTTTGTGATCACATGGACTATAGCCTGCCAGGCTTTTCTGTCCATGCAATTCTCCAGGCAAAAATACTGGAGTGGGTGGCCATTCTCTTCTCCAGGGTAACTTCCCAACCCAGGAATCAAATCTTAGTCTCTTGCATTGCAGGCAGATTATTTACCATCTCTCCATCCTTTATTAAATCTGCATTTTGTTCCATGAATGCATGTCTCCAGTCTGTTAATTTATTTGGGACTTTCTGTATCTTTCGGGTGCCCTTTGCTCTTCCATCATCCTCCTTGGCCACTTCTGAAGAGAGTAGTAGAAATTTTTTTTTTCTTTTTTTTTTCTTTTTTTATTTTTTTTTATTAGTTGGAGGCTAATTACTTCACAGGGAGTAGTAGAAATTTTTTAATACCTTGAGTAGTCTCAATGTCTTTTAATTCAGGATGATAATGCTCTGGCCAATATAACTTAATAAAAGCTTTGAGATATCCTATTTATTTTATTCTGATTCATCTTATGTGCCAAAAGTTATGTCCACAATTTGTTATTCTGTCTAGATTTAAGGAAACATTTGATGGTATAAAAGGCTTCATATTGTCTTCTTCTTGGACCCATTAGGTCCAGTTGAAAGGGTATCTCTCAGTCTTAATGTCAATGACCTTAATGTGATTTCTGTCTTCAGACTGTGGTGTAAAGGTAGACATCTGAACTGTCTCTTCTCCCTGAGTTTATGATTTAATGAATGTACACTGTTTCTCTTGAGGGTTAATTCATTTTCTAAATCAAAATCCTAGAATTTCTAGGGTCTTCCTATTCAGTTAAATTTTCTTGAAGTACCAGTCGATTCTTCTGAGTCCATTTCTTTTTTTGTTACCTTTGTTAGGTACAGCTGCCAAGCAGACCTGAGCCACAAGTGTCATCACTGCTAGGCTACCACAGGCGAGAATTACACAAAAGTTTCACCACACTATGTTGCTATCTTATATCTTCTTATCACTTCACAGTGCACTTTCCCACAACCAGTGGCACATGTTTCATGATAGAACAGCCCACACCACGGTTCTAGTACCAATATCTCTGTTAATCTTTTTTTTTTTTTTTAATAAAGATATTGAATCGTATGTTATACTTCTGAACCTAACAGAATATTGTAGGTGAGCTAAAATGAACTTAAGCTCCTCTGATTTGTAAAGCAGACACTTGCTTTATGAGTTTGTGATCCGAGAGTGGAGAATCTGGGTGATATTGATGACATTGAGTTAAGCTAAATCCAGGCTTCAAGTCAGGTCCATTCCGCTTCTGTCTGTTATGACATGACACCGGAAGCTACCTGAGGCATGTTCTTCTCATCGCAGATACCAAGACAAACTAGACCGTGTAACCACAGTTGTATCTCAGTGGGATTACATGTAACTGCATGATATAGTAAGCAAAGCAAATTGCATGACAGTGCCTACAGCAAGATGACAGGAAAATGTACTCTCTCCACCCCGGAAGGCAATTCAGCATTGAAAGGAACAAGTATGAATGTATGATTCTATTACAGAGGAGTAAAGTGTTGAGTCGACCAAAACATCATTTCAGCGAAGTCACCCTGACTACCATATTTAAATATAACCCTCTCACAAATTTTCCTAGCTCCTCAAAGAATGTATATCTCTTTACTTAGATGTCTAACATGCCTCTCAACTCAATGTAAGTAAATATAGCTGACCATTTCTCCCTCCCACACAGACTACCCCAGGCTTACCCATATTTATAATTGGAGTCAGCAACTTGATTAAAAAAACAATGAAGGAAAAACCTGAACTGTGTATATAATTTTATTTAAATATTTGCTTTTCCTCTAATATGAATATGTAATCCATCAAATCCTGTCTACTATACATTGAAAATCTTTTCCATATTGTTCCCTTTTTCATCTTCCTAGATATCAGTCTGAAAGTCACCATGATTCATGTCTGGAGTCTAAGAGTGTGTTTTGGAAACAGGGTGCCTTTGCATTATTTTCTGGATCCAACCTAACTCTCACAACTCAGATCTCAGTTTAACTGTTGTTCCTTGGAATCTAGTACATATTTTCTTGGATTTGCTTTGAGCTCATCTCTTGTCTTTCGTTTTCAACAGTGTGATTTTTTTTTTTTCCGTGTTCTCCTGGAATGCTTGCAGATCTTTGAATTTGGGGGTTTGTTTCTTCTATCAGTTTCAGAAATGTTTTGTCCATTATCTCCTCATATGTCAGTTCTTTTTCCGTTCCAGTGGGGCCTCTATTTACATGCAAGATAGATGTCTTCATTGTGTCCCATGTGGTTCTAATTTTTTCTCAGTCTCTGTTTTATAGTTTCGTGGTGCTTAAGTTCAGATATTTTCTAATGACTTTCTTTCCAGTTAAGTGATCCTGTCTTTTGCATTTCTGATGTGTTATTAATCTCAATGAAAGTGCATAATTTCAGATGGTGTATTTTGTCATTTTAGAATTTTCATGTTAGACTCTATTCTAGATCACTATTCTCTGGTGAGTGAGTGGTACATATGATAAAATGGACATATTTTAAGTATTGATACAGTAAATTTGAACCAAAATTATTTACTGTGGTTTCCCAGGTGGCACTGTGGTAAAGAATCCACCTGCCCTGTATTTCTGTGTCTCTTTTTCTGTTTAGCCTCCAACTAAAAAAAAAAAAAAGAATCCACCTGCCAATGCAGAAGACACAAATAGACGCATGTTCGAATCCTGGGTTGGGAAGATCCCTGGAGGAGGAAATGGCAACCCACTCCAGTACTCTTGCTTGAAGAATTCCACGGACAGAGGAGCCTGGTGGGCTACAGTCCTGGGGTTGCAAATAGTCAGGCATGAATGAACACATGCATACACACACGCGTAATAATTACATCTACTCTGGATGTTGTTGCTCTTCAGCCTCCAAAGCATGTCGCACTCTTAGCAACCCCATAGATTGCAGGGTGTCAGGCTTCCGTGCCCCTTATCATCTCCTAGGGTTTGCCCAAGTTCATGTTCATTGAATCAGTGATGCCATCCAAACATCTCATCCTCTGTCTTCTGCCTTCAATCAGGGTATTTTCCAATGAGTCAGTTGTTTGCATCAGGTGACCAAAGTATTGGAGCTTCAGATTCAGCATTAGTCCTTCCAATGAGTATTCAGGGTTGATTTCCTTTAAGACTGGACTGGTTTGAACTGCTTGCTGTCCAAGGGACTCTCAAGAGTCTTCTGTAGCACCACAGTTTGAAAGCATCAATTCTTCAGATATAAACACTCTTAAATAAAACCATATTCAATTGAATCATGTTTATTTCAATGTGTAACATATATATCAGATATAAGGATGAAACTTATGTCCTTGAATTTATAGGACAGATAATATTCATATATGTGAAAAATTGGGAGCAGTATTTAAAAAGCATAAGAGTGTGCATGAGCATTTGAGGATAGAATGAAAACTAGAGGCATAACAGGATGAAATGTGAGTTACAGCGAGGATCAGATTCTGGCAAGAGGCCTGAGAGATTTCATAAAATTCAAATATGCAAAGAAAACAGTCATTGCAGATGTGGTGACATGGCCACTCTTAATAAACTAAGTGAAATTTAAAAATAAAGATCCTAAGGAAACTAGCTTATGAGTATAACTCATGTAACATTGTATTTAAAGGTTAATAAACATTTTTGTAAAATTTTATCTCTTTCTTGATGCTGAAATAACCATTTAAACTACTATTTCATGGTTTGGAGTATTTAAAAATGTACATTTGATACTTTAGCATCTTAATTTTATAAATACTAACTGCAAGAATGTCTGCTTTCATAAAGTCTAAGCAGTGAATAATGTATACACATCTGATTTGAAATTGAAACGGATAACCTAGTCCATTCACTTATTAATTATAGGAAAATGCTTTAAGTGCTTAAAGATCCAAGTTTGCTTTGGAAAAGAGTAATGATATGAAAAAAAGCAGTATGTGGGCATAATTATAAAATTGTATTTTATTCGTTGTGATGCATTAATATTCCCCAAATAAGGAGAAATTGTACCTAGTTTGGGCTTCCTTGGTGGCTCAGATGGTAAGGAATCTGCCGGCAATGCAGGAGACCCGGGTTTGATCCCTGGGTCAGGAAGATCCCCTGGAGGAGGGCGTGGCAGTCCACTCCAGTATTCTTGCCTGGAAAATCCCATGGACAGAGGAGCCTGGCTGGCTACAGTCCATGGGGTCGCAAAGAGTTCGATGTGACTAAATGACTTTCACTACCACTACCTAGTTTAAACATACATACTTTTCCCACCTTTTCTGTTAATTTCTATCACATTTTATTAAAGACAACAAATGTCAAAATACATGGAAAAATATCAGTGGAGGCCACATTCAACCAGGGACAGCATTTAAATAGAAAAGTGAAAGCCATCTGTTTGCCAGCTATCTATGTATTTACATCTCCTTATCCATCTGTGCTCCATAAAATCTGGGTCAGAAATGTTTCTTGTTTTATAAAACTTAAAATAAATATGATATAATGTTTGCTTAAATATGGAAATCTTTGTCATATTGAACCATGAAACAATTCCAGGAACTGACTAAATTAGCACTAGATTTCACCCTTTTTTTCCTGCAAAACTAAAACTCACTGAGAAGGTGAATAATATGACATAGCACCTGCAAATTATTTTCATTTAAATTCCAATCCTGAAAATAATTAGACACACATAGTGAATCTGGAAACATAATTTGTGGCATAATGTGTTTTCTAGGGTCAAGTCTTTCACCAGATATTTTAGGAATATGTTGTATAAATATATTTGTTCAGTAGATACTAAAGCAAGTTATTTAAAGCTATACATATTCTGAAATTAATTTGTCATTACTTGAAATGCAGATTTATAAAATTTGTCAAAGCTCATTTAAAATATGTATAGTTTCAGTTATTAAATAAAATAGTATTAGATTAATCTTAAATATTAAGCAAATATTAGCAAATATTAAATGATAATGTGTTGGTCCAAAGCATAATTTTTGTAAGAATTAATAAGTTGGTGCAAATATTTTAGAAACAGTTTTGAGATTTCCATATGATATCTTGCTTCATGACTTATAAATTATTAGATATGTATTTTCTTTCCCAGATAGTTTTAACTAGAATATAATTTTAAAATCTTAATATATAATATTTTTCATTTAAAAGGTTGAATGGGAGCAATAATAGTAACAATTTAGCAGGGATAAATTAAAGTCTGAATTTCAATTTCCTCATTCGCAAATGGGTGGGAAAATATTTACCTGGAAGGAATGCTAAAATCAACACACATTTGGCATTACATATCTATATAATTATTATAATTATTTTTCTTTCACATTTAGTGTGGGCATAAATAGGCATTAACCTTTACTATCCCATTAGTTCTGTAGCAAGAGTATTAAGTTACTCATCACAGGATCACAATGACACATAATCACCAAGTCATACAGACACATATATCTCTAAAGGGATGCAAATCTGTGATGTATTTAACCTCACAGAGCTAAGAAAATGGCCCATGAGCTGATTTGGGGTTTTCCCATATTCATTTGATGAAGAGCATTATGGTTACACTTGATCATTATATTCATTACACATTTGCAAACTAACCAATAACTCTGGGGTTCTGTGTCCTAAGTGCAATTTTGGAAGTGCTATTATTTTGGAAGGAACCCATGTGGAATTCAAGTGTGGTGTGAATAGATTAGACTAAGGTTTCTAGGTATTTTGGCTAACTGATAAAATTAATATGTATGAAATTTTGAAGAGGGAATATAACTTTTTAAAAAATTAATTAATTTATTTTAATTGGAGGCTAATTACTTTACAATATTGTAGTGGTTTTTGCCGAACATTGACATGAATCAGCCACATTCGCAGCTGTGTTCCCCATCCAGAGCCCCCCTCCCACCTCCGTCCCAATCCCATCCCCCAGGGTCATCCCAGTGCACCAGCCAAAAGTAGGTATTTTTTCAAGTATGCAAGGATAGCTTAATATTTTAAAAAATCAGTGTATTTCACCACATTGACAGGAACTAGAAGGATTATGTGAACATTTTGATAGATATAAACTTTAAAAAAAAATCAGAACAACTTTTTAGAGCAGTTTAAACTTTACAGCAAATTGAGAAGATAGATTTTCTATATACCACATGCCTCACACAAGCAGTCTTTCCCATTATTAATATCCCCAACCAGAATGCCATGTTTGTCATAACTGAAGAAAGTATGTTTAGGTATAGTAAATATCAAAATCATAGGTGACATTCCAGTTTACTGTTGTACATTCTGCGGGTTTGGACAAATGTATAACAGGGTGTATCATTATGGTAACATGTATTTCACCATCTTAAGATCCTCTTTGCTCTCCCTATTCATCCCTCCCTGGGTCCACAACCCACATCTTATTAGTGTTTCCATTTGTTGTTCAGTAGCAGTCATGTCCTACTCTTTGCAACCCCATAGAATGCAACATGCCAGGCTTCCCTGTTCTCCAATGTATCCTGGAGTTTGCTTGAACTCATGTCCATTGAGTTAGTGATGCCATTCAACCATCTCTTCCCTTGTCCCCGTCTCCTCCTGCCTTCAATCTGTCCCAGCATCAGGGTCTTTTCCAATGATTTGGCTCTTTGCATCAGGTGGTGCAAGCATTGTAGCTTCAGCATCAGTCCTTCAATGAATATTCAGGGTTGATTTCCTTTAGGATTGGCTGGTTTGATCTTCTTTCTGTCCAAGAGACTCTCAAGAGCCTTCTCCAGCACCACAGTTCAAAGGCATCAGTTCTTTGGCACTCAGCCTTCTTTACGGTCCAACTCTCTCAGCCATACCGGCTAATAGAAAGAAAATAGCTTTGGCTCGATGGACCTTTGCCACCAAAGTAATGTCTTTGCTTTTATATACACTGTCTAGGTTTGTCTAGAATATGCAGTGTCTGCATAGTTTCACCTTTTCTAAAATGTCATGTAATTGGAAGTAGTTTTTAGTCTTTTTAGATTAGCTTCTTTCAGTTAGTAAGTTGCATTCAATTTTCCTCCATGCCTTTTCATGGTGTAATAGGTCATTTCTTTTCAGTGACGAATAGTATTCTGTTGTTTGGGTGTGCGTTGTCTTTTACCATGAAACACTCTTACCTGTGAGTCTTGAATAGATCTCGTTTATGAGTTTGAGGAAGATACATCTTTTCTTATTTGGCTGATGTTCTGATCATGAAACTGTATTAGTTTTGTCAAATGTTTTTCTGCATTTGAGATGATGATGTGGTTTTGTCCTTTATTCTATTGGAGGTATTACATTTATTGATCATAGAATGTTAAGATAATCTTGTATTTATAGTATGGACCCAACTTGATTATAGTGGATATGGCATTAAAGTGTTTTGAGTGCTTTTGCATCTTGTTGAAAGATGTACTAGTATGTATGTACTGGTATGTATGTAGTTTTCCTGTGATGCCTTGATAGGCTTTTGGTATCAGGGTATTGTGGACCTCGGAATAAACTAAAAACTGCTCCTCTTCTGTTTTTATAGCAGCTTATGAAGTGTTGGTATTAATTTTTTAAAGTGTTTGGTAGAATTACTTAAGTAACTGGTAGAAAAGCCAGTGAAGACTTGGCTTTTCCTTGCTGGAAGTTTTAAAATTATTAATCCATTACACAGTGCTTGCTTTTTGTACATTTTTTTTATTTGCTGTTGCTTCTTGACTCGGTATTCATAGTGTGTCCTTCTTGGAATTTGTCTAGTTTATAAAAACATTTATTTTTGTTGGCATAAAATTGTTGATAGCATTCTCTTAAAATCACTTACTTAGGATTATCAGTGATGTATGCATTTTCAAGAGCTTCCATTAATTTTTGAATACTGACCCTATAATCCAAAGGGTATATGATAAGTACTAGAAGTGATTAGAAATATTGCTGAAATCAACATATATAAAAAGTGACAATTGTATGCACAGTGGCAAGTCCTTAGAAAATGTAGTAAAATATGATTTGTGAATGAATATTTTAAAGTATATAGGAATAGATCTACAAAGTATATATGAAAACATTTTAAAAAATTAAAAACTACATGGATAAACATTAACTATTACCTGCATATTGTTGAAATATCACTTTTACTTCATGGAAGTTTCAGTTCAGTTCAGTTGCTCAGTCTTGTCCAACTCTTTCCAACCCCATGGTTTGCGGAACACTAGGCCACCCTGTCATCACCAACTCCCAGAGTTTACTCAAACTCATGTCCATTGTGTTGGTGATGGCATCCAACCATCTCATCCTCTGTCGCCCCTTCTCCTCATGCCTTCAATCTTTCCCAGCATCAGGGACTTTTCCAGTGAGTAAGTTGTTCACATCAGGTGGTCAAAGTATTGGGGTTTCAGCTTCAACATCAGTCCTTCCAACGAACATTCAGGACTGATTTCTTTTAGGATGGATTGGTTGGATCTCCTTGCAGTCCAAGGTACTCTCAAGAGTCTTCTCTAACACCACAGTTTTAAAAGCATCAATTCTTTGGTGCTCAGCTTTCTTTATACTCCAACTCTCACATCCATACATGACTACTGGAAAAACCATAGCTTTGACTAGACAGACATTGGTTGGCAAAGTAATGTCTCTGCCTTTTAATATGCTGTCTAGGTTGGTCATAACTCTTCTTTCAAGGAGCAAACATCTTTTAATTTCATAGCTGCAGTCACCATCTGCAGTGATTTTTGAGCCCAGAAAAGTAAAGTCAGCCACTGTTTCCACTGTTTCCCCGTGTATTTGCCATGAAGTGATGGGACCTGGTGCCATGATCTTAGTTTTCTGAATGTTGAGCTTTAAGCCAACTTTCCTCTTTCACTTTTCACTCTCCTCTTTCACTTTCATCAAGATGCTCTTTAGTTATTCTTTGCTTTCTGCCATAAGGGTGGTGTCATCTGCATATCTGAGGTTATTGATATTTCTACCACCAATCTTGATTCCTGCTTGTTCTTCATCCAGTCTAGCATTTCTCATTATGCACTCTGCATATAATTTCAATAAGCAAGGTGAAAATATATAGCCTTGGTGTACTCCTTTCCCTATTTTGAACCAGTTTGTTGTTCCATGTCCACTTCTAACTGTTGCTTCCTGACCTACATACAGCTTTCTCAAGAGGCAGGTCAGGTGGTCTGGTATTCCCATCTGTTTAAAAACTTTCCACAGTTTGCTGTGATCCACACAGTCAAAGGCTTTGGCATAGTCCATTAAGCAAAAATGTATGTTTTTTTGGAACTCTCTTGCTTTTTTGATGACCCAATCAGATGTTGGCAATTTGATCT
Source organism: Cervus canadensis (assembly GCF_019320065.1). NCBI lineage: Eukaryota > Metazoa > Chordata > Mammalia > Artiodactyla > Cervidae > Cervus > Cervus canadensis. Next base: position 8,474,253 of record NC_057416.1, on the reverse strand, counting down.
CTGGTTCCTCTGCCTTTTCTAAATCCAGCTTGAACATCTGGAAGTTCACGGTTCATGTACTGTTGAAGCCTGGCTTGTAGAATTTTGACTGTTACTTTACTCGTATGTGAGATGAGTGCAATTGTGCAGTAGTTTGAGCATTCCTTGTCATTGCCTTTCTTTGGGAAAGTGACATTTTCTAGTTCTGTGGCCACTGCTGCGTTTTCCAAATTTGCTGGCATGTTGAGTGCAGCACTTTCACAACATCCTCTTTTAGGATTTGAAATAGCTCAACTGGAATTCAGTCACCTCTACTAGCTTTGTTCATAGTGATGCTTCCTAAGGGCCACTTGGCTTCACATTCCATGATGTCATTGCCACCTCTTCTTCATATCTTCTGCTTCTGTTAGGTCCATACAATTTCTGTTGTTCATTGTCTTATTTTTCATCTTTGCATGAAATGTTCCCTTGGTATCTCTAAATTTCTTGAAGAGATCTTTAGTCGTTTTCATTCTGAAAATCTGAAAAATTCAATATAGAAAATATTCAATTTTTATGCAATGCATTTAAATATTCCGTGCAACCACCACAGCTTTTTTTTGCCATTTTTTTCTTGTTTGATTTAGTTTTTTAGACCCTGATGCTGGGAAAGATTGAAGGCAGGAGGAGAAGGGGATAACAGAGGATGAGATGGTTGGATGGAATCACTGACTCTATGGACATGAGTTTGAGCAAGCTCCGGGAGTTGGTGTTGGACAGCAAAGCCTGGCGTGTTGCAGTCCAGGGGGTCACAGAGAGTCAAACATGACTGAGCGACTGAACTGAACATATTTCTAAAACTAAATTTACATGGTCCCAAGAATGCCTAAAGCACTGTTTCTTATCAGGTATCCAGATATTGAGAAACAGAGAAAATCAATCAGTGGAATGAAATAAAAAGCTAAATCACACATCTGAATACTGTGTGACAGAGGTAGTGTTGCAGAATGGTGTTTATAATTTTAAACAAATACAGTATATCAGAATGCCATTGTGAGCATGAAGTAGGAAATACTGTTTAAATAACATGCAAATAATGTAAGTCATAAGGGGAGGGTCTGAAAAGTTCTATGGTTACATTGAGAGATTCTTCGAAGTAAATGCTACCAGAACAAAAAGGCTAAAAAATAGAAAGTATTTTCAACACAGGAAATCTCTATGTGTAATTTTAAAGAAATCCTCCCAAATGATGACAGAGAGTAACATAATGAGAAAAGACTGGAATTTTACAGATTGGAAGTACAAAAGATCAATAAACAAATGATTAGTAAATAAAAGCCTCATTTACATTCAATTGATCATCAGAAATTAAAGTCTAATGTTAACTATTAGAAGATGGACCTTGATGGGAGTACACATTGCCTATTGTTGGGGTCCTTAAATGGACCAGAACCTGGTGGTCTAGAGTCGACGATAAGAAAGTGAAAGAGAAAGAAAGACATGGGGACCCAAGCTCTGATGGAGCAAGGGTATTTTATTAACAGAAATGCAGGCTTATATATCTTTAGTAAGATGATTACTCAGCTATTACATAGGATGAAATTTTATCAATAGCCACAATATGGATAGTCTAATACATACAAGGTCGCTGATGCTGAAAAGAGTCACTGAAGGGGATTCATACATGTCTCATCCTGTGACCTCAGTCCTGGGAACAGCATGCTGTTTCACTCATTCCGGGAATAGGAACTGATAAGGAACAGAGAATCCTTGAGAAACGGGAACATATTGGATTCCTTAAAGTCAAATGTCCCCTGACAGCCTATAAGTAAGTCAAAATTGCTACAGAACTTTGAAAAAGTATATATAACACTGGTTGCTGCTGCTGCTGAGTCTCTTCAATCATGTCCGACTCTGTGAGACCCCTTAGATGGCAGCCCACCAGGCTCCACCATCCCTGGGATTCTCCAGGCAAGAACACTGGAGTGGGTTTTCATACACTGGTTCTTCAATATGTGTGCATTTTATGATGCAGCAATTCTACTTTGGGGCATATGCAGCCAGTTTATATGTTTACACAATGAACAGTAAAAGCAGCATGTTAACAAGGGAAAAAGATAAAATAAGTATCAAATGTATCATTAGAATGGATAAACTACTTGTACTATAATAGGGACAAACTAATGTTATTTGAAGGTAAATATTAATTCACAATGAATATCAGCCGATCTGAGACTGGGCAAGTGTGAATAGAATTTAGTCAAAAAAAGAAGAGAACATAAAGGCTACAGTCCTGTCCCTAAAGAGAGTAGGGATTCCCTTATGGCTAATTTTGTTTCAGAGTGAATTTCATTTAGGAAAATTACTTACTTAGATATAACTTTATCACAGTCATTTTAAGAGCTTTCTCGGACTGTATTAAGTTCTTCCACGAAACCCTTCATGAGTCAGACTGGATGTGGGTATAGCTACTTGTAGTTTTCTCTTACCGCTCGTCTTCTCTTCTACTGTATACGTTTGGTGTCAGTATAACTTGGTTGCTTGCACTACATGTATTTATGAGCTAACTTAGTATGAGAATGCTGGAACCAAATTTAATTCTCCCATAGGAATGACACATAGTACATGGTCTTTCAACCAGTATTAGACCTCCTTGCTGTACTCCACATAAGCAAAATATGATGCTATAATATGGATAAATTTCAAAAGTGAATCAAACTGAATTATCTAAGAATTTATTTATATTAGACAACTGTTAAATAAAAATATGAGATTGTTTATTCAATAAGTCTCATTGTCCACGAAGTATCACTTTTCAGATGCGATGGATGTAATGGCGAATAGCACTAATGTCCTGGCTTCCTGATGCTTACATTATTTGAAAAGGTGGCCAACTGACCCAAGGATAGACACCATTTTGTTGTTGTTTAATCGCTAAGTTGTGTCTGACTCTTTGCAACCCCATGGACTGCAGCATGCCAGGTTTCCCTGTTCTTCACTGTCTCCTGGAGTTTGTCAAACTCATGTCTGTTGGGTTGGTGATGCCATCCAACCATCTCATCCCATGGTGCCTCTTTCTCCTCCTGTTCTCAGTCTTTCCCAGATCAGAATCTTTTCCAATGAGTCAGCTTTTCACAACATGGATGGATGACTATTGTCCAGAGACACCAACATCACATTCCAGACTGTGGTCCAGAAGCAGCTCTTGTCACAAAGTCATAGGCAGATCTGCTGAAAAATCAGTTTATACAGCACGTGGTTTCTAAATTATAACTATGTTCTGATTAATTCACTAAAATAGTTATATCAAATTTTATACAAAACTAATAATAAATATGATTATATTAAAGTTAAGAGGAAATAGTGTACTAAAAGAAGTCTCCACTTTAGTTAAGAGAGGAACACATATTTAGCTGTTTTCCTACCATGTATCACAACTAGTAAAATTCAGTCAGTTACTTAAAATATCAATGCAGAATAGAAGTACTTTTGACAAAATAACAGAAGACAGGAAACTCTTTTCTGACATTTTTGAAGACAGATTTCAAGAGCATCTTCATAACATGCTTTGCTTTAACTTTGATAAAGACAGGGAATCACCATGGAAATGAACTTAAAGAGCCTCTGAATCCTCAGGCTTGAATTTACCTCCAGAATCCACTGAGGATGTGGAATACATGAGCCAAGTCAGATCACAGGATCCTGAGCTTCTCTGAAATAGTGGACAGCTTCAGATTTTTTCCTGCTTCACTCACTGTGAGGTGATAGTTGAGCAAACTGGACCATCACTCACGCATTCATATACTTGAAGTCCTGTACAGTTGCAGGCATGGACCAATGAGGAGATCGATCATTCAATGTCATAAGCTACAGTGTTGTCAAATCCAGAAATTTTATGTGTTCATTTACTTATGTGTATTATATGTAGTAAGAATTTTTTTCAAGGCAACAAATTTGGATGATATAACTTATTACCTTTCTGCCACCCCCCACCCGCATAAAGATGTTAGATCTCCTAAAATCAATGGGAGGAGGAGACGTATAAAGCATCGCAGTATTTTGTTCTGTTTGTACTTGTGAAATATGTTCTAACACAACAAACATTAAAATTCATTGATATTAAAGGTATTTCTAAAGCATGCCAAGGGAATATCTGGAAAATTGACACATTATTATCATTTTAAACATAACTAATTTCTTTAAAGAAGGCACATATTTTTTAAGTGAAAGCAGTTACTAATGTAACAAACTTACTTTTAGGCAGGATGCAGATATTAATTATTTGAGTATATTTTGTGAAGAAACTTAGGCTTCCCTGATAGCTTAGTTGGTTAAGAATCTGTTTGCAATGCAGGAGACCCCAGTTCCATTCCTGGGTCAGGAAGATCTGCTGGAGAATGGATAAGCTACCCACTCCTGTATTCTTGGGCCTCCTTTGTGGCTCAGCTGGTAAAGAATCTGCCTGCAATGTGGGAGACCCGGGTTTGATCCCTTGTTTGGGAAGATTCCCCTGGAGAAGGGAAAGGCTACCCAGTCCAGTATTCTGGCCTGGAGAATCCATGGACTGTATAGTCCATGGGGTTGAACATGGCTGAGCAACTTACACTTTATTCTCTTTCAGTTGAAGGAACTTACTGGTTAAATCACATCCTTAACTATCACTATGGCATTAAAATTTGATATTAAATATAATATTAATCATCAATTATATAGATGTTGTGCCTTTGAACAAAGAGATGTTTATTACTATAAAGTAATTTTTAAAATAGCTAACCTGTAATATAAAAAGTGGTGATTTTTATTAAACATTCCCATAGATTATTTTCTTCCATCAAATATTTATATCTGACAGTGCAGGAAGAAATAATGAGTCCATGCAGCACCTTCATCTCTGTGCAGATGAAGAAGAGGAAGCTCTCATCCTTGATTTAACATTCTCAGAAAATCAACCAACTTGAAGAGTAATATGAAAAATATTTGTGTCAGCACTTTTAGTGTTGCCATGTATTTCAGTACAGCAGTGTACAATTTAATGAGACTCCCTTCAAAATAAATCATAGCACTGGTATACATTTGGAAAGTATAGCTCATCATTGAAAAGTTCCAAGAGGGAAAGTCATTTCTGACAAACAGTATATATAGACCTTCACAAGGGAATGGAATGAAAACACGGGCAACTTGTCTGAATGTCCCCTAATGTACTTTCAATTATCCACATTATCAAGATAATGTAGGGTGCTTTAAAAACAAGATTAAGACCAAAAATCTATCACCACAGACACACACAGAGACACAGAGGACCCTTTGATCCTCTCCTCGTTCAAAGATATTGCTGTAAACAATCATCAGTGCTTCCAAGGATATTTATGTACATGTAGATTTTTTTGCCTGAACATAATTTTATATTTATGAAGCAAGTCAATTCTCTGTAAATAAATATGATGGAAAACAAATACCGCAAGCATCAAGTGTGAGAGAATTTTTGGTTTGAGCACCTTCTTAGGTTTGTCTGTCTTTTGGGGACTATTGCTTTCTTTATAAATTATAATCCTTGCATCACTTGGTGAAATTTGTTGAATTGTTCAGAAATATCCAGACATTCAAACTTCTGTAAGTTTAATTTTGACCGGTCTAATATTACTATGATTTAACAGATTTTCATGATTCCACTTAAATGATCTAAAATGTATTTTAAATTGCTAATCAATACATGTATCGAGTTGAGCCTCAGTTTTTAACACAGTTTGACAAAGTCAGTCACTAAAAGCTTAGGTTCCCTTAGGCTCAGACACTAAGGGAACACATTTAATCTTTAACATTTCGGTTACTAGCACTTGATTTCTTTGTTTCACACAAAGAAGGCAAAACAAAGTGTGCTAAGTTTACAGGGGTTTTCTTAATTGTTTCTCATACTTTTCCCAATCCTGTGTTCCCAGTGTTGAGAGTAGTTCAGTTATACATGCAGTTCTAAAATTTACTGCATTGAAGATTTCAGACTGTATATTGAAAATTTTATAATTTCTCTTAAAATGGACCTCAAGTTTGTGTGGAAATATTCTGCCATACATACTAAAATTTATATGCATATATCATAATAAAGAAAGAGAGGATGTCCTAGATACTCGATAAATAGAACATCCATACACTGTAGCAGCATGCACAATAAAACAGTAAGGTGTTACCTACTGACTCCAGGCTTGGATGACCTGAATTTTAACTGAGAATTTTTAGTGTTCAGCTTAAATATTATCTTTTAATGAGACTTAAGAACTGATTTGCATAATCCTTAAGCAAAACACGTTGACTATTCAAAAGAGTCATCCGTATTCTTTCTTAATGTTCATATTACTGCAAGTTCAAAAAGGACTGCTTATGACAACCAGACAAGAAAATAGAAATAGTTAGGCATGCCTGTACTAAGTCGCTTCAGTCATGTTCAATGTTTTGCAGCCCTGTGGACTGTAGTGTGCCAGGCTCCTTTGTCCATGGGATTCTCCGGGCAAGAATACTGGAGTGGTTGATCACTGTATAATTACAAAATGTCCCTCATAATTGTAGCAATATTTTATTCCAAACTTAACACTTTTATTGCCCTGTAGGTTTCTTCTATAATTTATTTTCTATCATTCTTCAATGCCTATAAATATAAAAGGAATATCAAGGAGGTCTAAAATGTAAGTAAATCTTTTGGCAACAGACCTCTTTTCTAGTGAAAATTAAAAATAAAGTAGGTCTTTGTAATTCTTGACTATGAATCAGAGTTAGATGAAAATAAGTTGTACTTCAAAATTTCTTAACTTTTAAACTTAGGCTAAGGTACATTCAGTGTTAAATTTTTATGATTCTGTTTTATTATTTTAATTTATAAGTTAATTGGTAAAAAAAAGGTTTGTTAAATATAATAAATATATTAAATATTTTGGCAGTCCAAATTAGAAAATGTGTGATCACACTTTATTTTCATCATTTTATACTTAAATGCTATATAGTCAAATATCAATTTGCATTTTCTTTTTAATTCAGTGTTGCACTTCCCAATTATCATTGTTGATTCCACTTCCACAGAGTCTTTACATAGGATTAGCAAAATATTTACATTAATCCCATAGAAAACTAAAAAATTAAAGAAAATACATCAGCGTGTCTGTTTAAACCTGAACTTTACCTATATGTATGTAACCTGAGGTTTTCTGAAACTGGTTAGCTATGAACGAGATAACATTGCAGGGTTAAGTACTTATTTGGAGTACGATTGCATTACAATGTCGTGTCAGTTTCTGCTGCGTGTCCACATCCACCCCCGCCCCCCGCCCCCACACGTGGCTCCCCCTCGGTCCCCCTCCGTCTCTCCCACCTCGGGCACCACAGGGCACCAGGCTGAGCTCACTCTGCCAGACAGCAGGTTCCCACCAGCTGTCTGTTTGACACATGGTAGTTTTATGTCAGCTCTCATCTCCCAATGCCTCCCACCCTCTCTTACCTCTGCGGTGTCCACATGTCCTTTTTCTATGTCTGTGTTCCTATTCTTGCCTTGTAAACAGGCCTATCTGAACCATCTTTCTAGATTTATATATATGCACTAATATACAAGATTTGTTTTTCCCTTTCTGACTTCACTCTGTATGACAGACTCTAGATGCATCTACTTCTGAAAATTACCCAATTGTGTTCTTTTTTATGGCTGATTAATATTCCATTGCATCAGTTTAGTTCAGTCGCTCAGTCGTGTCCGACTCTTTGCAACCCCACGAACTGCAGTACGCCAGGCCTCCATGTCCATCACCAACTCCCAGAGTTTACCCAAACTCATGTCCACTGAGTCGGTGATGCCATCCAGCCATCTCATCCTCTGTCGTCCCCTTCTCCTCCCACCTTCAATCTTTCCCTGCACCAGGGTCTTTTCCAAGTCAGCTCTTCGCATCAGGTGGCCAAAGTATTAGAGTTTCACCTTCAACATAAGTCCTTCCAGTTAACATTCAGGACTGATTTCCTTTAGGATAGACTCATTGGATCTCCTTGCAGTCCAAGGGACTCTCAAGAATCTTCTCCAACACCCCAGTTCAAAAGCACTAAGCTTTCTTTATAGTCCAACTCTCACATCCATACATGACTAGTGAAAAACAATAGCTTGTCTAGACGGACCTTTGTTGACAAAGTGTTGTCGCTGCTTTTTAATATGCTGTCTAGGTTGGTCATAACTTTCCTTCCAAGAAGTAAGCATCTTTTAATTCCATGACTGCAGTCACCACCTGCAGTGATTTTGGAGCCCCCCAAAAATAGTATGCCACAGTCTCCACTGCTTCCCCATCTGTTTGCCATGAAGTGATGGACCAGATGCCATGATCTTAGTTTTCTGAATGTTGAGCTTTAAGCCAACTTTTTACTCTCCTGTTTCACTTTCATCAACAGGCTCTTTAGTTCTTCTTCACTTTCTGCCAAAGGATGATGTCACCTGCGTATCTGAGGTTATTGATATTTCTCCAAGCAATCTTGATTCCAGCTTGTGCTTCATCCAGCCTAGCGTTTCTCATGATGTACTCTGCGTATAAGTTAAATAAGCAAGGTGACAATATGCAGCCTTGACGTACTGCTTTCCATCGTTGGAAACAGTCTGCTGTTCCATGTCCAGTTCTAACTGTTGATTCTTGACTGGCACACAGACTTCTCAAGACGCAGGTCAGGTGGTCTGGCAATCCCATTTCTTTCAGAATTACCATAGTTTGTTATGATCCACACAGTCAACGCATTGGCATAGTCAAAAAAAAGCAGAAATAGATGTTTTTCTGGAATTCTCTTGCTTTTTCGATGATCCAGTGGATGTTTTCAATTTGATCTTTGGTTTCTCTGCCTTTTCTAAAACCAGCTTGAACATCTAGAAGTTCACGGTTCATGTATTGTTGAAGCCTGGCTTGGAGAAATTTGAGTATTACTTTACTAGTGTGTGAGACGAGTGCAATTGTGTGGTAGTTTGAATGTCCTTTTGCATTGCCTTTCTTTGGGATTGGAATAAAAAGTGACCTTTTCCAGTCCTGTGGCACTGCTGAGTTTTCCAAATTTCCTGGCATAATGAGTGCAGAACTTTCACAGCATCATCTTTTAGGATTTGAAATAGCTCACCCAGAATTCCATCACCTCCAATCGCTTTGTTCATAGTGATGCTTCCTAAGGCCCATTTGACTTTGCATTCCAGGATGTCTGGCTCTTGGTGAGTGATCACACCACTGTGATTATCTGGGTCATGAAGATCTTTTTTGTATAGTTTGTCCGTGTATTCTTGCCACCTCTTCTTAAGATCTTCTGCTTCTGTTAGGTCCATACCATTTCTGTACTTTATTGAGTCCCTCTTTGCATGAAATGTTCCATTGGTATCTCTAATTTTCTTAAAGAAATCTCTAGTTTTTCCCATTTGGTTGTTTTCTTCTATTTCCTTGCGCTGATCACTGAGGAAGGCTTTCTTATCTCTCCTTGCTATTCTTTGGAACTCTGCATTCAAATGGGTATATCTTTCCTTTTCTCCTTTGCTTTTCGCTTCTATTCCTTCACAGCTAAGACCTCCTCAGCCAGCCACCACACTTTTTTGCATTTCTTTTTCTTAGGGATGGGTTTGATCCCTGTCTCCTGTACAATATCACAAACCTCTGTCCATAGTTCTTCAGGCACTCTATCAGATCTAGTCGCTTAAATCTATTTCTCACTTCCACTTTATAATCGTAAGGGATTTGATTTAGGCCGTACCTGAATTGTCTAGTGGTTTTCCCTACTTTCTTCAGTTTAAGCCTGAATTTGGCAATAAGGAGTTCATGATCTGAGCCACAGACAGCTCCTGGTCTTGTTGTGCTGAGTGTTATAGAACTTCTCCATCTTTGGCTGCAATTCCATTGTATAAATGTACCATATCTTTATCCTTTCATCTGTCAATGGACATTTAGATTGCTTCCATATCCTGGCTATACTAAATAGGGCTGCAGTGAACATTGGAAAAGACTCTAATGCTGGGGAAGATTGAACGCAGGAGGGGAAGGGACAGCAGAGGATGAGATGGGTGGATGGCATCACTGACGCAATGGACATGAGTTTGAGCAAGCTCTGGGAGTTGGTGATGGACAGGGAAGCCTGGCATGCTTCAGTCCATGGGGTCACAAAGAGTCGGACATGACTGAGTGAACTGAACCGAACATTCAAGTACATGTGTCTTTTTACATTATTATTTTCTCAGGTACCTGCCCAGTAGTGGGATTGTTGGATTATAATGTAGTTGGAGAAGGAAATGGCAATCCACTCCATTATTCTTGCCTGGAGAATTCTATGGATGAGTGTAGTGGGCTACAGTCCATGGAGTCACAAGGAGTCGGACATGACTAATTGACTAACTTTCTTTTCAAGGTAGTTGTATTTTTAGTTAGTTTAAGGAACCACCATAGCAGTCTGCATAGTGGCTGTATCAATTTACACTCCTACTAACAGTATCAGTTCAGTTCAGTCGCTCAGTCATGTCCAACCCTCTGTGACTCCATGGACTGCAGCATGCCAGACCTCCCTGTCCATCACCAACTCCTGGAATTTATTCAAACTCATGTCCATTGAGTTGGTGATGCCATCTAACCATCTCATCCTCTGTCATCCCCTTCTCCTCACACCTTCAATCTTTCCCAGCATCAGAGTCTTTTCAAATGAGTCAATTCTTCACATCAGGTGGTCAAAGTATTGGAGTTTCAGCTTCAGCATCAGTCCTTCCAATGAATATTCAGGACCAATTTCCTTTAGGATTGACTGGTTGGATCTCCTTGCAGTCCAAGGGACTCTCAAGAGTCTTCTCCAACACCACAGTTCAAAAGCATCAATTCTTCTGCACTCAGCTTTCTTTATAGTCCAACTCTCACATTCATACATGACCACTGGAAAAACCATAGCCTTGACTAGACAGACCTTTGTTGGTAAAGTAGTGTCTCTGCTTTTAATATGCTGCCTAGGTTGATCATAGCTTTTCTTCCAAAGAGCAAGCGTCTTTTAATTTCATGGCTGAAGTCACCATCTGAAATGATTTTAAAGCCCCAAAAATAGTATAAAAAACTTCTCTTTTCTCCCCACCCTCTCCAACATTTACTTTTTGTAGATTTTTTTGATTTTGGGTATTCTGATCAGTATGAGGTGATATCTCATTGTAGTTTTGATTTAAACTTCTCTAATAATTAGTGATGAGTGATAAGCATCTTTTCATGTGACTCGGCCATCTATATGGCTTCTTTGTAGAAATGTCTATTGAGGTCTTTAGCCAATTTTTTGATTGGATTGTTCATTTTCTTGTTACTGAGTTGCATGAGCTGTTTGTATATTTTGGAGATTAATCCTTTGTCAGTTACTTCATTGCAAATATTTCTTCCCATTTGAGGGTAGTGTTTTCCTCTTGTTTATTGTTTCCTTTGCTGTATGATTTTAAGTTAATTTAGGTCCAGTTTGCTTATTTTTTTTTAAATTTTTGTTACTGTAGGAGTTGGGTCAAAAAAGATGTTGCTATAATTTATGTCAAAGAATGTTTTTGATATGTTTTCCTAAAAGTTTTATAGTGTTTTGTCTTACATTAAGGTCTTTTAATCTATTTTGAATCTCTGTTCAAAATATGGTTTTGGGGAGTTTTCTATTGTCGTTCTTCTACATGTAGATGTCCAGTTTTCCCAGCACCAGTTATTGAAGACTATGTGTTCTCCCCTGTGTATTCTTGCATCCTTTGTCATAGATTAGGTGGCCATGGTTGCATGGGTTTATTTCTGGGTTTCCATCCTGTTACATTGACTTGTATTTCTGTTTTTGTGTCAGGACCATACTGTCTTGAATACTGTAGTTTTGTATTATCTTCTGAAGTAAAAAAGCCTGATTCCTTCAGCTTTGTCCCTCTTTGTCAAGATTGCTTTGGTTATTTGGGGTCTTGTGTCTTTCCATAAAAATTGTAAAATTTTTTTCTAATTCCATGAAAAATACCATTGGTAGTTTGATACGGATTGCACTGAATCCACAGGTTGCTTTTGATAGTAATTTCACAATAAAGATAGTACTTTGACAATATTGATTCTTCCAGTCCCAGAACATGGTATGGCTCTCCATTTGTTTGTGTCATCTTTGATTTCTTTCATCATTATTTAATAGTTTTCTGAATATCGGTCTTTTGTCTCCTTAGGTTTATTTCTGGATATTCTTTTTGTTGTATGGTAAATAGGATTTTTTCCTATATTTGTCTTTCTGATCTCTTGCTATTAGCATATAGGAATGCAGGAGACTTCTGTGCATTAATTTTGTATCCTGCAAAATTACCAAATCCATTGATTAGTTCTAGTGGTTTTCCAGTGGCATCTTTTGGCTTTTTCATGTATAGTATCATGTCATCTACAAACACTGACAGCTTTACTTCTTTTCCAAGTTGGGTTCCTTTTATTTCTTTTTCTTTGATTGCTGTGGCTAGGACTTCCGAAACTATGTTGAATAACAGTGGTGAGAGTGGGCATACCTGTTTTGTTCCTGATCTTACAGGAAATTCTTTCTTTCTTTTTTATTGTTTTTTTTTTTACCACTGAGAATGTTGTTTGCTGTGAATTTGTCACATATGGCCTTTATTATGTTGATATAGTTTCCCTCTATGCCCACTTTCTGGAGAGTTTTACTTTTATCATAAATAAGTGTTGAATTTTGTCATATCTTTTTCTACCTCTATTGAGATGATCATATATGGTTTTTTATTTTTTAATTTGTTAATCTGGTGTATCATATTGACTTGTGTATGTAAGAATTCTTGCATTGCTGGGATAAATCTTACTTGATTGTGGTGTATGATTCTTTTAATTATTTTTGGATTCTGTTTGCTAGTATTTTGTGGGGGATTTTTGTGTATATGTTCACCAGTTATATTGATCTGTAATTTTAATTTTTTTGATATATCTTTGTCTGGTTTTGGTATCAAGGTGATGGTGGCCTTGTACAATGATTTCGGGAGTGTTCTTCCCTCTGCAATTTTTTGCAAGAGTTTGAGAAGAATGGGTGTTGGCTCTTAATATTTGATAGAATTTGCCTGTGAAGTTACCTGATACTGGACTTTTGTTTATTGGAAAATTTTAAGTTACTGTTTCAATTTCATTACTTATGATTACTCTGTTTATATTTTATATTTCTTCCTGGTTTGCTCTTAGAAAGAGAGTTGTCCCTCTTCCATGTCGTCCATTTTATTGGCATATAGTTGCTCATAGTAATCTCTTAGAATCCTTTGTATTTCTGTGGTGTTAGTTGTAATTTCTGCCTTTTCATTTCTAATTTTATTGGTTTGAATCCTCTCCCTTTTTTTTTGATAACAGGGTTTAGAGACACATCTTGATACACTGTGTGTTAGAAACTGTGGACCCAACCCTCATGTATCTTTCATAGAAAGTACAGGTTAAATTTTTTATGTTTTAAAGATTAATTAGTGTAACTCGGTCTTCATCACTTGATGGTTAGGCAGCACTGAGCAAATTAAAGTTATTTTGAGTGTCAAGATTTTCCTAATGTGAAACAGAAGTAGGAATGCTTCCAAACTAAAATGGACAATATGGAAATTTAGTAAAATTACTAAATCATAACACCTCACCCATAAACACCCTTAAACAATGTTTTATTATATGATTTTATTATATTAATATTGCAAATTATTAAACTAATTATAAACAAAACTTCATTTTTATAAAATGGAATGAGCTATGGTCTTTAGCTCTCACTTGCAAGATGACCTTTGAAAAGCTGCTGAACCTTGGTTGTTCAGCTATAAAATAATGGTATAGTAGTAAATTTTCCATGTATGAGGTTATTTGGCATGAATCATTATTGGTGAAGTACAGATTGATGTGAAATGAAATTTGCAAACTATGTCAATATATCTTAGTTATCATTAGCATTTGTCTTAGTAAAGAAAAACATTTTCCAAGTTTTCTATACTGATAAACTTCATGGCTGCTTACCTAGCTTCTTAAAACATCTCAGGTACTGAGTGGGAAGGTAAATAAGAGAGCGAAGGAGAACACATAGTCTAGTACTTCCGTGATAATTGGTGCTCGTACTCGGTAAACATTCCAACAAGTATTTTCTCGTCCCTTTCTGTCCATTCATCCATTTATATCTATTATCCTTCCCAACATTTCCATCCATTCTTTTGCACATGCTGCTTTATTTCTTGCTCACTTCTATTACCTTCCCACTTCTTTAAAAATCAAATTGCAATGCAGAGTACAATCAATTGTATTTATGACTGCATAAGACCTTATTCCTTTTAAAGAAAGATTTATTTTTTGGCTGTGCTGGGTCTTCCTTGCTGTCCAGGGTTTTCTCTAGTTGTGGCAAGCAGGAGCTGCTCGCTAGTTGTGGGGCGTGGCTTCTCATTGCGTTGACTTCTCTTGCTGCTGCTCTGTGGAGCACTGGCTTTAGTAGTTGCGGCTCCCAGACTCTAAAGTACAGGCTCAGTAGTTGTGGAACACGGGCAGAGTTGCTTCGTGGCACATGGGATATTCCCAGATCAGGGATTGAACCTATGTCTCCTGCACTGGCAGGCGAATTCTTTACCACTGAGCCACCAGGGATGCCTCAAGACCTTAGTCTTGAAATCTACAAGCCATTGCTCTTGTTTCACCTTGGTATAGCTTAGATTTCTTCTCTTCATTCACTTTAATCTCTGCTGGTATATAGTACTTTAATCTCTGCTTCTGCTGCTGCTAAGTCACTTCAGTCATGTCTGACTCTGTGCGACCCCATAGACGGCAGTCCACCAGGCTCCCCCGTCCCTGGGATTCTCCAGGAGAGAACACTAGAGTGGGTTGCCATTTCCTTCTCCAATGTGTGAAAGTGAAACGTGAAAGTGAAGTCGCTCAGTCGTGTCTGACTCTTCGGGACCCCATGGACTGTAGCCTACCAGGCTCCTCTGTCCATGGAATTTTCCAGGCAAGAGTATTCTCTAAATCTTGACATGTTGTAGAAGTAAAGTCAAGTATTATGATAACTTTTTAAATTGGGGTTACGAGGACATTGGCAAACCAACCTATGTAATACAAATGGGTTCCAAAGTCCCTGGCTTTAATCATCCAGAGACAATACAATTATTTATATAAAATAAATGTTAATTACGGTATTTTCAAGCAGAAACACACATAAGATACAGTTTTTATAGATGAGTTGATGAAAATGTATGTCCAGAGATTCACAGGCATCTGATCTTTATTTCCCCAAGAGCAATGGTTTTCTTTTTGCTAATTCAGTGTTCTCAGCAACTCTATAGAAAATAATTCTAATGAAAACAGAGAATCTATCCATTCATGTATATATAGTCACATATACCTGATGGTATTAAAGGAAAAATGAACCACCCTAAATTCCTGTCCCAGAAGCTGAAAACGTGAATAACTGAAATGAATAACGTTTTAATTCAGATGCTGTGAAATTGTTTTCAATTATTTGTGTTAAGTTGAAGGAGAGTGAAATCAACTTTCTGGCTCATTAAAAATTTTAAATAAACCTTTATAAGAATTATTTGAACTTGTAAGTTGCACGTTAAACTTCATAAAAACATTTACATAAACAAAATGTACAGTTGAGATTTCTATTTTTTCTATTTTATGTAGGCACAAGAGCAAGACAATTTGAAGTGATAAGAGAAGTCTAATTGTCTCCATATACTGAGCCAGTTCCTCCATTTCTATTCCACAATCCCCTTGTTTTTATCCATTGCTTAACTAAGAACTTTAAAACTTAAATGCTATAAATTATAATTATAAAGTTTATAATTTAATATGAAATACATGTCCATTTCTAACTTCTGTTTTTTTTACTCTTTCTTGCTATAGTAGTATTCTGAAACCATTCTGGCCCTGTATGTTGTATTTACATATGATAGGATGGAAGTTCTCACTTTTGTTTTCTTTTATGAAGTTGCTTTAGTCATTGGAAACATTTTTCTATGCAAAAGCTTAGAATAAATTATTCAAATTACCCTGAAAATCAAGCTCAGAATTTAATAGGGATTTAAATAAATACCTGAGTGCGTGCATGTGTGCTCAGTCGCTCAGTCATAGTCAACTCTTTGAGACCTTGTAGACTGTAGTCCACCAGGCTCCTCTGTCCATGGGATTCTCCAGGCAAGAATATGGGAGTGGGTTGCCATTTTTCCCCCAGAGGATGTTCCTGACCCAGGGATCAAACCCAGGTCCCCTGCATCTCCTGCACTGGCAGGTGGAGTCTTTACCACTACACCACTTGGGAAGTCCAAACAAATTCTTATGAACAGCAAAACTGTTTATTCAAAACTTATTTAGTATCAGTGGACTACCAACTCAATGGACATGAGTTTATGCAAACTCTAAGAGGTACCGAAGGACAGGGAAGCCTGATGCAGTCCATGGGGTCGCAAAGAGTCAGACATGACTTAGTGACTGAATATTTAACATCTTGAGTCATTTTAAAATTATTTTCTCTACTAAATTAATACATGTTTTGTATGGTTGGATTCTAGACTCGTTTGAGTGGTTGATAAGAATATGAATGATTTTTTAAACATTTTCTAACATAGTTTCTTCATGAGGTTCTGTGGTATAAAGGAATAAAATGTAAATTATCAATCAGTAGATAACCCTTGTCTTACTGTAATGCCTAATCTGCGTGGCCAGAATCAGTGTCTTTTGTTTTAAATTGAAAATCAAATTTACAAAACATAATCGGCCAGTAGCTAGCTAACTCTAAGAAGGAAATGAGGCAGGCAATGTGGCATGCATAGTCAGGTTCTGGAGGGCTGGGGATTTCCAGACACATTAATCAGCATCCCTACTCTGCGCATAAGAAATAAGGCTCTGTGGGTTCAAACAGTCTTAATTAAAGCAAGCCATCCAACCCAGGAAGCCTTCAGCTGCATCTCATTAATTTCAGGGTATGCATAAGTTAAAGATTACTCAATCAATAAATCTCAACGGTGAGTTACAACTGTTCAGTTTGTTAACAGTAAATTTAGCCAGAATCACATGCAAGTATAGACTGACTGAGTTAATATGGTGAGGAGTATTTGACTAGGGGCTGAGTTTTCAGGCATCCTTCGGGCTTGTGCATATTACAGACCAGCTCACCTTGCATCCTACCAATGTCTAGCTCTGTTTGGCCTGTGTTTAGTCCATTGTGTTCAGTGAAATCATGAAAATCCATGACAGTCACTTGGTCATGACATATTACCATTTATAGATATCACTGGTATTGATTTCCTGAATAGATAAGAATATTTGTGACTATATTTATGATGAATGTTGATTTTATAGTTGTTTTTTTGTAAAATCTTTGATTTTTATATCAAAGTCTCATAAAATAAATATGAAGTACCTTCTCCTCTTCTATTTTCTTTTAAGAGTAATGAAAGATGGATACAGGGCTTCCTTAAATCCTTAACTGAAATTTACCACTGAAAACAATTGGTTCTATAATTTTCTTTGAGGAAAGGTTTTGATAATATCTTTAGTAGATACATGGCTAACTGTAACTTTATGCAGATGCTCTTAAGATGTTGATTGAATGTAGCATCACTGGTCCTAGGTCTGAGTTTCATACTCTCTGCTCCTATGAGGATCAGTTTTGTTCTGAAACATAAATCTACTAGCCTTTGGGTTTCTCTGTCCAACTCAGTTAGTTGGAATTGCATTCTAATTTGTCATTTCTTGTCTAGTACAGGTTCTGAGTTACTTTGATGTCTTCCATATTATCACTTGGTTTGTCTATTCTGGTGGGATTAGTTTGTAGTAAAGTTGTTGTTGTTTAGCCCCTAAGTTGAGTCCAACTCTTTTGCAACCCCATGGACTATAGCCCACAAGGCTCCTCTGTCCATGGAATTATCTAAGCAAGAATACTGGAGTGGGTTGCTATTTGCTACTCCAAGGGATCTTCCCAACCCAGGGATTGAACCCATATCTTCTGCATTGGTAGGTGGATTCTTTACCACTGAGCCACCAGGGAAGCCCAGGTATAAGTTACTGGAGTCAAAAGGTAATAATAATTATCCTTCTCTGGGTGTGAAATCATGCCTTTAGGAGCAAAAAGGGTCTGTGTTTCTTCCTGCTGCTGCTCCTGCTAAGTCACATCAGTCGTGTCCAACTCTGTGTGACCCCATAGACGGTAGCCCACCAGGCTCCCGTCCCTGGGATTCTCCAGGCAAGAATACTGGAGTGGGCTGCCATTTCCTTCTCCAGTACATGAGAGTGAAAAGTGAAAGTGAAGTCGCTCAGTCGTGTCCGACTCTTTGCGACCCCATGGACTATAGCCTACCAGGCCCCTCCGTCCATGGGATTTTCCAGGCAAGACTACTGGAGTGGGTTGCCACTGCCTTCTCTGGTGTTTCTTTCTACTGTAGACAATATTGTTTGAGCCTTTCTCTGCTGTTTGCATCTTTCTGTGTTGTTTTGTGCTTAGTCACTCACTCATGTCCAACTCTGTGCAGCCCTAAGCAAGAATACTAGAGTGGGTTGCCAATGCCTACTCCAAAGGATCTTCTTCACCCAGGGATCAAACCCAAGGTTCTTGCATCTCCTGCCAAATTGGCAGATGGATTTTTAACCACTAGTGCCACATGGGAAAACCTTTGCTCCCAATAGTTCAGTTCAGTCACTCAGTCATGTCCGACTCTTTGTGACCCTATGGACTTCAGCATGCCAGGCCTCCCTGTCAATCACTAACTGCAGGAGCTTACTCAAACTCATGTCCATCGAGTCAGTCATGCCATTCAACCATCTCATCCTCTGTCATCCACTTTTCCTGCTGCCTTAAGTCTTTCCCAGCATCAGGTGGCCAAATTATTGGAGCTTCAGCATCAGTCCTTCCAATGAATATTCATGACTGATTTCCTTTAGGATTGACTGGTTTGATCTCCTTGCAGTCCAAGGGACTCTCAACAGTCTTCCCCAACACCACAGTTAAAAAGCATCAATTCTTCAGTGCTCAGCTTTCCTTATAGTCCAACTCTTACATCCATACATCACAACTGGAAAAAACAGAGCTTTGACTAGATGGACCTTTGTCAGCAAAGTAATGTCTCTGCTTTTTAATATGCTGTCTAGATGTTCAGGCTGGATTTACAAAAGGCAGAGGAAGCAGAGATCCAATTGCCAACATCTGCTGGATCACTGAAAAAGCAAGAGTTCCAGAAAAACATCTGCTTTATTGATTACACCAAAGCCTTTGATTGCGTGGATCCTAACAAACTAGAAAATTCGTAAAGAGATGGGAATACCAGACACCTGACCTGCCTCCTGAGAAACCTGTATGCAGGTCAGGAAGCAACAGTTGGAACTGGACATGGAACAACAGACTGGTTCCAAAATGGGAAAGGAGTATGTCAAGGCTGTATATTGTCACCCTGCTTATTTAACTTATATGCAGAGTACATCATGCAAAATGTCAGGCTGGATGAAGCACAAGCTGGAATGAAGATTGCCGGGAGAAATATCAATAACCTCAGATACACAGATGACACCACCCTTATGACAGAAAATGAAGAAGAACTGAAGAGCCTCTTGATGAAAGTGAAAGAGGAGAGTGAAAAAGTTGGCTTAAAGCTCCGCGTTCAGAAAACAAAGATCATGGCATCCGGTCCCATCACTTCATGGGAAAGAAATGGGGAAACAGTGTCAGACTTTATTTTTTTGGGCTCCAAAATCACTGCAGATGGTGATTACAACCATGAAATTAAAAGACACTTGCTCCTTGGAAGAAAAGTTATGACCAACCTAGACAGCATATTAAAAAGCAGAGACATTACTTTGCCAACAAAAAGTCTGTCTAGTCAAAGCTATGGTTTTTCCAGTAGTCATGTATGGATGTGAGAGTTGGACAATAAAGAAAGCTGAGCACTGAAGAACTCATGCTTTTGAACTGTGGTGTTGGAGAAGACTCTTGAGAGTCCCTTGGACTGCAAGGAGATCCAACCAGTCCATCCTGAAAGAGATCAGTCCTGGGTGTTCATTGGAAGGACTGATGCTGAAGCTGAAATTCCAATACTTTGGCCACCTCATGTGAAGTACTGACTCAGTGGAAAAGACCCTGATGCTGGGAAAGACTGAAGGCGGTAGGAGAACGGGACAACAGAGGATGAGATAGTTGGATGGCATTACCGACTCAATGGGCATGAGTTTGAGCAAGCTCTGGGAGTTGGTGATGGGCAGGGAAGCCCAGCGTGCTGCAGTCCATGCGGTCACAAAGAGTTGCAAACGACTGAGTAACTGAAGTGAACTGTGGTTAGTCATAGCTTTTCTTCCAAGGTGCAAGTGTCTTTTAGTACCATGGCTGCAGTCACCATCTGCAGTGATTTTGGAGTCCAGGAAAATAAAGTTTGTCACTGTTTCCATTGTTTCCCCACCTATTGCCTTGAAGTGATGGGACCAGATGCCATGATCTTAGTTTTTTGACTGTTGAGTTTTAAGCCAGCTTTTTCAATCTACTCTCTCACTCTTCTGAGGATCTCTGGAGACCTATTGAAACCTTACTCTCAACAAAACTTAAAAGATACTCTAAATGTTGGCCTGACACCTAACCTAGTGAGTTGCAGTCTGTATTATAAACAGCAAGTAACAAATTCCAGAGTTCCTGTAAACGGGCAGAACCAGCCCTACTTGCTCCTAATAAGACCTCTGGAATTTCTCTCTTGCTGTTTATGATATAGACTATAACTCACTGGGTTATGTGATCAGACCAACATCTAAAATATTTTTTAAGTTTTGTTGAGACAGAGTCTTCAATAGGTCTCCAGGGATTCTCAGAATTTAAGACATAATCCAGTCTACCCCTAAAGCACCTCTTAAGTGATTTTGTCAGGACAACGAGAGAAGTATATTAATTATTGTCCTCCTGTCGTTCACAGCAGTGTTCAAAATGTTTTATTTTAGAGGCCCCTAACACAGTGTTCCAAAGTTTATGTAATATGCTAGAGCAGTATTAAGATAGGTATTGTGGCTGGCTTTAGTATTCCAACTATAATAGCACAATTTTGTCCATTCATGAGCTGCTTAGGATTTCAGTAGGATGGCATAGATTGTAAATAGTGCATTAAGTTTAAAGTTTGTCATGTTGGACTCTTCCAGATTTTAGTCAATCATACATTTAGTGTAATTTATCTACCTGTTTTTCAGATTTGACATGGAGTGTGGTATATCCTACAGCACTGATCAATATTATTATTACTTTGAATTGGATTGCCAATCACACCAATTACATTTGGGACAAATTGTGGACAGACTGAGATTGTCTTTTGCAGTATTGTGTTTCCCACAGGTTCATGGTGGAAATTATAATATTTCACAACCCAATATAATACAGGATAATGTCTCTTAATTAGCCAATAAAGAGATAACATACGGCAAACCAAGGATGGATTGATCACACTATTTTTCCAGGCAAAGAGAAGATGAAAAGTACAAATGTCTACATTTAGCTTAAGTCTACCTCTCTGTGGGTTGATTCTCAGAAGAGTCAGCTTAGCCAACCAGTAGCCGAAGTCCAGCTGCCAATGCAGACAGATAGCCCCCCACTGCCGGAGCATGATGCTGGTGGAACCAAGGCGCCCATGCTGACAGGCGGGATGATCTTAGTTCTGGGACCACTGGATTTCACCACAGTGGGCAAAGAGTAGCCTTGCCTGTACCAAATACTCTCACTGCTGCTGCTAAGTCACTTCAGTCGTGTCCAACTCTGGGTGACCCCATCCCTGGGATTCTCCAGACAAGAACACTGGAGTGGGTTGCCATTTCCTTCTCCAATGCATAAAAGTGAAAAGTGAAAGTGAAGTCGCTCAGTCATGTCCGACTCTTCGCAACCCCATGGACTGCAGCCTACCAGGCTCCTCCGTCCATGGGATTTTCCAGGCAAGAGTACTGGAGTGGGGTGCCATTGCCTTCTCTGAATACTCTCATTAGCTCCTCACAAAATCTTGGTATTTAGGGTTTAAATGTTGATAGTCATTCCTCCATATGTTTATTGCAGTAAGCAGTGAGTACAACAATTTTGCTGATATCATCTTGACAGCCTCCCCAATGTAAAGAAACTCTCCCTTAGCTCAAACAAGTTTACTTAAGCCATCAACAACTGGATTTGAAATTGTAACACACCAATCCACAACAGATATGAATATTTGATTTTTAGTTTTAGGCTTTCTAGTAGGTATGCTGTGGCATCTTGTAGTTTTAATATGCATTTGCCTAAATGACATTATCCTGAGCAGTTTTTCATGTGTATTTCCTATTATTTGAGTGTCTGTTATTTATTTCTAGTGAGTTATTTCTCTTATTACTCTAAAAATATATTTTATTTATTTATGTGTATGTGTGTATATATATATGTGTGTGTGTGTGTGTGTGTGTGTGTATAAATACCCCGAGTATAATTTCTTTATCAGGTATAAGTTTTGCAGATGTTTTCTATTGGCCTATAGCTTTACTTTCCATTTTATTCAGACTCTCTTTTGAATAGGGGAAACATGTCTTAATTTATTAGTTTCTTTCATAGTTTATGCTTTTTTGTATCCTACATAAGAATCTTTAACCTATTCCAAGGTAAATAATTTTCCTATATTTTCTTCTGGAAGATTTTAGAGGTTAAGGTCTGATATTTAATTTGTTCCATTTTAATGTAATTTTGGCATTTTTGCACAGAGTGTTAGGTAAAGATATATATACACAAAATATATAAATAGTATAATGGTTATCAACTTGTTCCAACACAACTTGTAGAATATATTAATCTTAACTCATTGAAATGCTTTGACATTTATTAAAAATTAATGACCATTTATCCTGCTTTCACAATTTGAAAAATAAGAGAAAAAAAGGGTAAAAGAAAAAAAAAAACTAGTGACCATATGTATGTAGGTCTACTTCTTGACTCTAATTTATAGTCTAATGACTGTTTCATATATATATATATATATATTTTTTTATTTGCGTTTACATTAGACATCTTCAAAATGTCAACATTTAAACAATATTATTCTACTTTCCACTTCACCCTTGATTCTAAAGCCCCATTTCCTTTTTTGTTCTCTTTTTATGTTTTGTACTTTGCATCCTCTTTACTTTGTTCTGTTTTCCTGTATTTCCTTCTACATATCTTCAATGCTGTTCTTAAATAGTCACTTGCCTTCAAGAAATCAATAGAAAAATGTACTGTGTATTTTCCCACTTGTTTGCTGTTTCTGATACTGAGTTTTTATCTGGTGGTGTTCTCTTTCTTCCTAAAGAATGTTTTTTAGCCCTTTTTCCAGTGCAGGTCTTTAGCCACCGTCTTCAGCTTTTATTTAACTGTAACAGATTTAACTGTAAAAAGATTTCCTGGACTTTGTGTTGAAGCATTTCTTTTGTCACTTTAATGATTTTGTTGCATTACCTGTGGCTTTAGTGGTATCTGAGAAGTTAGCTGTCATTAAGTTTAGTGTTGCTCTTTGTGTAATTTTATTCACTGGCTGTTTTGAATTTTTGCCTGTAATTTTCAGCCATTTTACTATGATGTGATTTTCTTGATACTTATCCTGGTCAGTGTCTGCTGAAATGTGTGCATCTCCAAGTGTAAATCCAATTTGTAATCAAACTGGAAAAGAAGTAATCATTATCATCCAAATATCTCCTTCTGCCCCAGTCTGTCTTCTTTCTGTGACTCCAATTCTAGACACATTAGACACTTGTTGGTAATCTTTTTTTCAGTCTTTCTTGTTGATACCTTGAGACCAAACCATTTCCATTGATAAAGCTTCAACTTCACTGATCATTTCTTCTCCCCTCTCTAATCTGCTACTGACAACAAACAGTGAATTTCTCATTTTGATTATTGTACTTCACTATTTTTAAATCTGTGTTTTTTAATTGTTTCCATTTATTGCAGTTGCCAAGTATTTACAAAAAAAGTCATATTACTTAACCCATCAAAATATTTATAATAGCTGCTTCAGTTTTCAAAATTCATACATCCTTCAACTCTATATATAAATCATCTTCATACATTCTGCTATAGTCTTCTATTTTTTATTGACCAATTAGTATATTTTTGCTGGGTATAGAAATGCTGTTTGAAATATTTTTCTCTCAGAATTATAAAGATATCGCCTCACTTTTGGCAACTTGAATAATCTCTGAAAACAAATCTGTTTAAACTGTTAAATTTCCCATATGCAGTTATTTTTATTTTGCCATCAAGGCTCTATTTACATTTGTTTTTGAGCAAATTGACTTTTTTTTTTTCTTAATTTTTCTTTTATTCTGTGTTTATCATGTTGCAGTTACCTAGACTTTGATATGTGTTTGTGTTTCTTTATTTTGAAATCTGGGGACCATCATCTCTTTAAATAACTCCTTGGCTATTCTGCCTTTTATTCCTCTATAAATACAATACTAAATGTTAAGTTTTTGATTCTAACCCACAGGTCTTAGATGTTCTCTTGTATTTGACTTTTAATTTTTTTGCATTTTATTTTGAAAGTTCTGTTGACTTATTTTCCAGTTCAATAGAATCATTCCTTACCCATAACTAGTTATTAGGCTATTGAAGGAATTTTTTTTTCATTTCTGATATAATATACTTTGCAGAAATAAAATTAAGACCCAATGAGACTGAGATATATCTTTTTTATGACCAGAAATGGGTACGCCTAGCACTTTGTCAGGCCGACATGATGAAGAGTTAGGTTAATAGGGTGAACCATTGAGACAGATTTGTGCTTTGTTGTTATCACTGACTTCCAATGCCACAGACTTCACATTCATTCAGCAACAGGCTGTCATTGTATGTGCTTCCTGTTGGTCCTGAGATGCTGACAACCTAGTGTTTCCGTCCATCTTTCCCTCATGTTTCACATGGCTCCTGTGCTTTTGAATCACAGAGAGGTCGGTCTGTCTGCACTTGCATCTTCTCCAGAGGCAGTTGCTGCTGCCGCATACTTGGCATTGTCAATGCCATTGCTTTACGTTCTGTGTAGGGGGCGTGGGGCTCTCCTGCTCCACCCAGTCTTTGGTTGGCAGCTGTGTTTGGTCTCAGGGAATGTCCCTTCTTGTTCCTGCCTCAGCTCCACCCACAACAGCTGAACTCGACCTTGTGTCTAATGTGGTCTCTGGTAGGAGAAGGTCATCTTTGCCTAGTGGTGGAGGAACACCATCTTGTTCTGGTGAGGCATTCAGGGACTCTTTTTCTTTGCTTTCCTGCAAGGGTAGAAGGTTTTGCATCTGTTTTTCCCCAGAAGCCAAGGATCTCTGCCTTGCCCTTGAGGACATAATCCATCTTCCCTGGTAGCTCAGATGGTAAAAGTGTCTGCCTACAATGTGGGAGACCTGGGTTTGATCCCTGGGTTGGGAAGATACCCTGGAGAAGGAAATGGCAACCCACTCCAGTACTCTTGCCTGGAAAACCCCGTGGATGGAGAAGCCTGGTAGGCTACAATCCATGGGGTCATGACCGTGCAAATTCACTTTACGGGCATAAAGGTGGTTTTTTCCGAGCTCTTCCCAAGATGCAGATGGGTTCCTCTCTAAACGTATCATCACAGGCCTGTGTCTGAGAAGAGCATCAGCTTTTGCCCCATCATGAGGGTGAGAAAAACTCTATGGCTTTCCCATTCTCCACTGGGACCAGATCATCCCTTGTGGTTGTCTGGGAGCTTAAAGAGACTCTTTCATCTGCTCCTTTGCTCACAGACTCCTATGAAATATCTAGAAGATTTTGTGAATCAATGCATACTCCCTTTATGCGTAGGGCTTGCGGCTGTGGGAACTGGTGTCCAGCCTTTCCCTATAGTTCCCCTTTACAGTATTGTTAGTTTTTATTATTTCTCTTTTCATCCTTCCTACAGTTCCCGTGCCTCTGTCCCCAGAAGAGCTTGTCACCCCTCAACATGCCGTTCCTTTTAAGAGCCTTGCAACTTCAGCTCTTTGACTAGCTCCCCAAAATTGTTTCTGCGCTTTATCTGGCTGTTGCTCACTTGTAGTTTGAGAGTGATGTTCTTTTGGAGTCTTCTGTATGCCCAGTGGAAGCAGCACTCCTTTCTTGCATGCGTGTGCGCTTAGTCGTGTCTGACTCTTTGTGACCCCATGGACTGTAGCCCACCCAGATCCTCTGTTCATGGAATTCTCCAGCAAGAATACTGGAGTGAGTTGCCACTTCCTACTCCAATTCTTGTGTACTTTAATGAAGTTTTAAATACAACAGGACAGCACTATACACAGCCAAAATCTCACTTAAATACACATTTTTGGTTACTCTTTTCCTGTTTTTCTTCTGCCTGATTTTACCTCTTAGTAGTTCCTTCATCATAGGTTTCTGGCTGATGAATTACTTGTATTTGGCTTTGGTAAAAATGCCTTTGAGTTTTTGTTTTGATTTTAAGCAGTTCTACCATGATGTTCTTAAGGACTGATTTTCTTAGTAGCACTTCTTGAATCTATGTTTTTTTTTTTTTAAATTTCCCTAATTTGGGAATATTCTTGAGTGCTCAGTTGCTTCAGTCATATCTGACTTTTTGAGACCCCATGTACTGAAGCCCACCAGGTTCCTCCATCCATGGAATTCTCCAGGCAAGAATATTGGAGTGGGTTGTCATTTCCTCCTCCAGGGGATCTTTCCTGCCTGGGTATAGAACCCACTTCTCCTGCATTGCAGGCGGATTCTTTACCACTGAACCCTGGTAGCCCTTGTCTCATTAACATGTACACTTCTAACTATAGGTTTTAACAATAGGTTCCTATAGAGTTCTTTGATTTTAGTGTTCTTTTTTTATTTTTTTGCATGCTTGAGTTTTTTCTACCCTTATTGAGGTATTACTGACAAATAAAGGTTATGTATATTAAGACTGTTCAGCATGATTTTTTAAATTTATTTAAAATTTATTATATTGAAGTATAGTTGATTTACAATGTTGTGTTAATTTCTTTTTAAAATCATTTTTAATTTGAGGATAATTGCTTTACAATATTGTGCTGCTTTAAGCCATACATCAACATGAATCAGCCATAGGTATATGTATGTCCCCTCTGTCTCAACATGATTTTTTAAGGTGTACAACTCAAGGTTTATGATGATTTAACATACATTGTGAAATTATCACCACAAGTTTAATAACATACCACCTCACAGAGTTAGTATTTTTGTGTGTGTGCTAAGAACACTTCAGATCCACTTTCTTATTAGCAAGTTTCAAGTACACAATACAGTACATAATATTAACTATAATTGCCATGCCTTACATTTGTTTTTGAGTAAAATCACTATGTTAGATCCTCGGAACTTACTCATCTTATAAGTGAAATTCTGTGCCTTTGACCAACACTCCCCCCTTCCCTTCAATCCATCCACAGCCCCTGGCAACCACTATCCTCTGGTTCTATGAGTTTGGCTTTCTTGGATGTTCATATATAAGTGAGATATGTAGTGTTTGTTTTTCTATGTCTGGCTTCTTTTACTTAGTATAATGCCATCCAGTTTTATCCATGCTGCTTTATAGCTGAATAATATTTCATTTTACATATCTATTATATAATATTCCATCATACATACAATACATATTACAGTTTTATAATTTGTTCATCCATGGATCTATTAAGACCTCTTTTGGGTTTTCCCATTCATTATGTACTATTTGTTCATTCTGCCTGGGTGTTTTCTATGGATATATCCTCAATTCCTTAATCCTCTTTTTCTCTACCCAACATACTGCTTAACTGGCTTATTGAATTCTTAAACTTAATTAATGAATTTTTCACTCTTAGAATTAATGTCTGAATCTTTTTCATAGACTTCAGTTCTCTGCTGAAATAACTTTATCTCTGTGAATATTTAAGTATTTTTATGTTAATGTCTTACATGAATGACATCATCATCAGCATCCTCTGTAGTTGTGTTTCTGTTATCTAATTTTCTCCTGGCTTTCTGTCCCATCACATTGTTTCCTCTCATGCTGGTACTTTTGGGTGACTGAATTATAGACACTTATAAAAAAAAAAAGAATGAGTCTATATGTAACTTTAAGTCATGCCGCAAGTATTTACCTTTGCTTTTGGAGTCATCCCTGGATTAATATAATCCAGTAAAGTATTTAAAATAACATGACTTTGGGCTTCAGCACATGTGAATGCTAATATAGTTCTAGTTTTTATTTCCTCTTAAAACCCTGCTTATAATCATTTAGCCCTTCAGGGAACCAAATAAAACAATTGGAGAATTAATAAGTCACTGCTTCCTTGGTAGGCCCTGGACTCCAAATTCTGCCTCTCAATCTCCAAGTGGCTGATGAAATCCATGCACAGCTCCTCATTCCTTCAGCTACTTTTTCCAAAATAGACAGTCTTAGGTAAAATGTTGCCCTAAATAATGGGTTACAAAATATTCAAGTTGCCTTTTTAGTATTATAATCTTGAATTTCTCTACTGATTCATACAGAAAAATCATTCTCAGTAAGAGTTGGTCCACATTAGCCAGCATGTCATTACTGTGAATGAACGCATATTCAATCTTTCTTTTTTATTTAACACACATACACATATACACATATAAAATAATTTTGATATGGTAGGTATTGTTGAAGTGATTAGAATAATCTATAAATCCCACTCCTGACAAGTTGGCCTTTAGAAGGTCTCTCTATGACTCAGATGATAGAATCTGCCTGCAGTGAGGGAGACCTGGGTTCAATCCCTGGGTTGAAAAGATCCTCTGGAGAAGGGAATGGCAATCCACTCTAGTATTCTTGCCTGGAGAATCTCATGGACAGAGGAGCCTGATGGGCTACAGTTCATGAGGTTGCAAAATGTCGGACACATCTGAGCAACTAACACTTTCACTTTCATAAATCGTAAGGTTACTGACAGTTCAAAAGATAATTTAAATTATTCCTTGAGTCACAGACTTTTGTTACAGGAGAATCTACTGTATAGCGCTTTGACTTGATTTTACACATAAAAAGAATTCTATATGAGTGGCATTTCCTAATACTATGATAGTAAATACAAAGGAATCCTACCTGATTTCCAAACAAAACTTTAACCTCAATGAGAACTCATTCCAGTGTCTTATGTCCAAACTCTCAGTTAATTCTAATAGACATCTTTCATCATTGTCAAGAAATATGGTGAGAGAGAGAGGATTCTGGGGGGCAAGGAAGAGTGGCGAGGCATACCTGTGTTTCAGAAACATTTGGAAATTTCGAGCTTAAAAGTATAGTGCATGAGAAGTATTTTCAATATATATTCAATGATTACACCATCAATCTGATTTAAGATTCTGTGAGTAGATGCTCTATACACCACATTAACTCAGAGAAAGCTTCACATTTATGAAACAAGCTTTTGAAAAAAAAATCCATTACCTTTGATTAAGATGGTTCTACTTTATTGGCACCTTTTATTTTAACAATCTGAATTTGTAAGGCCTCTTACATTTCTGTATTAACAGAGAAACATGAAAAATGATACCAGACTCAAAAGTAATTGTCTTCTGTTCTGGAAAAGTGTAAACTACCTGTAATTCAGGATTTAATACTTCATTTACATCTCTGTACCTCTGGTATTCGTAGTTCTAAGTGTATATTAAAGTCCTCTCTTTTTAATTCATTTTGTTTTCTTTCGTTTGTTTGAATCTGTGAGCATACAGTCTTAAGTCAGATTAGTTCAACAGATTTCTATAGGAAGTAAAACATGATAGTTAAACAAAAGAATGAAAGCTTTAGTCTTCAAAGATAATTCTGTAATGAAAAGTTAATTATTAGTAAAAAGAATGATAATTTCACATAAAAATCTATTGAACTGTAGAAGTAATTTTAGATTTAGGAGCATAAAATCTTGACAGAATTTCTGATAAAATCAGTACAAGTTGAAACTTCAATATGAATATATGCTGTCTTTTTTCTATTGCAAATCATAATTAGGCATCAAACAACCCATCAAAACCAATGTAAAATTCAACCTTTTCCATGTAAGCATCTGCCTCTCTTTTAAAAAAAAATCATTCATGAGTACACTCATGCATATTTACCAATGTTTAAGAAATATATAATTAAATAACTAACTCCAGTTATTTGTATTCATATTTCTACTGATAACTATCAGTCCATATAATATTTTCAGTATTTATCTAGTATTAATTAATATCTCTCAATGGATTAAACGACCATAGGTATTGTCTTTTACATATATATTATGAAAGAATTTATTCCCAGAAAATGTTATTTTACTATTGTCTTGTATTTTAGCAAGTCACTCATAGTCATGTATTGTCCTTTGGAATATTGTACTAAGCATTATATTATAGCTGATGTTACACTCATCACCATAGGATACTGCAGTAAGGCATCATTTCTTAAAATTTACTTTTGGTTGGAGGATAATTGCTTTACAGCATTGCATTGTTTCTGCCATCCCACAGTGTGAATCATAAGTATAAATATGTCCCCTCCCTCCCACGCTAGCCCACACCTCTGGGTTATCACAGAGTCCCGGGGTGAGCTCTCCGTGTTACACAGCAGGTTCCCACTAGCTACCTGTTTTGCACGTTATAAAGTTCGTTTCAATGCTACTCTCTGTTTGTCCCACCCCCTCCTCTCCCAGCTGTGTGTCTGCATCTCCATTGCTGCACTGAAGATAAGTTTATCAGCAGTCTTTTAATATTCCATATATATATGTGCATTAATATACAATATTTTTCTCCTTCTGACTTATTTCCCAAAAGACATAATTAAACTTTTAGTTGAAAAAATGTGCCCTAAGAATTCTGCAGAGTCACATGTGTAACTACGTGCTTTTCGCTTGGAACCATTTCCACCATTGGCGGTGTTCCTTCCTTGACTTGAAAGCAGTAGCATCTTTAGGGCACCGATTACCATGAAGGTCTCCTAATTCACAGACATGAGGGGAATCTATTCCCTGTTAAAATCTCACCTTGAACTGAAAATGTTTGATCATATGCTGTTTCCTTATTATATTTTGGTCGAATAGTCAACTCCTTGCGACCCCTTGGACTGCAGCACATTAGGCTTCCCTATCCTTCACAATCGCCTAGATTTTGCTCAAATTCACATCCGCTGAGTTGGTGATGCTATCTAACCATCTCATCCTCTGCCACTTTCTTCCGATTTGCCTTCAATCTTTCCTGGCATCAGGGTCTTGTCCAATGGGTTGACTCTCTGCATCAGGTGGCTAAAGTATTGGAGCTTAAGCTTCAGCATCAGTCCTTCCAATGACTATTCAGGGTTGATTTCCTTTACGAGTGACTGGCTTGATTTCCTAGCTTTCCAGAGGACTCTCAACTCTTCTCTAGCACCACAGTTCAAAAGCGTCGATGCTTTGGCATTCAATCTTGTTTATGGTCCAACTTTCACATTCATACATGACTACTGGAAAAACCATAGCTTTGACTATATGGATCTTTGTTGGCAAAATAATGTCTTTGCTTTTTAATATGTTGTCTAGGTTTGTCATAGCTTTTCTTCCAAGGAGCAAGTGTCTTTTAATTTCATGGCTGCAGTTAGAATCCACAGTGATTTTGGAGCCCAAGAAAAGACAATCTGTCACTGCTTTCATTTTTTTTCATTCTATTTGGCATGAAGTGGTGGGACCAGATGCCATGATTTTAGTTTTTCAAATGTTGAGTTTTAAGCCAACTTTTCCACTTTCCCCCTTGACCCTCATTAAAAGGCTCTTTAGTTCCTCTTCACTTCTTCCATGAGGGTGGTGTCATCTGCATATCTGAGGTTATTGATATTTCTCCCAGCAATATTAATTACAGTTTGAGCTTCACCAGCCCAGCATTTTGCATGATGTGCTCTGCATAGAAGTTAAATAAGCAGGGTGAAGATATACAGCCTTGTCATTTTGAACTAGTCAGTTGCTCTATGCAAGGTTTTAACTGTACCTTCTTGACTCAATACAGATTTCTCACGAGACAGGTAAGGTGGTCTGGAATTCCCATCTCTTTAAGAATTTTCCACAGTTTGTTGTGATCCACACTGTTAAAAGTTTTTACTTAGTCAATGAAGCAGAAGTAGATGCTTTTCTGGAATTCTCTTGCTTTCTCTATGATCAAATGAATGTTACCAATTTGATCTCTGCTTGCTCTTGTCTTTTCTAAACCCAGCATGTACATCTGGACTTTGTTGGTTCACATATTGCTGAAGCCTTGCTTGGAGGATTTTGAGCATTACCTTCCTAGCATGTGAAATGAGTGCAGTTGTGCAAAAGTTTGAACATTTTTTGGCACTGCCCTTCTTTGGGATTGGAATAAAAACTGACCTTTTCCATTCCTGTGGCCGCTGTTGAAGTTTCCAAATTTGCTGATATTGAGTACAACACTTTAATAGCATCATCTTTTAGGATTTGAAATAGCTCAACTGGAATTCCATCACCTCCACTAGCTTTGTTTGTAGTGATGCTCCCTAAGGCCCGCTTGACTTCACACTTGGCTCTAGGTGAGTGACTCCAACTTCTCTGAGTCAATAAGATCTTTTCTGTATAGTTCTGTGCATTCTTGCCAACTTTTCTTAATCTCTTCTGCCTCTGTTAAGACCTTGCCATTTATGTCCTTTATTGTGCCCATCCTTGCATGAGATGTTCCCTAGCTATGTCCAGTTTTCTTGAGATCTCTCATCTATCCCCTTCTATTGTCGTTCTCTACTTCTTTGTTTTGTTCATTGAAGAAGGCCACTCTCCTTGCTATCCTATGCATTCAGTTGGGTATATCTTTCCCTTTCTGATTTGCCTTTGACTTTTCTTTTCTCAGCTATTTGTAAGGCCTCCTCAGACAACCACTCTGCCTTGCTGCATTTCTTTTTCTTTGGGATGGTTTTGGTCACTACTTTCTGTGCAATGTTAGGATCTTCTGTCCATAGTTCTTCATGCACTCTGTCTCTCAGATCTAATCCCTTGAATCTATTTGTCACCTCCACTGTATAATCATAAGGGATTTAATTTAGGTCATACCTAAATGGTCTAGTGGTTTTCCCTACTTTCTTTAAGCCTGAATTTTGCACTAAGAAACTGATGATCATTTTTGCTGACTGTATAGAGCTTCTCCATCTTCGGCTGCAAAGGATATAATCAATCTGATTTTGATATTAACCATTTGGTGATGTCCATGTGTAGAGTCTTTACTTGTTTTGTTTGAAAAAGGTGTTTGCTATAACCAGTGCATTCTCTTGACAAAACTCTGTTAGCCTTTGCCCTGCTTCATTTTGTACTCTTAAGGCCAAACTTGCCTGCTATTTCAGGTATTTCTTGACTTCCTACTTGTGCATTCCAGTTCCCTGTGATGAAAAGGACATCTTTTTTAGTGTTAGTTCTAGAAGGTCTTGTGATTCTTCATAGAACCGGTCAACTTCAGCTTCTCGGCATCAGTGGTTGGGGCATATACTTGGACTACTGTGATGTTGCCTGGTTTGCCTTGGCAACTAACCAAGATCATTCTGTCATTTTTGAGATTGCACCCAAGTACTGCATTTCAGACTCTTGTTGATTATGAAGGATGCTCCATTTCTTCTAAGAGACTCTTGCCCACAGTAGGAGATATGGTGGTTATCCAAATTAAATTCACCCATTCTAGTCCGTATTAGTTCACTGATTGCTAAGATGTCGGTGTTCACTCTTGCCATCTCTTGCTTTACCATGTCCAGTTGACCTTGATTCATGGACCTAACATTCCAGGTTCCTATGCAATATTGTTCTTTACAGCTTTAGACTTCACTTTTATCACCAGATTACAACCACAACAGAGTGTGAGCTCTGCTTCGGCCCAGCCACTTCATTGTTTCTCGAGTTATTAGTAATTGCCCTCTGCTCTTCCCCAGTAGCATCTTGGACCCCTTCTGACCTGGGGTGGCTCATCTCCTGATGTTGTATCTTTTTGCCTTCTCACACTGTTCATGGGGTTCTCGAGGCAAGAATATGAGAGTAGTTTGTCATTCCCTTCTTCAGTGGACCACGTTTTGTCAGAACTCTCCACTGTGGCTCATCTATCTTGGGTTGCCCTTCACAGCATAGCTTATAGCTTCATTGAGTTACACAAGCTCCTTGGCCAAAACAAGGCTTTGATCCATGAAGGCAGGTACTTGCCTTACAGATGTGTTTTTATTTTTGTGATTCTATATTCTTTTTATATATAACACAGGCTGTGAAATAACAGGTGAGTTAAGTCATAATGGTAAAATTTGCTTCTAAGCAAATAGTTAAATTTTTCCAACATTCCCTGTCTGTGCGTGCTCACTCACGTTCAGCTCTTTACCACCCCAGGGACTGTAGCCCACCAGGCTCTTCTGTCCATGGGATTACCCAGCAAGAATACTGGAGTGGGTTGCCATTTCCTCCTTCATGGGATCTTCCCTACCCAGGGATCGAACCTATGTTCCCTGTAGCTCCTGCTTGGCAGGCGATTCTTTACCACTGAGCCACCTGGAAAGCCCTACCATTACCTGTGACCTTCTGAATAAAGTTAGTGTCCAGTCGGTCTCTCTGTGAAGTCAATTTTGAAACTAATGGACTTTATAAAATGTTTAGATTTGGCACCAAAATTTAAAACTCACTATAGATTTTGATATATTTAGATTTACTAAAAAAAATTATTAGTTATGACTTGTTTCTTATGACTCTGAAGCAAATTTAAGTATTTTGCTGTATCAATAAATTAGTTCAGAATTGTCATTGTGAATGTTAAATATTTCAGTATTTCATGTGACACCTATAAATCATATAGTTATACAAGCAAGTTTTTCACATACAATCTACGTGACTCAAATGAAGTAACTGTAATTTTAATTTAGGTGCTAGGAAATAAATGGCCTAAAGGGGCATATGTTTCTGATTGTTGCTGTTGTTTAATCTCTAAGTTGTGTCTGACTGTTTCGTGATCCCATGGACTGTAGCCTGCCAGGCTCATCTGTCAATGAGATTTCCCAGGCAAGCATACTGGAATGGGTTGCTGTTTCTTTCTCCAGGGTATCTTCCCAACCCAGGGATCGAACCCAAGTTCCCTGAATTGTCAGGTGGATTCTTTACCACTGAGCCACCAGGGAAGCTTATGTTTTTCTTACATGTATTTTAAGGAATAAACAAAGATAAGTCAGGTAATATATTGAGAAGTTCCAGCTACTTAGAATTAGACAAAATTGTAAAAATAATCATCTTATTTGTTATAAGGAGTAAGATATTACATATAAGAGTATTTAATGTTATATATGATATAAAATGTTTTCATGGTATCAAAATACAAATATTATTAGACTATTGATGAGTTTCACCTTTCTAGATGACTATTCACAAATGCATGAACAGTTTATATAATTTAATGTGATTTATGGAGTTCAGAGTTTGTACTTCCTGCACTTTGGGTATTACAAAAGTAGTGTTACAGATAATTGTTCATAGCTATGCTAATATTCTAAAAGTTTTATGAATATATCTTCTAGAAAATTCTGGCCTAACACTATTCAAAGTAAACTTGATTTTTTTTCTTTTTTCCTGATATAGTGATATAAGAACTGTGTTCTCTCAGGGCATTGTGCAGTGTTATTTATATATGAGAATATTGGCTCTCTTGGAAGATAAGAAATATATGATTTATTTAACTTGGCTGACGTCTGTGCTTTTCACCAGCACATTTTATGAAAAATAAATAGGCAGTTGGTGCCTAATTTATTAATAAATAGAACACAATGGGCTACAAATATGCTCCCCATTTTATATAATCTTAATGCATTGGGTCTACATGTTATTTTGAAACAGATTTAATGCTTTGTGATGTAAGTAATGTATTCAAATTTAAAATCAATTAATCTTTGTAAATAAAATAAAACATAATATTTATAAGCAGCCAGTTGTATTTTGATACAGGATTTGTAACAAGTACAGTAAGAGGAAATTCAATTTTTTTAAATTATCCCAAACAGTATGAAATTATAGTTGATGTTATTTCAGCCACATACATTGATTTCTATAACCTATTATATACTTTTAACTATTATGCTTTTTTCAATATCATCATCAGACTTTAAAAAATCAGTTATTCCTTAATATCATGAAATATCTAATCGGTACTCACTTATCTAACAGTCTAAACATCATAATCTTTCTCTTCTCTTTATGCAATCAAATCAGGATCTTTTCTTAAGTTGAAGTATAATTTCTTTACTAACCCTGAACTCCCAGTCCATCCTTCTCCCTCCCCTGTCCCTTGGCAACCACAAGTCCATTCTCTGTGAGTCCGTTTCTGTTCCATGGGTAGGTTCATTTGTGCCACATTTTTAGATTTCACCTTTAATATCATGTGGTACTTGTCTTTCTCTTTCTAACTTACTTCACTTAGTATGATAATCACTAGTTGCTCCCATGTTGCTGCAAGTGGCATTATTTTGTTCTTTTCTATGGCTGAGTAGTATTTCATTGTATATTTGTATGACACCTTCTTTATCCATTCACCTGTTGATGAACATTTCGGTTGCTTCCATGTCTTGGATATTGTGAATATTGCTGCTGTGAACATAGAAGTGCATGTATCTTTTTGAAATATAGTTTTTTCTGGGTGTATTCCCAGGAGTGGGATTGCTGAATCATATGGTAGTTCTATTTTTAGTTTTCTAAGGCACCTCCACAGTATTTTCTAAAGTGACTGCACCAACTTACATTCCCAGCAACAGTCTAGCATAGTTTCCTTTTCTTCATACCCTTTCTAGCATTTATTTGTAGAGGTTTTCATGATGGCCATCCTGATCAGTGTGAGATGGCTCCTCATTGCAGTTTTAATTTGCATTTCTCTAATTATTGCCTATGTTGAACATCTTCTCATGTGCCTAATGGTCATCTGTGTGTCGTCTTTGGTAAATGTCTAGATCTCTGCCCATTTCTTGATTAGGCTGTTTTTTGTGGTTGAATTGCATGAGCTATTTGTACATGTTGGTGTTTAATACTTGTCTGTTGTCATTTGCAAATATTTTCTTCTATTCAATAGGCTGTCTTTTCACTTTTCTTATGATTTCTTTTGCTGTGCAAAAGCTTTTTAAGTTTGATTTTTTAAGTCACTCAGTCATGTCCGACTCTTTGAGACCTCATTTGTTTTATTTGTTTTTATCTCTATTGCATTAGGAGACTGACCTAAGAAGACATTGGCACATTTTATGTCAGAATGTTTTGCCTATGTTCTTTTCTAGGATTTCCATACTATTTTGTCTTATATTTAAGTCTTTAAGCCATTTTGTGTTCTAACTTCGAGTTACATGCAGCCGTCCCATGTTCCTAGCACTGCTTGCTGAATAGACTGTCTTTTCCCCATTTGTCCCATCCTTGCTTCCTGTGACAAAGATTAATTGATCATAGGTGTATGGGTTTATTTCTGGGCTCTCTACCCTGTTCCATTATTCCATATGTCTGTTGTTGTACCAGTACCACAGTGTTTTAATTATTGTAGCTTTCTAGTATTGTCTGAAGTCTGGGAGAGTTATGCCTCCTGCTTTTTTTTCCCCTCAGGATTGCTTTGGCAATACTGGGTCTTTTATGGTTCCATATAAAAATGCCATGGGTAATTTGATAGGGATTGTATTAAATCTGTCAATTGCTTTGGGTAGTATTGCCATCTTAACAGTATTCATTCTTTAATCCAAGAGCATGGAATATCTTTCGATTTCTTTGAATTATTATGCTTTTTAATTTTTAAGGCTTTTTTTTTTTCTTTCATTGACATAAAGAATTCCATATGTAAAATTCTGAGGCACAGATAGCCTCTACTAATGTCATCTTTAAAACTTAATTACAAAACAGTATTATGTGCTTTTGGAGAAGGAAATGGCAACCCAATCCAGTATTCTCGCCTGGAGAATCCCAGGGACAGAGGAGCCTGGTGGGCTGCCGTCTGTGGGGTCACACAGAGTCGGACATGACTGATGCGACTTAGCAGCAGCAGCATTACATGTTTACTATTCTTTGAATGGAATGCATATTTTGTATTAGTTGTTATTTCCTAGTTTTGCTTTATTAAAACTAAAGTTAAAAGTCAGTTCTCTCAAAGGATTCGTATTAGCTGATTAGCTAATAAACACTGGTTGAATAAGAAATTATAAGAAATATTAAAAATTCCTGGTAATGGATAAAACTTGGTCAGGGAGTGTGGGATATCAAGGTTGATAAGACAGAAATTATTTGCTGTGAATGCAAACAATTAGGGTTGTGTTATCTAAAATTTAAAACAAATATTAAAATCTAAACCAGTGTTAAAATCATTAGAGGTGTTCTCCTTTTTACTAACAGTGTTTGTTGGCAATTCTAAACAATGTCAGTATTAAAATTCCCTTCCTAAAAAAATTAGTTTGTGGGGTTAGGTTCTAAATAATTGTGGCAGTTACCTTTGAACTTTAATTGTATACATTAAATACATTTTTTTAATATACATATGCATTAAAATCAAAACCTATTTTAAGTGTCTCTTTTAGTAAATATCGATTCTCCAAATAATTTAATTCAGAGAACTCCATTATATAACCCCATATATGGACATATGATTATATTGAATCTTGGTTTGTAATAGCTCAAAACCACTAAGTTTACTTTGGACAAAATTTGCATCTCCAATCCTGTGTTACTAGATAGATATTCCTAACTACAAAAAAATGGATTCAAAGTAAACGATGAGAGTTTACTGTGTGTACTTAGCTGCTTAGTCATATCTGACTCTGTGATCCTCTGGACTGTAGCCTACCAGGCTCCTCTCTCCATGGAATTTTTCAGGCAAAAATACTGCAGAGGGTTGCCATTTCCTCCTCCAGGGGATCTTCCTGACCCAGGGATTGAACCCACGTCTCCTGCACTGCAGACACTTCTTTACCCGCCGAGCCATCAGGGAAGCCTCAAGTTTACTATAAAGACAAAAATAAGGTTTGTTTCAATTCTGTATTTTTTTTTTTTATGCCAGGAGAAACAAGTCCAGTTTAGTGAAGTTGTACTATACAAAACAGCACACGAAACTCATTTTCATTTCTTGTTACAATGGAACTGGGTAATTGTTTATGGAAAGTAAAGTAGGTCCTATGTGTTCAATAACACTGAAGACATGAAATAATTTTAGAGAAATAGAAATATGTCCCAGATTTATATGCTGAAAAGTATAACATCCATGAAAGAAGCTAAAAACTATCTAAATAAATGGATAAATATACTTTATTCATGGATTGAACCATTTAATACTGTCAGGATGTCAGTTCTCCCAGAATTCATTTAAAAATTCATTATAAGCCCAGTAAAATTCCAGCAGAACTTTCATAGATTTTGTCAACTAATTTAAAATGTATACAAAAGAGCAAAGGACCAAAGTTTTGAAGCAAAACTATTAAAAGGCTCACAGTAATTGAGTTTGAAATTTACCCTGCAGCTATGATAATCAATAGAGTGGGATATTATAATAAATATCGTGTGAGTTACAGAGAAATAGATGTGCATATTTCATTTTAAACAAAAAAAAACTTGACTCTTCAATAAGCTCATATTGAAATAACATAATAAATCTTCAACTCACATATGATAAAGGAGCATATTGCTATATACATGAGACATGTAATTGCAAATGCATATCTCTAAAGGACTTATATTCAGGGTTTATGAAGGACTTTTATGCTCAGTAATAATAAAATGGCAACTAAAAACTGCAAAGTATTTGAACAAATATTTTACCAAGGATGAGATAAAACTGGGCAATAAACAAATATTTGTTACCATTTTTCATTAGAAAAATCTATTAAAAAGAGATACCATTACACATTTACTAGGATGGCTAAAGATCAAAAAAAAAAAAAAAGCAAAATGATAAAGGATAAGTGTTGGATGTTCATACTTATAA
Organism: Cervus canadensis; assembly: GCF_019320065.1. Classification (NCBI taxonomy): domain Eukaryota; kingdom Metazoa; phylum Chordata; class Mammalia; order Artiodactyla; family Cervidae; genus Cervus; species Cervus canadensis. The sequence continues at coordinate 8,434,443 of NC_057416.1, read as the reverse complement.
TTAGAACACAGAATAATACAGTGACTTTGGAAGATCTTTGGTAATTTCTTATAAAGCTAAATATATACAAGTCACCATTCTTATTCAAAGGTAGAACACATGTGGTCACTTACAGACCTATACACATATGTTCTTAGCAGCCTTCTTTATAATTATGTAAAACTGGAATCACCTGAAAACACATCCAATGGGGAATAGGGATAAAGATACTAGTTTACAGGGTGGATTTAAAAACATAAAACTAAGCCAGACATAAAAATCTGCATGTTTGCAATTGCAGCTATATTTTACAAGAATATGTATTTACACAGAAGCAGGATGTTGCCAGGTACTGGGAGCAGAGAGAAAGGAATATCTAAAGAGGACTGAGGGAGATTTTTCTAGCAATAGAAACATTGCATATTTCAATCATGGTAAAGTTTCCATGGCTGTACATGGTTCTCAAAGTAATTGAATTATACAGCTAAGCAGAATGATTTCTACCACAAGTGAATCATATTCAGCAAGTCTGAATTTGAAAAAATACGTAAAAAATGTTAGGAGGGTTAAAGTGGTTTTAACTGCCTGGAGAGAGCATTGTTTCTCCTGGAAGAGAGGATATTCAAATATCATCCTTTGATAACTAAATATTTGTTTTATCTCATGTAGGACTTGGAAGTGACAGTGCTTTTTAAAAAATGTAAAACCAGAGGAAAAATAAGATAGTAAAAAGATAAAACTGATGGAACCAATAGAAAGCAAAGTATGAGATCTTATATTAAAACCAAAGTATGTCAGAAACTGCATTTAAAAACACATATAGCTGAATTATTCCAACTAGAGAAAGCAAGATGTCTTTCAGAGTAATTTTTAACATTTAGAATTTTTATACATAAGAACTTTAGAGCATAAAGTATTAATATTTTGAAAGTAAAAGTTATAAGAAGGAAGAGAAGGAGAAGAAATAAAGGAGAGGTAGCTTCCATTTCAGATTGTAAGAAATTTGGATGTCACCACTTCATTTGTGTCTTATTTTTAGATATAAGTGAGACTCAGGTGACCAAAGCAGGTAGTTTTCATACCTTTTAGACAATTATCTGTGAGGGTTTTGAGAAAAAAACAAAAAGTCTGGGCTTGGAGTAACAAGTTAATGAAGTAATAGGATTTGTTTCTATAGCTTTCTCAGTTTTGAATTCCCTCTCTGGTGATAAGGATGCCTTCTACCTTCCTAATACAGGGAAGGTACCTTCACAAGAAAGATTTACTTCCTGCTTTCAGGGAGACAAAGGAGGGTCAGGGTATCTGGCACTGGTTGCTTAAGTAACCTTAAATGGAAAAAATCAACATGCCATTGTGGAAAATTTTGATCCCCCTCACTGTATTTCAAATGACTACCATATGATCAAAGAGAAAACCAAATACAAGCAATTTTGGAAACATGACTTATATATTCTTAGGCTGTATGTTTGGATTTTAGCAGCATGGTATGTGTATATAATACACATATTGGTATAATGGCATCTATTCTGAAAATATGTTACTAGGTTAAAAAATATATGACTATATTGAAGATTGATCTTGGGAGACAAAGTTTACACAGTAAAAGAAGGGAGATACTAATATGAAGTGAGGAAGGCAGGAAGGGATCCTATAATGTTGGATTGAAATTAGAGCTATCACTATGATATTATGAGTTTATATTTTAAATTTTAGACATTGAAATTATATAAATGTCATATATAGTTTAATTTTAAATACAACTTTCATATATTTGTATTTGGTATGTTTGTAGGTGAGTGGTGCAATGTTTGTACCTAGTTCTTTCCTCTAAAATGGCCCAGAAGCAAATACTCCAGTAGTGAAGGACAGTACACTTTAGCTCAGAAATTTTAGTTGCTAAATACGATTTCCCAATAAGAACTAGACTCTGGGGAAATAACTGATTCCAGTGCTGAAACAGGATAAGTACAAGATGTGCATGGACATGCCAGAAAGTAAGAAAGTCCTTTTAAAAAAATGGGTTATGTCAAAAGTAATAAAAAGCCATTTTGAATAGCTGCACCTGTCCAAATGTATAATTCAAACATCAAAATAAGATGACAGTAATGAACAATAGTCCATTGAATAATATAAAAATCTGTTTGCATGTAAATTTAAAAAAAAACAATGAAAGGACAAAAAGAAATTTCTTCCTTACAGCAGAATGCCAACTAATAAACATAGAAACAATAATAAAGTTACCAAACTGTCACTGCAAAGCTTTCAAAAGTTGATTCCAAAAATTATCATTCAGGATTGCTAAGTCTATTGAGTGAAAGGTTAAAAGAACAGAATATTTCCATAATATCAAATTATTTCCCTAATTGCTTATCAATTACACAATAAGTAGCTTTACAGTGGAAAAAACTTGGTGGGAAATACTCAAATTACTAGTGTTCACTACTAATAGTGCTCATGGACAGTGTTCCTTCTGTGATGCACTGTAGGCATTGCATCACTGCTCTATATTCCTATTGGCCAAATTATGTAGCTTTGCCACTGGAAAGCATTTATCAGTATAATGTTCCTGGTTTACTAAAGTCTGAAATACTTCCGAGGGTCAAATATCAGGCAATTAACTGTTTTCTTTGTATTGCTATTGTGAAAGCAGTCATTCTTGATATCACTGCAGAAAGAAGCTCATCTTATCTACTATCCCTGTTGCTGTTCAGTCACATGGTCATGTCTGACTCTTTGTGACCCCAGGGACTGCAGCACACCAGGCTTCCCTGTCCTTCACCATCTCTTGGAATTTGTTCAAACTCTTGTCCATCGAGTTGGTGATGCCATCCAGCCATCACATCCTCTGTCGTCCCCTTCTCCTCCTGCCTTCTATCTTCTGTCAGGGTCTTTTCCAGTGAGTCAGCTCTTCATATGAAGAGGCCACAGTTTTGGAGCTTCAGCTTCAGCATCAGTCCTTCCAGTGAGTATTCAGGGTTGATTTCCTTTAGGATTGACTGGTTTGATCTCCTTGCTGTCCAGGGACTCTTCAAGAGTCTTCTCCAACACCACAGTTCAAAAGCAGCAATTGTTCAGCGCTCAGCCTTTTTAATTGTCCAACTCTTTCATCCATACGTAACTACTGAAAAAAACATAGCTTTGACTATACGGACCTGTATCAGCAAAGTCATGTCTCTACTTTTTTTAAATATGCTGTCTAGGTTTGTCATAGGTTTCCTTCCAGGGAGCAAGCATCTTTTAATTTCATGGCTGCAGTCACCATCCACAGTGATTTTGGAGCCCAAGAAAATAAAGTCTGTCACTGTTTGCAATGTTTCCCCATCTATTTGCCATGAAGTGATGGGACCAGATGCCATAATCTTAGCTTTTCTGAATGTTGAGGTGTTTTTTGTTTTTTTTTTTGTAGTGGTTTTTGTCATACATTGACCTGAATTAGCCATGGATTTACATGTATTCCCCATCCCGATCGAATGTTGAGTTTTAAGACAGATTTCCACTCTTCTCTTTCACCTTCATCAAGAGGCTAGTTAGTTCCTCTTTGCTCTCTGCCATAGGGTGCTGTCATCTGCATTTCTGAGGTTATTGATGTTTCTCCCAGAAATCTTGATTCCAGCTTGTGCTTCATCCATCCTGGCATTTTGCATGGTGTACTCTGCATATAATTTAAATAAGCAGAGTGACAATATACAGCCTTGATGTACTCCTTTCCAATTTGGAACCAGTCCGTTGTTCCATGTCTGGTTCTAACTGTTGCTTCTTGAGCTGTATTCATGTTTCTTAGGAGGCAGGTAAGGTGGTCTGGTTTTCACTACTCTTTAAACATTTTCCATAGTTTCTTGTGATCCACACAGTCAAAGGCTTTAGTATAGTCAACGAAGCAGATGTTTTTCTGGAATTCCCTTTCATTTTTGATGATCCAAGGGATTATTGGTAATTTAATCTCTGGTTCCCCTGCCTTTTCAAAATCCAGCTTGAACATCCGGAAGTTCTTGGTTCACCTACTGTTGAGACCTCACTTGAAGGATTTTGATCATTACTTTGCTAGCGTGTAAAATGAGTGCAGTCGTGTTGTATGTGAACATTCTTTGGCCTTGCACTTCTTTGAGACTGGAATGAAAACTGACCTTTTCCAGCCCTGTGGCTACTTATGAGTTTTCCAAATATGTTGATGTACTGAGTGCAGCACTTTCACAGCATCACTTTTTAGGATTTGAAATAGCTCACCTGGAATTCCATCACCTCCACTAGCTTTGTTCATAGTGATGCTTCCTAAGGCCCACTTGACTTCACATTCCAGGATGTCTGGCCCTAGGTGAGTGATCACACCATTGTGGCTATCCAGATTAATATCTTTTTTGTATAGTTGTTCTGTGTATTCTTGCCACCTCTTTCTAATGTCTTCTGCTTCTGTCAGGTCCATACCATTTCTGTCCTCTATTGAGCCCATCTTTGCATGAAATATTCCCTTGGTATCTCTAATGTATTTGAAGAGATCTCTAGTATTCTCCATTCTATTGTTTTCCTCTATTTCTTTGTATTGTTCATTTACAAAAAGGCTTTCTTACCTCTCCTTGTTATTCTCTGGAACTCTTGAATCATTTGCCTTTTCTCTTTTGCCTTTCACTTTTCTTTTCTCAGCTATTTGTAAGGCCTCCTCTGACAACCACTTTGTCTTTTTGCATTTCTTTTTCTTGGGGATAGTTTTGATCACAGCCTGCTGTACAATGTTACAAACCTCTGTCCGTAGTTCTTCAGGCACTGTATCAGAGCTAATCCCTTGAATCTATTTGTCACTTCCACTATATAATCATAAGGGATTTGATTTAGGTTGTACCTAAATGGCCTAGTGGTTTTACCTACGTTCTTCAATTTAAGTATGAATTTTGCAGTAGTGCATGGAATTCTCCAGGGAAGAATACTGGAGTGGGTAGTCATTCCCTTTTCCATGGACTCTTCCTGACCCAGGGATTGAACTTAGGTCTCCTGCATTGCAGGCAAATTCTTTACCATCTGAGTCACAATGGAAGCCCCTACTACTATCTTACACATTTTCACAATGTATCAAAAGTTAAGCCAAAGTCAATGGACTTTGAAAGAATGGGAACACACCTCTACATTTACATCTATGACATTTTTATGATCCCAAAGTTTTGCCTTTCACTTGTAATGTCTTTTCAAGATATTAATTTCTTAAAAATAAAAACCACTTAAATTACATTGATTTTTTTAAAAGTTCTTTTATTGATTTTATTTGCTTTTCCTTCTATTATTTTTCTTCCTTTTTATTAAGGCCTTCTTTGTCTAGATGCTTGAATTGTTCACACCAAAATGGAGGGGAAGTTACAGAGATTTTCTGTAATTCTGCCACCCATACTTGCATAGCCTCCCCGATTTTCAGCACCCCCACCAGAAGGTTGACTTCTTATAATTTATGAACATCATAATCACCCAAGGTACACAGTTTATGTTTGGGTTCACTTCTGGTGTCATGCAGTCTATGGATTTGAACATGTGTTCATTTGTGTACAGACAATTACCTATCATTATGGTATGAGTTCACGTGTGCTAAGTCGCTTCAGTCATGTCCGACTCTTTGCGACCCCTTGGACTGTAGCCCACCAGGCTCCTCTATAGGATTCTCCAGGCAAGAATACTGGAGTACATTGCCATGCCCTCCTCCAAGGGATCTTCCCAACCCAGGGATGGAACCTGCATCTCTTATGTCTCCTGCATTGATGGGCAGGTTCTTTACCACTGAGCCACCTGGGAAGCCCTCATTATGGTACAACACTCCTCTCATTATGGTACAGCACTCCTCTAAATATTTCACTCCCCTAAAAATCCTCTGTGCTCTGCCTATTCATCTTTCTGCCACCTCACCCCAGACCCCTGGCAATTGCTGACCATTTACCATCTCTCTAGTTTTGTCTTCTCCCAAATATTATATAGTTGGAATCATACTGTATGTAGCCTTTTCTGATTGGTTTCTTTGAGTGAGTCATATACACATTTAATTTTCTTCCATGCTTTTCTCATTTCTCTTTAGCACTGGGTGTTACTTCATTGTCTAAATGTAAGAAGCCACCAAACTGTCTACCAAAGTGGCTGTATAATTTTGTTGTTTTTCCAGCAGGAATGTATGAGAGTTCCAGTTGCTTTGCATTCTCACAAACAGTATTCTCAGTGTTTGGGATTTTGGCCATTTGGTCTTCCCTGGTGGCTCAGAGGGTAGAGAATCTGCCTGCAATGCAGGAGACCCAGGTTCATTCCCTGGGTCAGAAAGATCCCCCAGGAGAAGGGAATGGCAACCCACTCCCGTGTTCTTGCCGAGAGAATCCCATAGACAGAGGAGCCTGGCGGGTGGAAGTCCATGGGGTTGCAAAGAGTTGGACACGACTGAGTGACTGTCACTTTCAGAGATGTGTAGTGGTATTTCATTGTTCTAATTTGTATTTCCCTCACAGTATAGGATGTGAAGTATCTTTTCATATGCTTGCTTGACAACTTTGTCGTCTTTGATGTGGCACCTTGTAAGGTGTTTGGCCCATTTTTAATTAGGTTGGTTTTCTAATTTTTAGCTTTCAGGCATCTTTGTACATTTTGAATGACAGTCAATTATCAGATGTGTCTTTTGTAAATATTTTCTCCCAGTCTGTGGCTTGTCTTCTCATTCTGCTCACATTTACTCACAGATCAGGAGTCCTTAATTTTAATGAAGATGAGATTATCCATTAGTTCTGTCATTGATCATGCCTGTGGTGTTCTATCTAAAAAGTCTTTGCCATATCCAAGATCATCTCGTTTTTCTCCTCTCTGTTATCTTCCAGGAGTTTTACAGTTTTGTGGGTTTTTTTTTAACCTCCTTATCCAAATAACTCACTTATTTTAATCCCTCTAGAATAATAATGAAAGTTTTAGAGCTATAAATTTTCCTTTATATTCAGCATTGTCCATATCAAGTATGTTTATATACTGTGATCATTTGATCTTTGATATTTGATCTTTTTAAAAATCAATAATTTCAGCTTGGATAACCTAGACATGGGAGCTATCTAGGAGAGTGTTTTGTTTAACATTTAATTTCAAATTGTTTGATTTATTTATATGGTCGTCATCATTTCAAATTTTATAGTATTATGAAATTTTATATATGGTCAATTAGATCATCTTTATTATCTCACAGTCAGAGACAAAGTAGATGTATCAACCTGGCATTATCTTAAAGCTTTGTAAAGGTGTATGTGAACATATATACCTAAACACTTAATATTAACTTTATGAAATATATTATTTAGATATTCTGTATCCTTATTATTTGGATCTTTATTTAAATAATAGGTGAGAATGCTGTTCTAAAGTCTCAATACCTTTGCCTTTTATTTATTTTTCCATACCTTTTAAAACTGATATGATTCATATACTTGATATAAAATTATTAGATTTATGAGGTGTCATAGCAGTTATAACTTTTTTCACCTGTATATATGTATCAAAATATTTTTATTAATAGAATTTTGTTTGTTTGCTTGCTTGCTTATATGTGCTAGCTAATAATTTATTTCTTGGTGGGAGAAATTTTAACCTTTTACAAGAGATTCAGAGGCAGTTTTTCTTCCTTGTTAAACAAGGATATTTTCTACTGCCTCTTGCTAGAGCAGGGATACAGGGGGAAAGTAAACGAAAACATTAATCTCCAGTTAGACATCTGCCTTCAATTGCCAGCTTATTTCACATATTGTCATTTCCCACCTATGAACAAATTCACATATCAAAAATACAAAGAAAGAGAAATCAAGAAGGTTCAGAAGCTTTTAATGGAATTCTCTAATAAAGTCTTTTAGATAAAGCAGTGATATACAGGGTATGCACAACGTGTTTCTGGTTTTAGAGCAATACCCATATGATATAATTTTGAAAGTGCTTTAAATGTAGATCAAAGAGAAAGAATATCTTTACTACTCTGAGGGACATTGAAATACAAAACTCCCAACGAAACTGTAAAAATTTACATTTCAAATAACATTGTATAGTAGCTAATTAATTTTGATACTTGAAACAGTATTAAAATAGAATAAAAGAAAAAGTATGTCTTTTAAGAGAAAAAAAATACTTTTTTTTTCTTAATACAACAAGTTTAACTGACGTAACCTAGCTTTTTACATTTCCTCCACATATACAGAAACAATATTTCCATACTATTGTGTCAACATATAGGATATTTCTAAATGTCCCATTGCATTTTATGTTCAGTAATTTATTCTAACAGAGAATGAAGTTTATAATCTTATTTTGACTTTCATTATCAATCATTGGATTTCATTAACCCTAAACTTATAAACTGTACTTGTGGAGAAAAAGTTTTCATACATCTCTTTCATTCCATATATAATCTAAAATCATATTCTCTGGTAGATTGAACTCTAAAGAATTATTTATCCTACAAAGAAACTCGTGGACAGTTGCCGTTCTTCGCTAAGTGAAATGGGCACGTATTTACTCCAGTCTTATCATCGACATTCTTAACAGAATTTTCATTTCACTGTATCCATGTGCTTTATGTAGGGAGCAGCAAAGGATACTATGATTACAAATATAGCTTGGTGCGATTACCTTGGATTACACTAAGATAAAAGCAGCAAATGTCAACACAGAAAAAAGGGCAGATGACATCAACATATTATTATGATATGGGAGTAGTATTTTCCTATTTTAGCTGAGGACACTGAGCCACAGAAACATTAAGTAAATGCCGTGAAAACAAAAAAGGTGGAAAGTAGTTTAGTTAGAATTTGAATGCATCTAAAATCATAGCCAGATCCCCTAAAGTGTAGGAATCTAGGGAGGGGATTTAGTTCCATGAGCCTGTCTTTACATTTTTCCTGATGCACAGCATTTTAAACTTTAACTGAGTGTTTTCAACTTTTTTTTTTTCTTCTCTCAATTATTTCCTCAAATTATATTTACAATCAGTAGCTATATCTGAACCTAAGGGTTGAAAAGGCCACATGGAATTGTCATCTGAGCAGCTTTTTGGTAGTGTAAGAAGCAAAAAATTTTAGAATAGGTCCTTCATTTGTTTGTGTGAATTTGAGCAAATTACTCAACTTTTATGAATCTGAAGCTTCTTATGTTCAATACTGATTCTAAAGAGTTGTGAAGTCTAGCCAAGACATCATTTAGAGTTGACATACCACAGTAGTGAACAGAGTAGCAGTAAATATTCTTTAATATTCAAAAGATATCACACTCATGCTTTTCGTTGCCATGGTTTTTGTTCATCTTCCTTTAAGTGAATTTCAGTAGGTTTCATTTTGTATTTTTTAAGTGATTTGTTTAAAAGTTCACTGTTAATCTATGGTATTTTGCCACTAAATATTTGCTTTATTAATTTACTTCCTGTGCTGTTAACACGTCATAACTCTTTGGATTCCATTCCACTATGACCCTTAGGCATATTGTATTGGTCATCTAAGTATCTAACACTAGGTTTTAATTGTAATCATTGTAAAGAATCCTGTCAACTTTGGCAAAATATTTGAAAGGAACATCAGATAAAGCAAGAAATACAGTAATTTCATTTGAATGTCTGTGTGTGTTGTGTATAGATAGTGATAATGCTAACTTCATAAAGTCCGAATGATGCTGCAGACATCCTTGGTGGTCCAGGGCAAAGACTCTGGGTTCGCAGTGCACGGGGCCTGCGTTCAGTCCCTGGTCAGGGAACTAGATCCCACACGCAGCAACTAAAGATCCTGTGTGTCAAAGCTAACACCTGCTGCAGCCAAATAAATCAATAAAAATAAATATACAGTCAGAAGGAAAAGCCAGACTAATTAAACAAATAGGAATGATGCTAGAGTAATTTCTTCAAGCATTACAATGCTAAAAGGAAAAAAACCGGGGGTGCAACCAGTGCTGGTGATATTTGTGTTTCTATGAGAATGTGTATACAGATTCTTATTCTAAATTAAATATTCTTTTTAGAACCTACTCTAGTTAAAAATTTTACGCATAACCTTTTGCCTCCATGAGGTGAAAAAAAAAACTTTAAATGTACCTGAGATTTTGCATCCCTTTTTTTCTTGTTTTCTTGTTAAGAATGCTACTGTAGCTCCTGAAGCTTAAGAAAATGTGTATCTTTGTGCAACTTTGTATCTGTGTATAATTAACAATATAATATTACTATCATATCAGCACAGAAACAGATATCGTAATAGTGGCGATTGTCATAATACATGAGTTTCTTTTGAAAAGAACGGCTTCTACCTCCCAAATTGTGTTTTCAATCAACCAAGTTACAATTAACACAGCAGCAGACAAAGCTAGCTGCAGGCTCTTTTCAGCCAGATGTTTCCACCTCTAAAGTGAGCTGCAGCTCCGACTTCTTCATCTTGTAGGTGGAGGCTGGGTTAATTGCTTTTAATTAGTTGCCTAATTACCCTAACTAGGATGGTATTTGTCTAAGTCTTGCTTGTACCACGAACCTGAAACCTGGAGGCAAAAATTATTTTACCAGCTTATTTCTCTCTTCTCTGAGTTCTTTACCCGTTCATTCCGCTAACTGACTTCCAGCTATCCACTCATCAGCCTCTCCAAAACCAAAAGGCCTGGTGACCCCTTTCCAATGTGACATCCACTGCCTGCTCTTCACATCAGAAGAACATCTTTGTTTTTCTAAAATGTGGCCTCTGCCAGGGAGGTTATTTCCCCTGATGGTTTCTGCTTGTTACATCTTCTCATGGGGCTCCTTCAGATCACTCTGTTTAATATTGACTCAGCCACCAGTCTACTCCCTCTCAATTTTTTTTTCCAAATCTTACACAGAACTAACTATCCCCTGCTAAGTCTTATTTTTGTTTTTATTCAGTCACCAAGTCATGTCCGACTCTTCGTGACCCCATGGACTGCAACATGCCAGGCTTCCCTGTCCCTCACCATCTCCTGGAGTTGCCCAAGATCATGTCCATTGAGTTGGTTTTGTCATCCAACCATCTCATTCTCTGTCTCCCAATTCTTCTCCTGTCCTCAATCTTCCCCAGCATCAGCGCCTTTTCTAATGAGACAACTGCTTGCATCAGGTGGCCAGAGTATTGAAACTTCAGCATCAGTCCTTCCAATGAGTATTCAAGGTTGATTTCCTTTAAGATTGATTGGTTTGATCTCCTTCCTGTCCAAGAGAAACTCTCAAGAGTCTTCTCCAGCATCACGGTTTGAAAGCATCAAATCTTTGGCATTCTGCCTTCTTTATGGTCCAGCTCTCACATCTGTACATGACTACTGTAAAGACCATAACCTTAACTATATGGACCTTTCTCAGCAAAGTGATATCTTTGTTTTTAACACAGTCTAGGTTGGTGTTAAGTTTCCTGCCAAGAATCAAGAACTTCATGTCTTCAGTCACCACCTGCAGGACTTTTAGAGCCCAAGAAGAGGAAATCTGTCACTGCTTCCACCTTTTCTGCTTCTGTTTGCCATGAAGTGATGGGATCAGATGCCATGGTCTTAGTTTTCTTTTTAATATTCAGTTTTAAGCTGGCTTTTTCACTCTCCTCCTTCACTCTCATCAGGAGGCTCTTTCATTCCTCTTTGCTTTCTGCCATTAGAGTGGTGTCATCCTCATATCTGAGGCTGCTGATATTTCTCCCAACAATCTTGATTCCAGCTTGTAACACATCCAGCCTGGCATTTCGCATGATGTTGCTCTGTGTATAAGTTAAACAAGTGACAATAAACAGCCTTGTTGTACTCCTTTCTCAATCCTGAACCAGTCTGTTTTTCCATACATGGTTCTAACTGTTGCTTCTTGACCCACATACCGGTTTCTCAGGAGACAGGTGAGATGGTGTCTTTAAGAGTTTTCCACAGTCTGTTATGATTCACAAAACTGAAGGCCTTAACATAGTCGATGAAACAAAGGTAGATGTTTGATCTCTCATTCCTCTGCCTTTTCTAAACCCAGCTTGAACATTTGCAAGTTCTCGGTTCATGTTATACTGGAGCCTAGCTTGAAGGATTTTGAGCATAACCTTACTAACATGGGAGATGAGTGCAATTGTCCAGTGGTTTGAACATTCTTTAGTACTGCCCTTCTTGGGAATTGAGATGAGGACTGCCCTTTTCCAGTAATGTGGCCACTGCTGAGTTTTCCAAATTTGCTGACATATTGAGTATAGCACTTCAACAGCATCATCTTTTAGGATTTGAATTCCAGTTCTGCTGGAATTCCATCACCTCCACTAACTCTGTTGGCAGCAGTGCTTCCTAAGGCCCACTTGACTTCATACTCCAGAATGTCTGGCTTTGGGTGAGTGACAACACCATCATGGTTATCCATATCATTACGGTTTTTTTGTTTTGTTTTGGTTTGGTTTTTTTGGTATAGTTCTTCTGTGTATTCTTGCCACGACTTCATCTCTTCTGTTTCTTTTAGGCCTTTACCATTTGTCCTTTATTGTGCCCCTTTTTGGATGGAATGTTCCTTTGATATTTCTAGTTTTCTTGAAGAGATCTCTAGTCTTTACCCTTCTGTTGTTGTTCTCTATTTCTTTGCATTGTTCATTGAAGAAGACCTTCTATTTCTGGCCTTACTATTCTTGGAACTCTGCATTTGGTTGAGTGTACCTTTCCCTTTCTGCCTTGCTTTTCACTTTTCTTCTTTCCTCAGCTATTTGTAAAACCTCCCCAACAACCACTTTGCCTTCTTGCATCTCTTTTCCTTTGGGATGGTTTTGATCATGGCCTCCCACACAGTATTGACAGCCTCTGTTCACAGTTCCTCAGGCACTCTGCTTACCAGATCTAATCCCTTGAATCTATTTGTCACCTTCACTGTATATTCATGGACTTCCCCGGTGGCTCAGATGGTAAAAGCATCTGCCTACAATGTGGGAGACCCGGGTTCAATCCCTGGATTGGGAGGATCCCCTGGAGAAGGATATGGCAACCCACTCCAGTACTCTTGCCTGGAAAATCCTATTGATGGAGGATCCTGGTAGGCTAAAGTCCATGGGGTCGCAAAGAGTCAGACATGACTGAGTGACTTCACTTTCACTTTTCACTGTATATTCATAGGGGATTTGATACTTGATACAAGTTGTACCTGAATGGCCTAGTGGTTTCTCCCACTTTCTTTAGTTTAAGCCTGAATTTTACTATGAGGAGCTGATGATCTGAGCCACAGTTAGCTCTAGGTCTTGTTTTTGCTGACTGTATACAGCTTCTCTGTCTTCGGCTACAGAGAATGTAATCAGTCTAATTTTGGTGATGACCATTTGGTGATGTCCATGTGCAGAGGTGTTGACCATTTGGTGATGTCCATGTGTAGAGTTGTCTCTTGTGTTGTTGAGAAATGGTGTTGGCTATCACCAGTGCATTCTCTTGGCAGAATTCTGTTAGCCTTTGCCTTGCTCTATTTTGTACTCCAAGACCATACTTGCCTGTTACTCCAGGTGTCTCTTGACTTCCTACTTTTGCATTCCAGTCTCCTGTGATGAAGAGGACATCTTTTCTGGTGTTAGTTCTAAGAGGCCTTCTAGGTCTTCATAGAATTGATCCAGCTTCTTCAGCACTGGTGGTTGGGGTATAGACTTGGATTACTGTGATATTGAATGGTTTGCCTTGGAAATGAACTGAGATCATTCCATCATTTTTGAGGTTGCACCCAAGTACTGAATTTCAGACTCTTGTTGATTATGAGCACTACTCCATTTCTTGTATGGAGTTTCTGCCCACAGTAGAAGATGTCATGGTCATCTAAATTAAATTCATCCATTTTAGTTCACTGATTCTTAATGTTTGCCGATGTTTATTTTTGCCATCTACTGCTTGACCACGTCCAATTTACCTTGATGCATGAACCTAACATTCCCGATCCCTATGCAGTATTGTTCTCTACTGCATCGGATTTTACTTTCATCACCAGACAACATCCCCAACTGAGCATCGTTTCCACTTTGGCCCAGCTGCTTCATTCTTTCTGGAGCTGTTAGTAGTTGCTCCACTCTTCCCCAGTAGCACATTGGACACATTCCAACCTGGGGGACTCATCTTTCAGTGTCATATCTTTTTGCCTTTTATACAGTTCATGGGGTTCTCGTGGCAAGTATGCTGGAGTGGTTTGCCATTCCCTTCCTCAGTGGACCTTGTTTTGTCAGAACTCTCCACTATGACGCATCTGTCTTGGGTGGCCCTGAATGACAGGGCTCATAGCAAGTCTTATTTTTAACCTATTAAGTATTTATTTTTTATTATCTGTCTTCCCTCACTGTATTTCACGTGAAGTCAAGGTTATTTTTATTTTATTTTTTTACTCCTTTGTTCACTGTTGCATGCTATGGTCCTAGGAAAATCTCTGTCATATATAGGGACTCAGTAAAATTTAAGTGGGTCATTGAATGAATCTTATATTGTTTAAAACCACATTGCTGTTATTTTACACTGTCTATGTGTGGGTTTGTGACTAGGTCGCTGAGTGTAGGGGGACTATGTGCTATGTGAGAAGACTAGAAGTCTTTCATTGTAACTCTCAGCTCATAGGTCTTAGGGATAGAGCCTTATGCCTATCACCACTGATAGAGAAATCTTTAAGAAATGTGTAAAGCTTTGTATTACTGACCTCACCACTACTGGGCCATTAAGATGATAGAAAACACCAGAAGTGGGCTGGGGACAAGAGAGGAAGGTACATACTCTCTTCTGTCAGATACGTATCCATTACATGGGTCTTCTGATGATCCAATATGCAAGGCAGCAAAGGAGACACAGATGTAAAGCCAAGACTTTTGGACTCAGTTGGAGAAGGCAAGTGTGGGGTGATTTGAGAGGCTAGCATTGAAACACATGTATATTACCATATGTAAAACAGATGATCAGTGCTGGTTTGATGCATGAAGCGGGGCACCCAAAGCTGGTGCTCTGGGACAACTCAGAAGGATAGGATGGGGAGCAAGGTGGGGCGGGTGGTGTTCAGGATGGGGGTTCACATGTATAACTGTGGCCAATTCATGTTGATAGCAAAAACCACCACAATATTGTAAAGTAATTATCATCTGATCAAAATAACTTAATTGAAAAAAAAAACCACACTTTGAAAGTACACTCACTCACCATCTCCACTTTCCCTCCGTTTTCCCTGAACCAGGTTCTAATCGGGCCTTCTCTGTGTCTTTGTCTTCATCCTCCTGCTCTCATCACTCGTGTTGTTTCCTTTGCTGACTCCCGACCTCTCTCAGCCTTAGGATGTCACAGTCTCAGCCCTTGCACCTCTCCTATTCTGTCTTCATTCACATCCTGTTATAACCTCCTGCCTCTTGGTCTTTAATTCCTTCTATAGCTGCTGACTCACAGCTCAGCCACCTTGGGTCCTACTGGACTTCATTCATCTTGTCGATATCTCACTGAGCCCACCCAGAACTCAGTTCCTGATACCCCCCAATACCTACTCCACCGTCAGACTTCTTTAATGAATTCTGCATTTCCAGTTGCTCAGACAACTGTGGTTTCCTACATGATCTGTTTTCTTTATCCGCCAACAGGCATAGTGGAAAAATATACTTTAGGATCTACTTTGAAAAATGGTCCAGATTCAACAACTTGCTTCGTTATTCCAGTCCTAGTCAGACCCAAGATAATTTCCTGTCTGTGATCCTATGAGAGTATCTCTGCCTCATCACAGATCTGTGGGAATGGTCCTATTTTGCTGGAAGTGACATCATGTCCGTCTTCGCAGAAATCTCCAGTGCCTCATGCTCCTGTCAGAGTAGAACTCAAAGTCCTTACAGCAGCCCCATCACGTTCCTGACTCCACGTCCTACAAGCGTATCCCTTCCACAACCTTGACCAGTCTTTTTATTTTTTGCTGCTCTGAATGATGCTAGACACACTGTCATATTAGAGCCTTCTACAGCCTGTTTTTCTGTCTGGAATGCTCTTTCCTCCAGATAAGCAGGGAGATCTCTTTCCCACTCCTTAAGGTCATTGGTCAAGTATTTTATGTTCTCAATGAAGCTTTCCAAAACCATCATACTCAAAATTGCAAACCCTTTCAGTACCTACCCTTTGAAAGTTTGCTTCACTTTCTTCCCTGGTGGTATGGATTGTATTGAGAAAATATAGTATATTTAATTAAAATGTGCAGGGTTTGTTTTATTTCCACAGCTAGAATATAAACCCCAGGAAGGAAAGACTTTTTATTTTTTTCATCAGTTTCAGGTGCTAAAGATAAATGATCCTTTAGTAAATACTGATTGGATTAATTAATCAATATCTAGTAATGTATGCTTTTATGAAATATGAAACACTTGCCAAATGTGATCCTCTGTTCAGATCATAGAGAAAACTGTAATAGATTTTTAAAGATCAAAATTACAAGTATTGTGTTATCAGTACCATTTTCTTTGATCATGATAAAAAGATGATTTTTTTTAAGTAGGAAAAGTAAAGAAACAAAACTCTATACAGCAGGGAATTTAAAAGTTTCTCCTAAACAAGAATTGGAAGGACAAAATTAAAATAGAAATAATGACAAAAAAATCCTTCACTACAGATTATTTCTTAAGCATTAAATTCAAAAAGTTAGAAAGAGGATGAACAGTTTAATAAGTGGAAGTAGCAAGGTTAATTTCTAGAGAAATTAGATTTGATAAATCAAAGAATTGGCTTTTTGAAAAATATAATTAAAAGATAAGCAATGAGCTGCCATAAGCAATAAAGATGCAGAGAGCAAAATACACAAAATCAGAAATTGTGTATGGAAATAGAACAAATAGGAAGTTGTAGGTGTCTAAAGAAAATATTAATCAAATTTGAAAACCTCTGTGGAATTGAAGGGCTTTAGAAAATTAAGTGGTTGTCACTAACTCTCAAAGATATACATAAAATCTCAGTAGGCCAATTATTATAAAATAATTGTAAAAGTTATCAGAATCTAAGTACCTAATAAAGATAGTGCCAGAAAATTTCAGTTTAATTACTAATCTAAAAAGAACAAATTCTAATACTATTTAAACTTTTCAGAGAATAAAGTAAGTTTCTGAAACTATTTTATAAAACCACTGTTAACACTAATCTGTATTTTGGAATAGGGCAGAATTTAAAGAAATATTGGATACATTTTCTATAAGATATGGTATTGTTGAACATAAATACATGTAATTAAAGAAGGGATACATTAATCTTGCATAAAATATTTTTCAAGGGCAAAATACCACCAACCATGTCAAAATACAAATGACTGGGGGAAAATGCAGTGTAATGCAACAGACTATTAATATAAGAAGAACACTTGCAGAAAAGATATAGAATTCAATTTATTGGTAAAATCAGGTAATTATATTGAAATTATATAAGCAAATGTGTAGCTAAAGACATCTATAAGAATATTCATACCAGAATTTATAACAGCAAGTAACTGAATATTGCAAATGTAATACTATACAAAAATACTATACAAAAATGAAAAATTACTGCTAGTTCTAATAGCATGTATAATTTTCTCAAATATAAGATATAGAATGATTATACCAATAAAGTTAAAAATCGGGCAATAACACATTAAAGAAGTCAGGATAAGTTTAACTATGGCATTAAAGGAGGAAGTGGTGATTGGTTGGTACCTAAGAAGGTTTCTGAATTACTGATAATTTTTTTCTATTTCTTTGGTTACATAAATATGTCCACTTCTAGATAGTTTACACTGAGCTGAGTACTTGTGATATATTTACTTTTGTAAACATGCATATATGGTTTTATATAAAAAATTCTGAGTATACACCCAGGGTAAATAAATATATTCAAAGATATAGAAGAAACTGATCAAAGTGAGTTTCCCAAGTACTTTAAATAGAAGAGGGATTGATTGGATAGTTTATCTGCATAAACTTTTTTAAAATCATAAGTCTGTACTTTTTGGTCATTTTGCTTGTACATATATTCACATTCTTGTAAAAGTTTGAAACAATTGTTTAAAAGTTCCCATTTGACTTATTTCCCCAGAACTACAATTATGTTGGAATATGTTCTTCCAGATTTTTTTCTGTGAACTTGTATATACCTGTATTTTCAGAGAACATTTTGGGGTATTAAAAGGTATTCATACTATGTTTAGAGTATATATAATTTGGCTTAGCAGTACATGCAGTATAAAATATGTTGTTTCCTTCTAGGAAAAAACCAGAGTTCCACCCCATTTCTTCTAGGTGTTGTTTCACACATCATGGCTCTTCCTTTTGCTGACTTCTAAAATTGCTGCTCTTACTAACAGCTTTTATTTCACAAAATCCTCATTTGCCATCTCTTACTATACTTTACCATGAGCCACTTTGCTGCATTTCTTCAGGATTTTAAGTCTTTGCTTATTTCCACTCCCTACAATTCATGTCATAATCCTAGACACTTCAGTGTTCTCACATTTTGCTTCAGAGACGTTGTCTTTTCCTCAAATTATGCTTCCCTGAACCCCTGCATCTTCCCAGGTTTACACAGTAAATAATAATTCACCATCTTGTTTTTTCCCACTTTTTTCTAGGATTTCCAGTTTTAATAACTTATGGTTCGTGCCTGAACTTTAAGTCCCTTGAAGGTTCAGTCCTCCTTATCCTGCCTGAGATCCATAAGAGTATGAGCTATAGAGAAGGGTGGGGCTTTGAGACTTAGCCCCATCATCTACAAGATCCAGACATGAGCCAGATTTCCTTACTTTCTATGCCTCATTTTCCTTATCTGTAAAAATGGGGAGAATAGGAAATCCACCTCACAGGGCTGTTAATGACATTTAAATGAGTGAATGATCATCAAGAGCTTAGAATAGTACCTGGCACATTGTTAAGATATGTGATAAAAATGTATTATTATAACCCTTTCCTACATGTGTGTGGTGTGTCTGATTCTTTTGCGATCCCATAGACTATAGCCCACCAGGCTCCTCTTTGCATGGGATTCCCAGGCAAGAATACTGGAGTGGCCATTTCACTCACCAAGGGATCTTCCCAACCCAGGATCAAACCCATGTCCCTTCTGCCTCCTGCATTGGCAGGCAGACTCTTTACCACTGTGTCACATGGGAAGCCCATCCTTTCCAGACATGTATCTTTAAAAATTGGACACTTTCATCTCATCATAAACATTTTGCAAAATATTAACTCTGGATGTATCTCATTGTTCACCTTTTCAGCGACACCACCAGTGCAGCTGAAGGTGTTAGGAAAAAAAGTGCTGAATAAACTCATGTGCATAATAAAGTGACTGTGTAATCAAGATGACTTGCATAGTCACATGACTGTTGTAATCATGTCATGAAAAGGATATGAAAAAAAGGTGTCCTTTTCATTATAGGGGACTGTATTGCAGTAGTAGAAAGTCAAGATATACCTGGAGTAACAGGCAAGTTTGCTCTTGAGTGCAAAATGAAGCAGGGCAAAGGCTAACAAGAGTTTTACTGAGAGAACGCACTGGTCATAGCAAACACCCTCTTCCAACAACACAAGAGATGACTCTACACATGGACATCACCAGGTGGTCAATACTGAAATCAGATTGATTGTATTGTTTGCAGCCAAAGATGGAGAAGCTCTATATATTCAGCAAAAACAAGACCAGGAGCTGACTATGGCTCAGATCGTGAACTCCTTATTGCAAAATTCAGAAAACCAATAGATCATTCAGGTATGACCTAAACAAATCCCTTGTGATTATACAGTGGAAGTGACAAATAGATTCAAGGGGTTAGACCTGGTAGAGTGACTGAAGAACTATAAGCAGAGATTCATAACATTGTACCACAGGTGGTAATCAAAACCATCCCCAAGAAGAAGAAATGCAAAACAGAAAAATGGCTGTTGGAGGAGGCCTTACAAATAGCTGAGACAGAAGAGAAGTGAAAGGCAAAGAAAAATGGAAAGATATACCCATTTGAATGCAGAGTTCCAAATAATAGAAAGGAGAAATAAGAAAGCCTTCCTAAGTGATCAGTGCAAAGAAATAGAGGAAATTAGTGCAAAGAAATAGAGGAAATCAGTGCAAAGAAATAGAGAAATAGAGGAAAACAGAAGAATGGGAAAGACTAGAAAGAAAATTAGAGATACCAAGGGAACATTTCATGCAAAGATGGGCACGATAGAGGACAGAAATGGTATGGACCTAGCAGAAGCAGAAGATATTAAGAAGAGGTGGCAAAAATACACAGAAGAACTGTACAAAAAAGATCTTCATGACCCAGATAACCATGATGGTGTGATCACTCACCTAAAGCCAGAAATCCTGGAATGCAAAGTCAAGTGGGCCTTAGGAAGCATCACTACAAACAAAGTGAGTGGAGGTGATGGAATTCCAGCTGAGCTAATTCAAATCCAAAAGATGATGCTGTGAAAGTGCTAAACTCAATATACCATCAACTTTAGAAAACAGCAGTGGCCACGGGACTGGAAGAAGTCAGGTTTCATTTCATCCCAATCCCAAAGAAAGGCAATGCCAAAAAATATTCAAATGACCACACAATTGCACTCATCTCACACACTAGCAAAGTAATGCTCAAAATTCTCTAAGCCAGGCTTAGAGTACATGAACCATGAACTTCCCAATGTTCAACCTGGATTTAGAAAAGGCAGAGGAACCAGAGATCAAATTGCCAACATCTAGTGGATCAATGAAAAAGCAGAAAACTCCAGAAAAACATCTACTTCTGCTTCATTTATTACACTAAAGCTTTTGACTGTGTGGATCACAAAAAAAAAAAAAAAAAAAAAAAAAAATGTGGAAAATTCTTCATGAAATGGGAATACCTTACCTGTCTCCTGAGAAACATGTGTGCATGTCAAGAAGAAACAGTTAGTACTAGACATGGAATGATGGACTGGTTGCAAATCAGGAAGGGAGTACATCAAGGCTGTATATTGTCACCCTGCTTATTTAAATTATATGCAGAGTGCACCATGCAAAATGCTGGGTTGGATGAAGCACAGGCTGGAATCAAGATTGCCGGGAGAAATATCAATAACCTCAGATATGCAGATGACACCACCTTCACCACAAAGTGAACAAGAACTAAAGAGCCTCTTGATGAAAGTGAAAGAGGAGAGTGAAAAAATTTGCTTAAAACTCAACATTCAGAAAACTATGATCATAACGTATGGTCCCATCACTTCATAGAAAATAGATGGGGAAACAATGGAAACAGTGACAGACTATTTTTTTAGGCTCCAAAATCACTGCAGATGGTGACTGCAGCCATGAAATTAAAAGATGCTTACTCCTTGGAAGAAAAGCTATGACCAACCTAGACAGCATATTAAAAAGCAGAGACACTACTTTGCCAACAAAGTTCCATCTAGTCAAAGCTATAGTCTTTCCAGTAGTCATGTATGGATGTGAGAGTTGGACTGTGAAGAAAGCTGAGTACCAAAGAATTGATGCTTTTGAACTGTGGTGTTAGAGAAGGCTCTTGAGAGTCCCTTGGACTACAAGAGATCCAACCAGTTCATCCTAAAGGAGATCAGTCCTGGGTGTTCATTAGAAGGTGTTCTTGAAGCTGAAGCTCCAATATTTTGGTTACCTGATGTGAAGAACTGACTCATTAGAAAAGACCTTCATGCTGGGACAGATTGAGGGCAGGAAGAGAAGGAGAAGACAGGATGAGATGGTTGGGTGGCATCACTGACTTGATGGAGCTTCGGGAATTTGTGATGGACAGGGAAACTTGGCGTTTTGCAGTCCATGGGGTTGAAAGAGTCAGACATGACTGAACAATTAAACTTCATCTCACTTGGATTTCTGAGTACTCAGCTCACTGGGCTTTTAGGCAGTTCTCACATGTGAGGCTCCTGCATTATCATTTTTATTCAAAACTTAATATCTCATTTCCTCCTCTCACACTCACCTGATGACCTTTTTTTTTTTTTTTTACTGAGAAAACAATAAACTGTTGGAGAACTTTTCAAGCTCAGAACCCCCACGTACATGCATTTCTGTCCGTATCATCTGCATCTGTCCTGCATTGGCTAAAATCCTCATTCTTGGTTACGGCCAACCCTTTCTTTTATGTATTTAGTGTTACCTTCTTGTCTCATTATTTTCTATCCTTACTGTTTATCCACCATACAAATACACTTTTGTTAATTCTATTTTAAATGCTACACATAACAAAACCACTCCTCTCCGCAGAAATGAGCTCAACTAGGTTTTTGAATATTTTTTTCTACTTACCATTCTGTCTTAAATGCATCCGGATTTTCACCCCTGAACCCTTACAAAGATACTCGATATCATCTACATTAATACTTAGGATGATTAATTTCCATATGTGATATTATTTAGCCTACAGACAGTGTTTGACATGTCTTGGTCATTATACTGGTAATAACATTTGACCTGGCTGGTCATTATATCCTTTTTGAAAGACTCCGTTCATGTGTTTATGGTACAACATTATCTCTTGATTTTCCTACCCACTGGTTGCCATTTCCAAGGTTTTACTGTGGCTTGGGGGGCTTTTTTGTTTCTCCTCTCATAGGGCCAGAATCTAAATGTTGAACTGACTTAGAGCCCAGCCCTGTTAGTGTTTCTCTTACACATCCATACAAAAGCCCGGGATAAACTTACCTGCAGTCACAGCTTATGGTGCTAACTCGCAAATGTGTATTTCAGACTCATCTTCTCCTCTGAGATGATCCATATTTATAATCCCTACTCAAAAGTTTCTTCTAGATATAATAGTATGCAGATGAATACAAGCCATCCACAACTGATCTCTCAGAGAATCTCCTTAACTAGCTCCTACAGAAATCTTCCCCATCTTCGTGAAAGGCAACTAAGATGTCTCAGTTGCTCTGACCACAGAAATCTTAATATTATCCTATTATAACCTATAAACTATTTTTTCCATCTTCATTATAGTTTTTTTTTTTTTCCAACATTCACAAATGTCTAGAAATTAATTGTCTTTGTGCATCAGTAGCTCTCTCCTCCAGCAGAGTTCTGAACATCTTTCTTGGATTACTGCTTTTACTTCCAACCAGACTTACCCTTCCAGATCTTTCTCCAGGCCCTTCTGTGTTCATGATAGCAAAAGGAATGACTCTATTAAATTATGACACATCATTTCACTCCCTGATGAAATATCTGCATTCGCTGTTGATTTTACCCAGATGGAATGTTGGATTCTTTAAGGGACCTTGCAGAATTCTCTGAGCTGACTGCCCATTTGTGAGGCTACATCTGCTTGTCCTGCTCTCACTCACTCCCCTTCAATCACACTGGACCCTTCATGATTGTTCACGCATACAAGGCACATTTTCATCCAGGGTCTTTGATCTTTGGGACCTCTGTCCAAGTGAAATGCTTCTCTTATCCCTTAACCCCTACCCAGGAAGTCATAGACAACTCCTCAATTGCTCCAGATTACTCAGGAAAATCTTTCCAAGAATATTCCCTTGGTCAATTTCAATGCCCAGAAAATTCAGTTCTTTTCTGCTTGTTTCTCTCATAAATCCATTATGTTTTACTCATTTCTTTTTTTTTTTCCTTTCATTTTTCCACTCAGCATTATTGAGGTATAATTAACAAATAAGGTTGTATATATTTAAAGTGTACAGAGTAATGATTTATATACATTGTGAAATGATTATTGTGATCAAGTTAGATAATACATCAGTGACCTCACATAGTCACTCTGTGTGTGTGATGAGAATAACTAATATCTGTTCTCTTAGTAAATTTTAAGTCTATAATATAGTAGTATTTATTGTCGTCATCATACTGTACATTAGATTTCCAGAACTTTTTGAGCTTATAACTGAAGGCTTGGACTCTTTAACCAGCATCTCCCCATTCTTCCCATTCCTCAGCTTCTGGTAACCACCATTCCAGTTCCACTCTATTTCTGTGTTCAACTTTTTTTTTTTTTTAGATTCTAAATTTAAGTGGCATCACAGAGTCTTAGCATAATACCCTCTAGGTTCATCAATGTTGTTGCAAATAGCAACTTGAACTTGTTATTACCAAGCAAATAGGAGTTGAAGTTCTCTCTTTCTCGTAACTTAATAGTACACATATACCTACACATATTACATCTTCTGTATCCATACATCCATTGGTGGACACTTGAAAATGCAGTTTAACTTAATGAATCACCCAATACAAGATTTTCCTACATGCAACTATATTTAAAATGGATAACCAGGGACCTACTGTATGAGACGTAGAACTCTGCTTAATGTTATGTAGCAGCCAGGATGGGAGGGGGATTTGGGGGAGAATGGATACATATGTATTTATGGCTGAGTTCCATTGCTTTCCACCTGAAACTATCACAACATTGTTAATCAGCTATACCCCAACACAAAATTGAAAATTAAAAAAACAAAGTCACCAGTAAGCCTTTGCATGATGGCTTCTTCCTTTGGAGTGTTCACTTCCTCTCAGTGTAGCCTGTTAATTACTGTACTTAAGGATGAGTCTCTGCCTATCTTTGTAGCTCCATATCTTGATTACACCTGGGAAATAGTAAAAGCCCTAGAAACAGTTTCTAATATATGCAACAAAAATTATTATTTATATGAAGTCAAAAATGTACCTCCGTGAACTTCCACTTAGTAGACCTACTTCCACACTCTGTTCAAAGAAGAATGTGCCAACTCCTTCTGTGTGAGACTATTTTGATGTTTGATCACTCAGGTTTTCCCTGTTCAGATTAATCTCTAATTTCTTCATTTAATTATTTCTTGAGCAGCTGTGCCAATCATTTTGATCTTTCTGGTCAGCTAAAAACTTTTTTCCTTTTTTTTTTTTCTCTTCTAGTAATATCAAGAAAACATTTCCACCCACCTTTTACTGGAGCAATGCTTTCTTCCCCCTATAATTGTGACTGCCCATTTGTCACTGTACAGTTTAATCATATTGGTTTTTACCCATATTTCTACCTATTGAGAATTTTTAAATTCTTATTTTGTCAACAGCATTGTTGCTGTAGTGTTAAATCTTTGAAGACTCGGTCAATAAAGTTGGTAACAGAAGACTGTATATATTAATACTTTGGTATATGCCAGTAGGGTCCTTTTTCCCCCTTAGGGTGGCACTAATTCATCATTTACCTTTCTCATGTGATCATTAGGCCTAAAAAATTTCCATACAGTGCTAGAAGTAGCTTTTTGAAAATATTAAATATGTTGATTCTCTCCTCCAATTTTACGTATAAGGATACCGAATTCAAGAGTCCAAGGCTACATAGCTGTAGAAACACCCAGACTAGAACCAGGACCAGTGACACCCAAGGCAGAATGTTCTTGCTGTTTATCACAGCTTCCACTCTTTAATAGACTTTTTTAAAAGAGCAGTTTTAGTTTCACAGCAAAATCGGCCTGAAGGTACAAATATTTTCCATATAATTTCCGGCTCCATTCATGAATAACCTCCCCTGCTGTCTAGATGATGTGTTGATGTAGGTTCATCAGTTGTACTCATTTCTACTCATGTTGTTAGTCTTCCTCCAAAGAATATGTGAGCGAGTGATGGAATGGTGTCAAACAGAGTAACACCTACCATGTAGTAAATGATTGCATCGGCCAGGGGCATAGGGCAGGAGGTAGAAGGCGCAGTGGAGCGGAGTTAATTTGAGAGAATTATCCACTGAAGGATAACATGGAGAAAACAGAAGAATGCTGTGGAGAATGCCGTCTCCTTGGAATTATGGCTTAGGTGCTGGGCAGTAGTGATTGTGTAGGATGGTGATTGCAGCCATGAAATTAAAAGACGCTTGCTCCTTGGAAGGAAAGTTATGACCAACCTAGACAGCATATTAAAAAGCAGAGACATTACTTTGCCAATAAAGGTCCGTCTAGTCAAGGCTGTGATTTTTCCAGTAGTAATGTATGGATGTGAGAGTTGGACTATAAAGAAAGCTGAGCACCAAAGAATTGATGTTTTTGAACTGTGGTGTTGGATAAGACTCTTGAGAGTCCCTTGGACTGCAAGGAGATCCAACCAGTCCATCCTAAAGGAGATCAGTCCTGGGTGTTCATTGGAAGGACTGATGTTGAAGCTGAAACTCCGGTAGCCACCTGATGTGAAGAGTTGACTCATTAGAAAAGATTCTGATGCTGGAAAAGATTGAGGGCGGGAGGAGAAGGGGACGACAGAGGATGAGATGGTTGGATGGCATCACCAACATACTGGACATGGGTTTGGGTAAACTCCAGGAGTTGGTGATGGACAGGGAGGCCTGGCATGCTGTGGTTCATGGGGTTGCAAGGAGTCAGACACGACCGAGTGACTGAACTGAACTGACTGGGCAGTAGGCAGTTTACAAGGGGAGACACTGCAAGAAGGAGCTGGGAGGATCTGTTATTTGACTATTCTCCCCACTTCTTTCTCTGATAATACATGGGACATCCCACTGCCCATCTGCAACAAGAAGCAAGGGAGCTATTTGACACAGTGGAGGGCAATCTAGAGAGTAAACTGAAGGTATCCACCACAACATTCCATAAATAATGGGGCGTGAATACTTCATTGGACATCTGAATAAATGTCTCTGGCACACATACTGTTTTATAAAATAAGTTATACTGGGTGAATAATAGACATACTGGTTGCAAGTGTACACTCACTTCTGTTTCCTAGAAGTATAGTTACTATACCCAAGGGAATGATATATTAATCAGTATGAATACTTGCAATGTGGTATTCTACAAGCAAAAAACAGAACCCTTTGTATCATCCCACCCACAGTGAACAGACTACCAACTTCCTACCAGTCATATCCTCAGAGATATAATCTGACACTGTATTAGTAATAGTTTCTTATTAATAGATATAATTTGACATTGTATTGTTAATAGTAACTTATATGTAAAAAGGACTTTGTGAAACAGCTCTCGAATAATGATGAATGGGAACTGGAATATTAATACTCTAGCTTCCTTGCCCCTCAAGTGAACTACTCTTAGATTTGGTCTAAACTGTTTCTGAGAAGTCCCCACCAGGTCTGAGACCCAGATGGCCACCAGGTCTGATTTCCCAAATGGAAAATGTGCCCATGTGGGGGCATTCTGTCCTTCTGTGTATACCATGCTTTTCCTCCTGTTTTCAGATTCCTCCAAAATTGTCCTCAAATACTTTGTCTCAAGATCTGCTTTTGTGGGAGTCCAACATTAGACATACTTGTAATAAGCCAAAAATAACACTCAATTAAAAACACCCGCTGTGGAGCGTTGACCCATGGAGGTAAACATTCACATATTTGTCTCTTCAGGCAAATTCTCTTTCAGTTTTATGCCATGATAGTTTGTGTTTTGGAGGAGTGGGTTTGCAGAATTAATGTAATAATAAGGCTTTATTTGTTTATACTTGTTTCTCTGGTGACATTGAACAATACATTCAGGAATTTGTTTTGGCTAGTGTATGAAAGTCATCCAGTCATGTCTGACTCTTTGCAACCCAATAGAGTCTATCTTGCCAGGCTTCTTCTGTCCATGGAATTCTCCAGGCCAGAATACTGGAGTGGGTAGACATTCCTTTCTACAGGGGATCTTCCCAAGCCAGGGATTGAACCCAGGTCTCCTGCATTGCAGGGGGATTCTAAACCAGCTGAGCTACCAGAGGTAAGTGCCAAAGAATGAGAGCTGGGCTGACAATATGAGACCTGCTTTCTCCTCTTCTTTCTATGTGACTTTACTTTTAGATTAAGAGAATCAGAATTAGTTGAGTATCTCAAAGTATAAAGGCATATGCTCCTAAATTATTGAGGTGTAATATACATCAATTCAGTTCAGTTGTTCAGTCATGTCCAACTATTTGCGACCGGATGGGCTGCAAAACGCCAGGCTTCCCTGTTCGTCATCAACTCCTGGAGCTTACTCAAACTCACATCCATTGCATCGGTGATGCCATCCAACTATCTCATCTGCTGTCATTCCCTTCTCCTCCTGTCTTCAATCTTTGCCACCATCAGGGTCTTTTCCAATGAGTTGGTTCTTCGCATCAGGTGGCCAAAGTACTGGAGCTACAACTTCAGCGTCAGTCCTTCCAGTGAATATTCAGGAATGATTTCCTTTAGGATGGACTGATTGGACCTCCTTACTGTCCAAGGGATTCTCAAGAGTCTTCTCCAACACCACAGTTCAAAAGCTTCAATTCTTAGGCATTCAGTTTTCTTTATAGTTGAACTCTCACATCCATACATGACTACTGGAAAAACCATAGCATTGACTAGATAGACCTTTGTTGGTAAAGTAATGTCTCTGCTTTTTAATATGCTGTCTAGGTTGGTCATAGCAAGGAGATGCTCCTTCTTCCAAGGAGCAAGCATCTTTTAATTTCATGGCTGCAATCACCGTCTGCAGTGATTTTGCAGCCCCCAAAAATAAAGTCTATCGCTGTTTCCCCATCCACTTGCCATGAAGTGATAGGACCAGAAGCCATGATCTTAGTTTTCTGAACATTGAGTTTTAAGCCAACTTTTTCATTCTCCTCTTTCATTTTCATCAAGAGGCTCTTTTGTTCTTCACTTTCTGTCATAAGAGTGGTGTCATCTGTGTACCTGAGGTTATTAATATTTCTCTTGGCAATCCTGATTCCAGCTGTGTGTCATCCATCCCAGCATTTCATATGATGTACTCTGCATATAAGTTAAATATGCAGGGCAAAAATATACAGCCTTGACGTACTCCTTTCCTGATTTGGAACCAGTCTGTTGTTCCATGTCCAGTTCTAACATTGCTTCTTGACTTGCATACAGATTTCTCAGTAGGCAGGTCAGGTAATGATAGACATACTGGTGATAATAGTAGACATACTTCTTTCAAAGGTACACATAATGATTTGACATTTGTATACATTGCAATCAATTCAATTCATTTGGTCAGTCATGTCCAGCTATTTGTGACCCCATGCACTGCAAAACGCCAGGCTTCCCTGTCTTTCACCAACTTCGAGAGCTTGCTCGAACTCATGTCCATGTAGTTGGTGGTGCCATCCAACCATCTCATCCTCTGTTGTCCCCCTTCTCCTCCTGCCTTCAATATTTCACAGCATCAGGATCTTTTCTAATGAGTCAGTTTTTCACATCAGGTGGCCAAAGTATGGGAGGTTCAGCTTCAGCATCAGTCCTTCCAACGACTATTCAGGACTGATTTCCTTTAGGATGGACTGGTTGGATCTCCCTGCAGTCCAAGGGACTCTCAAGAGTCTTCTCCAACACCACAGTTCAAAAGCATCAATTTTTCAGTGCTCAGATTTCTTTATGGTCCAACTCTCACATCCTTACGTGACTACTGGAAAAACCATAGCTTTGACTAGATGAACTTTTGTTGGTAAAGTAATGTCTCTGTTTTTTAAAATGCTGTCTAGGTTGGTCATAGCTTTTCTTCCAAGGAGCAAGCGTTTGTTTTGTTTTGTTTTTTTCTTTAATCTTTTTTTTTTTAAATTAGTTGGAGGCTAATTACTTCACAACATTTCAGTGGGTTTTGTCATACATTGACATGAATCAGCCATGGAGTTACATGTATTCCCCATCCCGATCCCCCCTCCCACCTCCCTCTCCACCCGATTCCTCTGGGTCTTCCCAGTGCACCAGGCCCGAGCACTTGTCTGATGCATCCCACCTGGGCTGGTGATCTGTTTCACCATAGATAATATACATGCTGTTCTTTCAAAACATCCCACCCTCACCTCCCCACAGAGTTCAGAAGTCTGTTCTGTATTCTGTGTCTCTTTTTCTGTTTTGCATATAGGGTTATCGTTACCATCTTTCTAATTCCATATATATGTGTTAGTATGCTGTAATGTTCTTTATCTTTCTGGCTTACTTCACTCTGTATAATGGGCTCCAGTTTCATCCATCTCATTAGAACTGATTCAAATGAATTCTTTTTAACAGCTGAGTAATATTCCATGGTGTATATGTACCACAGCTTCCTTATCCATTCATCTGCTGATGGGCATCTAGGTTGCTTCCATGTCCTGGCTATTATAAACAGTGCCGCGATGAACATTGGGGTGCATGTGTCTCTTTCAGATCTGGTTTCCTCGGTGTGTATGCCCAGAAGTGGGATTGCTGGGTCATATGGCAGTTCTATTTCCAGTTTTTTAAGAAATCTCCACACTGTTTTCCATAGTGGCTGTACTAGTTTGCATTCCCACCAACAGTGTAAGAGGGTTCCCTTTTCTCCACACCCTCTCCAGCATTTATTGCTTGTAGACTTTTGTATAGCAGCCATCCTGACTGGTGTGTAATGGTACCTCATTGTGGTTTTGATTTGCATCTCTCTGCTAATGAGTGATGTTGAGCATCTTTTCATGTGTTTGTTAGCCATCTGTGTGTCTTCTTTGGAGAAATGTCTGTTTAGTTCTAAAGATCTAAATGTAAGACCAGAAACTAAAACTCCTAGAGAAGAACATAGGCAAAACACTGTCCGACATAAATCACAGCAAGATCCTCTATGACCCACCTCCCAGAATATTGGAAATAAAAGCAAAAATAAACAAATGGGACCTAATGAAACTTAAAAGCTTTTGTACAACAAAGGAAACTATAAGTAAGGTGAAAAGACAGCCCTCAGATTGGGAGAAAATAATAGCAAATGAAGAAACAGACAAAGGATTAATCTCAAAAATATACAAGCAACACCTGCAGCTCAATTCCAGAAAAATAAATGAACCAATCAAAAAATGGGCCAAGGAGCAAGCGTTTTTTAATTTCATGGCTGCAGTCACCATATGCAGTGATCTTGCAGCCCAAAAAGATATAGTCTGTCACCATTTCCATTGTTTCCCCATCTGTTTGCTGTGAAGTGATGTATACATTGCAAAGTGATGGCCAAATTACATCTATTTACTACCTGTCATCACACAAAGCTAACTTTTAGGATTTACTCACTTGGCAGCTTTCAAGTATGCCCTACAGTATACTGACTACCATGTTGTACATTATGTCTCCATGACTTATTTTATGACGGCAAGTTTGTATCTCTTGACCTCCTTCACATATTTTGTTCACCCCACAATCCTTCTCCACTCTGGTTTGTTATATATGGTCTTTATATGTTGAATTATGTTCCCTCTGTACCCACTTTGTTGAGAGTTTTTCTTCATAAATGGATGTTTCATTGTTTCAAGCGCCTTTTCTGCATCTACTGAGATGATCATATGATTTATATCCTTCATTATGTTAATGGAGTGTATCATGGTGATAAATGTGTGGGTGTTGAACTATCCTTGCATTCTTGGAATACATCTCACTTGATTATAGTATATGACATTTTAACAGATTGTTGAATTTTGTTTGCTGATATTTTGTTGAGGATTGTTGCATCTGTGTTGATATTCATCAGGGATATTGGCCCGTAGGCCAATGGTGATGAACATGAACACAGATGCATTTTATATATATATATATATATATGTATTTGGAAGGGTGATGTCTTTGTCTGGTCTTGGTATCAGGGTAGTGCTGATCATAAAATGAGCATAGAAGTGTTTTCTCTTCAATTTTCTTTGGAAGAGTTTAAGAAGGATAGGTATTGAATCTTTGAATAGTTTATATAAATCACCAGTGAAGCTGTCTGTTCCTGGCCTTTTATTTGTTTAGAGGCTTTTGACTACTGCTTCAATCTCCTTACAAGTAACTGGTTTATTTAGATTTTCTGCTTCTTCCTGATTCAGCCTTAGAAGATTGTATGAGTCTACAAGTTTCTTTTTACAGGTTTCCCAGTTTGCTGGTGTGTAATTGTTTCCAGCATCACTTATGATTCTTTGTGTCTCTGTGTTGTCAGTTGTAACTTCTTTCATTTCTGATTTTATTTAGGCTTACTCTATTTTAAGTCTAACTAAAGTTTAATGTTTTCAAAGAATCAGTTCTTAGTTTGAGTTTTTTAGTCTTTATTTCTTCCCTATTCTTTTTTTTTTTCTTTTTCTGATTCCTTTAGAAAGTTAAATTGTTTTTTTTTTCCCCATATTTTTCTTGCTCCTTTTCTTTTCTATTCTTTAAATTTAGTTTTTAGTTGGAGGATAATTACTTTACAGAATTTCATTTTCTGTCAAACCTCACCATGAATCAGCCATGGGTGCACACATGCCCCCTCCCTCTTGAGTCTCCCTCCCATCCCACCCCTCTAGGTCATACAGAGCGCCCATTTGAGTTCCCTGAGACACACAGCAAAAGAAATTGTGTCCATGTATATTTTGGTGCTCCTATGTTGGGTGTATATATATTTCCAAATGCTATATTTTCTATTTGGATTGATTCCTTTATCATTATGTAATTATATAATTACACAATGTATCATGTTTTTTTGTCCTTTCATTACAATATTTGTTTGCTTAATATGATTATAGCTACACCATCTCTTTCATTTTCATTTCATGAAATATATTTTGTATCTCTTCACTTTGTGGCCTTTCTGCTGAAGTGAGTCTCTATAGGCACTTATATTTTGATTGGCACACTTACATTTAAAGTACCTATTGATAGGTATTTATTTACTTATTGTCACTTTATTGTTTCTGGCTGGTTACTTAGTTGCTTTTAGTTGGTTATGTTTCTTTATTGTCTTACTCTTTTCTCCTGTCGTTTGACTTTCCTTGGTGTTACATTTAGATTTCTTTCTCATTTTAATTTTTGTATTTATTATACTATATATTTTTCCCTTATGGTTACTGTGAGATTTACATATAACACCCTATGTATATAACATTCTATTTTAAGTTATTAGCAAGTTAATTTTTAACTCATCCCAAAGCTCTATATATTTATCCCCCTGCATGTTTTATGTTTTTAATATCATATTTTGTATATTACTTATAGGAATTTTAGTTAATTTTACTAATTTTATTAACTTTCATACCAGCTGTATAATGAATCCATGATATTTACTATATATTTACCTTTTTTTATTTTCCCATGTGAGTTTTTTTTTTAATTTTCCTATGTTTTTTTGTTATTAATTAGTGCCATTTCTTTTCAGCTTGCAGAACTGCCTTTAACATTTCTTTAGTGGTGATGAACTCATTAGCTTTAGCTTGTCTGCAAAATTCTTTAGTTTCCTTCAATTCTGAATGATAATCTTGCCAGATAGAGTATTCTCAGTTGGAAGTTTTTTTTCCTTTCAGCAATTTGGATACATACATCATGCCACTCATTTCTGACCTGCAAAATTTCAGCTGAGAATCTGCTGATATTCTTATGGGTTTTTCTTTGACATCAGTTCAGTTCAGTAGCTCAGTCGTGTCTGACTCTGCGACCCCATGAATCGCAGCATGCCAGGCCTCCCTGTCCATCACCAACTCCCAGAGTTTACCCAAACCCATGTCCATCGAGTTGGTGATGCCATCTAACCATCTCATCCTCTGTCGCCCCCTTCTCCTCCTGCCCTCAGTCTTTCCCAGCATCAGAGTCTTTTCCAATGAGTCAGCTCTTTGCATCAGGTGGACAAAGTATTGGAGTTTCAGCTTCAACATCAGTCCTTCCAATGAACACCCAGGACTGATTTCCTTTAGGATGGACTGGTTGGATCTCCTTGCCATCCAAGGGACTCTCAACAGTCTTCTCCGACACCACAGTTCAAAAGCATCAATTCTTTGGCGCTCAGCTTTCTTTATAGTCCAACTCTCACATCCATACATGACCACTGGAAAAACCATAGCTTTGACTAGACGGACCTTTGTTGGCAAAGTAATGTCTCTGCTTTTCAATATGCTGTCTAGGTTGGTCATGACTATAGCAAGTGGTTTTTTCTTACTTGTTTTAAGATACTCTCTTTAAGTTTTGCCATTTTAATTATAATGTGTCTTGGAGTGAATCTCCTTTGGTTCATCTTATGCTGGCCTCCTGAACCTAGATTTTTCTTTTCTTCCCCAGATTAGGGGAGTTTTTAGTTCTTGGTTCTTCAAATAGGTTTTCCTCCCCTTTTTCATTGTTCTTTCTAATACCCCTATAAGGTGAATGATGCTCTGGTTGATGTGGTCCCACAGGCTCCTTAAACTATCTTTACTTATTTTTTTACTTTTTATTTATTTTTTCTCTGTTTGGGTCAGTCCTATTTCCCTGTCTTCTAGATAACTGAACCATTTTTCTGCTTCATCTAGTGTGCTGTTGAACCCCTCTATCGTATTTTTCGGTTTGTTTATTCTTCAGTTCAATGACTTCTTTTTAGTACTTATGATTTTTATATCACTGTGTTCATCCATTCTTCTCAGTTCAGTGAGCACTTCTGTGACCATTGCTTTGAATGCTTTAACAGGTAGATTTCTTATCTCTATTTCATATATATATATATATATATATTTTTTTTTCTTCTGAAGTTTTGTCTTATTCTTTCCCTCAGAACATATTCCTCTGTTTCCTCATTTTTCTTGGCTGTGTTTGCTCCTTTGTATTTAGTGAAAGAGAAGGGTCCCAGTCTTGAAGCAATCTCATTGTGTGGAAACATACACCTGTGCCAGTGGGTGGTTGTCTTTTAAATCTTGGTGGCTGTCTAAGCAGCCTCATTTATTCTCAGCAGATCCCCGCTGTTAGGGATGTGCCAAGACCTGTCAGTGCTCCAAGAGGAAGGACCTCATTTGGCACTTGGTTTCCTGTTGACTGGAACTTAGACTTCAGGGGCCAGCTTTTGAAGTATGCACACATAGAAGTTCTGTGGGGCCGTGGCTGTAGACCCTGCTGGCCTCCAGCAGGCGATCTGAAGCTGTTCCCTGGACAACAGTTGCAAACACTGGGGCTCTGGATGATTGCTTACAGGCTCCCTTCTAGGAGGTTCTGTCAGGCTGCAGTCAAGCCGAGGAGGGGTGAAGAAAGCGTCTTGCTGCTTAGGCTCCCTGAGGCTGCTTCCAGAGCCTTCAGGCATGCAGCAAACCTAAAGCCTGTCCCACAGGCTGCATCTGTGAGTAAACAGTCCTTTTTCACAGGAAGACAGGGCCTGTGTTTCAATCTGCTGACTGAGCAGTGCCCTGGCGTGGGTGGTGGTGGTTGGTATTTAGTTACTAAGCCATGTTGGACTCTTTTATGACCCCGTGGACTGTAGCCCACCAGGCTCCTCTGTCCATGGGATTTCCCAGGCAAGAATACTGCAGTGGGTTGGCATGTCCTCCTCCAGGGGATCTTCCTGACCCAGGGATTGAACTCACATTTCTTGAGACTCCTGATTGGCGGGCAGGTTCTTTACCACTGTGCGCTTGGAAAGGCCCCATGGAGGGGTGGTAGCCCATCAACAATTATCTTTTCAATTGTTAAAACTGTGTTCCTGAAGCCCAGGAATGCAAGCCCCTTGCCCATCAGGCCAGGTAATAAAGTGACATTCACTGTGTGGATCCTGCATGCCTGCTGGCTTTAGTGAGGCAGCTGGTGAGTGTGGGTGCCAGGGCACGCCCACTGGCATCAGCAAGGCGGCGGGAAGATGTCTTGACGGCTTGCACAGACCAGCCTCAGCGATGAATAGGGTAAGTGCCTTGGCTGTGTGTGCCCACCGGCTTTAGCTCGGGACTCGGGGCAGCCTGTGATTGCTCCTGCTTACCAGCCCCGGCCAGGGAGCAGGGCGTTGCCGCGGCCACCCACGCTCAGTGACTTCCGCTAGGCCTTGAAATAGCCCAGTGCCCTGCGGGCTGCACTAGGCGAGGCAGCAGGAAGAGGCGTGTCCGTGTGCGCAGTCTATGCAAGCTGGAGGAGAGGAGGTGTGGACGTGAGGTCTGCGGGCACCTGCCCCGCTGGAGAGAGCCCTACCTGTCCACCCTGCTCTAAGATCCTTTAAGGTTTGCAAATGAATCCTCTTCACATACAGTCCAGGTGCTTTTCAAACTGCTGCTTCTGGGCTGCGTTGCCCTTAAAGGAGAATCTGTTACCTACAGCTCTTGGGGGCCCTTGGACGTGAGCCCCATTTCTTCTCTAGGTCAGGGGTTGGGGGGGCGGGGCTTGAGTCTCTGCTGCAGGTCCCAGGGGGGTGTTGCCGCATCCGGGGTACACGTCTCTGCCTCCTCTGGGAGACCTTTCAGAACTTGGATGCGACCCCTCCGGCCCGTGGTGGGGGCTCCGGGGCGGGGTGTCGGTGAGACTGTGAGGCCGCCGCTCCGCCCTGCCCCCGAGGGCCGCCTGCCCGCGCTGCGGGGCCGGGCCTCCTGCTTCAGGTCTTTTCCAGCCAGAACTGTTCTGTGTGGAGCTGGAGGTTGGGAGTCTCCCCGCGAGGAGGAGGCGAGTTCAAGGTCTCCCTGTACCACCAGCTTGAACCAGCCCTCTAAACTTAAATTTCACATTTCTTATGCCTGTCTTTTCAGAGTATGTAAAACTGAAATGAAAATAAATATTAGCTTTAGAGCATATTGAATAAATAAACATGTTGTATAGAAACACAACCCTGACACTGAAACACTTTCTTCTTAAAAATCAATCAAGTGATGTCTAGTTTTTTTTTTCTTAGTTAGAATAACTTTAAACATGAGTATTGCTATCTTCTTCTATGTGACTCCTGCAAATATATGAAGATAAAACATAGCAAAATATGTTTATAATGTCATCAAGTCTGTATAGAGACATGTTTTGTTGCATATAGAGGTCTACAAATAGCTTAATATCTTATACAAGATTAAATTTATTAATTGAAAGCTCATTACATTAAATATGATTTAAAACATGTTTGGCTAATTATACCAATATAGCCATGTCTCTGGTCTTAAATTATAGTTTTCCTTTTTAGTTATTATGTGAATTTTGATTCACTGTTACAATCATTATTAAGTGTATTACGGTTTAAAATTGCATATCTGAGTATAATCCAACTTGAATTGTTTTATTAAGGTCAAAATAAAATCTTAAAATAATCTAAGTCCTAATATAGTATGAGGAACTTCTTTAGCCTATTGTGTAATTTTATTCAATATATTATTTGACAGTTAAAATTGAAATCTATCATTAATTAAATTGGATTTTTTAACCTCTGAAATGATTGAAGGTGGAGAAACTACATTTAATCAGCCAACCAAAAGCAAGGTTTATTTTTTTTTCAAAACCATTGTTCATCAGATCAAAGAGACTTGATATATCTTTGATTAAAGACAGAATAGTTCTTACCAGATAACTAGTTTACCTTTTGAAGATTTTCTTTATCCATGGATTAGTTAATAATTAAACAAGTCTGGATGACAAGTATCAATTCTTCATAAAAAGACACTTAAATATGAACAGCATTAAAAACATATAAGTACAATAGTATAAAGTTTAGCTTTCTTAAATGAGCTTGGACTTTTTTTGTATGTAAAAAATGAGGCAAGCTCAGTATAAGTAAATAAATTAAGTAGACTGTAAAATGTATATTCAGGAGGCAAGAAACAGAAATTTCTATCTAAAACTTTATCTTTACTAATTTTTGGTAGATGTTTTCTTTACTTTAGTAATTTATTTCTCCAGGTTTTTGGAAAATCAATGGATAGAAATTATGTTTAGGAACATGTATGTCTCCATTTCATACAGTAAAAACATGTAAGATACATTGATCTATCTATATGATGCATTCTTCCTATTCTCATCCTTAAGTGAACCATAAGTTGAACACCTTTTTTTTTTTTTTTAAGACAGTTCATTTCTAATAGCAAAACTTCTGCCTATTATTCAGTTAATTACTATTGGTAAACCCATGATTTTAACTGGATTCAGTTCAGTTCAGTTGCTCAAGTGTGTCTGACTCTTTGCGACCCCATGGACTGCAGTACGCCAGGCCACCCTGTCCATCCCCAACTCCTGGAGTTTACTCAAACTCATGTCCATTGAGTCAGTGATGCCATTCAACCATCACATCCTCTGTCGTCCCCTTCTCCTCCTGCCTTCAATCTTTCCTAGCATCAGTGTCTTTTCAAATGAGTCAACTCTTCACATCAGGTGGCCAAATATTGGAGTTTCAGCTTCAGCATCAGTCCTTCCAATGAATATTCAGGACTGATTTCCTTTAGGATGGACTGGTTAGATCTCCTTGCCATCCAAGGGACTCTCAAGAATCTTCTCCAACACCACAGTTCAAAAATATCAATCCTTTGGCACTTAGCTTTTTTTATAGTCCAACTCTCACATCCATACATGGCCACTGGAAAAACCATAGCCTTGACTAGATGGACCTTTGTTGGCAAAGTAATGTCTCTGCTTTTTAATAATGCTGTCTAGGTTGGTCATAACTTTTCTTCCAAGGAGTAAGCGTCTTTTAATTTCATGGCTGCAATCACCATCTGCAGTGATTTTGGAGCCCAAAAAAATAAAGTCTGCCACTTTTCCCACTGTTTCCCCATCTATTTGCCATGAAGTTTTGGGACCGGATGCCATGATCTTAGTTTTCTGAATGTTGAGCTTTAAGCCAACTTTTTCACTCTCCCCTTTCACTTTCATCAAGAGGCTCTTTAGTTCTTCCTCACTTTCTGCCATAAGGGTGGTGTCGTCTGCATATCTGAGGTTATTGGTATTTCTCCTAGCTATCTTGATTCCAGCTTGAGCTTCCTCCAGCCCAGCATTTCTCATGATGTACTCTGCATATAAATTAGATAAGCAGGGTGACAATATAGAACCCTGACGTACTCCTTTTCCTATTTGGAACCAGTCTGTTGTTCCATGTCCAGTTCTAACTGTTGCTTCCTGACCTGCATGCAGGTTTCTCAAGAGGCAGGTCAGGTGGTCTGGTATTCTCATCTCTTTCAGAATTTTCCACAGTTTATTGTGATCCACACAGTCAAAGGCTTTGGCATAGTCAATAAAGCACAAATAGATGTTTTTCTGGAACTGTCTTTCTTTTTTGATGATTCAGCGGATGTTCACAATTTGATCTCTGGATACCAACCGATGTTTGGTATCATGTAAGGGCTTGCCAAGTGGCTCAGTGGTAAAGAATCCATCTGCCAATACAGGAGATGCAGGTTCAATCTGGGTCGAGAAGATCCCCTGCAGGAGGACATGGCAACCCACTGCAGTATTCTTGCCTGGTGAATCCCATGGATGGAGGAGCCTGGGGGCTACAGTCCAAAGAGTCTCAGAGAGTCAGACACAGCTAAGCATCTGAGCACACATGGAAAACAGTATTAGGTTGTAGCACATTTCTATCCAAATATATCCAAAATATCCAAAGCAGTTATTTGTACTTATGAGTTGATAACATTATTGTAAAAGAGAAATTACCATTTTGGGAATAAAAGCTATTTTTGTGGAGAAAACATCATTTTATTCCTGAATACCTAGTTAAGTAGGTTTTCTTTGAAGGCTTAGTGTCTCTGTAGCCGTAGTTCTGTGTGAACAAACAGATAGCACTTTAGTACAGCTAGTCTCTTAAAACTGTACTTTTGCATTGTAAAAACTTAAATTTATTGAAAAGTAGTGATTTAGCTTTCAAAATACAGAGTAAAATCAGATAGTTAACAGATAATTTAAAAAGCTGTAGATGAGAGAGCCATTTAAATTGAGAATTTATGATTCCACTGGAATGAAAGTTACTAGTTAATTTCCTATTTTGCAGACTAGACTCTGGGCCTAATTTTAAGACATTTAAATACTTAGGAGAGCAATAAAGGAAAAGTAATACCTAGATACAGTACGCAAACTGCTTTGAAGAAACATTTACACAAACAGAGTTGTGTCAGCATTTTATGCTGTTTGATAGTGTACATATTCTAGAAAGGCATACACTATGGGTTGCAGGAAAAATGGCAGAAGAATAGAAATAAAAAATGATGCATTTACCTAACTTATAACTATCAACGGAGGGGTTGAACAGCCTCCAGAAAACACGTGATCTTTGTTTTCTGCTTAGAAACATAATGCGTATTCATGCTATATATATATATATATATATATTTTTTTTTTTTTTTTTGGTGCCCTGATAATGTGTACCCTTGTGCCAGTGAGGACTGAGGTCCATGATGATCTGATAGGGGATACAAACACCAAGCCCATTGCATCAAGGCATGGCAATTGTAGAATGCCTATGGAATCAGGCTGAGTCACACTGTTGAGCTTTTTCTGTTTGTGTTTTTTAAAAATAATTTTTATTGGAGTATAGTTGACTTAAAATATTGTTAGTTTCTGCTGTTCAGCAAAGTGAATCAGTTATGCATATACATATATCTATTCTTTTTAGATTCTTTTCCAATGTATGTCATTAAAGTACTGAGTAGGGTTCTCTGTGCTATATAGTAGTTCTCTATTTTATATATATTAGTGTGTATATGGGGCTTCCCTGGTAGCTCAGCTGGTAAAAAATCCACCTGCAATGCGGGAGACCTGGGTTTGATCCCTGGGTTGGGAAGATCCCCTGGTTGCGTGCATGGCAACCCACTCCAGTATTCTTGCCGAGAAAGTTCCATGGACAAGAGGAGCCTGATGGGCTGCAGCCTGTAGGTCACACAGTCGGACACAGCTGAAGTGACTCAGCAGAGTGGCAGTGTTAAACGTCAACCCCCGTCTCCCAATTCACCCCCCTTTCCTCTTGGCAACCATACGTGTGTCCTCCATTTCTGTCTTGTAGATAAGTTCACTTGTGCCATCGTTTTAACATTCAGGATACAATTGATGTCATGCATTTGTCTTTGTCTGACGGACCTCACTCAGCATGACAGTCTCTAGGTCCATCCATGTCACTCGGTCTGCCCCGTTTTGCTTCCATCACTTCCCTGTACCTTTCACCAGAGGCCATTCTTGGAATAAGTCATTTACATAAAAACTCCCCGTTTAGGCCCTGATTCTAAGGAATGAGACCTAAGAAAATCTCTGAGGTGATATTAAACATTTGTTGTTGTTCATTTGCTAAGTGCTCTCCAACTCCTTCTGACCCCATGGACTGCAGCAAGCCAGACTTCCTTGTCCTTCACTATCTTACTGAGTTTGCTCAAATTCGTGTCCATTGAGTTGGAAGATGTTATTTAAACATCTCCTTGTGTCTGCTGCCCTCTTCTCGTTTCCCTTCAATCCTTCCCAATATCAGGGTCTTTTCCAATGAGTTGGCTCTTTGCATCAGGTGGCCAAAGTATTGGAGCTTTAGCATCAGTCCTTCCAGTGAACATTCAGGATTGATTTCCACTAGGATTGACTGGGTTGATCTCCTTGCAGTCCAAGGGACTGTCAAGAGTCTTGTCCAACACCACAGCTCAAAAGCATCAATTCTTTGGCACTTGGCCTTCTCTGTGTTCCAACTCTCACATCCATACGTGGCTATGGAAA
Source organism: Cervus canadensis (assembly GCF_019320065.1). Taxonomy (NCBI): domain Eukaryota; kingdom Metazoa; phylum Chordata; class Mammalia; order Artiodactyla; family Cervidae; genus Cervus; species Cervus canadensis. The sequence continues at coordinate 8,393,309 of NC_057416.1, read as the reverse complement.
AAGAAATGCCTTTGCTTCCTATAGGCTGTCTAGGTTTGTCATAACTTTCCTTGCAAGGAGCAAGATAATTCCATGACTGCAGTCACCATCCACAGTGATTTTGGAGCCCAAGAAAAGAAAGTCTGTCTCTGCTTCCAGTTTTTCCCCATATGCGCCATGAAGTCCTGGGACCAGGTGTCATGATTTTAGTTTTTTGAATGTTGAATTTTAAGCCAGCTGTTTTACTCTTCTCTTTCACTTTCATCAAGAGGCTCTGTAGTTCCTCTTCACTTTCTACTATTATTGGTATCATCCGCATATGTGAGGCTATTGATGTTTCTCCCAGGAATCTTTATTCCAGCTTGAGCTTCATCCAGCCCAGCATTTCACATGATATATTCTGCATATAAGTTAAACAAACAGGGTGACATATACAGCCTTGATGTACTCCTTTCCCCATTTAGAGCAAGTCTGTTGTTCCATGTAAGGTTCTAACTGTTGCTTCTTTCTTTTTTTTTCCCCATTTATTTTTATTAGTTGGAGGCTAATTACTTTACAGTATTGTAGTGGTTTTTGTCATACATTGACATGAATCAGCCGTGGATTTACATGTATTCCCCGTCCCGATCCCACCTCCCACCTCCCTCTCCACCCCATTCCTCTGGGTCTTCCCAGTGCACCAGGCCCGAGCACTTGTCTCATGCATCCATATACACCATGGAATATTACTCAGCCATTAAAAAGAATTCATTTGTATCAGTTCTAATGAGATGGATGAAACTGGAGCCCATTATACAGAGTGAAGTAAGCCAGAAAGATAAACACCAATACAGTATACTAATGCATATATATGGAATTTAGAAAGATGGTAACGATAACCCTATATGCAAAACAGAAAAAGAGACACAGATGTACAGAACAGAATTTTGGACTCTGTGGGAGAAGGCGAAGGTGGGAAGTTTTGAGAGAACAGCATCGCAACATGTATATTATCTAGGGTAACTGTTGCTTCTTAACCTGTGTATAGGTTTATCAGGAGACTGGTTTGGTGGCCTGGTATTCTCATCTCTGTAAGAATTTTCCACAGTTTTTTTTTGTGATCCACATAGGCAAAGTTTTAGTGTAGTCAGTGAAACACATGTAGATATTTTACTGAAATTCCCTTGCTGTATGATCAAACAAATGTCACAATTGCATCTCTGGTTCCTCTGCCTTTTCTAAACCCAGCTTGTACATCTGGAAGTTTTTGGTTCACATTCTGTTGGAACCTGGCTTGAAGGATTTTGATCATAACACTAGCATGTGAAATGAGTACAACTGTATAGTAGTTTGAACATTCTTTGATAGTGTCTTTCTTTGGGATTGGAATGAAAATAGATCATTTCCAGTCCTGTGGCCACTGCTGAGTTTTACAGATTTGCTGACATATGAGTGTAGCACTTAACAGCATCATCTTTTAGAATTTGAAATAACTCAGCTGGAATTCCATCATTTCCAATAGCTTTGTTTGTAGTAATGCTTCCTAAGGCCCACTTGACTTCCCACTCCAGGATGTGTGGCTCTGGGTGAGTGATCATATCATCATGGTTATCTGGGTCGTTAAGACATTTTTTGTATGTTTTTTTCCTATGTATTCATGTCACCTCTTATTAATCTCTTCTGCCTTCATTAGGTCCTTACTGTTCCTGTCATTTATTGTGCCCATCCTTGCATGAAGTATTCTCTTGATCTCTCTGATTTTCTTGATGAGATATGTTGTTTTCCTCTACTTCATTGCATTCCTCGTTTAAGAAGGCCTTCTTATCTCCCTTTGCTATTCTCTGGAACTCTGCATTCAGTTGGGTACATCTTCCCCTTTCTCCCTTGCTTTTCACTTCTCTTTCCTCAGCTGTTTTAAAGCCTTCTCAAACAACCACTTTGCCTTCTTGCATTTCTTTTTCTCTGGGAAGGTTTTGGTCACTGCCTCCTTCACAATGTTACAAACATCTTTCCATAGTTCTTCAGGCACTCTGTCTACTAGATTTAATCATTTGAATCTATTTGTAACCTCCACTGTGTAATCATAAGGGATTTGATGTACTTCACATCTGAATGGCTTAGTGGTTTTCCCTACTTTCTTCAATTTCAGCTTGAATTTTGTAATAAGGAGCCGATGATCTGAGCCACAGTCAGCTCCAGGTCTTGTTTTTGCGGACTGTGCAGAGCTTCTCCATGTTCAGCTGCAAAGAATATAATCAGTCTGATTTTGGTATTGACCATTTGGCCATGTCCATGTGTAGAATTGTCTCTTGTGTTGGAAGAGAGTGTTTGCTATGACCAGTGTGTTCCCTTGACAAAACCATTTTAGCTTTTGTCCTGCTTCATTTTGTGCTCCAAGGCCAAACTTGCTTGTTACTCCAGGTATCTCTTGACTTCCTACTTTTGTATTCCAATCCCCTATGATGAAAAGGACATCTTTTTTGGTGTGAAATCTAGAAGGCCTGTAGGTCTTCGTAGAACCATTCAACTTCAGCTTCTTCAGCTAGTAGTTGGGGCATAGACTTGCATTACTGTGTTACTAAATGGTTTGCTTTGGAGATGAACTGAGATCATTCTGTCATTTTTGATACTGCACCCAAGTACTGCATTTCAGACTCTTGTTGACTATGGGGGCTACTAAACATTAGAAATATATAATTTATGTAAAGTCTTCTAAAGTCAATCATAATTAATGATTTGATGGATATTCTTTATTTTTTGCTTTTCTATGTATGAACAAAAAGTTGGAAATTATTTCTTTCAAAACAGAGTGTAGTACTTTCACTGATTAATGCAATTTTAATGTAGTTCCTTTTAAAATTTTAAAATAATCTTAAGTGGGAACCTGCTCTATAGCTCAGGGAGCAGAGCTTGGTGCCCTGTGCTGACCTACAGGGTGAGATAGAGGGATGGGGTGGGAGAAAATTTACAAGAAGAGATATGTGTACACACATAGCTGATGCACTTAATTGTATAGCGGAAACTGGCATGACATTGTAGACCAACTATACTCCAATTATATATATATATATATATATTTACAGAAAAATAATGAAATATTTTAGTATTTGTAATATCCCACATTCAATTTCTTATAAGTCAGATGTTAGCTTATTTCTGATATTTCTCCAACTGCTCGCCAACATTTTTAAAAATTAGAATTAGTATGGCATATCTTTCTAGAGTCCTTCAGTTTTATCCTGCACATTTATATGTTCTAAAAGAAATCCACTTTAAATATATACTTGGTTCATATTTTTATTTGCCCTGAAATTCTCTGCTTTTTAAGTGCCATATTTATATCATTCACATTTATAGTGTTCCTGACTAATATTATTGCATTTGCTCTTTGTTTTTGTTCTCTTACTGTTTTCTCTAATTTTAATTGAGCATTTATAGGGTTCCATAATAATTCCTCTTTAGAATTTCAGTTGAACTTACTTTTATTTTTCACTTGTCACCCTAGAGTTTACAGGATATATCTTAATTAATCTTAAATTCACATTTGAGTAATGCTATATCATGTCACCTGCATTACAAGTACATTTTAACAATATTCCCAATTCCTACCTTTCTGATTTTTTTCTAACACTACTGTCATTTATTTCTCTTATCCATATGCTATCATTAGTACATTTTTACTAATTCTTTAAGCAGTTATATTCTATATTAAGAATAAGAAAAATGAAGCATTTATTTTAATTCCATTTAATTATTTGCCAGTGATCCTCCTTTTTTCATTTAACTGAGTTTATAAGCTTCACTGAATATGGCAGCAAATTTGGAAAACTCAGCAGTGGCCACAGGACTGGAAAAGGTCAGTTTTCATGTCAATCCCAAATAAAGGTAATGCTAAAGAATGTTCAAACTACTGCACAATTGCACTCATCTCATGCACTAGCAAAGCAATGCTCAAAATTCTCCAAGCCAGGCTTCAACAGTATGTGAACCATGAACTTCCAGACATTCAAGTTGGATTTAAAAAAGGCAGAGGAACCAGAGATTGCCAGCATCCATTGGATCAGCAAAAATCCAAGAGTATTCCGGAAAAACATTTACTTCGGCTTTATTGACTATGTCAATCAAGACTTTTGACTGTGTGGATCACAACAAACTATGGAAAATTCTTAGATAGATAGGAATACCACACCACTTTACCTGCCTCCTGAGGAATCTATATGCAGGTCAAGAAACAACAGTTAGAACCAGACATGGAAAAACAGAATGGTCCCAGATTGGGATAGGAGTACGTCAAGGCTGTATATTGTCACCCTGCTTATTTAACTTATACGCATTTAACTTATATACCTCATCTGAAATGCCAGGCTGGATGAAGCACAAGCTGGAATCAAGACTGCCGGGAGAAATAGCAATAACCTCAGATATGCAGATGACACCACCCTTATGGCAGAAAGTGAAGAACTAAAGCCTCATGTTAAAAGTGAGAAGGGAGAGTGAAAAAGTTGGCTTAAAACTTGACATTCAGAAAACTAAGATCATGGCATCTGGTCCATCAATTCATGTCAAATAGATGGGGAAACAATGGAAACAGCGACAGACTTTATTTTTTAGGCTCTAAAATCACTGCAGATGGTGACTGCAGCCATGAAATTAAAAGACACTTGCTCCTTGGAAAAAAAGCTATGACCAAACTAGCTAGCATATTAAAAAGCAGAGATATTACTTTACCAACAAAGGTTCATCTAGCCAAAGGTATGGTTTTTCCAGTAGTCATATATGGATGTGAGAGTTGGACTGTAAAGAAGGCTGAGCACTGAAGAACTGATGCTTTTGAACTGTGACATTGGAGAAGACTCTTGAGAGTCCCTTGGACTGCAGGGAGATCCAACCAGTCCATCCTAAAGGAAATCAGCCCTGAATATTCATTGGAAGGACTGATGCTGAAGCTGAAACTCCAATGCTTTGGCCACCTGATGTGAAGAACTGACTCAGTGGAAAAGGACCCTGATGCTGGGAAAGATTGAAGGCAGGAGAGAAGGGGATGGCAGAGGATGAGATGGTTGGTTGGCATCACTGACTCAATGGACATGAGTTTGAGCAAGCTCTGGGAGTTGGTGATGCACAGGGAAGCCTGGTGTGCTGCAGTCCATGGGGTCGCAGAGTCAGACATGACTGAGATACCGAACTGACTGATTAACTGCTTTTCCTTCTCTCTGAGAAGCTTAACATTGCTTTCAGGGAAGGTTTACTGGTGTGAATTTTCTCATTATTGTTTATGAAAATCTTTATGCTTCCTTTTTTTGAAAGTTATTTTCCCTGTAGTTAGAATCATATATTTGTTTTTGTTTTTAACACTAAATAACTCACAAAGAGGCAAACACGACTGAAGTGACTTAGCATACGGACACACACACACAACTCAATTCTCTCATTGTTTGAATGGTTTATGTTAAGAAATCCATTGTGTTTATTTTCTTATTCTATGTGTCCCTTCCCCCTGCTGCTTTCCAAAACTTCCCTTGTTCTGGTTTTCTACCTTTTGAAAACAGAAAGCCTAAATATAGGGCTTTTTGTTCGTTTCTTGTACTTATCCTGCTTGATATTCTCTGAGCTTACTGAATCTGTGGTTTGATGTTTGTTGTTAATTTAAAAAGCCCTTAGCTATTATTACTTGAAATAATTTGCTGTGTTTTCTCTTTTTATGTTTTGTTTTCTAGTTGTGCATGTATTAAATCTTTTTGTCCCATAATTCTTCAATACTCTGTTCTGGCTTTTTCTCCACCCCCCCCCCCTTTGCATTCCAGTTTTGGGAGGTTTCTACTGACTTACCTTAATTCTGCTTGATTCTACCCTAGCTTGTTTACTGACCATCAAAGGTAGTCATCATTTCTGTTACATTCTTGAATCCTAGTATTCCCCTTTGCCTCTTGCTTAGAATTTTCATCTACTTTCATTTCCCTTTTGTTCATGTTTGTTAGACTACTGTTTCCATTAGAGCACTTAACGTATTATTCATAGTTCAAATTTCACTTATTTTAAAAATTTATTTATATTTAATTGGAGGATAATTCCTTTACAATATTGTGTTGGTTTCTGCCATACATCAACATGAATGAGCCATAGATGTATGTATATTACCTCCCTCCTGAACCTCCCTCCCACCTCCCCCCCGCATCGCACCCCTCTAGGTTGTCATAGAACACCAGATTTGAGCTCATAGTTAATTCCAACATTTGTGTCATATCTGCATATGGTCTGATGATTGCTTTGCCTCTTTGGATTGTTTTAGCTTGCCTTTTGTCATGCCTGGCCACCTTGTAATTTTGTTGAAAGTCAGATATTGTGAATCAGTATGGTTACTGAGGCAAAGAGACCTTTCTGTTGTGTGATTATGTTACTCTGGCTGAGTCGGGCTCTGTTTAATATTTGCTGGAATTACCAGAAGTTTTGCATTTCACATTCTCCTGGTATCCGTGTTTGTCTTATCTCTTGACTTCAGGCTTTCCTAGGTAATCTTCCTCAAAGAAAGCTGCTTTCAGCTCCCCCGAGTAATGGGCTGGCGCCATAGTGTGGTAGTTGTAAGGTGTGGGGTAGTGGAGGTGTTCTATAATTTCAGTCATCTAATGGACTCATCTTTTGGAAATGTGACCTTAATAAGTCTTTCTCCTCAGTGGAATAGCTTTTCTTCCACTTTTACCCCAACTTTTTTTCTCACGTTTTTTCTCTGGCTACAGCATTCTACATCAGTGACCTTGAAGCCTTCAGTTTTATTGGTTGTAGTCCCCACCCCACATCTTCATGAGTCAGCAAGGATAGAAAGGTCTGGAGCAGGAGGGATGATCTTCCCCATAGAGATAAGTCTCTGGCCAAGTTTCCCCCATGGAGAGGTAAGGAGAAGTCTATGGGAAATATACTGAGCAGACTTCAGTTATAGCTACAATGATTAATCTCCTCCTTCCTAGAACCACATGGGGAACATTGTGAGAATCTTGTAATTTTCCTGCAGATAAAGCCCACAAGAATATAGATCATTTTTAAAGCTTGTACCCAGCCATTTTTTTTTTCCTTCTAATACCAGTCTACATTCATTCCCCCAACAGTTCATCAAAATTATCATTTAAATGTTCCTAACAGTTATGGTTCCAGCAGCTTCTGCTCCAGGTTAAGAGAGTTTGGCTGGTTCTCATTAGATGAGCCTGTATCTCAAAATCTCAGTTACTCTGCAATCTTTATCCTCTTGTGGGTCTACGAAGCATTGCTGGCTTTCAGTTTGCCCAGTTTCTTGTAAGGACAGGAGTGGTGACTTTTTACATGTTGGAGCTGAAACCCGGAACTGATACTACTATATTTTGGATAGGTCTTTTCTTTCCATGGTATGAAATGTGGCCATATTTTTAAATACCTTTTCCTCCAATTCATAGCATTATATTACACCATCTATGAACTTCAAGATTTCATATTTGCTAAGGTCAATCAACTATAGGGCTTCCAGGTGGCGGTGGTGGTAAAGAACCTCTGTGCCAATGCAGGAGACATAGGAAACACGAGCTCGATCCCTGGGTTGGAAAGATCCCTGGAGGAGGAAATGTCAACCCACTCCAGTATTCTTGCCTGGAGAATCCTATGGACAGAGGAGCCTGGTGGGCTACAGTCCATGGGGTCGCAAAGAGTTAGACATGACTGAAGTGACTTACCATACACACACATACACAAGGTCAATTATTCTATTTGTCAGAACTGTTACAGATTACATTCTTAATATTTTGTTTATTTCAATGGCATTGGGAAAGGGCTCGATTCAAATAATTTAATATATATTGTTACCTTGAAACAAAGTCAATAATTTTGGGATATAAAGAAATTATCAACCATGAAAAAACATTAATACATTCTGCAATAATCTTCATAGAAAAAGTTTTGTATGCAGCCCTTCAGAAAGTAAACCAAATTGTGACTAGCTCTGGATTCTTAAATTAAGTAGAAATATTGGAAGTCAGTCATGAAAATATGATTATGAATGTGGAGGAACATTTTTATAGATATTTATGTAAATTTGAAAACTGTTACCTAGATAATCAGGAACAAAAGTCTAAGATAACTGTTGAGAAACACTTTTATGATGTAAAACAGTTTAGCAGAATAAAGATTATCTGAAGGTTTATCAAGATGAAAGGTTAAAATTAAATTAAAACTGAAATAAATTAACCAAATGCTTTAGAATCCACTTACAGGTAGAATTTTACAGAATCTATTTATAGGTAGATGTCTGAACATGTTAAAACCATTTAGTAAGATGACATAAAAATGAAGAAAATTATGAAAAACAGTTAATTTCAAAACTCTGAAATAATCAATAGTGGGTTTTTTCCCCAAATTTCTTTCTTTCTTTCCAAATGTTTATTTCCAAAACAAAAAAATCATTGTTTTTAATGTGACACTAGCCCTTAAGGAACATCCAACTGGGAAGACAAAATAAAGCCCTATAAATATAATAGGCATATACATAAAACATAAGTGTAACCGTAAATGTAGTTGTCTGAATTTATGTGGATACCTGTGGGAAGACAGTGTGTGTATCTGGGTTTGACTGTGTTACAGACTGAATTTAAATGTAGTGACTTCTACTAATTTGCAATCTTTCTGAATTTCCATTCCGTAGGAGGCTGTAATCTAATTTATAGTTGTATTCAAAATAAATTATAATGGTCTGCGGTTGGAATGCAAAATATTTTTGGCATTAACATTTAAAACTAACCACATCATGTTATTTAATTTGTTTGCCTTTTTTTTTTAACTGATGCTTTTAGAAATGGAAACTAAGCACATACATATATGGGATTCTAATCTGCACTGAAAGATATGGTTTAATATCAAGAAGTGCATGACATAAACTAAGTGTAACTCAAGTGATTCCACCTCACATGAGGAAGTTAAACAGACATTCATAAAACAATGAGTGACATAATTGGTTTAAAATTAAGACCTAATTTTTGGATGGCCTTTCCAGTGCTGGAGAGCAGTAATCTTCAGAATGGAGTCTGAATATTTCCGAGGGTATGCCAAAACTTCTTGGGTATACAGATACAGATAATTTGAAAAGCATGAACATCACATCTTCAGCCTTTATATGTACTTATTAATCTGCCAGAGAAGAAATGCAAGGCATTTCATTTCTTCTCTTTTACTCTAGGCATTGCCCTGAGTGTGAAAGACCCTGGAGCACCGGACAAAGAATGTGTTCGGCGTGTTGGTCTTGGTCTTGAGAAAATGTACTCTGCACAGAAGTTGAATAAGCAGGGTGACAGTGTACAGACTTGTCATAATCCTTTCCCAATTTTGAACCAGTCAGTTGTTCCGCGTCTGTTTCTAACTGTTGCTTCTTGGCCTGTACGCAGATTTTTCAGGAGGGAGGGGTACGGTGGCCTGGTATTGACCCACACTGTCAGAGGCTTTAGCCTACTTCACTGAAGCAGAAGTAGATGTTTTTCTCTGCAATCAAACAAATGTTGGCAATTCTCTCTCTGGTTCCTCTGCCTTTTCTAAACCCAGCTTGTACATCTGGAAGTTCTTGATTCAGGCACTGCTGAAGCCTCGCTTGAAGGATTTTGAGCATAACTTCACTGGCATGCAAAATAGGCACAATTGTATGGTCTGAACATTCAATGGCATCGCCCTTCTTTGGGATTGGAACGAAAATTGACTTATTCGTCTTGTAGCCACTGCTGAGTTTTCCAAATTTGCTGACATATTAAGTGTAGCACACCAGGAAACACATTTGTTTGCAAGTCAGGTGGTCTCCAAATCTTTGCTTAGGACAAAAATTAGTAAAACCAAAATGTAGTTATTAACCAGTGAACCATAGGGTTTGTTTCTTATGGTAGAGTACTATATGATTTTTGACTTTTTAAAACTGTAGGGGTTTAAATAATTGTGACACTACTAGATCACACCACATTTCTTTCTCTTTTACTTATTTATGTAAATAAGTTTTCTCAGTGGTTATGGTCATCAAGTTGAAAGACAAAACTAGAATTGACATAGACATACACAAACTAAAGTCAGAGGCTTATAAATTTATTTAAGATGCCAAAAAAACATGCACTTTGAAAAATTTTCATTTCATTTATATTTAATAACTATGTATGACATAGGTATTTATTTAAATCAATTATATGTAAGTAATAATTATGACTATTTAATCCATAGAAATATTCTTTAAATATTTATCCTTATAAGTACATGAAATGTGTGTGTATATATAGTGTAATATGTATATATATTTTGCCACAGAAAATCAAATATTTTAATGCATAAAATAGTTAAAATTTTCAGAATTACAAATATGCATTCTAAGAATAGCAGGGATATTTTATTTTTGTCTTACAGAGACTTTTGACATAGTTTTTAAGTTAATGAAATATGATACCAAGTATCTATGGCACATAAACTTGATTACATTTTGAATGATGTGATAATTTTTCCTTAGAATAACCATTTATATAATATATTGGAAATTATTTGCTTACAGTAACTTGAAATCTGTGAAGAAAAAATTTGATAAATTATATATGTTCAAGGGATTGGACAGTTTGTAAAGTTCTTTAAGGGATAGTTTTGCAAAATATTTGAAGCTACTGCTGTATACAGACAGAGATGGGCGGGGGGAAGAGATCAGTGAGGTGGTGGGATGTGAGGGGAGCCCTGAGAGGTGGCGTCAGTCTTAGAGACGAGCAAGTGATGGGTGTAAATGTGTGGATAGAAAGGAGTTAGGGATTATAAAGAGATCCAACTATACAGCAGGGCGTCAGAACTACCTGATGATGACACTGAAATGCTGATGTCATGCAAATTATAGAAATCCTTGAAAATTACACAATTTTGCATTTGATTTATGAACAAATTAATGTCTGCTGAAAGTATGTGAACTTGAGAGTTCAAGCATTATATTAATATATTTAGAAATAATTTTGCTTACACTGATTTATAAATGATATTTATATAATTTACATATTATATAATTATAATAATTATAACTACTATGTTGTCACAATTTTTCTTTTAATAACTATAATCACAATAAGGGTTATATTTTTAGCTATGACATAAATTTCTATCCCACCATTTAAGGAAAATAAAATCACTATGTCACAAGTGTTGCTGAGAGTATCAGGAAGATTCAGGTAAAAGAGTAGAACAAGCCTATATGTTGTCTCAGAGGAGACTTGTTAAGGGCCTTTATATAATCTCGGGATATTTACAAAGGATGGTTTCACTTCTGTTGTTTTCAGCAATATAACATTCTTTTCCAAGAAGTTAGATATTTCCACCTAGGAAACCAAAACCTTTGCCTCCCACTTTTTATGATCTTTCTCACATTTCAGGTTAGCACATGACTCATAGTCCTGCTCAGTGATCTAGGTATATTGTTGGGGAATTTTTAAGTAAAACTGATTCAGTGCAAACAGTTGTTATCCTTAGCACAATATAGGTTGTGGTTACTGCTTACAAAGTTAATTTTCACTGATATCAAACCCCTGCACTTAAACCCAGCACTATAAAACAAACAAAAGGAAAGTGAGAGGGGAAACAAAGATTTTTGAAGACATTACTTCAGGAGTAAAAACAGGAAGCAAACAAGATGTGATCTCTTAGGACACAGTACATATAAAACCAGAAGACAAATGCCAACCCTTGGGAAATTCCCGGGGGTAAGATGAAGCAAACCAGCCTAGGTTTAAGGCAAAGTAATCATTAGTTACGTTGATAGGCTTTCAGAAGAATGTACTGATAGTACAGGCAGAAACCCCCCCAATGCAATGCCTCATTTAAAGAGGACCCACTACAATATTGTAAAGTAATTAGCCTCCAACTAATAAAAATAAATGAAAAAAAAAATAATAAAGAGGAGCATCATTAGCAGTGACAAAAGAGAAAAACACAGAGAAGAGGCTTTGACTACTCATTTAAGGATTTTGGTGTGAAAAAACAAAAAGGTCCCTACCAAACCTTACTGACCCAAAGTCATAATTAAATTATAATTAATTGTGTGGCTTTCCTAATAAGAAAAACCCTCTAAGCACTGAGGGAAAGGAGTTCCACTTAGAATCACACATTGTTCATGCACAGCCTGTGGTTCTCAAACGCCAGGGAATATACACTCTGGAATTTCAGACTCTTGAGAGTGCTAAAAATATCGATGCATATCTATCTTTGAAAAAAAATAGATTGACATTAACCTGGTGGTATGAGATTACTGACTTCCGAGGTAGATCAATGCATTCTTAAAATAGTTGTGTGATCACTTAAAATGGCTATCTATCTGCCCTTTACATTGATTCCAGAACAGCATATTTTACTAAAAATATGTAATCATTTTTGTCCCAAAGGTAAAACTATAAGGTGAGAACTGGGTAGGTGCTGAAAAATCATAAGATATTTCACTGAAAATCAACATCTTTTAGATAGGAAAGCAGCTTTCATTTCCATTAAACATAATTGAAATATTCAAAACTCATGAATATATTTGAACAAGTTAGTTTTATTTAATCTACCTACTATCAGTAACTTATATGATGCTTAGCATGGTACAAGAACACTTCAAGGTGCTTAAAAGAGTAAATAATGTAATTGCTATAATTACTACATGAAATAGGTGATGATAAAATCCCTAGCTATTTGATTTTTCTTTAAAAATTAGCATGTGAATAAGGATAAAAATATAATTGCAAGTATGTATAAAAACTGCAATATATATCTGTTTTAAAGTCATAAGGAAATATTGATAAATCTTAGTTAAAAGCAAAATTTTTTGCACAAGGGAAACACTTCTACGTCTTTATCTTACTAGTAGTAAACCTAAGACAGATTTATTTTACATGTATAAAAAGAAAAGATTGCATTTTTGCTTTCAAGTGATAACAATTTCACTATGACCTTCAGGACCATCTGATGTTACTCTTAGACAAGATGGATGTATTCCTAAAATAAAATGATGGATAAGCTGAAATATGGTAGAAATACATATCATGGAAAAAGGAAAGTTCAAGGGAAGTGAAAGAATTAAATGAGATTGATTGCTATGACAGTAAGTACTGGTAGAGGATTTCAAATATTTAAAGCAGATCCTCAAGACTACCAGCATTCACATACGGAAAGTTCAGGATCACATATTCTTTGAACTTGAAACTGCACATGTATCTAATATCTTACCATATTCCATATGGCATTTACATCACTATATTTATATGAAGTAGATTGCTTCTTTATCCATTCCTCTCTTGAGGGACATTTAGGTTACTTTCATATTTTGACTGTTGTAAATAGTGCTCCAGTGAACATTGGGGTACATATTCTTTTAGAATTATGGTTTTCTCTGGGAATATGCTCAGAGGTGGGATTTCTGGGTCATATGGTAGTTTTATTTTTCATTTTTTGATGAACCTCCACACTGTTCTTCATAGTGGCTATATCACTTTACATTCCCACCAATAGTCTGAGAATGTTACCTTTTCTCCACGCCCTCTCCAGCATTTATTGTTTGTATATATTTTGATAATGGCCATCCTGACTAGTGTGGGGTGGAACATCATTTTTTTTTCTATTTGCATTTCTCTAATAATTAGTGATGGGCTTCCCTGGTGGCTCAGATGGTAAAGAATCCACCTGCAATGTGGGAGATCTGGGGTTTAACTCCTAGGTTAGGGAGATCTGCTGGAGAAGGAAATGGCAACCCACTCTAGTATTCTTGCCCGGAGAATACCAAGGACAAAGGAGCCTGGCAGGCTGTAGTCCATGGGGTCGCAAAGAGTCGGACATGACTGAGTCAGTAACACACAATAATTAGTGATACGATCATCTTTTCATGTGCCTCTTGGTCATCTATATGTCTTCTTTGAAAAAAATGTCTATTTAGATTTTGTGCCCATTTTTTTGGATTGGCTTTCTTATACCAAATTGCGTGAGCTGTTTTTATATTTTTGGAGATTAATTCCTTGTCATTGCTTCATTTGCAAATATTTTCTCCCATTCTGCGGGTTGTCTTTTCATCTTGCTTATGGCTTCCTTTGCTGTACAGAAACTTCTGCATTTAATTAGGTCTCACTTGTTTATTTTTTTATTTTATTTTCATTATTCTAGGAGGTGGGTCAAAAAATATCTTGCTGCAATTTATGTCAAAGAGCGTTCTGCCGATGTTTTCCTAAAAGAATTTTGTGGTTCTTGGCCTTATATTTAGGTCTTTAATCCATTTGGAGTTTATTTTTGTGTATGCTGTAAAGGTATATCCTAATTCATTCTTTTATATGTAGCTGTCCAGTTTTCCCAGAACCACTTGTATAAGAATATACAATAGAGACTGTATTTTCTCCATTGTATATTCTTGTCTCTTTTGTTGTAGATTAATTGACCATAACTGTGTGTGTTTATATCTAGGCTTTCTATCCTGCCCTTTTGATATATATTTCTGTCTTTGGGTCAGTACCATAATAACTTGATGACTGTAGCTTTCTTGAATAGTCTAAAGTCAAAGAACCTGAGATTCCTCCAGCTCCACTTTTCTTTCTCAGGATTGCTTTTGCTGTTCAGAGTCTTTAATATTTTTGTACAAATTGCAGATTTGTTTGTTTTAGTTCTGTGAAAGATGCCATTGGGAGACAGTTTTACTTCTTCTTTCCCAATTTGGATTCCTTTATTTGTTTTTCTTCTCTGACTGCTGTGGCTAGAACTTCCAAAACTACATTGAATAAAAGTGAGAGAAGTTGTCTTTTTCCTGATCTTAGAGGAAATGCTTTGAGTTTTTTACCATTAAGAATGATTTTTGCTGTGGGTTTGTGAAATTTGGTCTTTATTATGTTTATATGGGACTTCATTGGTGGCTCAGAAGGTAAAGCGTCTGCCTGCAACGCAGGAGACCCGGGTTCAATCCCTGGGTCGGGAAGATCCCCTGGAGAAGGAAATGGCAACCTGCACCAGTATCCTTGCCTGGAAAATCTCATGAACAGAGGAGCCTGGGGGGCTGCAGTCCACAGGGTCACAAAGAGTCAGACAGGACTGAGTGACTAACAGTTACTTATGTTGATATAGGTTCCCTTTATGCCCACTTTCTGGGTTTTTATCATTAAGTTTTTATCATTAGCTTTTATCATAAGGTTTATCATTAACTGGGTGTTGAATTTTGTTAAAGGCTTATTCTGTATTTATTGAGATGATCATACAGTTTTTATGCATCAATTTGTTGATGTGGTGTATCACACCAGTCAATTTACATATGTTGAAAACCCTTGCATCCCTGAGGTAAAGCCCATGTGATAATGGTGTATGATTGTTTTAAAGTGTTGTTGAACTTCGTTTGCTAGTATTTTGTTGAGGATCTTTGTGTTTATGTTCGTCAGTGATATTGGCCAGTAATTTTCCTTTTTAATGATCTTTTTCTGGTTTTTGTTTCAAGGTAATTAATGGCAGCCTCATAGAATGCACTTGAGAGTCTTCCTCTGAAATTTTTTGGAAGAGTTTCAGAAGTGTAGGTGTTAACTCTTCTCTAAATGGTTGATAGAATTCACCTAACACAGGCTTATTTTTAACAAACTTACCTGTTTCAAGGAAAATAAAACTAGTAATAATTTGTTACTCTGAGACCCTTGAAATAGTTACATTGATATGAATAAATAAAGGAATAATGTAAGGAATGTAGATGAGAATATAGCTATGGGTGTTGCTGTAGATGTAGGTATAGACACAAATAGTGATAGAGAAATGGACACGTGAAGCAAATTTTGGACTTTAAAATCCTTGTGAAGCAGATAAGGAGTGTCTAAAGTTAATTCAAAAGTAAATATCTTGTTCTCTCGAAACATAGGGTGAAACAGATCATGCACTGGGAAGACCCAGAGGGATCGGGTGGAGAGGGAGGTGGGAATGGGGATCGGGATGGGGAATACATGTAAATCCATGGCTGATTCATGTCAATGTATGACAAAACCCACTTCAATATTGTAAAGTAATTAGCCTCCAACTAATAAAAATAAATGAAAAAAAAAGTAAATATCTTGAAAGATAGTTTATTTAAACTTTATTTATGATTAATATTCAGCTTTTGCCTTTATGTCATTTGAACCTTGGTGAGGTTATGTATAGGCTCTCTGAAAGCAGGGAAATTATAAGTAGATAACATGTAGAGAATATTACCAAAATTAATTTTATATTTTTACATAATTAGAATTAAACATATGGAAAGTAATTTTTTTTTCCTTTTTCAGTGTTTTTTCCAGAGTTCCTTATCTCCTGAGTACACTTTCAGGTGCGGTTGCAGTTGGAGATTCATGTGAAGGCCGTGCCAGAAGGCATGTGTTTAAACATCTGTCTTATTACAGAAATGACAGCCTCTTCACACGGCTTAACCTTCACCATTTTTACTTTTCATTTACTTACAGTGGTTTTGTTAATAGAACCCTAAAAGAAATCCCTCGCCTCAAATTTGATTCATGTTATTACATTTAAAAAGTTACTAAACTTAGTCTTATATTTCTTATATTAAAGATAATCATAGTGTCCATCAAGTTATATTTCTTACAGGAAGTCAAAATATTCAGTGAATTCAATTCAAACTGCAGTTTTATTGTGATCAGTATCTAAGAACTCACCAGCATCAGGGTGATTTTATATATGACTGCAGGACTGCAGAAACACCCTAGGCTTTGTAACACTCATATAAGAGAAATACTATTTTGAAAACCATGGAGTTCTTTAAATAGTGACACAGGTTCATTTTCCTAAAACACTTTAATGAGTTTGCTTTGGAGGAAATCCTGTCCCAGAAACTAAATATCTGTCAGGGCTCCTTAGTGTTTCACAAAGGACTGTCTATTTCTTTATTGCATCGAACGTATTTTCTTTCTTAGTATATTTTTGTGAATTTGAACATATACCTTGTATCCTTGAGATTTGTATGTGCTGATGTATTTGCATCTAAGCAGCATTCAGTATAGATGAAACACTGCTGATGATGACTTGCAAACTGTAGATGATCAAGAGCTAATGATCTTTCTTTTTTTTGCAATAATATGAGCAAGATGACAGGATTATCTGTAGGTTTTCATGCTTCTAAATTTTGTTTTTCCTTTCCTTCCCGGTTAAGGCCCATCTGTGGATACAGGCTTCTGTCTAATAAATATGGGAAACGGGCAGGTGTGAATCTGTAGACTGGAAACTCGGGAGGAAAAGATTGATGGGCTGATTTGTTTTTGTATACCTGCCCAAAGGCTGAGAGATGAGCGTAATCTAATGATCATAAATAATAGACACCCTCATCAGCTGGGGTGGGAAAGGAAATGGTGGCAGCCTCCATCAGGGGGAGGAGGACCAGCTGTTGCTTCTCCCAGTGCGCAGAATCCATGGGAAGCGTTTCCCCAAACCGCCAAGAAGAGCGGGGAAGGGCGATGCCGACCTGCCTCTTCCAGAAACAGTTTAGCTTCCTCTGTCTATCAAAAACCTTTTGTCCTCTAACAAACCTGGAAACTTGAGAGTACATTTAATGTTCAATGAAAAACTGGATGCTGAAACATTGATCAGTACTTCTGCCACCCTTTCACAATTCAGTGATTATATTTTCCCCTTTTCCCATGGGAAGAGATGCTGAAACCAAGCTTTCTTCTTTGCTAAAAGGACACATTGCTTAATCCCGTGTAGGTTATTAAGTGAATAATGATGAGATTCTGTTTTAATTATTTGGTTGTTGTTACCAATGTCATCATGGCTATCAAATAATAAAATATGCTTCTAGAATTATTAAAATGATATATGCAAGGGGTGTTTTTTAAAAACTCTAAAAAATGACATCCATATATATTTTCCATTTTTTCCTTATAAAAAATAGTAGGAGGAGGTAAGGCATGTATTATAACCCGTTAATAGCTAATCTAGAGAATACAGAAGTTAGTCATACAGGTAATTAGTAAGAGAGTCTGAGCTAGATGTAATTTATTTCTCTGGAGTCCTTCATTATTTCCATATCCTATTTCACTTTGCTTAATAATACAGTTTTTAAAATACATCCTCGGCATTCATTCATTTTATTATAGATTATCATTTTTCTTTAAAAAAATGACAATGTCTCATGCTTCTTTCAGGTAATTAAATATCTCAGAAAAGATCACTATACTGTGATTTAGACTCACATTTACATATTCATAAGCTCTTCATTTAGAAGAGGTAACTTGTTTCTGCTTTCAGATGAAATTCAGTTTCCACGCTGACTGCACGTAAACACTTGAAATGCATTACCATTAACAATATGTTATCTTGTAGTGAAATAACGTATCTCATCTATCCCGGAGTGGCCACTGAAAGTGGTCTTTTGAGGATAGAAAGGAAGAAAACTAAGTTCTGCTCCAGAAGTCCTTGTTCCAAAGCTTCACCAAGTGAAGGATCATATTCATGTAATGATAGCTGTGAGCCTTGGCGTCAACTCATTAGCAAAATGTCAGGAGTTTGAAAAGAAAAGGATAATCTAATATATATCTGGATCAAAAGGAAACTGTAACTTTGAAAGTCATACTTCAAAAAGAAATTTGGTTCTATCTCTATGGTCTGTCTTGCTGTTTAAGTAAATGATATTCTTCAAAGTCAGAAGTCATTTACGAAATAATAAAATGGCCAGGAATTATTTATTAAGGAAAACAGAAACTTCCTGTCTTCCTTTCTAAACATCTCAAGCATGGCAGTGTACATCAGTTGTTCAAAGAATTTTCAAGTTGTTATAACTGTTTTTCATTTATTTTTGAGCCCAGAGCACCTTCTTACTGTGTAGTACTTTTGATTTCATGAAACTTACTGAAACCACTCAAGATCATTTTACATGTAATATTTTATGTTACTAATACATGTTTTGATTCGGTATGTTTTCAAAAGATTTCTTTTAAAATTCAAATAGAATGTAACAACACTTTCATTAGATCTAAACTAAGTTTTAGTTTCAAATAGATTAACCAAGTTCACATGTTATAAAATTATTGGGAATTTATTGAATAGGTAATATTTGTGATGGTAAAATAAAATTCAAACAGTGAAAACATATATATGTATATGTGTATGTAGATATATATGTGTGTGTCTACATGTAGGGGTGTGTGTGCGTGTGCAGGTATAAAAACCAAAATAAAAGTTAATTTTCCAGTGACCTTTTGTCCTCTGGGACCCAGATTTCCATAGATGACACCATAGAAGTAGCAATCATCAAGTGTGGCTTGTGTACTAATCTAGTAATTGTCATTCATCTTTTTCATCCCTCCTTTCATCCTAGATGTTATACACCATAGAAATTGTTCTGCAAGCTCTTTCCACGCAGCATTTTACTCTGGGGTGGGTTCACATCAATGATGGCTATGATACATTTCTGTTGTTGTTTTCTTTTAATTTAATTAAAAATATATTTTGCAATGTTTTGTTTGTTCCTGCCATATGAGAATGCAAACCAGTCATAATTATACATACATCCCCTCTCCCTCCAGCCTCTCTCCTCTCCCTGCATCCTATCCCTCCAGGTCATCAGAGCACCAGACTGGCCTCCCTGTGATACACAGCAACTTTCCACACCCATCTATCTTACACCCAATAATGTACACATGTTGATGCTATTTTTTCCATTTGGCCCACACTCTCCCTCCCACACCGTGTCCACAAGTCCATTCTCTACATCTCCATCTCCTTTCCTTCCCTTCAGATAGGTTCATCGATATCATTTTTCTAGATTATATGTATGTGTGTGTGTGTTAATATATTTCTTTTCCTGACTTACTTCACTATGTACAGCAGGCTCTAGGTCCTCTAAAACTGGCTGAAATTCATTCTTTTTTATGGCTGAGTAATATTATATTGTATATATGTACTGTATCTTCTTTATCCATTCATCAATCAGTGGGCATCTAGGTTGCTTCCGTGTCCTGACTATTGTAAACAGCTGTGATGAACACTGGGGTACATAAAAGAAACACTGTGGTTTTTTTTATTATGTTTTTTTCAGAGTATATGCCCACTGGTAGAGTTGCTGGGTCATATGGTAGATGTATTCCTAGTTTTTTTAAGGCGTCTCCACAATGGCTGAAGCAGTTAACATTCCCACCAACAGGGTAGGGGTGCTCTTTTTTCTCCACAGCCTCTCCAGTATTTAATGTTGGTAGATTTTTTTGATGATGGCCATCCTTACTAGTGTTAGGTGATACCTCATTGTAGTCTTGATTTTTCATTTCATTAATAATTACTGATGTTGACCATCTTTTCATGTGTTCATTGGCCATCAGCATGTCTTCTTTGGAGAAATGTCTGTTTAGGTCTTTTGCCCATTTTTTGATTGGGTTGTTTGTTTTCCTAATATTGAGCTATATGAGATGTGTATATATTCTGGAGATTAATCCTTTATTCAGTTGTTTCATTTGCAATTATTTTCTCCCATTCTGAGGGTTGTCTTTTAATCTTGTTTGTGTCCTTTGCTGCACAAAAGCTTTTAAGTTTAACTGGGTCCCATTTGTTTGTTTTTATTTCCATTACTATAGAGGTGGGTCACAGAGGATCTTGCTGTGATTTATGTCATGGAGCATACTGCCTATGTTTTCATCTAAGAGCTTGATAGTTTCTAACCTTACATTTACTTCTTTAATTCATTTTGAGTTTATTTCAGTGTGGTGTTAGAAAGTGTTCTAGTTTCATTCTTTTGCATGTGGCTGTCCAGTTTTTCCTTCATTACTTATTGAAGGGGCTACCTCTTCTCCATTGTGTATTCTTGCCTCTTTTTTCAACAATAAGGTGCCCACAGGTGTGGAAGTTTATCTCTTGGCTTTTTATCTTCTTCTGCTGTTTATATTTCTGATTTTGTGTCAGTACCATACTGTCTTCATGACTGTAGCTTTGTCTGAAGTCAGGAAGGCTGATTCCTCCAGATCTGTTTTTCTTTAAGATTGCTTTGGCTGTTCAGGGTCTTTTGTGTTTGCATACAGATTGTGAAATGTTTTGTTTGAGTTCTGTGAAAAATATAATTGATAAGTTTGATAGGGATTGCATTGAATCTCTTGATTATTTTGGGTAGTATAGTCATTTTCACAGTATTGATTCTTCCAATCCAAAAAACATGGTGTATCTCTCCATCTGTTTTGTGTAATTTCTGATTTCTTTCATCAGTGTCTTAAAATTTTCTGCATACAAGTCTTTTGATTCTTTGGGTAGGTTTATTCTTAGGTATTTCATTAATTTGTTGCAGTG
The DNA here is from genome assembly GCF_019320065.1 of Cervus canadensis. Classification (NCBI taxonomy): domain Eukaryota; kingdom Metazoa; phylum Chordata; class Mammalia; order Artiodactyla; family Cervidae; genus Cervus; species Cervus canadensis. Next base: position 8,372,105 of record NC_057416.1, on the reverse strand, counting down.
GTGAATGGGATTGCTGCCTTAACCTCTCTTTCTGATTTTTCATTGTTAGTATATAGGATTTCAAGAGATTTCTGTGTATTAATTTTATATCCTGTAACTTTAATATACTCATTGATAAATTCTAGTAATTTTCTGGCATAATCTTTTGGGTTTTCTATGTATAATATCATGTCATCTATGCATGTATATCATGTATGTTATACTATGTAGTATCATGTCATCTGCAAATAGAGTTTTATTTCTTCTTTTCCAATCTAGATCCCTTTTATTTCTTTTTTCTCTCTGATTGCTGTGGTAAGGACTTCCAAAACTATGTTGAATAACAGTGGTGAGAATGGGCAGCTTTGTCTTCTTCCTGATCTTAGAGGAAATGCTTTCAGTTTTTCTCCATTGAGAATAATGCTTGCTGTGAGTATGTCATGTATGACCTTTATTATGTTGAGATAGGTTCCTTCTATTGTGATAAATTGTTTTTGTTAGTTTTGGTGTTTTTTTTTTTTTTTTGGTTTCATAGTACATCACTGCAAGGGCATATTATACTTCATTAGTATTTTTGTTTATGGACAGTAAATTGGTTTGTATCCATATATTTTGTTATTACAAACTAACCCCAATGAATGGGATTATATATACATACCCCAGTAAGTATGTACCTATGTACCCATAATTCTGATATTTATTAACTAAATACCTGGACCAAAATTGTATGGGGGTCTTTCTTGCCCCACACTTTGAGCAACATGTTATTATCACAGTTATCTTTCCTACTTTGTTTTTAAAATGTATATGCTGCTGCTGCTGCTAAGTCGCATGAGTCATGTCTGACTCTGTGCGACCCCATAGACGGCAGCCCACCAGGCTCCTCTGTCCCTGGGATTCTCCAGGCAAGAATACTGGAGTAAGTTGCCATTTCTTTCTCCATAAAATGTATATATCCTGCCTTTAATGGGGTTTCCCTCGTGGCTCAGAGGATAAAACATTTGCCTGAAATGCAGGAGACCCAGGCTCGATCCCTGGGTTGGGAAGATCCCCTGGAGAAGGAAATGGCAACCCACTCCAGTATTCTTGCCTGGAGAATCCCATGGAAAGAGGAGCCTGGTGGGCTACAGTCCATGGTGTTGCAAAGAGTCGGACACAACTGGGTGACTTCAGTTTAATTTAAAAATTATTTGCAGTGAAAATATTTTTGTAAGTTTTATATTGTAATTTCAGTATTTGTTTATTTTTTCATAATGACCAGTTAAATCCCTATTTGTCTTGTATCCATATTAACTGGTATTAAGAAAATATGCCCTATTCATGCATATAGGTTTCAAATATTTTCTCAGTTTGAATTTTTATGCTTTAAGTTTTTTATATTAGCATTTTTCCTTTAAAAAGTAACAGAAATATCACTTCAAGATTATATTTTAATATTCTGATTTCAAAATTATAATTAATATCCCTTGATTTCTTTCAACAATTTGTGTTGATCTTTATGATTTAAATCCATTATTGATGATTAATTGAAGTTAAATTGTTAAAAAGAGTGAGGGAGGGAAGGAACTGGATTTTGTTTAGATGGCTATCCATCAATCCTAGTGTCAACTAATAATCTATTGATTATCTACTTACTTTGAATGCTACTTGTATCATATGATAAGACATTTTTCTTTTATCACATGTTAAAACATTTTTCTATTTCTGGTCTTCATTGTATGGAGCTATGTGTTTACCATTAATATGATATGTTAAATATTGTAGCTCAATATTATGTTTTAATAGCCATTAGGAGACCCTTCTCAATATTACTAAATTTTATAATGTCTCTGCTTAATTTTCATTTCATTTTTTCTATTCAGTTGAAAGTTTATATAGTTGCTGAAGCTATTAGCATTTTCATGGGGAATTATATTTGTTTAGAAAGAAGTGACATATTCATAATACATGGTTTCTTTATCCAGCCTTAGTGTTTACCAATGCAGTGTGTATTATTTTGATTAGAAATGATATAGAAGTAGAGAAGATTGAGAGGGAAGGATATGAGGAGCTTATGATGATGTCTAGCTCTTTAAGCTTCAACAATAAGCTTGCTGTTACTGAGACATAGGTTGTTTCCACATATATTTATTGCCTAATATTTCTTATTATGGTACTATCATGTATTTAGCTCTTCTGGAGTGTTGATTAGCTTACTGTAGTTCTATCTATAAAAGTGTAAAATGAGCAATCATTTTGCAACTGCAATTTTTCTTTTCAATTTTATAATTTTCTTTCTTTTATTTTTACATCATCTACTCAAAGAGAACAACATTAGTTAATGATGATAGTATGTAACCTTGATTTTTTTTTCTGATGTCAGAGTATGTTGAGTGTTAGCTTTAAACATGAGTCCAGCATTAGCATGAATGCATCAGCTCGCACCCTGAGCAGCAGGAGGGGAAGCATAGTGTGGGAATTTCAGGCACTGAGTGCAGAGCCCTTTTCAGCTCAGCTCCCTCCTTGTGTGTCCTTGAACGTCATCAGCTTCTAATGTTGGCAAAAGGATTTGAGACTCTTCAAGTACTAGCATCTATAAGGAATTATTAAAAGGGGTTTATGTATTACCCTGTAAATGGAAACAGGCTCATAATTGTACAAAAATGTTTTAAAAACAATACTTCAAAGTATAATTTTCTTATTATGTAAACCTTTACAGAGTATACAAGTCTCAGTACATTTTGAAAGGCTTAGGTAATATTCATAGTAAAAATAATGATGGATCAACATCAAAATACAAACAAAATTACCTCAGGAATTAAATGGTATGCTCTTTTTGCAGGCTTATGCTAATAAATCAATGAAACAAGATGTAGAAAACATATGAGTAGACTTCATTAAAGATGCATTTCAAAAGAATGGCAGAATAGTATATTTATATAATAATAATTGTAGTCTGATTTATTTACACATGACTGTACCTATCTGTTAATTAGAATTTATTTTCCTCATTTTACAGAACATATGTAAAATGTTTGTTGTTGTTCTGATTATTTTTAAAAAGCAAAATCTAGTTGAAAAATAGACTCATGTTGCTAAAGAAGCAATATAGTTGAGGTTTTAGACACTTCACAGGTTAAAAAAAAAAGGTAAAATACCAAGAATTACATTTCCAGTTACTAATTATATTATGAAACTTTGTCATCTATCATAATGACCTTTAAGAGAGACCATACAACTCATTGTTCTATTTTATATCACAACACTGTTACACATATGACTAATGATTAAATATTGAATCTATAGTAGAAGCAACACATCCATTTTCAACATTATTCACATGCTTGCTTTCAACTTTAAGCCCCTATGTTAAGCCCTTTAGCTTTCAATTGAATTCAGTTTGTAATAAAACTAGCTTAATACCATGTTGAACGAAAGACCTGCCATTCTGTATCACTCTAAAATACAACTGCAGCCTCTCTCGTGGTAAGTTTAGACTTCTGCATTTCAGTGGTAAAAGCAGGTAAAGAAATGAAGGGAATAAAGCAAAAAAGAAAAAATAGCAAAAAAGGAATGCAAAAAGTGTTTGCCTTATTATCACAGAAATTTTGTTTTTGATTGATTCCATTCATTTAAGTTTTATTATATGATTTGGTCATTGTACAAACAAAACGATAAACACTATTTACTACAGATGACTATAAATCACACACAAAATCTGGAAAACTATGAGGGAAGTTTCCTTTGTTATAGCAATTATTCAAAGGTTGACATCTGTTGAAATCATTTCTGAACAAATTTTTTTCCATTATTTATGGAAAAGAATAAGCAGACAGCTGTTGTTTTCTGGGGGAATTGTCTTGTATTATCTTTTACAAATATATACAGTGGTATTATCAACTTCTTTTACTCTAAATATAAAGTTGTATTAATATTAATAAAATTAATAGTTGTTTTATGGTGACAACTCCTAAAATGAGGATTAGAGAAAAATAACCTCTATAAAAGTTACAACTATATTAAAATTTCAATGGAAATATTATTTCCAAAATAGTCTTTGAATCTTGAGCCAATGAGCAAAATATACATTGAAATCTGTATAGCAGTTATTAAATTTTTATTTTCAAGCTGAACTGACATGTTCTTTATGAATAAAATTTTCAAGAGATTTTGTGTGCTATGGTCCACTAAACATGGGGAAAACCTCAAGCAAGAATGACATTACTTTTTATGAATATTAACATAAATTAAAGTTCTTATTCCTCACTTGAGAGCAAACCAGAGATTTCTTCTTAGAAAAAATATACTGTGGATGGCATTAAATATTTGTGCTTATATTTTACTCACCAAAACTCACTGAGGATTTGTTACAGGATTCACATACTCCTGAAAGGGAATATAGACCTTCTTAAAGATACATTTGTAAAATATAAGAATAGGTGAAACAGTTGGAGAAAAAAATGATTGAATAGACAAGTATGACAGATCATATCCAGAACATATCCATATGACAGAACATCCACTGATATTATTAATACAAATGATTATTTACAGAATGATCTTGTTGGCTGAGAGGTGAGAACAACCTAGTCTTGCTGGCAGGAGTCCAGTCCACAGCGATCTTGATGCTGACCTTCACTCTGGAACGCCATTCCTCTCTGGAAGAGCTGCTCTTTTTTTGGTCGGACTCCAGTGTCCTCTCCATCCACCAAGTACGTTTTCAAAGATTTCTCAACTTTAATCCCTGTAACACTCTGTGTGAATGAGCCTTGAATGGAATACTTCCCCAAGGTCAAATACAACAAAAAAATCTATGACTTAAATGAATCCAAATCTAGTTTACTCTTATTTCAGCTTATTTTTCCTTAAAAAAAAAAAAAAAAAGCATTACCAGGTTGTCTGACAGTACCAGAGGCAGCAAATGAGGGTAAACCATTTTCCGACAGGCGAAATTGGTCTGCTGCAGAAAACAGGCAGAGCTGTAATTTCTCCCGCTGTACACTTAGGAGGTAAGTCAAGCCCATGTCACAGAACAAAAGAAGCAAGCAGAGTCCTTTCTGCGCTCAGTCCCTTTCCGCTGGGTCCAAATGTGAACAAATGATTTTGGCTTGTGAGGAGGTTGGCTATAAAAACTAAATAGCCCACATCTTCCTGACTTGAATTTAGCTTTAAGTTAGATTTTAGTTGGAACAGGAAAAAAATATATATATATATATATATATGTTGTTTTTCAGTACCTACATTTGGTAATATTGAACATAATTACAAATCAGTTGGCAAAGAGGTAGAGGAGGAAGGTGATCAGTGGAAGAGGGAGAATGAGAAGAAGTTTTATTGACCAGGTGATGGACCAGGATAGATTAATAGAGACAATCAATGTGTTCAGACAGTAAAACTGAAAAAAAAAAAAGGGTTTCTGTTTTAATTTCTGAGTCCTTTAGTCTTCTTGAAAGTACATAGGAAGCTATGGTTTAGCACACATGTATAGCTTATCTTCAAAATGGCTCAAATTTTATTTTATTTTTTTTGTGGTTCCAAGCTGAGAAATCCCAACTTCTCACTTTTGCAGGGTGGGGTACAACCAAGGTCGCAAAACATAAACCTGATCATTGTGGTTGATCAGAACTCAGAGACACCCATTTATTTATCTGCTCAAGCTTGTATTGATCTAAATAATATTTCACAAGTATCTGTTGTATATAGGCACTAAATATAAACCAGTGACAAAAATCAGGCAAAGTATGCTTTCATGGAACATACAGTCTTTTGAATAATAAAAATGCACTTAAATTTTAATGCATATAGTTATGTCTTATGAGAAGAAGAAGCATGATTTTAAAATATAGAGTAAGAAAATAAAAATCTGTTTTAGAATTTTGTAATGGGCAGCCTGAATCTTCTAGTTCCGATCTAGAAACTAAATGGAAGGAGGGAGAGGAGTACCTGAAGGCTATTGGAATAACATCTGCAGCAAAAAGAACTACAGCCTTGAAGACAGAACCCCAGACAGGATGAGCCTGGCTAACTCCTCGGGACATCACCTGGAGAGGACCATGAAATGTGAGTACAAGATACTAAGACATAAGAAAAATGCCCTGAGTTCTAATTTTACTAGAACTACCAAGTATACACTACATACAACTACTATACACACACACACACAATATATATATATACTGCGTTTCAACTGAAAAGGCTCTTCACAGAAATATGTCATGTTCTAACAGTAATCAGGGGTTGTACGCTTATGCAGAACAAACTGGGCTCAAATGGTAAAATGATAAATTCTACCAAAATAGTTATATACTTAAAAATTTTATAATGGCTTCACTGAATTTCACCTCTTTAGAAGAATATTAAATCCAATTAAATTGTATTTATGTGAATTGAATACAGCTGGATTTTTAGCAATTCCTACATAGATCCAGTGCTTTCCTTTTTAAGTACACCATTTTTCAAATTCTGAAAGAGTAAATCATGACCTTAATTGTAGATCTTACTTTGAATTTCAGCTTCACAAAAATTATTAAATATTTGTTGGAATTCATATTGTGAAATCTTATAAAATGTTACATCTATTATGATTCAGCTTCTTATAATAGAAACCTGATGTTTCAATGTTGTTTAAATTAAATATATTCACACTCAGTAAAAAGTGCCAATGTGAGGTGTCCAACTTGATGAATTTTGACAGATGTGTGTAACCACCGATAAAATTTCCATTCCTTAAAAAGTTCTTTAAAATCTCCTTTACAATCAATCTTGATAAGCTTTCCATCACTGAAACTTAGTCCTGCTTATTCTAGAATTTATTAGAACTGGAATCATTCCTGTAAATATTTGATTATATAATCTCAGACCCTATAACTTACAACATATTAGCATTGCTGCATGCAGTGTTCATTCCTAAATAGTTCACATGGCTGACTAGACCAACACAGGAACTGGGATACTGGCCTTCCACATAGTCAGAAATCCCCATATAACTTAGAGCTGGCCTTCAGCAACCCTGGTTCCACATCCATGGATTCAACCAGCTGCAGACTGTGTAATACTGTAGTACATATCCAGTGAAACAAACATGGATCCACGCAATTCAAACCATGTTGTTGAAGGGTCAGCTATTGATCATGTGTGACCCATGTGTGACTTAATTAGTTTATCCATTCACCAATGAAAACATTTTAAGTTCAGGTTTGAGATTTAATTAATGAATTAAATAGCTACAAATACATATGAACAACTCATCTGTTCTAATTCCTCTTGAATAAATATTGTGGGAGTGGAAGAACTGCATTGTATGACATATACATATTTCACTTCATAAGTAACTGTTCCATGGTAGAAATGTGTTAGAATTCTAATTGTTCCAAATCCCTACCAATGATTAGTAGTAAGTCTATATTGATAACTTAATCTATTATGACAGGGATGCAGCTGAATCTCATTATGTGTTTTTATCAGTGTAAATTTTATACATTTTGACATGTTCAGACCCATGAAACTATCACTGCAATAAGATACAATGCATAACCCATCACTTCCATAATTTCTTGTGTAATTTGTTTGTCCTATACCTCTCTACTCATCTTGTCTCTTCCCAGGAAAAAAAATTCTGTCAATTTATTGTACATTTCCTTGAATTTTTAATAAGTGGAATCATACAGCATATATGCTTTTCTTGGTATGGTATATTTCATTCAATATTACTTTGGCATGGGTACTTTGGTATGGGTACATCACAATCTGTTTAATCATTTACCTATTGATAGACATTTGTACTGTTATAATAAAGTTGCTTTGAACATTTCTGTAGAAGTTTTATGTTTATACATGCTTTTGTTTCTCTTGGAATGACTGACTCATAAGGTAGGTATATGTTTAATGTTTTAAGAAACTGCTAAAATTTTTTTGCAAATGGTTGTATCATTTTACCCTCCCAAAACAGTATATGAGTTTCAGTTGTTTCCCATCCTATCCAAAACTTGGTATGATTTGTCTTTTTAGTCTGTGTTATTGTAATGTGTGTGGTACATTATGTATATTATAATGTATATGGAATTGTGATTTGCATTCTCAGAGTCAAATGCTATCGAGTACTATTTAATATGCTTCTTGGCCTATAGATGTCTTTTTAGAATTATCCAAATGTTTTGCCTATTTTTAATTGAGGTATTTGTCTTTATTATTGATATATATGTGTGTATATATATGTGTGTGTGTGTGTATATATATATATATATATATAAACATATACTGTTAATCCTTAAAAAGCATAGGTTTGAAATGCAGGGGTCAACTTAAACATGTTTTTTTTCCAATAGTAAATACAGTGGTACCACAATCCTCAGTTGAGTAAAATTGTGAACAGAAAGGAATTGTGTATCTGAAGGACCAACAGTAAGTTACAGAAAAATTTTCAAGGGCAATCTGTAAATAGTTCCCGATGCATGTTCTTACTGAGTTGTATGTTTTACAAATAATTTATTCGAGCCTTTTAAGTTTTTAAGTGTCTCTGGAAAATCAAGTATTGACTTCTGATTGTTTTATTAATAACTTATGTGTCATTTTTAAGAAATCTTTGCCTGACATAAGTTCACTAAATTCTATTTTCTAGAAACTTTATAGTTATTGTACTTACATTTATTTAGGGATCAGATACACTTTAAGGTAACTATTGTTTATGATGTAAGGTAACACCTGAAATTCATTTTTTGTCATGTGTTGAGAATATGTATATAATATTGAATATATACAAACTTTAACCATTAAGTAATCTTTGCAGTACTGTAGCTTGAAAATATCTTTACCAGGCAGTCTTAAGTATTTCCACTTAGTTTTTTGTTTTCAAAATTTGTTGGACTTTCTTCTAGGATCTAGGGATTTATACTTTTAATCAAATTAGGGGAAAATGTTGACAATTATTTCTTAATACCCCCCTTCTATGTAAGAACATTAGCCTATCTAAGGCTGTCTAAGAGTTCATTGATTCTTGGTTCTCCTTTACTATCTCCTTTGACAGATTCTGTTAAGACATTATCAGGTTCACAAGCATTTTGTTATGTTCAGTTCAGTTAATTTGCTTAGTCATGCCCGACTCTTTGCGACCCCATGGACTGCAGCACGTCAGCCTTCCCTGACCATCACCAACTCCCAGACCTTACTCAAATTCATGTCCATCAAGTCTGTGATGCCATCCAACCATCTCATACTCTGTTGTTCCCTTCCCCTCCTGCCTTCAGTCTTTCCCAACAACAGGGTCTTTTCCAATGAGTTAGTTCTTCACATCAGGTGGCCAAAGTATTGGAGTTTCAGCTTCAGCATCAGTCCTTCCAATGAATATTCAGGACTGATTTCCTTTATGATAGACTGGTTGGATCTCCTTGCAGTCCAAGGGACTCTCAAGAGTCTTCTCCAACACCACAGTTCAAAAGCATCATTTCTGTGGCGCTCAGCTTTCTTTATAGTCCAACTCTCACATCCATACATGACCACTGGAAAAACCATAGCCTTGACTAGACAGACCTCTGTTGGCAAAGTAATGTCTGCATTTTAATATGCTAAGTTGGTCATAGCTTTTCTTCCAAGGAGCAAGACTCTTCATTTCCTGGCTGCCGTCAACATCTGCAGTGATTTTGGTGCCTAAGAAAATAAAGTCTCTCATTGTTTCCATTGTTTCCTCATCTATTTGCCATGAAGTGATGGGACTGGATGGCATTATCTTAGTTTTTTGAGTGTTGAGTTTTAAGCCAGCTTTTTCACTCTCCTCTTTCACTTTCATTAAGGGGCTCATTAGTTCCTCTTCACTTTCTACCATAAGGGTGGTGTCATCTGCGTATCTGAGATTATTGATATCTCTCCCGGCAGTCTTGATTCCAGCTTGTGCTTCATCCAGCCCAGCGTTTTTCATGATGTACTGTGCATACAAGTTAAGTAAACAGAGTGACAATATACAGCTTTGACGTACTGCTTTTCAAATTTGGAACCAGTCTGTTGTTCCATGTCTGGTTCTAACTGTTGCTTCTTGACCTGCATACAGATTTCTCAGGAGGCAGGTAAGGCGGTCTGGTATTCCCATCTCTTGAAGAATTTTCCAAGTTTCTTTTGATCTACAGAATCAAATGCTTTGGTGTAATCAATAAAGAAGGAGTAGATGTTATTCTGGAGCTCTCTTGCTTTTTCAGTGATCCAATGGATATTGGCAATTTGATCTCTGGTTCCTCTGCCTTTTCTAAATCCAGCTTGAACATCTGGAAGTTTTTGGTTCGTGCACTGTTGAAGCCTAGCTGGGAAAATTTTGAGCATTACTTTACTAGCATGTGAGATGAGTGCAATTGTGTGGTAGTCTGAACATTCTTTGGCATTGTTTTTCTTTGGGATTGGAATGAAAGCTGAGCTTTTCCAGTCCTGTGGCCACTGCCGAGTTTTCCAAATTTGCTGGCATATTGAGCGCAGCACTTTCACAGCATCATCTTTTAGGATTTGAAATAGCTCAACTGGAATTCCATCACCTCCACTAGCTTTGTTTGTAGTGATTCTTCCTAAGGCCCACTTGACTTCACATTCCAGGATGTCAGGCTCTAGGTAAGTGATCATACCGTCATGGTATGTGGTTCATGAAGATCTTTTTTGTATAGTTCTTCTATGTATTCTTGCCACCTCTTCTTAATATTTTCTGCTTCTGTTAGGTCCATAGCATTTCTGTCCTTTATTGTGCCCATCTTTGCATGAAATGTTCCCTTGGTATCTCTGATTTTCTTGAAGAGATCTTTAGTCTTTCCCATTCTGTTGTTTTCCTCTATTTCTTTGCACTGATAACTGAGGAAGGCTTTCTTATCTCTCCTTGCTGTTCTTTGGAACTCTGCATTCAAATGGGTATATCTTTCCTTTTCTCCTTTGCCTCTAGCTTCTCTTCTTTACTCAGCAATTTGTAAGGCCTCCTGAGATGACCATTTTGCCTTTTTGCATTTCTTTTTCTTGGGGATGGTCTTGATCACTGCCTCCTGCACAATGCCATGAACCTCCATCCATATTTCTCCAGACACTCTATCAGATCTAATCCCTTGAATCTATTTGTCACTTCCACTCTATAATTGTAATGGATTTTATTTAGGTCATACCTGAATGGTCTGGTGGTTTTCCCTATTTTCTTTGATTTAAGTCTGAATTTGCCAATAAGGAGTTCATGATGAGCCACAGTTAGCTCCTGGTCTTGTTTTTGCTGACTGCATAGAGCTTCTCCATCTTTGGCTGCAAAGAATATAACCAATCTGATTTTGGTATTGACCATCTGGTGATGTCCATGTATAGTATCTTCTCTTGTGTTGTTAGAAGAGGGTGTTTGCTATGACCAGTGTGTTCTCTTGGCAAAACTCTGTTAGCCTTTTCCCTGCTTCATTTTGTACTCCAAGGCCAAATTTGCCTGTTACTCTAGGTATCTTTTGACTTCCTACTTTTGCATTCCAGTCCCATATGATGAAAAGTACATCTTTTTTATTTTTTTGGTGTTAGTTCTAGAAGCTCTTGTAGATCTTCATGTGAAAAAGTGAAGTCGCTCAGTCGTGTCCGGTCTTCATAGAACCGGTCAATTTAAGCTTCTTCAGCATTCCTTTTTGGGGCATAGACTTGCATTACTGTAATACTGAATGGTTTGCCTTGGAAACAAACAGAGATCATTCTGTTATTTTTGAGGCTGCACCCAAGCACTGCATTTAGACTCTTTTGTTGACCACGTGGGCTACTCCATTTCTTCTAAGGGATTCTTGCCCACAGCAGTAGATAGGAGTAGTGACCCCACAAGATTTGCCGTGGGAGTGTTCAGGAGTCTCCAGTGGAGGTGTGGGTCGGCGGTGGCCTGCTGCAGGGTCAGGGGCACTGAGTGTGGCAGTGTCTGCAAGGGACCTTTTGAAGGAGGTTGTCATCACCCTCATCACCTCCAGCATAGTTTGGTCTCAGGTAAAACAACAGGGAGGGAACACAGCCCCACCCATCAACAGAAAATTGGATTAAAGATTTACTGAGCATGGCTCTGCCCATCTGAACAAGATCCAGTTTCCCCACAGTCAGTCTCTCCCATCAGGAAGCTTCCATAAGCCTCTTGTCCTTATCCATCAGAGGGTGGACAGAATGAACACCACAATCACAGAAAACTAATCAAACTGATCACATGGACCACAGCCTTATTCTACTCAATGAAACTATGAGCCATGCAGTGTAGGGCCACCCTAGATGGGCAGGTCATGGTGGGGGGTTCTGACAAAACATGTTCCACTGGAGAAGGGAATGGCAAACTACTTCAGTATTCTTGACTTGAGAACCCCATGAACAGTATGAAAAGGCAAAAAGATGGGACACTGAGAGATGAACTCCCCAGGTTGGTAGGTGCCCACTGGAGAGCAGTGGAGAGAGAACTCCAGAAAGAATGAAGGGATGGAGCCAAAGCAAAAACACCACCCGATTGTGGATATGACTGGTGATGGAAGTAAAGTCTGATGCTATAAGGGCTTCCCTCACAGCTCAGTTGGTAAAGAATCTGCCTGCCATGCAGGAGACCAGGTATGATTCCTGGGTCGGGAAGATCCACTGGAGAAGGCATAGGCTACCCACTCCAGTATTCTTGGGCTTCCCTTGTGGCTCAGCTGGTAAAGAATCCACCTGCAAATTGGGAGACCTGGGTTCAATCCCTGGGTTGGGAAGATCCCCTGAAGAAGGGAAAGGCTACCCACTCCAGTATTCTGGCCTGGAGAATTGCATGAACTATACAGTCCATGGGGTCGCAAAGAGTCAGACATGACTGAGTGACTTTCACTGCCACTATCCAATGCTATAAAGAGCAATACTGCATAGGAACCGGGAATGTTAGGTCCATGAATCAAGGCAAATTGGAAGTGGTCAAACAGGAGATGGCAAGAGTGAAAGTCAACATTTTAGGAATCAGTAGTGAACTAAAATGGACTGGAATGGGTGAATTTAATTCACATGACCATTGTATCTACTACTGTGGGCAAGAATCCCTTAGAAGAAATGGAGTAGCCATCATAGTCAACAAGAGTCTGAAATGCAGTACTTGGGTGCAATCTCAAAAATGACAGAATGATCTCTGTTCGTTTCCAAGGCAAACCATTCAACTTTATTATGTAGTCTGCTGTTAATCCTATCTGGTGGATATGTCATCTCAGGCATTATAGTTTATACCTTTAAAAAGTATATAGTTTATACTTTTATACCTTTAAAAGTTGAACTTATGTGTTTGTATATATTTCAATATTTGTAAAAAAAAAAAAATGTCATTCCTCTACCATCTTGAGCATATGAAAAGTTGTTATAACACTATAATGTTTTTTAAATATTAATTCTACCTATGTCAATTTAGTCTGTTTCTCTTGATTGAGTTTTCTTTTCATTATAGGCAGCATTTCCCTGCTTCTTTACATGTTTGATAATATATTTCATGTCAGACCTTATGAATTTCAATATTCCTGGATGTGTTTACATTTCTATAGATAGTCTTCATCTGTGTACTGTGAGACTGTTAAGTAACTTTAAAACAGCTCTCATAAGATATTTAATTTATTGGCATAAAGTCTTTTATTACCTCTAAGATGATTATTGATATCCTTTTGTATTCTGTGAATTTTCTGTTTTTCTCTTGATTTCTTGTTTTAGCAATTTAATAATCTGTGTGTGTGTGGGGGTGTGTGTGTGTGTGTGTGTAACTAGTACTTAAACATTCTTCCCTAAGCATCCTCTATACTCTGTCACTGTTATATGGTACCACAAATGCCTCTCCCTTCTAGGGAACAAGAGAAACTCTTATTGTTGGAGAAAAAGATGTGCAGCATGAAGTCTATTTAGACTTTCTCATTCTTACTTTACATATGACTTATCATATTTTTCTCTTCATTTGAGCAAGGTTTGCAGTTTTAAACATTTTTCATTGAAATTAAAATTAACTATGTAAAATATCCATAAGTTTCAGGTGTTCTATATAAAGATTTTACATTTGCATAGACTGTGAAATGATAAGCACAATACATGTTAATATTTAATGTTTACCATATTCCTTATGCTATTGCATCACTGTTACTATTTATTATGTATTAGAGGTTAAGATCACTTAATCCCCTTCACCTTTTTCACCTATCTCCCAACTCTCTCCCTTCTGGCAACTTACTCATTTGTTCTCTGCATTTGTCTTATTTTTCAAATTCCACAAATAAATGAGATCATGTGGTATTTGTTTGTCTTTCCATTTCTGAATTTTTTTTCACTTAGAAATATGCTGTATAGATCTAGTGATGTTCCAAATGGCAAGATTTCATTTTTAATGGCTAATATTCCATTGTATATGTATGCTGCATCTTTAGTCATTCAACTATCAAAGTTGCCTCAGTATCTTGGCTATTACAAACAATGTGGAAATGAACACTGGTATGTATATATCTTTTCAAATTAGTGCTTGTTTGGGTAAATGCTTAAGTGAAATTGTTGGATTATATTTAATATCTTGCCGTTCTATTTTTAATATCTTGAGGAGCCTTTATACTGTTTTCTGTAGTGACCACATCAATTACAAATCAGAACAACAGTGCATGGGTGTGTCCTTTTCTCCATGCTCTTGCCCATACTTGTTATTTGTGGTCCTCTTAATGAAACCATCCTGACAGGTATAAAGTGGTACCTATTTGTGATTATGATTTGCATTTCCCTTATGATTTCTTATTTTGAGCATCTTTTCATGTATCTGGTAGCCATCTGTGCATCTTCTTTGGAGAAATGTCTGTTCACGTCCTCTGGGTATTTTTAATCATTTTTTTTTAATGTTGAGGTATCTATTCTGCTTATATTTTGAATATTAACCTCTTATTGTATATGTTGTTTACAACATATCCCATTCAGTAGGCTTCCTTTTTTCCTTTTTTAATTAATTAATTTTTAATTAGAGAATAATTGCTTTACAATACTGTGTTGATTCTGCCACATATCAACATGAATCAGCCATAGGTATATGTATGTCCTCTTTCTCTTGAACCTCCCTCCATGGACCACCCCATCCTGCCACTCTAGGTTGTCACAGAGGTTTTGTTGTTTTTTTGATGATATTTGTTGTTGTTGTTGTGTGAAAGCCTTTCAGTTTGTTATTTTCCCATTTATTTTTGTTTTTGTTTCCTGCCTGAGGAGACCTGTGGTTGTTATTGTTGAGTTGCTCAGTCATGTCCAACTCTTTGCCACCCCACCGATTGCAGCACGCCAGGCTTCCGTGTCCATCACCATCTCCTGGAGTTTGCTCAAACTCATGTGCATTGAGTGAGTTTGCCATCCAACCATCTCATCCTCTGTCCTTGCCTTCTTCTCCTGCCTTCAGTCTTTCTCAGGATCAGCATCTTTTCCAGTGAGTTAGTTCTTTGCATCAGGTGGCCAAAGTATTGGAGCTTCAGCATCGGTCTCTCCAATGAATATTCAGGATTGGTTTCCTTTTAGGATTGAGAGATTTATCTCCTTGCAGTCTAAGGGACTCTCAAGAGTCTTCTGCAACACCACAGTTCCAAACATCAATTCTTTGGTATTCAGCCTTCTTTATGGTCCAGATCTCACATCCATACATGACACTGGAAAAACCGTAGCTTTGACTAGATGGACCTGTCATCAAAATAGTATCTCTGCCTTTTAATATGCTGTCTAGATTTGTCATCGCTTTTCTTCCAAGGAGCAACTGTCTTTTAATTTCATGGCTGCAGTCAATGTCTGCAGTGATTTTGGAACCCAAGAAAATAAAGTCTGTCACTGTTTCCATTGTTTCCCCATCTGTTTGCCATGAAGTGATGGGACTGGATGCCATGATCTTTGTTTTTGGAATGTTGACTATTAAGCCAGCTTTTTCACTAATCTTTTTCACCTTCACAAAGAGGCTCTTGAGTTACTCTTTGCTTTCTCCCATTAGGGTCCTGTCATTTGCATACCTGAGATCATTGGTATTTCCTCTGGAAATCTTGATTCCAACTTGTGTGTCATCCATCCTGGCATTTTGCATGATGTACTCTGCATTTAAGTTAAATAAGCAGGGTAACAATATACAGCCTTGACATACTGCTTTTCCTATTTGGATCCAGTCTGTTGTTCCATGTCCAGTTCTAACTCTTGCTTCCTGACCTACATACAGGTTTCTCGGGTGGCAGGTAGGGTGGTCTGGCATTTGCATCTCTCAAAAATTTCCCACAGTTTGTTGTGATACACACAGTCAAAGGCTTTAGAGCAGTCAGTGAAGCAGAAGAGATGTTTCTCTGGAACTCTCTTGCTTTTTCTATGACCCAACAGATGTTGGCAATTTGATCTCTGGTTTTTCTGCCCTTTCTACATTCAGCTTGAACATCTGGAAGTTCTCAGTTTATGTACTGAAGACTAACTTGAAGAATTTTTAGCATTACTTTACTAGCATGTGAAATGAGAGTAATTGTCTGGTAGTTTGAACATTCTTCAGGATTGGAATGAAAGCTGATCTTTTCCAGTCCTGTATAACACTGCTGAGTTTCCCAAATTTGCTGGCATAGTAAGTGCAGCACTTTCACAGCACCATCTTTTAGGATTTGAAATAGCTCAGCTGGAATTCCATCACTTCCACTAGCTTTGTTCATAATGGTGCTTCCTAAGGCTCACCTGACTTGGCACTCCAGGATATCTGGCTCTAGGTGAGTGATCACACCATCATTGTTATCTAGGTCTTTAAGATCTTTTTTGTATAGTTCTTCTGTGTATTCTTGCCACCTCTTCTTAATATCTTCTGCTTCTGTTGGGTCCATGCTATTTCTGTCCTTTATTGTGCCCATCTTTACATGAAATGTTCCTTTGGTATCTCTAATTTTCTTGAAGAGATCTCTAGTCTTTCCTATTCTATTTTTTTTCTTCTCTTTCTTTGCACAGATCACCAAGGAAGGCATTCTTATCTCGCCTTGCTATCCTTTGAAACTGTGGATTTAAATGGGTATATCTTTCCTTTTCTCCTTTGCCTTTTGCTTTTCTTCTTTTCTCAGCTATTCGTAAGGTCTCCTCAGACAACTATTTTGCCTTTTTGCATTTCTTTTTCTTGAGGATGGTTTTGATCACTACCTCCTGTACAATGTTGAAATTCCATCCATAGTTCTTCAAGCACTCTATCAGATCTAATCCTTGGATCTATTTGTCACTTTCACTGTTTAATCATAAAGGATTGATTTAGGTCATTCCTGAAGGGTCTAGTGACTTTTCCTAGTTTTTTCAATTTATATCTAAATTTGGCAACAAGGAGTTCATGATCTGAACCACAATCAGCTCCTGGTCTTATTTTTGCTGACTGTATAGAGCTTCTCCATCTTTGGCTGCAAAGAATATAATCAGTCTGATTTCAGTGTTGACCATCTGGTGATGTCCATGTGTAGAATCATCTCGTGTTGTTGGAAGAGGATGTTTGCTGTGACCTGACTCTTCTAGAAAAACTCTGTTAGTCTTTGCACTGCTGCATTTTGCATTCCAGTGCCAAACTTGCTGGTTACTCCAGGTGTTTCTTGACTTCCTACTTTTGCATTCCATTCCCGTATGATGAAAAAGACATCTTTCTTTTGGTGTTAGTTCTAGAAGGTCTTGTACGTCTTCATAGAACTGTTCATCTTCAGCCTCTTCTGCATTAGTAGTTAGGGCATAGACTTGGATCACTGTGATATTGAATGATATGCCTTGAAAACGAACAGAGATCATTCTGTCATTTTTGAGACTGCACCCAAGTACTGCCTTTCAGACTCTTTTGATAACTATGAGAACTACTCCATTTCTTCTTAGGGATTCTTGCCACAGTAGTAGATATAATGGTTATCTAAATTATATTTGCCCATTCTGGTCTATTTTGGTTCATTGGTTCATTGAAATGTCGATATTCACTCTTGCCATCTGCTGTTTGACCACTTCCAGTTTACCTTGTCATGGACCCGACGTTCCAGGTTCCTCTGCACTGTTGTTCTTACAGCATCGGACTCTGCTTTCATACCAGGCACATCCACAATGGGGCGTTGTTTCCACTTTGGCTCAGCCTCTTCATTCCTTCTGGAGCTATTTCTCCGCTGTTCTCCAGTAGCATATTGGGCACGTACCAACCTGGGGAGTTCATCATTCAGTGTCATATCTTTTTGCCTTTTCATACTGTTCGTAGAGTTCTCAAGGAAAGATGCTGAAGAGCCATTCCCTTCTCCAGTGGACCACATTCTGTCAGAACTCTCCACCATAAGCTGTCCATGTTGGGTGGCCCTACATGGCATGGCTCATAGTTTCATTGAGTTAGGCAAGGCTGTGATCCATGTGATTAGTTTTCTGTGATTGTGGTTTTCATTCTGTCTGCCCTCTGAGTCATAACCTATATATATGTATGTATGTATGTATGTATTGGTGATGTCGAAGAGCTTACTGCCCATATTTTCTTCTCAGAGTTTTAAGCTTTAAAGTGTTTTATTCTTTAATCCATTTTGAGTTCATTTTTGTATATTTTGTGAAAAAGAAGTCCAGTGGGATTGTTTTCCTTGTAGCTGTCCAGTTATTCCAACACTATTTATTGAGGAGACTATCTTTTCCCCACTGAATATTCTTTCCTCCCTTGCTGAATCGTCTGTGTAAGCATGGAATCTTTCCAGACTCTCTGCTCCATTCCATTGATTCATGTGTCCTGCCATCACTGTATGGTTTAATGACTGTAGCTGTGCAGGATAGTTTGAAATTTGGGGCCTGATACCCCAGCTCTGCTTTTCTTTCTCAGATTGTTTAGGCTATTTGAGATGTTCTGTGCTTCCATACAAGATGTAGGATTATTGCCTTTAGTTTTGTGAAAAATGCCATGAATTGACTCTGTAGAGATCCTGGGCCATTTTAACAATACTACTTACTGCAATACGTATCTTCCCCATTTGTAGCATCTTCCAATTTTTTCATCAGGGGCTTATACTTTTCTCAGTATGGTTCATTCATACACTTGGTTAGATTTATTCTGAGGTATTTTGTTCTTTTAGATGCAATTATACTTTCTAAAATTTTCTCTGATAGTTCATCAGTGGTATACAGAAATGCATAGACTTCTATATATTAATTATGCTTTCTGAAATTTTCCTGAATTCATTTATTCTGACAGCTTTTTGTGGCACCTTTAGGATTTTCTACATATAGTTATTATGTCATCCACAAATAATGATAGTTTTACTTCTTCCCTGCTAAGCTGAATGCCTTTTCTTGTCTGTTGCTGTGGCTAGGACTTCCTATGCCATGTTGAATAGAAGGAATGAGAGTTGGTATTCTTGTCTTGAGTCTGATTTTGGAGGAAATACTTCCTGCTTTTCATCAGTAAGATAATAAGTATAGGTGTGTCATAAATAGCGTTTGTTGAGATATGTTCCCTCTATTCCTAAATTTTAGTTGTTTTCATGAATGAGTGTTGAATTTTGTCAAAAACTCTTTCTAAATCTATTGAGGTGATCATATAATTTTCATTTTTCAATGTGTTAATATAGTATGTCATGCACTGAATTGTTTTGTGGATATTGAACAGTTCTTGCATCCATAGGATAAATCCCAGTTACTCATGGTGTATGATAATTTTAATGCATTACTGAATTTGGCTTGCTAATATTTTGTTGAGGACTTTTGCATCTATGTTTGCCAGTGATACTGGCCTGTAATTTTTTTGATGGCATCTTTGTATTGTTTTGTTATCATGGTGATGCTGACCTTGTAGGATGAGCTCAAAAGCATTCCTTCCTCTGCAGTTTTTTGGAATAGTTTGAGAAGGATAGTTAACTCTTCTTTATATGTTTGGTTAAAATCTTTTGTGATGAATCTGGTCCTGGACTTTTGTTGGAGGCTTTCGATGACTGATTCAATTTCATTACTTATAACTGGTATGTTCATATATTTTATTTCTTCCTGATTTGGTCTTAGGAGATTGTACATTTCTAGGAATTTATCCATTTTCTCTAGATTGTCCATTTTATTGGCATATAATTGTTCATAGTAATTTCTAATAACCCTTTGTATTTCTGTGGTGTTGGTATAACTTCTCTTTCATTTCTGACTTTATGTATCTGGGTCCTTTTTTGCTCTTGATGACTAAACTAGATGTTCTAGATGAAGATTTATCAATTTTATTTTTTTAAGAAAACAGCTCCTAGTTCCATTGATCTTTTCTATTTTTTTAGTGTCTATTTCATTTATTTCTGCTCTGATCTTACGAATTATTTCTTTCTATAACTTTGGGTTTTGTTTATTCTTCTAGTTCCCTTAGCAGTAAGGTTAGATTACTTTGAGATTTTTATTATTTCCTGAAGTAGGTTTGAAGTGCAATAAATTTCCTCTTAGAATTCCATTTGCTAAATCCCATGCATTTTGGATCATTGTGTTTTCATTATTATCTATATCTAGGTATTTTTTATTCTATCTTTAATTTCTTTACCCACAGTTTTTTTTTTTTTTTTTAGCAGCATATTGTTTAAACTCCACATGACTGTATTATTGCAGTTTTTCTTGTATTTGATCTAGTCTCATAACACTGTGGTCAGAAAAGATGCTTAATTCGATTCCAGGCTTCTTAAATGGACTGAGACTTGTTTTGTATCTGATACCCTGGCAAATATCGCATGTGCACTTAAAAATAATGTGTAGTGTGCTGTTATGTAGTGAAATATTATTAAGTTTATCTGGTGTAATGTATGTGAGGCTAGATCCTTCTTATTTTCTATTAGGATGATTCATCCATTGATGTAAGTGGAGGTATTAATATACCTTTCTATTGATATTATTGTATTACTATCAGTATCTTCCTTTACGTCTGCCATATTTATGTATTCAGGTGTTTCTATGTTGAGTACAAAAATATTTGCAATATACAAAAGTATTTACAATATCCTCTTATTGGATTGATCCTTTGTTGTTATGTAATATCCCTCTTTGTTTATCTCTTGTTGCAAGTCTTCATTTTAAAGTGTCTCTTATTTGATGTAAGTATTGCTCCCTGAGCGTGTTTCTTTTTTATTTTTAATTAGAGGACATTGCTCTACAGTATTGTGTTGACCCCTGTTACACATCAACACGAATTAGCCACAGATCTACATATGTCCTCTCCCACCTCCCACCCCATGCCACCCCTGCAGGTCATCAGGGAACACTGATTTGAGCTCCCTGTGTCACTCCAGATTGTCACTTGCTAGTCGTTTTACACAGGTGACGTACCTGTTTCCATGCATTCCCTCAATTAGTCCCACTCTCTCCTTCTGCCACTGCTTGCTTCTGTTTCCATTTTTCCCATTTTCAGTCTGTGCGTGCTTTAGATCTGAAGCAAGTGTCTTACAGGTAGCATACATATGGGTCATTGTTTTAAATCTATTTTAATAGACGTTTTAAAAAATTAATTCTATTTCTAATAGATTTTTTAAAATCTATTCAGTCACCCTATTTTGTTGATTGGAGCGTTTAGTCTATTTACATTTAAAATAATTATTGATAGGCAATATGTATTTATTGTCATTACAGTTAAAGTAATTACTGATAAGCAGTTGTTTTCTGTTCCTTTCTTTGCCCTCACTTTGTGATTTGATGACTAATTTCAGTGTTTTGTTTGAATCCTAGTCCCTTTTTTTCTATCTATATAGTTTCTGACTGTGATGATCTTAAGACATGTTTAAACTTAAGTGATTCACTTAACAACTCTGCATTCTTATTCTCTCCCTTATGATGTCTTTTCTTATTAAAAAGAACATATTATATTCGAGTATAACTGATTAACAATGTTGTGATAGTTTCTGGTGGACAGCAAAGGGGCTCAGTCACACATATGCATATGTATACTCTCCCCCAAACTCCCCTCCCATCCAAGCTGTCACATTACATTAAGCAGAGTTCCCTATACTATATACAGGAGGTTATCCATTTTAAATATTACAGTGTGTAATATTGATCCCAAACTCCCTATTTTGTTTTGTGTGTTTAATTGCTTATTGTGGCTACAGATGCTTTTACTATTTTTCTCTTTTAGCCTTCCAAATAGTTTTCACAGCTTATGCTGTGAATCTACTAACTTTACTGTGTTTCCCCAAATATAAAATGAGATTTTATATTTGTAACTGTAGTATTTTCTCCTTAGAGAAATGTCTTGAACTTTTTTGTCTAAAACCAGTATGATGTTTCAGAACTCTCTTAGTTCTTGTTTCTCTATAAAAGTCTTTATCTCTTCTTCAAATATGAATGATAGCCTTGACAGAAGAGTATTCTTGGTTTGGTTTTATTTTTTTGTTTTTGCTTTCATCACTTTGAATATATCTTCCAACTCCCTTATGTCCTACAAAATTTTTGCTGAAAACCCAATTCACCACTATATGGGGATTCTCTTGTACATAACTAGTTACTTCTTTCTTGATGTTTTTAATATACTTTTTTTTACCCTTTAATTTTTGCTATTTTATTTTATATTATAGTTGATGTACAATGTTACATGGTAGTTCCCAGTATACATCAATGTGTTAGTTTTAGTTATACATATTCATGTATCCTTTATTTTCAAAGATTCTTTTCCCATATAAGTTATTATAGATTATTGAGTAGAGTTCCCTATGCTATACAGTAGGTCCTGTTGATTATCAATTTTATATATAGCAGTGCTCATATGTTAATCCCAATCTCCTAATTTATCTCCCCCCTCACCTGACCTTTCCTCTTTGGTTACATAAGTTTGGTTTCTATATATGAGTCTATATCTGTTTTGAAAATAAATTCATTTGTATATTTTTTTTAGATTCTACATGTAAGTGATATCATGTGATATTTATCTTTCTCTGACTTCACTCAATAGGACAATCTCAGGCCCATCTATGGTGCTGCTAATGATATTATTTTGTTATTTCTCATTGCTGACTTAAATTCCATTGTATGTATCTACTACATCTTTATCAATTCCTCTGTCAATGGACATTTAGGTTGCTTCCATGTCCTACTGTAAATAGTGCTACAGTGAATATTGGGGTGCATGTATCTTTTAGAATTATGGTTTTCTCCATCTATATGCCCAGAAGTTGGATAGCTGGGTCATATGATAGCTCTACTTTTATCATTTTAAGGATCTCCATTCTGTTATCCATAGTAACTGTATCAATTTATATCCCTACCAACAGTGTAGGAGGGTTCCTTTCTATCTACACCCTCTCCAGCATTTGTTTGTAGACTTTTTGATGTTGGCCATTCTGACCTGTCTTAGATGATACCTTACTGTAGTTTTGACTCAAATCTTTAACAGTTGTGATGTTGAACATCTCTTCATGTGCCTTGTGGCCATCTGTATGTCTTCCCTGGAGAGATGTCTATTTAGGTCCTACAGCCACTTTTAAGTGGGTTGGTTGTCATTGAGCTGTATGAGCTGTTTGAGTATTTTGGTGGTTAATGCATATATGACCTTTATTATTTGGTGATTAATGATATAAAATAAAATTAATTGAGTATTTTGGTGATTAATATTTGCTTCATTTGCAAATATCTTCTCCCATTCTGAGGGTTGTCTTTTGATTCTGTTTATGGTTTCCTTTGCTGTACAGAAGATTATAAATTTAATTAGGTCCCACTTGTTTATTTTTATTTTCATTACTCTAGGAGGTGGGTCAAAAAAGATCTTACTCTGATTTATGTCAGAATACTTTCCCTATGTTTTCCTCTAAGAGTTTTATAGTATTTGACCTTACATTTAGGTCTTTAATCCATTTTGAGTTTATTTTTGTTTACGTAGTTAGGGAGTATTCTGATTTCATTCTTTTACATGCAGCTGTCCAGTTTTCTCAGCACCATTTATGAAGAGACTCTTTTCTCCTCCATTGTATATTCTTGCCTCCTTGGTCATAGATTAGATGATCATAGGTGCATGGGTTTATCTCAGGGTTTTCTATCTTGTTCCATTGATCTATATTTCTGTTTGTGTGCCACCACTATCTGTCTTGACTACCGTAGCTTTGTAGTATTGTCTGAGGTCAGGAAGTCTGTATGAAGCTTATTTTCTTCCTTAAGGTCATTTTGGTTATTTAGGGTTTTTGTGTTTTCATACAAATTGTAAAATATTCTGTTCTAATTTTGAGGGTGAAATGCCATTGGGAACTTGATAGGGACTGCACTGAATCTGTAGATTGCTTTTGGTAGTACAGTCATTTTCACAACATTGATTCTTCCAATACAAGAACATGGTATATATCTCCATCTGTTTTTTGTCATCCTTTATTTCTTTCATCAGTATTTTCTGTATTTCTGAGTATAAGTCTTTTGCTTTCTTAGGTAGGTTTATTACCAGGTATTTTTTATATGATCATAAATGGAATTGTTTCCTTAATTTCTCTTTCTGATCTTTCATTGTTAATGTATAGGAATGCAAGAGATTTACTTGTGCTAATTTTGTATCCTGCAGTCTTACTGAATTAATTGATGAGCTCCAGTAGTTTTCTGGAAGCATTTTTAGGATATCCTATGTACAATATCATGTCATATGTAAACAGTGACAGTTTTATTTCTTCTTTCCAATTTGGATTCCTTTATTTTCTTTAATTGTCATGGCTAAAACCTTCAAAACTATGTTGAATAACAGTGGCAAGAGTGGTCATCCTTGTCCTATTCCTAATATTAGAGGGAATATTTTCTGTTTTTCACCATTGAGAATGATGTATGCTGTGGGTTTGTCCTATATGACCTTTATTATATAGAGGTAAGTTCCCTCTATGCCCATTTCTAGAGTGTTTTTATGGGTGTGGAATTTTGTCAAAAGTTTTTTTTTCTGCATCTATTGAGATGCATGTGTAGTCATTCTTCAGTTTGTTAATGTGTATCACCCTGATTGATTTGCAGATATTGAAGAAACCTTGCATCTCTGAGATAAACCCCATGTGATAGTGCTGTAGGATTCTTTTAATGTGTTGTTGGATTCAGTTTGATAGTATTTTGTTGAGGATATCTGCATCTATGTTCATCAGTGATATTGATCTATGATTTTCTTTTTTATGTTTTCTTTGCTGATTTTGGTGTCAGAGTAATGGTGGCCTCCTAGAATGAGCTTGGGAGTGTTTCTTTACCTGCAGCTTTTTTAGAATTGTTTTAGAAGGATATGTGTTAACTCCTCTTATCTAAACGTTTGATTGAATTCACATGTGAAGCTATTTGTCCTAGACTCCTTTGTTGTAGGTTCTTTAGTCACAGTTCCAACTTCAGTACTTGTGATTGGTCTGTTCATGTTTTCTGTTTCTTCCTGGATCAGCCTTAGAAGATTGACTTTCTAGGCATCTATCCATTTCTTAAAGTTGTCCATTTTACTGGCATATAGTTGTTTGTGTTAGTCTCTTACAATCCTTTGTATTTCTGTAAGGTCAGTTGTAACTTCTTTTTCATTTCTAGTTTTATTGACTTGAATTCTCTTTTTTTCTTGATGAGTCTGGCTAAAGGTTTTATCAATTTTATCTTTTTAAAGAACCCAGCTTTTAAAAGTTTCATTGATTTTTAAAAAATTGTAATGTTGTAAATCAGTTATACTCCACATTAGTTTCTGGGGTACAAGTGAATCCCTACATGTATACACACATCCCCTCCGTCTTGGACCTCCCTCACACCCCTCTAGGCCATCACAGAGCGCCGAGCTGAGCTCCTTGTGCTGCTCACTAGCTATCTCTTTCACACCTGGCAGTGGATATATGTCAATACTAATCTCCCAATTCATCCCACCCTCCCTTTGTACCACTGTATCCACATGCCCGTTCTCTATTTCTGCATTTCTGTTCCAGCCCTGTGAAAAGTTCATCTGTACCATGTCTCTAGATTCCACATATATGTGTTAATATGTGATACTTGGTTTTCTCTAACTTACTTCACTCTTGTTCCATCCACGTGTCTACAAATGACCCAATTTTGCTCCTTTTATGGCTGAGTAATATTCTGTTGTACATATGTACCACATCCACTTTATCCATTCATCTGTTGGTGGATATTTAGGTTGGTTCCATGTCCTGGCTATTGTAAATAATGCTGCAGTGAACATTGGGATGCATGTATCTTGTTGTATTATGAGTTACTCAGGCTATATGTGCAGTAGTGGGATTTCTGGGTCATGTGGTAGTTCTTAGTTTTTTAAGGAACTTCCACATGTTTCTCCATAGTGACTTTATCAATTTACATTCCCACAAACAGTGCAGGAGGTTTCCTTTTCTCTACACACTCTAAAGTATTTGTAGAAATTTTTGATGGTGGCCATTCTGACCAGTGTGAGGTGATATAGCTCATTGTAGTTTCAACTTACATTCTCTAATGATTAGTGATGGTGAACATCTTGGTTGATTTCCACCACTTAGACTTCTAGTTCTCTGATCCGTTCCTCGATCACCTAATCTACCATAGATTCCTTCTAGTGCACATTTTATTGGATCAGTTTTTATATCCTTTAGCTCTGTTAAATTTGACTTCATCCTTTCTGCTCCAGAGTTTGTTGAACATAATTATGGTCATTATCTTAAACTTTTATTGGGCAAATTAGTTACCTTTATTTCACTTAGTTCTTCTGGGGTTTTGTCTTATGCCTTCACTTGGAAAATATTCCTCTAATTCTTTGAATTGATTACATTTTAGGTGGCCCAGTTGCATTTCTCAATCTTCCACATAAGGCTACTTCTTGAAGGCCCCTGGACCCAGCAGCACACTCTCCTCTGGGCACCAGAGCTGTATTCTCTACGGCACCCCATGTTGGCTGATAGGTGAAGCTGTTCCCTGGCCCAGTTGGGTGCCAGACCCTGTCTTGTCCTTTTTAACCACTTGTATGTCTTTGGAGAAATCTCTATTTAGGTCTTCTGCTCATTTTTTGATTGGGCTGTTTCTTACTGAGCTGCATGAACTGTTTGTTTATTCTGGAGATTAATCCCTTGTCAGTTGGCTCATTTGCAAATCGTTTCTCCCATTCTGAAAGTTGTCTCTTCATCTTGTTTATGGTTTCCTTTGCTGTGCAGAAGTTTTTAAGTTTATTCAGGTCCCATTTGTTTATTTTTGTTTTTATTTTTATTACTCTAGGAGGTGGGTCAAAAAAGATCTTACTCTGATTTATGTCACAGTATTTTCCCTATGTTTTCCTTGAACAGTTTTATAGTATTTAGTCTTACATTTAGGTCTTTAATCAACTTTGAGTTTATTTTTGCATTAGGGGATGTTCTGAGTTCATCCTTTTACACACAGCTATCCAGTATTCCCAGTACCATTTATTAACGAGACTGTCTTTTCTTCATTGTATTTTCTTGCTTGTCATAGATTAGATGACCATAGGTATGTAGATCACAGGTACATGAGCTTTCTGTCCTATACCATTGAAATACACCTCTGTTTTTATGCTAGTTTCATTGATCTCTGAGTATTCTCTGGGGTGTCCTTGCCCCAATAGTGGGCGACAGTGACCAGTGACCTCAGGCTCTTCAGGAGACACTCCAAACCCTGCAGGTAGATCCGTCCAGGCTTCTCCTGAGTCACTGCTTTGCCCTGGGTCCCATTCCATGAGAAACTGTTTGTGTCCTCTAAGACTGCAGTCTGTTTCCCCAAGTCCTGGGAGCCCCTGCCTTCAAATACCAATGTTCTTGGGCTTTTAATGTCAAACCCCCAGGCTGGGGAGTCTGACATAGGGCTCAGAGTTCCCACTCTTGTTAAGTTTGTCTTCATTCTTTCCACACCAGAGTTTGTTGAACATATTTATGGTTGTTACCTTAAACTTTTTGGGGGTACGTTAGTTATCTTCATTTCACTTAGTGCTTATAAACTTTGGTCTTATGCCTTCATTTGAAAAATGTTCCTAGAATTCTTTGAATTTATTACTACATTTTAGCAGGCCCGGGTGCATTTCCCAGTCTTCAAGAAGTAGCCTCATGTAGGCAGCCCCAGGGCCCAGCAGCACTCTCTCCTTTGGGCCCCAGAGCTGCGTTCTCTGCAGCCCACTTGGGGACGCCCTCTGCTTCCTTCTCCTGGGGCAAGTCTGACCACTGCGGGTTTAGGAGATGAGGCTTTTCCCCGGCCCAGCTGGGTGCTAGGCTCTGCCTTGTGCTGTGGTTGGTGACCCACTGACAGCGGATCCTAGGGCACTTACTGTGCCATCTGGGGTCCCAGGCTGGTAGCAATTTTACAAGTGCATTTCCTTTTCAAAGAAGAAATGTTTGTTTGGGCCACTATTTCTAATGCTTATAGTTTTCTTTTCCATCATTCCATCATTTCTGCTTTTTAATTTCCTTTATTCAGCTTATTCTGAGCTTTAATACTATTTATTTTCTGTGTCTTTTACTGGTGGAAAATTTAACATAATGTGCCAGATATTCAAAATTTAACTTTGTTGGCAATTTAGCATGTTTTTTTTAATCATTTTTGCTTTTACTTAGAATTAGCCTTATGGTACTTTTAGTGTTTCAGTGACAT
This sequence comes from Cervus canadensis, assembly GCF_019320065.1. Taxonomy (NCBI): domain Eukaryota; kingdom Metazoa; phylum Chordata; class Mammalia; order Artiodactyla; family Cervidae; genus Cervus; species Cervus canadensis. The sequence goes on along the minus strand of NC_057416.1, from coordinate 8,343,698 downwards.
GGAAATGCTTCAAATTTATTACTAAGTGAATATTTGCATTTACAAAGCATTGTGATGATTACTAAAGCAATTTAGAAAAGATACGATGCTATGACTGATTTATTGCCATTTACTTGTTAAATGTAGATACAGAGAACACTCTAGTGGTTATCAGAGGGGAGAAGGGAAGTGTAGGTACAAGATAGGAGAAGAGGATTAAGGTGTCCAAACCTCAAGGTATAACACAAATAACATACAACAATGTAATACTGTGCTGCATAGGGAATACAGGCAATATTTTATAGCCATTTTAACTGGAGTATAATCTATAAAAATATTGAATCACTGTGTTGTACACCTAAAATTAACATTGTAAATCCACTGTAAGTGAGCGAGTGAAGTCGCTCAGTTGTGTCCGACTCTTTGCGATCCCATGGACTGTAGCCTACCACACTCCTCTGTCCATGGGATTTTCCAGGCAAGAATACTGGAGTGGGTTGCCATTTCCTTCTCCAAAATCCACTATACTTAAGTATAAAAAATAATTGTCTTAAATTTTATTAATAATCTAAAATGAGAGCACACAGACCTCTAAAGAATATTAACTGTTAAGCTAAATTTTGTTTGCCTCTTTATATAATTAAGCGAATTACATAATTTTAAGTTCTTCACTCTTTAAAACCTTTGTCCTATGACTAAAGAATTTTGAGTGTACATTTTTCATGAGTTAAAACATTGAGAAAATTAAGGCCACAGCCTTTTAGGTCTAATATACTCAGGTAGCCCTTAATAAAATAGATTTAAACATTGCATTTCTTTTAAGTAATAGAAATGAACCCCCAAGAGAAAAGCAACAGAAACTCCAGAAGTACCACATTAGAAAATTGATATGGCCCTAGTATACTCTATATTCTATAAAACCAAATAATAACAAATGAATAAATGATATTAAAACAAACTTTAAGCAGTATTACAAAGACCACTTTAAACTATGAGTGAGGTTGCCTAGATATTAAAACCCGCCTGCCCATTTCATCCTTTTATCTTTGCAGAGATAATTTAGTTCTAAGTCAATATGTCAATGTTTTAACTATTAAAATTTCTAACTAAAAAAAAAATCATTTCATATTTTAAAATACTCTTGGATAATAATAGACTAAATTGGAAACACTAAATACAATAGCACACAGTGAAATAATAAGTATTTTTTTGGACCACACATATTTAATCTGAAATATTTTAATGGATTACCACCTGTATTGTGTAGCATTCTCCCTGCAGTGATGAAATCAATGGATCTTTGATTAGTTGCACAGTAGCAGTCATTTTTGAAAGTGTTTTCCCATCACCATCACATTACTAGATATAAACATACATTGACTATTCTCAAAATAATTTTGTTAAGACACAGTTAATGCTAAACTGAACAAACCAGACACAACAGTCAGTAGTAACTCAGATTATGAACTTTGATGTCAACAGTCTTCTCTTCAAGCTCCAGCTCTAAAGATACCCAACTTGAGTCATATAGTTCATATTTCATTTTACTTATTTGTGAATGGGGATAAGAGGAATACCTGCCTCAGTTATTACGAGAATTAAATAAAGCCATTTTTGTCACAGTATTTGATACCTTAGAGATATTCAATAGATGCCATAAAACATTGTTAAATAATTATTAATAGAAAGTAAATTGATTCAAGAGCTGCACAATGATGGGGTGCAGCAGTTTGGGATGATTTTGTAATGCTATTAGAGTCATCTGCAATCTTTAATCCAACTCCCCACCCCACCATCAAGACTCTGATACCCACCCTGCTGGCAGGGCAGCATCCCTCTTCCTTCTAAATGAAAGTGAAAACCACCAAATAATAAACCAATTGATGCCTCAGATGTGACCAATTGATGCCTCAGATGTGTTGGTTAAGGAGATAGTTTAACAAACTCTGCTAGTAAATCTCAGTATGAGCAATGGACAAAAAGCATTTTCAAATGATTTAAATATGGGTCTCCATTCCCTGCTGGTGTGCTGCTCTAGACTGTTACTCTGAGCTTAAAATTGAGCTATTACCATATGCAAATGTTATCTTCAGAATTAAAGCTGAAGTAGACTAGAATGGATCATGCATGTGGTGGGAAGTATGCAAACGAATAGTATTGTGTTAACAGGAAGACTAACCTAATGTCAAGATTGAAAGGAGTGTTGCTGAATTAAGTATATCAGAGAAATTCAGTCAGTAAAGAATCTGCCTGCAATGCAGGAAACAGGTTTGATTCCTGGGTCGGCAAGATCCCCTGAAGAAGAAAATGGCAATGCACTTCAATATTCCTGCCTGGAAATCCCATGGATACAGGAGCCTGGCAGGGGTACAGTCCATGGGGTCGCAAAGAGTGAGAGACATAAAGAGAAATTCAGTGTATAATAACATTATATAAAGTATTTCAACTTAAAATCCTCATTGCCTAGTTTTGTGATTACCTGAGAAAAGATAAAAAAAAAAGTCTGTCATATAAATAATATGTTTCATACATGCAGTGACCCAAAAGCCTAGATTTAAAATCACTTTTGCATAGCTTTCATTTTAGCAGTGTTTCAGTTACTCATTTCTGAAAAATCGTTTTGGCTTTCCAGTGTCCTCCAAAATGCAGAAGCAATAAAATCCCTTATGCTTACTGAATAAAGGTTTTGAGATGTAACAAGGTCCTCCGATATAGGTTTCAGTGTTCATAGGCAGTGAAACAAATTTTACTTTTGAATATATTGTCCCATAAGGAGGCTTGTCATATAAATCAGTGGAAGCCTCAAACAATGATTCTTCATACCATCTAATTAACTGGAATTGACTACAAATATTCAACAGCACACTCAAACAAGTTGAGAGCTAGTTGTCTTATTTATGATCAGTACTAAGTTATATGTATCTTAGCAGACAAAGAGCCACTAAATAACCTTTTTCCTAAGACTACGAGCACTTCCTATCCATTTTATGATAGCACAAAGCAAGAGATAGCAGGCACTCATATACTGGGTACTTATTCTCCACATCACACAGGTGCTGCCATCCTGATCAGGAACATTCCTAGAGAACATATCACCAGATTTTTTGACATGTGTCTAACTCAGCTCAGGAGCAATTTCTTTTTTGATATGTTCACTTTATTACTTCTTTAAACTATTGGAGCCTATTAGAATTTTGATCTCACTGTAAAATAGGAAACATCCCCACTTTGGTACTTGGTGAATAGGACCAACCAAAAAAATAAATAAAAGCTTTTGAAAGTCACATTTTAAAACTAGAAATATCTGTCACAATAATTTGAAATAAACAGAATTTTTCTCTACATATCAGTGGAAAATCAGACTAAAGAATGGTAACAGAGTGATGACTACTTATTCTAGCCCCAGGGTGGGGAAAGGATATCAGGAGAGGAGGAACTACAACAAAAGTATGGTGTTATTTTGACCCTATAGTAGCACCATCTATATAGCAATTACTTGGATTTGAAATGAAAGACAAAGTTATACACACACACACACACATATATATTTTAAACACAGTTGACTTGTAAGGAGTATGGATACTCTTAAACTGTTAAACACCTTGATGCATTTGGATGTTCAAATATTAAATGGGTACTGGAAAAACAGTGGTGACTTGATCTACCTAACAATAAAGAAAATAGAGTTTTAAGGACAATCAAGGATGGACTAAGGTGAGATGAGTATGAAAGGGACAGAATGGAATTGGTGAAGTGGGAAATGGTTGAGAAGCTCACGAAGGAAGAGTGGGAACATGATAGGGAGTGAAGTGGGTGGACTATACGATCATTACCACTACTCTCAGGCTTTGTGCAAGGTGTGTTATTTTTAAAATTTATTTCCACTTTGGGAAAGGAAATAAATTTTGAATGAAACTGTATTGCTTGGGGCTTAGCAATGTGAAATAAATTCAGTAGTTATAGAAGGTAGAACCAGAGTCCAGGAGATACCAATATATTATAGGTTCCAAACTATTAGGTATTTATCTCAGACTTCGTGTTTCCACAAGTGTGTAACAGGCTTGTACCAAGCAGACGTAAATTTCAAGGGACCAATAAATGAGTATTGATAATGGGTTTCATAATTTAATAGTTTCCTTTGGTGGTGGTTATTTTGGAAAATTATTCCACATTGTACTTGACCTCTGAACACTAAGTTATAGTAGATGTAATGTGGAGTATCTATATGAAACCATGGATATTAGAAAAAGAAAATTACAGAAAGTCTATTAATGTTATGTGGAAAATGACATAAATCCTGAATGATGGTCTGGTATGATTCGATCACCTTCTTGATCACGAAAGAGAAAACTGAATAGGGTGATGCACAGTGGGGGCAAAATGAAATGACTCAAATGAAATTTTAGGAATAGTTGATAAAAGATCCACAGACCATTTCATTAAGATGCAAAAAATCACAGAATATAGTATTTTTAAGACCCCATGGACTGCAGCTCACCAGGCTTCCCTGTGCTTCCCTATCTCCCGGAGTTTGCTCAAACTCATGTCCATTGGGGCTTCCCTTGTGGCTCAGCTGGTAAAGAATCCGCCTGCAATGCGGGAGACCTGGGTTCGATCCCTAGGTTGAGAGGATCCCCTGGAGAAGAGAAAGGCTACCTACTCCAGTATTCTGACCTGGAGAATTCCATGGACTGTATAGTCCATGGGGTTGCAGAGTTGGAAACGACTGGGCGACTTGCACTCACTCACTCATGTCCACCGAGTCAATGATGCCATCAATCTCTGTCACCCCCTTCTCCTCCTGCCCTCAATCTTTCCCAGCATCACCATCTTTTCCAAAGAGCTGGCTCTTTGCCTCATATAATAGAATGCAGTATTGACTAACTTATACTGTATTTAGTCTGGAACAGTTTGAGAATACAGATCTTTCATGTTCTCTGAACTTCTGTAGTATTTAAATATCAAACTGAGATTTGAATATAGATGTACAGTCTTCTGAGTTGCTTCTGTGCTTACTAATTCTATTCCATACCACATAGCATAACAAGGACACTCTGTATTATAAAAAAAAAAAAAAAGGATCCTGGCAAGTGAAATAGTTATATAATTACCTATAATATCAGAATTTCAGTAAGAAATACTTTATTCTGATTGTTTCATATCTGAATATAAGTTTCATTTTTTACCTGTCTTCAATTTTTTGAGCTTGGTTGTCAGTTTTATATGTTCAGATTTCTTATCTAAAACATGGCTTTTTGTTTCATCTCTACCCAAAAATATGAATAGTTTGTTACCAGGGGGACTTATACTTTTTCGTTCCAGATACCTACCATTTTTTCTCATTACACATATGGTTCCTTCTGGTTTGGGCTGCTTTTGTGATCTGCATGTGACTCTCATTTGCTCTCAACATCTCTGTAGGTATACTCAAGGAGACCACAAAACCAAAAAGGGACCCTAGAACTCAAATAGTGCTATTTGTTTTACAAACGAGGAATGTGAACCAATAGTGTTAAATACTTATCCAAGATCAAACTGCACGTGTTTGCCTTTGTTAGATCCTGTATTCCACGCGTCTGCCCATTAGTTATATGTTCTCTCCATCTAAGCACTTAAGCTTAAATTTGTCTACTCCAAAGAATGGATTACTAAACATTTATTCATGTGCCTAACATTATCTAATAAAAAAAATAAGGTAATGAATAACAAATTTAAGTGACATCTTATCAATAAATCTATGTCCAAATACCACTTTCTTCTAGTAACTTTTCAGAGGTTCTTAAAATTACCAAGAAAGGCTCCTTTGAAACTAGGTATATGTTCTTCAAATTTCAACATCCCCGCCCTCCTTTTGAATCCCAGCACTTACGAAACCATTGATGTTTTCTGGTGTCGTTCTTAGTACCAAGTTTTATGTTATTCTGGCTGAGTCAGAAAATCAAAAGCTACATTAAGTATTTCAAACAGAGAAAGCTTAATTTTGGTTGCATAGTGCTGTAAAACCAGAAGAAGAAAAAATGGAGATGCAGTCAGATTACTTTCTACAAGCAGCAGCTAACCTGGGTCTGTGGGGCGGAGGGAAGCGGTGAGGTTAAGTAGATGTGGGAGTAGAGAGGAGGGGACGTGGGGATGGGCCGTAGAGTCGGGCAGCTGGTGCTTCTTTCTTAAAGCACAGGTTGCTTTGTGTAGGTGCTGGCAACGCTGGAAGAAGCTGGGAGCTGGAATAAGGAAACCATTTGTTGCTACGCACTGATTCTGTCAGAAATCAACAGGAGAGACATCCTGCCCTTCTTCCTTCAGCATCTTCAGCAAGTTAGACATAGTTAGGGAAGGCCTGCTGGCAGGGGATTAGAATCTCAGGCCCAGCATCACAGAGAGGGCAGGAGGAGGAACGAAAGTGAGAGACAGTAGACTGCTGACCGCGGCCGGAGGACTAGTGCAGGAGTCGGGAGAGAACCCTCCCTCCTGACGGTGTCAGAAAGGCGGGAGAGAAATTAGAAGCAGCAAGTGTGGGCGACACTTCTGCAGTGTTTAGGGTCATGGTTGACCAAGAAACAGGGCAGTAGCTGGAAGGAGATTTGTTTTAAATCATCTCTATCAAAGTTTATTAGGATAAAATCCATCTAATCGAAACAGAACTCTTTCACCTCCTAAAGGTTTCTCGAGCTCCTCTTCTGTCAACCCCATCCCACCCCAAGCTCCACAGTGGGCCTATCTCAACCGGGCTAACTTAATCCATGTCTGTACAGCACCAGATCCAGAATACACACACTCTTTTCAGATGCTCATTAACAGTCACTAGGCCATAGCCTGTGCCATTAATAGAGAAGTGTAAAACAAATGAAATCGTGCGCAGTGTGTTCTCTGACCACAAGGGAAGTGACCTAGAAATCAATTATAGAAAGTAACCTGGGAAAGGCTCACATGTGGGGGAAAATTAAACACCACACCTAATATGAAATGTGTGTCAAAGAATAAACCACAAGAGAAATTAGAAAACCTTTCAAGTGAACACTGTTTTTTTGAGTAGACAAATTATATTTAAATGTTTAGATGGAGAGCATGTAAGTAATAGCCAGAAACATGGACTCTAGGATTAGAGTTTAAAGTACAGTTTAGAAGTTTTAAATATATATGTGGGTTTATATATACATGTATATACACACACAATAAATAAAGAACTCAAATCAATGACCTAAACTTCTACCTTAAGAAGTTGTTGAAGTCTGAAAGTACAAAATGAAGTTTTATAAACATTATCAATTATAAATAAATACAATGCCAATAACTTCTTGGTGTGAATACAATTTTAACCAGAATAATATTTTTAAAAATATATTAAGTTTTAATATAAAAAGGTAAAAGTAAGATAGTAATAATACAGTTAGCTAATACTGACCTGTCTTGCTATTATAACCTTCTTCATTTATTAGGAAGATGTGATTAAAACTGAGGTTTAGAATATGACTGTGAGGCATTACAACACCTAAAAATGTATGAAATATCAAAAAAGGACAATGGACCATTTGTGGAATTCTCATTATTAATGTACAGCATTTAGAGCTACTTTGTTGTACCATTCCCAATCAATGCAAAGTAATGGAATTGACTGTTGATTATTTTATAGATCTGTAGGACAGTTTTGAATTCTTACACTGAAGTGTTGTAATATTTCTGGCCAGTAATGACAGTTAGGAAATAGTGAATTTATTATACAACTTTTCTTAGATTCATTCATTCTAAAAGTTACTCTAGTTTGGTTGAATCCAAACAAAGTGATCCTTTTGTTTTTTTTTAAAAGTGATATAAGAGAAACTACACATTTTTTCTAAAGTAGTAATGGACACAGCCAACAGAAACCATTAAAATGACATGAATGCATGTGGAAAAGTTTTCAGACAAAAATATTAATGAAAGACAATAGACAGTGCATTGTTTGGAGCACCTGGAAATTATGGAGTATTGATAATGTCATCTGCTTTTGCAAATTTGAGTTGTCTATAATTTGGTGTTCCCTATAAGTTAAATAATTTTTTTTGACAACTGACTTTGGGACTGATCAGCCAAGTTAACATTTCAGGTACTTAAACATCTTATCAGTTTGGAAACTTCCAGATTTGTCTTGTTTTAGTGCTAAGTCAGACATTGGAAATTGGCTAGGTCTGAAGATACACATTCTCCCATAATTATCAGATTGCATGTGTCAAGTTTTCAAGTTTCTGCCTTTGTTTTCGATTGGGAATATTTTACTGTCTGTGGGATGACATTATTAGTATGTTAAGAGCTTTATAGGGATTTCTATTATAAGTTAACAATGGGAGTCTCCTGCAGTCTCCCAGCCTCTTAGACAAGCATCACCCTGATTTAGGTCCCTGTTCCATATCCTTCAGAATATCTGGTGCTATCCTTGTGAATATTTTGGAGATTCCTAAGAAAGCAAATACTCTTATAGTCTGTTGTTTCAGAGATCTTTCTTTCACAAGTGCTGTCTGTACTTTCGCTTTCTTCATTCATGTATCTTCCTTGATCACATTCTTTGAGTCAGTATACACACAAATACACGCCTATGTACACGCATGCACACAGAAGCCTATGTCCTTGTGTAGAGTCTGCCGATTAGGAAAAGTATCCATTTGGCCCACAGGATTTGACTGAACTTAGTGGTAACAATCAGCAAGTGATATTAAAAATCTCATGGTCCTTTGTGTTCTACCCCTCTATACAGGAAAGGGAATGAAAACAATTGTCAGAAACCTAATCTCAGGTGGACGGAGTGATGTAGCACTAACGCTGTTTCTGAGTGGGAAAACATGTATGAACAGTGTCGCCAAGGAGGGCAGAGGGCAGGGCAGCCAGGCTGAGGCCCAGCCCTGATGGACACAGGTGCTCTGCTCTCTGGACGACAGCCAGTGCCTCCCACACCTGTCACTACAGACACTCACCTGCAAGGCTTGCTCTTTTTCAGTCTCCTCCCACACTGTGTAACAAGCTTCTTTGAGGACTTCCACTGTGGTAAAGTGAAAGTCGCTCAGTCATGTCTGACTCTTTGTGACCACATGGACTATACAGTCCATGGAATTCTCCAGGCCAGAACACTGGAGTGAGTAGCCTTTCCCTTCTCCAGGGGACCTTCCCAAACCAGGGATCGAACCGGGGTTTCCTGCATTGCAGGGGGATTCTTTACCAGCTGAGCATTCAGGGAAGCCCTCCACTGTGGTAAGCACGGTGCTAAAAACCATAACCATCTTCATGGATAGGATCTAGTCTCTGTTTTCAAGGAGAAGTAGACAACAGACAGCAGAGTCCATGATAGAATGAGAAAAAAAGAGTGAGCAAGGGCTGTAGAGAGTCAGACAGCACAGATGGGATTGAAGTGATCTGGGGGAGTGGGCAAGAGTTCTGCTTGAGTTGTTTCTCTTCTCTTTCTAAGAACAGTGACCCTGAGTAGTGGACTAATTTTCCTGCCTCACTGATGTGCTTAGTCGCTCAGTCATGTCCGACTCTTTGTGACCCCATGGACTGTAGCCCACCAGGCTCATTTGTCCATGGAATTTTCCAGGCAAGAATACTGGAGGGGGTTGCCCTTTTCTTCTCCAGGAATCTTCCCAACCCAAGGATCGAATCCAGGTCTCCTGCATTACAGACCTGGTTCTTTACTGTCTGAGCTCCCAGGGAAGCCCACGCACTCTTAAGGGGTTCTTAGGAAAGCCACCATTGAGTAGGTGTGCTCCTCTTAAGAATCAGATTGTTCTAGATGATTCAATTGTGGAAAAATGTCAGAGAGCAACTTGGCCAACACAGTTTCAAGAAGAGTGCTGTAAGATTTAGGAGAAAGGTACATCCCACAATAGTCTCATGGGATGAGGTTATACCACAACAAGAGTCCAAATTAAGCATATCCCAGTATAATCCACATCAGGGGTTCCCAGTTCCTACTGTATTCTTTGGTCACTACCTCAACATGCATCGTAATGCTTAAAGGTTTCTAAGTAGGGATTCAGTATTTTGCCATTGATATAATTTTTCAGTTATTTTTGCTGTAATTAATATCTTATTTTTACAGTCAGCATAAGAACCTATGGGCTTCCCTGATGACTCAGTGGTAAAGAATCTACCTGCCAATCCAGGAGATGTGGGTTGGGTCCCTGGGTCGGGAAGATCCCCTGGAGAAGGAAATGACAATCCACTGCAGTACTCTTGCCTGGGAATCCTATGGACAGAGGAGCCTGGCAGGCTATAGTCCATGGGATCACAAAAGAATCAGACAAGACTTAGTGACTAAACAACAAAAATAAGAATCTGTGAGTCTTAATTTTCACATAATGGACTTAGGAAAGTGATTTATCAGTAAGATTAATTTGACATTTCTGAAAACCCCAGGCATTCTTCTCTGATAGTCATCACATATGTGATGAGACCAAGTTCTTCAAGCTCTGAGTTCTAAAGAAGACTTCGACCATAATAAAAACAAACATGTAAATATGTATATGAAAACTGGGTTACCAAATGCTTTCCTTTTTTTCCCTCTGTAATTTTTTCATTGATGTTGCATAGACATTTTCTTCTCAAATACTCACAGCTCTTTTGTGGTTAGTCACTCAGTCCTGTCCAACTCTTTCCTACCCTATGGACTAGTTCTGGAGGGCAGATGGTAGCTTTTTCCCTTCTCCAGTGGATCTTCCCAACCCAGGAATCAAACTGGGGTCACCTGCATTGCAGGCAGATTCTTTGAAATTAAAAGACACTTGCTTCTTGGAAGAAAAGTTATGACCAACCTAGACAGCATGTTAAAAAGCAGAGACATCCCTTTGCCAACAAAGGTCCATCTAGTCAAAGCTATGGCTTTTCCAGTAGTCATGTATGGATGTGAGAGTTGAACTATAAAGAAAGCTGAGTGCCAAAGAAGGGATGTTTTTGAACAGTGGTATTGGCAAAGACTTTTGAGAGTCCCTTGGACTGCAAGGAGATCCAACTAGTCCATCCTAAAGGAAATCAGTCCTGAATACTCATTGGAAGGACTGATGCTGAAGCTGAAACTCCAATACTTTGGCCACCTCATGCAAAGAGCTGACTCATTTGAAAAGATCCTGATGCTGGGAAAGATTGAAGGCAGGAGGAGAAGGGGACAACAGAGGATGAGATGGTTGGATGGCATCACTGACTCAATGGACATGAGTTTGAGTAAACTCTGGGAGTTGGTGACGGACAGGGAGGCCTGGCGTGCTGCAATTCATGGAGTCGCAAAGAGTCGGACACGACTAAGTGACTGAAGTGGACTGTTGTGGTTATTTGTGGTCGTGCACTCAGTGGTGAAACACTTGAGTCACCCAGTGAGTGTGATCCCAAGTGAGGTCAGGCAAGGTGACACTTGGCCTTCTCATTTCAGAGCCCACTCTACAAATGTGTCCTTTTTGTAGTACATTTATTTAGCCATATGTGTGTGCTTTTTACTGGTGATCTTGTAAGGAAAAGGGCCCATCTGTCGTGCTGAAGTGCTGTCTAGTGTCCGTAACAGTAAGAAGACTGAGATGTGCCTTATGAAGAAAATTCATGGGTTAAACAGACTTCCTCCAGGTGTGAATTAACAAATCACCAATACATTTTATATAAGATGTCTGACTAGAAACACACAGAAGGCAAGGCTGTGTCTTTATAGGTGGATGAACATGTCACCCAAATCTCGGAGGAACTATCCCAATGGTTCAGTGTGTGCACAGATTTTATAGAATTACTTCAAATAACAAGAGTTGACTTTGTCCATATTCAAGAAAAGTTTTTTTTTTAACTTTGTGAATTTATCAAAATAATAAAAAGGTATAATGAGAATCCACATTTTCTAAGTACCTAATATTCACTAAACTCTGCAAAGTATAAAGCAAATGCAAATTGACTTGTCTTCACAACATGATGATGTAAACAAATGATCAGAAACATCAGATAACTTTCAAAGAACATACAGCTTGTAGGTGACACAGCAGGGGCTGGACATATCTTTGTCTTTTGATTTTATATACTTTTTATCACAGCCCACTGCCTAACAAAAGAGTTTCTAAATTCAGGTGTTTTACATTTCTAAACGTGAGAGACATTGTGAGTCTAAACTTCAAACTCAATGTTTTCCCTACCTCTCCCCTAATTGGCCCTGCACACTTCTCCATAACAATTAAATATATATGCATTTCTAGCTGTGTTTCACCTTATTATCTTTGGACTGAAATCCCAGTTAAATCCTCCTCTTCTCATTCTATATTCTGTTCTGTTCTCTAACTTCTCAATTCTTAATACCAGTCTTTAAGTTATTTTCTCTTCTATTTTTTTTTTTGTTCAAAAATCAAATTCTGCAGCTGCTTATAATTCCTCTGCAGGTGCCACTGATAGATAATTATTCCCTGTGGGTTTCTAGTACAATTCCACTAGGCTCATTTATCACATACAATTACATCTATTCTACTTTTAAAATGTTTTTTGTTTTGTTTTGTTTCTGGTAGACTTACAAGAAACATCATTATATCAATTTTCAACTAACATCTGTGGATAAAAAGCATTATAATACAAAAGAAGTGTCTTCAGGGTGCAGCTCAACATTATGTTTCTTTCTTTGCTGCCTAAATAGCACTGCACTCATTTTATTGTCTTGAAATTTTGGAGGAAAAGAGAAAGAAACACAGCTTATTTTACCATGATAGAACTTGACAGAGTATGGTTTGCTATAAGGACTTGAGGTTGGCAAGAGAGGAAACAGAATAGTGATTTCTTATACAAAGTTCTCACAATAAAAAAGCAGCTTATAGCCTAAGTTCTTTTTTAAATATAAAAATGAGCAGTAGAGGAAACACCCCCAATGAACTCACTTCCAGTAACTCCCAGGCATGCTACAGACAAGTACACTGAACTTGAAGGCATGGATGATGACACACAGGAACAGGCCACGCTTTCCTAGGTATTTATGTCAGTTCTAAGGTTAAGCCTTTAAGAAGGAAGAGGAAAGCATTTCAGCTAATATGCTTATATGGAAATCTGTCTTTAAAAATTGGTTGAGAAGCATTGTGTTTTTTATCATAAGCTAGCCTATACTATTTTAAACTGGTCAGAGAGGAAAGTGCTTGAAAATGGAAGTGATTGTAAGAGCTCTTTCTGATAACAAAGTAATCGTGTAGTTTTATGGATTGCTTGGCTGAATCAGCAAGAGGAATTTTCCATCAAAATGGCTTGAGAGTCAAGATTAGGAACAGAACTCCCTTGTAAAAATTGGGGGATATTTCCATAAAAGCATAATTGAGTGGGTCTGAATGTATACATTTGGAATAAAAGAGAATATGAGAAGTTCTGTTGCTGTGTTCGGAGAAATATTTTTAGAGGAATTCTCAGAATCCACAGGGAAAACTGGGTTTGGGACTTTTGAGATTGAAGAAGTTCTATCATTTCAGGTTATTCTAGACAGGCTTTTAGGTGATCAAAGTATTTCTAAGTAACAGAAGGAGATGGAGGGTTTGAAGAATCCAATTGTATTATTTTGTTTGTGAGAGACTTGTTGAGTTTTGACTGGAAGAAATGAGAGAATCTTTTAGAAGATTCTGGAGGGGGATGGTGAGAGGCAGGGAGAGGAAGGACTAGTGAACAACACGTGATCTTCCACATACACAACACAACGCCCTAGAGTCTGAGAGGCTACAGAGAGAAGGTAAAGAGATGCTTACCATGAAGTTCTCTGGGAGCGGACCATAAAGGAGGGGACTGAATTTCTGACCCAATAGAGGGTGACAAAATATATTCTTTGTACTTGTGGACAAGTTGGAGGATGGATTTTTTTTTTTTTTTTTGGTGGGGGGGGAGGGTTCCCTGATAGCTCAGTTGGTAAAGAACCCGCCTGCAATGCAAGAGACCCTGGTTCGGTTCCTGGGTCGGGAAGATCCACTGAAGAAGCAATAGGCTACCCACTCCAGAATTCTTGGGCTTCCCTGGTGACTCAGTTGGTAAAAGAATCTGCCTGCAATGTGGGAGACCTGGGATCGATCCCTGGGTTGGGAAGATTCTCTGGAGAAGGGAATGGTTACCCACTCCAGTGTTCTGGCCTGGAGAATTCCATGGACTGTGTAGTCCATGGGGGTCACAAAGTGTCAGACACAACCAAGGGAATTTCACTTTCACTTGGAGGATGGGTTTATCACCTGAAATACTCTAAGAACATTGAAAATCCATCTTTATAAAATAATTCAGTCTCATCTTAAATCACTGCCTCAGTTAGAGTGATGAGATATCCTGGAGCGTCAGTGAGGGTGACAGAGATGAAGGAGAAAACAGCATGTGACACATTGCTTCAAGAGCTCAGGGAAGCATCTCCTGTGTACAGCCCAAGCTTGGCTGGTGAAGTTGGGTAAGAAAGTGGACACTTAAGAGGCTTCTTTCTCTAGGGAGGTGCCCAGAATTTGAGGAATCATTGAAGGCTCTCACAAAAAGACTATGATTAATAAGAGTAACCGATCAAACACCAGTTGTTGGGAACTTAATGGGAGATTAAGCAAAAAGTATGTGGCTGGGAGGGAAATGTTTAAAATCACCTGTCTTCACAGGAAACATCTAAAGTTCCAGGAGTTAACATAATTTGCCCATTATGATCTAATCTAAATGTATACTTTCCACCACTCTAATTGCAAGTGGAAACCTTGCTGACATAGTGAAAAACCAGACAGCCCAGAGTTCAGCTTGTTTGCCATATTACAAAGCATATAGCATTTCATTTTATATTTCTTTGTGATTGACTTTCCTCTGAATTCCCCTCTATTTCTGTCATCTTAACCAGATATTTTTCTGTCTCCTTTAATAATTTTTATAACAGGATAATGTATAAATATACTTTAATTCTTGCTTTTTTTGGATTTTCCAGTTCACGTTCCTCTAACAGAAGGCAATTTACTAATAATGCTTGGTTATTTTTATCAAGGCATGTATTGTCTTAGAGCCCTAATGATTTTCTGCACCATGACACTGAGTGGTTATAATTAGGTACTATGCGTATTTACAGGGTTAGCATTGCCACCTGATAGCAACTTCCACAAATGTTAGTTCATATCCATAAGGTGACTTATATTCAATATTAATCAAGTGTGCAAAATTTATACTCACTATGTAGCACACTGTAGCTGTTTTGATATATACTTGAAAATACAAAGCAAATAGGCTGAACACTGAAAAGGGTGACATCAAATTTATCAAATTTAACAGCATTCAGTATCATTTTGAAAATAAAAGCAGTGAACCATTGCTGTATTTTCAGCTACACAGAATAGAATATCATTTTGTGTGAAAGAGAATAAACCTATTTTCAACTTTAATAGCAATAACAATTTTTTCAAAATTGCTCTGATAATTCATCAAAGAGAAAGGAAAATTTTAGCAAAGGGTTTTTTTCCTTTCAGTTAAAATGTAGTCACTGCCAAACTAACAACAAGAATATTGGGGAAAAGCTGTGAGATCAGAGATTTTGATGTAAAGAAACCTAGATAAACTGAAATCCAGAAACAAACAAGATACAAGGCTGCCTTCGATCCTTTAAGACTGGTAGGAAAAAGAACCAACCAGATTGGGGTAAAGAGAATCCAGACACTTTTAATGAACTTTTCCCAGCTGTCTGTGGCTTGTATGATGAATTCAGACTCACAATAGAAACAGAAAGTCTGTCCCTACCCACCAGTTTCTTCCTACAGAGCCTTCTCTGTAGGCATGGGTCAGGTGATGGTAGGGAAGACCTGAAAGTGATTACTGTACCCCTCTTCCCAAAGGTACAAAGGGTCTTCCTGAATGCACATCAGCAACCTGCCACACTGGGAGAGCATCAAAGCTGAGCCAAGTCAGCTACAGATGGACACGGCCTCCACCTTGCATGGAGTAGAACAGGAACTCCTGCCAAGGGCATGCAACTCCTAACACTGGGGGTGGAGGAGAGAGTCAGGTTCAAGAGCCCAGAGACATACCTAGTGATCCAAAAAGCTAGCAACTGTTCTGTTTAAAAAAAAAAAAAAAAGAAATCAACCATGGTTTGGAAAACTAGTGACTGGACCCTACAACATAGATTCCTACTCAGACTGCAAACCGTGCTGAAGGAAAAGTCCTAATCCTTCCCTGAAAATAGTGCAGGCCAGTGGGGAACGAGCCCCCAACTAAAGCTGCAACAAGGTCCAGAAATACCTCAACTATCAATTGGACTGACGGATCTGCTATACTAGCAATCTGTGTGGTGAAGAAAATCTGGAGTGTAGATAAGGCAGGCCCCCCCTTTCTTGGCAAATATTATTTACTATTGTACTTACTGTTATTTTACATATATACAGTGGCAGGAATGCAGTAGATAACTATGAGGCCTGAAGAAGCAAGAAATATGATTCATAATTGAGGGGGCAGATAAACAATAGCAGCAGACCCACAGGTGACCCAGAAGTAGGAACTAGCAGATAAGGACTCCAGCGTAATTAGAATAAATGTTAGAGGAGCTAGAGAAAAAGCCAGGAGATATCAACAGAAAAGTTCTATAGGAAATTATACATTAAAAAATGCAAATACTACAAATAAAGATTTGATTTGATTTCATCATAGTCTCACTTGTAGAATAGCAGCAGAAATGTGTAAACTGCAAGCACACGCACAGAGTATGCAGGCTGAGTAAGCAGAGCTTGAGAGATTTGTGGGATCAACTTGTGTATGACTGGAGAACCAGATGAAGAGAGAAGTTTTGAAGGGACCATATGAGAATTGTCTAACACTGATGAAAAAGCATGAAGCCATAAATCTAAGAAGGTCACTGAAACCCAAAAATTTTAAGACGGCAAAGAAAATCAAACTTGGGCACCTCTTCTGAAAACTTCTGAAAAATAAGTAATTTTAAAATGTTAAAAACTAGAAATAAAGACACTGCACAAAGTGGGTAAGTGCTATAAATGATAGATGATGATCTTCAGAAACAATGGAGGCCAGAAGATGGAAGAAGGTCATTTTAAGTGATGCAAGTAGGAAAAAATAAACTAGCAAGTGTTTGTAAATTTAGAACTTTATATCCAGTGAAAATATCCTTCACATGGCTGTATTCTAAATGAATAACCAACAAGGACCTACTGTAAGCACATGGGACTCTACTCAATGTTTTATGTGCCAGTCTGGATGGCAGGGGGATTTGGGGGAGAATGGATACCTGCATATGTGTGGCTGAGTCACCTCACTCTTCACCTGAAACTACCACAGCATTGTTAATCAGCTATCCCCAATGCAAAATATGAAGTGGTTTTTTAATGTAGAATATAGCTTCATACCATTAAAAATCTGAGAGAGTCATATCCCAGTAAACTAGCAACATGAGAAGTGTCCAAAGATCTCTCCATCCTAAAGAATAGCAGCAGTAGATGGAAGCCCTGATCTACAGGAAGGAATGAAAAGTGACTTCAATTATAAATATTTAAACAAAACATTTTTTTAGTATATATTTTGGTGGGCAGAATAATGGCTTCCTAAAGATATCTAAATGCTAATCCCCCACATTTGTGACTGTTTAATTATATGGCAAGTGGGAATTAAGGCAGTTGATGCAAGTCCATCTGCTCCTGGGTCTGACCTTAAATAAGACAGTGGCTGGGCTTATCCAGGTGAAGCGGTGTAAACACAGTGGTTCTTAAACATGGAAGGGGCAGACAGAAGAGTCAGTATCTAAGTGATGTGACATGATAGATATTAATAAATGTTTTCACAAATATTACCAAATAAGTTGTTAATAAATAACTCAAAAAGTGAAGGTGGGAACTTATGGGAAAATAAATGAATACTCAGTGTTCTAATTTAACAGTATTGTTCAATTCCTCTTTGGTGAACGTTTTTTCACCAAATTAACCTAATCGATCAATTAGCCTAATCATGGTTCTTGGGGTAACAGTGATGCTCCAGGGTCTGTATGTCATGGGTGACACTGAAACATCTGACTACTTTCTTTTGGAATTTGTAGGGCTTCCCAGGTGGCTCAGTGGTTAAAAAAAAAAAAAAAAAATCCACCTGCCAGTGCAGGAGATGCAGCCTTGATCCCTGGTTAGGACAATCTCCGGGAGAAAGAAATGGCAACCCACTCCAATATTATTGCCTGGGAAATCCTATAGATTGAGGAGTCTGGCTGTCTATAGTCCATGGGATCACAGAGAATTGGACAGAACTTAGCATGCACGCATGACAAAAATCTTCTATATGCTGAGAAAGCTGTTCTTTTTCAATGTGTGATTCTTATAAACCAGACAGTTCACTGGAAAATGAATAATGTTATAACTACAGCCTTAACTCATCTGGCACTGTGCTGGGCTCGGGATACAGCAATGAATAAACATAAATCACGTGTCACCTTTTCCACTTTCACCGAATCATCTGTACTGAGATGCTATAGTGCTATAGTTTAGCATTAAGATTCCTGTCTATGTGCAACTGTCTTACTTCCATTGTTGAAGAATATTTAAACTTTCAGAACACAAGAAACAGGTATAACTTATTATTATATATTACAAAGTGATTACAGTCTAAATCTGCAATGTAATGAGTACCACTGTACATTTATACACCACAAAGTGGAACTAATGGCATATCTCTTGATACATAACTTTTGTCATCAGGCTGCACTAGTCAGCAGAGATCAGAATCTACCACTCACACAGACTTGGGTTCCTGTATGTCCCCTGTCGTGCGTCAAATACATCACTAGGATGACATGCCAGTATTCCCTTATTCTTGGTGAACACGACCAGTCTTTCAGGGTTTGCCTCTTTCATTTCCTTTGAACACTAGACTGTGTAGTAATACTTGCCTTCGATGACTTTTTTGAATGGCAATGCAACATACTGGTTGAGAACATTCCTTCATATTCAGACTGCCTGGGTTTGAATCCATTTACCACTTATATGACCAGAGACAAATTATTTTCCAGTGCCTCAGTTTACTTATTGAGAAAATAATGGCTTCTATCTCAGAGTTGTTGAGAATTAAATCGACACATGCAAAGTATTTAGAATCAAAGCCAGCACTTAGGTTTTGTATAAGTAGGCAAAAGATAGGTAAGGCAAAGCAATCAAAGCAATCAGCTATTGATGGAACCCCCTGACTGAGAGCCAGTACGTGGTCACTTGCCAGTCATCACAGAAAAGTTTGGAATCTGTAAAGACAGATTCTACAGAGTTTTTCCCTAGAGGCTCTAAGGGACCTCCCAGGAGAGTATTAGGTATGTGGTTACATTTCCCTTCTTAGAAAAAAAGGCCCCCAAACTTCAACATAGAATTCACTTGGGAGACACTACCATAGTGACACATTTTACTCTAGTGTCCAACTTATATCATTTTGCCTGTTGATAAAACTGACATATGCTAAGATGGGAACAAGACAGTCAACTTATCAAGTGTATCCTGCATCACAGAAGAGACAGTTACAGTGTTTTCTGTTGTGTTCATATGTTTAAGCCAATTATGGTAGCACTTCGGAAAGTATCAAAGACCCTTCATAGAAGGGTGCAACTGATGCGTTGGAAATTGATGGGTAAAATGATCAGAGATACAATGGATATTTATCTTACTCATGCCAATTTAATAAATAAGGAATGATAAAAGAGCTTACATTAAATCATACTAAAATGTTCATTTCATTGGTCTAATGAAGCCAACTGACAAGATTATGTTGTTGTATGCTGGTAAGATATACACTAGATTGAGACAGAAGAACAGACAGAAGACTTTTCAAAATAGCTCCAAATCTATCACAAGCCCAGGGGTAAGAGTATGTTTAACATTTAAGATCAGCACAGATTAAACTAGATTATGCTGTAAGTAAAAAATAAGCCCCTACTCTCAGGGGCTTAAAATCACAGATGTATCTTATTCATGCAGAATTTGACTCTATATTTGTGTTACAATTGCATAGGCAGAAAGAAGGCATTATGGCTAACCATGCACTGAAATTTAAGGTTCCACCCAAATGTATTATGTCACTTCCACTCATGTCAGTCACCGAATTAAGGGGCAAATTTACACTAATTCAATGACTGTAGGGAAGCTCAGTCCATTTGCACCAAAATATTTGATCAACACCACTAATGACTCCTCATGACTCTCATTCCCAAACACTGAAAATCTATCTTTAGCTTAATTTTCATTAGAAAAATAATACCCATCATACCTCTACCAAAGCAAAGTTGATATATCAAGATTAACTTTCTAAGAGGTTCCATCTGTAATTCTATTACATTTTTCTAGGTGTGGTAGGGCACTTAACGTGAGATCCACCCTCTTAGCAAAATTTAAGTGTACAATTCTCTACAGATGGTGTTGTACCCACATCTCTAGAAATCTTTCATCTTACGTAACTGAAACTTTATACCCACTAGACAGCAATTCCTCAGAAGGAGTTGCTGGTTTATATCTCTCATTTCATGGATGGATTTAATTTCAGCATATGAACTAACCAAATTTATTTTCCTTAGCATGATGGATATTTACAGTTTTTCAGCATTTGTGCCATTAAAGATAATACTGCATGTACATTTTTACCTACTTATCATTTCTATAGAGAGATTCCTAGAAATCAAATTGCTGAATCATAGCTGTTTATTGTTACTTTAAACAGACACAGAAAATTACTTTCCAAAGGCTTATCAAATTTGCTCACCCATAAACTATAAAATAGCCTCATATTTCTATTTGTTAAACTATGTGATTGTCAATTACTTTTGTATTTTGAAAATTTGAAACAATGATCTTAGTTGTGTTATGGTAAAAAAAAAAAAAAAGCTTACCTTTTTTTGCTCTGCCAGAAAACTCCTGGTAAATAATAAATTCCACAAACAAAACAACTAAAGGAAATATATCTTATTGGTAAAATTGAAATCTGCAAATTTGAGGCCTGGAAAAAACTAGGTCTGGCAAAATTAATAAAATTAATGCCAAAAAGAAGTGACTGAAAATACATGCATTAAAATTTTTATTGATTAAAAATTAATGAAAGGATTTAATACAGATGTGTTTTGGATTGTGAAATTTTAACCCACAGAAACTCTACATGGTTGAAATAATGGCATCAAGGAAGCTTTCAATAGCAAGAGTAATGGTTTATTAAAAAAAAAAAAACCCTGATATGCTCTAAATAAACAATCAACAAATCAAATATTTGAAATTTTCAAAAAAGCAATTAATCCTGATGAAAATTTTTTTAATGATATCAATCATAAACTAAAAACATATAAATGGTGCTATTAAAAAAGTATAAAACAAGGGTTAAATTGGCTTAATTTCATTGGAGGGTGGAATATGTGTTTTCCAATGAAAATGCAGTACATAAATGTTGGTATAAATCTTATTGAATGGATTATATACATAATCAACACCCCCCAGCTGTTTGGAATCAAAATGGAAAGGAAAATAGATATAAAGTGTTCAAAATTTCTTATTCAAAACTTGGGAAAAGGAAATGATGCTACTGAGGTCCCTTACTCCGCATTATTCTCTGCTCCCTGCAGCCTCCTGTGACAGGAAGTGAGAGCCTAGAGTTAGACAACCTCAAGTGGGCACAAAATTCAAGACGCCAAAATTGACTTGTTTATTCTGTTTCCCATCATCTTACCATCTGGTATGGACTGGATTGTGTCCCACCAAAATTCATATGTTGAGACTTTTACGACTGTATTTGGAGTCCAGGGTTTTTAGGGAGGTAAAGAAGGATAAATGAGATCAAAAGAAAGAGTCCTAATCCAATAGGTGTGGTGTTATTACAAGAGGAGCAGACACCAGAAATTGGTCTTTTCTGATCTCTCTCTTGTTCCCTGCCTCATTCTTCATGCACGCACAGAGAGAAGCCACGTGAGGATACAGCAAGAACTCTGCCTGCTACAATGCCAGGAGGCAAGCCTCACCAGAAGCCAGCCCTGACAGTGGCCTGATCTTGCACTTCCAACTCCAGAACAGTGAGGAAATACATCTCTGGGTTTAAGGCACTCTCTCTGTGATATTTTGTATGGCATCCCTAGCAGACTACTACACCATTCTAAGATCTCTTTTCTGTCTTGCTATGCCTTACAGGGGCTTCCCAGTTGGCTCACTGGTAAAGACTCCACCTGCCAATGCAGGAGTTAATGTGTTCAGTCCCTGGGTTGGGAAGACCCTCTGGAGAAGGAAACGGCAACCCACTACATAGTAGTCTTGCCTGTGAAATCCCACAGACAGAGGAGCCTGGCAGGTACAGTCCATGGGGCCATCTGGCTGCGGAAGAGTCAGACAAGACTTAGCGACTAAGTAACAATTCCTTATAGAAGTCTTCATTCTCTTCACAAATGGGACAGTCTTGTATGTAATTGCTTCCTCTGATGTTGTTGCCATACTTCATAGAACAAACTCCAACTCCCACATATTCTTGTGTAGCATTTTGCTATAACCTATGGCCCAAAAGTAAGCCTTCCAATGCCTCCAGGAAAGGTAAGCACATTGAGATGTTATCACAAATTTGAACTACAAACACCTAATTTCTCCAAGCTTCACAGGCAAATGAAAGAATTAGAACTGAAAGGCAGAGGTAAAAGCACAAATATAGGTGTAGTCTAAAAAGAAATGTGATGGAGGAAATGATACACACACACACATATATATATATATATATATCCTTGTATGTAGGTATATTATCTCCTTTTATTATAGAAAAACCAATGAAAGCAAAGTCATTTCCTAATGGAAAGATATTTGTTATAATTAAGAAACGACTAAAATAAAACTTTTCCAAATATCAAAATTCTGAGGGGATGATTTCACTATATTTACAAATCAAGTTATTTCTTTCTTGAGAGTTCAGGTAGAAAATAGTGAAATAAAAATATGATCACTTGTAAGCAAATATACAATTAATGAATTTTTGATGATTTACTCATCTATTATTTAGAACCTATACACTTCTAAAAATTTTCAAACCTTTTATTATAAAGGAAACATGTATCTTAGCATACTTCTGAAAGCTGGAATAATAATTGTATAAAATAGGTGTGTCTAAGTTTGGGGTTTTGTGCTGTGTTTTGGGCTCAGACACTTCAGCTGTGTCTGACTCTTTGAAACCCAGTGGAATGCAGCCCGTCAGGCTCCTCTGTGCATGGGATTCTCCAGGCAAGCATACTGGAGTGGGTTGCCATGCAAAGTTTAACATCAACCGAATGTGGTTATTACCTTTGTTCACAAATTCTAACTCTGAGAATTCAGGCAAAAACAAACTGAGTTACACACTTTCCATTCTCTGATCAAAAATATCAAACCTGCTTTGTAAGAGAATCAGAGTTTTCCAGTGCTGAAGTCAAGGAATAATGTGTTCCCTGGGCACTTCTTACAAATGACAGAGAACAGGAGAATGGGCAATGTCTTCAACAGTAGCTTCTCAGCAAAGCTGTGAGCATTCTTCCCATGTCCACTTACTGAATCTACCTTTAATACAGCCAGAGCTTAACACTAAAAATAAGTGCAATGAAGGCATTTCTGCAGAAGTTTGAGCCACTCAGGTAAGCATCCTGACAACTAACTTGAGAAAAAGATAGAGTTTATTCTAATTTGAGATATGATGAATAGGAGAGGCCTTGCTCTTGGCTTGTCTGTTTTGAACATCAGTTTTATCCTCAGCAGGAAGAAAAACAACTTCAAATTCAAACTCCTTGTTATGAGCCAAGAGCATGAGGCTTCTGGGTTCCTGAAAAAGTAGTGCAAACATTTTACCACAGAGATTGAGAACTAATCTATATTCTACACAATGGAAGTGCTACAGAGAAAAGTGAAAGCATTAGGTTGCTCAGCCATAACTGACTCTCTGTGACCCCATGGACTGTAGCCCGCCAGGTTCCTCTGTCCACAGGATTCTCCAGGCAAGAATATTGGAGTGGGTTGCCATTCCCTTCTCCAGGGGATCCTCCTGACCCAAGGATTGAACTTGGGTGTCCTGCATTGCAGGCAGATTATTTACTATCTGAGCCACAATGAAAGCTACAAAGAAGAGGGCCAAAATTTTCTAAATCAATTTAAAGTCATTTGAAAGCATGTCCAACTGAGATCACATACTGTAGACAAGTATCTCAATCATGCACAAACTCTAACGAGGCTCCCACAAAGTTTCTTTTTACCTATAAAACTTCACATTTTTCACCAAGTTCCCTATGCCACTCACCCATCATCCAATTACATCCTCAAGATAGAAACATTATATATATATCTTAATTTCCTCTTCCTTCATTCTCTAATTCTAATCAGTATATAAGCTCAGCCAAGTTTATCTCTTAAGAATATTTTTGTTTTCCTTTTTCCCTCATGCACACAGTTCCCCTTGGACCTTTAGTTATAGATACTATAGAGTAACCAGCCTGTCTTTTCACCTCCCTTCTTCTCAAGCTATGCTTCCAACTTGCCACTGGAGATCTTTTTATCACATATCTGTTGATCAGCTCTCATGGAAAAACCCTGATTGACCTTCCCAGCCTTAAGTGAAATGTCTAAGGCCTTTAGCCTGGTATGTGTGTGTGTGTGCGCGCATGCTCACTCAGTTGTGTCTGACTCTGTGACCCCATGGACTGTAGCTGCCAGGCTCCTCTGTCCATGGAATTTTACAGGTAAGAATACTAGAGTGGGTTGCCACTTCCTACTCCAGGAATCTTCCCAGCCCAGGGAATCAACCTGTGTCTCCTGCATCGGCAGGAGGATTCTCTACCACGAGCGCCACCTGGGAAGCTTTGGCATAAGGGGCACTAACGACATCTGATATTTCCACTCTCAAACCGTATCTCTATCTGCTCATAGAGATATAAGAACACCTACAATACAGAATGGTTGTGTCAGATTGTACACACTCCCTTGATTCATATGTACTCATATGTATATTTTTCTGCATTTTTGCAGAAAACATCTATATATTTTTAAGGAAAATGCTCAAATGTGTGTGTGTGAGAGAGAGAGAGAGAGATTCTGAAAATCCAATGCACAGTCATCAGTGTGTGGTTAGAGTTCCTGTAAAATAATGGATGGTGCAAGTCCAGATAAATGAAGCAGGGCCAGTGTGATGACTGCTTTGGTGAGAAAGATTAGGAATCTTCAATAGGTGACTAGGTGAGGTAGGAGATACATACATTATTGACACTACGTATAAAACAGATAACTAACTTATGCACAGCACAGGGAACTCTATTCAGTCCTCTGTGGGGACCTACATGGGAAGGAAATCCAGAAAAGAGGGGATGTATGTACATAAGTGGCTGATTCACGTTGCTGTAGAGATGAGACTCATACGACACTGTAAAGCTGCTATACCCCAATAAAGACTAGTAACAAAAGAGAGAAAGACTGAAGAAGGGAAACAGGATGGGGAAAGTGGGGTTGGACTTCAGTGTGGCAAGAGAGATAAGATACGGGAAACAAAGCCATTATAAATAATATTTATCAGTAATGTAAAAGGAACTAGACAGATTCTACAAATGGGGAAGAATTTTCAACATGAAGACTCTGGATCTCAAGGAAGATTCTATACAAAGCTGATGATGAATCAGCTCTAAGGCCAAGGCTCTACCCAAAGCCCTAATCTTCTATTTGAAAATTTGTGCCTTTTTACTTAGAAACAGCTCATAAAATTATGTAAGCTTCAGACCCTGAGAAACCTTCATTAAAAACAGCATTAAACCAAACAGGAAAATACTGAGGCCCTCATTTCCTATGCTTGCCAGTTTCCATGGAGTGGCCACATCATAGTTTTCTGTTCATGTTTAAAGAGAGTAGTACAGAGGAAATTTCTGATTTAACACTTAATGATTTAAAAGAATTTTTGAGGACAGCCAGAGCAAAATGTAATAGGGAGAAGCCGAATATCTAGTCTAGTAGTCTATAGGATTCTGTTCAACTATAAAGAATGCCATATATTTTTATATATATATATATGTTACTAAATGTATTCTTAGTATGTACATATGGTGGTTCTAAAATATCTTAAAAATAATTCACGCTCTTGTCAGTTTCCACTTAATTCTATAAAAATTGGAGTAAAGAAATCCAAACCTCCCAATGTCTGACTTAAGTAAATAATAAAAATAACTATAATAATCTGTCAGTAATAACTATCAATTATTGAATACCTATTCTGTTTTTCTTCATAAATTGAAAGCTAAGTATTATTTTATCTTATAAATGTCTAAGTCCATCAAAGAAATTAATTTCCCACAGGCCAATAAGAGCCTCTGAAGGTTAAAACCCATTTGGCATTGATTTTAAAGCCTAATTGTTTTTTTTTTTTACTAATCCACCAGACCACTCAGTTGAAAACAAGTCAATTGTAGCATTCTGGCAAAAAAAGGAATCCAGAATCTTGATTTTCGACACGCTGTTGCTTACCTTCCAAGTCGGAATTGGCAGATGGAGAACTACTTTAGTTACAAAAGTTGGATGTCATCATTTACAATAGTTTTTCCTCCCAGGATGGGTCTTCCTTCCCATTCCTTTGTGTTGTTATGTCCTGATCATAATGAGAGTAGATGCTGAATGTTTTCATAATGAGACTGGACTGTCCATGAGTAAGGAGATAAGTTTTCCCATGGCTAAAAGCTGGATAACTGACATCTGAGAAGAGCTGGATTTTGATGCTGGCATTATGGTTTGCTAATATGGCATTATTGCTCTAACTCTGAGCAATTTCTAAGCCTCATTTTTACTATCTGTTAAATGAGAATAATCATAATATGTACACATAACATTGCTATAAAACTAGGTGCGATCATGCATATTAAATGCTTAGAATTTCCACTCCCCTCCTATCTTCTCCTTGCTGACTTCTCGGGGGAGATTTTTCAGTCACAGGGTGCTGTGCTGCTTAACAGATGCCTCATATTTCATGAAGCTGATTTTGTTTTTGCAGAATTTACCTCAGATGACAGAAGCGGAGATACGTGCTTATTAAGGGGCCAAGATATTCTGCTGATATCCAGTCATTCTGAGAATTAAGTACCTATTTTTCAATATTTATAAATGAGAGCAAATAGTAAAGTACAATAGCTAAATAGACAAATGAAAAATGAATAAAGTGATAACATTTCAAAGGCAAACTGCATACACTCAAGGGCTAAATTACACTGAGGGGCAACAGCATTCTCAGAGTTGTGGGTGCAGTAACCTACTCAGGTATTCTCGGCGGCTGCGTTCTCAGCTTGGGAGGCACTGCATGAGGTCTGTTTGAAGAACTTCAACAGACACCAGGTAAAGAGCCAGAGTCCCAACCAACCTGAAGGTTCCACCTTGTAGTTTAGCACTGAAGTCTGAAGTCCCTACTGGAAGGCAGTGTATTCCTAACGAACTTGAGAAGACTCAGCTGACTTACTGTGGGTGCATATCTTGAACAGTTCAAGCATCAGACTAAACATCTAGTCACATAGCTTTCCTGATTCCTAGAGATTCATCCAAATAGGCCTTACCACTTTATTTTATTCCTCCAAAGAATTCTATCTGGACCAACATCAAAGAGTCAGAGAATAAGTTTCAAATTATTTTTCTCTTCCACTTTGAACACCCCCAAAAATTAGGATCCAAAACTATTTGGAAGGGATGATTTACTTTAATTGTATAAAATGTAATATTATACATGTACACAATTAAATATCTCTCATGTTGTTGTCATTGTTTACTCACTCAGTCGTGTTCAACTCTTTGCAACCCCACAGACTGTAATCGTTTTTGTACTGTTCATTGGGTTCTCGCCACAAGAATACTGGAGTTGTTTGCCATTCCCTATTCCAGCTGAGTTATTTCAAATCCTAAAAGATGATGCTGTTAAAGTGCTGCACTCGATATGCCAGCAAATTTGGAAAACTCAGCAGTAGCCCCAGGACTGTAAATGGTCAGTTTTCATTCCAATTCCCAAAGAAGGGCAATGCCAAAGAATGTTCAAACTACTGGACAATTGCACTCATTTCTCATGATAGTAAGATTATGCTCAAAATCCTTCAAGCCAGGCTTCAACGGTATGTGTTCTAAAAAATTCCAGATGTATAAGCTGAGTTTAGAAAAGGCAAAAGAACCACAGATCGTATTGCATCATTGACTGGATCATAGAGAAAGCAATGGAATTCCAGAAAAACATCTGCTTCATTGACTATGAGAAAGCTTTGACTGTGGGGATCACAACAAACTGTGGAAAATTCTTAAAGAGATGGGAATACCAGACCACCTGACCTGTCTCCTGAGAAACCTGTGTTTGGATCAAGAAGCAACAGTTAGAACCTTACATGGAACAACTGACTGGATTAAAATTGAGAAAGGAGTATATCAAGGCTGTATATTGTCACCTTGCTTATTTAACTTATAGGCAGAGTACATCATGAGAAATGCTGGGCTGGATGAAGCAAAAGCTGGAATCAAGCTTGCCTGGAGAAATATCAACAACCTCAGATATGTAGATGACACCACTCTAATAGCAGAAAGTGAAGAGGAACTAAAGAGTCTTTTCATGAGGGTGAAAGAGGAGTGTGAAAAAGCTGGCCTAAAACTAAACATTCAAAAAACTAGATCATGGCATCCAGCCCTATCACTTCATGGCAAATGGAAGGGGGAGTAAAGTGGAAGCACTGACAGATTTTCTCTTCTTGGCTCCAAAATCACTGTAGATGGTGATTGCAGCCATGAAATTAAAAGACGCTTGCTTCTTAGAAGGAAAGCTATGACCAACCTAGACAGCATATTAAAAAACAAAGACATCACTTTGCTGACAAAATTCCATATGGTCAAAGCTATGGTTTTTCCAGTAGTCATGGATGGATTTAAGAGTTGGATCATGAAGAATGCCGAGTGCCAAAGAATTGATGCTTTCAAATTGTAGTGCTGGAAAAAACTCCCGAGAGTCCTTTGTACTGCAAGGAAATCGAACCAGTCAATCCTAAAGGAAATCAGTCCTTAATATTGATTGGAAGGACTGATGCTAAAGCTGAAATTCCAATACTTTGGCCACATGGTGCAAAGAGCTGACTCATTGGAAAAGACCCTGAATCCGGGAAAAACTGAAGGCAAAAAGGGAAGAGATCAGCAGCAGGTTAGACAGCATCACTGACTCAATGGACAGAGTTTGAGCAAACTCTGAGAGACAGTGGAGGACAGGGAAGCCTAGAGTGCTGCAGTCCATGGGGTCACAGAGAGTCGGACAGGACACTGTGACTATAAAACAACAAGACTGCAGCCCACCAGGCTCCTCTGTCCATGGTGGTTTCCAGGCAAGGATACTAGAGTGGGTTATCATTTCCTTTTCCAGAGGATCTTCCTGACCCAGTGATCAAACCTGTATCTCCTCCATCTCCAGCACTGGCAGGTGAATTCTTCACTGCTGAGCTAGTGGGGAAGCCCTGGTCTTTATAATCAGTCCTAGACATGGCAATCAGAGAAGAAAATGAAGTATTATAAAAAGAATCAAACTTAAAAAGAAGTAAAACTGTCACTGTTTCCAGATGACATGATACTAAAAGAAAATCCTGAAGATGCTGCCAGAAAACTACTGGTGCTATTCAATAAATCTGGTAAAGTTGAAGGATACAAAAATCACACAGAAAATCTCTTGCATTCCTATATACTAAAAATGAAAGATAAGAAAATCAAATTAAGGAAACAATCACATTTTCCATTGCAAAAAAGAATAATATACTTAGGAATAAACCTACCTAAGGAGGCAAATGACTTGTTCTTAGAAAACTATAAGACACTGATGAAAGAAATAACACAAACAGATGGAGAGATATAACATATTCTTGGATTGGAAGAATCAATAGAGTGAAAAGAAGTATATTATCCAAAGCAATCTACAGATTCAGTGCAATCTCTATCAAATTACCAATGGTGTTTTTACAGAATTAGAACAATTTTTTTTTTTTAATTTGAATGGAAACACAGAAGACCCTGAATAGCCACAGCAATCTTGAGAAAGAAAAACAGAGCTGGAGCAATCAGGCTTCCTGAATTCAGACTTTATACTACAAAGCTACAGTAGTCAAGGCAGTATGGTACTAGCATAAAAATAGAAATTTCTATCAATGGAATATGATAGAAACTCCAGAGATAAACCCACACACCTGTGGTCACCTAATCTATGATATAGGAGGCAAAACATACAATGAAGAAAAGGCGGTCTCTTCAGTAAGTGGTGCTGGAAAAATTGGACAGCTACATGTAAAAGAATGAAATTGGAACACTCCGTAACACCATACACAAAAATAAACACATAATAGATTAAAAAGTTAAATTAAAAAAAAAAAAGTTAAATGTAAGGCTGAGTACTATAAAACTCTTAGGGGAAAACATAGGCAGAGCATTCTGTGTCATAAATCACAACAGGATCTTTTTTGACCCACCTCTTAGAGTAATGAAAATAAAAACAAACAAATAGGACTTAAAAGCCTTTGCACAGCAAAGGAAACAATAAACAAGATGAAAAGACAACCCTCAGAATGGGAGAAAATATTTGCTAATGAAGTGACCGACAAGAGATCAATCTCCAAAATAGACAAACAGCTCATACAGCTGTTTAGTTGTTTATTTTAAAAAAATGACCCAATCAAAAAATGGGCAGAAGACCTGACTACATATTTCTCCAAAGAAATCATACAGATGGCCAAGATGCACATGAAAAGATGCTCAGCATCACTATCTTTTAGAGAAAGACAAAACAAAACTACAGTGAGGCATCATCTCACACCACTCAGAAAATAAAAAATGATCCATCAAAAACAAATCATCAAAAAACTTATAAAAAGATTAATGCTGGAGAGGGTGTGGAAAAAAGGAACCCTTTTACATTGTTGGTGGAAATGTAAATTGATGCAGCCACTATGAAGAACAGTATGCAGGTTCCTTAAAAAAACTGAAACAACAACTACCCTGGTGGTGGTGTTTAGTTGCTAAGTCATGTCCGACTCTCATGACCCCCATGGACTGTAGCCCGCCAGGCTCCCCTGTCCATGGACTTTCCCAGGCAAGAATACTGGGGTGTGTTGCCATTTCCTTCTCCAGGGCATCTTTTCTACCCAGGGACAGAACCCACATTTCCTGCATTGAAGGCTGATTCTTTACCACTGAGCCCCCAGAGAAGTCCTACAACTACCTTATGACCCAGCACTCCTACTCCTGGGCACATACCCAGAGGAAACCACAATTACAACAGACACGTGCACCCCAATGATCATTGTAGCACTATTTATAATAAACAGGGCGTGGAAACAACCTAAATGTCCATCAACAGAGGAATGGATAAAGAAGATGTGGTACATGAATATGATGAAATATTACTTGGCCATAAAGTGGACTGGAATTGGGTCATTTGTAGAAACGTGGATGGACCCAGAGTGTGTCACAGAGAGTGAAGTAAGTCAGAAAGAGAAAAGTATCATTTATCAATGCATATATGTGGAATCTAGACAAATGGTACAGATGATTTTATTTGCAAAGCAGAAACAGAGACACAGGCCTAGATAAGAAATGTATGGATACCAAAGAGGAAGAGGGGTGGTGGGAGGAACTGAGAGATTGGGATTGATGCATATAGACTATTTTTTGTTTTTTTTAATGCATCCCACCTGGGCTAGTGATCTGTTTCACCATAGATAATATACATGCTGTTCTTTCGAAACATCCCACCCTCACCTTCTCCCACAGAGTTCAAAAGTCTGTTCTGTACTTCTGTGTCTCTTTTTTTTTTTTTTTTTTCCCCAGTGGGTTTTGTCATACATTGATATGAATCAGCCAGATTTACACGTATTCCCCATCCCGATCCCCCCTCCCACCTCCCTCTCCACCCGATTCCTCTGGGTCTTCCCAGTGCACCAGGCCCGAGCACTTGTCTCATGCATCCCATCTGGGCTGGTGATCTGTTTCACCATAGATAATATACATGCTGTTCACTGGTACCATGTATGAAACAGGTAACTAATGAGAACGTGTTATATAGCACAGTGACCTCTGCCTAATGCTCTATGGTGACCGAATGGGAAGAAAGTACAAAATGGAGAGGCTAGATGCATGGCTGATTAATTTTTCTATACAGTAGAAGCTAACACAACATTGTAAAGAACTCCAATAAAAATTTAAAGAAGAAAATAATAGCATTATTCTATCATTGCTGTTATACACACAGAGTGCTGACATTTATCCAAATAATTTGCTTGGCTTTTTCAACTTACACCACTATGTGAAACAAAGGGCACTTAAAATTCCATTTTAAAGCCCAAATTAATAATGTGCAGCATTTTATTACTTACTTTTAAAAATTTACAGAAGGCCTATAAAGCACACATATGCCTTAATAGTCATCTATTATTTCTTCTGATATGAAATAGCACTTTAATCAGAGATGCCTTCTCTTTAAACTAAAGGCATAAATCTTGCCAGAATTTTATCCTATTGTCATATAAAGCCATCAAATGCAATGTTTGATGAATACTAATAGCAATATACTACTTGGAACTGATAAAAGCATGAAACATTTCGTACAGATGAGTTAACAGTACTAGTGCATTCTCCAGCATGTTTCTACTCTATGATATTTGATGTAGCTGATGGCCAGGTAACAAGGAAAAAGTGGTCTTAATGTTAAACAGTAACTGCCTTATTGAAGACAAAAAATTTCATCCACAGGATGATGAACAAGTGAATTAACCCCCCCTTGTATTTCAGGTGCATATACATATTTTTATTGTGTATAGCAGAATAAGATTAACTTAATATAGAATTCTACCAGCTTAATGAAAGGAAATTTCTATTAGTACATTATTTTTTCCCAAGACAATCTGAATATTCTGCTTTCTCATGAACCTAGCATGTACTGACTCCACCACACCCCTAGAGCACATCCACATATTTTGGGGGTATGAACAAAATAAAGCAGATCCTTCAGGCACCGCCAAGAAAGCTAAGATGTTAATGAAGACACAGCACAGTACCTGCTACAGCAGGACAGGGCCCTTTCTTAAGTTACCTAGTATGAACAGCCAGTTAAACTGGGGTGGGAAAAATCACAATTTAAAACCATTTACATAAGCTGAATTTAGTTCTATGTGTTTCATTATAATCCATCTTATATCAGAAGGGGTTAATGACTGTCTCAAAATAGATGGGGCAACAGTGGAAACAGTGAGAGACTTTGTTTTGGGGGGCTCCAAAATCACTGCAGATGACTGCAGCCATGAAATTAAAAGACACTTGCTCCTTGGAAGAAAAGTTATGATGAAACTAGACAGCATATTACAAAGCAGAGACATTACTTTGTCAACAAAGGTCTGTCTAGTCAAGGCTATGGTTTTTCCAGTAGTCATGTATGGATGTGAGTGTTGGACTATAAAGAAAGCTGAGCACTAAAGAAGTGATGCTTTTGAACTGTGGTTTGGAGAAGACTCCTGAGAGTCCTTTGGACTGCAAGGAGATCCAACCAGTCCATCCTAAAGGCGTTCAGTCCAGGGTGTTCATTGGAAGGACTGATGCTGAAGTTGAAGCTCCAATACTTTGGCCACCTGATGCGAAGCGTTGACTCATTGGAAAAGATCCTGATGCTGGGAGGGACTGAGGGCAGGAGGAGAAGGGGACGACAGAGGATGAGATGGTTGGATGGCATCACTGACTTAACAGACTTGAGTTTGAGTAAACTCCGGAAGTTGGTGATAAACATGACATACTGCACCCCATGGGGTCACAAAGAGTCGAACCTGACTGAGTGACTGAATGACTGCCTATGTGTACTACAGACCATAATGAAAGAATCTCATATTTAAGCTAAAGAAAATTGTATAAACTGATTCTGCCAATATCTGTGGTAAATATATATATATATATTTCCCTTTCAGGATAAAGTGAAAAACATATGTAACCATTTTTGTTAATTTAAGGATTTTTTAGTACTTTTATCAGACCGTACAGTAAAACTGAATAATTTATATGCAACTGTGGTATTTTGTATTGAAATCCTTTAATTTGCTATCTTCATGACTATAAAAATAGCTTTATCATATTTCTATACCTGTTCTTTTATGGGTTTTCTATAAATTTTTCTCTAACCAATTCATGTAAACTCAAGGTCAGTCTACTCATACAGAGTAACAAGTGTTGGTTTCATTTATAGTTAAATGTTTTTCATGTTTGATATTTCGGGAAAGAAATATCTCAGGACCCATGTTTCCTTTTAGTGTTAGCACAGTCCACAGTTGTTAGGAGGACTTAATACATTTAAGTCCTTTGGCAAAAAGCACAGGCCAAAGAAAGGAAATCCAAAGAAAGGATTTTACATGGTAAAATCTCTGGAGCCAATTATAGAGAAGGCTGCATGGTAGTCAAAGGTAAATTTCTGATGGGATCCAATTAACATTGTTCTATCAAATAATAACGGGAGAATAAGCCATTAATTTTTTGACACTTTTTTTTTTCTACCTGGATTTTCATAAGTTGGACTTCCTTCCAGGCTAATTAACCACTAAACATTTTACAAGCAATCCATGCACGGAAGCAGTAAAAGATGAATTGCACTTATGAAATAATTGACAAAGAGTATACTGGGCATTTTAAGCAGTGACGGTGTGCATTCTAATACCGGAAGAAAGGCTTCTGTATGGCCATCTGACAGGTCATTAGTTAATCTCAGACCTCAGCATCAGATAGCAGGGACTCAAAGCTCACATGAACTCACAGTCACTAGCTGGGGGTATCTGAGTGCAGAGAACTTCATAGAAAACACTTAGTGTTCTCAACTTAGCATTATCAGACTATACCAGTGTTATCGCAGATGAATTTGCTGGTTATTTTCTTTTCTTTTGACAGTAAAGTCCAAGCTGACAAACCAAGTCAGTCCTCAAAGAAATTCAATTACTGAAACGTCTGACACCTTGCTTTGCTTCTTACTACAGTTTCCAAAGTTCCTTGAAGACTGGACAATATAGTCTGCTTTGCAAGACATGAATTGTATTTTATACATAAAATAAAAAATAGTATCAAAAGAAAGATAAAAATTTCAGAAACAGGAATGCTGACTGACAAAAAAAAAGAAAAAAGCAAGGTAATGATAATAGATTTGGAAACAGTCACTGGTTTTTTGTTTTTGTTTTGAGAGCCTACTAGGTTTTTAATATCATTCCTGGCAGTTGGTAGATATAACCCCAAACTGTTTCTGTCCTTAAGACTGAAATCTGTCAAACGTTTATGGCTATGAAATCTGAAGTCACTAAAATAGTTTGAATTCAAATGGTGCCTTTCCAATTTTTAAAATGTTTTACTTCTAAGTAACAATATTCCTGTGTGTTGAAAAACTGCAGTAAATTACCATCAGAGTGAGTTTAAGTCACAAAGAAACACTGGGGGAAGGAATGATATTGTATCCCTATCCCAGGGCCATCCCCCACCGGCCTGACTTCTGCTGAGTGGACAGGAGATAATTCTGGCAAGGACTGATGTTTTTTCTGTAGCCTGCCTTCAAGTATAAGAGAATGCTTTTACTGATTGTCAGGCTAAGTCATTTACCTTTTTCTGCTCTCTCTTAGGCTTTCAACATTTTTAGGAAAAAAAAATTATGTTCACAGAACAACTTTTTTTCCCTGAGTTGTTAGGACTTAAAAAGATTTCATTCTCTCATCCCAAAGACAGGCCTTTCTAAAACTAGATGCTGTCAGAAACTTGAACGATCTGTCACTTAATGATCACCTGGTCCCAGTCTCTTCACTGATAATATGAGGAATTCAAAGTTAAATAAATCCCTAAAGTCATATGTTTGTTAGGGAAAAAAAATAGATTCACATCCTCAAACATCACATGTAGTATTTTATCATATATAAAACCCACTCACATATCAGTTTTCAAGTATCTATTGTTTTTTGAACAAATTTTAAAATCAAAATTAGATAATGTATTTCTTGATTTTATTTGATGCATATTGTCTAGAGACTATGTCATACTTTCAATTATACTGCATAACAACAACAAAAAAGCCTGATTTTTCCTAGCAATATGATACCAACATGCATTCTTTTATCAATTTCTATGCTTTCCTGGAGAATCCCATGGACGGAGGAGCCTGGCGGGCTACAGTCCGTGGGGTTGCAAAGAGTTGGACATGACTGAGCAGCTAACACACACACACACACACACACACATGCTTGGCTCCAAGCAGAATTAACAATAATAGATAAATAATTACCTGAAATATTGTAACGCCTTTTCAACAAAGAGTTGGACACCAGTGAATGTGACATAAGATTCCAACTCCCCATGATTTCTGCCCCGTTCACCACTTTTCTCTCTCTCCCTGCCTCCCTGCTTTCTCTGAAAAAACCTCCTCTGTGTTTAAAAATCCAGCTATCCACTTAAACCATGATGGGCACCGGGAGGGAACATAGCTTAGCTAATGCGTCGCTGTACATACAAAGACCGCCTGGAAGAGAACGTTACAACTGCTTCGAGGAGTGATGCATTTGCTCACTGACCTGTCTTCCACTTTTCTTGGCGACTAAGTCCTATCTCCTCTTTTGCTCCTCAAGCTGCCTAGACATTGTCAATCTAAATTTATTTCTCACAGTTTTGGTGGCTGGAAGTCTGACACTCGAGTGTCGGTATGGTTGGATGATGGTCCTTTTTAGGGTCACAGTTGGTGCCTTTCTGCCCTGTTCTCACATGGGGCAGATTCTTTTATAAGAGAATTAATTCCGTTCATGACACATCTCCCCTCAGGACCTAAGCACCACCTAATACCATCACCTTTGGGGGTTTCAACATGAATTTGGGGGAGAGCACAAACATCCAGACTACAGAACTCTCTAAACAGTAATTCTGGTTGAAGCATTTCCTCAATTCAGATTTATACACACAGCTGTCCATTCCGCATTTCCCCTTGTATGCAATAATACTCCTACAGAATCTTCATTACATACCAGGGGTTCTACCAACTACTGTGTGTTTTTACACACACATAGTCTCCCAATAACACTGTTGGGTAGACTCTATGACTTTTACCTTTCTAAATATGAGGAAACTAAAGCAAGAGAGTAATAAACTTTCCCAGAGCATCACCCGGCAAATGGCAGAGCCTAAATTTTAACCCAGCCATTCTGGCTAGACAGTCCCAGACTTCATAGGGATGCTATGCTCATATTTCATATATTCATAACAGAGCCCTCCTAATTACCTCGTCCAACAAAAGACAGAATGTATCTGAAGGGACTTCATCTGGCCTTCTCATTGCTGCCGCACAGATACTTGGAATCTTACTCACATTGGCTCAAGGAAAGCTTACCTCAGCATGTGGTCCTAGAACAGGTAACATTTTCCTCTGTGTTTGGATGTTTGTTGGCATCATTTTAACAGCCTTAATCAAGTCTGATCTGAAAAGACACAATATAAATAAAGGAATTACAAATGGCGATATTAAAGCTGTACCAGTTGATAGCCCCACAGATCAAGAATCAAAAACCATTCTGATGTCCAAGCAGTCAGGGTCAGCAATGTGATGTGAGAGGAAAAGCTAACATCCTGAGATAACTGAGTAGTAAAGCCTGGCTTATAGGTTACGGGGAGTGGACACTTACTTGAAAATTATTATGTGACTCCTAAATGCAGTTACTGTTTTTAATTGTTAATTTAAAGTACTTTTGCTTACATCATTTTAGTGTAGAAAACAGAAGCTTAGGAGGCTTTCTAAAATGATAATATGGAGGCCCTCACCCTTCAAGTTGCATAGGAGTACATGCAAATTGTTTATATAAATATTCTATCCAGTGGAACCAAGTGAATTGTATATTCCTAATTATCTCCCTTTCCAACCCTGATAGCTTAGTTGGTAAAGAATCCCCTTGTAATGCAGGAGACCCTGGTTCGAGTCCTGGGTTGGGAAGATCCCCTGGAGAAGGGAGAGGCTACCCACTCCAGTATCCTTGGGCTTCCCTGTGGCTCAGCTGGTAAAGAATCCACCTGCAATGTGGGAGACCTGGGTTCAATCCCTGGGTTGGGAAGATCCCCTGGAGAAGGGAAAGGCTAAACCTTCCTTTAGCCTTATTCTGTAAGGCTTCTGGAGAATTCTGGAGTATTCCAGGAGAATAGTCATGGAGAATTCCATGGACTATAGGCCATGGGGTTGCAAAGAGTTGGACACGACTGAATGACTTTCACTTCATTTCAATTACCTCTCTAAATATTCTCCTACTCCAGTTCTTCCCATCTCAGTCAATTTTAACTATATTCCTTCAACAGCTTTGGAAAAAATACCAGGAATAACTTCAATTGTGACATGCATTAAACCAGAAAACCCTGTCTCACATGTACCTTCAGATAATGTCCAGCACCGGCCACTCCTCAGGTCTCCACTGTGTGTCTGCAGTGCTAAGTTGTGTCTGACCCTCTGAGACCCCATGGACTGTAGCCCACCAGGCTCCTCTGTCCATGGGATTTCCCAGGCAAGAATACTGGAGGAGGTTGCCATTTCCTTCTCCAGGGAATCTTCCTGACCCAGGAACCGAACTTGTGTATCTTACATCTCCTGCATCGGCAGGTGGATTTTTTTTTTTTTTTTTTAACCACTGCACCACCTGGGAAACTGGATCTCCACCACCAGCATCCCAGTCACTGCGTTCTCTGGCCTGGATTCTTGTGCTCTCATCCTGAGATGGTTTTCTGAGTCAGCATTTTCCTTCATAAAGTCTGTTCTAAACAATGTAGAGTGAAGTTCAACACAGTCTGTGGTGGTGGTTCAGTCGTTAAGTTGTGTCTGGCTCTTGTGACCACAGGGACTGTAGCCTGTCAGGATCCTCTATACATAGGAATTTCCAGGCAAGAATACTACAGTAGGTTGCCATTCCCTTCTCCAGGGGATCTTCCCAACCCAGGGATCAAACCTGGGTCTCCTGCACTGCAGGCAGATTCATTACTGACAGAGCCACCAGGGAAAGCCCCAAAACAGTCTGTTAAGTTCTCATTTATGTTTTCCAGTTAAACAAGGGCAGGTCACACCCAAATGAGAATGCTCATGTACCAACAGCCCCTTGGCTACCCTGTTCTCGCTTTCAGATCTGTAGTTCCAATTTCTGTGATGCAGTTTCACTGAGCACACAGCTACCCAATTAGGCAATACATCTCACAGCCTCTCTCTGACTGGCTGTGAGATGTAACTTACCAACGACTGAAATGATCAGAAGCAATATGTGCATATTTGCTTATCATTTACTTAAAAAATTCTTTTCCTCCCAATTCTACTACTTTGAAGCAGGATCCAAAATACAGAACTGGCTGAGATTCTATCATATGGAAGGTGTGTTTCATGAGTTTGTAGAGAAATAAGAAAGATCTGAGGATCTCGCTCTAAAAATACCCAACAGGACCACCTGTAAGCAAGTATCACTCACGTTTCAACCTTATCTGAGAAAGAAATACACACATTTTAGTGTCTTTTTATTACAGGAATGACACATATCCTGAATACTACAACCCTCTACGACTCGTAGGGACTAATGACAAATTAGCAGGGGTAGGTCATGAGATTTTATATCAGACAGAGAGTACATACTTCAGATGTGGTTATTACAGAGCCTTGAAACAAGGCAAGAATTAGTATCAAGAGAATTTCTCTTGCTTTTATGTTCATTTTCCAAAACTCTAATACAGATATATTTGTTGAGTGGGTGACAGGGATTCTGAAGACTGCACTGCTTAGGAGTCAAGCTTTTATAAGGTAGTAAGGAGATCCAACCAGTCCATCCTAAAGGAGATCAGTCCTGGGTGTTCATTGGAAGGACTGAGGCTGAGACTGAAACTGAAACTCCAGTACTTTGGCCGCCTGATGCGAAGAGTTTACTCATTGGAAAAGACCCTGATGCTGGGAGGGATTGGGGGCAGGAGGAGAAGGGGGCAACAGAGGATGAGATGGCTGGATGGCATCACCGACTCTATGGACATGAGTTTGAGTAAACTCTGGGAGTTGGTGATGGACAGGGAGGCCTGGCGTGCTGCGATTCATGGGGTCGCAAAGAGTTGAACACGACTAAGCGGCTGAACTGAACTGAATTGAACTGAAAACATCTTTCAAGGGAATGAAAATTAAGCAGATTCAGTCCACATCAATTCCTGGCTTCTTTACCAAACTCCAAAAAGAGTTTCTAGTCACCCTTGTAGGAGAAAATGTGACATGGCAGAGGAAAATCAACAGTGACCTAATACTCTTATATTAGTCGATGACAAGAAATATTTAAAAACATGTATAATATTCTGAGAGAAAAATTAAGTCCAAGGATACTACACTCAAGGGTGGTGGTCACATATAAACAATATGCTGACAAACATGTGAATTGCAAGAAACACAAAAAATGAACCCAAAAAGAGGTGACTCAAAATAACTCAGGAATGGAAGTGGTGTTACAGGAGTTGGTGGTAAACACTGAATGCAATTAAGTGCAAAACTAAAACTAACATTTGTGGGACTTATGGATTAGTGTAGGGAATGGTTTTAATGCTAATGATGATTTAGTATTTGTGGAGTTTTCTAGTGCTTTCCTTTCTTTGTAGTACTGTTTGATTACTTAAAATAATAATGTTTATTTTTAATACCTACAATGAAGTCAATATTCCAAGATTAAAGAAGAAATATAGTTATTTCATAAGAATTATTAATAGCAAAATAATCTTTGTTGGTTTTGAATAAGTATGAACTCCCTGTTAAAATACCAGATCTCATGTTATCTATTTAAAAGTTTGATCAGACTGACAAATTTATCTACACAGATGCTTATAAATAAAATCAAACTCAACTTTTTTTTTTCTTTTTAACATTTATCAAGATGAACTTTCATCACCATTACTGAAGTCTTGTATCACTCTTTTGGATTTCTTGGAGAAGGAAATGGCAACCCACTCCAGTTCTCTTGCCTGGAGAATCCTGTGGACGGAGGAGCCTGGTGGGCTATAGTCCACAGGGTCACAAAGAGTCGGACAGGACTGAGCAACTTCACCTTCACTTTCACTTTGGATTTATGCTTGCTTAGTATATGCTGCTGCTGCTAAGTCACTTCAGTCGTGTCTGACTCTGTGCGACCCCATAGACGGCAGCCCACCAGGCTCCTCTGTCCACAGGATTCTCTAGACAAGAACACTGGAGTGGGTTGCCATTGCCTTCTCTGTAATACATGCTATTGGTGGAAAATTTGCCACTTAAGTAGGAAAAGATTGGTTTCTCTGTAGTGATAATAACTAGCGACCAAAAACTGAAAACTGTTCAGTTGATCATGGACAACTAGTGAAATAAACCGTTTTTGTAAGTCAAGTAGTGTTGACTTTGCTCCAGAAGTCAGCAGTAAAGAATAGGCTTGTTCCATAAACACACTTATGAGTGTCATTCATCAATATCTCACCTATGTAACCACACTTCTACAGATAATGTCAACACATATTACTTTCTGAAAGACCATCAGTTCTTTTGTGCGTGATATCCAAAACTCCATGAAATTGCCAGCCTGCTCTGGGCAAAGATACTGTGTCTTACTTTACTGAAATAAATAACTTCATAATAATCTTTGTATTTCAGATATTGAATGCTAGTCTCAGGATCATTTCTGGAGGTTTGCTTTAAAGACATTGAGTTGACAGAATCAAGAGGTTCTCAGACCAACAGGTGTGTTCACTATATTTATTTCACCAAAACAATATTTTTTTCTTTAGATCTCCTGTCTGGTGAGATCATCTGAAAAGTGATCCAAGCTCCTTATTGCCAAATTCAGACTTAAACTGAAGAAAGTAGGGAAAGCCACTAGGCCATTC
The DNA here is from genome assembly GCF_019320065.1 of Cervus canadensis. NCBI lineage: Eukaryota > Metazoa > Chordata > Mammalia > Artiodactyla > Cervidae > Cervus > Cervus canadensis. Next base: position 8,301,927 of record NC_057416.1, on the reverse strand, counting down.
AGGTATGACCTAAATCAAAACCCTTATGATTATACAGTGGAAGTGGCAAATAGATTAAAAGGATTAAATCTGGTGGACAGAGTGCTTGAAGAACTGTGGACAGAGGTTCGTAACATTGTACAGGAGGCGGGGATCAAAACCATGCCTAAGAAAAAGTAATGCAAAAAGGCAAAATGGTTGTCTGAGGAGGCCTTACAAATAGCTTAGAAAAGAAAATAAGCAAAAGACAAAGGAGAAAAGGAAAAATATACCCACTGAATGCAGAGTTCCAAAGAATAGCAAGGAGAGATAAGAAAGCTTTCCTAAGTGATCAATGCAAAGAAATAGAGGAAAACAACAGAATGGGAAAGAATAGAGATCTCTTCAAAAAAATTGGAGATACCAAGGGAACAAACATATCATGGAAAGAAATGAGCACAATAAAGGTTAGAAATCATATTGACCTACAGAAACAGAAGATATTAAGAAGAGTTGGCAAGAATACACAGAAGAACTGTACAAAAAAGACCTTAATGACCTGGATATACACCATGGTGTGATCACTCACCTAGAGCCAGATATCCTGCGAACTGAAGTATGCCTTAGGAAGCATCACTAAGAAAGCATCAGTAAGAACAAAACTAGTGGAGATGATGAAATTCCAGTTTAAACTGAGCCATTTCAAATCCTAAAAGATGATGCTGTTAAAGGGCTGCACTTAATATGCCAGCAAATTTGGAAAACTCAGCAGAGGCCACAGGACTGGAAAAGGTCAGTTTTCATGCCAATACCAAAGAAGGGCAATGCCAAAGAATGTTCACACTATCACACAATTGCATTTATCTCACAGGCTAGCAAAGTAATGCTCAAAATCCGTCAAGCTAGGCTTCAACAGTCTGTGAACCGAGAGCTTCCAGATGTTCAAGCTGGATTTAAAAAATGCAGAGGAACCAGAGATCAAATTGCCACCATTTGCTAGTCATAGAAAAAGCAACAGAAGTCCAGAAAAACTTATATTTCTGCTTCATTGATTACACTAAAGTCTCTGACTGTGTGGATCACAATAAACTGTGGAAAATTTTGAGAGACAGGAATACCAGACCACTTTACCTGCCTTCTAAGAAACCTGTATTCAGTTCAAGAAGGAACAGTTAGAAACGGACATGGAACAGACTGGCTCAAAACTGGGAAAGGAGTACATCAAGGCTGTATACAGTCACCTTGCTTATTTAACTTATATGCAGAGTACATCATGTGAAATGCCGGGCTGGTTGATGCACAAGCTGGAATCAAGATTGCCGGGAGAAATATCAACGACCTCAGATATGCAGATGACACCAATTTAATGGCAGAAAGTGAAGAGGAACTAAATAGCCTCTTAATGAAGGTGAAAGAGGAGAGTGAAAAAGCTGGCTTAAAACTCAACATTCAAAAAACTAAGATCATGGCATCCAGTCCCATCACTTCATGGCAAATAACAGGGAATCAACAGAAACAGTGACATACATTATTTTCTCCAAAAATCACTGCATGGTGCCTGCAGCCATGAAATTAAAAGATGCTTGCTCCTTGGAAGAAAAGCTATGACAAAACTAGACAGCATATTAAAAAGCAGAAACATTACTTTGGCAACAAAGGTCCATCTAGTCAAGGCTATGGTTTTTCCAGTAGTCATATATGGATGTGAGAGTTGGACTATAAAGAAAGCTGAGCACCAAAGAATTGATGCTTTTGAACTGTGGTGTTCGAGAAGACTCTTGAGAGTTCCTTGGACTACAGGAAAGTCCAACCAGTCATTACTAAAGGAAATCAGTCTGAAGATTCATTGGAAGGACTAATGCTAAAGCTGAATCTCCAATACTTTGGCCACTTGATGTGAAGAGCTGACTCACTGGGGAAAAAACCCTTGTGCTGGGAAAGATTGAGGGAAAAAGGAGAAGGGGGTGACAGAGGGTTGGAAGGCATCACCAACTCAATGGACATGAGCTTGAGCAAATCTGGGAGATGGTGAAGGACAGGGAAGTCTGGCATGCAGCAGTCTATGGGGTCGCACAGAGTTGGACACAACTTAGTGACTGAAGAACAAAGTTCTGAACAGTTTTACTGTGCAGAGTTGTTAAAATTACCTTTTATCCTAGAATTTGTAGTCAGATTATATGTCTGTATATGGTCATTAAACCTAGATCTTTATGTAAAATGTTGAATCCCAGAATTTGCAACTGTACCACTGGAAAGTATACTGCTGTTTGCTATTGACATGTTTATTCCTCTTGTTCTTAGTGCTTTTTCTTCTGTTTATATCTATGTACAAAGCTTTATTTATTTATTTATATTTTTACATACAGGGCTTTGTTCTGTCCTGGATTTTCTTAGTTCTGTTGAAGACATAGAAAGGAAGCTTTCACAGAGAATGGATAGAGTGTCCCCACAAGTTTCCATGTCAACCCAGTGGACTCTGGGTGCTAATGACTAGAAGCTACGAGACCAGTGAAAGTGAAAATGTTAGTAGCTCAGTCATGTCCAAACCTTTGCGACACCATGGACTGTGTAGCCCACCAGGCTCCTCTGTCCATGGGATTCTCCAGGCAAGAACACTGGAGTGGGTTGCCATCTCCTTCTTCAAGGGATCTTCCTGACCCGGGGATTGAACCCAGGTCTCCTGCATTACAGGCAGATTCTTCACCATCTGAGCCACCCAGGAAATTCATAAGTTACCAGACAAGTAACATGTCAAAAAAGGGATCAGGGCGCACTTTATCCCAGGTTCTTTACAGTCCTCAGGAGGGTAATATCTGTCCTCCCAGTTTGTGAAGACATGGCCCCGTCTGGTTGCTGGTCATACAACCCCGCATAACCCACAAGGCACTCACAGGCCAAATGTCATGATTCTGCTTTCTTATTTGCATGGGATTGTCTTTGTCAAAATCTCAATACCTTTGTTTTTAAAGACTTTTTTAAAATGCGGACCATTTTTAAAGCCCCCACTGAATTTGTTACAGTACCACCTCTGTTTAACATTTTCGGGTTTTTTGACCTCGAGGCATGTAGGAGTTTTAGTTCTCTAACCAGGGATCAAACCCGCACTCCCTGCATTGGAAGGGGAAGTCTTAACCACTGGACTGCCAGAGAAGTCCCCTCAACCTCTTTGTTAAAAAAAAAAATTTGATTTCTATTTAAAGTCTCAATATATTCCCCGCTCTGGCACTCTGCTTGATGAACAGCCCAAAACAAGTCAACACACATTATCAATGGCTCTTAAGGGGGCATTTATGACTTGTAAAATATAATGAACTGATAGACTTATGAGAAATTCTATAAAAAATTAGAGGGAAAAACATGGAACATTTAGAAGTCAGAGTGGTTAATTGGGGGACTGAGGCCTCAAAATAAAGTTCAAGAAAGTCTATTTTAAAGATCTGTCGTCTTTAAAATTTACCCTGCTTCTGTCTTTCAGTCTTTTTACTCAGCTTTACCTGCAATTTTAAATGAATCCTTTTCTCTAGGCTTTCTTCAGGGAAAGAAATATCACATTATAAAACTCACATATTACTGAGCCCTGGTCTACAGCCAACTTAACAACTGAAATTAAGGATTTTCCCAAATTTTAATAATACTGGCATAGCATTTGTTCCTGGATGACTGATCTGTGGCAATTAATTCTGTTAATTATCAGCTGCACAGATGGAGGAAAATGTTTAATATAGACGGAGAGAGAAGAGAAGCATTAAATAAGCTCACTGAGTAATATTCCTAAAATTACCTAGAGAAGGTAAGAAAAAATAATATAATGAATGTCAAAATTTATAGATAGGATTATAGAAAGATTCAAAATTAGAAATTAAATCTAAATGGAGAAGCCACTGCAGGAAACGTTGAACAAGAGCAAGGTCATGAGGGCTGTGTAACCCTGCAAATCAGGTTCTTACTGACCCAAATATCCCCTTTCTGCATGTAAGGGATGTAATCTGCATGTAAGGGTTGCATGTAATCTACATGTAAGGCAATGCTCACACACTGCTTTCTGTGTTTATGTCTCTAAGTAATATTACCTGCCTATGACAAGCCTTTAAGATATTTTGGCTCAAAAATTCCCACACCAATTAGTACTAACTTGGATTCCTAATGATGGGGGGAAAGCCCGTGTTTTAATTTATAAGAGAAATCCTTTACAAAGGAGAACCTTTGCTTGCTTCCTGAGCTCAGCAAAATTTCCTGGGCCCCATTCTGAAGTAGTTATGTACGGATGCAAAAGTTGGACCATAAAGAAGGCAGGGTGCCAGAGAATTGATGCTTTCAAATTGTGGTGCTAGAGAAGACTCTTGAGAGTCCCTTGGACAGCAAAGAAATCAAACCAGTCAATCCTAAAGGAAATCAACCCTGAATATTCATTGGAAGGACTGATGCTGAAGCTGAAGCTCCAATACTTTGTCCACCTGATGCAAAGAGCCAATTCACTGGAAAAGACCCCAATACTAGGAAATATTGAGGGCAAGAGGAGAAGGGGGCAACAGAGGGTGAGATGTTTAGATAGCATCACCAACTCAGTGGCCCTGATTTTGAGCAAACTCAGGGAGATAGCGAAGGACAGGGAAGCCTGGCATGCTGCAGTCCATAGGGTCACAAAGAGTCGGACATGACAGAACAACTGAACAGCAAGAACATTCTGAAGGGGGATGTAGCCTGTTGAAGGCTGTCACATTCTGCAGGCGATCCCAGGGCTAGATTTCTGCCATCTGTGGAGGAGTCCAGCACCTAACTCCCTTCCTGTTTGGTGCTCAAGCCAAGTCCTTTGCAAAACCATAAACACTCAAATATGTTCCCTATCTCTTCATGGTGTCAAATGGCCCTTAGTCACTTACCACCACGCTCCAGGGAAAAATCAACGGAGAGGAATGATTATCCTGCTATATTCTATCCACCAATAACCACTAGATTCCACTTTCTTCTGATCTTTTCCTCTCATCAGAAAGATGAAAACTCACATCATGAATTTGCATCATGGTAACTTTTGTGGAGAAGAAAACTGTGGCAACAAAAAATTCGGTGACCGACTTAAAATCAAAACCATTATTTACATACTCTGTAGAGCTGCTCACCCACTGGCCTTAAAAAGCAAGATCGTTATCATTTGAAAAGATAAGAAATACTGATCTCAAATTCAGTAGGAGAAGGAAAACTTTGCCAAGATGTACACATAAAAGTGTAGAATGTATTTTAAGATAAAATTAAATATGCTGTACAAAATGGGAGCATGTAATTTTTTTCTTAAATTCTGAAACAGCTTAATGTTCCAAAGAAACGTATTTCAAGGGAAACCTTTATTTAATTATAGCTATGTCCTCCCTCAAACAGCAGGGGTTAAAAAAAAGCAAAATTGCTATGCCAGCACCCATGCTACTGCACACATAGAAAATCATCAGTTAATATTTGAGGGATCAAAAGTAAAGCCTAAAATTTTGTTCTTATATGTAGATTCTATCCATTCTTCTAAAATTCCTTTATCACCAGCATTATCCTTTCCTTTGCCTTATTATTTGTGAAGCAAACCTCACTAGAGAATTCTCTCCATCTCTGTCATTTGGTTATACACTCTTCTTCATTACTTTCAATTTCTTGAGGAGAGCTGCATTAAAGCCAGCTGAGCCTGAATTTGTGATGGATAGTTTCTCACGGAATCTTAGAATTTGTCGATTTAAGAGAGGCCTCTCTCAGGCCATCTGGTTTATTTCTCTTCACATGGCTATTATTTTTATGATACCTCTTAATCATTTCTAAAGGAGGAATAAGTCATAATTCTGCAACTTTCCTTTGCCATTGATTTCCTCTGCTTGTTCGAACATATGCTTTGTGTACCTATGTGTTTAGTTATGGTTGATATGCTTTTATTCTGTGCTATTCACTAAGATTAAAAAAAAAATCACTTTTGTCAGACACCTCAAATTATCTGATTTCTGCTATCATTTGTTACTACTTGTTACCATGGATTTTATACATTTTATCTAGATGACTTGTTCTATATTTGTATTAAATATCACATTCGTATGTTCAATCTTATGACTGTACACTGCTGAAGGAAAAATGTTACTATGATGTGATATACAACTAAAACAAAATTTTAATGTAATATAGTTAGAAGTTACAAATAGTTAAAAACAAATTATTAAAATACCTAGAAATTGAATATTTATTTTAATATGAATTACATTATAATAAAGTATTATAAGGTAACTCAAGATTTCAAACTAGCTCTCTGGTCCAAAGATATTGCTGTAAACGTTAGAGAATGGTACTCTAGAAATCATGAGAAGATGTGGCATCATTTTTGAATACATAGGCTCAGAGGGCTGAATGTGTAGACAGGACAAGGTTGATAGAATAAAAAAGAAACACAAGGAAAGACAGGAAAAGATAGTGAGAAAGAAGAGATTAGTGAGTGATAACACCCACAATGAAAATTGGCAGTGGGGGAAAATAAGAAAAGAGTAAGGAAAAAAAGCCAGAAAGAAGAGGACAGTTCTTCGGACATTGATATCCTAAAAGCCTATTCAAATAACTTGGTCAGTATCACTCATTATCAGTGAAACCTAAGTCAAAAGCAAAACGAAACACTGAGACACACAAACTCCAATAACTAAAATGAAAGGTACCGATAATAACAAGTTTTGTTGAGTATATGCAGGAATCAGTTTAAATTAATAATGTCTCTTTACAAATCTTGATGCCATGATCTGAGTTGACCTAAAGCCCAAACCAGGATTCAGCAATTTCATGTGTTAGAGAAACACACACATATGAAGACACGGATGAAATATTCTCTACTGTTCAAAATGGCCAGACTTGGAAAAGCTCCAAATGTCCATTAACATTAGAATGGTAACTAAAACCATTTTATTGTTACAATAGAACAGTGTACAGTAATAGGCAAACATGAAAAAACAAGAATAGTCTGTAGTCACATCCAACAGCAGGTGGGAATTCCACTAATACTGTGTTGAGCGAAGAAGCCACACACAAAACCATATAAAAGAAAACATCATATAATTTTATATGAAATATTTTAAAAAGTGACCAAACTAACCTATGGTGTTAGATATCAGGCTAGGGATAACCTTTGGAGAGGAAAGAGAGGTAAATGTTTGGAAAGTTAATTGGGAAATTTGAGGTATGTTAATATTCTATTTCTTAATCTGAGTGGAGGTCACATGATATGCTTAATGTATCAACATTCATTGAATTGCATGAATTCAATGGTTTCAATAAAATTCAATTGCATGAATTTTATGGTTTTGGCACTTTTCTGGGAGTATATTTCAGAAGAACATTATATAAAGTAAAACAAAGATACATACATACACATACACAAACCAGGGAGCATACACAAGAAGGGAATATATATGCATGTAATATATGTGTGTGTGTGTATATGTATAAATACATAGACATTCAAGGAGAAGCCATCTGATCTAGAATAGATTTAAAAGGTCAATAACATCAGGGGTGCTGAAGAATTTTGTTGATAAAATGTTGAACATACCTAGAAATACATGTTTTTATAAAAATAAATAATCGCACACACACATAAAATAGGTGAACACCAGATAGATTTTTTTAAAATACATAATGGCACTATGTTTTAGATAAGACTGTTTCTGGTTTTATGAGATGCCGACTTAAGACAAAGGACACATTTTATTGATACAATAAAGAACTGAAAGGGCTCCCAGGCAGCTCAAATTAAATATGAAGAAAGCAGAAGTCTAAAATGAAGATGAGGTTAAGGTACTGAATGATTCAGTGTTAAAAGAAAACGAGGAAGTTACACAAAATGAGAAGTCAGACCAGGCCTCCAAGGCATTTACATAATTGGAGATGAGTTCTCAGCAAAGAAAGTAGGGTGGGGACAAAAAAGTTGGGACGATGACATCTTTTTTAAGATAATGACAGAGGTGAAAGGATTAGCAAGCCGAGAGTGTCCACAAACAGTTCCCGTTCCTTCTGTCCTGCCCTTTCCCTCCACGTGATGAAGGTGAAAACATGTTGAAGGATCAAGCGGTCTCGCCCCTTGAAGAGCTAAGAAATACCTGGTTTTTAGGATGTCTGCCCCCCCGCCCCCGGTCTGTGACCTTTTTTCCTCCTTTAAATTCAGTCTCGTTCAATCACTGAGCTAGACTTTTCCCTTTTCTTTCTTTCTTAAAAATTACAGCAAGGGATTCTGACTTAATGTGTCACCACGTACTTGAGAGCTTGAATTTTTTAATATGACAGTAATTATGGCAGGCTTGGGAGTGATTAAAACAAGTCATGTTCCCTATCCTTGACAAGCTCGTGACCTACTGAGTTTGGAAAAACTAGGAGATGATTTTGAACTATCTGAAGTAAGAAAACATCATGTGTAAGGAATGGACTCTAAGGTGAGAAAAGAGGGTGGGACCATAAGCTCAAGTAGAACATGTTCTCTGCTGAAATACACCTTTATGACTGGGAGAAACTGTTATGTGAAAATCATGGGCCCTTGGTTACCATCTGCAAACCTTAGGAGGAGTTCATGAAAAGTGAAAGAAAGTGAAAAGTGTTAGTTGCTCACTCATGTCCGAGTCTTTGAGACCCTATAGACTGTGGCCTGGCAGGCTCCTCTGTCCATGGGATTCTCCAGCAAGAACTCTGGAGGGGGTTGCCATGCCCTTCTCCAGGGGATCTTCCTGGCCCAGGGATTGAACATGGGTCTCCTGAATTGGGAGATGGATTCTTTTTTTAATTTATTTATTTATTTCAATTGGAGGCTAATTACTTTACAATACTGTAGTGGTTTTGCCATACACTGACATGAGTCAGCCATGAGTTTACATGTGTTCCCCACCCTGAACCCCCCTTCCCACCTCCCTCCCCACCCCACCCCATCCCTCAGGGTCATCCCAGTGCACCAGCCCTGAGCACCCTGTCTCATGCATCAAACCTGGACAGGCGATTCATTTCACATATGATAATATACGTGTTTCAATGCTATTCTCTCAAATCATCCCTCCCTCGCCTTCTCCCACAGTCCAAAAGTCTGTTCTTTACATCTGTGTCTCTTTTGCTGTCTCGCATATAGGTTCATTGTTAACATCTTTCTAAATTCCATATATATGCATTAATATGCTGTATTGGTGTTTTTCTTTCTGACTTAGTTCACTCTGTATAATAGGCCCAAGTTTCATCCACCTCATTAGAACTGATTCAAATGCATTCTTTTTCATAGCTGAGTAATATTCCATTGTGTATATGTACCACAGGTTTATTACCCATTTGTCTGTTGATGGACATCTAGGTTGCTTCCATGTCCTGGCTATTGTAAACAGTGTGGCAGATGGATTCTTTACCATCCGAGCTACCAGCAAAGCCCCCCATAGACAAGAACAATTAGGCAGAAATGTTTCAGGGAGTGGCAGATTATTTACCTTGATGATAGGGATATTTGAATTGTTTCCTGGTTTGCTGTGACATCATTCTTGGGAACATAGTTTTAAAAAAAAAAAAAATTTCCCCTGGATTCTTTCCTTTCTTGGGAGCTGGTTCAGAATACTGTGCTTAAAGTTACCTCCCACTTGGTAAGAGGTCTCAGTCTTAAGAGTCCATTCCTTTCTACATCATGCTTTCTTGGTAAGAAGTCTCCCAGTTGGTAAGAGAACAAAGAGGGTTCTCCCAGGCTCGCTCACCTGTCTTGTCCATGAAAAGCAGCCCTGGAGGCTTTCTTATACCTGAGCCCTGCTCTCCAGGGGTCTACAATCACGCTTGGTGGTAGCTGCAAAGATTGACTTTTTCCAGACTCTTCCCTGTGGACGTCTAAGAAGTGGCCTACAGCCACTGTAGACAACTGGCCAGCAGTTCTCTGCTTCCTGAAAGCATGAATGATTACAATCAATGCTAAAACTTCTTTAGGCAGGCATGAAGTGATTAAAAAGTAAATGTGCTTAGATATTCCCCCCAAAGCAGTCTTCTGTCTTGGTAAAGGAAGCTAATGGGACTCAAAGTGGCAGAACTGAGGTGAATATACATAGAGACACTTCTATCTATTGTAAAATACTAATTTTAGTCAAAAAAATTAGCCAAGTGCATGCCGTTGGTAATTAACTGGAATTGAGTTAAATTCAACAAACACTTATTCCCTATTTTGGTTTAATTAAATGCAAATCAAGGTTAGTCTGTTCCCCCCAAATACTCACTTATAGCCATAGCAAAGGCAAATATTACTTAAGAGAAACACTTACCTTTGATGGATAGCACATAATTCTGCTATCGTAAAATATCACATGCTAATGAAACTTGATTTTGGTATTTTACATCAGTGATATATTCACATAGCACTGAAAAATCACATCCATACTGCTGAATGTACAGTAGCTCATTTGCTTTTCCCCTAAATTTGAGTTTACAGAAACAGAGTAAGATTAGCTAAATATATAAATTAAGTAAAAACATGATTTTGTATCTACAAATAGTTATATTACCTTTTGTTAATTCTATGGAATAGAAAGTTTTAAATCTGAGTATCATGACTAAATCCTAATTATAATCACATTCAGTTAAACTTTGATATTTGAATAAGGGAGAAACAAAACATGTCTAGTTAACAGCTGATTTATTATTAAAACCCCTAGCTACCATGACTGTTTAAGCAAATATCAACTTTTTCCCACCTTTGCAGCCTGCTGTTTGCTTTCTATTACTATTGAAGAAACAAAAGAAAGTCTGATATTCTCTTAAATCAGGATTTAAAATGAGACTAGTTAAAAGAAATGCAAACACATAGCTTTCTAGACTTTGCCTTTTGACTCTTGTGCAAGCTACCAAGAATTTAATGATCTTGTTTCTTCCCCAAACATTCAATAACCAAGTGTACATTTCTACCATATATCTGGAATCCCAGTTTAACTGCAAGAATGAGTTATAACAATAAAATTACACCACAGGGTTACAATGTATAAATCCATCTCCTTATTATCAAACTGACAGAAATTCTATGAATGCTTAACAATGACAGGACATCTCATCCCTAGAAAATCCAGCAATATTCCAGCAGGCTTCTAGAATAGTGGTGAGAGACTAATTGCAGAAAAATTGAAAGATCCATTGTTGGGACAATTGTGAATTATTCTCAAGGAAAAGAACAAAACTAACTACTAATGAAAGAGGTCAAAAGAGAAATGATAAATTTTTGAATAGGAGTTCTAAGATGCATTGAGTATCTTTAATCCAACAAACCACTGCTACAGCGAGAATCTTTACAGAGATATCACAAGTGTGACCTCTATCCTCTAGCACTATGTTTCTGAGGAAGCAATGTGAAGTGAAAGTCGCTCAGTCATGTCTGACTCTTTGCAACCCCATGGACTATACAGTCCGTGGAATTTTCCAGGTCAGAATACTGGAGTAGGTAGCCTTTCCCTTCTCCAGAGATCTTCCCAACCCAGGGATCGAACCCAGGCCTCCTGTACTGCAGGCTGATTCTTTTACCAGCTGAGCCAGAAGGGAAGTCCAAGAATACTGGAGTGGGTAGCCTATCCCTTCGCCAATGGATATTCCCGACCCAGGAATTGAACTATACGGTCCATGGAATTTTCCAGGCCAGAATACTGGAGTAGGTAGCCTTTCTCTTCTCCAGGGGATCTTCCCAACCCAGGGATCGAACCCAGGTCTCCTGCATTGCAGGTGGATTCTTTACCAACTGAGCTCTGAAGGAAGCCATGTTTCTGGGGAATGGGGTCAATTCTTCTCAAGAAGCAGATACCACTGTGGAACAAGTTTCATGGTTACAAAGATCTTAGCACTGCATTCAATGTCATATTCAGAGGATTTTTTCCACCCAGCCTATGCTTTGCCCTAAGTTTGTTTGAGTTTTCTTTAAAATGAATTATGATTCACTGTACAATATATTCTCTGGAATTCTAATTTCTCAGTTTGAAACAGACCATCATCAAAAATCTTATTTATCAGTTATCTGTACCTGGAATTTTGCCAAAAAACAATGAAATATACCATGTGGTCATTTCATGTGGTCACTTGATTACACAAAGAAATGCACACCTAGCATACAGAAAGACATGCATGCACACATACATAAAAAGTGAATGAGTAAAACTGTGCCAAGAATTTCACTCTATAGAAACGTATGTATTCATCCACCAAATATTTTTGTTTTTTATAATGCAAGGCACAATGATAGACAATAGTATCAACAAACTTTATAAATTCGTATATGGAAGAAAATGCACCTGAATGTTATGGGTATTCTGTATTTTTGTGTGCGTGCTTAGTCGCTTAGTCATGTCTGACTCTTTGCAATGCTATGGACTATAGCCTGCCAGGTTCCTCTGTCCATGGGAGTTTTCAGACAAGAATACTGGAGTGGGTTGCTATTTCCTCCTCCATGGGATCTTCCCAAACCAGGGATCAAACCTACTTCTCCCATGTCTCCTGCATTGCAGGTGGATTCTTTGCCCATTAAGCCATCAGAGAAGCCCATTCGGTACTATATATGTATTATTATATCATGTTATATGTATTATGTCAGTCTAGAAAAAAATGTACTCAAATTGCTAAATTCTGGATACTAAAATAATCTACTGTAGAAAAGTGGATTTTTCTACTTTTTTTTAATTTTTATTCCCAGAATCAAATAAAAAATAAGGTGAAGGACTGGAAATTTCAAGATACACAAATAGTTGCACCAGGCAACTCCCAAAAGCAGGCACACTTTTGCCCATGTGAAGGGACCTTTGGCAGCTGTGCAGTCACAGTGCTCTGAGACACATCCTGAAGAACCATCTAGAAAAGTGGGAGTGTCTAAGGACAATGTCCTCCCGAGGAAGCAGTGTAGGCTTTGGGAATAGACGTGCCTTTGTTAGAGTCTCGGCTGCAGTACTGCTGGCAATATGAAACCAAACAAGTCCATTAACAGTTGGAGAATTTCTGTTTAAAGCATACAATAAAACCTCCCTAGAAGAGCGGGCTGAACTCATGGTCTCCATGTTCCCAGTCCTCCTCCAGTGCCGGTGGCTGCTGGAGGAAGTCCTGGAGAGGATGTGACCACTGAGGGACCCACTTGCTGGACCTGTGCAATCAGAGGCTCCTCACCTTCTCCCCTGTCCTTGGAGTGTTCGCTCTGCCCACTGGTCCCGCACCAGGAGACATTTCCAAGGCCGCGTCCTTAAGACAGCAGTGTGTCCTGGAGACCATCTGGGTGGTAGACATGACTGAACACAGTTAAGGCCTCTCTTATGTGTAAACACTTCATATTCTTGTGGGTGAGTGCAGAGATCTCCTTATCTTGGGGGTCTCTCATATGTAAGTTCCCTCCTTATTTGGTGGCATAAGTTATGTATGCTACCATATGTAAGTGGTAACTTATTAAACCTGCCACCTACCCACCTAGAGTGGTCAGCCTCTTTCTTGGATTTCCCCTTGCCCTCTGAGTATGGAACCAGTTTGCAAACCAACAGTAGGTGAGGAAGGTCGACGCCAACTCTAAGAAGCAGACCACTGGACACACACATTCATAGCAGAAGGGAGCCCTCTAGAAGTGGAGGACTCCCTACACTGTTGGTTCCTTAGAATACTAAAAGTAGAGCTACCCTATGATGCAGCAATCCCATGCCTGGATACATATCCAAACAAAACTGTCATTCAAAATGGTACATGCACCCCATGTTCACAGCAGCGCTATTCACAACAGTCAATACATGGAAACAGCCTGAATGCCCATTGACAGGTGAATAGATGAAGATGTGGTCCATATATGTGACGGAATATTACTCAGCCATGAAAGGAACAAAGTAATGCCATTTGTAGGAACATGGATGGAACTATGCTAAGCAGACTGAGTCGGACACAAATATCATATGATATTCCTTACATGTGGAATCTAAAATATGACACAAATAAACCTATCTATGAAACAGAAACAGACACACAGACATGGAGAACACACGTGTGGTGGCCAAGGGGGTGGGCTTGAAGGAGGGAGGGCAGGGGAGACTGGGGTTAGCAAATATAAGCTATTACATATAAATAGATAAGAAGGTCCTACTGTATAACATAGGGAACTACATTCACTATCCTGTGATAAACCATAATGGAAAAGAATATAACGGAACACACACACATAATTGAATCACTTTGCTCTACAGCCAAAATTAACAAAAGATTGTAACTCAATTACACTTCACTAAAAAAGGAGAACTGGAAGACTAGCCATGCTGTGTGAGTAGACGGATATGCCTAAACAATGAATGTGGTGGTCCTGGAAATGCCCTCAGTGGGGATCTGCCATGCTGACATGCAGTTCTATGAATGCAGATGTTTTCTTGTTATTTTTTTGCATAGCTTACAGAAGTATTAATATAGTTTTAATAAGGAAATATTTTAGTTTACAAAACTCGACCTCATCTTTATATAATCAAAATACAAAAATTCTGAATTTGAAGAAAACAGTAAAAGGGTACTTATTTGGAGGCTGTATAAAATTAACTATGCATATTCTAAGTGGAGTTGCTTAAGCCAGCCATAGAAGCTGAAGGTGATGATTCATTGAGACCCTGTAATGCTCCAAGCACCCCACTCCAGTATTCTTGCCTGGAAAATCCCATGGATGGAGGAGCCTGGTAGGCTGCAGTCCATGGGGTCTCTAAGAGTTGGACACGACTGAACAACTTCACATTCACTTTTCACTTTCATGCATTGGAGAAGGAAATGGCAACCCACTCCCGTATTCTTGCCTGGAGAATCCCAGGGACGGGGGAGCCTGGTGGGCTGACGTCTATGGGGTCGCACAGAGTCGGACACAACTGAAGTGACTTAGCAGCAGCAGCAGCAGCAACGCTCCAAGAGGCTTCCCAGGTGGCTCAGTGGTAAACAACCTGCCCGCAATGCAGGAGACATGGGTTCAAACCCTGAGTCGGGAAGCTCCCGTGGAGGAGGAAATGGCAATCCACTTCAGAATTCTTGCCTGGAAAATCTATGGACAAAGGAGCCTGGCAAGCCATAGTCTGTGGGGTCAGAAAGAGTCATACACGACTGAGCATGCAGCAAAGCTTCAAGAAAAGGAATCCATTGGTTATCAGAATTTTAGGTATTTTGTTTTCATTTATATTCAATATGAATGACTCAATATTTTAGTCACCTGCTTCTTTGTTCTCTAAACCTTTCTATCAATTACTTTAAAAATATTTTCCAAATCATTTAAGTGTATTAATGCAATTATTTTTTAAGGATTAAGTAAAAAACAAAACAGTGTCCTTTGTTAATTCAGCTCACTGCATCTGAACTTAACCTTCTAGTAAATTTGGATGGTTTTATTGGATTATTTTATGAAGGGTAGGCTTGTAATTAGTAACAGCTGTGAATTTCCATTTTGTAAACTGGGGAGGATAAGTTATCAAATTAATCACATTTGGACAAATCTCAAGTTTTTAAAAGAGAGATTTGTGTAGATTTTTTGGCAACATTTTGAAAACGCTCAATTAAAGAGGTACAAATATTTTAGCTAACCTTGTTCTAAAGACAAAATATGAGTTATCTTTCCTTCCAGCCCCAAGTTAATTAGGCCACTCACCTCTTTACCTCATATAGAGATTCCTCATTTTCTGAACTAGTCTAAACATTTATTTTATCACCTCTGCACGTTTTTAGATGCATACTCACTGTTGCAAGGGAAACTCTAACTAGATCACCCATTGTCTGCAGAGACTTGGGATTTCAGACAAGGCCTGGAAAATCATCTCACTATGAGGCTATAAGCAATTTTGAAAACTGAAAGTACAGCGTATTTACTACACCTGGTGAGTCTCTAATTACAATGGTCTATATTCATTATTTACACACATTTGTCATTTTAATTAATTACTCTGGGCTCAATTCAATCCCTTTGCTGCATTCTAAAATTCCCATTGATTTAAAACGGCATGATTGTTGCCATGAAATATAAACTTTTTGGAATCTTTTTTTTTTTTTTAATATAGTCAAGAACTGTTCTATTGTCTAATGTGGAGTTCAGGTTCCTACCACGTAGAATCATTTTGCCTTTCTTTCTCTTACGACTAAGAATATAAAGACCTGAGTATTTTAGAAAGTCACTTAAAAAATTGTCTTCAGTCTTACAAGTCTCATGTTTAACATCATTGTAAATATGCATAATGCTTATTTCATTATATATTTGTCAAAAACTGCTTCAAGCAAATGTTAAAGGCATATTTGACAGGTTAAATGTTTGCTTGTGAACAAGTTCATTCATAGGAATCAAGATTATGTTCAAATGCAACATGACATTCTCAATTATTTATATAATACCTTTCACTCTTGAACTTTTTTTTTTTTTCAAATTCTGTTATAAGTACATTCTTGGTTCTTAATGTATTTGGTAACTTTAGAGACATAACCCATGTTATGAAAAAAGTGGAAGTGAAAATGTTAGTCACTCAGTCACGTCCGACTCTTTGAGACCTCATCGACTATAGCCTGCCAGGTTCCTCTGTCCCGTGGAATTTTCCAGGCAAGAATACTGGAGTGACTTGCCATTCCCATCACAGGGGATCTTCCCAATCCAGGGATCAAAACCAGGTCTCCCACACTGCAAACAGATTCTTTACTGTCTGAGCCACCAAGGAAGCCATGTCATGAAAAAGTTATTCACAACCACATGGTGGAATTCCTTAGGTTTGGGGTGATATGAAATTCAGGAGAAAAAAGATTCTTCAGTGTCATGAGTTAACTAAATCAGTACCTATGTTAAAACCAATTAATTTAAGTTGGCTATATGTGCATTTCCTTTATGAATTACTTATTGATATTAGCTAAAGTCAAGTATGTATATTATCATAGGTGACTCCTTACAAGTACCACATTTATTGTTTACTTTCAGTCAGTATTACTAGGTTTTTCTAAAATATCATATTTCCTGCAACATGCCATCTTGTCTAATCTTTTCACTTAGCATATTTTGCAATGATAAATGGTTATGTGGGTCAACTGTTTGCTCCTTCTCACTGTGGCATGCATTCAACAGCACAGATGTACCAAAATTTTGTTAGAATCAATGGATGAACATTTAGATTATTTGGATTATTTCTATTGGGGGGCTATTACCATCAAAGATACTACCGAGATTTGTGTATAGGTGATTATGTGCATATGTATTTCATTCCACTTGGACAAAGTTCTAGAACTGAGATTATTGGGTCCTATGTGGTATTTTTTCCTTTATTTTTATTGGAGTATAACTGCTTTACAATGTTGTTAGTTTATGGTCTACATGAAATGAATCAACCATATATATATATCCCCATACATATACACCATATACATATATCCCCTCCCTCTTGAATCCCTCTTCCAGCCCTTCTCCCATCCCTCGAGGCCATCACAGAGCACCAAGCTGAGCCTCCTCTGCTATTTATCTATTTCACATGATAGTGTAAAAGGAGTGTGTCAAGGCTGTATATTGTCACCCTGCTTATTTAACTTACATGCAGAGAACATCATGAGAAACGCTGGGCTGGAGGAAGCACAAGCTGGAATCAAGATTGCTGGGAGAAATATCAATCACCTCAGATTTGCAGATGACACCACCCTTATGGCAGAAAGCAAAGAGGAATTACAGAGCCTCTTGATGAAGATGAAAGAGGAGAGTTGGCTTTAAATTTACATTGAAAAAAAAAAAACAACTAAGATTATGGCATCTGGTCCCATTACTTCATGGCAAATAGATTGGGAAAAAATAGAAAGAGTGACAGACTTTATTTTCTTGGGCTCCAAATTCATTGTGGACAGTGACTACAGCCATGAAATTAAAAGACACTTGCTGCTTGGAAGAAAAGTTGTGACAAACCCACCCAGCACATTAAAAAGCAGAGACACTATTGTGCCAACAAAAGTCTGTATAGGCAAAGTGATGGTTTTCCCAGTAGTCATGTATGGATGTGAGAACTGGACCATAAAGAAAGCCGAGCCCTGAAGAATGGATTCTTTTGAACTGTCGTCTTGGAGAAGACTCTTGAGAGTCCCTTGGACTGCAGGGAGATCCAACCAGTCCATCCTAAACGAAATCAACTTGAATGTTCACTGTAAGGACTGATGCTGAAGCTGAAGCTCTAATACTTTGGTCACCTGATATAAAGACCCAACTCATTGGAAAAGACCCTGATGCTGGGAAAGATTGAAGGCAAGAGGAGAAAGGGACGACAGAGGATGAGATGGTTGGATGGCTTAATAGACATGAGTTTGAGTAAGCTCTGGGAGATAGTGAAGGACAAGGAAGCATGGTGTGCTGTAGTCCATGGGGTCGCAAAGAGCTGGACATGACTTAGTGACTGAACAACAAGTGTATCTGTGTCTGCGCTACTTTCTCAATTCATCTCACCCTCTCCTTTCTCCACGTTGCACACATCCATTTTCTGCATCTGCATCTCTTTTCCTGCCCTGGAACTAGGTTCATCTGTACCAATTTTTAGATTCACAGACATGCATTAATATATATTTGTTCTGCTTCAGACTTCACTCTGTAGGACAATCTGCCATATATAATTTTACATTTAACTTTATCTCTGATGCTAATTTGATTTCCAAAATGACTGCAATTTTACATTCCCACCAAAGTATGGACAGTTCCAGTTGCTCCACATTCTCATCAATGTATGTTTTATGTTTCAGTCAAAGTGTTACTGGAGCTTTAATTCAAATTTCCCTGATGACTTTTGATTATCTTTTTATATGCTTATTGACCATTCAGATGTCTCCTTTTATAAAGTAATTATTAAAAATGTCTACCCATGTTGGGGTTGTTTTATTATTGACTTGACAACAACTTCTAGATATTTAAAACAAAAATCCTTTAAAGGTTCATGGAATTCATTGAAGTCATCACTTAGCTAAGCTATTTTTTGCAGGGAAGATGTTAATTATGAATTTAATTCCTTTCACTGAGAAAGGTTATTTCTATTAATATTTTCTTTCTTATGTAGCTTATGGAAATTTGGACTCTTTAAGGATAATGTTGATCTTGGAATTAGGTTGCTCACAATAGACCCTTATTACTTTATTTCCCTCAGGACCTATAGTAACATTTCTTTATTCATTATAGATAATGTTCATCCATATGTTCTCTACTTGTTTGTAACCAGTTTCAGCAGAGTTTTATCCATTTTAATAAACCTCTCCAAGAATCAGTATTTTACTGATTTTTCTCTTTAATTATTTTTATTTCATTGATTTCTGCTCTTATACTGTTTCTTCTTACTGTTTGAATAGTTAGCTTTTTTCCTGTGTTTATGAAGAAAGACACTTAGATCACTGAATTACGATCTTTCATCTTTCCTAATTTAATCATTTAAAGTAATAAATTACCTTTAAGAACTGTGTTGGCTGTGCCCCCAGCATTTTTAAAGTTGTTCTTAGATTTCCATTTAGTTCAAAATATATTGTCATTTTCTATGATTCCTTTTCTAGTCTTTTGGGTTATTTGGATATCTTTGTTTAGTTTCATGTGCTTGGGAGTTTTTTAAATGCTTGTCTTACTGCTTTTCAATGTAATTGTGTTGGCGGAATTTCAACAGATTTTAATTTATTGATAATTTATATCCCAGCATTGATCTGTCCTGGTGAATATATCATGTATACTTGAAAAGAAGGTGTTCAGATTTTTTTAAATTGGGGTATAACTGCTTCACAAGGTTATGTTATGTGTTCATTTCTGCTGTATAACAATGTGAATCAGCTATTGATAAATATATATAAAAAGCAAGAGAGTTCCAGAAAAACATCTACTTCTGCTTGACTATGCTAAAGCCTTTGACTGTGTGGATCTCAACAAACTGTGGAAAATTCTTAAAGAGACAGGGAAATCAGACCACCTTACCTGCCTCCTGAGAAACCCGTATGCAGCTCAGAAAGCAACATTTAGAACCAGACATGGAACAATGGACTGGTTCCAAATTGAGAAAGAAATAAAACAAGGCTGTTTTCTGTCATCCTGCTTATTTAATTTATATGCAGAGCACATAATGCCAAATGCCAGGCTGGATGGAGCACAAGCTGGAATCAAGATTGCCTGGAGAAATATCAATAACCTCAGATATACAGATGACACAACTCTTTTGGAAGAAAGTGAAGGGGAACTAAAGAGCCTCTTGATGAAAGTAAAAGAGTGAAAAACCTGGCTTAAAACTCATTTAAGTTTTAAAAAGCTTAGATCATTTAAAAAGCTAAGATCATGGCATCTAGTCCCATCACTTCATGGCAAATGTTTCTCCACTTCAAGGAGAAACAGTAGAACAGTCACAGACTTTATTTTCTAGGACTCCAAAACCACTGTGGACTGTGACTACAGCCATGAAATTAAAAGATGCTTGCTCCTTTGAAGAAATGCTATGACAAACCTGGACAGCTTATTAAAAAGCAGAGACATTAGTTTGCTGACAAAGGTCCATCTAATCAAAGCTATAGCTTTCCCAGTAGTCACGTATGGATGTGAGAATTGGACCATAAAGAAGGGTGAGCATCAAAGAATCGATGCTTTTGAACTGTGGTGTTGAAGACTCTTGAGAGTCCCTTGGATTGCAAGGAGATCAAACCAGTCAATCCTAAAAGAAATCAACCCTGAATATTCATTAGAAGGACCAATGCTGAGGCTCCAATACTCTGGCCACCTGATGCAAAGAGCTGACTCATTGGAAAAGACCCTGATGCTGAGAATGACTGAAGGTGAGAGAAGGGAATGACAGAGAACGAGAAGGTTTGATGCAATCACCAACTCAATGCACATGAGTTTGAGCAAACTATGGCAGATGGGGGAGGACAGGGACATCTGGCGTGCTGCAGTCCATGGGGTCCCAGAGAGTCAGACATGACTGACCCACTGAACAACAACAACAGTATGCACATGCACGCGCACACACACGCACACGCACACACACACCCCTTCCCTGCTGAGCCTCCCTCCCCCTGCCTGCCACCCCGCAGGTCATCACCGAGCTGAGAGGTATAGCAGGTCTCCATGAGTTATTTTGCACTTGGTAGTGTATATGTTTCAGTGCTACTCTCTGAATTCTCCCCACCCTCCCGTTCCCCACATTCTCCACATGTCTCTCTATCCCTACCCTGCAAATAAGTTCATCTGTACCATTTTTTAGACTCCATATATACGCATTAATACATGAAATTTGTATTCCTCTTGAGTGTAGTATCTATAAATATCAACTAGATCAAAATGATTGTGTCATTCACATCTTCTATATTTTTACTGATTTTTAATCTAGTTATTATATTAGTTGCCGAAATAGTTGTTAAAATGCCCCAGCTATCTTTGTGGACTCATGTAATTTGTCCTTTAATTATGTGAATATTTCTGTACATATTTCAAAGCTACATGATTTATCACATACACACTGACAGTTATGAATTCAAGGTGAATTGACATTTTCATTATTAGGAAATGTCACCCTTTTTCAATAATAATAATTTTTTAAAACTTAAATCTATTTTATCAAATACTGATAGATCAATAAAAGGCCTGTTACTCTACAGTTCACATAGTATATATTTTCCAGCCATTTGTTTTCAAACTATGGCTGTCATTGTTCATAAGACATATCTTCTTTGTCATAGCAAGTTAATGCCTTTTAATTGGAGGGAGTCTATTACAGTTTAAAGTAATTAGTAGTATTGTATCATGTTAGTATAATACTGCATTATTTGTTTCTCTTTGCCAACTCTGTTTATTATGACTCTGACATTTCCTGACTTTTTTATTGAAATAGTTTCATATGTTCTTGTTTTCATTACATTTTTAGTAATTTTTCAAGGGACTCCACAGTCTATTTCAAGTCTATATTATGCCACTTTACATTAAATGTGGAAAATGTTAGATCATAAAGGTTAACTTATCCTCAGCCTCATCTTTTCACCACAGTAGAAATCTCTTATCATTTGAAAAAAATTAAGCCATTATTTTTTCAAATGTTCTTTCTGCTTTCTTTCTGCATTCATTTGCTGGGCAGCCAAAGCAAGGGACCACAAACTGAGGGGACAGGAATAACAGAAATTTTGATTCTCATAGTTTTGAAGGAAATTTAGATCAAGGTATTAGCAGGCTGAGTAGTATTTCATTGCCTTTATCTACCTATCTTCTTTATCCATCCCTCTTCAGTGGACATCTAGATTGCTTCCATGTCCTGACTACTGTGAATAGTGCTGTGATGAACACTGGGGTGCTTGTGTCTTTCTGAATTATGGTTTTCTCTGGACAGATACGGGCTTCCCGGGTGGCACTAGTGGTAAAGAACCAGCCTGCCAATGAAGAAGACATAAGAGATGCAGGTTCAATCCCTGGGTGGGGAAGATCTCCTGAAAAGGGGCATGGCGACCCACTACAGTGTTCTTGCCTGGAGAATCCCATGGACAGAGGAGCCTGGTGGGCTCTAGTCCAGGGTCACAAAGAGTTGGTCATGACTGAACCAACTTAGCACGCACACACTGGACAGATACACACTATTGATACTGTGTATAAATAGATAATTAATGATAATATAACATATACCACAGGGAACTCTATTTAATGCACAGCGGGGACCTGAATGGGAAGGAAATCACCTGCAGTGATCATATTTTCAAAAAAGAGTCATATTCTGAAATACTTGGAGTTAGGATGTCAACATGTCAACTTGAGGGAGATAATTCAACCCATAATACTCTTCTTCTGGGAATCAACTTTGATCTATTTGATATGATCTAACAGGTCCCCAAGACTGTTTTCTTTTTAAATTTTTTTTTCTAGGAAATAACTTTAATTGGTATATCTCCAAGGTCACTGTCTCCTTTCTCATGACTTTTCCCCTGGATATCAGATACTTTTTTCAAATTTCAGATTTGCATATTTTTATAATTTTGGTTTCCTTGTTACTTTTATTGTTTTTATCCTCTCTAGTATGTTTCCTATATTTTCAACCTTTCAAAGTAAAGAGGAGACTGGTGGGCTACAGTCCATGGGGTCACAAAGAGTCGGACAGGAGTGAGCGATTAAAACACACACACATATTTTATGTTTTACAAGTATATCATATAAACATATAAGGGGCTTCCCACGTGGCACAGTGGTAAAGAATCCACCTGCCAATGCAGAAGACATGGTTTCAATCCCTGGAACGGAAGATGCCCTGAAGAAAGAAATGGCAACCCACTCCAGTATTCTTGCCTGGGAAATGCCACGGACAGAGGAGCCTGGTGGGCTACAGTCCATGGGGTCACAAAGAGTTGGACAGGAGTGAGCGATTAAAACATACACACATATTTTATGTTTTACAAGTATATCATATAAACATATAAGGAACACCATACACAAAAATAAACTCAAAATGGATTAAAGATCTAAATGTAAGACCAGAAACTATAAAACTCCTGGAGGAGAACATAGGCAAAACACTCTCTGGCATAAATCACAGCAGGATCCTCTATGACCCACCTCCCAGAATATTGGAAATAAAAGCAAAAATACACAAATGGGACCTAATGAAACTTAAAAGGTTTTGCACTACAAAGGAAACTATAAGCAAGGTGAAAAGACAGCCCTCAGATTGGGAGAAAATAATAGCAAACAAAGCAACAAAGGATTAATCTCAAAAATATAAAAGCAACTCCTGAAGCTCAATTCCAGAAAAATAAATGACCCAATCAAAAAATGGACCAAAGAACTAAACAGACATTTCTCCAAAGAAGACATACAGATGGCTAACAAACACATGAAGAGATGCTCAACATCACTCATTATCAGAGAAATGCAAATCAAAACCACAATGAGGTACCATTACACGCCAGTCAGGATGGCTGCTATCCAAAAGTCTACAAGCAATAAATGCTGGAGAGGGTGTGGAGAAAAGGGAACCCTCTTACACTGTTGGTGGGAATGCAAACTAGTACAGCCGCTATGGAGAACAGTGTGGAGATTTCTTTAAAACTGGAAATAGAACTGCCATATGACCCAGCAATCCCACTCCTGGGCGAGGAAACCAGATCTGAAAGAGACACATGCACCCCAATGTTCATCGCAGCACTGGTTATAATAGCCAGGACATGGAAGCAACCTAGATGCCCATCAGCAGATGAATGGATAAGGAAGCTGTGGTACATATACATCATGGAATATTACTCAGCCATCAAAAAGAATTCATTTGAATCAGTTCTAATGAGATGGATGAAACTGGAGCCCCTTATACAGAGTGAAGTAAGCCAGAAAGATAAAGACCAATACAGTATACTAATGCATATATATGGAATTTAGAAAGATGGTAATGATAACCCTATATGCAGAACAGAAAAAGAGACACAGATGTACAGAACAGAATTTTGGACTCTGTGGAAGAAGGCGAGGGTGGGATGTTTCGAGAGAACAGCATCAAAACATGTATATTATCTAGGGTGAAACAGATTACCAGCCCAGGCTGGATGCATGAGACAAGTACTCGGGCCTGGTGCACTGGGAAGACCCAGAGGGATGGGGTGGGGAGGGAGGTGGGAGGGGGGATCGGGATGGGGAACACATGTAAATCCATGGCTGATTCATGTCACTGTATGGCAAAAACCACTACAATATTGTAATTAGCCTCCAACTAATAAAAATAAATGGAAAAAAAAATTTTTTAAACATATAAGGGGCTTCCCACATGGCACAGTGGTAAAGAATCCACCTGCCAATGCAGAAGACATGGTTTCAATCCCTGGAATGGGAAGATGCCCTGAAGAAAGAAATGGCAACCCACTCCAGTATCCTTGCCTGGGAAATGCCACGGACAGAGGAGCCTGGAGGGCTACAGTCCATGGGGCCACAAGACAGTTGGACATGACTCAGGGACTAAACAGGAGCAACAAATAGACATATATATCTATACAAGTAGTTTTCAAATTCTTCTCTGTGAATATCATCATTTATCTTAGGTTAGTTCTCAATTAATTGTCTTTATTCTTAAAAATGGTTACCAAGGTACAGATTCTATCAGGTATTTTGGAATGTGTCCTAGACATTATTTGTGTATGACTGTGGTGACTTTGAATTTATTTGTTATTCCTAAAAGTGTTCTGTTTAAGCAAACATTTCTTTTAGCAAAATCTTATTTGTTTTGATGCAAACTGTGCACTGTTTTCTGGGGGAGCCACTCATGATCTTCATTTTGGTCTTTACTCTTTAGCTAAGTGCTTTTATTCTGGTCTATAAATGCATGGTCAGGGATCACCCAGATAAACAGAAAGACATGATTGGAGTCCCATCTTCCTGGCTCTTTCTGGTCCTAGATTCTGCCTTCTCTCTCCTGCAGTCATTGTTGTCTTCACTCAATTCCCTGGATTCTCAAGCCTTAAGGTTTGAGTTTTCTACCAACAGCCTCACTGTTCCACGCAGCTGTGCCTACCTCCAGTCTAAAATTAGCAAAAATGGGGGAATCACCCCATTACTCTCTCCTCTGAGGATGATTATCTAACCAGAATGTGCTCTTTCTGTTCCCTCTCCAATGCCTTCAGTGTCAGCTTCATATGTTATTTACAGAGTTTGTTACATGAGCCGCACAAGGGTCAGGCTAGTTGACTCCTACTCCACCATGACCCAAAGGAAAGCCTGCCTGACGGTTCTTACTGCACATACAACCATTTCTCTAAAACTAGCAACCCTCTGGCATGGGAAGTTCCCTGAAAGTTCACCACGTGGATTGCTTTATAGTGATAATTAGAGGAGGGAGTGAGAGATTTAACTGTAATTACAGTAGTAACCAAAGTGATATCAGTACTAATAAAATGGAAATCAGTGAATACTTTGGAAGAGGCACTGTGTTATGTGTTTTTCATACATTCTTTCATTTAATCCTGACATTAGTCTTGTAAATATAATATATATTTATCATAATATATATAATAATATTATAATGTATCCAAAGTTACACAGCTTCTAAGAAACAGGTTTTGAAACCCCATCAGTCTGACTTGATGTGCTCTCAAGTTCTACCTTCTATAGTGGTTTTCACGTGTTTTATCAATGCTGATTCCCTGGTGGCTCAGATGGTAAAGAATCTGCCTGCAATGCAGGAGACAGGGGTTCAATCCCTGGGCTGGGAAGATCCCCTGGAGGAGGGCATGGCAACCCACTCCAGTATTCTTGCCTGGAGAATCCCCATGGACAGAGGAGCTTGGTGGGCTACAGTCCATGGGGTTGCACAGAATCAGACATGATTGAGCGGCTAAGCACACATCAAAGCTGATTATATACACTTACAGTTACAGCAGAGCAAATATTGTTGGAACAACTTGCTTTGTTCAGCAAAGCAAGTTGTCATTGCTGTTCAGTCGCTAAGGCTATTTTGTGACCCCATCACTGTAGCCCACCAGACTCCTCTGTCTGTGGGGTTTTCCAGGCAAGAACACTGGAGTGGGTTGCCATTTCCTTCTCCAGGGGATCTTCCACACCCAGGGATCACAGCAGTGTCTCCTGCATTGGCAAGTGAATTCTTGACCACTGAGCCCCCAGGGAAGTCCAGCAAAGCAAGTACTCACACGTGTCTCATTTATAGTATAAAAAACACTGAGAATTTCAGAAGTTGTAGGGGAGAACTCTTAAGTGTTGGCTCAAAAGGTTGGGGGGAGCTGGATTATTACTCTAGGCAAGGATAACACAACTTGAAAGGCCTGAGTTTGGGATCTGATGGAAACAGACAAAAAGGAGCCCTCACTTTGGTGAGGCATTCTGAGACAGGGTTTAGGGATTCAGGACAGAGAATTTTAATAATTATTTCCTCTTACCTTTTCATATTTTTCTCTGAATATATTCCCCCAAATTTCAGAAAGTAGATAGATACTTAAGCTATTAAAAGCTATTTGTCAGTTAATTAACAATTATTTCAATATTCAATTTAGGTATTAAAGCTGTGTTTCATAATAACCTGAGTAATCTGATCAAAATTCTAATTAAGGTCAGAAATTCAGGCTGTGAAACAAATATTTATTTAAAGAGGAAACTAGCCATTTCAATTTGGCCTGGTTGTTTAAATCAGCAGGACTTGGATGTATTTTGGATATTTATTACCAATTTTACATAGGTAATTTGGTGTTTATCCATAGTAATCATATATGAGGAAATAAACTTTCATCCTCTTTGAAATAAATATTAAGTTCATTATAAAAAATTAAAAGCCCAAATATGGACAGGGAAAAAGCTTTCTCTTAATTTTTGTACACTGTACTCTGCTTTACTCTAAGTATTCAATAAGTATATTCACCTTAGAAATTCAAGATAAAATGATCAGTGACTCCACTAATTTAAAGGATTGATGTAAATTATTTATGGTATATTTATTATTAGATATAAAATATTACATATGAAAGTTCAGAAAATTCATCTTTCAGATATATTCCATGAGTTATGCCAAATAATCAACACATTCAAGTAATTTTATACTTTTAAAACTTTCTAACATCATGAAGGAAATCATATTCAGATTTCCAACTCTACGACCAGGTCAAAATGAGGGCAAATGTACCAACGGAGCAGGAGCCAGAATGTTCCACTCAGCTTCTCATGATAAAAGTATAAATGTCCTCAGGGTTGAGAAGAATCAGCCATTGCAGTAAAAAGAAAGAGGAAAATGAGATAGCTGTCAAATGAAACACAAGCCCTGAGGCTAAAAATATTTTAAATAGTGGATTGAAAGGTATTATAGCTGTTGAATCCAAATATTCTCTCAGAATTGAGATTTCTTCTCAACAAACTTTAAGAGGTACTATAAATGCCAGTTTTACCCAGCATTTGAGAACAAATGTGACCCTGCGTAAATTATCAGGCTTTACATAAAAAGTATGTTTTCTTTTTCTTAGCAAAGAAATAAATATGTAAAGAACACATGTTCAAGTTAACAACTGAAGTTCCTTGGAGAAATAGAATTCCGAATTCTGTTTTCTCTGAAACAGTTACACACACACAGACACACATATATATATTTTTTGTAAAAATTTGGACATATATACAATTAAACTGTGGCTTTCCCAGGTGGTACAATGGTAAAGAATCCTCTTAATGCATGAGAGGCAGGAGATGCAAGAAACACTGGTTTGATTCCCTGAGTCGGGAAGATCCCCTAGAGGAGGAAATGGCAGCCCACTCCTGTATTCCTGCCTGGAGAGTCCCATGGACAGAGGAGCTTGGTGGACTACAGTTTATGAAGTTTCAAAGAGTCAGACACAACTGGATGACTGAGTACACACACACACACACACACAATTAAACTGCTTATCAGCAACTGATTTTCTCTTTTTTTCTTAATGACCCAAATTCATTTTTGAAACCACATATTTATCTTTGCTGAGAATTTTACATGAACATATTTTTTTATTGGCACATAATTGCTTTCTTTGCAATATTGTTAGTTTCTGCTGTATAATAGTGTGAATCACACACAAGTATACACATGTCCCCCTCTCTCTCGAACCTCCATCGAACCACCTCCGTCCCACCCCTCTAGGTCATCACACACAGCACCGAGCTGAGCCCCCCGTGTTACACAACACCCTCCCGCTAGCTATTTGTTTCATACATGGGACTCTCCCCATTCATCCCACCCTCCCATTCACTGTGTCCACATGTTCACTCTCTAAGTCTGCGTCTCTATTCCTGCCCTGCAAATAGGCTTATCTGTACTATTTTTCTAGATTCCATACATTTGCATTATGTGCAATATCTGTTTTTCTTACTTACTTCACTGCACATGATAGACTACAGGTTCATCCACATCACTACAAATGACCCAATTTCATCCCTCCTTATGGCTGAGTAATACTCCACTGTATGTATACATTACATCTTCTTTGTGCATTCATGCTGATAGACATTCAGGTTACTTCCATGTCCTGGCTGTTGTAACCAGTGCTTCTCTGAACTTTGGGGTACGTGTGTCTTTTTGAATTACAGTTTTCTCAAGGTATATGCCCAGTAATGGGATTGCTGGGTTACAGGCTAGTTCTGTTTTTAGATTTTTAAGGGAATTCTGTTGCACTGTTGAAACCACATATTTAGATATGTCACATCAGTGGCCAAGTACCTTGGCAGACAATCTCTAAGGTGGTCCTAGTGGTCCTACCGTGGCAGCCTGGATGATGTTTCATTCCCACCCCTGGGGGGTGGGGAAGACATGACTGACTTTAACAAAGAAAATGTGGCAAAGGTGATAGGCTATCCCTGCTGTGATTTGTTACTTTATATGAGATGCTGTCTTGATGTCAGTTTCACTCTTTTGCTTTTCCGTTGCCCTAGAGGAAGGAAGCTGTGAACTGCTTATATCCACATAGCGAGGACCTCAAAGGAGGGAACTGTGGACAGCTGTTAGGAACTGACCAAAGCTTCCAGATGAAAGACAGCAAAAATCAAGAGTTTGGTCACTCTCACAGCCATAAGGAAAGGAATTCTGCCAAAATCTGACCAAGTTTGCAGAGGAGAAAGGATGTATTCTTCCTCAGTCAAGACACCATATGAGACCACAGCCCGACTGATCCCTTGACGGCAGCCTTTAGAGACTCTGAGTAGGGGAAAGATCTAAGCAGACTTAGAATCAACCAGCAGAATCAAGTGAGATGATGAATGTGTGGCTTTTAAAATCACTGCATCTGTGGTATGCAGTGGTAATTTTCTGTACAACACAGGTAACATATAGCACTATTTAAAAACCATATTTCTATCCTTAAAAAACCCAGTCTTAACAATTTTACTTTTTCCTAGCTACCAAGCAATTGGGAGCATGCACTAAATTTTTGTTGGGATGTTTGCCCTAAGATGACAGGTAATCATTATCGAATTAATTAAATTACTTAAAACTCCATACCTATAGCTCGGTTTCTACAAAGATTTAATGTCTTACCTTGATTCAAGCATGGTCGAGGAGGCCAAAAAACATGTAACTGAATGTATAGTTGTAGGTTTACTTGTACACAACTATATACCTGTACATATATATATATGTATAGATATATTTTTATAATTCAAAATTACATGTATTTTGTTGTCATATATATGTATACATAGGTAAACATGTATAGATACACATATATAGAAACGTGCATAACACTCATCTTGATAAATTAACCCTCATTCTAGAGGATTTATTACCTGAAATTCATGTAATACAAGTGGAGTGTTTTAAATTCAGTTTAATTGACCCTGAAATTTGTATCATCTTCTGGATCTGTAAATTAGCTGCTCATGCATGTAGGTGTATTTGTACTCAAAATGTTGAAGATAAGAAAATACATGAGATCTGCTTCTGTGAAGTGCAGATGATCAGGGGTAGACTGTTGCTCTCACTGTCAACTACTAACAAGGCAAGATAAAGTTACAGAATCACATTTTTTAAGCCATCAGTGAGATTTCAAACCAATACGCACCAGATTAACTCAATTTATATAGGGGACAAACTGTACAGGTATGAGCTAAGAAAATCAAGAAAAATAGGCTAAACAGAAAACATAAAATACTCTGAAAACCTAAAATGCATTGCCAGTAGTCTTCCAGAGCTAAGGATCCAAAGTCCAACCAGGCTATCTATTGAAAGTTCTTGAGGAACATTCTGGAAACAGGAGTCAACCACAGGGACAATAGACAGTGAAACCCAGCCTGGACACAGCTCGGCCCCAAGCTGGTCTATGGTGATACATCTCTGACTCTATATGTTAACAGGAGAAGGTACAGGAGGAAAGACAACATAATCTGAAACTTCTAAGGTTCTGAAGTTATGTATGCTGAACATACGTACATACATAGAAAACATATTGGGTTGTCCAAAAAGTATGTTCGGGTTTTTTGAAAAACCTAAACAAAATTTTTGGCCAAACCATATATAAAAGAAAGCAACATCTACATAATAAATTTTAATAAAAGAAACTGCAGACAGCAGAAGTGAACAAACAGGTGACCCAGACAGGAAAGAAAGCAAACAACTCTGATGAATTTGTCACAAAAATAAGAAAAATATGGATGAAGTCAATTGGTGAAAGGATGAAAAATTTCCTGTAGAATTTTAATGTATGGGAAAGAATTAAATGACTTTTGAGAGCAAATACGTATTATAAACAAATTAAGTCCTCAAAGGATGGATTAGCAACAGGTTAGATAGCAAAACACAGACTATAAAATGGAAGCTCTATCATGAATAAGTCAATCTGAAGCACAGAAGGAAAAGAAAGAGTAGAAATGTGCATAAAAGCTTGGAAGATTAACAGAACACACAAAAATCCTATATGTAATTTAAATAATGGAAGGAGAAGACAAAAAGGGGGATAGAAATCAAACTTTGATGTTATCAGTGCAGTTCAGTTCATTTCAGTTGCTCAGTCATGTCCAACTCTTTGAACCCCATGGACTGCAGCACTCCAGGCTTCCCTGTCCGTCACCAACTTCTGGAGCTTGCTCAAACTCATGTCTATTGAGTCAGTGATGCCATCCAACTATCTCATCCACTGTCATCCCCTTCTCCTCCTGCCTTCAGTCTTTCCCAGCCTCAGGGTCTTTTCCAATCAGTCAGTTCTTTGCATCAGGTGGCCAAAGTATTGCAGTCTCAGCTTCAGCATCAGTCCTTCCAATGAATATTCAGGACTGATTTTCTTTAGGATGGACCGGTTGGATCTCCTTGCAGTCCAAGGGACTCTCAAGAGTCTTCTCCAACACAACAGCTCAAAAGCATCAATTCTTCAGCAGTCAGCTTTCTTTATAGTCCAACTCTCACGTCCATACATGACTACTAGAAAAACCATAGCTTTGACTAGATGAACCTTTGTTGGAAAAGTAATGTCTCTGCTTTTTAATATGCTGTCTAGGTTGGTCATAGGTTTTCTTCCAAGGAGCAAGTGGCTTTTAATTTCATGTCCTCAGTCACCATCTGCAGTGATTTTGGAGACCCCCAAAATAAAGGTCTCACCCTAATGCTCTCAAATGTTGCCAAATGAAGGGTACTTAAAAATTTAAGAATCCCAACATACCCCAAAAAAAGGCAAAATGAAAACAACACTTAGATGGACACCCCACTGAGAACCAAATAAATAGAATGTCTTAAAAGCATTATATAGATGCTGTTATGGGCTGGATTGTGTCTTTCCAAAATTCATGTGTTGAAGCTTTCAGTCTTAATACCACAGAATGTGACTGTATCTGAAGGTGAGGCCTTTTAAGGGGGGATTAATTTAAAATGGTGCCATGAGGGTGGGGCCTAATTGAATCTTGATGACGCCCTCATAAGAGGAGGAAATCTGGACACACGACAGAAATCTGCAAAGGTAAGATCACTGGTGAGTGCTGCAGTGATCATTCTTAGTTTGCTCAGTCTTTCCTATTCCTTATCTTCCTTGGGGAAGTCTGTTTGGCTTTGTTTGCATAAGTACATGTTTTATTATTGCCTACCTGTGAGTCTGTTGCATGTTCAGAATATATTCACACACCTTATAAGTGGTTCTGACCATCTGTAAGTGCATTTAAGAATTTCTATTATTTCAAATACTTCAGTAACACCTGTATCAAGAATAGAGCCACGGCCACAAGACACTGAAAATCTGTTTGGCTATTTAATTACAATTTTTACAACTCTGAAGGATTAAGTGAAGCTTAGAGTCTTTAGGTTTGTGTTGCTATAGTTGTTTTTTAATTAACCAGGATCACCTTGAAAATAGCATAAACGTGAAATATATTATTTTCTTGGACACATTAAATAAGTTGGATTTTACTTTCTTACTCATTTAAATTGATCAACAATTGTATCTTGCCAAGCACAGGGACTTTAACTTGCTTTTTTCTTTAATTATGGTC
Organism: Cervus canadensis; assembly: GCF_019320065.1. Lineage (NCBI taxonomy): Eukaryota > Metazoa > Chordata > Mammalia > Artiodactyla > Cervidae > Cervus > Cervus canadensis. The sequence continues at coordinate 8,269,109 of NC_057416.1, read as the reverse complement.
TATTTTATTCCTTTAAATCATTTTTGAGAAGAGTCAAAGTCAGGGTCATTTCAATTTCATGTGATGGAAAGTAACACAAAAAGTAGGTAAACATGATTCTCCTTTACCTTGGGGTATAAGTATTTCATGAATGTTATTTCATGAACAAGAGGAATAACAGAATATTCTGTTATTTATATTTATATAATATTTATAGTTGTCTAAAAACATTTTCTTAAAGATCATAACTTTCCATCCACTAGATTCATTTCTAGAACAAACAGCAGTATGGTGTCCAGTCAAAGATTTTTGTAATACAATTTTCCTCTCTTATTTTTTTTTCTTTTCATTTTTTTTAAGGTCAAATCTAAGATTGAATCAGTATTCTTGGCTTTGAATCCCGAAGAAAGTCAGAGCATTAGGAAAAAAAAAAAAAAAAACAATTGCAAGGGCTAGCATTCATTACTACATTAAGACTGGGAATCTGGTGAAACCCAGAGATGTGTTCTTTTTGTTTGATACCATATTAGATTTACAACCAATCACCAAGTCAGTGATGACAGAGTCTGTCCTTAGAAGAAGAAAATAAAGTAACTTGCCTTAGATAATCAGTGTGAGTCAGTGACACGCCCACACAGAATCACCAGTTACAAAGAACACTGTTCCCACATGCTAGTGACTCTAATGCAAATCATCTAAATCATTAAAGAATCAACCAGTCCTTATTATATTTCTTAATATGAATAACCATTTATTTCTAGTAATTTTTATATGTTGTCAAGATGTCACTTTGCACTAAATTATGTGCCCTTAATCTTACTCTATTTTAAATTCATATTAAAACTGCACTCGTCCTAGTAATTATAAAGTATAAGTCACATGAATTATAATTAACTTTTACAATACTGGAAAGCTCTGACCACTCAAGAAGGAGTGATTTTTCTATTTTCATGACTTCTAGATTAAAGTATCAAATATTACTTCATTCTGTGAAGCGACAACACACAATCCTTTAAAGCACCATGAATTTCGTGTTTATATTAGCTCATGAAATTTCAATCAGATGGGTATCTATTCTTATTTTAGAAAAAAATAATAGAGAAGATGAGTCAGTTGCTTAAAACTTTGAGCCAGAGAAAGTCAGAGATATCTTCCTAAAGCTAGAGTCATCAGAATATTTTAAATGGATTCACTCTGCATGTGCAATGGATTAACTGAGAAATAAAAGCTGGACATAGTCTCCTTATTTCTAAACTTTCTTTCTCACTTTTTTCTCTTCTTAAACTCTGTTTTCTATTATTTCACACTTAACCAGGACTGCTCCCAAAGCAGTGTGCATTTTCATAGCTGTCATCATTAACACATGCTCTTGTTGCCATTAAAAATGCCACATCTCCTTTCTCCACTTTCACAAGTCTTCAGTCAGTTCAGTTCAGTTGCTCAGTCTGTCCGATTCTTTGCGACCCCATGAATCGCAGCACGCCAGGCCTCCCTGTCCATCACCAACTCCCGGAGTTTACTCAAACTCATGCCCATCGAGTCGGTGATGCCATCCAACCATCTCATCCTCTGTCATCCCCTTCTCCTCCTGCCCCCAATCCCTCCCAGCATCATATGAGGTGGCCAAAGTACTGGAGTTTCAGCTTAAGCATCAGTCCTTCCAATGAACACCCAGGACTGATCTCCTTGGATGGACTGGTTGGATCTCCTTCCAGTCCAAGGGACTCTCAAGAGTCTTCTCCAACACCACAGTTCAAAAGCATCAATTCTTCAGCCCTGAGCTTTCTTCCCAGTCCAACTCTCACATCCATACATGACCACTGGAAAAACCACAGCCTTGACCAAATGGACCTTTGTTGGCAAAGTAATATCTCTGCTTTTTAATAATGCTGTCTAGGTTGGTCATAACTTTCTTTGCAAGGAGTAAGCATCTTTTAATTTCATAGCTGAAATCACCATCTGCAGTGATTTTGCAGCCCAGAAAAATAAAGTCTGACACTGTTTCCACTGTTTCCCCATCTATTTCCCATGAAGTGATGGGACCAGATGCCATAATCTTAGTTTTCTGAGTGTTGAGCTTTAAGCCAACTTTTTCACTCTCCTCTTTCACTTTCATCAAGAGGCTTTTTAGTTCATCTTCACTTTCTGCCATAAGGGCAGTGTCATCTGCATATCTGAGATTATTGATATTTCTCCTGGCAATCTTGACTCCTGCTTGTGCTTCTTCCAGCCCAGTGTTTCTCATGATATACTCTGCATATAAGTTAAATAAGCAGGGTGACAATATACAGCCTTGACGTATTCCTTTTCCTATTTGGAACCAGTCTGTTGTTCCATGTCCAGTTCTAACTGTTGCTTCCTGACCTGCATATAGATTTCTCAAGAGGCAGGTCAGGTGGTCTGATATTCCTATCTCTTTCAGAATTTTTTACAGTTTATTGTGATCCACATAGTCAAAGGCTTTGGCATAGTCAATAAAGCAGAAGTAGATGTTTTTCTGGAACTCTCTTGCTTTCTCGATGATCCAGAGGATGTTGGCAATTTGATCTCTGGTTCCTCTGCCTTTTCTAAAACCAGCTTGAACATCTGGAAGTTCATGGTTCATGTATTGCTGAAGCCTGGCTTAGAGAATTTTGAGTATTACTTTACTAGCGTGTGAGATGAGTGCAATTGTGTGGTAGTTTGAGCATTCTTTGGGATTGCCTTTCTTAGGGATTGGAATGAAAACTGACCTTTTCCAGTCCTGTGGCCACTGCTGAGTTTTCTAAATTTGCTGGCATATTGAGTGCAGCACTTTCACAGCATCATCTTTCAGGATTTGAAATAGCTCAACTGGAATTCCATCACATCCACCAGAAAGCTTCGTAGTGATGCTTTCTGAGGCCCACTTGAGTTCACATTCCAGGATGTCTGGCTCTAGGTGAGTGATCACACCATTGTGATTATCTGGGTCGTGAAGATCTTTTTTGTACAGTTCTTCTGTGTATTCTTGCCACCTCTTCTTAATATCTTCTGCTTCTGTTAGGTCCATACAATTTCTGTCCTTTATTGAACACATTTTTGCATGAAATGTTCCCTTGGTATCTCTAATTTTCTTGAAGAGATCTCTAGTCTTTCCCATTATGTTGTTTTCCTCTATTTCTTTGCATTGATCACTGAGGAAGGCTTTCTTATCTCTCCTGGCTATTCTTTGGAACTCTGTATTCAAATGGGAATATCTTTCATTTTCTCCTTTGCTTTTCACTTCTCTTCATTTCACAGCTATTTGTAAGGCCTCCTCAGACAACCATTTTGCCTTTTTGCATTTCTTTTCCATGGGGATGGTCTTAATCCCTGTCTCCTGTATAGTGTCACGAATCTCCATCCATAGTTCATCAGGCTTTCTGTCTATCAGATCTAGTCCCTTAAATCTATTTCTCACTTCCACTGTATAGTCATAAGGGATTTGATTTAGGTCATACCTGAATGGTCTAGTGGTTATCCCTACCTTCTTCAGTTTAAGTCTGAATTTGGCAATAAGGAGTTCATGATCTGAGCCACAGTCAACTCCCGGTCTTGTTTTTTCACAAGTCCTACTCACCCATAAATTTCAATGACAATTACCATCTTCCCAATAATGCATCTTCTCAGTATTCTTCCAAAGAAGGCTGAACACTGAAGAATTGATGCTTTTGAACTGTGGGGCTAGAGAAGACTCTTGAGAGTTCCTTGGACTGCAAGGATATCAACCAGTAAATCCTAAAGCAAATTAGCCCTGAATATTCATTGGAAGGACTGATGTTGAAACTCCAATAGTTTGACTACCTGATGCGAAGAGCTGACTCATTGAAAAAGACCCTGATGCTCCGAAAGAGTGAGGGCAGGAGGAGAATTGGGTGACAGAGGATGAGATGGTTGGTTGGCATCATTGACTCAAGAGAAATGAATCTGAGCAAACTCCAGGAGATACTGAAGGGCAGGGAAGCCTGGCATGCTGCAGTCCTTGGGGTCCCTAAGAGTCAGACATGACTGAGTGACTGATCAATGAACAACAACCACAATTGTATTTAGACATTTTTTTTGTCATGCCTCCCTTACTGGTATAACCTCTAAATCATCATATTCACTCTTTTCTCTTTTATTACCCAGCAAGTAAAATCCACCACTATACTACATTTTTCATCACGTGGAGAAAGTTTTTTTTTCTGGATTTAGCAAAAAAAAAAAAAAGGAACTCAACAAACAGTGATTCAAGTCAAACCACTGTATTAGTAATCAACAGACCAAAGCAAGTATAGGGCACTGCCCTAAACAATGAAAATTAAAAGAACGTCTCTTGAGTGACTAGCGTGTAAGGAGAACTGCACTGAGATAGTACAGGTTCTGTCTCACCGATGCTTAAGGTTTCAGTGCAACTAGACCAACCCCATGTCCTAAATGTTGGGTGGCATTACCCGAGTCAGGATTGACTTTTTGGGCTGGCCAAAGATAACATCTTATAGAAATCCCCAATGAACTCTTCAACCAACCCAATACTTCCTCTTCTCTCAAAACTCTACTGTGCTTAATGAGTGGAAGTCTAGAGGAAAGCTTCTACATTAGATTCCACAAGTTTGAATACAAAATAGAACCTTGGGTCTCCCAGCGTAAAGAATTATGAAGCATATCTTTTTAGGTCACTCAGTATTTTAGAAAATGGGCAACTCAGGTTGTACAACAGCATGCTAATTACCTCATATAACCTTTATCTTTTACCCATTTTTTATAAGTAAACTTCATCTTTAGAACATTTTTATGTTTACAGAAAAATTGATTTCCACAACCCTGCAGCCAGTTTCTCCTGATCCAAATGTTTTACGTTAGTAAAGACATTTGTTGCAATTAGTGAATCAATATTGATCCATATTCATTAACTAAAGTCCAGACTTTATTAACTAAAATCCAGATTTCACTAGCTTTTACTTAATGTCCCTTTTCTGTTAAGGGATCCCCACCAGGATGGGTTTAAATTTAAACATCATCTTTCTTGATATCACCTCTCGGCTATGACAAATTTTCAGACTTTCCTTGTTTCTGATGACCTTGACAGCTTTGAGGACTAATGGTCAAGTATTTTGTCAGATGCCCCTCTATTGGAATTTGTTTTTGTCATGATTGCTATGAGGTTATGAGCTTTGGGGAGGAAGATCATAGAAATAAAATGCCATGTTCATCACCTCGTACCAAGGGTACAAACTAGCAACATGATTTATGACTGTTAATGTTGACCTTTACCGCCTGGCTGAGGGAGTGTTTGTCATATTTCTTCACTGTAAAGTTGCTTTTTTTTAATTTTTTAATCTCGTTTCTATAACATCCTCCCTGGCAGGAAGTCACTCTGTGCAGCCCACACATAATGAGTGTGGAGGTGGGCTCCGGGTCTTCAAGGGTGGGTGATCGACATCAGACACTTAGAACTCTCCTGCATGAGACACCGGCTCTGCTGCCCATTCATTAACTTTATTCAGTCATTCACTTATCATCAGATGGGCTCACAGCCATTTGTATTACATGTTGGGCCGTCATCGAACACTGCTTACTTTGTTTTTTATTTTGACCCTGGCTGCCTCCTGCGTCTCTCTGACATACTCCAGAGAGAGAAACAAAGCATGTGTGTGTGTGTGTGTGTGAGAGAGAGAGAGACAGAGAGAGAAAGAAAGACTCTGTGTGTGTGTGTGTGTGTAGCACTTTTCTTATCTTCTGAAACTACAAGATGCTCAGACACTTCCTGTGTGTTTGCTATCCCAGCCCTATAATCAACCATTTGTCCTGGATGCCAGAGTTCACTTTACAGGAGAGTAACAAACTAAGATCTGGGTGCTAGGTATTTCTGTTGCTACTTATATGTCATTTTATCAGGTTCTCTCAACTAACAGGGCAAAGAAATCTGTGTGTGTGTGTGTGTGTGTACGCGCGCGCACCCTCGTGCTAACCTGTGTGTACACAGCCCTATGCGTGAGTGCTTAGTAACTCAGTTGTGTCTGACTCGTTGCAACGCTATGGGCTGCAGCCCACCAGGCTCCTCTGTCCATAGGATTCTCCAGGCAAGAATACTGGAGTGGGTTGCCATTCCCTTCTCCAGGGGGATCTTCCCAACCCAGGGATCAAATCTGGGTCTCCTGCATTGCAGGCAGATTCATTACCGCCTTAGTCACCAGGGAAGCCCCCGATACATATACCTATAAGTACTTTTTATATGCATAGCTCTAAGTATTCTTATATATACCCATCAGCATTAGACTAAGCATGTGCTCTTACTTGGCTCTCCAAGTCACTTTCACCACCACATGGCACATTCCAGCCCTCTCTTCTCATCTGTGAATTCACAGTCCAACAGTGACTTTGCTGGCTCCCACCATCTTTCCTTCAGATCTTTTGAGCACTTTCATTTGGTTTGTTTACTTCCTTATTGTTGCACTTTAAATGCCCATTGTATATTTTGGGTATCCAAAATACTTGCTTTTAAATTGTAGGAACAAAGCTGTCATACCCTTAAAATTTTAGTCCAGGGAGATGGCAATACTAGTTCAGAATCTGGTGATAAACTAATAATTCACTCCATCCGCTATTTATATTAGTATTGTTACAAGTGTTTTTATAGAATCTGTATCATTTTTGTACACATTACCTTTCATTCTGTTTTTTTTTTTAAAAAACAGGAGAACCAACTGACTTGGTAATATTTCTCCTGTAGCCCTCTTTCCCAGGAATAAACACTGCACTCTCAGCCGAGTTTCCTTTTCTATTTGTGTGGCCCACTTCATCTCCTGGTTTTAGCTCTTTGGGGAATAGAACGCATCATATATCTTTCTGAGGCCTTGTTAAATTCTACATTATTTCTTCAAAATGTAAGAAGATAGATATAGCCCTTCGAGGTTATTTACACACACCTATATATATGTAAAAATTAAAATAATAAATAGCACATAAAATGGATATTTTATTATAGCCTCAGAAAACAAAGCAGCAGTATACAGTTTAGAAAAATTCCAGGAACAAAAATTATGATATCATTCTTTTTTGTGATTTAATATTTACTTATCCCTACATGGCAGACATTCTTCTTATCCCATCATTACAGACAGGGCATATAAATGGACAGAAAATGTCCAAAGTCGCATAGCAACGTTCTCCAAAAGGAGACAATGAAAAAATTAGTAAGAAAATGTTGATTAGTGACAAGTAGTATCAAAAAATAAAGCAGAAAAAAAGATAGTAGTTTCTAGTCTGTGATTCCAAATAATAGTAACTTTAATTACTTCTTACAACTAAAGCAATTCATAGACTAAAGACAGCACTGTTTTAATATTCTAGAATTTATCTTCCCTTAGCTATATTTTCTTGTACGCAAACCTTAATATGCAGGATGTTTCCAGAATATATTTGAACCTACTCCTTCTGTATAAAGACATGAAATTCTCATGCAATGCTGTGTGTGAATATGAGTATATCCATTATCATTGTTACAATTTACATAGTTTTCCAGAGAGCACCAGAATATTAGAAAAACATCTTTCCTATGTAAAAATGTGCTATGCCATATTTTGTTACTCTGGAGTCAAAGAACAGAGACAGAACTATTTCTTGGCATGTATAGGGGCTTCCCTGGTAGCAGGGCTTCCCAGGTGACGCAGACAGTAAAGAATCTGCCTGTAATGTGGGAGGAGACCCAGGTTCAAACCCTGGGTCAGGAAGATCCCCTGGAGAAGGGAATGGCAACCCACTCCAGTCTTCTTTGCCTGGAGAATCCCATGCACTGAGGAGCCTGGTGGGCTACATGTAGTCCATGGGGTCGCAAAAGAGTCGGAGACAACTGAGCAACTGACTCCCACTTTCACTTTCACAGAAGATTGGAATCCCATTTTCTGATCTGAGGGCTCTGCTTTTCATAGCCTTTGAAATAGGGTGTCATGTCACACAATAATTATACGTATTTATACCTCCCCAAATAATGATTTAGGATGTCATCTATGGAGCGGTGTGTACAGCCTGTGGCCTCCGTCAGAACACTCCTAAGGATTTAGAGCTGAGTGTGTACTTGAATGCACTTACAGCTGAATCATGCCCCTCGACAGAGCCAAATACATTCGAGCAGCCTGCCAAAGTGCTGGTTTATCACCAGTTACATGAATCAAGTGAATGCCTGCCTGATTTTAAAATAATGGGTGGTGGAAATGCTTGGCAGGAAAAACTTAGCTACACCTGGATATTTCTAAGGAATAAGTAAATATATAAACAAACCGCATGTGTAAATGAATAACAAATTAATTTGTAAGGAAACCACAACCCAGAGAAATACAGGCCAATCACAAACAAGTGTCACCATGACATGAGACAAAAATGCGCCCTATAAATTTGAAGGGACAGTATTGCCACACCACAGGGGGTCTGGAAAATGAGGAGGAGAAATATGGTTTCTGAAGCATGTTTCTTTCTAGACCTGATTGTAAAGGCCTCATGTTTTCAGTAGAATCCATTAAAATGTATGACAGTTTTAATGGTTCTAAGGAGACATTCCTTGTATTGAAATCAGTAAATGATAGAATTCACACCAAAGGCCCCAGATCAGGTCTAAATCACATAACTTCACAGTGTGATACACTGAAACTTAAAAACACTTTGGCAGAAGCTCAAGTTTTGTGGGTCATCTGTCACCATAATATGGACATATGATTGTGAAGTGGTGATAAATTTGTTTTTTAGGGAATCTCGATGATTTGGTTAGTTGACATCTCACCTCCAAAACGCTTCAGCAGGGCCGTATCACTTACATAAAAGTCAATATTAGAAAAAAATTGCTTTTCTAAGGATTTCATATCCAATTGCTTTAGGATTTTCATCAGGGGCAGAAATGAGAATCCCTCAGACAGTGAGTGGGAAGGTAGGGTAAGATTCCAGAGACATATTTCTGCCGAGGAGTTGGTGCTGGTGATTAATTAGACAAGGTAATCTGATATTCTAAAATAACTCCTTTTCAAAATCATATGTTCATATAATATTTTACATATTATCTAACTAAGTTCTGTGACTGAGGCAAGAAAATGACATTGCCTTTGTAAATGTCAGTCAACTGGTCTCAAAGAGGTTTTGTGTCTGGCTTCAAATCAAACCTCCAGTCAATGAGCCCCGGACATATGGATGCTCATGTCTTACCAGGCCTGTCAGTATCACACCACACACTGCCTTGTAACAAGAGGGAAGGCAGAGCTGGGGCATTCTCTACCCCAGACACTATACCCAAATCAAACAACACATCTGTGATTTAATCAAACTATAGAGTGGGTTGGCCAAAAATGTTCTGGGTTTTCTACAAGATGTGATGGAAAAATCGAGCAAACATTTTGGCCAGCCCAACATTAACTACGAGAGAAGGAAAGTCAGATTTTTTCCTTTATTATTGACATTTTAAGTATTTTCCTAGGTATAATCTCCCTTTTACTTTCACTTTTATTTTTAAAAGGTACAACCTAGTACAGCAGAAATAATATTAGAATAGATCTGAAGACGACTCTAACCAAACCAATAACATCATAAATATCCTTGAGACATTTCTCTATTTAGCTTCAGCTATATAGACTGAGAAAAAAAAAATTAGCTATTAGCTGGTGCTATTCAAATAGAGAGCAATCACTTCCTTGTATAAATCACCTAAAAATACAAACCCAAAACATTAGCACAAGTTCCATCACTTTTTTTTTTAATTCAGAAAGATTCCATCATCCCAGTCTCTGGTATTCTGAAGGATGCTGCAAAGTCTGAACATGGTGCTTTACAGAAATACATCCATGACACATATGTGGATGAGAAGCCCACTCTCAGCCTCTGGTAGTACAGTGATGGGAGTGCCCTGGCTAGAGCGAACTTCGCAGGCACCTCCATCAAAGGCTACACCCCACCCTTCCTGAGTACCAGCATCTGACTGAGGAACAGTGCAGAACCACTTGTGGCTTTAACGTCACAATTTCAGTCAAAGTGCAGAAATAGAGTAAAATCACACAGTTTTGGCTCTTAGGACGTTGGTTTAAAATTCTCTGGAGACCAAAAAATTTTCCATGAGAAAGGAGGATCTTTTCTGAAGGAGGGCATGGTAGTGAAGGGTGTGGGAGACCTCAGAATCACAGTGCTCCCTAATAAGCAGAGTCATGCACCCCAGACTCCAAAACAATCTATGAATATCTGTCACCCAAGGAATAGCAACCACATACCGTTACATGGGGAAGGTGCTAATTAAATGCTTAATAAGATAAATATCCAATTAAAAACCTCTACATGTTTTCGCATTTTTATAAGAAAAAGCAAGACCTGAAATGAACAAAAAGAATGTTGGTCCAAGACCGAATTCATCAATGTTTAAGCTTGCCTTTTTCTCCTTAGTACCTAAAGAATATCAATACCCCATCTACTTGGTAAATCTTTTTCAGTATCGCTGTACCGAACAATGATTATTTGAAAAACCCTTTAGAAAATTAGGTCATTTTTTTTCACATCCTTATTCTGGGTCCCACAAGACATGTTTTGTAGATAATAGGAAGAGTTCCAAAACTCACACTGACTTTTTACTTAATGAGCGATACATTTGATTTCCTCCTGCCACTTAAAGAGATTTATTCCAATACTCTCTTTGAATCTGAACAAAAGTCAACCCAGGCTCATTTTAGGGATACAAAAAGTCATTGTAAAAGAGTAAGCCATCACATTAGTGAACTATCCAACCCACATGGGCATGGTGTGGGTCACTGGGCTGCTTGTTTCTTTGGGAGTGTGAAGAGCTGTATTGTGCACGGGAATCCTAGAAGGGAAAAAATAAGGAAATCCCAGCAAATAGAAATTTGCTATCTAGAAGGCAACCAGATATTTTCCATGGAAGATTTTACCAAAAATACACATTTTGCAAATTTCATGTTCCTTATCTGCATATGAGACCTAACCTGGCTAGAGGATAAGATAAATATTTTTAAATTGCATTTGTCCTCTAAGGAATAAAAACAATTTGCATTCATGAGACATATTTTTGTCTTAAGAGATGGTGGATTTAATGATTTGTCAAGGTTCATATTTTAGTCATGTTCCCAGGATGTTGTATCTATTAGAAATACATTTAGAGGCAATTCATATAACTTTACCCTGGAATAGGAAATGGCAACCCACTCCAATATCATTGCCTGGAAAATTCTATGGAATGAGGAGCCTGGCAGGCTACAGTCCATGGGGTCGCAAAGAGTTGGACACAACTGAGTGACTGAGCAAGTGTAGCTTTATATAAGCTAATAATTTTCTAATAAAAGCATCTTGTAATAAATACAAATGTATGATGAAAAATTTGCAGGATCTATATATGTATGTGTGTGTATCAGTTCAGTTCATTCGCTCAGTCGTGTCTGACTCTTTGCGACCCCATGCGACCCCGTGAATCACAGCATGCCAGGCCTCCCTGTCCATGTGTGTGTGTATATATATATATATAAGTATATCATGTCAATTGTTATTTTTATTTTGTTGGACTTTATTAATGGGAAAGAAAAATAAAAATTACTTATCAGTGAAAGATAAGTCCAAAAGTTACTTGAAAATTTCAGTTGTAAAACTCTTGATTTATTATAGTAGGGCAAGACAACACATACTGGATCACATTTGGTTTAATGACATGGGCATTGGGGGAAGAAAAGTCTGACTCAAAAATTTATTCTTTCCCAGGCAATTGCTGTCAGCAAACAATAATCAGATTTAATATAAAACCATGTTTTCAGTTCACTTCTATGACTCTCTAGTGTTGCTCTGTCTTTCAGTAATAGGTAATTGGAAAAGGCATGATGCATTTTATAGACGTTTTCCCTTGGAATGCTGAAAAGGTGACTTTTTCAAAAAAATAAAATCCAAAGCCTTTCTGAATCAGAGAAATCTCATATAATTAAAGCCTCCAGCTGCATGCATTTTTAATACCACAGACAACATAGTAATTGACATATGTGATTCTGGATCACACTTCAGATTTTAAATTATTTTAGCCTGCTGAAATGTGTTTAAGTGTACTATCCAGATATACTTTAAGTCATTCAGCTGTTAATGACTATCCTTCACTTCAGAGCTACTTTGATGTTAAAATAGTCTAAGAAATAATGTAATTTCCCCACATGCTGGTTAGGTTATAGTCAGATGTTTCTTAAATATTTCATGTGAGAACTCTCCCTGACCCCTACCACTGTGAAAATGTGAGGAGATTTTACTTAGAATAATTTTATATCTTGTAGTTCACTAAATTAACTGGAATGATCAGGACCTCAACCAAATTGATTGCTGAACCAAAAATAAGATCAAAGCAATAAATCAGAAGGATACAGCACATGTAAAAATATAAATTACAAGAATAAGTTCAGAATAATTAATATCTGCAAAGCTGCTCTGCTAAAGATCTAAGAAGGTGTAAAGCTCATAGCACATTAAAAATCGAAATTTTTAAATAGGCTTCTGAACCCAAAAAAGACTACTAATTCCTACTTATTTGCTGAAAAGCTAATAGACATGATATCACAGAGCTTTATTAACAATTATACTATCTACTTTCTCTAGTGCTGTAAACTTCTTGCTGCCGGTCTATTCAGACATATGAGATGATTCAAAAGATTTCCAATCACTTTTTGTATATATCAGCCAAGACTATAATCTCTACATTCTTCCCTATAAATTCTTTAGACAAAATTTATATATAAAAGAAAAGCATAGACTACATTACTTAATTAGTTAAATTTAATAAGCATCCCAATAACTCTTATTATTAGGGAACTATCAAATTGTTTAGGTATATGAAGAGATAAAATCAAAACTATCATTGTCAGACATCAAGTGAAAGGTTATTTGTGTTACTAGAAAAGTTCAGCAAAGAAAAGATATTGTGAGATATCTGGATGTTTTTGACCTAATATAAGGACTGTAGTCCTTACAGTTCAGTTCAGTTCAGTTCAGTTCAGTCGCTCAGTCATAAAAATTCTTATACTTTTGTAGTCCTAGGAAAACATTAGCTCTTAGTGTTGAAAGATATTTGATGAAAAAAAAATGGAATTTAATGTATTTTAGTTGGTCATTAAATAATGATATTAAAAGAAGAACATTGGTATGCAGAAAGTTCACTAAGTTGTGACCTCAGGATAAGTCTATTGGAAATTCATACAGAATTTCAAGGGGTTCTGAAGAGCCAAAACAATCCAAAAGAAAAAACAGATTTGAAGGACTCACATCTCTTGATTTCAAAACTCACTCCAAAGTTACAGTAACCAGAACAGTGTGCTCTGATGCATTGACAGACACATAGACCAATGAAACAGAAATAATGGGCCCCGATATCAACTTTTGCATGTACAGTCAAATGATTTTTGACAAGAGTGCCAAAACAATTCAATTGGGGAAAGGACAATTATTTCAATAAATAGTGGGAAAACCAGATATCCACATGCAAAAGAATGAAGCTGGACTTTATCTTATACTGTATACAAACACTACATACTCAAACTGGATCAAAAATCTCAAAATAACAGTTTCATGACATAGATTTTAGCAATGATATATTGAACATGACAGCAAAATAAAAGAAAAATTAGCAAACCAAACTACATCAAAATTCAAAACTTTTGTCTGAAGGATACTATGAAGAGAATGTCTGTGGGCAACCCCAAAAATAAATTGTCTGTAAATCATATTTAATAAGGATTTTTTATCTAAGATATGCAAACAACCACTACAAATCAACAACAAAATACCCAACAATTCAATTTAAAAATGAAAAAAGGTTTTAATAGACATTTCTCCAAAAAAAGATATACAGACGGCCAATAAGGACATGGGATGATACCAAGTGTCACCAATTGTTAGGGAAATGCAGATCAAAATGACAATGAGATATCCCTTCACACCCATTAGGAAAGTAAGTGTTAATGAGGGAATCATTAGAACCATTATGGTTTAAACCATTAGGAATGTAAACTGGTACAGCCACTTCTGAAAATTTTGTGGAAGTTTCTAAAAATATTAAACATATCATATGTTTTATTATCATATGATCTAACAATTCTACTTCCAGGTATATACCCCAAAGATTTAGAAATAGGGAGATACCTTTGTATACCAATGTTTATAACAGCATTATTCACAATGGTCAAAAACAACTCAAGTGTCCATCAACAGATGTATGTTTACAAAACGTTGCATATACATACAATGGAGTATTATTTAGTCTTAAAAAGGAAGGAAGGGAATTCTTGATTTTACTGCAACATGATGAACCATGAAAACATTATGCTAAGTGAAAGAAACCCAATATCAAAACACAAATGCCGCATGATTCTGCACATATGAGTTACTTAGGGTGGCCATGAGACAGAAAATAGATTCATGCTTACTGGGGTTGGAGTGAGAGGGAGTTGGGTGGGTAGTGTTTAGTGGGCAGAGTTTCAGTTCAGGATGATGAAAAAATCTTGGAGACGGAGATGTTTGCGTCATAATGTGAATGTGTTTGATTCTACTGGACTGAATGTGTAAAAAGGTTAAGATGGAAAATATTATGTTATGTATCATTTACCATAAAAGAAAAAAATCTAAAAGAGGAAAAAAGAATGTGCTGTGGAGTAGGAGGAGGAGGATGAGCAGAGGGCTGCTGAGTGCAAGGAGGACAGGAGGAAGACCCAGCACCTCCACAGTGAGTGCTGAACCTGGGATGTCCCTCCAGAACTGACTCGTCTTGAGGACAAGGTAGGGAGCTTTATACCAACTACACCTAAGAGACGTGGGTAGAGGCTGCATCCAGAAGATGAAGTATGTCTACTGTGGCTACTCCATCCTTCAAGATTCCAGTGCATGGACTCAAGTGCTCATCATCCACCACCAGCACTCCTGGCAGCTGAGGGGGGTGCCTCAGGCCTTTAGGAGGGATTTGGCCAACAAACCACACCGCCCATTACCATCCGCACATCGGGTCCCTGACTTAACCCTCTGCCCTAACAGGGGCATTGCTCCTTCACTCACTGGTGGCTTTTCCCAGCACTGTGAGAGCCATCCTAGATGGTGATTCATAAGAGGCGAGTGATTCCCTACCACTAACCTATTTCACATACAATCTGAGATGTCTGCCCATCTCAACCCAGCACCCTCAGAACCCCATTCCTTTCATATACCCTCCAGCTCCTCTTCTTACATGTTGAATAAATCCTATAGCTCCATCAATTCTAAAATATATTATTACCTCCTAGCATAAATTCATAATATTTGTATAACAAAAATTTTGATGACTTTTTAAACCATTTCTTATTTCTCTTTCTGAACAACCCTCCCGATTACCCGATTAACCTCCACTCACTGAAGACTGCATCCTCTGTTGGTAAGAAAACAAGAGCAACATGGTTTTGTTTTTTTTTAAACTTTCCCCATGGGGTTGCAAAGAGTCAGACACACCTGAGTGACTTTTACTTTAGATGTTTTACCCTACAAATATTGTCCTTATATGGGCTTCCCAGGTGGTTCAGTAGTGTAAAGAATCTGCCTGCAATGCAGGAGACGCAGGTTCAATCCCTGGCTGGAGAAGATTCCCTGGAGGGGGAAAATGCAATGCGTTCCAGTATTATTGCCTGGAAAGCCCCATGGGCAGAGGAGCCCGGTGGGCTGTAGTCCATGGGGTGGCAAAGAGTCAGACACAACTGTATGACTAAGCACACACATTGTCCTAATAACCGTGAAGAAAATTTTATCTCAACTTTACAGAATAAGAACCTGAGACTCAGAGAAATTAACTGACTTGAAAAGGATAAATAGCTAATAAGTTGTAGAGGAATAATTTGACTGCCAAATCATTACCAGTTACTTCCTTATTAGTAATAACAAAGAAAGATATTTATTGAGCATCTATTATTTATATGCAATGTGAAAGTCACTCATGTTTTAAATTTTAGAGCCACCATAGAGGAAATAAGGATAAATAATATCATAAATAATATTATTCCAATGCTTCTAGCTGGAAACATGAACCTCAAATAGGCAAAATCCTTAACAAGTTCACACCATCCACCATTTTTGTCCCAAGATGCTCTGTTTTATGGACGTGCCATATGAATCCCTTAGAAACTGAGGGGTGTTCAAAAGCATCAAAGAACTTATATCTGTCTCTCTCTCTCTCTGTATGTATATATATACAGATACATACATATGTATGGAATTGTTCGGGTTTCCCTGGTTGCTTACACAGTAAAAAACCTGCCTAGGATGCAGGGAACCCGGGTTCAATCCCTGGGTCAAGAAGATCCCCTGGGAAGGGGATGGCTAACCACTCCAGTGTTCTTCCCTGGTGAATTCCATGGACAGAGGCTCCTGGCAGGCTACAGTCCATGGGGTCACAGAGAGTTGGACACAATTGGAGCGTGCACACACACACACAGAACTATTCAGTTATAAAGCATTCCTTTTATGGATGTATAGCACCAATTTCACTGAAAGTATTTTGGCTTAGAAAAAAGTTCACAGAATAACTAGCTGGCAAATTTTAACAGCTTTTTCTCCACCACAAAATCGTTGATTTGTGTCACCTCCTATTTAGTATGAAATATAAAGTACACAAAACAGTATGTGCTTAGAAATTAATATATAGAATATTCTAGGCTAGTTTTATGCTACTCAGAAAACAATCTCCATCTCCTTTATAGGGTATACTAAATGTATTATTTTTCTCCCAAAAAGTCTCTAAAACTGTATCACAGATAAAATGGAAGTTTACTACGATTTTAATTAGGCTTGATGATTTAAATTGGTAAGGCCAAATCACTTAATCACAGCCAGAACTAAAAACGTCATTGAGTTATCTGTAGTTAATGTGTGCGCTTGTCAGTCTGTCATGTCTGACTCTTTGCGACCCCATGAGCTGTAGCCAGCCAGGCTCCTCTGTCCTTGGTATTCTCTAGGCAAGATTACTGGAGTTGGCTGCCATTCCCTTCTCCAGGGGAATTTCCCAACCCAGGGACTGAAGCCAGATCTCCAGCATTACAGGCAGATTTTTCCCCGTCTGAACCACCAGGGCCTGGGTTGTTAACTGTACAGTCTAATGGATTAAGCTCTTACACTGAGGGTTCCCAGAGGCGGGGGTGAACCACAGTGGTCCTGCCTTCCAGGGTTAATAGGCAGTGTAAGCGCAGTGTGAGCGTATGACCTACCTGTGCCTCTGGTTAAAATAAGTGTGATCCCCAACGTTATATCAACTTGCAAGTGGGAAAACAAAACCCTAAACAATCAACAAAACTAAAATAAAAATCTGAACACATTATCTAAAAAATAGTAGATATGCCAGCATTAGTGTTTCAGATAATAAATAACAACTAGAAAATCTTGAGGAGGTCAGTTCAATATGTGGTGCCAATACTCTTGATTAGAAAAACTTTCAAGCGATAAACTGGGCCCATAGGGAGGGAGGTATACTGTAAATGCACTCTTAGTTTAGAAATACATGAACTAGAGATTATATTTCCTGTAACACAGGTTCAACTTCAGATGTGTTAATTTTATGAAATTCTTCCTAAAATGGACTTGATAACTTACCTGTAGAATCATGCTTTATTTAGTATACAAATACTCATTTGGAGATAACAAGTGGTAACTGCCACAAATTGGATTTAATCCTTTCAATTTTGTGCATAAAAGACCAGGAATGTTACAAGTAAAATGCGATAAAGCAGCATAATCCCTAAAGTTTTTCAACAAGAGTGAACAACACTTGCAAAATGATTTTGAGTGGCACTTCCCTATCTGAATCATTGTAACTCAAACGTTTTAATAAAACAAACTAAAACACCAAGAGTTCTAAATAGAATATATGACATCATGGAATTGATTACCCAATTATAGAATCTGGGGAAATGAAACCATCTATTCACTGAACTGTTAATGTTTGGGGTTTTATTTTTTAATAATATGATGACTTCTACATTTTAGCAGTGAAATCAATCCGAAGAGAAAGGAGTTGAATAGAATGAATTTTCCCTTGCCAGGCAAGAATGAAGTTGAATATGACCATTGGTAGAAAGTAGGAATCTCTATTAAATATGACTTTGTTCACGTTTCTTTACACTGCAAATATGAGACTTTTCCAGATCTTAGTTTTTTCTACCAAAAAAAAAATTAAAGTAGTATTTAAAACAAGGATAATGTTTTCTCTATATTATTAATACAAATGTCTTTAGTTGTTAATTATATCAATACTGAAAAAAATTAAAGTGAATTATACTGCAATGGAAAATTAGTCTAAGTTATATAGCTGATTTTATTAAAAAAACCAATTATGAATGTGGCTAATTTTCCCAACGAGACAGGAAGGGCATGTGTAAGAAAACCTTGAGAAAGAGCAGGGAATGCAACCATGGGTTCAGGCTGAATTTGTATAGCTCCACCAAGCAACAGACAAGCTATTATGACTTGATTGTTTCAGGATATAAGCCTATTATACTCAGCAAATGAAGACACTGACATTTTGCTGTATTGGTTGAAAAGATTAACGGTTCACAAAGAATAGGACCAACTGTGCCAAATTAAATATATTAAACTCTGAAGGCTTTACATTTGATATGCCCTCCACTATAAATGCACATACTGTATACTTTAAATGATCTTGGCGGCTCCCTTAGTGATGCAGTGGCATGTCAGCTTTGGAGATGCAGTTTAAACCTTTGCTATTCTGTAATAAAATATGGCAGGGTGTGTTTCTGCACCATTTCTAAGTATGCTGAGTGATGGGCTTCACTGGTAGCTCCAACAGTAAAAGAATCCTCCTACAAGGCGGGAGACCTGAGTTCAATCCCTGGGTTGGGAAGATCTCCTAGAGGAGGGCATGACAACCCACTCCAGTATTCTTGCTGGAGAATCCCCATGGACAGAGGGGCCTGGTGGGCTACAGACCATGGGGTCGCCAAGTCGGACACAACTGAACGACTAAGCACACAGCACAGTGATGGGCAAATAGTGAAGCAGGATATATTTAGAAGCACACACACACATTATACATACAGACACACATGTTAGGTCACTCCTGCCCTGGCACACCTTAACAGACTCGGGAAGAAAAAATAGGTAATATTTAAATTTTCATACACAGTTAATACATTTTTAATCTATCTTAAGTCTTGATGACTTTTGTTTTTATTCCTTTCAATTCAAAGTTCCCTTTAGTTATTCATTTCTTTTTAAAAGAATTTGTCCCCTTTCATATGAAATAGATTCCATGGAATCATAAGTTATTTTATCTGCTTCCACTTCATTCTCTTCGAATGTCAGCTACTGACATGCACACCAAATCTACAGATTTGAAGTGAGGATTAAATCATGTAATATTTTAAAGCATTTATTAAATACTGTAATGTCTAGCATAGAGGAGGAGTCCAAACATGTTATATAATAATGCTAATGATAATAATCAGCATCTCACATGTATATTGTATGATCATCTGGTATTTATTTTAAAAAACCTTAGAGAATTGAAAAACTTGTCTAGACTCTGGAATATATACACTGCTTTGCCCACCTCACTTCTGGCGCTCCCAATAAATCATTCGAACTAACCTCACTGCTTCCTCTCCTGTAAGACAAAATTCAGCACTGTGTTATATTTTCTCCACTAGAAATACATAATATCCCAAAAGGCTTTTCCTGCCTGCCTTGATGAATAATAAAGCATGAGAAAACCGGGTTTCCTACTCATATGCAATCGACCCACGCCTCCCACTATAGCTATAGGCAGACTCTGTGCAGTTCCACTTGTGTTAGAGAATTCTGCATCATTTTTAAATGCAAGACTGCATTTAGCCCCATGCTTATATGCATATACATATATATATATCAAAAGTCACATTTGTACATTATTCAATATGATGGCTTGTCTTAGTAAAACTTCATGGTTGATATTTTCAGAGTTCTGAAAACTAGCTTAAAATGGGCTATTTGCAGGAGTTAGTGAAGTCACTCAGTCGTGTCTGACTCTTAGCAACCCCATGGAGTGTAGCCTATTGGGCTCCTCCGTCCATTAGATTTTCCAGGCAAGAATACTGGAGTGGGTTGCCATTTCTTTCTCTAGGGGATCTTCCCGACCCAGGGATCAAACCCAGGTCTCCCACATTGTAGGCAGACGTTTTATTGTCTGAGCCACCAGGGAATTCCTAATTTACAGAGGTTAGGAAAACACTTAAACTGATTTGGTAAATCTGTAGACTCCCAAACTTCTTGCAACTGCCAATTATAACGAAACCAAAAATGAAAGAGGATGAAGACAATCCTGGACATCATTTAGTAGGAATTTTGCTATCACCTTCCCAGATTGGCATCAGATCCTATCATGCATCAGATAACTTCCTAAACTTCCCCACAAAAAGACACGTGCACCCCAGTGTTCACAGAAGCACTATTTACAATAGCCAAGACATGGAAGCAACCTAAATGTCCGCTGACAGATGAATGGATAAAGATGTGGTACATACACACAAGGGATTATTACTCAGCCATGAGAAGGAATGAAATTCGGCCATTTTTAGAAATGTGCATGGGCCTAGAGAATGTCATACAAAGTGAAATCAGAAAGAAAAAAGCAAATATGGTATATTAACATGTATATGTGGAATCCAGAAAAAAGGTACGATGAACCTATGTGCAAAGCATAGAGACACAGACATAGAGAATGGACATGTGTACAGAGGAGGGGAAGGGGAGAGTGGGATGAATTGGGAGGGTAACATTAATATATATACACTACCATGTATAAAATAGCTAGCTGCTGTATAACAGAGGGAGATTAGCATGGTGTGCTGTGATGACCTCAAGGGTTTGGTTTTATTTGAAAATGCAAACTATTTAAAAATGTGACTCAGGTCATTAAAGAATTAATGGGTGTGTGTGTGTGTGTGTGTGTGTGTGTGTGTGTACGTATATTGAGAATACCAAGCAGAAGCAGGTTTTTAAGCCACCAAATGAAAGCTTTAATACCTATCCTAATATCCCAGAGGCTGAATACCAGGATTTACCTTTTCATATTTTTATATCATCTCTCTTCCTACCCCTCTACATAAAGAGAAACCAAACAGTGTTGACTGTAGAATCCTTACGTTGCATTTTCTCAAGGATGCTGAAAAGTCGGGAAAAAAGTTAATTACTGAGAAGGCATGGCTTAACCATCACTAGCTTGCCTTTTTTTGTCTTTTTTTTTTATTAGAGTATAATTGTTTCATAAATTCTCAGTGTGTGGGATATGTAGAAAAACTAAAGTTTTTGTTTTCCACCCAATTCACAGTACTTTAAATTCTCAATAATCATTACTGATAGCTGATGAATTTCTAAGGGATAGATTTAAAAGTGAGAAAAAATAAAAAGCCGGAATGTGGCTGGCAAATACTTCTTCAAAAGACTTTGAAATGTCCTTCTTGACTATAGACAATGATTTATAAAGTGATGTTTCATGTCAATTAATTATTGCAAAATACTGAAAATTACAAGTGACTGAAAACTGAAGAAATTCTCTATGCTGGTGACCCTATAAATATACATCTCTCAAGACAAAATTATTTCAGCATTTTCCAAATAAACATTTCAGCTTGAAACCTAATATTTAGCTCCCTTACCTATATCAAGTAGGTTACTAATATTTTAACATTTTAAAGAGATTGTGTTGTTTGCATTTAATGATTTTGTATGATATGTTTTAATACTGTTTTTCAATAATATGTTTTTGAAAAATGATGTAGAACAGAGCTGAATCATTTTGATAGGATTTTCTGTGAAAGAAGTTATTTCCCTTTCTAAGATGTAAGATGGTGCTAAGTCTTTTATGATATTTATATTTTTTAAATTTCTGACCAAGACAGCCATAATAAACTGCATAAAGACATATAAAAGATATAGGTGCCTAGATATATAGATATGACTACTAATATGCATTATTTATAAGTTTACTTTCTGAATCAGATTTTTAAAACACTCTTAGAAATATTAGCTTTAAATATTCATAATTTTACACATATTATGATACTTTTCTTGGACAAATGTGAATTTCTCTTTACAAAGCTACCAGCATCATTAGAAATCTTGCCAAAAGAATCACCTCTTATCAAATTGGGCTTGCTGCTTCATAATTTCATGTCATCTAAGCAAGAACTGTTTACAGAAGATGTTCCATAGATATCTCACAAATTCTGTCTCCAGTAAGGCCAACACCCATGGCAGACAGAGCCTGGAGCTCTGTACAGAAGATCAGGCCCAGACAGGCCACCCATGAAATCCAATGTTGTGATGCTATATGAAAGTGAAAATCACTCAGTCGTGTCTGGCTCTTTATGACCCCAAGGACTATAGCCTGCCAGACTCCTCTGTCCATGGGATTCTCCAGGCTAGAATACTGGAGTGGGTAGCCCTTCCCTTCTCCAGGGAATCTTTCCAACCCAGGGATTGAACCCAGGTCTCCCACATTGCAGGAGGATTCTTTACTATCTGAGCTACCAGCGTGATGCTGTATATCCTAACTATAAGCTGACTTGACTTTAGACAAACCAAATAAAATGAAAGGTGCATTATGTAACCACCTGTCAGAGTACATTTGCATATAAACAACTGAAGGGAAATATTTAAGTCAGAACAAAATAGTGATTATGCATTTGTGATTTAAGAATTAAACACTGAGTGGGAAACTGATAAATTTTATTGCTAAATAACAAACCTCTCATTTCTGTGTTAGATATCAATTTTACCTTTGCTTCCCCCACAGACAATCAGAAAGTTATGCATTATTACATCAGCTTAGTCATTCAAGTTATTGTTGTTGTTTAGTCATGCAGTCGTATCTGACTCTTTTGCGATCCCATGGACCATAGCCTGCCACACTCCTCTGTCCATGGAATTTCCCAGGCTAGAATACTGGAGTGGGTTTCCATTTCACCCTCCAGGCTATCTTCCTGACCCAGGAATTGACCCCATGGCTTCTGCACTGTAGGCAGATTCTTTACCACTGAGTCACCAGGGAAGTCCATTCAAGATATTAGCAAGCAACAATCAGGAGAGTAATATTAGTTATATACTTTGATTCACAAATTCATTAAGCTTTGAGCACAAAATGAATATATCTCAGTCTACATTTAATAAGCTTGCCATCTAAACATTGTATCAACACAAAGGAGTCAGAGAGAAAAAAAAGTTTTGACAGTCTTCAAATATCGAAGTTATGAATGACTTTTAGTAAGCTGGTCATGTTTGAATGTTTTACCATTTAGAAAATCTTTCACAGGATACCATAAATACTTCTAAATGCATCTCAAAAACCAGATCAAATAGAATTTGAAAATACTCCTTTAAGAACTACTCTTTGGGAAAACCATAGCAATTCTCTCCCTCAAGTAGAAGAGATCAATTATGCTGACATTCAGATCCATGGAGGAGTCAACCCTGAGGTCCCACAAAGACCAGTTCTCTCAGAGGAGGTCAGAGTGTCTTGGGGTTGATAAAATTTCATCTTCCAGTAAAACAAAAAACAAATCCTCTCTACGAGACAGTATCTCCAATTAAACCCTGGTTCATGCAAATTAAAATCCAGGAGGATTTTTTATCCAGCAAAGCAATTATTCAAGGCTGAAAAAACAAATGTGCTTTCAAATGTACAAAATTGATTTTTTTTATCACCACAAACATAGTTGTACTGAAGGAGCCCCTAAAATCCTACCTTCAGAGAGAAGGAAATCAATTTGAAAAAAGGGCTGAGATGCAAGAAAGAAAGGTAGACAAAAAAACTGTTGCATCTACAGGAAAATCCAAAATATTGTCCCTGTATCATAATCATATTTTATGGAATTAAGAAAAAAACAAACTGAAATATAAGATCACAAGAGCCCACTCTCAAGTATTGTCTCCAAGTGCTTAATGCAAAAGAGTCAGCAGTAAAATGCTTCCAAGTAAAAACAATGGTCATTATAAGATGCATGCAGTGAGAAAAAAAAAAAAAAGCCTATTTTTAAAAAAAGTAAACTAATATAACTGTCCCTTAAGCCATGTGAAGATTTATCAGACATATTTTTGCAGTTTCGCATTCTCAAGAATAATGTAGGAAGAAGAGATTTTTCCTTTTGGTTCAGTTACTCAAGTTATTCAAGGCTTATGTCCCATCCTCCTAGCAATCCTCACTCTCCCTGCAGACTCTGGGGTGGATGTTTTCTTGTGATGCCCTTTTCCATCTTTATGAATTACTTTTCTCAGCAAAGAAGATCAGAGGTCCTACAAACACAATGTCTCATTCCCGCCGGTGCAGCCCCTGCAGTGAAGTATCAGCTTTATCTTCCAGATCAGCAGGATAAATATGAACAGAACAAGCTGGGTATTGTCTGAGCAATATCGCTAGATAGCTCAATACTGCCAAAAAATTTCTGTTCAAAATAGCTTTGGTGGATTTCTTTGTCTTATCACCAGTTACTTTATATTCTATGTCAAAATTGAAAATCACCACAAAAACCAAGTTAACAATGACACTCTATGTATTTTTATATACATATATCAAGATGTATAAATAATCATTAGAAATCATAAAACAACCCCTCCTTTGTTTCATCTGCAGCATAATGTTAAAAAATATAGATTTGTGTCCTCCTCATTGTTTTAATTAAGGCCTCACATTGCCATTATTTGGGCAAAACATCACTGAAGACATGAATAAGCCTCTAACTATCTCAGAGTTACTTGTACATTGTTTACATCTTTAGTTACTAGGAACACTGAGAAGTAAAGTGGTATCAACAGAGTTTTACTTATTTTCCCAAATATTATGAAATTTGGGGTCATGAGCAAGTATTATTTTAATGCTTCCAGTAATCAGAATTAGTAACTTGGAAGTTTTGACTCAGTTTCCAACTGACAATAAATATCCATCAGCTAAGTAAATGTAGATCCTAACAAGGGGCAGGTTTTTGAAGTAGCTAAGCTTATCAGCAACTTAGAAAGGAGGCTGAGAGAGAGGCCTGAGGACAGAGTTGCTGCGTGCTGTGAGTCCCAGCACTGTACGGGAACTGTCCAATGGACAGTTTGGGAAGTGCACACTCCTCCTGAGCCCTAGAGAGAGGTAACACTCCTGGACACCCCTGAAGTTGTCTGTGTCCATAGAGTTTGGAAGGGGGAGCAGACTCTTGTCCTGATTCCTGGAAAGGAAGTTGAAAAGCAAGAGAAATGTGATGCTGAAATTCTTTGGTAGTGAACTGAGCCTTCACTGGAGAACTGGTCAAGGTAAATGATAGGTGAGTCATTTCGGTCAAGGTAAACAAGAGAACCAGACATCTGTCATGTGGGAGGAGCAGAGGCAGCCTGGAGTCTGTGTGACTTGTGCTCAAGAGCATTGTCTGGGTTATAATGAAACTCAAGCAAAGAGTTTTCCATGGAGGAAAGCCCTGAAACACCAGGGTCTTGCAGGGAGTAATATGCAGCAGGAGGGTATCCATAGCCTATGACAGAAGACAGTCCAAGCGAAGGATCCCCAAAATGACAATCAGTTTAATGAAAATGCCATAGAAGTACAGCCTATCCCTGGGGGTAATAAACAGGCCAAGACTATGAGAATTTTGCAAGATAATGAATTAACACCTGGGTTACAAAATGGGAAATTAGAGCAGCTAAGGTCAGTAGGCCATCCTTCTGAACAGTTTGTTGAACCATGAAATAACCGATTTTTTTTTTTTAGGGAAGCAAATATGGCCACCAGGCATCTGAAAGGATGTTATCAACACACCACTGTCATCTCATTGAGCACCCACTTTCTGTGAACTCTCTCAACTTACTTGTCCTCAGAAGGGAGAGAGAGAAATAGTGCAATTTTTTCCCCCTTTGAAAAATTAGGAAAGGATTAGGAAAATATATTCTCCAGTTATTCAGGAAGACAGATCACAGACTGGGAAAGTTCACCAGCTCCTCTAAGGAAAGGTGAGACTAGACTAGTAACTAGTGAAAGTCAACTGTAACCATCTGCCAGGCTTAGAGAACCCCGATTCATCTTAGAGAAGTGCTGACTTGTAAATACTTGACAAGCAAATACTTGGCTGTATGAAACGCTAGCCCTTCGCCACACCCCCTCCCCACTCCCACTCGGTGGGTTTTGGGAGAAAAGTGGGCAGCAGAGAGAGAAATGGGTCGCCACTTCTATTCCGGAGTAGCAGGTAACCTGCCTGAAGCCAGTACCATTGTCACAGTGAAGACCTAAATTCATAGTTTCATGTATTATAAAGGACTGGGCATTATTAATTGCTGACTTCATACTGTGTATAATCTAAAATCACCACGGATTCCCCAAAGTGAACAGAAGAGTTACAGGAACCACCCAAACCTTCATGTAATGGCAAAAGAACACTTCCTCATTTAACAGCATTAAATGGATACCAAGGGCAAATAATTTGCAGGTATATTAAAAAAAATCTCACCAGTCACGTTCATTCAGGATCTGTGTGCCATTGGCATCAATGATCTTTTTTTTTTTTTCTACTCAAAGAAGGATAAACTATATTTCAAACATTAGATCAATTTAGCCTATAAAGACAGTGAAGTGGGAAAGAAAACATGATCGGAGTCCTCTTTGTTCTGTGCTGTCCTTCTTAGTATCACCATCTGGCAGTTATCCTGTGACAATTACTGTAGAAACAAGTGGCTCTTATCCCAGTTGTCATTGAGACACACAATAGACATTTAGAAGAAAGAGAAGCTCCAATCACACACAACACAGATGTCAGAAATGTAAACTGGGTGGATGGAGTTTTCTTTCGCTTCTCTCAAAGTTGTACAAGGCAAACAACAGATTTCAATCACCCTTTCCATCAGAGGACAGTGATTCATCTAAAGCAGGGTGTCTGTTTCTTGGCGCTAACGACATTCAGGGCCAGGCAACACTTTGTTTCACGGGGCTGTGTGTATCACCAGCTTCAGCAGTATCCCTGGCCTTCATCCACTAGATTCTGGCACCTCTCCCCACTTATGACAACTAATAATATCCCAGACATCATCAAATATCCCCCAGGCAATAAAATTGCTCTCCACCCCCACTACCATGACAACTACAGGTTTACAATCAGCTGGCATACAAAAACGTTGGTTTACAATGGAATGCTGACATACTTTATTTTTTTAACATATTTTATTTTTATTGAGTATTTTTTAAAAATTCACAGTCTAATGACACAATGCGATATAAATTGTTAAATCCCAGTTGGAAAATGTTGATACATTAGAGTGTTGAAATTAGAAGATTTTGTTTCCCTACAACCTACCACGCATGTGTATGTGTGCTTAATCACTCAGTCGTGTCTGACCCTTTGCAACCTTTTGGACTGTAGACCACCAGGCTCCTCTGTCCTTGGGATTCTCCAGGCAAGAATACAGGGATGGGTTGCCATGCTGTTCTCCAGGGGATCTTCCCTCCACAGGGACAGAACCCACATCCTGTGTCTCCTGCCTGGCAGGCAGATTCTTTACCCACTGGGCCATTGGGGGAAGCTCACCAGGACTTTCAAAGACAGACTTTTTGCGGTACTATTAAAATGTCCTACAGAGTTTAGAAAACATAGAATCACTTTCATAAACAGCCATTTTATTGAAAATTAAAAAGACTGTATCTCAACCCTAAAACTCTAATGTCACCTGAAGAACAGCTAAAGTTGCTAATCCCGGCCTGAGTTGAGCAGGGTCAAGCATCTATTATCATCCCTAGATTACCTGAATGTCACTATCAAGGACATTCTGCCTGCAACAATGTATCTTGTTTCTTTTATATGCAGCTGTAAGAAAATACTCTCTTCTGATAATCTAATATTTTATTGCTTTATAAAATTGCTTGTTTATTAAATATTGAGGATCTCAGTCTTAGTATGAAGACCAAGTGTCTTGAATATATTTTGAGTCAAACTAGGTAAGCATGGTCTAAATTTTCATGACCTGTTGACATTATTCAGACCATATTACAAACTTTCTGATGTACTAACCACAATTAAACATTTTTTAATTCTGAAAAATAGCTTAGTCTGTAGATTTTATTAACTCTCTTGTAATAGAAATGGAATTGTCAGGGTTTCACCAAGCTAGATTTCTGTTCTTGAGAACATTTTTGTTTTGGTTATCCTAGGAATGATTACTCTAGAAATTAGAATGAAAATAGTTAAAAAAGAGAATCAAAAGAATATAGATCAAATGTGTATACTATTAGGATGCCAATCCACTTTTGATCAAGAGAGACAGTCACTATTACATCCTGATAGGTTATTTTATATTATATATTGATATTGATATTTATATATATTATACAGTTACATATTGATAGATTGTTTTATAAAGAACTAATAAGAAATATTTTAAAGGATCCAGTTTTAATGGACAAATTATTTTAAACTAGGGAACAACATAAAATAGAATTTCTTTTCTTTTTAAAAACATACTTTCCTCTCCAAACTCTATTTCCTCAGTTGATATCAAGTGGAATCATATGTCAGGCCAGCAAGTGTTCCCAGCACAGTTAGTATATATACTGTCTACTTCTCCATCCTTAATTCCTAATGTGAGTGTGAATGAGTCTGAAATTGTGTGCAGGTGTGTGTGTACAATATAGTTTTCTTCTGAATAAGACAGGACCACAATGGTGTAAAAACAAAGGCAAGATATGAAGTAATAATGGCCTTTAAGAAACTGATCTGGGGTATTCCATGAGCAGTGATGTATCAAGAAGAGATCACATATAAAATTTTACATAAAATTATAGAATGCTCCAACTCTCTCTCTCTTCTCAAGGCTAGAAAACTGAGACCCTCTGGGTAAAAAGGACATTAATAAGGTCCTGCTGAAAAGCAGTGCTTTCACCAGGACTACAGAGAATCCACAATCATTTGCCTCCTCAGGAGACATTTCTTTCATCACACAGTTTGCTGCATATAATGCATTCAATGGAGAGGAAAAAAATGTATGTTACTTCAACAAAAACTTGAAAAATAGGCACTATAATAAGTGCTAAAGTGCAGGAGTAAATTTGGGGACATTAAAACATTCAAAGATTTATTTCTATGTCATAAACATCCCTCAGTGTGCTTACGATGCCCTATATTTTGAACTCCTGGTAGCTGCTCCAGTTGGTATGAATTTCGCCTACATAACTAACATTGCAAGCAAAGAAATGACTATATATATATATATACACACATACACACACACACAGACTAAAAGTAAACTGTATTTTTAGATGCTATGGGTGTGATACTTCAATGCATGATGCAGCACTGTGCCAATAAAGGACAAGCAATAATATAGCTAATGCGGTGGCCAAGAGTGAGAAAAAGAGGAAACAGTTGTGTGAAACACTGTCATGACAATGCAACAAAGGAACAATAGAATAAGCTAAACTTGCTCATTGTGCCCCTATGAATAGTGTCACCAGACAAAGGCATTGTTACAGACAGAAGTTCAGGCTTCAGTGAGACAACTGCCACTCACCTCAGTGACAGGCTCCATGCTTGTTAAATTTCCAATGAAATCTTTATAAACAAACACAAATTCAAATTAACCAAGAGTCATTTTACAAAGGGAAACCAATAACACTTCTAACCCGCATTTTTTCCCTTCAACACACACAACACAAAAATCATCATATAGAGTCCATTTTTGTTTGGAAAGTGAAATGTTAGTCACTCAGTCGTATCCGACTCTCTGCGACCTCATGGACTGTAGCCCGCCAGGCTCCTCTGTCCCTGGGATTCTCCAGGCAAAAATTGGGAGTGGGGATTGCCATTCCTTTCTCCAGGGGATCTTCCCAACGAATGGATCAAAGTCAAGTCTCCCACATTGCAGGCAGATTTCTGCCTGAGCCACCAGGAAAAAATATTAATGCAATAGATTTGTAGTAATACTGTAACTGACATAATCTAATGAGAAAATGAGCCATGGCCTTTTTCTTTAGTCAAAATAATGTGTGTTATTATTTGGGGCTTACTGGTACTACCTTCAAGAACACTTAGTCTTTAGGACATGCTAGATCAGGAACCAGAGGGTTTTACAGATTAGAAGTGCAATTGGCAATTGATCATACAGCCTTTCACCATAACATCACTGGTTAACTACGCCTGTTCACTTTCAACAAAATTTGCATTGAATTACAATGCATATGTAACAACCCAAGGACCCTGTGACCTGAACTGATTTGGTAAATGTAAATAAGGAACAGCCATGAGTCCAGTGTGTCTGCAGTGGAATCAACAAGGGACAGGGAGATAGAAAAGGAAATCAAAGAGAACAGGAGGTGAAAAGGGAAAATTTGTATCAGCAGATCATTTAAAGTCACAGGCCATTGTGAAGATCTGGGTCATATTCTGCACACCAAAAGAGGCCATTGGAAGATGTGAAGGACAGAAATAGCATCATATGATGTTTCCACAAAGGAATCTCTTCAGGCTCAGGTGTAAAATACATAGAAAATGGCTTGCAACTGTGAATCAGATGAGTCGAGGGTTTGCAACAGGCCATACGAGAGATGATCATGACTTGAGCTATAGGAAGACCTGGGAAGACCTAGCAGGAGACTGGGCACATTTTGAAGACAGATAAGAAGCTTATATACTGGGGACTAGATAGCTTGAGAGTTTGGTTGAAAGTCATTCTCCAATAACCTCCTGATGCTGGGAAAGATTGAAGGCAAAAGGAGAAGGGGGCAGCCAAAGATGAGATGGTTAAATAGCATCACTAACTCAATGGACATAAATCTGAGCAAATTCCGTGAGATAGTGCAAAACAGAGGAGCCTGGCATGCCTCAGTCCACGCGGTCACAAAGGGTTGGACACTACTTAGTGACTAAACAACAATGATTGTCGGGCAAGTTTCAGAGCTGAAATTAAACATACTTCTCTCTGCCCTCAAGAGCATGTTCTTCCCATGGTTCAGTGATTTCAATCCAGGATGATCATCATCATGCATAGTAGTATTGACAAAATACAGATTCCTGATTTCAAACAGAGTCTTGCTCCAGTGCTACAAAAGTAGACCATCTGGGAAAGGGGATAGGGGAATTCTTATGTCAGATTTTCAACAAGGTTTGCAAACCACCTCATATACTGTGCAGTGATCAGTATGGATATGGATATAGGATACAACCCTAGCACCATGAAAAATGACTGTATTTTTGACGTGCGAAGACAACACCCGAGTCAGAGTATTCCACAAAAGAAAAACATAATCAGAGCTTGAAGCACAAACTGTAGTTACTGAACAAAGAATAGATTCAAAGAAGTAGACTTCAACCAGAAATCTCAGGAGGAAAAATCTTTAAATTCTTCTGAGGCCAGGACAGAGAATAGAAGAATGGACATAGGTGACAACACATTTTTTAAAAAGACCAGTATCAAATCAAGTTTAAGTCAGCTGATCTCTACTCTCTCTGTAAAATAGAAGGTGAGTTTAGCTGTTGAAGTGGCAGATGATGATGCAATATTGGGGCAAGAGGCTTGGGGAAACAGAATTTTTTGGATCACTGCAGAAGAGGAGGAGGAAATGACCTGGAATGAAGGGCACCTGGAGTGAAATTTCAGAGACCACACTGTAGTGTAGAATATGCTGAATAAATAACAAATTTATCTACTTGACTGTGGGATTTTGCCTGATTTTGACTGTGGGATTTTTCTTTACAGCCTGGCATATGAAGGAAGACACAATATTGATGACTGAACCAAATGTGATTTCTGGGCTTCACAGGTGAATCTCACAAATTTTACAGGTAAGAACACATGTTTGGTTTAGGGGCTGTGTGAGCTTAAGCGATTCATTTAACTTTGTGAACCCCAACTTCATTTGCACAATTGAGATAAATCTTAACTCATTATGCTGTGGGGATTAAGTTAGATAAGCTAAATTGACCACTGTATGATAAATGGTAGAGTCTAGAACTGATAATCATGATTACTACTGTCATTGCTATGAAAGTGTGTTCTTAAGTGGAATACATATAAGTGATCAGTATAGAGAAGGCCAAGAATTAGGATAGGTTTTTGGAATGTCCATGGGCAAAAACCTTGAAACACCAAGAATAATGGGAGGAGGCCTCAGGAACAAATGGAAAACTGATGTGAAGAAAGTGAAATTATTTTTATGTCTTTCTGATCGTTGGGACCTTTGTGCGACCATAATCCTGCCATCCCAATAGTGTAACGTGTTTGCTCTAACTTCTGACTCTGAGTCATCCATAGTTTCCCTTGATTTACTTTTTATATGATCACAGTGATTTATCTAAGTCTTTGGGTTTTAACTCCCAAGGGTAAATGAGAAAGCAGGGACAGATGTTGATACATTCGGTTTTTTGTTCATTTTCGCTTGTCACTACAAGGCGGCACATCTTCCCCCTCACCTCCTGTTCATGCACATGCATTTCCAGTATGGCCCCAAACCCCATAGTCAATCGAAAATGCTCCTCTAAAGTCACACACACACACTACACTATATAGATCACTAAGAACTAATAAGGACCTACTTACTGTATAGCAGAAGGAACTACTCAGGACTCTGTAATGACGTATATGAGAAAAGAATCTAAAAAACAGTGGATATGTGTTTATGTATAACAGGTTCACTCTAATATACACCTGAAACCATTACAACATTGTTAATTGACTATACTCCAATAAAAATTTTAAAAAAAAGTCACAAGTGACAATTGTGTAGCCAAATCCACAGGACCATTTCTACTTCTTACGTTTCTGGACCTTTCAACCGCTCCTTGAAAGCCTCCCCCAGGCATCTGTGATACCACTTTCTTCCGGATTTTCTCTACCGGCACATCGCCCTGTCACATTTAGATATAACAAGTTCAACAGACACCAAGGGACTGTCTGGCAAATCACATCTAAACTTGGACTCCTTAAATGCTTATAAGAAATGCGATTTCTTCCTACAGACGCAGATGGGTATGTCCATCCCTCTCAAGGTAGAGTGTGTCAAACCTACTTTTGCTCCTCTAATGTGACCTCCATATTTTAACATTTTTCCAGGGTATGTGCAGACCTTTCTTTTCACGCACATTTTCTGCAGAGAGAGGCTGATCATCACCCAAGGAACCTTAAACCATTTATGCACCAATCATCTCTAAATGACGAGTCTAAGTGGTCTGCTCTCAACTCTAGACTCAACAGTTCAAAGGGTCTTCACAGCCTCACAGGTGCCTCAGATTTAATACATTAAAAACAAGCAAACAAAAAGCAATTCAGCTTTTACATTAAATCTGTATTTTCCATTTTCCTTAAATTTATGCTTCTGTCTCCTCTTTTTCTATAAATCATGTTATATTAATTATAGATTAAATTACTATTAAACAACCAGAATATATCTTTAAAACACAGACATAAGCATTTGCTGTAAGCCTTCAAATAGCTTCCCACTATACATCAGAGATGGAGAAGGAGATGGCACCCCAATCCAGTACTCTTGCCTGGAAAATCACATGGATGGAGGAGCCTGGTGGGCTACAGTCCATGGGGTCGCGGAGAGTCGGACACAACTGAGCAACTTCACTCACTCACTCACTCATGTATCAGAGAAAATCCAAACTCCACAATAGACCCTAAAAGGCCCTCAGTCTGGCCTGGGACACGGCTCATGAGTCCTTTTCTATATCCGCAACATTGTAGGAAGGTGGACCTCCTTCCAGACACCTGAAGACACACAAGTTCCTCTGCCCAACTTAGGGAACATAGACCCTACTTGGCCCGCTTCCCAGAACCTTCTCTATTCTTGACTGATTTCTTCTCATGATCCAAGTCTCATATGAAATGTCACCTCTTCAGAGAATTTACTGTTAATATCAATCTACTCCATTATTGTCCATCTCTTCATCTTGCTGTTTCCTAACTGGTATTTATCACACTTTTCATAATACGTAGTTCTGGTTTATGGTCTGTTTTTCTTCTCTCTACACACAGACACCATGGCCTTGAAAGAGCCATGTGCCTGACATGCTGTTTCCCATTCATCACCCAGCACATAACTCATACCTGGTGCATGATAAGCAAGCCAAAATACTCCAAATGAATGAATACATAAAATACCAGCTCAATTTCTAGCCTTGTGAAATAGATGCTTTTATGCACAAAGAAACTTTGATTAGTTAACAGCAGAAAAAGCTCCAAGAATATAGTTTCTGTAAATCTCCCTAAACAATATATAGCTTTATTTTTATATTTTACCTTACCTTTGACATAGACTTTTCATCTCATGATTCAGAAAGAAAACTGCTTTTTATCAGGGGAGAAAAATGTCCAAAATCTACATAACATTTGACCACATTAAGTTTTATATTGTATTTATTTTGATGAGAAAGGTTTTCATTGTAATAGCCAACTCTAAAGGGAAAGTTATATTAAATATTACATATACATTTACAATTTAGGGTTGAATTCAGTTTTGAATCTTGAAGCAAATTCAAATATGCTTAGGTTGATATTTCATAGGTAGGAACAGTGTATTTGCCAAACCTCTAGTGACCCTAGTCAACTTTCCCTTCTAAATGCCAGAAAATGCATCAGAGTTTGGTTAGAACCTACCTTAACATCAGTGTCTATTTCTTAATAATAGAATTATCTTGTCAATAATGAAAATCATTTTGTAACTAATACAGCACTTTTGGAATGAGCAGTAATACTTCCCTAAAAATGCTTATGTACTACATACTAACCTGGCATAGGTTAATTTGCTTCAGATTTCTGTTTTTGTTATTGGGAAGGTTTTAATATATCTTAATAGTTTCATTAAATAATTATATTAGTTCATATAAATGTCAAATAACAGACTCAAATTATACTTCTATGTCCTGCAAAACTGTTTTCAAAAAAAGATATGAGTCAACTTTTTGTTACTTAACTTTTCTTATATAAAAATATTTATCCAAAAGTAACATCATAATTCTTGCCACAATGAGACACTGTGAGGCTGCCAGTCATTGCCCATAGTATAAAATTGCATGTGAAAAAATTTCATATTGTAATTTCATGGTTCTTCTTGAACACAGAAAATCTGATTGATTGCAATCATTTACACAGCCAGAGAAGAGAAGAATATTAAAAAAAATTCAAATATATCATTTTAAGCCTCTATCTACAAAGCTTTGGGAAGTGAACTAAAATGAGAAATCCCACACTCTGTCCAGATTGCATAAAGCAGCTGTGAATTCAGATTCCACACTTCATCTTTCATTTTGATGTGCATTCTTTTGATCCCTGGAAAGAAATATATTTATAATTTCCAAAAGAACTGCCTCAGAGGTAAGTGGTATCCAAATATTGTTCAGCGGAGATAAAAAATATACAATGTTAGTGGCATTTGGCTATGGATTGATGATGCATTGCACAAGAATACAGAGACATCATTCCTATAAAACTGGTACAACATGATGGTTTAGGGACTATTTAACCTTTAACACAAATCATTTTTATTTTCCCACTGGAATTTAAGGCATTTTATTCTGTTACACTGCATTTCCTTTTGTTTCCCCATTTTTTCCTGCACTAAATCCATGGAAAATTTTGTCTTCGGCAAGCTGTAAATAAAAGAATAAAGAATGTGACTGCAAGGCAAACAAACTGAAAAAGATGTAGAACCAATTTCCAGAGAAGTTATATTTTTAATGTAAGTGAGCTTAAGTCCATGCCAGCAAAAGATTTTTAAAAATTAGAAATAAATTGGTTCTATGTTTTTTCTGAAGAGTTCTGTCAGATAAACCTAGGTGTAAACAATAACAAATTGACAATATGATAAACAAACATACTGGCAACAGTGCATTTTTGTATTTTTCCTACTCAGTGTTATAGAACATTCTCTTAGAATTACTTGAAGGCACATCGCTGACAATAAAGAAAATAAGACAACAGAGAAGAAAAGGTGATCTTGAAAAATAAAGAAAAAGCAAGTCAGAGATAACTTCATTTCATAAATAATCTGACATCAGTGACTATTTTGAGTCTTCCTTTTGCTATATTTGGTGAAGACATTTGCATTCCTTTAAGGAGTTCTGCAGAGGTATTGCACATGGATGAGATTTAAACATGCCTTTCCTTTGTAACAGAGTAACGTTGTAGTTGATACACAGTGTTAAAGAGAAATAAATAATAAAATGTTTTTGAGTTCTGCTGGGATGATCAAAATGGTTTGTTTTAAAGGTTAAATAGTCCCTGAACTATAATGTTACAAGTTTTATGGGAATGATGTGTCTATATGCTGGATCAATGCATCAGCAGTTCACCGCCAAGAACCATGACATTGTACATTTCTATCTCTACATAACTGTACTTGGACAGCAACTGCCTCTAAACAGATCTTTCAGATATGGGAGCAATGGATGTCTTATCCAATAATGAAATAAGGGATCCTGACCCTAAATGGCACAATAGATCATTCATCATAAAGTTCACTGGTGAAGTGTTTATCATCTGACTCCATTTTGTGTTTCATCAATTGTTCAAGCAAGCCAGTTCTTTTTGCATCGAGTGGGGAATAGCTTGATTTAATATAAATTAAGATTTGAAATAATTAACTTTGCCTTTTTCAAAAACATCCTTGAGATGTGGAAGATTTTCAAAGCTTACTAATTAATTATATTTAGGAGGCAGTTTTATAAAAGGATGCACAGAATTGGCAATTATCTGTTGAAGGCAGGTTATACAAAGTCATTCAAGGAAACTTTAAATATTTTAATTATATGAATGTCAAATGCAAATATGCTCCATCCGTTCAGAAAAGTCTAACTGGATATTAAATTATTTCTGCATATGGGAAATGTGTCAGACTCCTTAAAATAACTGTAAGAAATATGACTTGATAACCTCTATTTTAATGTAGTTAACTTGTGTTTCTTCCTAAGTGAAGACATTCACAATAAGTAAATACAAATTTTAGTGGAACATTGGTGTATTAGAATATTTTTCACAAAAGTCCTTACATTTTAAGTACATTTCTCTTAGACTATAGGTTTAATAGAGTGTACAATATGATGTATACATCACTTTGATGAAGCATAAAAGATTAAGGATATGTTTATATGTAACAAACCAAGTTAAGTAGTTTCTGATACCACTTTTCAGAACCATAAAACCCCATTTTTAGGTATCCTTAAGTCTAAGATCTACAGCATTATGTCCAGGGTGAGTTACACACATTCTTTCCAAATTCTCCTGATCATTAGCTTGGTAGTTATCAGTTGATTTAACTTTAGATCTAGAAGCAGAGGGTGAGATGAAAGGCATATAATATAAATAGTGAAATAGATTGGTTGTTTAAAAAATAAGTCAACTGTCATATCACAAACATCCAAACTCTGTATGTTCTGAAATAGGCTATAATTATATTGTAACCAAAAAAAGGATGTTACTGAAAATTTTGAGATCAAAATCTAAAAAAAAAAAAAAAAAAAATCCATCATTATTATTTCCTTTCATTTGTAAAGTAAACCTGAGGACCCCCCCCCCACACACACACACACACCTCTGTTATCAAGCTCAGGCCTCTTTATTTACACTTGGCTGTGCTTTCACATTGAATGAAACTTGGCTTTCAACCTCTTAACAGCAGTAATGTTTAATTTTATTCAGTTTCTTACTGGAAAACAGATACTTCCATAAAACTAAGATACTTCCACACACAGAATTTTTACATCACAGCTTTTATATTTAGAATAGCTATTACAAAGTTTTCTGCAAGACTCAGACATTTCAATAGCGCTGCCTTTAATGTTTGAACCAACATTGCACCATGATAAAATTTCTAACTCTAGCTCTTAACTCTAGCCATGTTATACAACTGAACGTTGTGGGGTCACTGTTATCAGTTTTAAGTCTGAAATTGTATTTTTCTTTCCTTCCTTTTAAAAAAAAAATATTTTAGGAGTTATTTAGACAATCCTGTTACGTTCCAGAAGAAGAAGGTGATTTCTGATAAGTAGTATAAGCCAGGTTAGTCTTTGACAAAGTGTTTCCAAAGGCATAATTTCACAAGAAATTGGGCATGTAAATCATACACTATTTCTTTCTACATAGTACTTTATAAGGTACTTAGAAGATGAATAATAACAAAGGGATAATGTCACTGATTCCATCTTCACTTGAAAGCCAAGATGGGTTTTTATCTTAGATGATAGAAACTCACTGCATGTTACATCTCAAAGAAGCTGTTCAATATAAAATGACAAATCAACTAACTTCCAGGCAGTTCAGTAGACAATGGTGAAGCCAAGGAAACATATGCAGATGACTAACTTAATCTTCCTCTACAGCAGGAATTCCATTTAAACTTCTTACATAAAGCAGATCAAGGTGACTGATTAGGGTAACTACTTTGTCATCCCATGTTTCTAAATACTATTTAAGGGATACATTAAGTCCAAAATTAACTGATCACTTTTGGAACATTGCCTTGACTCATTTTCCTTGGCAATTTTATGTTAAACTTTTCCAGAATGGTCCAACACACAGGCATACATATAAACACACTCACACACAAAATCATGTGAGGGAATTGCGGTCATGAACCTCATGTCCATAAGTTCCAAACCACATCACAATTCCACTGATAATGCATCACAAATATGTGGCATTAGCAGGTGAAAACAACACAAATCAGTTTCTTTTCTTATTTGGTTTTTACTTAATTCAAACTGGATGTGTTCTGGGTATACTTTATATACTATACTTTATATTTTCAGCATTCTGGGCAATAAGCATTTAAGTTAATCTCATATTTGCCAATATTTGCTGCCTTTCTGTATTTTTTCTTCATATAATAAGAACATCTCCAAACTAATCATTTTAGAAAAGTATCAATATTAAAAAGTTATTTTCATTCATAATATAACTTGCCTCTCAGACTAGCAATCCTTCCATTAACAAATAAACCCTCTTAAACTTTTGGTCTTTTCCTTTCAGTTCATTCTTTTTCATGACATGTCATTTATTCATGTAACTCATCACTATGACTATTGTTTCCTTAAAACTGGTGCCTTGAACTGCAGTGTTTTAACCCAGATGTACTTGGTTTGCATGTTAAACACGTAAGAATATTATTTAGTTCCACTCACTAAATAAAATGTAGTTTTCCTAAAACATTCATCTTCTTGGTTTAACATTTATAAATTTTCTTTTGTTAGAAACACTTACACAGAAGAATATTATGTATTTTTTAAAAGAAATCTTGTAAGCACAGTGACAGATGGAAACATTGTTTAATTTTGGTGCCAGGAGGAGGAGGCAGGAAGACATTATGGGAATTGTGGTCAACTACAGAGCAGCCAGTGGTCAGTCCTACACAACCATGGCCAAGAGAAAATGATTTTTGAGTGTTGATTCAAAATTGTTTGATTTCTGTGGAGGAAACTAAACATGATAAAACCTGGAACTGACTCAAGACCTGTGTCTTTGATCTCTAAGCATCCCAAACCAGCCTCTATCTTTTTATAGAAGAGGAAACTAAGATTCAGAAAAATGAGATGATTTGCCCAAACACACAGGTTGAGGTCATCAAGTTAAGAAATAACCTATGATACAAGAAGATATAATGGGCCACATTATAAAAATGTGTTACCATTAATAATGGTAACATCACATTTAAAATGTGTTTACCATTAATAATTTCACTGATTAACTTCAAAATCAACCAGTAAACATTAAAGAATGCCAAAGATGTAAACTCTACTGAAATAACACCGATCACTATCTGTCTTGGATTATTTCAAATTCAACCTGAATGCAGGTTTAGGACAGAGAATTTCTGAATATTTTTGCAGTTGTAGAAGGAAAAAGGCAGAACTCCCAATTACATTTTAAACTAAATGCCTTATGGAAAAGTAAATTTTAAAACGTGCAATTACTCCGTGACTTCAGATGGGCATTAACAACTAATGTGGGCCCCAAATTCGGCATGACTAAATTGTGTTAACTCGCTCTTTGGACAGCATCACTGTCAAACCTAGCTGCATAGTTCCACCCCCTGGCATTTAAACAGCAAGGCCAAAAGAATCTCGTTCAAAAATGAAATGCATTTGGTAAACATTCAGGAAAGCCAACACCAGCTGGAAAATGGAGTTCTGTTGATTTTGCCAAACTGATTTTGGTGAGCAGATGAAAAGGTTAAAAACAGGTATTTCTTCTCTCTCAGAAAATTACTGTCTCAAAAATATGTTACTTTTCTAGGCTAAAGTAAGTAAAATTGTGTCTTGACATAAATATAGTGTAAACTGTGTGTGTTTAAAGACAGTGAAAAACTACTGGATACCTTTAGGTTAATCAGTTTAAAAGTTTTAAATGCTAAATACCTAACATATAGCCTTTCAATATTGCCTTTTCCTCAGCACATAAAATAAGGTTAATGTGTTGTTAAGAAAATGCTTTTAAAATCAATAATTGACACTCAATAAATTCCTCTATTCTCCCTGCAATTAAAAATGTCTAAAAAGAGGAGCAGCAAATTTCAGCATCATTCTTTCTTCCTAAAAATACCATGTTTAACTCTGCCCTACAATTTGACATAAAAGGAGATCCTGAGGCATAAAGATCTCAGATCAGTTATAGCTCCTTCTGTACTGAGGTATTTTTCCCAAGCACGAAATTCTCTTTAAATTAATATGTCCCATGAATGCATGTGTGGAAATGGAAGCAAGTAAGAATTATACACTATAGTCAACTTTCCTCAATTGCACACAATAAGGCCAAGGCATGAATTTTTAAATCACACTGTACCTTTGTCTTTGGAAAACACCTCATGCTAGATATAATTCACCCCAGGTATCTGTAAAGATTTGGTGATGATATTTCTGTAGGATGGCAAAGCCCTGTGAGGAGGAGGATCTGAATTTCTGTTGCATTCCTTCTGAGATCCCCTACTTACAACTCCTTTTGTTTTCAAGACTATCTTGGCACTAGTGGTAAAGCATCTGCCTGCCATTGCGGGAGATGCAAAGACATGGGTTAGATCCCTAGGTCAGGAAGATGCTCTGGAAGAAGTAGTGGCAGCCTGCTCCAGTATTCTTGTCTGGATAATCCCATGAACACAAGAGCCTGGAGGGCTACAGTTCATGGGGTTGCAAAAGGTTGGACACCACTGAGCATACACACACAAGAACACACACCCATCGTGGCTGACTTAGCTGTTCAACAAGCATTTCTTGAGTGCCTGCAAAGGGCACGGGCTCTTTTAGTTACTCCACACACAGCAGTGAACAAAAAGGACCACATTCTCGCCCTGAAGGGGTAACATTCTTGTGGGGAAAGAGATTTAAAACACACACACACACACACACACACACACACACACACACACACACACACACACACGAGGACAGTGAAAGTGAAGTCGCTCAGTCGTGTCCAACTCTTTGCGACCC
Source organism: Cervus canadensis (assembly GCF_019320065.1). NCBI lineage: Eukaryota > Metazoa > Chordata > Mammalia > Artiodactyla > Cervidae > Cervus > Cervus canadensis. Next base: position 8,227,719 of record NC_057416.1, on the reverse strand, counting down.
CATGGACTGTAGCCTACTGGGTTCCCTGGTCCATGGGATTTTCCGGGCAAGGGTACTGGAGTGGGTTGCCATTTCCTTCTCCAGAGAATCTTCCCAACCCAGGGATCGAACCCAGGTCTCCCATGTGGCAGGCAGATGCTTTACCCTCTGAACCACTAGAGGACAGTAGACACATACAAATCACATGGCCACAACTGCAATGGACAAAAATCAAATTTGGTCAAAAGATGGAGCGAGGTGATGTTGACCTTTGAAAACAGGAGCTAAAATTTTGCTTTTCTGAGCATTTTATCAAGAATCCTTAATCACAGTATAAATATGTTCATTTCTATACTTTTTCCATCTTGCTCTTCATCTCATTAATGGGTCTTAAGTTTTATGTTATGATAAATAGGAAGGAAATGTCTTGAAAAATAAAGAGCCTACACTTCTTGGTGTTATAGTTCAGTCATCAGGATGCTGTAGTTTACTTTGGGTTCATGACAGTGAGGGACCACTTCTGCCCTGGTATCGTCCTTCTTGGCAGATTTCCATCCTAATAAATCAACAATTTTCATGTAGTGCACACGTTATGGTCAGGGTGGGGGGGGTGTTGTTCTTATGCATTCTTCTGCTACTAAGTCATACATCACCTTATCTGCCGTCCACTTGACGTAGGTAAGAATGCTTTTCTGAGGCTCGAGTTGAGATCGGAGGCTCTATTAGTCAAGTGGAAAGAATCCTCCAGAGTGAAATTATCTTCATCCTCACTACTAAACTGACTTAGATGAAAGTGATTTTGCAGTTGAATAGTGCAGCTGGGCTCGTTGGAGAATATTAACACAAAGTATATGAAAGACTGAACAATGCTTCTAGTGAAATACAGCTTGTAGAATGTTTAATCCAGGACACGTGCAACACCAAGAAAAACAATTACTTTTACATACATATAATATCAAAAACATATATAGAACTTCTAGACATCTTTATTTAGATTAGCTGTAGATTATAACTGAATTGGATCTGAATAGTACTACTTCACTTTTGCCTCATAATTTGCTTTTTAGCTATGTCTGGCTTAGTCACTTTATAGGAATTTTTAATTGGGTGACAGAGAAACAAGATTCAAATGTATCTTTCCATCAGAAAAAAAAACTACTACTTAAAAAAAAAAACTAGGGTTATTAGAAGGTTTTTAATCAGTACATTTCTAACAATTCACAGTTACCTAAGAGTAAAAAAGAAAAACTACATACCCTATGTGGAGACAAAGTTTAGGCAGAATTTAAAGGGATTTAAAAAAGACCCAAGGATAGTCCTTTGAGCAAACTCTGGAAGATAGTGGAAGACAGAGGAGCTGGGTATCTACAATCCGTGAGGTTGTGAAGAGTCCGACACGACTTAGTGACTGAACTGCAAAGGATAGTTCACATATGGACGGATGCAGAGTAAATCTTAAAATGTGTCAGTCTGCATGTATATACCTGTGTGTGTATCTATGTGTGTGGGTATCCATGAGTGCATGTTTTTAAAACAGGTCAATTCATGGATCACTCCTCCTAAAGGCAATATATATACCAATGAGGGTTTTATTATTATTAATGAGTCAGATCATAAGATTGTATACAGGTAGGAAGCAGGGGTGTAAAAGATTAATTAGCTCATTATTTCTGATAGATTCTTAGGAATGAATAGAGATTAAGATATCTATAACACCTTTATCTTGAAGATTTGTAATACTTTAAATGGAAGGGAGTGGATATTTACCAGGAAAAGGACTGATGGAAAAGAAGGGGACCAAGATAGCTAATGACCACCAAATGTTCTTATATTATTTGAAAACTAATATACTGATCTCTGTTGTGTGATTTTGTCACATTGCAATTCTCACATATTAGTGACTCATTATTCTTTAACCTTTGCTCCCCCACCAATGAAACTGGGAGCAAAATTGACCATGTTTACTTTTACTTTTCTTCAAACTGGATGAAGTTTCATTAGTAGTAAATGAGGAAACTAGTTCACTAAAGCTGAGAATACTCAGAGAGCAGAGAAAATGAGGTTGGTTAAGCTCCAGTGGGATTAAGTCTGTAGCATTAGGGAAGGCATTCATTTCTTTACAGACAATATATTAGGAGAGCAAGAGAGAAGACAGTAGCAAAAAAATCACCTTAACACTGCTCAGGATTTACTTAAGAATCATTGATTTTGAGGGGGAGAGGGGAACTCAAGACTTGTTGCTATTCATTCAACAGTCTTTACTGGAAATCTAAAATCATGGCATGCAGTCCCATCAGTTCATGGCAAGTAGATGGGGCAAAAGTGGAAGCAGTGACAGATTTTATTTCCCTCAGCTCCAAAATCACTATGGATAGTGACTGCAGCCATGAAGCTAAGATGCCTGCTCCTTGGAAGGAAACCTATGACAAACCTAGACAGCATATTAAGCAGAGACATCACTTTGACCACAAAGGTCCATCTAGTCAAAGCTGTTTTTTCCGCTAGTCATCTATGGATGTGAGAGTTAGACCATAAAGAAGGCTGAGCACCAAAAAATTGATGCTTTTGAATTGTGGTGCTTGAGAAGACTCTTGAAAATCCCTTGGACTGCAAGGAGATCAAACCAGTCCATACTAAAGGAAATCAACCTTGAATATTCATTGGAAGAACTGATGCTGAAGCTATAGCGGCAATACTTTGGTCACCTGATGTGAAGGGCCAACTCACTGAAAAAGACTGACGAAGGGAAAGATTGAAGGCAGGAGGAGAAGGGGGCTACAGAGGATGAGATGGTTGGATGGTATCGTCGATTCAATAGAAATGAATATGAGCAAACTCCAGGAGATAGTGAAGGACAGGGGAGCCTGGCGTGTTGCAGTCCGTGGGTCACCAACAGTCAGATACAACTTAGTGACTGAACAACAAAAGCTTTACTGGAGAGATTTCTATTTCTGCCATGGTATTTCTAGCTTACACTAAGTAGTAAATATTATCCCAAAGTAGACAGAAAAAAGGAATCTAACATATTTAGAATCAGTTCAGATCCTAGTCTCTGCGGTTTATGTTCACTTTGACTTCCATATAGAAATGTTTTGAGTAAATAAATATTTACCTTTTGAGTTAATTATTTTTATACTGATTCACCTCCATTTGAATCTCAAAGTTTTCTAAGCATTCTATGTTATGATGTAGTCCTTCGGGTACCTATCCAAGTTCACAGCCTTTGGAATCCAAGCATGACTTTCAGCCACACAATTCTGCTGTCTTTATAACCCTCTATAAATTTAGAGCCTTTTCCCAGATTTTCAGAGAGCTCAGACATCTAATCAGTTTCCCTTTGGAGAATGTGACTCAACAGTTCAAGGGGACAGAGATGCTACAAGTATTCAGGTCAGCTTGGTGACTACCCAGGCCCTAATAGTACATCATATACCCAGAAAAGTTTAGAACTTCCATAAAACTTTAAGATTCTCGGTTTTATTTCTCCCGCAATGTTTTTACCCCTCCTCCAAAGCTTGTAATAAAATTTAATATGAGAAAAGAAGGAAGGGTAGGAAACTAAACAAACCTAGGCCAGGGATTTCAAAAAGTTAGCCTTATTCAAGAGGATAAGGATTTGTTATCCAACTAGTAATTTTATTGAAAGCACAATGACCAAAATTAACTTCTGCCTTTGCTAGTTACGAATGTGAATACCTGAAGGCTGATCCTCAGCTGCAATATTCTCTTAAAGTATTTTCAGTGGAGTATTGTAAAATGTCTTTAAACTATGTTATTAAATTGCCCTCATCGTTTGTAACTCCCAAAGAAATAAACTACAAAGAAATGCATTTTAGGCATATTAGCAGAATTTTTTAATCTAAAACCTATAGAATTTCCAAACATATAGAATTGAGAATTTTAAGTTTAGCTTCAAACACTACTCATGTCACCAAGAAAACCAACATGGTGGCCTCTGGGTAGATTAATCATAAAATGAGAGATTGGTAGCTGAACAAAATAGCTTACAAATCAATAATAGCTCATCGTTGAGACAGAAATGCTATAAGGGTATTTTGCGCACTGTCTTCCCATATTGGTAGAATTCGCATTGAGTGATGAACACTCTGATGTTAAAACCAACTGATTAACCTATTTTATGAAGATGTGTATCTTTAATTGCACTTAATTGGTAATCCTATCTTGACCGAAAAGTGTAAACTTCAGTAACATGGAAACATTCCAGAATCCTGGAGTGCATCTGGCTTTCCTTTTGTTTTTGTTTTGTTTCTCCCTACATGCAGAGTGAAAGAATACTGCATCTAATCCAAGAAGAAAAAGAAGTGTGATCTCAAGGAAGTACATTTTATTGGTTACAGCAAAGGAAGGGGAATGTTCAAGCCCAATGGTTCACACTGATACAGATGCAACTTCACTGAGGAGAAAGTGAGTATGAGGTAATACCGCCATAAGTAATTGTTTGAATCAGCCCAGCATTATAGAAACTTGGATTTTATAAAAAGAGAAAGCCCTGTAAATGTGAGGTAAGCTCTTAAGGTAATTGAGGATTTTCCATTGGACAGAAGCTTTGTGTAACACATGGCCTTAAATCTCAGTTTGGAATTTTATCTTGCTAATAACTGCAGATCAAAGCAGCTTTCAAATTTTTCACTACTAGCTTTAATGACTTCAAACAGAATTAAGGGGCTAATGGAACGTACACAATTAAAGAGGCTTCCATCCAACCTTGTACAGCGACACAAGCAGGAGAGGGTGTTTGTTACAAATAGCTAAAAAGCTTTTAAATGTATTTCTCGTCTGAATATTGAAATCAATATTGATCCATACGTTTAAGAAAGAAAAATCCAACAATAGGTTTAATGAAGACCATTAAGATAGATGAGTAGAGTTTCCAGGATTTATTCTTGCCCCTTTTGGGAAAGCCTAATATTAAAGATGGAGTGGAAAATGTAATACCATTTATATGGTAAATTTGCTATTTTTCCAAAATGGCTTCTGAAAAAGTTTAGAATACTCTCATCATCCTGCTTCTTTCACAGGGAGATTAAGAAATTTGCTTCAAGTGACATAGCTGGCAAGTAGCCACCGAGCTATCAGTCCTACGGAAGGCTATGTCACTTTTTATTTTTAATTTAGAAATAAAGAGAAACTTGTAATCAAAATAAAATGAAGTAATAGTAACAGTTCTAGTATGGCCAAATCTACATCAACATTTTCAAAGATTTTACTTCTTTTTAACTTGAAATTGAACAAAATTAATGAACAGACAAGACTAGAAGGCATGTACCCTGCTCAGCGACTCACATCTATCATTTCATTTCATGGGAAACACTTCATGAGAAATCAGCTCGGTTTTAGAGTTGAGGTACCCATAGTGGAGAGGGCAAACTGTGCCCAAGCCCAGCAACCAGTCTGTCAGGAGCTCACCCCGACCCAGGAGGAGCGTCGGCAGGGGGCTCAGCGTACAGGCTCTGCAGACGGACGCTGGGGTCTCACTTCTGCCACTCGTCACCTCTGGGGCGTCTGTCAAGTTCGTGACTTGGGCTTCAATTTTCTATTCAGGAAATTAGGGTAATGGCTTCAAAGGTTTATTATAAATATTAGTCATTCTAATATCGTTAAGATGCCATAGAAAGGGTTTGGTAAATCAACATAGGACATTTCTGAATCTTCATAACAGCATTTTCCTTTGCATTTTACTATACTGCCCCTTTCCTATCCTCCCAAAGTGGTTTCTTTTTGTTAAATGTATCATCTGTCGGGCTTCCCTGATAGCTCAGTTGGTAAAGAATCTGCCTGCAATGCAAGAGATCCCCGTTGGATTCCTGGGTCAGGAAGATCCGCTGGAGAAGGGATAGGCTACCTACTCCAATATTCTTGGCCTTCCCTGTGGCTTAGTTGGTAAAGAATCCACCTGAGTTGGGAAGATCCCCTGGAGAAGGGAAAGGCTACCCATTCCAGTATTCTGGCCTGGAGAATTCCATGAAATGTATAGTCCATGGGGTCACAAAGAGTTGGACACAACTGAGCGACTTTCATCAACTATTAACTATTTGTAGGAAGCAACTTGGGAATTTATGCCTTGCTCAGAGTTGATTTTTTTTGTTAAATGAAACTCATTTAAGAGAGAGTTTGTGCAACTGATGAAAATAATATAAAAGGAAGATTCTAATGTGTAAACCTGGCAAACCATCAACTTCAAAAACATCTACCAGAGAAAGCCCATTTTTTCTTTTTAGCAAAAATTAAGATATTACTTCAGAATTTATTTAAGAACTATTCAAGTATCTATAAACTCACAAGAATGACTTAATAGATTTTTAAAGTAATTCTTATTTAAAATAGGATTTTCCCAAAGATTACAAACACTAGTCTCTATTACTCTCCTTAAAATATTTTTCAAAAAGTTGTATCATGAATTAATGTTAACCTGACATTTATATAATTTCTATTTGAAAGTAGGACTTATATTTTTTAAAAATTTCCAGAAGAAATCTAGGAATTATTCTCACCAAAAGACACAGAAATAAAATAGGATTGCTGGATGCAATTTTGTCTACAAAAACCTTATTTTTTATCTATAAAAATTATGCCAAAAATTACATATATTTCAACTGTTTGTTCAGAAATGTATTTGATTGTTATATATGGTAAATAAGTTCCTCACTGTACAAACTCATGTATCCTGCATTGCAGGCAGATTCTTTACTGTCTGAGCCACCAGGGAAGCCCATAATATAATGCAATACAGTGTAATTTAAGAATATTTCTTTATAACATAGACAAAGTACAAAGACTAAAATATATCATTAGAACATAGACTAAAGCTCAGGATTTATTTTAGTTCTCTAATTCTAGCATAATAAAGGAGAACTTTCTAACCTAATATGGTATTTTTGTATTTACTTAGTCCATAGGTCTAAACCAAGTTACACAACTAGAATCAGACAATTCCCTTTTACATATAATCACAGATTGGCATAGGAATCAGTACATCCTATAAATATTTAAGAACATGAAATGAGAGTGAACTTAATAGTGTTTCAACCAAGTAATAAAGGTATGATATATCGATAAATACAATGTACGAAGCAGATTACAGATATATTTCATTTTACTCAACAGATGACTAAAATCTTGTATGTAAATCACATTTTTTTTCAAGCTGAACCATAATTTAAATGCAATTGAAGAACTTGTAGAGAGTTCTGCTTTGCTTTCTTTCTTTGCTTTTTTTGCTTCCCTTTCTTCCTCTTAAGGTAAAACTGCATGTAATTGCAAAAAAGAAAAAAACTAAATAGAAAAAACTCTCAAAATACTTTCATCTCTTCTCATGTTGCAGAAAAGAGGAGGAACATTACAATGGAAAGGCAAAATCAAAACTATTTTTAAGTAGAATTGCATGACCCACTACCAGATCATGGTCACAGCAAAAGGATAAAAAACTTTCAAAGGTTCTAGGAAATCAAAATGCTTAAGAAGTAAATAAGTGGAGAACTAAATTGTACAGGTTAAACTAGAATAATTTAGCCAAATATGTCAAGTCTCTCATTGTATAACCTACAATGGAAATGGCTAAAATATCAAAATATCGTGAAATTAAATAAAGAAGGGACAATATTGAGAATAAGTGAATAACTAAACTGTTCAAGTTTTAAGCAACGCTATCAGGTAACAGTCTCATCAAGAAGTATGAATATTTTCTCCTAGGTTATGTGTTCTTGTATGTCAAACACATGGAGAATGTTCAGTTACACAGACATAATGTCTTTAGGGGTCATGAATACATCTCAGTATCAAGAAAATTTCCTTAAGTATATTTTTATATGACCATCTTCAATAAAACCAAGTTCCTTTCCAAGGTTGAGTACTCATGTTATATTACTGAACCATCACTAAATATATTGCACAAAGAGAGCTGGATACCAGGCCCTGTTTTGTAGATGTGTTGATTAATAAGGTGGCAGTAATTTGTTAAAAGTACTGAAGTATTCAATTAGAGGACAGAGATAATATCCATAAACGGAACATCACTGAAACAGCGGTGAACATAAAGAGGCATTTGTATTTCCTTGCTACCAATTTCAATTAGCATTACAAAAAAATAGAATGCATGTACACTATGATGATAAAGCTTGCTACAGTTTCCTATCATGGTCCATTTCCCATTTTGAACATTTTTTACACTGACTTTTAAAGGGCTTCTTAAAGAGAATGTCCTCCCCAATGACTACTTTAACTAAATCTATATAATATATATAAAAAAGAAGTATATCAAACTTATAACATGGAATTCAGGTTGAAAGTGCAATATGTTTGTTGCTCAGTTGTGTCCAACTCTTTGCGACACCACGAACTGCAGCCACCAGGCCCCTCTGTCCATGGCATTCTCCAGACAATACTGGAATGTGTTGCAATTCCTTTTTCCAAGGGATCTTCTGAACCTAGGGATTCAGGTTAAGTCTAGAAAAATCTAACCTTTTTTTCTCCATGCTTGGAACAGCAGACCATGTTCCAGTGACTGTGTCAAGAATTAATAATACATTATTATGTATTTTTTTTAAATAAATTACATAGGTCACCTCCCTATGAGACTGACATGAATCACTGCTGAAAAATCAAAACCATGCTTGCCCTCTCACAAGCAGTCAGGACATCTAATTATTAGTAACCCCATAAAACAAAGAGATCCCCAAGTAGTATAGTGGTAAAGAATCTGACTGCCAATGCAGGAGACACAGGCTCAAGCCCCTGGTTGGGAAGATCCCCTGGAATAGGAAATGGCAATACACTCCAACACTCTTACCTGAGAAATCCAGTGGACAGAGTTACCGGATGTACCCATGGCTGGCTACAGTCCATGGGGTCAGAAAGTGTGGGGCATGACTAAGAACACACAAATAAAACAAAATTTAAGAAAGCTGCCCAGTTCTTCTAACAGTTCTTCAAAAACAGCAAAACGAAAATAAAATGTGCAAATAGAAAATGGTATTAAGGATTGTTTCACAACATAAGAGTGATTAAATTTTCACAACTTATCATACTGCCAACATGAAAGGAAAATGTTGATTTCAGTATGTAAATATACAGCCTCTTGTCACCAAGAGGAAAAAAAGCGATTGTGTGTTGATACACGATGCCTCAGGGAGCGTGGTACAAAGACCACTCCTTGTCTTCTTGCAGCTTTCAGCCTGACAGAGAGCATCACTGTTGGGTAAGAGGAAGGTCTAAGATAGAATTATCCTTATTAGCTGAAGGGCTGAAATCACAACACCATCACCTTACATAAACAATCTTTGTCAACAGCTCTTGGAGAAGCTGCACCTAACTTTGCTCTCAGTGGTCACAGCTGAAACTTTACTTTTTATCATACAATTGATTCATGCCTGAGCCCTCTCCTGGGCAGTAAGTTCAACAGGAGTGGGAATTATTTCATTGCTCGCTATTGCATCCTTAGCTTCTAGCACACTGCTTGGCCTATTTAGAAGAGATGAATGAATGGCAGCAGAGAGACAAGAGAGTGAGAAGCAGAAAAAAACAAACCTGACAAAAGGGGGAATTCAGGTCTAAGGGTGAAAGTTGCTAGAAGTCAACAATGGACTTTTTTTTTTTTTATAGTGAGGAAAAATACAGTGTTTATTTTACGCACCAAGCAAAGAGTATGGTCGGCTCATGCTTAAACAATGGATATTTTTAAAAGCAAAAAGATTTTCACTTATGTCTATTTTCTGAGACTCTTTTCTAAATGGTCAGCAGTGAATTAGACCTTATATTACATTGTTCCCTAATTAAATTTTAAATTTTATCATTTTAATTTAAAACATAAAGAAGTTAAGTATATTTTTGTCAAGTATCCTATCTTCAACCTTTCAGAAATTTCTCTCAACTAATCATCGCAATGATTATGTTTTCTACACATTAACTTCTTGAACTGGAAGAGACAACTTCTTTTATTTGGTCCACCAACCCTCATCTCCAAACTGAATATTTTTCTACAGTCACATGCTGAACAAATCCAATTTTGTTGAACTCAGAGAGGCAGGAAAGGGAAACATCTAACATGAACTGGGAGGTGATTAACTGTAGCAGCAGCAGCCTAGCGTGGCCCTAGACACACCTGTCCTCCTCCCCCTGTGACTTTCCATTAATACTGTACTGGGTTCAGTGAGAATCACACTCGATGCTAACAGGTTAATAGTCTCCCACTGAGAAAAAGCATCTATTCAGCTGTCAGCTCCCTAACAGCAGGCTGCAAGGTAAGTTATTGCCATCTTCCCTAACATCCTCTTTCTTCCCACCAAGCTGCAAAGGGGCAGCTGATGACACCAAAAGAGAACGTTTTCTTTAGAGTGAAAACCCATCACCTGGGAGCTCTCAGGTAGAGCCCAACTACCCTAGTGGCATCCAAAATATTCTACAGACACAGTTCTGCACAAAAGAGACTTTCTGAGCTGAACTTTGCGTGGCAATGTAAACACTTTAAGATATAGGAAGAGATGCATTTTAACATGCTGAATCCTGCTTATAATGGGAACTTCCTGTGTGTGCAAACTGAAATACATAATCATCATCTGAGGGTTGGGAAGAGTTGGGAAACAAAATCAAACACACAAGTTAACTGACAGAAACTTCCTTGGGTGAACAATAATTGTGATGACGTGTTCCCAGATGGTGCTAGTGGTACAGAATCCATCTGCCAATGCATCTGTCAATGCAGTTGACTACTGGGTCAGGAAGATGCTCTGGAGTAGGAAATGGCAACCTGCTCCCATATTCTTGCCTGGGAAATCCCAAGGACAGAGAAGCCTGGTGGGCTACAGTCCATGGGGCAATAGTCCTGGCAGGCTATAGTCCAAAGAGTCAAGACATGGCTGAGCAACTTAACACACATGTATACACACACACGGATAGCTATCTTATACCATTTATAAAGTATTACAATTTTGTCACATATTCTCATTTCATGACATTCACTATTGTATTACCATAATCCAGCTTTGACGGTTGAGACCCCTGATTCTTAAAAACAAATAATTATAGCAAAGCTAGGAGTCAAACTCCAACCTTCTGACTCAAGTCCACTACCTTTTTCATTCTATGACCTCCTCCACAACCTCTCATTCCTTTGCTCTTCTACTGTGAAGTACTTTTGAACTATGAGAATTCTTTAAGCTGAATCTGTCTTTTGTTTTCACTCCTGAGATGAAGCAATGTGTATCAGAAAGCAGAAACTACTCACAAAATGGGGGCATCATAGCTAGTCAAATTAGATTCTGGTCCCTGCACTGCATCCAGGTTGTTAAGATCATTTCTGAGTTTTCTTTTTCCTCTATTTTCTTTTTTTTTTTTTTAGTGTATCTGGGACTGTGGGTGAAATTTCACTCTGAAGCAAGAAGCAACTTTAGCACTGTGCTGAGTAAACAATCTGTTTGATGTAATACCATCATAAATACATTTAAATTAAATTACCGAAACTGCCTTAATCTTTCCATTTTAATCCCCAGACTATCTTTATGGAAAACACTTCAAGTGCAACAATGGTAATAACAAGCATAATATGAGCAATGTTGAAAATCCTTACTCAGTAATGAAAGTTTACATGACTCCTGTCTACTAAAAAATAGTATAAAGTGAGTATTTTCCCATTTCTGCAAGTGTAAACTGTCCTTTGTTATCACTGGCTTCAAAGATGAAATGGAGAATTATAATGACTTTAAAAAAAAAAAAAGAATGGGCAATGTTTACCAGTCTTCTTCTTTCTATAAAATGAGGTAACTTTGCTTCTGTTAATGTTATGAAAACTATCCTTTATAACATTAAAAAAGGCTTCATAGGATATATTGCTTTGTATAGCTTTTCTATAACCAAAATTACATTACCTAGCATTTAAAACTTCAATCAGAAACTGAGAACTGATACTGTTAATGACAACCCTACAGCATCACAAAATCTGTATACCAAGTAAATCATTTTAAAAAGCTAAATAAAAGCTAAAATTGATCAGTGATGCAATGTCACATGGAATAACAAAATAAAGACTTCCAAAAATCTACTCTTCCATAAGAGCAATGATAACACCAGAAGCTTTTTCAAAATCAATGTGACCACATCTCTGAAAATTAACCAAAATCTTTCAATACTCTAGCAATATTTATCCAAGAAGGCAATGGCTGAACAATAAACACTGGGACATTTTAATTTGCCCCATTCCAATATACTGGCTCAATGGTAGCCTTGAAAATCAACAACTTATCAACTATAGTACTCATGAAAACTAGTAGCCACTGGAAGGGGTGGGGAAGACCAGGATGGGAGCTACCCAAAAGGCTCATCTGCACAGCATGATGATGATCTGACAGTTCCTGGACACACTCACACACACATAGGGCTGGTCTTTATTTCGCCTGACTCAAAGCTTGCTTCCTGGAAACAGCTTTTTCCTAAGGGAGTTTGTCAAAAACAATCAGCGGAAAATATCTGAAATACTGAACAAAAAGGATTAATGAGCAGATACTCAGAGATCCATGGTGACACAGTTAAGTGTACTAAAACACACATAATAGAAATCCCAGAAGTAAAGGAGATAAAAGTGGGCACAAATAATATTTGAATAAATGATAGTCAAACACTTTCTATATTTGAAAAAAAGCATTAATTAACCTATCCAGAAAATGCAATCTCCAAGTAGGATAAATTGAGATCAGTTCAGTTCAGTCTCTCAGTGATGTCCAACTCTTTGAGACCCAATGGACTGCATCATGCCAAGCGTCTCTGTCCATCACCAACACACGAAGCCTGCTCAAACTCATGTCCATTGACTCGGTGATGCCATTCAACCATGTCATCCCCTGAAGTCCCCTTATCTTCCCATCTTCAATCTTTCCCAGCATCAGGGTCTTTTCCAATGAGTCAATTCTTCACATCAGAGGGGAAAGTATTGGAGTTTCAGCTTCAGCATAAGTCCTTCCAATGAATATTCAGGACTTATTTCCTTTAGGATTGACTGATTACATCTCCTTGCAGTCCAAGGGACTCCCAAGAGTCTTCTCAAACACCAGAGTTCAAAACTATCAATTCTTCAGGGCTCAACTTTCTTTATGGTCCAACTCTCACATCCATACATGACTACTGGAAAAACCATAGCTTTGACTATACAGACCTTTGTCAATAAAGTAATGTCTCTGCTTTTTAATATGTTGTCTAGGTTGGTCATACCTTTTCTTCAAAGGAGAAAGCATCCTTTAATTTCATGACTACAGTAACCATCTGCAGTGATTTTGGAGCCCCCCAAAAATAAAGTTTCTCACTGTTTCCATTGTTTCCCCATCTATTGGCCATGAAGTGATGGGACTGGATGCCATGATCTTAGTTTTCTGAATGTTGAGTTTCAAGCCAACTTTTCAGTCTCCTCTTTCACTTTCATCAAGAGGCTCTTTAGTTCTTCTTTGCCTTCTGCCATAAGGGTGGTGTCATCTGCATATCTGAGGTTACTGACATTTCTCCTGGAAATCTGGATTCCAGCTTGTGCTTCATTCAGCCCGGCATTTTGTATGATGTACTCTGCATATAAGTTAAATAAGCAGGGTGACAATATACAGCTTTGACATACTCCTTTCCTAATTTGGAACCAGTCTGTTGTTCCATGTCCAGTTCTAACTGTTGCTTCTTGACCTGCAAGCAGATTTCTCAAGAGGCAGGTCAGGTAGTCTGGTATTCCCATCTCTTGAAGAATTTTCCACAGTTCGTTGTGATCCACACAGTCAAAGGCTTTGGCATATCAATAAAGCAGAAGTAGATGTTTTTCTGGAACTCTCTGGCTTTTGTGATGATCCAACAGATGTTGTCAATTTAACTTCTGGTTCCTCTGTCTTTTCTGAATCCAGCTTGAACATCTGGAAGTTCACAGTTCACATACTGTTGGAAGTCTGACTTGGAGAATTTTGAGCATTACTTTGCTAGCGTGTGATATGAGTGCAGTTGTGCAGTAGTTTGAACCTTCTTTGGCATTGCCTTTCTTTGGGATTTGGATGAAAACTGACCTTTTCCAGTTTTCATATCTCATACAGATATATTTATATCTATATATTTATAATTGAGACATAAACATGTATATTTGCATATGTGTGTATGTATCTTTCATATCAGATTTAAGATACAGTTACATAAAGCAGTAATCATTTAAGCTGTAGCTATTGATAGCAATGTAATATACAAAGATGTAACTTTTATAAAATTGGCAAAGAAAAGTGTATATCAGAAAATATCAATTTAATACAAAAGAACACAGTAATAGAGGAATGCAGGCTACAGTCCATTGGGTCGCAAAGAGTTGGACACAACTGAGCAACTAAGCATAGCACAATAATGGAGGAACACAGGAACAAAGAAGATATAGCACACATGCGTGCTAAGTTGCTTCAGTAGAGTCTGACTCTTTGCAACCCTACGGACTGTAGCCCACCAGGCTCCTCTGTCCATGGGATTCTCCAGGCGAGAATAATGGAGTAAGTTGCCATGCCTTCCTCTAGGGGATCTTCCCAAGATATAGCATATATCTTTGTATGCTATATAAGACATAGCATATAAATAGCAAAATGGAAGGTATAATTGCTATTTTATTGGTAATTACATTAAATGTCGGTGAATTGAACACTAGTAAAAATACAGAGATTTGTATAATGTATCTTTAAAATGATCAAACTCTACACTGTTCACAACAGATACAATTTAGACCAAAGCACAAACACGTTGAAAATAAAAGAGTATATGCCAGATGAAGTCCACGGGGTCACAAAGAGTCAGACATGACTGAGTGACTACATGCAGCATACAGCACCACACAAACTAATAAAATAAAATAAATTTTAGAACTAAAATTGTTGGGCTTCCCTGGTAGTTCAGCAGCAAAGACTCTGCCTGCCAGCGCAGGAGACACAGGTTCGATCCCTGATCTGGGATGATCCACACGCGGAGCAGCTAAGCCCTTGCACCACAACTGTTGGGACTGTGCTCCAGAGCCCAAGGGCCATTACTACTGAGCCCACGCGCTGCAACTACTGAAGCCCATGTGCCCTAGAGCCAGTGATCCACAAAAGAGAAGCCACCACAATAAGAAGCCTGCACACCGCAAATAAAGCGCTATGATGGGCCCCCCTCATTGCAACTGGAGAAAAACCCATGCAGCAATGAAGAACCAACACAGCCACAAATAAATTATTTTTAAAAAATTAAATTGTCACTAGAGGCAAAGAAGGTCTTTTATGTTGATACAAGAAAGAAATAGAATATATGGATACATATATGGATACACCAATAATACATCATCAAGAAAGAACAACTATATGGAAAGTCAGCAAGCATCTAGAAAACTTGAGCAATACTGTAAATCAAGTAGGCCTAGGTAACAGCTATGGAATACTCAGCCCAATAATGGCAGCAAATACATCTCAGGTACACAAAGAACATATCCTGGATAAGTCATATATTACACCATAAAGCAAATATGAATTAATTTACAAGAGTTAAAGTCACGTAACTTATGCCTCCTGACACAGTGAAACAAAATTAAAATTTAATAATGAAAGGAAAATTAGGACATTTGCAAATACAGTTGACCTTTGAACAATGTGAGGGTTGAGGTACTAACCCTCCACAAAGTCAAAAATGGACATTAAACTTATAGTCATGCCTTCGGTAACTGAGATTCCCCTGTAGCCTAGGGTCTACATTTGAAGATTTAATCCACCTTGAATCATGAACTATTATAGTATTTATTATTGAAAGAAACCCATGAATAATGGAACTGTGCAGTTCAAACTCATGTTGCCCACAGGTCAATTGTACATAGAAATTAACACTCCTAGATAACTAATATGTCAACAAGGAAATCACAAGGGATATTGGAAAATACTTCAAAATGGAGGAAAATAAAAACAGCATACCAAAACTTACGAGATGCAGCTAAACATAATAGAAGAAATACAGGCATTTATAGCTACTAATTAAAAAAGAAGAAAAGTCAAGTATCAATAACCTAATTTTCTACCTTAAAAATAGAAATTATCAAACTAAATCTAAAACAAAAAAGAAAGAATAATGAAAATTAGAGAGGAAATAAATACTAGAAAAATAATGGAGAAAATCAGCAAAACTTAAAAAATGGCTCTCTGTATATATCAATAAAATTTAAAAACCAAGGACTTCCCTGGTGGTCCACTGGTTAGGAATCCACCTCCCGATTTAGGGGACATGGGTTCAATCCCTGGTTGGGAAACTAAGATCCCACATGCTGCAGGGCAACTAAGGCTAGTCTACAGCTACTGAGCCCACAAGCCACAGCAAAGAGCCCCCACGCTGCAACCAAGACCTGATGCCACCAAACAAACACATTTTTTGTTTAATGGAAAACTTTCAGTTTGACACAGCAAGAAAATAAGGTGACAAGAAACTAAAACCAGGACTTGAGATCATTATTCCCAATGTCACAAAAATAAGAAGGATTACCAGGGAATATGATCACCAACTGCCTGCCAATAAATTAGACTACCTAAATGAAATGGACAAATTCCTAGAAAAGAAAAAAACAAAACAAAAGAGTGAAACTGACTCAAGAAGAAATAAATGTCTGATAGATTTATATCAGATGGCTTTGCTGGTGAATTCAACCAAGTACCTAAAAGAAAAGCAACATCAATTCTCTACCAACTACTGCAAAATAATCATAAAATACTGAATGCTTTCCCCTTAAAATCACAAACAAATGAGGATGCCCACCCATGTCACTTCTATTAAATATACTGGAGGTTTAAGGTAGAGTATTATGGCACAAAAATAGGGGGCAGGGGAAAGGATTTATACTGAAAATTCAAAACTCTTTTCACAAATGACATAAAAAAACCCAAATAAATAAATCCAAGGAAGTAAATCCAAAGGAATCTACTAAAAAAATTATTTGAGCTAATATATGAGTTTATTAAGGTTGCAGGATACAAGATCAATAAACAAAAATTCATAGTCCTTCTATATCCTCACAATGATGAATCAAAAATTTTTATTATGAGAAAATATTCACATATTAAAAATAGAATACTTAACAATTAATTTACTAAAGTAAGTACAATTTATATACCCAAACTTACAAAATATGTAGAAAACAATTAAAGAACACCTAAATAAAAGGAAAGACCTCCCATGTTAATGGATTGGAAACTACAACTTAATATTGTAAAGGTGGAAGTAACACCCCAAATCAACCTGCAGATTTGACGCATTTCCTAACAAAATCCTGTTGGTTTTCTTTCATTTTTGCACAAACTGTTAAGCACATCCTAAAATGTACAAGGGAATGAAAGAGACCCAGAATAGCCAGAAACATCTTTAAAAAGAACCAAGTTGGAGGACTCACAGTTCTCAGTTGAGAACTTTGTACCCCGTTAGAATAATCAAAATGGTGTAGTACTGGACAGATGCGTATATCAATGGAATAGAATTAAAACTCAAGGTATAAATCCTTACATTTATGATCAACTGAAATTTAACAAGGATGCCAAGAAAATTCAGTAGGGAAAATAGTACTTTTCAACATACCAATATGACGCTGTGATAACTGGATGTCCACATGCAAAGATGGAAATTGAACCCCTAACTCATGCCACTTACAAAACTAACTCAAAATGAATCAAAAGTCTATACCCAAGAGCTAAAATTCTAAAAATCTTAGAAAACATTGGGATAAAATTCTGTGACTTTGGTTTAGGCAATAGTTTCTTGATATGACACTAAAATTCAAAAAAAAAAAAAAAGAATAACTTTGACTTAATAAAAAAAATCTGTGCTTCAAAGGACCCCATCAAGAAAGTGAAATAACCAACAAGTGAGAGAAAATATTGGTGAATTATGTATCCGAGAAGGAGTTAGTATTGAGAATATACAAATAACAAAAAGATTAATAACCCAATTTTCACATGGGCAAAAAAAAAGAAAAAACTGATATTTATCCAAAGAAGATACACAAATGACCATTGAGCATATGAAAAGATACTGGACATCATTAGTAATGAGAGAAACTCAAATCCAAACTGCAATGATGTATTATTGCATTCTCACTAGGATGGCTTTGATCAACAAGAGAACAACAATAAATTTTAGCGACGATGTGGAGAAACTGAAACCCTCAGACATTGCTGCAGAAATGTAGAATGTACAGTGGAGCAGCACTTGGAAAAACAATTTGGCAGTTCCTCAGGAGGCTACACAGAGTCACCATACGACCTAGCGATTCCATTCTTAGGGTGGAAAGAACTGAAAACATACCACCACATAAAAATTTGTACATGAATGTTCATAGCAACATTATTCATAACAGCCAAAAAAGTTGATAAAAAAATCCAAATGTTTATCAATTGTTAAATGGAGAAACAAAATGACATTTACCTATCAATAGAAAAAGGGATAATAGTCATAAAAGTGAGTGAAGTACTGATCCATGCTACAACATGAACAGTGAAAACATGCTAAGTGAAAGAAGTCCGGTGCACAACCCATATTTTATATAATGTAAGTGTCCCAAATAGGCAGATTTATGATGACAGAAGGGTTTCCCCAGTGGCTCAGTGGTAAAGAATCATTCTGCAGTGTAGGAGACATGGGTTCAATCTCTGCGTCAGGAAGATCCCCTGGAGAAGGAAATGGCAACTCACTCCAGTATTCTTCCCCGGGAAATCAGAGGCACAGAGGAGCCTGGTGGGCTACAGTCCATGGGGTCACCAAGAGTCAGACATGACTTAGCGACTGAACAACAATATCTCGATAAAACAGCTTGCTCAGGCCAGCCCTCATAGCTCACGTGGTAAAGAATCTGCCTGCAATGCAGGAGACCCAGGTTTGATTCCTGGGTCGGGAAGATCTGCTGGAGCAGGGATAGGCTACCCACTCCAGTATTCTTGGGCTTCCCTGGTGCCTCAGCTGGTAAAGAATCTTCCTGTAGTGTGGGAGACCTGGGTTCGATCCCTGGGTTGGGAAGATCCCCTGGAGAAGGGAAAGGCCACCCACTCCAGTATTCTTGCCTGGAGAATTCCATGGACTGTATAGTCCACGGGGTCTCAAAGAGTTGGACAGGACTGAGCGCCTTTCACTTTCAGGCTAGCCTCTGTGTTAAGCTTACATTAGCATGTTTTGAAATAGTTAATCCATAAACTGAGGATGTAATAACCTGCTAACCAAACACAAGATAAGTGCTTGTGAGGTATGGATATTTCTGTATAGCAATATATGCTTCAAACCTAATAAAATGGATTGCTATCAGCCAAGACGACAGTATTCCCTTTAGCCAGATAATCCAGCACAGCTTCTCTGCCCTCCTCTCTGATCGAGGCACCTTTATTTTATAATCATGGTAATAGAAAGCTCTCCAGTCTCCCTTGTTCTTCTATGACACAGTTTGTCCTGGTGAACCTGGGTGTCTCTTAGTCACTCAGTCGTGTCCGACTCTTTGTGACCCCATGGACTGTAGCCCGCCAGGCCCCTCTGTCCATGGGATTCTCCAGCCAAGAATAATGGAGTGGGTTGCCATTTCCTTCTCCAGGGGGTCTTCCTGACCCGGGTATCAAACCCAGGTCTCCTGCATTGCAGGCAGATTCTTTACCAGTTGAGTGATACGAAAGTCCACAGGTGAAGCTGGGAGTTATCTGATATTCAAGGGGAAAGTCCCACGTTTCCAGAACCCAAGTGTGCACCAGAAACACATCATCTATTCTGTGCCGGATCTAAACTCTAGACCCACACAAACTGTGAGCTCCATATAATGATTATTTTACCACTCTATTTTGAGATGACTAGTTAATTAGCAACAGCAGTGGGACACTGTTGACTCACCTGCTCTCCTATCCCTTGACCCTGAGTTTGTGTTTGAAGACCCTGAGTATCTTTCCTGCCCCTGTGCTGCCTGCAACCTGTGTTCCCCTTGCTTTACATCTTTAATTAGAGCTCTCTGCTTATCTGATTACTGGTCCTCTTTCTCTCTGCTGCTCCATTTAAGTACTTCTGCAGCCTGCAGCAGCAATGAATGAATTTAATGTTTTTCACTTCACAAATTCATCAAATTCAGTCTGATCTGTTCTGACCTTTTTGCAGCCAATGGAAAATAAAACTCAACTCCACATTATGTAGAGACAGTGATTAAACTCTGCAACTGTGACACTGAAGGAAAAATATACATGGGTAACTCGATTTTAAAACTCTAAGAGTAATAATCATCTCTAAATCTCTAGAAATAATTTTTCTAACATTTGACTTTCTAGGTACTCACTACTGATGTCAAAGATGGTGGCGGTGGTGGGGTTGTTGTTTAGTCATGTCTGACTCTTTTGTGATCACATGGACTGTAGCCCACCAGGCTCCTCTGTCCATGGGATTTCCCAAGCAAGAATACTGGAGTGAGTTGCCATTTCCTTCTCCAGAATCTTTTCAACTCAGGGAGTGAACCCACGTCTCCTGCATTGCAGGCAGATCCTTTACTGCTGAGCCAACAGGGAAGCCCAATATCAAAGACATATTTGTCCTTAATTTTTTTAATAATTTTGAAAATAGCATTAGTCTAGGGGAACTTCGTCTGCCTTTACAATAAAGGTATGGTTTACTTTTATATATAAAAGGGACTTTAAGCAAAGCACAAAGATGAATCTAATTTACTGCATGTTTTATATTATTGTAGTTTTGAAAGTACAAGAAAATAGCTGTTTCTACACAAGGCTTTGGGGGAAAAGTACATGTATTATATCTTTAAGCAAATTATCAGAGACATGATGGAAACATTTATATCTGTAGCATGATTCTTCATCATTAAATTCAAGCAAAAAAGCAAAAATATATGAAATATTTATTTCTTAAAATTTTGAAGTGTCTTTTTTCTCCCAACTTGACACTCTGAGAAAAATGTTTTCTCCCAGTGTCAGAAACTCTTGTTTTGTTATAACTGTGTAGGTTCTTTGAACTTTTCATACTGTAGCTATGTTACATGAGAATTCACTTCAATATATTTCCAGCCTCATAGCAATTCTGCAATACCCAACATTTTACAATGCCTTCTGCCAAAATGCTACAGACATGAGACAGAAAACAAAGAAGCAAACAGATGAATAAAAGTATGCACTTCAAATCTCTTTCATTGAAAACAGAAGGCTAGAAAATAATTGGCTATTTTTTTCATAAATAGATATTTTTGATCAGATGAAGTGAGGACCTTTGTTGTTCATGACCCTATTATTATTTATATAGTCAAATAAGTTCCTGTTTTCAGAAACATGAAGCAAAAAAATCAAAGCATCGTAACCTCCTGTGAAGATTTTGAAATAGCTGTATCTAAGTAAATACGCTACTACCTTCCAAGTGACTGAAGTTGAGTCTAGTCTTAACTTGGTACCAGCGTTTTAAATCCTGGACAGGTTGTTTCAAAGACGAAGTGAGAATAAAACTTAAGTCTATGAAATATTGCTCAGTCTTTAAAATTGAACAAATACTCAATACAAGTTCATTAATTTATAATTGCTATCATTAAACCCCAAATAAGCAAATTGCTTGTTACTAAAATATTGATGAAATATAGGGTACATGATCTTAAAGCATGCAGTGTATTATCTTCATTTAAGGAAGCCTCTGTCAAACCCAAAGTTTGTCTATTTGCGTTTAATATCATTAGAAATAGCAGAGTTGCTTGATAAAATAAATGTAGATCATCTGTTATTTTTATCACTTGCTCATGAAAATATCTTTGCTCTTGATTCCAAGCAAAATCTCACTTATCTTTATAACTTGTAGTTAACGTTTTATATCTTTACTTAGATACCTTTTCTTACTTCAGGTCAGCCTTTAGATTTATTATATCTTCCCCAAATTGATATCCTCAAGATTACATCTTTCTCTATTTGGACTCTTTCTGTCTCTATCTCTTTCCACATGTAACTCAATCTACCACAAAGAACTGTTGATGTTCCTTGACAGATGAATGGATAAATAAGCTGTGGTACATACACATAATGGAATATTACTCCAGCATTAAAAGAAACACATTTGAGTTAGTTCCAATGAGGTAGATGAGCCTAGAGCCTATCATACAGAGTGAAGTTAAGTTAGAGAAAGACAAACATCGTATGTATACACATATATATGCAATCTAGAATGATGGTACTGATGAACCTATTTGGACACAGTGGGGGATGGGGAGGGTGGGACAAATTAAGACAGTAGCATGGAAACATATATATTACCATATGTAAAATAGACAGCTAGTGGGAATTTGCTGTTATGATGCAGGGAGCGCAAACCCAAGCCTGTGTTCTGTGACAATCTAGAGAGGTGGGATGGGGTGGGAGGTGGGAGGGAGGTTCATGAAGGAGGGGAAATATGTATACCAATGCTGATTCATAATGATGTGTGGCAGAGACCTACACAATATTGTAAAGCAATTATCCTCCAATTAAAAATATTTTTTTAAAAACAGGTTTGTCTTTTTCAGAGAATGTGTCTAGTAGTCAAGGATAATCAGATACATGATTGTTTGCTTCATTCAATATTTTTAAGTAGTCCACAACTCAGTAGTGGCCACAGGACTGGAAAAGGTTAGTTTTCATTCCAATCCCAAAGAAAAGCAATGCCAAGGAATGTTCAAACCAGTGCACAACTGCATTCATCTCACACGCTAGTAAAGTAATGCTCAAAATTCTCCAGGCTAGGTTTCAACAGTACGTGAAACAAGAACTTCCAGATGTTCAAGCTGGATTTAGAAAAGGCAGAGGAACCAGAGATCAAATTGCCAGTATCCAGTATATCTTAGAAAAAGCAAGAGAATTCCAGAAAAAAACATTTACTTCCACTTCATGGACCATGCTAAAGCCTTTGACTGTGTGGATCACAAAAAACTGTGGAAAATTCTGACAGATGGGAATACCATACCATCTTACCTGCCTCCTGAAAAAACCTCTTTGCAGATCAAAAAACAACAGTTAGAACTGGTCACAGAATGATGGACTGGTTTCAAATTAGAAAAGGATTACATCAAAGCTGTATATTGTCACCTTGCCTATTTAACTTATCTTCAGAGTACAACATGAGAAATGTCAGGCTGGATGAAGCATAAGCAGGAATCAAGATTGTCGGGAGAAATATCAATAACCTCAGATATGCAAATGACATCACTCATAACAGAAATTGAAGAGGAACTAAAAAGCCTCTTGATGAAACTGAAAGAGGAGAGTGAAAAAGCTGGCTTAAAACAATATTCAAAAAACAAAGATCATGGCATCCAGTCCCCTCACTTCAAGGCAAACGGATGGGGAAACAATGGAAACAGTGACAGACTATTTTCTTGGGCTCCAAAATCACTGCAGATGGTGACTGCAGCCATGAAATTAAAAGATATTTGTTCCTTGAAAAGAAAGTTATGACCAAACTAGACAGCATATTGAAAGTCAGACATTACTTTGCTGACAAAGGTCTATATAGTCAAAGCTATGATTTTTCTAGTAGTCATGTATGGATGTGAAAGTTGGGCCATATTGAATGCTGAGCACCGAAGAACTGATGCCTTTAAACTATGGTGTTAGAGGAGACTCTT
The DNA here is from genome assembly GCF_019320065.1 of Cervus canadensis. Classification (NCBI taxonomy): domain Eukaryota; kingdom Metazoa; phylum Chordata; class Mammalia; order Artiodactyla; family Cervidae; genus Cervus; species Cervus canadensis. Next base: position 8,204,132 of record NC_057416.1, on the reverse strand, counting down.
GAGAGTTCCTTGGACTGCAAGGAGATCAAACCAGTCAATCCTAAAGGAAATCAATCCTGAATATGCTGAAGCTCCAATACTTCGGTCACCTGATGCGAGGAGCTGACTCATTGGAAAAGACACTGATGCTGGGAAAGATTGAAGGTGGGAGGAGAAGGGGATGGCAGAGGATGAGCTAGTTGGATGGTATCACTAACTCAATGGACATGAGTCTGAGCAGACTCTGGGAGAATAGTAAAGGACAGGATAAGCCTGGTGTGCTGCAGTCCCTGGTTTGCAAAAATCCGGACACGACTGAGTGACTAAACAACAAATTCCTTTTTCTCAAGTAGCATTTTCAGAGGTTCATTCCTACCATTATATTCTTTCCTCAGCTGCTTTAAATTTTTGTAGAAGAATATGTTTGCTGTCACAGAACTTGGTAGCATCAGTTAAAATTTTTTCAAGAATAATTTCTTTGGGTCTTTTTCAGAAAAGGAAAAAAAAAATGTTATTGTTTACAGTATGCACTAACTTGACATTTCCAAAATGGTGAAGTTTTATTGTTTTCCTGTGGAATCATCTGCCCTACAACTAAGTTTTCAAGTGCATTCTATTGTGTGTCAGTGGAATCAGCTAGTTCCATTTTCCACGTTTCATCACCTTTGAAGTCTTCAAACAATTCGGCAAGTTTTTCTCTAAAGTACAATTGAGATCCCATTTGGAAAGTATTGTAATTTGGCATTCTATAGTTTGGTCATGTTCTTTAAAAAGTCCAACTAAAAAATTAGATTCTAAAGTTTGGGAGAGGGTAGGATGACTTCAGAAAGTAGTAGTAAAATATATGCACTACCATATGTAAATAGACAGCCAATGGGAATTTTCTTTATGATGTAGGGAACCCAAAACTGGTGCTAAGTAACAACCTAGAGTGGTGAAATTGGGAATGAGGTGGTTGGGTGGTTTAAGAGGGAGGGGACATGTGTATACATTTGGCTGATTTATGTTGATGTATGCCAGAAACCATCACACTATTGCAAAGTAATCATCCTCCAATTAAAGATAAAATAATTTTTAAAAAAGATGCAATTTAAGTGACTTATCTCTAGATGATTTATGAAGCATTTCTAATTACTTCTAAATGTTTCTCCCTCAAAACTCATTTGCTCTGACAAGGTAAACCCAGTGTTAGTATCACATTCCTTAGTAACAGCCCAGTCCAACCACGTGACTTCTTAAAATTCCAAACACAACTTCATCTAGGTAGAAAGCCATCTGAAATGCTCTTATCTCTAGGATCAAAGCAAGAAACACTTTTGATGAGAGTTATGTTTTTAAAAATGAACTCCATAGTAGACAGATTAAAAGATTTCCAAAGACAATCTCTCCTGGACACTCAGGACAAGGTACTGAGCAGAGTGCGATGGGAGATGCCAGCTGCCACCACAGACCATCTTCCAGGTCTTCATCCAGGAAGCTTCAGTTCAGTCGCTCAGTCATGTCCGACTCTGCGACCCCATGAATCTCAGCACACCTGAGATGGACAGGCCTCCCTGTCCATCACCAACTCCCGGAGTCCACCCAAACCCATGTCCATAGAGTCAGTGATGCCATCCAACCATCTCATCCTCTGTCATCCCCTTCTCCTCCTGCCCCAATCCCTCGCAGCATCAGGGTCTTTTCCAATGAGTCAACTCTTCGCAGGAAGCTTAGCAGGAGGATAAACATGCTCTGAACATTTTCCCAAGCAAGAACATAGTTGACTTTTTCCAGCAACCATGGGCATAGTTTAAAAAATAAATCAAACAATAACATATTCCATAAAAAAAGAAAATCAGAAGATTGCCAGTTTAAAAAAAGAATCTGCATTTGTCGATTTTATAATTTACTAGATTTGTCATTCCCAGTCTGAACTTTTCAGTGGGAAGTAATGCCTGGACTCTACATAACAGAGGCAATGTCAGCCCTCTAGCTGCAGTATTTTTAAACCATCTCATCCTTGTGTACTCTGAGGTTTCTAGTTTCGTCTTTAGCATCTCTGCAATTTTCTCTTGGTTTTGAGTCTGCTTCTACAATTCTGTTGTGAAAAATTGTATTTGAATTACTCCTGCCTTCAGGTGAGACAGTGCACAGACTCTCTCTGCAGAACATGACAGCTGACATCCACGGCGCACTGCGAGCTTACAGCCCCCAATGCCTTTTCCAGAACAGGCCTGTGTCTCCTCCCACCGGTCGGCTGCACGCTTACCTAGACTTGGTTGTGCTCTTTCCACACAGCTTTGCCTATGACAGGTGAGACTGGTTTTGAATTTATGTGATTCACCCAGGTATTTCTTAATCAAATGTGTGTTGTGGAAAACTAAGCTTAATGCTCTTAAAAGACCATATATATGTGAAGACTACCCATCAGTCCTCCGAAATAAAGCAAACATTGAAAGAATTGAAAGGACAAGTTCCTATACAGTAACAATAGGGGAATTCAGTATTCCACTTTCAATAATGGCTATGCAACCAAACAGAAAATCGACAAGGAAATGGAGGATTTGAATAATATCACAGTTCATCAGAGCCAATAGACACATTCAGAACATTCTACCCAACAACAGGCTGACACACATTTTCATCAAGTGCTCAGGGAACATACTGAAGAGCAGGACTCCTGTGGCACGAAATAAGTCTCAATAAATGCAAAAGTTTAAATCATAAAATTATTCGAAAAAATCATTTCTAATCACAGTGGAATGACATTGGAAATCAGCAGCACAATTATGTGGAAGTTAAACAACAGACTCTAAATAGATCAAAGAAGAATTTACAGGGAAAGAAACCCAAAGGTAGCAGAAAGAAGGAATTAATAAAGATTAGAGCAGAGATAACAAAATAAGAGACTAGAAATTCAATAGAGAGACACAATGAAGGCAAGGTTTAATTCTTGAGCCAATAAAACTGACAAACTTAGCCAGATTGACCAACCACCACAACAAAATAGTTTCAAACAGAATCTGAAATTTAAAAAAGACTACCAATGATTCTACAAAATGAAAAAGGATTATAAGAGATTGCCTTGATCAATTGTATGTCAAACAATTGAAAGCATGTCAAACAGTCAAAAAATATCACTACTCATCAGCAAGATAGAAATAAAAACCATCACTGAGATACCCTACCAACAAGGATGCCTGTTACTGAAAATAGAAGCAAAAAGCAAAAAATAAGTAACAATGATTGGCTAGAGTGCAGAGAAAACTGAACCCATGAACGTAAACTGTGCAAATGTTGTGGAAAACAGTATGGTAGTTCCACAAACAACTGATGAAAACAGAATTATTTTATCCAGGAAGTCCACTTCTGGGTCTATACCCAAAAGGAGACAGGAACTCAAACAGATATCTGTACAACCATGTTCATAGCAGAATTACTCACAATAGCCGAAAGATATAACCAAACCAAGTGTCCACGATCAGAAAATGCGGTACATACATACAATGGAATATTATCCAGCCTTTAAAAGGAAATTCTGATACGCACTACAGCAGGTACCTTAAAGACTTTGTGCTAAGTAAATAAGTCCATCACAACAGAATATTTTATGATTCTACCTATACTGCATATCTAAAGTAGTCCACTCCACAGAGACAAACAGAATGGTGGCTGCCAGGGGCTAGAAGGAGAGAGGAATAGGAAGTTGTTGTTTAGTGCTGGAAGAAGAAAGTTCTGGAGATGGATGTTAGTGATGGCTGTGCAACAATATCAATGCAATTTAATAACACTGAACTCGACACTTAATGGTTATAATGGTAAATTTTATATTATGTATATTTTACAATAAACAAAAAAGGAAAAAAGCATTTATGCATATATATATAAATCACCACTTTCTTTTCATTTCTTTAGCATTTTCTTTTATTAAGCCCATATTCTTACAAAATTAATATTACATAAAAATTTTTTTTTAAAAAGGCATGTTGGAATTAGAGACACCTCCAGGAAAATCTTAATATTGCTGATTACTTGTTCACCAGCTCTGAGGCATTTTCATTATCATAATAAATTATATCATTATATAATTATCTATAATTCTATCACACAACTATAATTCTAACTAAATGAACACTTCCTAAGCAAGTAAAATACTCCAGGGGCTGTGCATAAGAAAAAGATATTTTACTTTACTGGCTTTGTCCCTTTTTAATTTTGGGAGGACCGTTTGCCTTCTTTATCTTTCGATGTTAAAAAAACTTCCTCTTACAGAGTAACCTTCTCTAAACTTTTCCTCTCCTGTACCTACTTTATGAACCTTAGAAGTTTTTGCAAATATCATAACATCCTATTAAAAAAATCAGGAGAGGAACCATCATACTAATTCTTATCTCATTTATTTAAAAAAGTCCCCAAGGTATTTATATTTATGGGACTCAAAACAGACATCCTGTTAAAATGTTTGAGAAAACATAAAGAGAGAAACACAAAAGCTTGAAGGCGAATAGTGAGAGAACTTCAAAACATGTATAATGTATTTTGATGAGGAGAATCAAAGGATCCCAGATTTAATCACATGCAGGACTTTAAAGTCTAATTATAGCAGTCCATCATCTGGAGCCAAAGGCCAGAAAACTAATTCTTACTCATAAATGCAACTGAATTGAAGCTCATTTTGTGCAAGTGTCATCTGAGCTTCATGGAGTCATGGTTGTTTCAGCCCTTCCCTGATTTTCTTTGCTGGCAAAATTCTACTGGAATATGAAACAAATTTCAGAGCTTGTCAATTAGAAATTCTCTAATGCATTTTCAGAAAGGGAAGAACTTCTGACCTAAAGCATTTTCAATCAGTAAAATTACACTCAATAATCAGATTAGGCTAGTAAGTGAACATAACACTGGTAAATGGAGTCCTCAAAAATATTCATAGAGCATGGATGGATGGATAGATAGATAAATAGAAGATGGGTATTTTTCTCTAGGAATTAAAAAAGTTTGTTTTTTGTTATAATATATGGAAAATTAAAAGAAAAAATATATGCACAATGAACTCAACATTAATCTGAAAATTCACAAAGAACAACTATGTGCAAGTTGCATAATAAGAGAAAAAATTATAAAATGAAATAATTATTTTTAGGTCAATAATCTAATTTTTAGGTCAGTGGTCTAAATGCTGAAAAACAGTTAATCACCAAACATGAAAGCAGACGAAACAAGGAATTTCTCATTGTTCTTTAGTGAAGAATATACTAATTCGACAATGTAAGGAAATTGCAAACAAACTGACATTGAACCTTTGGTTTGTGTAGTTCATGGGCATTTCAATGAACTGTTTCTGGTGCATCTTTTAAAACTGATATGTCTCATCTGCTTAAGCAATGCTTGACACATAATAGGCACCTATAAGCTTTTGTCAGTAAGTTTGTGTCTGGATGTGGTCATGACAGCACTTCAGTTAAAACAAAATGGGTGACTTTTTGCTCATTGGTAACAGCACCCCTGTCAGTCTCTGAAAGCGGAAATCACTGTTGATTGGGCTCCACATTGTTCTCATACTGTAATAATCAACTACACCATCAACAATAAGATGTCTTTGTGGAAAGAGATACTAGCATCTTCCTGTTCTAAAGTGTCTGAATTTCAGATTATCTTCCAACAAGTTCTATAAATAAACTCAGCTAGAAAGTTCCCACTAGAACCTGGGAAGACCCAGAAGCCCCTGGGAAAGGGTGAATTTCTGAGGGCTCCTTTCAGAAATTGCTGACATTCTATACATTTACCTAAGAGTTACAGACTCAGAGCTGAGAAGGGTTTCTATCAGAAAAAGTTGTGATTATGCTTTCTGATAACATTAATATTCCCTTCAGAAGATGCAATAAAAAGTAAGCAATTGATCACCATTATCTTATTAGTGTTTAGATAATAACTGTAGGTGACAAACCTTTTTCCAATACCCTTTTGTGTATTTGGCATTTTTTGTTTGTTTTTTACTTGGGAATCAATCATGTATTTTTTTTTTTTACAAATATGCTACAAATAAGCCTAGCAACAAAGTTTTGCTGCAACTGAATACAAGCCATGAAAGCAGTAAGGACACATTGAACTTAGCAGGTTATGGGACATGGTTTTTCTGGATTAATAACCGCTCGTCGAGAACAAAATGTGTGAAGAGTAGACTGGTGTAGCATGAAAACGATTCCAAAGCAAGGTTCCCTCCATGCCAGTACGTACCTTGCCCGAGGTGTATGTGAGGGGTGTTTGTACCATGCTGAGATAATCACTATAGACTTGCTTCCTGTTTTTGTGAGTCCTTGAAATCCAGAGTGATAGTACAAAACCTAACGGAAGGATAAGTTACTTTGATTTTCACTTGAATGTCTATTTTTTTTTTTTTATTTCTCATGTCCTTATTCTTCCGAAACAAAGTTGCAGTAGCTAATTCCGTATCTATGATTCCCATATACTTAATTCAATGGAATGAACAATACAATAAGTTGTATATTCATACCTATCACTGTATCTATTTCTCATTTTTTAAAAAACATTATATTTGATGTTATGCTGCTGGTGTGCAATTTTCTATATATACTGAATATTATTGTTTTGACTTCAGTTGCCTTGTTTTATGCATTAGATCTTCTATATTCATAATAAGACTAAAACAAGAAATAACTCTTTCTGAAGGAAGAATGAGTGAGATGTAGCAAATACCCCTTGAGAAAAGCACATGATTTAAAATGGCAAAGTAACTTTTATTCTCATACTGATGGATTTTGGTAAGCATCCTTGCCCAGGGCTGGGAAACTTCACGACAGTATATTGCTTTTTTGTTTTTGTTTTTAATTATGAAAGTCAAATTAACTTCTCTCCCATGGTACATGGTGGACTGCCTACATTGCCCCAAAGCCTTCTTTTAAGATTGCTTCAGGCCTCAAACTCGAGTTAATGGCACCTTGTAGAACAGCAGCTCTGGGCTGTAATAGGGTTGATAATTTTGCCTGAGCAAGAATTCACAGGGTGGCAGACCATGAGGATATAGGGTTTTTGAAATGCCCCAAAACCTGTAGCACTGTGCACCCCCTCAATAGGAAGAATGCTGGTCTGAGACATTTCATTTGATTAGAAAGAAAAGATTAGCTTAGAAAATACAGTTTGGGGCTACTTATATGAAACATATTTACAAATTTTTTTCAATAAAATAAGAAAAAAATGTCTAAATAATCTCAATAGAAGTTAAATGTATCTTCTCCCTAAGAGAAATAAAAATTATCAGTTTGGACCAAAGATGAGGAAGAGAGGGAAAGATCAAAGTTTTAGAGATATATATTGTCAAGGAGAAGCCTTCAGAAGGTTTCTTCTAACCTCAGCCTTAATAGAAGCACAAGTGAGTTTTCATAAAGAATTAAATCAAGTGACCTTACTAGGCAATTCTCTTTGTCTGGGTCAGGGCATAAAAACATAATTGAAATAGACTAATATAACTCCTCCATGTATTAAAGAAGAAATGAGGTCAGTAACTATGGCCTATGGACCAAATCAAGCCCTCTCTTTTTCGCAAATAAAGTTTTATTAGAACATAGTCATGCTCATTCATGTGCATATTATCTAGTCTATGGCAACTTTTTTGATACAATTAAATAGTCACAGTGGAGGTTATACATAAGGCCTACAAGCCTAAAATATGCATCATCTAATACTTTATAGAAAAAAACATTGATCTCTGAGCTCAAACCTTAGGAAAATGTTCTTGACAAAAGTGAGTCTGGAAATTTCTTAAGTGTTCTTGGGAAAAAGAAAACTAAGATGTACTGAATAATGATGCTAAATTTTAGGATATATTTATTTCATGTGTGCTATAAAAAAGTCTATGAGATAGGTGTCATCCATACAATAGGTACAAATGCAAATACAATAGGTACAAATACACAAACTAAGGGTCAGTTTCTACACAATGGTGCCTTGTTTGGGGTCCCTTCACACTGCTGTGGGGGCTGTTTACTTATGTGTATTGCGTTTTAGGAAGTATCATTGGTCCACAGACATGATGTATTTATATATTTATGACAACAAGTATCTGATAGATAGCACTAGTATGTATGTTACAACAAAACCAGCATTACAACTGCAATGAGATAAGACATGCTTATTTTGAACTCATATGGAGATGCCAACTGGGCTATTGATAACGATTCATAATGTAGTATTATCTCAATATCAAACTGAAATAGCACATTAGCATATTAGGTTGGGATGAGAAACCAAGTAAACAAAACATGAATGAAGATGTGAATTAGCAGCAAGTATGGTATGTGTTTTGGGTTTTCCCCCCCACAGTGAGGTGGCATCAGAGCATTAAGTTATAAATGAACATTGGGAGAATGAAAAGACATCCTCATATTTTGCCACATAAAGTTGTTACCTATTCTTTATGGAGGCTGCTTTTGTGTACACCCTGATTCTTGTGGTGCTATTAAAATGTAAATTTTGTAGCAACATTAATAACTGAGAATTTCTGTGAAATGCATGCATCTCACATAGAGATGGTATCCTTTTGATGTTAAAGGAATATGGCGTGCTTACATTTTAATATTTAGATTATGTGACTCAGCTTTAAACATAATATATAGACCAAATATCTCCAGTAAAGAAAATTCTTTGGAGAGGGTATCTATACTTGCAAACTAAGGCCAATCTTGGCACTTGGTTCACTTTTAAGATCATTATATCTTACTACTGTTAGCGTTTTCACAAATTCTAATGAAAAAATCTGGACCATTTATATCAATCTAATTCTAATATACACATACATTTACATGCATATTACTAAAATGATTTCTAACTGAATATTTAACTTTACTCTTTTAGAATATTTTTTCTTCAGTAAATTTAAAAATACTGTTATAGTGATAAACGGGCTTCCTGGGGGCTCAGAGAATATCTGCCTGCAATTCAGGATAACTGGGTTTGATCTCTGGGAGAAGGAAATGGCTACCCACTCCAGTATTCTTGCCTGGAGAATTCCATGGACAGAGGAGCCTGGTGGGCTACAGTCCATGGGATTGCAAAGAATCAGACACAACTGAGTGATTATCACTTTCACTTCACATTTCATAGTGATAAACACATTTACTAAGTGTAAGAATGCTTGTCATATATTTCAGAAATAGGTACAAAGTAGCACAAATGAAGAAGAGTTTATTTAAACCAGAGAATTTCACAGTGGGGTTGATATCTCAACTGAGTTTTAGAAAACAGGTAGGATTTAGACTGATAGAGTGGGGAAAAAAAGCAAATGTCTCTCAGGCAGAAAGCTGTTGAGAAGATAACTAGATAGAAATTCCCAGCAGGCATGAAGGAAGATGAGTCTTAGAGAAATCAGCCCAAGGATGTATGTTTGGGACCCATTTCTGTGAAGAAACCAAAACCCACTGAGTGTGTAAGATCAATAAGGGTGAGGGTGTTGAACAGAAGAAACAAAGAAATGCAGAATATTTGGGCGAGATCCATGTTAGAGAGCAAGAAAAAGTTGCAAGACAGCATGTGAAGAAGTAGAAGTATGGAACATGTTGTCAGAGAAGACTGCAGAATTTCAGAGAGGTATAGGCAACAGCACATGCTGCAGAGAAATAAAACAGGAGGAGGAGGGTGATGGAATCTGTCAGCTGCAAAGGTAAAAACCACATCATCAGAAAAGCAATTTACACAGAAGGCCAGTTCCCAGAGAGATGCAGGTCCTCTCTCCAGAGAATCGAGGGCGGAGGCAGCACAGATGTACACACCTGTCCCTCGATGGTTTGTAGCAAGCTCAGAAACTAGGGTCTAGGAAAACGTAAGCATTCTTAAAATTGTCTTTTAGTTTACGTGTGTGTGTGTATCTGTGCTTAATTTGGGGATAGGTGAAATCAGATCATACTTTGGTTACTTAAAACGAAAGATATGAGACTGAAGAGAGTTGATCGTTAGAACATAATGAAGAATATGCTTGCTTAGTCTGAATGTATAAGAAAAAGCTGATAAACCAAAAAGAAGAGCATACTGGTCAAAATTCAAAGGAAACTGAAGAGTTCTTTGAAATACACCTGCTGCCTGGAAGGAATAAATCAAGTGCCATACACACACACACACACACACACACACACATGTGTGTGCGTGCGTGCGTGCGTGCGCGCGGGCGCTCAGTCATGTTTGACTCTTTGTGATCCCATGGACTGCAGTGTAGCACACTGTGCTCCTCTGTCCATGGAGCTTTCCAGGCCGGAACACTGGAGAGGGTAGCCATCTCCTTTCCAAGGGATTTTCTGGGCCCAGGGGTCGAACTCCTGTCTCGTGTGTCTCCTGCACTGGCAGGCAGGCTCTTTACCACAGCACTGTTGTAGGAAGGGGACCCCTTCCAGTGCCTGAAACTGGGCTCGTGTCTAACACTCGGAAATGAATTGTCCGAGGAGACACATGTGCTGACAAAGCAAGAGGTTTTATTGGAAAAGGGCGTCTGGGTGGAGAGCAGGAGGGTGAGGGAACCCAGGAGGACTGCTCTGTCACATGGCTCACAGTCTCGGGTTTATGGTGATGGGATTAGTTTCCAGGTGGTCTTTGGCCAGTCCTTCTAATTCAGAGTCTTTCCTGGTGGTGCACGCATCGCTCAGCCAAGATGGATGCTAGCAAGAGGGATTCTGGGAAGTGGACGGACACGCGGTGTCTCCTTTCGACCTTTCCCGAACTCTTCAGGTTGGTGGTGGCTTATTAGTTCTCTATTCCTTATCAGGATCGCCTGTCATAAAACAACTCATGCAAATGGTTACTATGGTGCCTGGCCAGGGTGGGCGGTTTCAATCAGTGTGCTTCCCCTAATAGCACCACCTACAGATAACTGAGAATCACAGGATTAGTTTCCAAGATTATCTACAGGACCTAGAATATCTTGGTATACAAGCTGGTTCTTTTGTTCTGTTTAAGGAATTCAGCAAGATCTTACGTATAAATATTTAAGTTAAGAAGACATTTGAGACCTATTAAGAAGCTATTTTAAATTATCTTTCAAAGACATGAAACTTTCCCCAGAGTGAGCATCTTTTTCAAATTTCAGAATTTAAAAAAAAAAAAAAAGTCTAACCAACTCACACAAAATTCAGTTTAAAAAAAAAAAAAAAGTCTCTTTGAGAGTGAACCAGAAAAGGGAAAATCATCTTTGAACACAGATCAATTTTGCAAAGAAAAAATATTAATAGTAAATTGGACACTCACAGGCCCAGCCATTTCTGAAGTATTTCACTGGACTAAGGAAGCTTCCTGTCACTAGTAGCATACTTCTCACTTCAATCTCCACAAACTCCTATCTTTGTCTGAAACTGTGTATTCTGTACCATTTTAACCTCTACAACCTCCTCCCTTAGGACAAAACAAACATTATCAAACTTCTTGGCTTACTTACTTTTGAAAATGAGGTCACTTTAATTCTAGGTCAAGGAAGACACAGGCTTTCAATCCATAAAGGAAGAGCTCCAGGACTTTTGTGTGAGACCACACATTCATTCTCAATTGTATTATTCTGCTTTTGTAGTTCTTTTAACAACAATCATTCAGCTTCAGAATCCTTGCTTCTAAACAGATCACATTTCAAGGCAGTTCACTCCAGTTTAGGAAGTTGCAATTAGGCAGAAAGACCCCCAAGGCACTGGAGGCAGGAAGAAACTGGGAAGCCAAGGAGAGCCCCCTCTGGGAAGAAAGATCTGAGAGTCCATAGGTTCTCTAGGTTCTTTTAACCCTGAGGGCTTCATTGGCCAGCACCATGCTGAGTCTGAGCTCTGTAGTCAAACAGTGAGCCTCTGCCCCATCTGCTTGATTCTGATGGCTCTCAATAGGTGTGTGCTCACAGATATCTCAGCTACTAGGGGCATTCCCCTTATCCATCATGTATTTTAAATCAACAGTTTTTTAGCTTGCGTCTTTCTGCCTCTCATCTGGCAAGACTATCCCTTGAGCAAATAGAAGAGGGAAAGAGATCTGGGGGTATTTTCACATTGTTTAGTGATTCAAAGAGAAATTTCCTTCCTTTATCCATGCCACTACCTTTCAAAAGGTAAACAAACTGCACGCAAATGTAGGCAAGCTCTAGCACATGGATACCCTCCTTCCATCCTCTCACAGAGGATGAGACGGTTAGATAGCACCATTGACTCAATGGACATGAGTTTGAGCAAACTCCAGGAGATAGTGAAGGACTGGGAAGCCTGGCATGCTTCATTCCATGGGTCGCAAAAAGTCAGACACGACTGAGCCACTGAACAACAATAATCCTCTTCCATTTGGGAACAGGATGCAGAAGAGCCTGTCAGGCTACATTCCATGGGGCTGAGAGCTCCAGACACAACCAGTGACTCCACCACCAATGGAGTGTCTAAACAGCAGCCTCACAGTTGCCATACTGTGGTCTGTGACGCATCTCAGTTTCGCCCTTTAATGATCGTTTTAGTGAGATGAGTTAACTTGAAATTCACAGTTAACTGTTTCAGGCACATGGGGGAGGGGGTGGGAAGCACAGTGATCGACTGGGGGGAAATGCAAAGAGGAGGGTAAAGAAGGGATCGAGTTCCTCCAATCTTCCAGACATAAGCAGCAGAGGAAAATTAGATAAATCTCATAGCCAGTTCAAATTTGGACTACAGTAGAATTGTATCTTATATACCCTGCTTTTATGATTCACTGGGGCCTGTGAATTATCAGAGTGCATGGTACATTTGTGCCCATTGCATAGAACATGGAGCATAATTTTATCATTTAAAATTGCACAAATTTATAGCTGTATCCCTTACTTTATGACATATTTTCAGTCATGTCTATGATTTATTTGCTGCTTGGTCTACCATATAATGTCAAATTGCAACATTGTTCCTGTGAGGAAACATAAAACCTTTATAACAGTCTGTTTTACACTCAGGTTTCGAAGAGTACATTGTGGTGACAAGTTGGAACTTGCCACAGCAGTTTTATGAACTCTCCTTGGCATTAGATTTACGGCTAAAGAATAAAATGCCCCTTGTGAATATTTAGCAGTTTATGCAAACCAAATTTTAAAATGTTGGGAGACAGACTGTGTTTTAAACTTAACCTTCAAACCCCTGTTTTAGGACTCCTCTGTTCTCCTGGCCTGAAGGTAATTAGTTTCCTAAAGACGTTATGTGGCTTATTCATTTGACACCTAAATGTAACCTGCCTTGTATTGCTATTGTACTTGCTGAACCTTTCTTTAGAATGCCATCAGTGCAATATTATTTACATAGGAAGACTACAGGTAGTTAGAGTGAATTAAAGAACATTCATTATATTGCTTTTAGAAAAGGCAATTTACCCCCTCCCCATACAACCACACAAGAATTATGACTTCTTAAAAAAAACAAAAAACACAGTGACGTAACCCTCAATTTGTTCTGATTTCATAACATTTACAGACTCACAAAAGAAAGTAAAATCACTTAGCAAAACAATGAACTTGGCATCTGAAGCAAAAGTTTAAAAACATTAATTACAATGATCACTATAATAGGACACGGTTTTAAATATTTTAGAGACATTTATTATAGTAAGTCTTACTTATTGTTATGTAGAAAATTAAGGTATTTAGAAGACTTCAGGCACAAAACCATGCTAAATTACTTATTAAATTACTAGCGTGCTATTACACAAATATTTATATTTAAGACATATGTCCTCTCATAACATTAAGGTATAATTCCAACTGTAAAGAAGTTTTGCCAGCAAATGTCTAAAGGCCTTCCCTAATTTTGTGTATAAGTAAAAAAAAAAAAAAAAAAGGCCAAAGTTAGTAGAAGGAAAGAAATAATAAAAATCAGAGTGGAAATAAATGAAATAGAGATAAAAAATTAAAAAGATCAAGGAAAGTAAGAGATGGTTCTCTGAGAAGATAAAATCGACAAAGTTTTAGCCAGAATCAAGAGAAAAAGAACAGGACAAATTAAATACAACCAGAAATGAAAGAGAGGAGATTCAACCGACACCACAGAAATACAAAGGATCATCAGAGGTTACCACACACAATTTTGTGCCAGCAAATTGGACAAGCTAGAAGAAAAAGATTAAAATGCAGAGACATTACTTTGCCTAAAAAGGTCCATATAATTAAAGCTATGGTTTTTTCAGTAGTCATGTATGAATGTGAGAGTTGGACTATAAAGATGGCTGAACAGCAAAGAACTCATGCTTTTAAACCGTGGTGCTGGAGAAGACTCTTGAGAGTCCCTTGGACTGAAAGATCAAACCAGTCCATCCTAAAGGAAATCAGTCCTGAATATTCATTGGAAGGACTGATGTTGAAGCTGGAGCTCTAATATTTTGGCCACCTGATAAGAAGAGACAACTCATTAGAAAAGACCCTGATGCTGGGAGAGATTGAAGGCAGGAGGAGAAGGGGATGACAGAGGATGAGATGGTTGGATGGCATCACCAATTCAACAGACATGAGTTTTAGAAAGCTCCAGGAGATGGGAAGGGAAGCCTGGCATGCTGCAGTCCATGGGTCGCAAAGAGCTGGACATGACTGAGCAACTGAACAACAACAAAGAAGAAACAGATAAATTCCTAATAACATACAATCTTCCAAGACTGAATCAGGAAGAGAAAGAAATTCTGAACAAACTGATCACTAGTAATGAAATTGATTTGGTAATCAAAAACCTCCCAATAAACAAAAGTCCAGTTTCATAGGAGAATTCTACCAAATATTTGAAGAGTCACACCTGTTCTTCTCAAACCATTTTAAATAAGAGGAAGAAACACATCAAAGCTCATTCTATAAAACTGTCATTACCCTGATAATAAAACCAGACAAAGATATCACAAAAAAAGAAAGTCACAGGCCACTAACTCTGATCAACAATGATGTAATAATTCTCAAATTATTCTCAAATAATTCTCAAATTTGGTCTTAAAAAACCAAATTCAACAATATGCTAAAATGATCATACACCATGATCAAATGGGGTTTATTTCAACAATGCAACAATGATTCAACATCCATAAATCAGTCCGTGTGACACATCAGATTAACAGAACAAAGGTTAAGAATCATATCAGTAGATGCTGAAACAAAATTAGCATTAGATAAAATCCAACATCAATTTACGGCAAATGTTCTCAACGAGGCGGATTTAGAGGAAACATACCTTAACATAATTAAGGTGATATAGACAGATCCACAGCAAACATGATACTCTATGATGAAAATTTGAAATCTTTTCCTATAAGATCAGAAATAAGAGAAGGATGTCCATTATCACTACTTTTATTGAACATAGTACTGGACATTCTAGTCACAATACTCAGGCAAGATTAAAAGCATCCAAAATGGAAAAGAAGTAAAATTGTCAACTATTAGCAGATGACATGATATTACATACATAAAGAAAACCCTAAAGTTGCCACCAAAAACTATCAGAGCTGATCAATGAAACTCAGTAAACCTGCAAGATACAAAATCAATATACACAAATCTGTTGTATGTCTATACATTAATAACAAACTATAAGAGAAATTAAGAAAGCAATTCTATTTTCATCTAAAAAAATAAAGTATCTAGGAACACATTTAACCTAGGAGATAAAAGACATATCTATACGTTTATCAGTGTACAAGACACTCTTGAACATGACACAAAGAAATGGAAAGATACACCATGCTCATAGATTGGAAGAAATAATGTTATTAAAATATCCATACTCTTCAGAGCAACCTAGATTCAATGCAATCCCTATCAAATTATCAAGGGTATTTTTGGCAGAACTGGAGCAAAGAATCCTAAAATTTGTATGGAACCACAAATCACTCCAAAAAGCTGAAGCTTCTCTGAGGTTGGGATATGCAATGACATGGATCTACCATTAGAGTGTTATGTACAAGTTTCACTGCTTTAGAAATCCTTCATGCTTAATCTACTCACCCCTCCCTCCAAAGCCTTGCTTTTACTGCACCCACCAAATTTAGAGAAGTTGTGTTTACATTTAGTTCAAAATATTTTCAAATATCTCCTATGATTTCTTCTTTGACCTATGAATAATTTAGAAATATGTTGTTTGATTTTTGCATGTTGGAATTTTCCAGTTATGTTTCTTTGGTTGATTTCTAGCTGAAGTCCATTGAGATCTGCGAGCAGACATTTTATAATTTTTATTCTTTTTCACTTGTGAAGATATGTTTTATGGCTCAGAATGTGGCCCATTTTAGTGAATACTGCACGTGACTTTGAAAAAAAAATATGTATGCTCTTGTTGGATGAAGTAGCATATAGATGCCATTTATATCCAGTTGATTGATGGTGATGTTGAGTTCAGCTATGCCCTTACTGGTTTTCTACTTTCTGGATCTGTCCATCTCTGAAAGAGGGTATTGAAATCTTCAATTCTAACAGTAGATTAATCTCTTACCCCTTACATTTCTATCAGTGTTAGCTTCTTGTAGCTTGAGGCTCTGTCATTAGGCACATACATATTATGAATTGCTACCTTTTGTTGGAGAACTGACCTTTTTATCATTATGTAATATGCTCTTTTTATCCTTTACTTTGAAGTCTGCTCTTTCTTAATATAGCTATTCTTGCTTATTTTCTGATTAGTGTTAGCACAGAATATTTTTCTCCATCAATTTACCTTTAGTCAAAAGTGTCTCTATATTTAAAGTAGATTTCTTAGAGTCAACATAGTCTTGCATCATGTTTTCTGATCCAATCTGGCAACCTGTCTTCTAACTGGTACATATAGACCATTGATGTTCAAAATGGTTACTGGTATGGTTGGATTAATATTGACTATTTTGTTACTATTTTCTATTCATTGTGTTTGTTTTTTATTCCAATTTTCATCTCCCACTCTTTGTCTGTCTTATATGCTTTTAATTAACATTTATATGACATTTTTTTCCTCCCTTGGCATAAACACATAGAGAAGAAAGGGGCCTGCAGATACAGAAGGAGGTCCATGTGCCCACTTGCAAGTCAAGGAGAGAGGCCTCGGAAGAAACCAAACCTGCTGACACCTTGATGTTAGACTTCTAGTCTCCACAACTGTAAGAAAATAAATTTCTGTTGTTTAAGCTCCCAGTCTGTAGTACTCTGTTACATCAACCATAAAAATTAGCAGAGTAGGTATACCATAGGAAGAAAATAGTTGGAGCATTCACTGTAAGCAATGACATACTCTTAAATTCTCTCAAAAACGAGAGAAGAGCAAAGATATTCTCAAAGACTCAAGAAGTCAGTAAATGAGAAACAAATATATATTTAAAAACTAAAGTATATGCTTCTGGCAGAAAGAAAATTATTCCATGTGGAAATATGTAAATGCAAGAAGCAGTGAAATAACCTACAAATGGTAGCAATTATGGATAAAATTGAAACTTACTCTGCTAAACAACAATTGCGAGTTCCTATAAAGTCCAATAGTATGTACCTCAACAGACATATTCATGATAATGCAAAAGTTGAGAAAGGCATAACTAGAGCTTAATGGTTTGAAGGTACTACTGGTATTGTGGAAGTGGTAAAAACAGTAATTTACTTTAGATTCAATACATTAAAATCATGCTGTAATCTTTATGGTAGGTGGTAAAAGGACAGTAAAAGGATGAATAAATAGTAAGATAGTAGAATGCAAAATGAAATACTAAAACATATTCATAGTTAATCAAATGAAGGCAACAAGTGATGGGCCAAAGAGAAAAGAAAAAGTAAAATGAGTGGTATCAGTTATTTATGGAAATGAATTAAATATGCCAAATAAAGCACAAAGAGCATCAGCATTGGGAAAAAATAAAAAACATTTTGTTGCTAAAAAAACAAAAATGGAAAAAAATATGGACTCAGAAGGTTGAATGTGAAGAGCTAGAAAGAGGAATTCCATGAAACTATTAAGAAAAATAAAATCGATCTATCTAGACTAATAATCATAAACCAACTCTAAGCAAAAAAAAAAAAAGTCATTACTAGAGAAAAAGAAACATTTCACATGGTAAACAGGTACAGCTGAACGATTGCACTGCTGACCTCAACTGGGCATCTCTCCCTGTATCCATGGCTTTTGTAATTCACTGAAATACGCAGTTGGAATATATTTTCTTACTCCTCTAATTTGTGCTTGTTGATGCTACTTGTTTCGGTGAAAAAAAGAAAAAGATGACCAGAGTGACTGACTGGCATCAAGGAGGGGCTTGAAGAAGTACCTGTGTGTTACAATTTTCTCTCACTTCTCTGTAGTAACCATGAGAATATGCCTAAGATATCGTTTTGTAAGGATTTTAGAGACAAATACATGGGAGAGATGAGTTAATCCAATCAAACCTGTCATAGAAAAGTCAACAGAAAACTTCCAGAAATGGGGAAATGTGAAGGAACAGGAAAAAAAAAATCTACAAAGTAAAGGAGCCAACCTTCCTCTGACTGGAATTGCAGAAGTTAACCTGAAAGAGAGCAGGAGAATCACTCAGTCAACCAGTTGACACACAGGAAATAATACATCATTTTTTAACCACATTATGTTCAGAGATGATCGTTATCCATCATTACTGTATAAAACAGATAATATTCAAGACAAGTTCACTCATGTGACTGTCATAGAAGGTTTGCTGGAAGGTTGGGATTGACTGATAACAGTCAAGCGGTCCTCCCTAGCTTGATGGTCTGAGGGTGGTCAGACTATTATTTATATGGTGACTCAGAGCTGGGTTGGGAAGATGCCCTGGAGAAGGAAATGGCAAGCCACTCCAGTATTGTTGCTTGGAGAATTCCATGGACAGAGGAGCCTGGTGGGCTGCAGTCCACGGGGGTCACAAAGAGTCAGACAAAACGGAGTGACAAACACTTTCTTATGCATTCAGAGCTACAAACGAGAGGCCTTCAAGAAGCTCCAAGAGAAGCTGCAGTGTTTTCTATTATTTTAAGCTCCAGAGCTTCACTGCTGTTGTAGGCCATTTGCCAAGGAATTCAGAGGCCAGACCTGATCTGAGAGGGAGACAGTTAGATACCAGCGGTCAGCAGGAGAGGGAGGCAAGAATTGCAAGCCACTATTAACCTATACATTGGATATGATCAAGCAGGAGGTGGCAAGAGTGAACATCGACATCTTAAATCAGTGAATTAAAATGGATGGGAATGGGCAAATTTCATTCAGATGACCATTATATCTACTACTGTGGAAAATAATCCCTTAGAAGAAATGGAGTAGTCCTCATAGTTAATAAGAGTCCAAAATGCAGTACCTGGGTGCAATCTCAGAAACAACAGAAAGATCTCTGTTGGTTTCCAAGGGAAACCATTCAATATCACAGTATTCTAAGTCTATGCCCCAACCACTAATGCCAAAGAAGCTGAAGTTGGTTGGTTCTCTGAAGACCAACAAGACCTTCTAAAACCAACAGCAAAAAAAAAAGTCCTTTTCATCATAGGGGATTGGAATGCAAAAGTAAGAAGTCAAGGGATCCCTGGAGTAACAGGCAAGTTTAGCCTTGGAGTACAAAATGAAGCAGGTCAAAGGCTAATAGAATTTTGTCAAGAGAGTGCACTGGTCATAGCGAACACCTTTTTCCAACAACACAAGAGAAAATCTACCCATGGACATCTCCAAATGATCAATACCAAAATCAGATTGATTACACTCTTTGCAGTCAAAGATGGAGAAGCTCTATACATCCAGCAAAAACAAGACCTGGAGTTGACTGTGGCTCAGATCATGAGCTCCTTATTGCAAAATTCAGACTTAAATTGATGAAAGTAGGGAAAAACCATTAGGCCATTCAGGTATGACCTAAATCAAATCCCTTACGCTTATACAGTGGCAGTGATGAATTCAAGCGATTAGATCTGGTAGAGAGACTGCTTGAAGAATTATGGACAGAGATTCATGACATTATGCAGAAGTAGTGACCAAAACCATCCCAAAGAAATAGAAATGCAAGAAGGCAAAGTGATTGTCTGAGATGTTTTACAAATAGCTGAGGAAAGAAGAGAAGTGAAACGCAAAGGAGAGATGGAAAGATATATCTAACTGAATATAGAGTTCCAGAGAATAGCAAGGAGAGATAAAAAGGCTTTCTTAATAAATAATGCAAAGAAGTAGAGGAAAACAACAGAACTGAACAGACTAGAGATCTCTTCAAGAAAAGTGGAGAGATCAAGGGAATATTTCATGCAAAGATGGGCACAATAAAGGACAGAAAAGGTAAGGACCTAACAGAAACAGAAGAGATTAAGAAGAGATGGCAAGAATACACAGAAAAACTACACAAGAAAGGTCTTAATGACCTGGATAACCAAGATGGTGTGGTCACTCACCAGAGCCGGATGTCCTAGAGTGTAAAGTGAAGCAGACCTTATACAGCATTACTATGAACAAAGCTACCAGAGGTGATGAAATTCCAGCTGAGCCATTTAAAATCCTAAAAGATGATGCTGTGAAAGTGCTAAATTCAACATGTCAGCAAATTTGGAAAACTGAGCAGTGGCCACAGGACAGGAAAAGGTAAGTTTTCATTCAACCTCAAAGAAGGGCAATGTCAAAGAATGTTCAAACCACCATACAATGGCACTCATTTAGCATGTTAATAAAGTTATGTGAAAAACCCTTCATGCTAGGCTTCAACAGTATATAAACCTAGAACTTCCAGATGTACAAGCTGGGTTTAGAAAATGCAGAGGAATCAGAGATCAAATTGCCAACATCCGTTGGATCATAGAGAAAGAAAGGGAATTCCAGAAACATACCTACTTCTGATTCATTGACTATGCTCAAGTCTTTGACAGTATGGATCACAACAAACTGTGGAAAATTCTTAAAGAGATGGGAATACCAAACCACCTTAACTGTTTTCTGAGAAACCTGTATGCAGGTCAAGAAGCAAAAGTTAGAAACAGACATGGAAGAACAAACTGGTTCAAAATTGGGAAAGGAGTACATCAAGGCTGTATATTGTCACCCTGCTTATTTAACTTACATGCAGAGTACATCATGCAAAATGCCAGTTGGATGAATCACAAGCTAGAATCAAGATACCTGAGAGAAATATCAACAGTCTCCAATATGCAGATAATACCACTTTAACGGGAGATATTGAAGAGGAACTAAAGAGCCTCTTGATGAGAGTGAAAGAGGACAGTGAAAAATCTGGCTTAAATGTCAACATTTAAAAAGCTAAGATCATTGCATCCAGTCTCATCATTTCAGGGCATATAGAAGGGGAAAAAGTGGAAGTAGTAGTGACTGATTTTATTTTCTTGGGCTTCAAAATCAGTGCAGATGATGACTGTAGCTATGAAATTAAAGACACTTGCTCCTTGGAAGGAAAGTTATGACAAACTTAGACAGTATATTAAAAAGCAAAGACATCACTTTGCTGACAAAGTTCTGTATAATCAAAGCAATGGCTTTTCCAGTAGTCATGTACCAATGTGAGAAATGGACCATAAATAAAGCTAAGTGTCGAAGAATTGATGCTTTCGATTTGTGGTGCTATAGAAGACTCTTGGGAGTCCCTTGGGCTACAAGGAGATCAAACCAGTCAATCCTGAAGGAAATTAACCCTGGATATTTACTGTAAAGATTGATGTTGAAGCTGAAGCTCCAATACTCTGGCCACCTAATGCAAAGAACCAACTCACTGGAAAAGACCCTGATGCTGGGAAAGACTAAAGGCAAATGGTGAAGGGGTGGCAGAGGATGAGATAGTTAGATAGCATCACCGATTCAATGGACATGAATTTGAGCAAACTACGGAAGATGGTAAAGAAGAGGGAATCCTGGTGTGCCCATGGGGTCGTAGCGTTGGATAAGACTTAGCAACTGAACAAGAACAGCAGTCGACCTACACAATTACAAATATTAGTGTGAAAGGTAAATTCCTGGTTGATGGGAATGTAAAATGGTTTTGAAAATTGTTTGGCACTGTGCTCTAATCGTTATGCCTAACTGAACACACAGTTATTATACTCTTAGATAATTACATAAATGTTAACGAATGTTCTCCAAAGGACATGCACTAAATTGATAATTGTAGTGCTATTTTGTCCCAAATGAGAGAATACAGAAATGTCCTCTACTAGTATGACTAAAATGTGTGTGACAGACTACCATGTCCCATCCAATACATTCTTCTCAAAATAAGATTTTGACAATTTTATTCTGGGGGTGGGGAGCTGTACGTTCCCCCTCTCCCCCTGAATCTGAGTGGGTTGATGGTTATCCTTAGAGTGACACAATGTGACTTTTGAATCTAAGCCATGAAATAACACTGAGTCCCAACCTGATTATCTTGGGGTGCTCACTCTTAGAACCAAGCTCTGTGCCATAAAGGAGCCCAAGTGGGCCACTGAAAGCGCTCACCTGGAGAGAACAGGAGGAATGCTGAGGGCCGGCTTGGGCCAACACGCCTGCAACATTGGTGTTGGGGCCTGAAGACAGATGGAGCCCTAAAGGCTTCCTGAGAAAAGCGTCAGCGAGATCCTAAAAGGCATCAGAGAGGCTGTGAGTGAAGACCTACAGGAAGGACATGTCACTGGAAAGGGGAGGCCACAGACCCATGTTTTAAGGGGCGGGACTGTCCACAATGTTGACCCCAGCAGGACTGGGGGGAGGAAAACACCATGGAGGGGAAGGCTGGCCAGGAGGTTTTCAGGGAGAGTGTTTGAAGGGCCATCTGTTATCTTCTCACTGTTAGGATTAAATGTGAGAAGAGAGGCACGACTTCAGAAGTGCTTAAACAGAAAAAAGCCAGGAGTTGTAAAAGAAAACGGTTCCTCATTTCCAACCTCTCCTCATGGCAAAGTACTCTCAAGTTACGAATCTTAAAGATGTTATCCCACAGTTGCCTTACAGAGAGAGCGAGGCAGAGAAAAGTTTATGGCTGTAGATTCTGTCTGATACACATATAATGCATATATATAAAACTGGTAACACTTGTGTATTCCGGGCACCATCCTTCTGTACAAATACTTCTGCACTATAGCATGCTGTCTTAAAAGTTTTACAGTTATATGATGATGATGATTAAATTAATAACAGGCTATTTTGCTTAACTCTAAGAGTCTTAAAAACAATCTAAAAATTACAGAAGTAAACAGTATAGGTGTGTATTAATATGTTGAAGTTATAGAAATAGTATCCATGTAGATTTAATAAGTTCATTGTATTTTCACAGTTTAAAATACATTGATACCTATTATCCTCTAATAATGTAGCCTGTGACAGAGTCATATTTACATACACACACATACATACACACGTATGTATCACATGGCTGTTTTAAGCCATTTGTCTTCTACGTCTATAGTGCAGCAAGAATCACAGGAGTGCTGTGTATTCACACAGCACAATACTAGTAAAGGGCAACGAAAATGACAAACATTATGGATACAAACAAAAGGATATGGATGATCCCTCGGTAAGGTGAGGACCAAGACGTGTACATGAGGCGTGAACCAATTTTTAAGGTTTACAAATGGACAAAATCATTTGAATTGTAGAACTCATATTAGTGTTTTCTCTCGAAGGTAGTAAAGATGTGTACGGGTATAATATAAATTTTTCCTACCCTAGCTACGTTCTGTTTCTTTATGTGAGTGCTGTTCAGAAGGGTGGGATCACTTTATAAGATTTTATCAAGTTTTATATCTGCGACTTGTGCTGTATGTGTAACTGTCATACCTGTGCCTGTCAGGATTCAGCTTTGAAAATATAGGGAGGTCAAATGTGGTTAAAAGTGCTCTGGGTTCCAGCCTTGCCTGAAGAACATTGAAAGTACAGAGAGTTATGTTACACTAATAATTTAACAACAATGCCTGGGATGCATGCTATGATCTGGAAGGTAACAACTAAAAGAGAAGGTAACCACCAGCAGGAAAATGTATCGTTGACAAAAAAATCAAATAAATATGGTAAACACAATATTGGTCCAAAGGATGGCAAGAGAGAACAAGGAATGGATGAGAGCTCTGACAAACAGAACAATCGTGAGTCAGAAGATAAAGCAAATGTAAATAAGCCAGTAACTCCTTCTAAGCAATGTAAATCAGGTTGAAGAAAAACACAACGTATCAAAAGGGGGAATAGCTTCCCCAATAACCCTCATCCTGGTTTGTGAAACTGAGATGAACAGGCATGATTGGACAACCACAAGACAGGTTTAACAGTGAAGAGGGCCGTCATCTCTCCGCCTCATCTGGGTTCAAAGAAATTACTCTCTGAATTCTTCCTGTGCCTTTAAATGAGTTACTTAGATTAGTTTACACTTCTGTTTTCCTCCTCTATAGAAGACATAATAATATTATCTGCAGTATATGCTTTGATAGGATTAACTGAAGAAAAATTCTTTGCAAATTGTCAGGTAGCTCATAACAATAGATGGTGCGCAATGATTTTATTACTGTTATTTCTACATATAAAGGGACTCAAGGCTCACCAGAAATAATGTTAGCTTCAAATCCTGAGTTCTTTAATTATCTCTAATTGTCTAGATATTCTGTCAAGGAATTTTTCTTTTCCTTTTTAAACAGAGTTCATGTTGCTATATCTCTAAGTTCTTTTGTGCTTGTATGGGAATAATATTGTGATTGTGAATAATATTCTTGGGTCATATTTTCATTCCCTTGGAACTTTGAAGACCCTGTTTCATTGTCTTCTGACTTTGACTCTTACTATGGAGATGCTGAAGACCTGGCTCATTTTTCCTGCTTTTAGGTGATTTTTTTTTTTTGGTGTGATTGTCTACAGAATTCTATCTTTATCCTTGAAGTTCAATAGCTTCACTTCAGGCTCTCTGGAGTCTTTGTTAGAATGTGCTGGCTTTTGTTAAATAAATGCTGTGTAGGAGAGTCCATCTCTGTTAATTTTGTGGTATAGCCTCATCCCATAGAAGGATACCATCAGGCTTCGGGTAAATTCCCCAACACAGTATGTGGGTCTCTTTGCTGGAAACGATCAGCCCTGTTTGATTTATCATGTTGTACACTTTTCTGTCAGTTTCTCCTCTTCTTCAGGCAGAGTGGGGAAAAGAAAGTGTGCCCACTCACTTCATTCCTTACACACTTGAAAGTGCTAATGGAGATTCCTCAGCACTATCGTTTTACCAGGATGGCTTTTAGAGAAAGAAGTCAGGTTAAGGAATTGTGATTCTTTTTAGCTTTTCCCGCAAAATTCAAATTTAGAGAATCCTCGTTTATCTCCTTGCTTGAAATTTTGAACATGATTTCATTAAATTATATCTCTTTATTTTATTTATGTGTTTTATTTATTTCAGGGTTTATGAAACTTTCTTTTTCCACTTGTTTACTAGCTATTATGGGTTTTTGTTCATTCTATCAGGATTTGGGACAGGCAATTCTATAAAGTTTAAGTTCACTGTTGTAATTGTTCTCTTCTGCAACAATCCACCAAGAAGGCAATTAAGGATGAATTTATTTCAAAGAGAAAACAGATTTGGAGTGCCCTACATAAACCTAAGAACTTCCAATCAGTCAATAAAGGAACTCGAAAAAAAATAATGAATCTTTATCAATCAAAACTGAAAATATGGGGAAAGTTTCTTGAATATACAGAAAGAATCAAGAACTATGTGAATTTTGTACAAGAATAAAAATTTTCAGGATGGTGACTATTAATCTTATAACCTCTGTAATGGTATATAGGCCACTATTTTCTGATGCGCACTGTTCTTGGAGTGGATGAACTTAATGATTTTCCCAGAGTGACATCAATAACCTAGATGATATGCATTTTGTAGCACCACTAGGAAAAGTTGAAATAAATTACCACCAACACTCTAGAATACATTTATTTGCACAATGAAAACACTGATCATAAGTGTTAAGGAAAAATAAAATTAGAACTTCATGAACTGTTAGACTCTTCCTTACATGTCGACCCTTGTACTCTATGGCTACTGAATATATACTTTTGATTAGAATTTTGAAAGTGTCAATTATTCTTTCAGCACCATGGTCAGTATTCCTAATCCTGGAAAATGTTATGAAACATGATATCCATTTAAATGACTTGATCTAATTTTTAATTATAAATTGGTTCCTGGCTCTTGAAAAGAAATAAGACATGTAATTTGAAAGAATCTCGGAATTTTAGACCTACATGGGACCATAAAGATCAGATACTATAAACTCCAGCTTATAGACAAGAGCCTCAAAGATATGAAGTCTTATAAGCTTCCTGCTCACATAACAAGAAACAGAGGATGATGTGACTCTTTCCATATCGAAGAGTATAAGCATATTCTCATTTTTAAGGAAATCATAAATTCTATTTTCATTCTTAGAATAAGAGTAGATCACTGCATAATAATAATTGCTCCAAATTTTACATTTCCAATGTTATAAAAAATTAAACCATTTCAGTAAACATTAATAAGTATTTTCAACATTTGCTAGATCCTTGGCCTCCAGCTTGTCTGATGCTTTGTGGTCATACAAGGTGGTGTATTTGGGCCCCACCAAGAGTTAACACATGCCTAGAGCTGGAATGAGGATCTGAGATGTGAGCTATAAATTCTCATCTCACAGAATCCTAATCTTGCTTCCAACGGTGTGTCCACAAACTCTCTGTTGAGCAGGACTAGTGCTATGAAACTGAGAAATAAAATTTCATAGCAGAGCATTCCTTCCAGCAATAACCCATCTCAATAATTGAAAATGAGTGTGCGAGAGTGATATTCTGGTCAGCTACAACTCTCTGTTTACAAAAACAAGAAAAGTCTCAGATTTATAAGGAAGTGTAAAACATTTGGAAGGCAGGAAATGTACAACATTTGGAAGGCAGGAAATTCTGTTTTCTGTCAAGACAAATATAAGCATACACCACCTATGACCTATGAATTTGAATATAATCATTCTGAAAACAGAAACATCCTCTCATTAGAAGAGAGTTCCTTAAATGATTTCACTGGTACTCTAACAAAAGTAGAACAGCACAAGTTCAAAAAGACCCCAAAATTCTTTCAGTTCAGTTCAGTTCAGTCGCTCATTCATGTCCAACTCTTTGCGACCCCAAGAATCACAGCACGCCAGGCCTCCCTGTCCATCACCAACTCCCGGAGTTGACTCAAACTCATGCCCATCGAGTCGGTGATGCCATCCAGCCATCTCATCCTCTGTCATCCCCTTCTCCTCCTGCCCCCAATCCCTCCCAGCATCAGGGTCTTTTCCAATGAGTCAGCTCTTCACATCAGGTGGCCAAAGTACTGGAGTTTCAGCTTCAGCATCAGTCCTTCCAATGAACACCCAGGACTGAGCTCCTTTAGGATGGACTGGTTGGATCTCCTTGCAGCCCAAGGGACTCTCAAGAGTCTTCTCCAACACCACAAACAATTTTTCTAATAATAATGACAACCCTCAGAGGCAGATAAAGTGCAGCCCTCTTTTCCTAGGCTTTTGGAGTCCAGGAAATCAGCAGGAAGCCAGAGAAAGAGTTCCAAAGTCAACTGTGTCATTTTGTGTTTCTTTGGTTTTAAAAGCGTATCCATCGATCTATCACAGATAATGAACATCAACAAATAAATGCATCTATTTTCTATAGATTATTGTGGCAATTATCTCTAGTTTCTCTGAACAGCTTTACAAGCAATCCCTGGTCCTCTATCATGCTGTGTACATAATAGCTAAAAATGTAACCAGCCTCATATTGCCCATCTTCACAAATGCACGGATTTATACCATCACTGGACTTCTTCCAGGTATTATGAGGCAATCTATACATTTGTTAGAGTTTATTGTACTGATTATGTTCTTTCTTACTTTCTTTCATCAACTAACTGTAAGAACAAACTCATGTTCAAATTAGAAAAACTCAGGATATAAAAAGTACATACTAATTGTAGACTACTATCTTCTTTTTAATAATCCATGCTCAACTCATATGGAAAAGGGAGTACCCCCCTTCCTTCTGTACTCCTCTGCCAGTCAGCACTTCCAGTGTAAACCCCAAATATTTGGATTTACAACTATGACACTACAATGCCTTAATCTACTTCTTTTATTCTGAATCTATACTGCAGTGATTCCCCCTGTGCATAATACTGATATCTCCTTACTTGTCCTATTTTAGTCTTGTGTCTACTCTTTTCTCTGCACAGAGTCAAGGATATTATGTATCTGTTTAAGGATCTCAGTGTTTTCTCTTTCCTTTCAACTAATGTAATACACTGTTTATGATTTCACGCAACACTGAACAAAGTTCCTAGGAGGGCCTAAGTCTCTAGACTGACAAGGACATGTGAAATAACCCACCATCCATGCTTCACCCCAGATACAAGGTTGGCAGAGTGATCCTGCATAATGTTGATAAAAACTGACTTTTCTGATGTGCAAAGCAACCCTGGGAAACAGAGGGAATGGACATGGTATCCTCATTTCACAACAGGATGCTAATCTAGTTTCGTTCAGTCAAATCACTCAAGAGACAGAAATACAAGTTTAATGCAATAAAGTAATAGGAAGAACCTTTATCAAAGTTTTAAGGAAATCTTTTATTTATGAACCACATTTGATTATGTCTGCGTGTTCAGACCCACTCCCCTACTCCCGCAGTCTGATCTGTTCTTCCCTTCCACGACCCAAGAGGCTCACTTCTAAATTCTATGCAACTCGGTATTTCTGCCTGCAAGTCTTGGTTTTCCCTATTATTATGCTGTTACTTCTCCAATTCTTGCTTTTGTTTGACTGCAGTTCTTACAATCCTGCCATCATGAAGAAAGATCAGGCAGGAGGATCAGAGCCACAAAAGTGGCTGAGAGCAGAGGTCCTGAGCCTCAGTTCCTTGTAGATATGTCTGTCCTAGCCCTCATTTCAGTATTGGAAGCATAAAATAAAAAGCTATAAACTAGTGGTACACTAAATGCAGAATGCAAGAGGAAGAATCTCACACAGACGGTGATGGATTACCAAAACTGATAATTTAGTTAATTCTTTAAATAGGAGCATTGAAATGAGCAAGACTAACTGACATGATAACTTGATATATGGAGTTGCTGACTCCCGAGGAAAAATAAATGTCTTTTCAGTGTTATGAGAGTTCATTGATGTGCTTGGCTTTCTGATATACTTGCAGACAATCTGAAGTTGAGATGACAAGATAACAAGGATGCCTCCAAATGTTTTACACCGACTATAGTGTTTTAATGAACTACAAACTATATGTTGGTCTATTTGAATCTCAGATGAAATGCTTCAAAATAAGATTTAAAAATGCAAAATAAAGTTTTAATATGATCTGCAGGGCTTTTTTGTTTTTGTTTTTAATGTGGAAACAGGGTCATGATAATGTTAAATCAGGGGATATATTGTAGGGAATTGAAATGACAAAGCTTTAAAGAAGAGAAATTTACCTTAACTAAATTTAAGAAAGGAATAATGCTAATAAAAATGAAGTACAAAACGCAGATTCAAAATAAGATTTACAAAAATATCTGGAAAACAAGTGCAAATAAATTATAAAATGTTGAAAATATAAGAAAGTGTCTAAATCAGCAACAAAAGACCAGTGAGATTTTTAATGGACTGTAATTTTAAAAACTTACAAATCAACTATTGACAAAGAAAACACATTTGTTTCAACATCACTTGGGTGCTTGTCTTGTCTTGACTGACTGCTGGGTGCTATTCAGGAATTCTCTCTCTCTCTCTCTCTCTCTCTGCTGTGCCTCTCATGGGAAAATGTTTAATTTATTTTCAAATCAACTCCCTTCAGGATGGTTGTTTATCACCTATTTCCTTTCCCCAAAAGATAACTAGGCTTGGGTGGCTATTTTTGCTAAATTACACATCTCCTTAAGGCATTGCTTGTTTATTTCTAAATGGTCTTTCTCTAGGGTAATGTATGGAACATTTGCTTTGTCTATAATAAAGAATGACTGTTTTATTAATGAATAGTGCATGTTAGCATGGAAAAACTATATACACAAAGTAATGTTTTCTGAAACTTGTACATATGAAAATATTTTTATTTTTGAGATTTGAATCTATAGCATTTACTTCTTAAACTCTGCCAATGCTTACACTGCTAAAATAAACCAAAAAAGGAACACACACTCTACTTTCAAGCTTTTCAAAACTGTTTTCACACTAGAGGAAACAGTACCTTACAGAGACAATGGTTCTCTACAGAGGCCAGTTCAAATGCTGGTATTAACCAACATGGTTTGATAATGTTTGAGTATATAGGCAAAAACAACCAGAAATATCACATCGTTCAAATCATTACCCCTAAGAAAATCTCCAGCTAATTCCTACACTCTTTTATCTTATATAAAATTCGTTCAAACTAATCTGCCAAGAAAATCAGGTGAAGTAACTCAAGGTATGAATGATAATTTTAAAAAATATTAACATACATTCTGCAATAGAATGGGTGATTCAGCCTACATTTTCTGCACTCACTGCATAATCTAATGCTAGTTTCCTTTCCCAGTAAAACAGAGTTTAACGATCTGAACTTCCACCCACCAGATTCCATCCTAAGGTGATTTCTGTATATCTGGCTGATTAATTTTAAAAGATTCTGGGCACCTATTCAACCACCTTTGCTTCCCTTTTAGACTATGATTCTGATTGACACTTACCGGGGTTCTTCTACACTGGCCAGCCAATTTCAAGTTAAAGCATTAGGTTATTTTGAGCCAGAAGTTTGTATCAAAGTCAAGTATTATCACTCTATTTACATTTATAAGTCAAGTCTCATCCATCATCCAGTTTTTTACCAGCTCTCCCTGACTTAACTCTTATAACAACTTCCCAGGATGTTATATTATTCTTTTCTACACAGGAGAGCTATAAAACTAGTGATCTTCATGTAAACATCTCAATGAATATTATATGAGTTGAAGAAAATATATATGGAGTACATGCATAAGTTTTCCTAAATATCATTTCTTACTAATACTAAACAAAAGAAAGAAAACAGGAGTAGTTATATTCATTTCTGAAGGAGTAGACATCAGATGAAAGTTATCAGGGATAAAGAGGGGCATTACAAAATGATAAAAGGATCGAGTCTCAAAAAAGACATAATCCTTGAAGTGTATGTTCTTTAATACAGAGGTTCAAAATACCTAGGGCAAAAACTGATAGAACTGTAAGGAGAAATAGATGAACCCATTATGAGACGTCAACAATTCTCTGTCATCCAGCAGGCAGAAGCACACAGTTGTACTCAAGAGCACCATCAATCAATTGGATATAGTTGGTATTTATCAACTGCATTATTTGACAAACGAATACACATACTTCAAGCTCACATGGAACATTTACATCCAGACCACATTCCAGATCAGAAACCATATCTTAACAAATTTAAAGAGGACATAAATCACACAAGGTCCTTTCTCAGATCATAATGAGACTAACCTAAAAATCAGGAACAGAAAAATAGCTTGGAAACTCCAAAACACAACCAGATTAAACAATACATTTTTAAGTAACACATGAGTCAAGGAAGAAATGTCACTAGAAATTTTAAAACATTTTGAATTAAAGTAAAATGACAACTTATCAAAAATAATGGGATACGGCAAAAACAGCACTTAGAGGGAAATTTATAGCACTAATTCCACATATTAAAGAATAAACATCTAAAATCAATCATCTTAGCATTCACCTCAGAAAACTAGGAAAAGAATAAATTCTAAAATAAGCAGATAAAAAGGATCCATTAGATCAGAAATTACTAAAATTAAACATACAATCAATAGAGAAACACCAATGAAACTAAAGCCTTCTTCTTTAAAAACAGTCAGTAAATTGTCAACCATCTAGCCAAAGAGAATGCAAATCAGTAATGTCCTAAATGAAATATAGACATTGCTTACTTATCTCATGGAAACTGAAAGAATTAGTAAAGGCTCATTATAAATATCCTCATGTCCACTAATTCAAGAACTTAGATGAAATGGACCAATCTGTTGAAAGACACTATCTGACAAAACTCACACAAGAAGAAGTAGACAATTAAAATAACTGTATCTATAAAATAAATTGAATCAAAAATTAATAATTTTTCAAAACAGAAAGTACCTGGTCTAGTTGCATTCAGTGGTAAATTCTAGCAAAAAGAAGAAATTATACTAATACTCTAAACACTCTTTCAGATGAGAGAAGTAGAAAGAATATGTCCTAACTCATTCCATGAGGCCAACAAAATCCCAGTACCATAATCAGACAAAGACATCACAAGGGAAAAAAAAAAACAAAAAACAAAAAACTATACATCAGTATCTCTCAAGGACATAGATGAAAAATATCCTTAAAGCATTAGCAAACTGAATCCAACAATATGTAAAAAGAATTATACACAATGATCAGCTGAGATTTATACCATGTATGCAAGGCTGCTTTAACACTCAAAAATCAATGAATGCAATCCATCAAAAAAAATCATTTCTTAAAACATTAAATGCAATCCATCAAAAAAAATCATTTCTTAAAACATTAAGATTTCAGCAAAGCACAAAGAAAAAAGTGAGACATGTCTGTAATGCCAGTATTAATGACACTTTGAAATAGAGACAATTGGTGATTTTTTTCCCTAAAATATCCCCAAAGACTCACTTTTTTGTTGCAATTGTGGAATTTACTGGTAGCAAATTATGAACTAGGCTATATTTCTCTTGGTTACTCCCTGACCCCTTAGTCTCCCTCTGGCTACTCTTATTCCGGTCCTGTGTTTTCTCCAGTCTGTTCCTGGGTTCCTCCCCCAAAGGGCAACTCTTAACTAGTCTTCAGCTCTGGTGGTGTGACAGTTTCATGGCAGCCAACTTTGGTGCTGCCTTTCTAGTTGGAGGGATATATGATGAAGGACCTAAAGGAATGAATCTCATAAACTGCTTTTCAGGTTTAGTGATAAGGAGTCTGGGTTATGGAATTCTACCCAGCATTCTTCATTGATATAGACTATCCTGGGTTTCATCCATTTAAAAAACTTACCCTGGCTGAGAATCACAGCTGCCACCTCTAAAGTAACCAGAGCTACCATCCTTTGATCATCCATGGATAAGGGATAGGAACTCCTGAATCATATGATTGTTTTTCAACAAGATGTACTATAATATGAACGGAGTCCATAAACTGAAATATTGTTAAATATCTGATTTAACGCTGCAAAATAAAACTTAATAGATCTTTCACTACTGAGAGAATTCTGAATCCCCTATTTTAATGTATTATATGACCTTCACGGGCTTCCCTGGTGGCTCAGACAGTAAAGAATCTGCCTGCAATGTGGGAAACCTGGTTTCAATCCCTGCATTGGGAAGAGTCCCTGGAGGAGGGCATGGCAACCCAGTCCCACTCCCACAGAGAAGCCTGGCGGGCTACAGTCCATGAGGTTGCGGAGTCAGACACGACTGAGCAACTACGCACACACACAGCACACACACAGTTTTCATGGCTCATAGTGTCAGGGGCTGTATTAATATTATCTTTCATTCTTACTAAGATACTTCTGCTCAGAAAGCTGTGTGAACTGCACACAGCCTCATTGTCTAGTAGAAAAGCCTACATCCAATCCTAGCTTTCTTTTTAATGACCAGAAATCCACTCTTTTGCTGGATCGAGCATTATATCAGATGACCTTCAGATGTACATTTATAAATTAATAGTTTAACTTCATATTGTTAATTCACCATGCACTTCTGAGGAAAAAAATCTCTTTTAAGCTACTTATTATTTGATAAATTCTGTATTAATATGAAAGAATAATCCCTTTGGGCCTATGTTTCCTTCATTCTTTTTTGCTTGTTTGGCATTTTAATGTTACTTAATGATTAAGGTTTCCCAGGTAGCACAGGTGGTAAAGAATCTACCTGCCAATACAGGAGACTCAAGAGACACATGGGTTCAATCCCTGGGTCAGGAAGATCCCCTGGGAGAGCACTTGGCAACCCACTCCAGTATTCTTGCCTAGAGAATGCCACGGACAGAAGAGTCTGGAAGGCAACAGTCCACAGGGTCACTAAGAGTTGGACTGAGTGACCGAGCACATCTCACAATGATTAGCGCATCTCAAGCATGGCAAGTGATGTGGCAAAGACCTTATTTTTTCAAAACAGAATTTTCTTTTAAAAGTCCATTTCTTTAGAATGCAATGGTGACAAAGTTTAAGATAGGACGGTACTGTAGAAGAAGTGTGTCCAAAGGATGTGATTCAGCCCCACAAATAATAGACTTGTAAGGGCTGATACTGAGAGAGAGAGAGCCTTTGTCAAGAACAAAGCATGACTTTCATTATTTTCTTGGCAGGTAATGTCCTAAAGACCGTCTTTGAAAAGTGAGTTAGTGGTTTCTTTGCTCTCACTAATGGTTTGAGTGTCCACTTTAGATATCTAAGTATCCACTTTCTTCTCCCGCTGCAGCCTGAGCAAGAACTCGGCACACTGGGTTTAATAGATGCAGCTAACTATGCTCTCCATCTCTAAGTAGCTCCATAAGCTCAATGTCATAGCTCTTTCTTATGTGAGTATGTTCCAGGTTGGTTCAGATTATTTTAGTGCCAAAGGTCCTAAAATGTTTTTAAGTGTTTAATATTTTTAAAGTCTTTACATGTAGTATATACATCAAGTCATTTCCCCCTTAAGTCTCCTGCTGAGAACTTTTTTAGTACAATATTGATTAAGGTCAACTACATGGAAATATAAAACACAATTACCTTTCATCTCAATCTGTAAGGTGCTGCCATGGGTCATTTTCCCAGAAAAGAGAATCTGGGACATAAACGTGGGCACACTAGTAGATTTTTAGGCTGCTCTTTCAGAAACAACCTCTTAAGGGGCAGATAGAAGCAAGATTGTACAGAAGAAGAGGTTGATCATCAGTACAGTTTTAAGAAAGATCTCCGCTGATATCCTCAATGCAACAGCCTTCTGGAGATGCACAAGAGTGTATTTTGTAAGCCATCATTTTTGTAAGGCAGAGAATCTTCTTATTTAGATGGCAACATGTTGATTAAGTTTTTGGAGGGGGATCAGGAGGCTAGAAAGCAGAGACTTTCATAGTGCAAATTTTTGTACCATTTTCTTTCATATAGTGTGCATGTATTGAATATTACCTATTCAAAATTATTTTAGAGGAAGGGGATATAAAAAAGAGGAAGGGAATATAAAAAAAAGACAAAATTATTTTGCTATACAAATAAATTATGCATTTTAGTTTTTTAGATCTCATTATTTGGGGCATGCATGTAATTTTTTGTTAGTTTCAAAAGAGATAAAACAAAGAGGTAGAACAATTAATTTTCTCTAAGAAATAATAGCCACAATTTAAGCAGTACTTATTTGTCAAGAGTTTAAATTTGTTATTTACAATCATAGATAAAAGGATATAAACCATTGTTTGGATGAAGTCAATTAAATTCAAGATATATTATTTTTCAAGGTCACACATAGCATTGAAAAAAAGAGGTAGGCAAATTTTAATCCAAATACAAAGCATACCGTTAGCAAGTTAGACACCTCTCCCATTCAGAAAGCAATTGACAGAAACAAACATTCTATTTAAGGTCTTTTACCAACCAGAAACCTTACTGTTGCTTGGGAAAGGATTTTGAAACTCCATGGATGTGGAACTCACGGATACGGAGGGCCATCTCTAAGGTCACCACATCCACTGCTGATGCTCTGCACATCCTCAGCATCACTGATCATTAGTATTATTGCAGTAATCTCTAGCATATTGATTCACTTCTTCCATCATCCTTGGTCAGCAGTGTAGCTGAAGCTATTATTTTAACACAAGACAGAGCACATGCTCCTCTCCTCCATACCTAGAAGTGGGTCCCTATTTTACTCAGAATGAGAGGCCAAGTCTTTATAGAGGCTTAATGACTGATAAGCCCGTGAGTAATCTGGCTCCCTACCACCATTCTCTCCAGCCTCTCCTGATACCCTCCCCACAGCTTACCCCACTTCAAACAAAGAAGTCCCCATGTAACCCTCAAACATACTTACAAGACTCCCATGAGGGGCCACTGTTCAGCTGGTTCCTCTATGTAGGGTATTCTTCCCAAGATATTTCATTGGCTTAAGTTCTCTATTCAGCTCTTTCCCCAAATCTTGCAGGCCTTGACCACATTGCTTAATTTTGCTCTCACCCACTACCTGGCACCCCCATCTCACATGTTTTCTATCTAGCTCGCTACTTCAGAATTCATATGTTCATAACACTATAATTATTATGCTTATTTTAATTGTCTATCTCCTTTTGCCTAAACATAAGATATGGAAGATTCACAATTCACATTCTGTTCCCTGATGTACTACAAGTTTTGGAGATGCCTGAAGTGGTACCTGAAACCTCCTAGATGCTACAGGTGCTGTGATCCAATACACTGATATTTTCAAAGGCAGTGTTATTTGCCATTTCATGTTGTCCTTCTTCCAATATTTTAACTTTCATTTAACATATATATAAGAAACAAACCTTTAACCTTATCAGCAACATAGCAATGTATACGTAACCTCTTGGACCTTGGCACTCAACAAATCTGAGTTCTTAAAATTCTGCTTTAGTTCATGCTTCTGAATGGAACTTCTAGGTTTGCACTAGATCCATTTACGGAGACTATCACAGATTGCTTAGCAGTAGACTACTCACCATGAAAAAATAATTATTTTCATTAGGGGAAAAAGAACCTTTGTGATGTTTAGTGACAGAAGAACATTTAATTACCCAGTAAGTGGTACCTAGTCCAGGGCATCCTTCCGGCCACAGCTGCCACAGAAATGATTAATGGCTAATAAACAAGTGGGCACTGTATGTAATGCACTGCCTTTCATTATGGGATTACACTTGAAAATGTAGGAGGTAAATCAATTCTAATTTTATCAAAATAACTTCACAAAGAAAATTAATTACATGTCTTAGTGTTGTGTTTATCAATTTGCATTCAGAGTAAAAATTAGTCCCTTTCTTGGTGCCCAGTGTTTCCTTAATAAATATTTTTGTTACAAGCAAATGACTAACATGCAAATAGAAGCTTAGCAAAAACATAAACAGCAAAACTGTCCTATGTTCAAATCTTTCTACAAATAGACTACAGTGTTAAGAAGAAGAAAATGAGTGTTTTCCTTTAAGAACATCAATCTTGTTATGATGTGAAGAATGGCTAAGTGAAGGGCAAAAATGGACCAAGAAAGATGAGCTTGGCAATATGGCAATATCCTATAAAACACCACAATGTCATAATTTATTTATTATGACAGTACTCCTGAAAAATTATGGCATCTTAAACTACTAACATTCTGAAAAAAAGGACAGAATCAAGGTCTGTATTAGAATCACACTGGTCTTGACTGGAAGTAGCATCAAGAAGTTTTCTGGATGCATTGCAAAAAAAAAAAAAAACAAGGTTGGCATATGAATAAGAAAATAATATAGAACAACGTATTTTTATCAGGAGCTATTAGATAGCTACACAACATACTGAAAAGACAAACTCAGTGAGGACAAGGTTTAGAAGGAGACACTGATGACTTCTTTGAATTTGAAATACCTATGAGATACGTACGTGGAAATTCAGAGAATTTGTGACTTGGAGAAGAGATCTTGGCCAGAGATAAAACTTGGGAACTATCACACACTAAAAACGTGGATGAGATGTTTGGGAAAATATATTTAAAAATAATATATGCTCTCAGCGCAGAAAACCTCTCCAAAGTAGAAGAGAAGGAAAATAATATTGCTGAATAAGCATTAAATCAGAAAGTGAAAGGCATCACAGGCAATCCACGAAGAGACTTCTGACCCAGGAAGACATCTTCCTTTTACAGAGCAAAGCAGGTATCACCCATCACACACACATCTTCAACAGTCACTCGTCCTCAAGGAAGAGGGCCTGACCACACGTTTTACCACACTAAATTTGCCAGGCAATTAGTGACTGTCTGAGTCAGTTACTTGGCTTCATACAAAGGAAATGAAAACGGGGGTGTTTATCACAGGAATGAGAACTTAGGCTGGACACAGAAAAAGTTCTCTGGAAACAAAGTCAGAAAAACTAAAAGCCCACACTCTGGGATAGTTTATACACATGCATATTGCTCTTACCAAGGATTAAGACTCATTTCAGTGCTGTGGAATGACCAGGAGATCAGAATTCCAGGAATAAGGTGAATTAGCTATGACAACATAACCCTCCGATAAGTAGGTTTTAAGTAGGAAATGGCAACCCACTATAGCATTCTTGCCTGGAAATTTCCAGGGACAGAGAAGCCTGGAAAGCTACAGTACATGGGGTTGTGAAGAGTCAGACATGACTGAGCAGTTTGGTGGTTCTGTCTGTGTTTGTGGAAGTACTGGGAGCCTTGATCTGGAAGAGAGGAGTCCTGACGCCCACCTGCTGAGCTTCGGGAATGTGAGATGCAAAACGAAAATGGACCTGATTTGAGACGGTTGTGAAGATTACCCTCAGGGGCAGGTAGGCTGACAAGAAAGCCACCTTCAGAGATGCAGATACAGAGGGATGTGTAGCTCCACTGCTGAAGGTCTGCAGGAGAAGGGAGGAAGTGGCTAACCCCACCGCTCATGTGCTGGACATCACAAAATGGGAAGGAGGCTCTGAGTCACAGCTGACCTCCGGGGAGCCCTGAACTTCTCTCCCAGGTGAAGGGACACGGGGTGTGACTCACAATTGGTGTGCTTCAGATCGTCTCCACGTAAGATAATCAGAACCACGGTTCTGGACCCATCTGCTCCACTCTGAGACGCTGGCATTCAGCAGTGGACACTGATTACTCTGTACTGAACTGGGTCCCTCCAAGATTTGTTTGTTGAAGCCCTAACTCAATGCAATGACATTAGAAGATGGGGCCTCTAGGAAGTACTGAGGGTTAGATTATTCCTAGAGGAATAATTATAAGACTAGTCCAGGACTGACCCATTATGCCTGGATTGGGGCCAATAAGTTCATATACATACACACATCTATGTGTCTGTATATGTGTATGGGTCTATAGGTATATGTCATGTGTATTCATATCCTCTGGTGATTTTAATGATCTACCAAGCTTGAAAATGTAATTTAAATTTTGTCACCCAAAATGTGTTCTGTGGCAGCCGTGAGAAATTCAGGACATGAACATAATTCGGATCTACTGAATCAGAGTATTCATTTTAATAAGACCCAGAACTGGATCATACTAACATGACAGGTTGAGAAGCGCTGTTCAAAGATACTCAAAATATTGCTGGAGAAGAAAAGCAGTCAAGGATATAGAACACAGCTTCAGGACATTATGGCAAAAGTAAATACATGAAAATCAGGCAAAATCAAAAAATGTGAGATGGAATAATGAGACACCAGTAAGGGGATTTAACCAAACAACTAAAACCGAGATCCAGGGAGCTAGATGTCTGACGGGAAATCACGTTCTTCAAGCTGTAAGAAGATGAGGACATCTACCCAGACAAAACTGTAATTCCAAAAATATATGCATCCCTATGCTCATAGGGATGGATTTAGAAAAGGTAGAGGAACCAGAGATCAAATTGCCAACATAAGCTGAATCATAGAAAAAGCGAGGAAATTCCAAAAAAAAATTTACTTCTGCTTCATTGACTATGTTGAACACTTTAACTGTGTGGATAACAACAAACTGTGGAATATTCTTACTGAGATGGGCATACCAGACCATATTACCTGCCTCCTGAGAAACCTGTATGTAGGACAAGCAGCAACAGTTAGAACTGGACATGGAACAGTGGACTGGTTCAAAATTGGGAAAGGGGTATGCCAAGGCTGTATATTGTCATCTTGCTTATTTAACTTATATGCAGAGTACATCATGTGAAATGCCAGGCTGGATGAAGCACAAACTGGGAATCAAAATTGCCAGGAGAAATAGCAACAACCTCAGATGTACAGATGATACCACTTTAATAGCAGAAAGTGAAGAAGAACTAAAGAACCCCTTGATGAAAGTGAAAGAGGAGAGAGAAAACTCTGACTTAAAACTCAACATTCAGAAAACTAAGATCATGGCATCTGGTCCCATCACTTCATGGCAAATAGATGGGGAACCAGTGGAAATAGTAGCTGACTTCATTTTCTAGGGTTCCAAAATCACTGCAGATGGTGACTGCAGCCATTAAATAAAAAGACATTTGCTCCTTGGAAGACAAGCTATAAAAAACCCAGACAGTGCATTAAAAAGCAGAGATATTACTTTGCTAACAAAGGCCCCTATAGTCAAAGCTATGGTTTTTCCAGTAATCATGTATGGATGTGAGAGTTGGACTATAAAGAAAGCTGAGCACCAAAGAATTGATGCTTTTGAACTGTGGAGTTGGAGAAGACTCTTGAGAGTCCCTTGGACAGCAAGGAGATCCAACCAGTCCATCTTAAAGGAAATCAACCCTGAATATTCATTGGGAGGACTGGTGCTGAAGCTCCAAAACTTTGGCCACCTGATGCAAGG
Source organism: Cervus canadensis (assembly GCF_019320065.1). Lineage (NCBI taxonomy): Eukaryota > Metazoa > Chordata > Mammalia > Artiodactyla > Cervidae > Cervus > Cervus canadensis. Next base: position 8,163,719 of record NC_057416.1, on the reverse strand, counting down.
AGCTGATTCATTGGAAAAGACACTGATGCTGGGAAAGATTAAGGGCAAGAGGAGAAGCAGGCGACAGAGGATGAGATGGTTGGATGGCATCACCGACTTGATGGACATGAGTTTGAGCAAACTCCAGGAGATATCAAAGGACAGGGAAGCATGGCATGCTGCAATTGATGGGGTCACAAAAAGTCAGACATGACTTAACGAATGAACAACAATATGTTCATAGCAGCTCTATTCACAGTAGCCAAGACACGGAAGCTAACTAAATATCCATCAACAGAGGAATGCATAAAGAAGATGTGGTACATATATATAATGGGATTTTACTCAGCTATCAAAAAGAATGAAATAATGCCATTTGCAGCAACATAGATTCAACTAGAGATTTCATAGTAGGTGAAGAAAGTCAGAAAGAGAAAAACAAATGCCATATGATATTACTTATATGTGGAATCTATATGAACCTATCTCTGAAACAGAATCATGGGATAGAAAACAGACTTATGGTTTCCAAGGTGGAGAAGGTTTGGGGAGGGATGGATTGGGGATGGGGTTAGCAGATGTAAGCTGTTATATACAGGATGGGGAAACAACAAGGTCCTACTGTATAACACAGGGAACTATATCCAATATCCTATGATAAACTGTAATAGAAAAGAATATTACAAGAAGAATATACATATGTATAACTGAATCACTTTACTGCATAGCAGAAATTAGCACAACATTGTAAATCAACTATATTTCAATAAAAAACATACAACAAAATGATGAAAGTGAAGGCACTCAGTCGTGTCTGACTCTTTGCAACCCTATGGACTTAGCCTACCAGGTTCCTCTGCCCATGGGATTTTGCAGGCAAGAATACTGGAGTGGGTTGCCATTTCCTTCTCCAGGAGATCTTCCTGACCCAGGGATTGAACCCAGGTCTCCCACATTGTAGGCAGATGCTTTACTATCCCTGCCACCAGGGAAGTCCATAAAAGAAAAAAAGATGAAAGACACACAAATGGGAAAACCAAGAAAATCTCTTACAATTATATCCTAGGTAATGGAAGTACAAAACAATATATACATCTTAAACATCCAAAGACTGTCTATAATATTTTTTAGTAAAATCTGTGGTCTGAAAGAGATCAGAAATAAGAAAAGGAAGCTGGCTCTCATTTCACTCCATGTTTTGGATTATGGGAAAGTAGTACTCCAGGAAAAATTTTTAAAAAACGGTTAAAATAAAAGGGCATTTGTAAAATAATACTATGTGGTTAGTTTGGAAAGCATAGTTAGCATAGTTGTTTGGTTGATCCTGTGTTCAAAGTAGGAACAAAAAGTAGAGAGGCTGGCAGTTCGTGACCACAGTCTGACTCTTCTGGGCTGCTTTCTGCAGAAGCCGTGGTCCATGTCCTGTTTTCATGGATGGTCTGGCCATTGCCCAGGTTACATTCAGCCTCTCAAAAGGCAGAATACAGAGTGCAGGACACACATTGCTCTCCTAGGAAGCATCAACTGTTAGGATGAGAGTGAAACTGAAGAATCAGGATGTTCAATTACAAAGGTTTTCGTCAATACACTGAAGAATGGGAACTACACATTGAAGCCACTTGTTTAAATGTGATTGTTTAGAGCAATTATTTTCCATCTCAAATTAGCCTCCAAATTATTCTCCCTAAGTTCAAATGATAACTGCCATCTTGCCAATACCTATATTTAAATTTAATCTCTGATAGGTTTAAAAGTATTACCTAAGGCATCTTCATCCAAATTCTATGCTCTGAGCATATGTTTTACCAGCAAAATGATGTTAGCGTTCTGAATTAACAAGTGTCGGAGATTGTGTTATAAAAAGATATGCAATGAGGATGGAACTATAATCAGGGAATTTTACATCCACCACTCAGCCCTAGCGCCAGACTCAAAAAAGAATCCACATACATTTTGTCTAATTTCCATTCAAAAGGAGCCCAGGAGCTTACTGGAACTCTTGATGGTGTGAGCAATTTATTCCAAAGAAAGGGAGGCCACAGGTGGCTTCAGGGAATGGGGTTTTCAACTTCTGTGTATTAATTGGAAGAGGCAATTTGGAGAGGAGGACACTGAAAAGAGAAAAACCTTGCTCTGAATACTGTTTAACGGGTATTGTTACAATGATAGAAACAGTAGCTGCGATGCAGCAATCTTCGTGAAGGCATATTGACACGCTGGGGCTTGGAAGGAGTCTGACCCAGCAGGCGGCTTTCAAGAGCCCCTAGCTTGGGAACCCCAGGCTTCCAGTGCAGCTAAGCCCCTGCTAAGGACCAGCCAGATGAAAACTCTTGCAGCAGGATGGGGCCCACGCTTCCACGCCAGAGGACAGCAGCCAGAACTGCTAAATTTTAATAAAACTCCAGATGCAAGCCCCACGTGTCTGAGTGACTTGAATGGTGCTCTTTGAGACTTTCAAATGAATTGTGTGTTTGTATTAATATATTTTCATACACTTGGATGATGTAAATCTCATTTAAATACCAGTGGACTTTGGACAAAATAAATCCACTATACGATGCAAAGTAGAAAGTTCTCTTTTTGATTGACGTGATTTTAGACACTTTCCTATATATGGTAACTATATATGAAGATTTCTACAGGACTTTAAGCCAAACCATACACTGCCTGTGCGACTGCTAAGCAGAAAGTTGAAGGAGGTAACCAAGGATGGCAAACAAGTTGCTAGAAAAAAATCCCTTTCCTTTCCTGCTGCTACTTCCAGAATAGAAAAAAAAAAAAAAAAAATCTAGAAGTGGGGAAATTTCCACTCTGAGTGAATATGCTTTTCTTCCCCCCAGCTTAAAGGCAACATGATATCCTTGTTAATTTAGAGAATTGTAAACAGTTTTAAATGGCATCTAAACATACCTAAGGCTTCCCAGATGGCGCCAGTGGTAGAGAACCCACTGCTAATACAGGAGACGTAAGAGATGTGGGTTCAATCCCTGGGTTTAGAAGATCCTCTGGAGGAGGGCATGACATCCCAGTTCAGTATTGTTGCCAGGGAAATCCTTTGGACAGAGGAGCCTGGCCGGCTACAGTCCATAGGGTTGCAGAGTCAGACATGACTGAAGTGACTTAGCATGCACACAGACATACTTAAGATTATCTGACTAAAGAGAACCTATAGAGGAAGGATTATTAGAGATAAGAGTTTGAAAATGTTCTTGACAATTGTACAAAACCAGTTTTCTGTTCACAGCCACTTTCGGAGGAGCAGGTCTAAGTTTCTATTACAGGCTCAAAGCAACCATGTGACCCAATAATTCAAAAGAACTAATGTGAAGGGATGTTGTTCAGGAGCTCAGCTGTGTCTGACTCTTTGTGACCTCATGGATTGCAGCGCACCAGATCCCCTGTTTTCCACTATCTCCTAGAGCTTGCTCAAACTCATGTCCATTGAGTCAATAATGCCATCCAACCGTCTCACCCTTTGCCACCTCCTTCTCCTCCTGCCTTTATTTTTTCCCAGCATCAGGGTTTTTTCCAGTGAGTTGACTCACTGAGTTGACTTTCATGAGTCTTCTTCAGCACCACAGTTTGAAAGTCTCAATTCTTCAGCGTTCAGCCTTCTTTATGATCTGACTCTCACATCTATTCATGACTGTTAGGGACCTTTGTCAGCAAGGTGATGTCTCTGCTTTTTAATACGCTATCTAGGTTTGTCATAGCTTTCCTTCCCAGGAACAAGTTGTTTTCTAATTTCATGACTGCAGTAACCATCCACAGTGATTTTGGAGCCAAAGAATATAAAATCTGTCACTATTTCCACCGTTTCCCCCTCTGCCATAAAGTGATACGACCTCATCTGAAGTGTAAGTAACATTTAGTGGCCTTTACAGTGAAGCCAACACTCATCTGGTACCATTCTAAAGATCCTTCTGAGCACAGTATTTCTATCTTCTTGTCCTCAATTTTCTCATTAGAAGACATTAGCCAGTGGAGTTAATTTTTAAAAGACATGCAATAAACTGTATTACTTGACTCATAGGTTTGCTACACTTAGAATATGTTGAATTGTGCCCCCCAAGGAGATACACTGAAGTCCCAACCCCCAGTATCTCAGAATATGAACTGATTTGGAAGCAGGGGATCATTTATAAGTGTAATCAAGTTAAAATGAGGTCTTTAGGCCCCAATCTAACTTGATTAGTGTCCTGTAAAAGAGGAAATTTTTACCCAGATGTGCCCACAGAGACCACAACGTGAAGATGAAGACAGAGACAGGAGGATGCACCTAGAGGGCAAAGACCGTCAAACGTGGTCAGTGAAGCGCCAGAAGCCACCAGCAAGGAACACAGCAGGTCCTCCCCGTAAGCACTCAGAGGAACCAGCCCCGCCACCACCTCCATCTCTGCCATCCAGCCTCCTGAACTGAGACAGCGCAGGCCTGTCTTCTGAGCCCCCAGCCAGTGGTGCTCTGTCGGGGCACAAACTAACATCCACCCTAAGCCAGACAGTCTGGGCTAATTCATACTATGCATCCAATATGGAATGGCAGCAAGAAGAACGCTCATCTATTATCTTTCTTCGCCAAACTTCCTTAGATTTGCTGTCTTTCATTATACAGTTTGAGGACTTTTCATTTCGATTTAGGCCAGTGGTGTAACCATACAGAATGTTTCAGCAGCCAAAGGTTCTCATGCAAGATGAGATGTTCCTAATTTTTTTTTTTTTTTACTGAAAACCTGTCAAGCTTTTATCAATAGAACTCTACAATTGAACAGAGATGAAGTATAAATATCATAAAAAAGGATAAATGTGTTAAAATTCTCCTTCCAAGTGTATGAAGTTGTCTGCCACTTCCCTAGATACCATTTGAACAGTGAATTCGCCCACACAAAGTGGCATCAGAAGGCACTGATAAAAATATAAACAGCATTTCTTCACCGAGCCTCTCAAGTGTCACTCCTGACCTCAAAGCAGGATGTATGATTCCAGCTTCTTGGCTAAATTGGCATCACTTAGATTTGAAAGTTTACTTTTGCTTGACCCTCCGTGGCAGCTGAGCTCCACTAATCAAGCTTCTGGAGGACTGGCCTGCCATTCGACTCTGATTTCTAGCTGTTGCTTCAGCTCTTGCAGACAAGGTTTTTTGTTGTTGGGTTTTTTTTTTTCCCCTCAAGGACGCTAGCTATGAACTGCCTGACACTCATCACTTTACAGATTCCTTCCTGGTTATTCGATAGCCCCCATCCATCTGTCTGTCTCTGGTAATTTTCCACGGGCCGTTCTTTAGTGCCATTTTCCAGTTTATCATTGTTCCCTGGAGCCTTATATTCTGATGCATAAAACGGGCTCCCTCTGGTCCCGCCCTGGTGCCTCCAGGTCCCTGACTACACACTTCATCTGCCAGCAGCACCCTGCGTCCGGGCTGTTGCTCCAGCCCCTCCTTGTGGCCAGCGGCCCCAGCATCATTAGCACAGAACAATATCCAAACAATGCGCTGCTTCACAGGAGACAGCTGGAAAAGACGCATTCATTATCTCTAGGATTGCTACAGTGGAGACCGAAAAGATTCTGAATGGCAATTTAAGATATCAGAGAAAGACAACTATTGTATGATATCACTTATATGTGGGTACTAATAAAAATAAATGTATATGTACCCAAAACAGACTCAGACATAGGAAACAAACGAGTGGTTACCAAGGGAGAGCAAAGGGGGAGAGGCAAATTAGGGATTTAGGCTTAAGGGATGCAAACCACTATGCATTAAGAGTGAGCAGCAAAGGTATGCAGTAATTGTCTTTCTCTGGCTTACTTCACTTAACATAATGCCCTACACAATCCTCCATGTCCTTGGATAAATTGTGGTGGAATTTTCTCTCTCTTTTCTTTTTAAAGGCTAAATAGTACTTCATTATATGTAGATGCCACATTTTCCTTGATGGACATTTAGGTTGTTTTCATACCTTGACCTTGATGAATAAAGCTGCAATGAATAAAGGGGTGCAAGTTATCTTTTTAAAATAGTGGATTTTCGTTTCTTTGGATGTACCCCCAGAAGTGGAATTGTTGGATCAGAAGGTAGTTCACTTGTTAAATTTTGAGGACCCTCCATAATCTTTTCCATAGTGGCTGTAACGGTTTATTTTCCCACAAACAGTGCACAAGTTTTTTTTTTTTTTTCCACATCTTTATCATCAGAGCTTTTATCTCTTTTTTTATAACAGACATCTTAACAGGTAGAGGTGATACTATGGTTATGATTCACATTTTCCTGAAAATTAGTGATAATGAGCACCTGTTGGTCAGTTGGTATGTCTTTGGAAAAATGTCTATTCACGACCTTTGCCTACTTAATTGGGTTGTGGACTTTTCTTGCTACTGAGTTTTACAAGTTCCTTAGATGTTAACCCCTTACCGGATATGCAGTTTGCAAATATTTTTTTTCCCCCATTTCATAGGTTGCCTTTTTATTTTGGTGATGGTTTTCATTGCTGTGCAGAAGCTTTTTAAATTGTGTTCCACTTATTTATTTTTGCTTTTGTTGCCTTTGCTTTCTGTGTCGGATCCAAAAGCAATCACTGTCAGGATCTAGGTCAAAAAGTCTACCCTCTGTGTTTTGTTGCAGGAATTTTAGGGTTTTATGTCTTATATTCAAATATTTAATCTGCGTTGAATTGATTTTTGGTTTTGGTGAAAGATAGGAGTCCAGTTTCATTCTTCCACATGTGGATATCCTGCTTTTCCACTACCATTTATTAAAGAGACTATTATTATCCTATTGCCTATTCTTGGCTCCCCTGTCACATATTAGGTGGCCATAGATTTGTGAGTTTACTCCTGGGCTCTCAATTCTATTCCACTGACCTATATGCCAGTTTTTATGCCAATACCATACTGTTTTGATTACCACACTTTTGTAATATATTTTAAAATCAAGAAGTGTGATGACTCTAGTTCTGTTCTTTTTCTCTCAAGACCGAATTTGTTATTTGGGATTTGATTTCATACTGATTTGGGAATTTTTTCTATTTCTGTGAAAAATGTCATTACACCAGATCTCTGCTATCAGTGAATAATAATAAGACTTCTGTTTTTCTAGCCCTTTCCAAATGGGGCCCAAAGTGTCTCATTGGTAGTTTCTAATACCTGTTAAACAGAGGTGAACATATAAGGAATGAAATGATATTGCTAAGTTGGTAAAAATCTGTCATAAATCCCTTAAGGAAAATACACAGAAATGATACTGCAGTCTCAGTTGGTACCATAGGAAAGAGTCTCCCTGCCAGTGTAGGAGATGCAAGAGACACAGGCTCAATCCCTGGATCGGGAAGATCCCCTGGAGTAGGAGATGGCTACCCACTCCAGTATTCTTCTCTGGAAAATTTGATGGACAGAGGAGTCTAACAAGCTACAGTCCATGGGGTCACAAATAATTGGATGTGACTGAGCACACAGATACTATAGTTGCTAGCCCAGATGAGTTTTTGTTACTACTGTAAAGTATCTTAAAAAAAAAAAAAACAAACACTTAAGACATCAAAGCATAAGCCAATTAAAATTTGTGCACAATTTCAGGCAAAAAATGGTATAAATTTAAAGACATTAAAGCATTTCCTAAAGGAAATCAGTCCTGAATATTCATTGGAAGGACTGATGCTGAAGGTGAAACTCCAGTACTTTGGCCACCTGATGTGAAGAACTGACTCACTGGAAAAGACCCTGATGCTGGGAAAGATTGAAGGCAGCAGCGGGGACGGCAGAGGATGTGATGGTTGGATGGCATCACCGACTCAATGGACATGAGTTTGAGTAAGCTCCAGGAGTTGGTGATGGATGGAGAAGCTTGGCATGCTGTAGTCCATGGTGTCACAAGGAATTGGACCTTACTGAGTAACTAAACTGACTGACTGACTTAGTTTAAAAGAAGTTAATTATCTAGTTTACCACCTAAATAGTTAAAAAAAAAAAACAAAACTAAAACATTTAAAAATAAACAACTTGGGACAGGAACTGCTATTCTTTCTTACTTTGAAAATATATGTATATATATATTCATCACTTCAAAGCTAAGAAATTAAAGTTTCAAACAGAAAGATATAAGACAGTAAACATAATTTCTGCTTCTCTCCTTTCTCCAGTTTGCTTCTCAAAATAAACAGTTATAGTTTACCTCTCTAGGCAATACATGCCCAAGCTGGAGTTCTATCATCTGCCATTGACATGTTATTTATAAGCAGAATATTTCTATCTCATTTAAAGCAAAACAACACAAGATAGAAAGCATATTGTGACAGGGAGGAAAATCAAAATTTTAAGTCAGTGGCTAAACCCCCATGATGATAGACCATCTAAATATTGTGTGCTGTGCCATCCTGTATGCAATTTAATGAGTGAATTTTTTCTCATTGGAACTTGAGTCTCTAGGCAGCTGTTCATCCTAAAACCACTACCTTTCTCAGAGTTGCACTGTTTTTCTTTATTGTAGGGTACCTGTTCTCCTATGGGTGTTATATGCACACAACTTCTTTTCCTTTGGCCTTCTGTTTTGGAGTTACAGTGGAAAAACTCATTCAGAAGTGTAAATAAAGTATTTTTTTTTCTTATTCTGAAACAAGAATTAAGGTACACTCAAATTAAAATACTAACCTTTCTCTCTCAAACTTCTGCCCACCAGAGAGGAGGAATATTCTTGTTATCTTCCCCTCTGTTGGTTTTTGTATCACAGTTCCCTTTCCTTTAATATAGTGTCTACCATTTTCTTTCCTTATTATTTTGGCTCTACCACTCACCACGAGTGTCTGTTCTCTTTCCTTATGCCCACTGGGTCCAACACTTCCCTTACCAAGCCCATCTTTAAGAAACCATGGAGTCAGCACATGCTCCTGACAACCTAACCGAGAACGCCTTCACGTTGACCTGGTCTTATTTCTGCTTCAGTGGGCTTTGTGCAGCACTAGTTTAAGAGACTTCTGAGAAAAGTAGACGTGTTGGTTCATTTTGCTGCATGAGTACACAATACTCTGAACCACTGAGGAAAAAAAAAAAAAGCACATTTTAGCCATAAAAACCCAAAGCTCTGAATTTCTAGCAGTAATCTGATCATCAGCAGTCTAATCATCAGCTACAATTGCATGTCTATTTAAAGCTTACCTAGACCCCATATGGTTTTCTGGGAAAAGCAATGATAACTAGCAGACTTACTTATTTCTATCTGCCCCTGATGCGTTGTTTCAGCGAAGGATTGGCAGAACTCAGAAATTCCTTTTAGGGTTTGTTTTTCCATCAGCTCCCTTTGAAACCTGATGCTCACACTGAATAGCCATCATAGATCATAACTGATGCTATTATTGCAGTAATAACAACAACCATGGTGAGAACCATTATTAGCATCTCATCTGTATTGTACTTATAATTCCTGAAACGGTAAGGCATTATGGAACAGAAATTAGACTTATTAAGAACATCAGTCTGTCTTCATTTCTCTGCTCTCTACATTGTCTATCACAGTACCTTTCCTCCTTTCTCTTCAGTCTTCCTATATTTAAGCCTAGAGAGACTTTGCCTCTGCTTTACCCAGGGAAGCCGTGGTTTACATCCATCATAACCAATAACAATATTCCATTATATTATTAGTAAGTGAGCCTCCTTTCATTCTTAAAAGTTTTCCAGTTTGGGGACATTGAATGATTACTTTATTTAAGCCCAAGACATCTTTATGAAACCATCCTCAGATGCTACCAAACTCAAGTTCCATTAAGACAAGGGTGGTCGTGAAAGATGATCAAGAGGAGTCAAATGGAGAAATATGAGAAGGGCCATCACTGCTGCTCTCAGTTTTTAATGGAAACATGGTTTAAAATATTCTCCCCTCCCCACCCCACTCCATTAGCTGTTAGAATTAAAGTAGATTTGGCTGCCTAGAACAGAAAACTCAAAATGTAACTGGTTTAAATACAAAAAGGTTTATTTTATCAATAAAAACGGTTCAGTGGAGGACATCTAGGGTGGATATTACAGCTTCTATTTTGGCAGAGACCACACCCTGAGCAACTACACTAGTATGGCTGCACTCTTGACATCACTTCCAGATCCAAAGTAACTGCTCAGGCTTCAGCTTTCACACTTGCATTGCAGCCAAAACGCAACAAGGATAGACAGCAACAAAAGACATACACACACACATACCTCCAAGGCTACAGACACACGATTATCACCTCTTATCATCCCAGTCATGTACTCTAACTTTTGCTATCACTGGACAGAATGTAGTCACACCAAAGAGGGAAGATCAGACTGTAAGAGAAAGAGGGGCTACAAAAGTTCTTGTTTAGCTGGGCATATGGCATTCTTGGAAATGGAGAGGCTCTCTCAGCACAGGGGAGTAGCGAGGTAGATTTGGGAAGGCAATCTGTAACCTGAACCACCACCTAACATCCCCCGAATCCTAGAGGGTTTCTAGGATGGGGTCCGTGCCAGATGCTCTGGACTAAACACTTGTGTGAATTATTTTAACTGTAACATTACTCAGTTCCCTAAAGGGGAGACTGCCTTCAGAAGGTTGCTTTGAGGACTGAGTTCATCTATGAGAAGCACTCTGAATAGCTCCCCACACATCCTACACACTCCCCTAAGTATGATGGACTCTTTCCATTGTCATACGGACACAACTTAAACACATTTATTTCTGTAACTTCCCTTATTGTGGACTTCCCCGGTGGTTCAGACGGTAAAGAATCTGCCTGCAATGCAGGAGATCTTGGTTTGATGTCTGGGTTGGGAAGATCCCCTGGAGAAGGGAATGGCTACACACTCCAGTGTTCTTGCCTGGCTAATTCCATGGAAGAGGAGCCTAGTGGGCTACAGTCCATGGGGTCCAAAATAGTCGGACATGACTGAGTGACTAACACTTTTATTCACTAACCTGTTCTAAACACAACACAGAGAGAATACCTAGTTTAAGTTCAGAAATCTATATCTAACTATACTTGCTTAATAGTATCTTCTAAATGCTAGGTGATTCACTTTCATTGTCCCTAATTCTCAAAACTGCATGAGATAGATTAGGATATTTCAAAATTTCAGCAGGAAGTCAAGTTAGTGTCCAGGGGCATTTCCTTCGAAAGAAGCTGGCAGGCTCTCCCCGACAAGGTCTCAGAGGGTACCACATGTCATGCCAGTGAATTTATGCATGGGTTAGCTCTCATCCTTGCAGGCTTGAAAATCTTAATAGCGCACTGCACAAGGACGAGTCTCCCAGGCTGCCTTTCATTAACCAAACCCACAAGTTCCGATTTATAATGACAAACATAACCAACCAGACTAGAAACTCCTAGACAACCAGACCCACAGAGGAAAAACAATTTGCATCAGAATGGTGTTTGCTGAATTAAATAAAAGAAAAACTACCCTTCATGTTGACAGTCGTCTCCACAAACATCATTGCTTTAAAATGGCAACATAGTGGTTGATGACTGTCCTTCACCCCCTGTTTCCTGGGTACACACACATCTTCTAGGCTTCCCTTGTTTATCAAGTTCTTTCTGACAAACGTGTTCTTCCTTAGATGCTCAAGACACCCAATCAGGACTCAAGCAAGCCTTGTACATCCAGGAGCCACTTTGCCTTTTAACTCATGTATCTGTCTAGTTAAATTTTGCATGACATTAAATTTTGGGCAGTTCAGTTTGTGTCTACTTATAGAAAAGGGCACAGCTCATTCACTAGTTCATTGAGATCTTTCCCAGAATACTCTTGGGGCCCCCAGGCAGGCTGCCCCAAAATACACCTCAATGGCATATTCATTATCTTGTAAAGTTACTTGAGAAACAGCCTTTGGGGAAAAATGATATTTAAAAAAAAAAATTCTGACCACTTTTTTTCCCCTAAAGCAAGAAATAAATCTCCCATATGAACTTATCCTCCTTATACAAGGAGAACAGAAAGCATTCTTATCAACAGTTAGGGAATTCAACTCTGAGAGAGAAAGTTTGTATAAAACCTTTGGTACTTCTGCTGGCCCCTGCTTGGTCACTTCCGGCATTCCGTCTCTAGCAGACATTCACGTGTACAAATTAATCTTTTCCCCTCCTGTTAATCTGTGTTGCACCAATTATTAACCCAGTCAAAAGAACTCTGTGGGCAGGGGGAAAATGTTCCTCCCCCAACAGTAAACAAACACAAAACCAGCAGCCCAAGAAATTCTTAGCCACCATCATATGAGCAAGAAGCCATGGTTAATTCTAATTGACTGAAGTGAAAACATCAATCAGTAAACGGGGATGAACTGGAATGAAACCAGATATGAGTCCATCCCTATCTCCAACAGCAGTGTATTTGCTACAGATTCTTTGAAATATTTTCCTTTGCTGTAGTTTATTCCTTCCTCTCTATCCATACTATATATCATCCTAACTTTGTCATTAAATATATATTCAACTGTCAGGGGGGTACCCCAATTGATCAGCAGGTAAAGAGTTCACCTGCAATGCAAGAGACAGGGGGACACAAATTTGAACTCTGGGTTGGGAAGCTTCCCTGGAGAAGGAAATGGCAACCCACTCCAGTATTCTTGCCAGGAGAATACCATGGACAGAGAAGCCTGGTGGACTACAGTCCATGGGGTCGCAGAAGAATGGTACATGACTGAGCATGCATCTGTCTGGAAGGAAACAGAACATGAGTGCCTGATTTGGCGAAAGCATGAAGTATGCTGAATGAGTTACATATCAGTGTTCATAACGAGGGGCTTCAGAGGGCAAGTGTGCTTTTAACAGTAAGGTTTGATGAGACATTATACTCCCTAAGGATAGTGACCTCCGTAATCATTATTCCTTGCTTTTCCCCTTACTCTCTGTTTCAAAAACACCAGCAAGCCTTCTCATCATCTCTGCTGTAACAGCAGCTTTGCCTGATGGTGAGCCAGGTGGTTTCGCTAAGATAATGCAGTCCATATTCACACAATAGCAGAATCAGGCGTGATTGAGAATTACGGACAGTCCAATTTGTCACAGCTCAGTAAAATAATCCCAGGCTGGTATTCTAACAGCACAACTGACATAATCAGGATTCTGCTTCTTGCAGGGCCATGCAGGCAGATTTTACTGAATAAAATCAACAAATGTAGGTACTTCTAACCCCACCATAACTGCCTGGATGTCAAATACAGTCTGCCATTTAGAAACACAATCTATAGATTCCAAGATAAAGGCAAGTTCATAGACCAAAAAGCAGTGGTTTAGATACAGGAAAGCCCTAAAAATATTGTCTAACCATACTTATACATAAGATAACATATTAGTCTCCAAAAATTATAATTAAGAATCACTCATTTCTTTCTTCAACACCATCAGTAACAACAAATTAAATAAAAACCTACAGAGTAATCCATTCTTTTGTAAAAGTGTGATTAACAGAATGCTCTCTATTATAAATGCCAAACTTGGAGGGCACATAACAGGGCATTTCTGTATGACCATTGTTTGGACCTTCTATCAGAGTTGGGTCACCTCTAATATGGATTCCCTCCTTGAGAGATGCCTCCAACATCCTTCATGTGGCATAATTTTAAATTCCTCTGCCTTCTCAGGATGCATTCCAGTTTATCCAAGCCTTTTTTATTTAAGTTTTTTTGAAGCGGACTGTTTTTTTTAATCTGTACTGAATTTGTTACAATATGGCTTCTGTTTTATGTTATGGTTTTTGGCCACAAGGCACGTGGCATCGCTATTCCTCAACCAGGGATCAGTCCCACATCCCCTGCATTGGAAGGTGAAGTCCCAGCCACTGGCCCACCAGGGAAGTCTACCCAAGCTTTTCTTAAATATTTTTACTAGTTAATTATGTAACACCAGGTGTTATCTTCTTCATATTCAGTGGGAATTACTGTGAGCACAGTACATCTAATCAAATGAGAGAAGAGATTATTTTTTATGGGCTATCCTGAACTTTGAGCCAAATGGGTCTCTGAAAACAATTGCAATAGCTAACTTGTTGACTGCTTTCCCTGTTTGGGATACTATCATACAATAGTCTGTGAGCTAGGTCCTGGTATTACACCCACTGTGCAGATCAGGAGATGAGACCACAAGTGAGGTAAACTCAGTGAAGGTAAACCAGCCAGTAAGTAACAGAATTCAATGTGATTTTAGGCAGACTGGTGGTTGGAGACCCTGCTCTTTACTGTAACTCAAGTTCAATGGTAATCACAGTGCAGACGCTGGATCATCAGCATGAAAGTCCTCTTGGAACTTGGTGGAAATGTACATGAGACCACCTAATTCCAGATATACTGAATCAGAAACTTTGCAGGGGTAGACAGATGCCAACTCTTTCAGCAAGACTGTCCTGCAAGTCTGGTTTACATGTGAGTTTGACAGTCAATCGGGGGCTTCCCTGGTAGCTCAGCTGGTAAAGAATCCACCTGCAATGCAGGAGACCCCGGTTTGATTCCTGGGTCGGGAAGATCCGCTGGCGAAGGGATAGGCTACCCAGTCAAGTATTCTTGGATTTCCTTTGTGGCTCAGCTGGTAAAGAATCCGCCTGCAATGCGGGAGACCTGGGTTTGATCCCTGGGTTGGGAAGATCTCCTGGAGAAGGGAATGGCTACCCACTCCAGTATTCTGGCCTGGAGAATCCCAGGGACTATACAGTCCATGGGGTCACAAAGAGTCAGACATGACTGACTTTCACTTTCACTTTTGTGTATTACACCCTCTAATCATCACTAGCCCCCATACAAGAGATATGATTTCTCTCTTGTACAGGAAATTGGACTCAGAGTGGTTAAGTAACTTGCTAAAAGTCAGAGCCAGAATTTGATTTTGGAATTGTTCACTTCCCGTGTCCTTTGTTTTCTGGCCTGGAGAATTCCATAGATTGTGTAGTCCATAGGGTCGAAAGAGTCTGACATGACTGAGTGACTTCTACTTTACTTCACTTGAAATGCTCTATACATAATGCATCCAGGTTCTTAAAAATGCAACATTCACATGACGTTCAGTTGAAGACTACAAAAAAACAAACCATCTGCACTATGACAGCCGGTGTTCTTCTAAGCTGTGGGGGAGGAGGGTCAGAAAGTCTCACATGGTGATGCCAACAAGAGAGTTTTCAAGAATAGCTCGCCAACTGGAAGTCCAACATGATCACTTATTCTAAAGTACCGTGTCAATGTAAAGTTTCTCTTTTGTTGTTAATATTCAGTGTCTTTGAGAAACTGTCTGGGCCTCTTAAACTGGAAGACTGAATCAGCCCTCCAGTCATTGATAACAAAGCTTAGAAGGTTTATCTATTTATTGGGAATTAACAAATTTTTCACTCATCTTTAACACCTATTTTCTCAGTACTCATAAAAATTTAGTCTGAATCTGTATCACCAAAAACTCAGGAATTAAAAATGCATTCCTTGTCCTAGACATAGTGAGCAGAATAAAAATGAATGCATTTTCCTGAACTACTTAAAGAAATACCATTTTGGATGAAGTCAAGGTCATTATCCTTGGGGGTAGATTCTCTTTGGTATTGATACTTCTAAGATGCCTGCTGAATTATAATGGTCATTGGGTTATAATTATTTTTATTGTTTATGTAAAATTACAATAGATGGTTATCAGATACAGTAAGGTAATAACCATTAGCAGCCAATTACAATTTATAGTTGCCATAAGTGAAGAACCAGTCAAAATGTATCTATGTACACTAATTGGACTGAAAATTTAATAAGACAGTCTCATCAAGACGTTAGCTCCTGCCAAGCAGCTGCCTGTTGCAAGAATAAAAGTCGACCAGCAGCTCCTGTTACAGCACTTTTAGGTTACTTGTTTGCTTAAAATTACTCGACCCAAAAATATCCCCAGGAAGGGTGAACGTATTTCACTGTGTGGTATTAATGGTGGGGAAACCTGCAGAATTGGGGTTTCATGTATATGTAGATACCCTAATAGTAATGCCAATTATTTCAAATTATTCTCCCAAATGTAGATGGTGAGACGGCAGCTGTGGTTAGTAAAAATAGCACTTAGTGTTGAGATCAGAAGCCCTAGGTTGTTTGCCGCAGACCATCTGTGTGACCTTGGGCCACTCATCACCAGCTCTGGCCTTCACTGCTTCCACGTCAATGGCAACACTAGTGTCTCTTTTTCCCTTACAGGAGATACATGAGGAGTCCTTAAAATTTTTAAGAAAAAGCATGTGTAAAAGGTAAAATTCAGCTTACATAAATGGTTGTCAATTACTTTTTTCCTCTTTCTTATGTTTTTAAATTATGAAAGTATGATAAGACATTTACAGGAGACTTGGACAATACAAAGTTACATATAGTTCCACTATATACCACAATTATTTTTAAATAGATATGATTTTTAGATGGAATTTCAATACCAAACTCTCAAAAATTAATAGAATGAATATGCAAAGAAGTAGAAGGATATAGTAGACCTGAAACGCACCACGAACCAATTCAACATATTTAAGATTTACACAGTTTTCACACAATAGTAGGATACAAATTCTATTCAAATTCCTGCAGACTATAAACTAGGAGACACTGGAACAGAAGACACTTTTGATATGGAATTAGAAGTAGGAAAAAGTACACTTCTTTTTCTTATAGTCAATTGTATTATGTATGTGCTTATATAAAAAGATAATAGAAGAAAATATAAATGTACTATCATTTTCCATCTTGTCTCCATCACCAGATCTCGCACTTAGCTAAATTTATAGAATAGCAATATTATAAGTACATAAATAAATCTCCAATTTAAATGGACTGTAATCTGACTGATAAGTATCTCCATGCCCCTATCCTTTTGCAGAAATGCTCCCAAACCATAGTTGGGTTATTCAAGAAAATAATGAAATACACTTCATCCATTCAAAAGCAATTCTTCCACTAGCACAGAGTTTGAGTCTTTTCATACTCCTCAGATCATACACCTCTCATTTTTACCTACATATAGAGATTAACCTTTTCTTTTTTGGCACTATTATTATCATTGTCATCTAAAATTCTTTTTAGGAAGATCAATTGTGTAAGAGGAAAAAGTATTTCCAATAAAGAAAGGGTATCTCTCCTTAGGGAGCTGACAACACGATGGAGTGTTGTTTGTATTAAAAGTGCAATTCTAGCTGAGGTTTTATTTTTTAAATACCTAGTACACCAAATTATCACAAAGTTGAGTCTACTCCCTGGTGGTCTGTTAGAAAGCTGTATTCACAAGGGCACTAAGTCAGTTACTATTAGGTAAGTTTCCACTCAGCAGAGGGTCAAATTTCTGTTTTTAATTGACTAATTAATATTTTCTCATGGAAAGAAAGAAACTTAGTTCGAACTATTGGAAATTTAAAAGGAAAGCCATATCTGTTATGTTATTTAATTTAAAAGAGGATTATGGTCACATTTTAAAGTGATCATATGACTGGCAATTCATTATGGAGATAAACTTATCACATAATAAATTTGAATCAGAGAAGTCACAACAGTCAAGATCATTTTTCCGAGAAGTAGTCATGAAGTAGAAAAGTCTTGGTGAACGTTGTTTTGTAGGGAAGTCAAGCCTGAGGCTGCAAAATGAGATGTGTAAGACACCAAGAAACAACAGAGATGGTTGCATTCATTGACCAAAGGGAAGTAATTCTGAAATAAGGAGGTGAACTTCATAATTGCAAAATTATTTTTGTGCTTAACACATTGAGTTTGTTCATTCCTTTAACAAAAATAATCATTTTAGGTCTCTGACTGAAATTCTGGGTAAGAAGAATGTTACTTGAGGATCAGAGGCATTAGGAAAAAGGATGTGTGCAAGGTTGGCCCTCTATAATGTTAGCTTCTTTCACTATTCCACTGCTATTTCCCCAAATTATCTTTACCTCCTAGATTGTCGAGATTTTCTCACTGTGTAAGGCTGACCGGAGATCTCCTTAGAAATATAGAAGCCATAAAAGTACTGATTAAGATCCTGGGACTGCAAATAGTTATACGTTTAAATTTCTGATATGCCCCATACCAGCACTGTGAACTTCAGTAAATTTCACTTTCACATGTCATATCTTTTTGGCTTTTCATGTGGCTGATTCACTTTACTGTACAGCAGAAACTAACATTGTAAAGCAACTACACGCCAATAAAAGTTTAAAAATAAAGTAATAAAAACAGGAGGAGGCAGCTAACAGCCTAGAACGACAGTGAGGACCAGGACTTGTTGACAAGCCCAGCTCTAGACCCTGAGGGACTTAGTGTTCGAAAGAATCCAACAGTTCATGTGAGAGGACCAGGAGGAATTAGCAGTCTCAGAGAGAAGCAGCTCCCAGGCAAGGCAAGGAGAAAGAGCATCTGATGGGCAAGCTAATACATAACAGCCACTGTTGAAGAAGTGAAGGTCTGCAGGGCAGAAGAGAAGAGAGGGAATCGAGGAATGGTGTCTGGGTCCAGACAAGAAGCATGACGCAAACATCATGGTCTGGAAGGGTCAGGGGCAGGTGGATGGAGACCTGGAGACAATACAGTGAGCCTTGGCCATGAATGTCAGAAATGTGAGGCCAGTCATGGCCTGATGCATCAGCATTTTTCTTCCCTCAACCTTGCTTTTTTTTTTTTATATGGGTCACATTCATTATGGTCAGTGTGCTTATCTTTCAGATAAAGAATTTCTTGCTGCATATTTAATCAGGAGTACATCCTCCTAAAGATGTAACCTGTGTCTTGTTTTATGCGCTGTAAGAACGTACCTTGGGGTCACTGTGTTTGTCCTCCAAGGGTCTTACCTGTGAAGCATAACATTTTCCAACCTGTCTTTCCCAGAGAGAAGTTGAATTGCTTTGATGACTAAGATTTAATTAAATCTTTATTCCCAAGGAAAATAACTTTATTTTTCTATCTCTAAAGGAGGTATTTCTCAAGATTTACACCTTAGACAAAAGACACTGCTTCTAGAGAACTCATTAAAATACACATTATTCAGCTCCACCTTAGACTCACCAATTCAGAATTTCTGGCCAGGAAACTGCTACTGAATTCATCTTTACTAATGCTTGAGGAACAGTTTTGTTTGTTTGCTTTTTAAATCCTGCTCCTCTCCCTGAGAAATAATCACAACATTTATAAGAAAAGGAGCAGGCATTTGCAGTGACATAAGATTGTCATACCAAGTGAAGTCACAGAAACACAAACACACATGCTCATATGTAGAGCCTCATTTTAAAAGATGATACAGATGAACTTATTTTTAAAACAGGAAGAGACACAGATTTTGAAAGCAAATTTATGGTACCAAAGGGGAAATGTGGTGGCGGCTGGGGCGGGAGCGGGCGGATAAATTAGGAGTTTGGGATTGACACACACACTCCTATACATTAAATGGGGAACCAACAAGGACGTACTATATAGCACAGGGAACTTGATCCAATAGTCTATAATAACCTATATGGGAAAAGAAGCTAAAAAAGAATGACTAGATGTGTATGTGTAACTGAATCACTTTGCTAGTCACCTGAAACTAACAACATTGTAAGCCAACTATACTCCAATAATTTTTTTTAATTCGATAGATATTTGAATTACCAATAACGTGGTATGAGGTAAAAAGAAACTTTTCCGAACTGTCAATAATAAAATTTGATTATAAAATAACAAAAAGAAAAGGAGTAGAAAGAAGCCTTTGAGTTCAGGAGCTGTAATGAATGATTCTGGGGCCCAGATCAACATACACTTACACTCTCCAAATTGGAGAGAGCTCCCAGGCTGAGATTTTCAAAGGGACTGATGTGAGAACCAACCTATGGCCAACCTAGACAGCATATTAAAAAGCAGAGACATTACTTTGCCAACAAAGGTCCGTCTAGTCAAAGCTATGGTCTTTCCAGTGGTCATGTATGGATGTGAGAGTTGGACTCTCAAGAAAGCTGAGCACCGAAGAATTGATGCTTTTGAACTGTGGTGTTGGAGAAGACTCTTGAGAGCCCCTTGGACTGCAAGGAGATCCAACCAGTCCATCCTAAAGGAGATCAATGGTGTTCATTGGAAGGACTGATGCTGAAGCTGAAACTCCAATACTTTGGCCACCTGATGTGAAGAGCTGACTCATTGGAAAAGACCCTGATGCTGGGAAAGATTGAAGGCGGGAGGAGAAGGGGATGACAGAGGATGAGATGGCTGGATGGCATCACCAACTTGATGGGCATGAGTTTGAGTAAACTCCAGGAGTTGGTGGTGATGGACAGAGAGACCTGGTGTGCTGCAGTCCATGGGGTCGCAAAGAGTCAGACATGACTTAGTGACTGAACTGAAGTGATATGAGAACCAAACAGTTCCAGCACAGGATCACTAGAGAAGGGAGACCTTGGATGATAGTGAGTGTGTGTGGCTGAAAATAACTGTGGCCTGAGAAATTCAGAAAGGGGGGAGCTGGCTGGAGCACAGCAACAAGGGAGCATTTCCGGGGCAAGTTCTCTCGGCCGAGAACCTGAAAGCTGTGACCTCAGCACAGCGTCCCCGCCGGCTCAGATGCACAGGTGGGGCCAACTTCCCACGTGTGTCAAGGCTGACAAGGAGTGGGGGCAGCGCCGTCAAGATGATCTGACCTGGGAGCATGCGCACTGGGAGCTGGGCTTAGATTGTCGAAGACTCAAGGGATGATCCACTAAAGGATTCCAAGTGAGAAATGGATTTTGTGCCACTTTCAAGTCAGGCTCTTGGGATCTTAAGCAAGCTTCAATTTAACTTGAAACAAAAATATTTAGGGAGACGTTCTTCTGGGTTATATTCTTAACCTAAATAAGACATCTGATGCTAATTGAAAAAATGAAACAGTAATTAGTCGGGTGGAAGACATTACTATAGGAGAATAAAAAAAAATTTTTTTTAGAGAAAAATGTATCAAGAAAGGTCTTTAATAATGTCAACTACTGCTGACATGTCAAGGGCAATAAAGACCAGGGGGAAAACGCTGTTGGAAATAGATGTTCTACACCCTGAAGAGAACACTCTCAACAGGCCAACTAGGGAGACATGTCAAATGATCAAAGGGCAAGTCGGCACAGAAATAAAAAAAACTTCTTTTAAAATTATTATGATAGAAGAAAACACAGGAATGTGTTAGCAGCCTGGAGGGAATGAAATGACAAATTTGACAAAAGCAAGCCTATCTTTTTTCCCTTCTTTCACCAAAAGAAAAATGTGGTTTGTAATGACTAAACTCCAATGTCTTGACTCATGTGCTTTCCACACTCCAAACCAAGTTCTTCTTGCCAGTTCTGTGGTGACCACTCTGTCAAGGTCATGACTGACTTCTATGCTCCCAAATTGATCAGTCCCTTTTCTGTCCTTTGACCTCTCAGTTGCATTCCGTGCAATTGAGCACTTTGCATTCCTGGAACACTTTTTGCACACAGCTTCCAGGAAATGCTTTTCTTCCTACCAGCTGCCACAGTCCTCCTCATGGGCGCTTCCTTCTCTCAACTACAAATTTGGCACTTGCCATGGGTACATGCAATCCACCTCTACAAGGGTTAAATCAGCTGCTGCTGCAGGTGCTGACCTTCAACACCCCCTGAAGGGAGTTCAGAATAAAGAGCAGAACTGAGACACCCTGTATTCTGGAAAAACTGGGAAGACAGGTCTTCAGATAGTTATTTTCAGGAGTCAATTTTATGAGCCCGATTCTTACATCTCCCTTTATCTAGAAAAGCACTAAACTCCTTTAAGGTGACGTCTGCTCCTTAGGACTAGCTGAAATCTACTGCAAAAAAAATATGTGCTTGATTGCATGTACTGCCCTCTTCACAAAAATCACATATATACTGACCTTCCCCTGCCTTTTTGGAGAAGTTTCTCAGAGCTATCTGGGATGCTGTCTCCTGAGCTACAGTCCTTGTTTTGTCCAAACATAAAACTTGACTCACAACTCTCACATTAAGCATTTTTTTAGTTGGCATTTCTCTGCTTCCCTGATAGCTCAGTTGGTAAAGAATCTGCCTGCAATACAGGAGACCCCAGAGCGACTCCTGGGTCGGGAAGATCCCCTGGAGAAAGGATAGGCTACCCACTCCAGTATTCTTGGGCTTCCCTTGAGTAAAGGGGATAGTAAAGAATCTGCCTGCAATGTGGGAGACCTGAGTTCAATCCCTGGGTTGGGAAGATGCCCCGGAGAAGGGAAAGGCTACCCACTCCAGTATTCTGGCCTGGAGAATTCCATGGATTGTATAGTCCACGGGGTCACAAAGAGTCGGATGTGACTTTCACTTTCACTTTTCTCTGCTTGGTCTCTAAATGGGAAATACCCCTAGACTTTGTGCTGTCCATTCTTTCTTCCCGATCACTTTCTAGAACTCCATGCTGATAACTCACTTTCCTTCTTGATGTCTCTGCACTGGCACTCTGAAAAGAGTTTCTTACAGGTGTCCAGCCTCCACTACCCAAACCTCTCAAATTTATTCTTTTCCAAGTACTATTCCCAAAGATGTAAATCATACCAGCATCCCATAATGATTTAAGTAAAAGACCACATTCCAGGACTTTGCATTCCTCCCCCTTACTTCCTGATACCATCTTTAATGAAATCTTGTCAACCTTCCCTAGTCCTCTCATCCCTCCAACAAAAAGTCCTTTATTCAATTAACATCTTCCACTTTAATGTTAATACCACAATCTCTGTTTTAGACTAATATAGCAGCCTCCTACATGCTCTCATCTCTCACTGCTGCTGCTAAGTCGCTTCAGTCATGTCTGACTATGCGACCCCATAGACGGCAGCCCACCAGGCTCCGCCATCCCTGGGATTCTCCAGGCAAGAACACTGGAGCGGGTTGCCATTTCCTTCTCCATTAGGCTCCCTACAAATAGTTAATAAATATCAAATCTTCGCAGTGCTTCATTTGTGCAAGACACTATTCAGGATACTTTCATACACATGAATTCATTTTTGAAATCATAAAAACTAATAACTTCCTAAGTATGCATGTCATTCAGAGGACCTGAAACACTTTGAACAATGAGTATTAGAATGTAACAAAGGAAACGAAGGTTTGCTAAGCCTCAGGGAGGATTCAAATGATACCAGACTAATAGCTGAAATACAACATGAACTCAATCATGAAATTTTGATTTCTTTTTCCAGTTATGTTGGGCACACCATGGACAGTAAAGAGGTAACTAGACTACAGTCTCATACAAGCTGGTAGGACTGTGCAGGATATAAATCAAAGAAAAAAAATTTTTAAATGTCTGACCATGAAATTCAGAATGAATCAAAGTTGCATTCACTGCTAGTTACAATTATGTAGACATGGAGGCCTCCTAAGCTGAGAAAGGGATTCAATGAGGCCAAATTGTTAGAAATGCTATAAACAGTGTTTTAGAGATGTAGTCTTAAGCAAGGCTGTCATTAAACTTGAATCTCTGAACCCTGAGAAATATGAGAAGAGAATTCATAAGCACTTGTAAACCTGCTGCAGTTACATTATAAGCCTTTTTAGATGTAAGCTGTCTTTTCATTCTGAAAGAGACTAGAGATTCTCAGAGGCATAAAAGATGTTAAATATTCCACCTTTGCCTTAGGATTGAAAAACATAAGTGTTCAATTATGAGTAAGGGATGAAGGTTAAATTTTTTAAAATATTTAGAAATTCTATATTGGAAAAGACCCTGATGTTGGGGAAAATTGAGAGTAGGAGAAGAAGGGAGCTACAGAGAACGAGAAGGTTGGAGGGCATCACCAACTTGATGGACATGAGTTTGAGTGAACTCAGGGAGATGGTGAAGGACAGGGAAGCCTGGCATGCTGCAGTCCATACGGTGGCAAAGAGTCAGACATGACTAAGTGACTGAATTGAACATGTCATTCATTATACATATCCTCACCAACTGACCTAAAAGCAGGATGATAGGGAAAAGGAAGTGGCAACTACACTGAATCAGAGGTAATTAACCAAAGAGAGGGAGACCCTTGACCACAAGGAGACCAGAGAATGGTAAGCCTGGGTAAGCAGGCCAAACCAGTTCACGGGAAATCAGTTGCACCAAGAAATCCGAATTTGATTCTACAGGTTTAAGAGTCGTTAAGAATTTTTAAAAGTTTTGTCTTGAATATCCTGTCTTATTTATACAGTATTTGAATATACTGTCTTATTTATACAGTATTATGTGCATGTGAGCTAAGTCTCTTCAGTCATGTCTGACTCTTTGTGGTCCCATGGACTGTAGCCTGCCAGGCTCCTCTGCCCATGGCATTCTCCAGGCAAGAATACTAGACTAGGTTGGCATGCCCTTCTCCAGTGGATCTTCACAACCCAAGGATCACACCTGTGTCTCTTATGTCTCCTGCATTGGCAGGCACATTCTTTACCACTAGTGCCAACTGGAAAGGACTAAAGTATTACAATACTAGTTAAATATCCTAAGCTTATTATTTAGTATCATTCTCTAAAGAAAAGGGGGTTGTAGCTAGATTTCCTGACGTCTCTAATAGCGAAATCAGGGTTTCTGACATACTGTAACCACAATAAAAACACCTGAGGAACTTTTAAATGTTTATCTTTTGGGCTAGATCAGACTGATTTTTTCAGGATGCTGAACTCCCCTCCTCCCCTGGACACATCAAGTCTGCCAGTATACATGGAACATTTCCCTCTTAAATAAATGCAGAAACTAGCAGAGCAATGTCTATGCATTGGGTAAATTAAAAAAAAAACACATCAAAAAGGGGGGGAATAATGAACCACACTTGCTATAAACTCCAGCCCTGGCACTGGGATGAAAACAGAACACCAGCTTCTCCCTGAGTAGTGAAGGGTTTGGAGCCAACATCTAGCACCCCAAGTTAAGACTTCCTCTTGAGGGATGGTTCCCAAAACCCCTAGCCTTGAAAGCCGACAGATTGTGACCACAAGACCTATAAGACACCAGCAAACAAAGGAATCATTCTTAACAGGTTCCTGGACTGCCATGGATGTCCCCCACAAGGCTCAGTGCAAAGTCGACAGGCAGGAAGGTCCGAATCCTAGACTCTCCCTGAAGAACACCTACTTGCAGGTGTTAGAAGCTACAGCCTGAGGGTCAGGATTGTAATTTAACAAGTCTCGGGGCAACTGCAAACTTCCCCAGAGTCAGGAGAGCCCGATGGTCACCGTGTCCATGTTATCCCTCTGCCCCCTCCCCGTCACCATCTCCCTGAAAGGAGTGTGTGCACATAACCTGGCGCCCCAGGTTTTGGACCTACTGCCCAGAGGATGCACCCCTTCATATCCTGGCTCTGGTGGCCAGTGGGGCTTCCACTCCTCAGATCAACAGACCATAGAAAACAAGTGAAAAAGTTTTTAACAGAGGCAGCTGACAGAAATGCCCATTTACTAGTATTTCCAGGGAGAACTTGCACTTGCATATGTTAAAAACTGAATGAGCCTGACCCAGGCGCTGATGGAGGACCTCAGCCTGCCCTGGGACAGTGACATGTCTCCATATACCCTCAACGACCAGTGGTGATATTTTCACTGTCTCTTCACTGACAGGCCTTGTTTCCCCTAATATAATGTCGGATAACATTTCCTTGCTTCTGTCTAAATCCAACCCTGCATTTGTGTAATCTCAACTAAATAAAAACTTTGCTCCTGCATTTTTGCCATATTAAGAACTTTATATTTTTTCTACAGTAATACCCTCATCAACCTTTAAGTATCTCCCATCAAAGAAAAAAAAAAAGAAAGCTTGACCTCAATTTTCTACAGATGGTGACAAAGCCTGATTTCATTCATGCTAATAGTTCAGTCGCTCAGTTGTGTCTGACTCTCTGTGATCTGATGGACTGTAGCATGCCAGGCTTCCCTGTCCTTCACCATCTCCTGGAATTTGCTCAAACTCATGTCCATTGAATCGGTGATGCCATCCAACTATCTCATCTTGTCATCCCCTTCTCCTCCAGCCTTCAATCTTGTCCAGTGTCAGGGTCTTTTCTAATGAGATAGTTGTTCACACCCAGTGGCCAAAGTATTGGAGTAATATCCCTTAAAAATATGTATATGCCAGCAATCTTTACAGGTTCATGCCCCATTGACTCCTTAAACCACTGTAATCAGACTTCATCAAAACCACCCCACTGAAATTTGTCTTGTCAAGATCAACAGTGACCTCAATCAGGTGGTTGTCAGAGACAGTTACCCACCATTCCTTATTAAAGTATTTTCTACCCTTTTCTAACTTTCTGCCTGAAGCTCTGGCTTCTCCTTGTCAATCTATGCCAATCTTCTCTTCAGACCTTTAAATATCCTAAATGTCCAAGTGTTGTAAGGTTCAGTGTTTTGCCATACTCTCTTTTGAATGTCCAGTTTCTCTGAGTCCCATATTTTAAAATATTGCTTCAATACTTATTTGCTGAATGAGTGGAAAATAAGAAATTATGGTAGAGTTAATCAAAAAGTCACTTCTGTGTCTTTGTCGCAGGTTAAAATCCTAGGAAGAAAGGCTAGTTTAAGAAGTTCTGGGTGGAGACTTCCCCAGTGGTGCAGTGGTTAGGACTCTGCCTTCCAAATCAGGGGACGCAGATTGGATCCCTGGTCAGGGAACTAAGATATCACATGCTGCAGAGCAACTAACCCTGTGTGCACAGCAAAGATGCGATGCAGCCAAAGTAAATACTTTCTTAAAAAGGAGAGAAGGAACACCATACACACACAAAGAAGTTCTGGGTGATTCATTCAGAAATAGAAGTTTGAAACTTAGGAGTCAAATGATCACACGCATATCATCTGATTACCGAGTTTAAAATCATTTCTCTTCATGTATGAAACCGTCTATTTGATATCTCTACTTGGAAGCCTAACAGGCCTCTCCACCTTGTTAAGTTTAAAATAGAACTCTTCACTCCAATACTGAGTGTCCTTTACCATATAATATCAATAAAATAAAATTGACCTGAGTCACCTACCCTCACAATTTAATCAGGCCAAATATCTAAGAAATACTGTCTCCTTTCCTTCTCTCATCCCAAATCAAGTAGTTCTATTAGCTTTACCTGCAAAACAGATGCCAAATCTGAGCACTTCTCCCAACTTCTGCAGCTTCTATCTGACCACTTCTTTCCTTGTGTGTGTGCGTGTGTGCTAGGTCGCTCAGTCAGGTCTGACTCTTTGCAACCCTGTGGACTGTAGCCCACCCGGCTCCTCTGTCCATGGGATTCTCCAGGCAAGAACACTGGAGTGGGTTGCTTTTCCCTCCTCCAGGATTTCTTACCTTAGTCTAAGGCATTTTCAACATACTGTTGGTCGGTTTACTTAGACTCCTTCCTGGCTTTTCTACTTAACCTCTTGCCCTCAGATGGTCTGTTATTCTCAGAGTCACAAAGGTCTTTTAAACATGGAGATTGCATCACAGCCCTATTCAAAATCTCCCAAATCTTTCCATCGCTTGCAAAACAATATCCAAAATCCTGACCAAGGCAGAGGAAGCTCCACTTGGCCTGGGTTCTGTCTACATTTTCATCTGTATAGTATAACTAACTCATCCTCAGGCTCACGATTTCAGCTATACTGGCTTTTTCACTGTCCCCTAAATACATAAGGGGCTTCCCTGGCGGCTCAGATGGTAAGGAATCTGCCTGCAGTGCAGGAGACATGGGTTTGATCCCTGGGTTGGGAAGATTCCCTGGAGAAGGGAATGGCAACCCACTCCAGTATTCTTACCTGGAGAATCCCGTGGACAGAGGAGCCTGGCAGCCTATAAGCCCATGGGGTCACAAAGAGTTAGACATGGCTGATTGACTAACACACACACATACAAACACACAAAGCTCATCTTCACCTCAAACTGGATACACGTGGTTTCTTTTATCTGATACTTATTTCCTCCTTCATGTCACCTCTCCAGAGAAGCATTCAGAGAATCCCATCTAAAATACTTGCCAGGGTCCCAATATCTCTATTACCTTGCTTTAATATCATATTTTTGTATTACCTTTATTCTTTATATCACTATATGTATAGTTAGCAAAATTCACTGTTATCTATTTATTGTCCATCTTTTCCAGTAGAACAGATTCATTCACAGATACTTACCCAGTATCTAAATTAGTGCTTGGCATAGAGAATATTTTCAATCAATATTTTTTAAAGGAACATCAACTCAAAATTGAGGCTTCCTACAGGAATCCTGCTAGAGCTTCAGGTGACAAGACTTAAAGATGGAGCTTGGCTAGTTTTTAAATCTGATCTATTTAAGGTTACAGCTTAGAGTTAGTGCTAACAACATGGTTGATCTCTTATGTAAAACTTGATGCATTTCTGATACGATGGATAAATAATCCTGAGATTGTTGATGTAGTACACAGATCATGTCTTCACTGGACACTGACCTCCTGGTTGAATATGTATTATACTGGTGGGTCATGAGATAGTAAATCAGAACATTTCCAGCTCTTCTGAGTCTATCCCACATACAGAAACATATTTTATGGCACAAGAAAATGTATGCATGACTTTGCATAAACACACATTGAAATGCAGGTTTACCAAACACTGATTCTATGTGTAAGGTATGTCTGGCTTTTCTACTATATTGTAGCCTGTTCTCCTCTAGTTTTGGTTTCATTACATTTCATTTTCAAAATGCTCTTTTAATACAAAAGATTGATTTTATAATGCATAAATGTTTCTCAAACCACAGTTTACAAAGCAAGCACTGTAGGTTACAACAGGGTTTTAAAAAGAGGAAGCAACACTGATGAAAGAAATCAAAGAGGACACAAACAGATGGAGAAACATACCGTATTCATGGATTGGAAGAATCAATATTGTCAAAATGGCTATACTACCCAAAGCAATCTATAGATTCAATGCAATCCCTATTAAGCTACCAACGATATTTTTCACAGAACTAGAACAAATAATTTCACAATTTGTATGGAAATACAAAAAACCTCGAATAGCCAAAGTAATCTTGAGAAAGAAGAATGGAACTGGAGGAATCAACCTGCCTGACTTCAGACTCTACTACAAAGCCACAGTCATCAAGACAGTATGGTACTGGCACAAAGACAGAAATATAGATCAATGGAACAGAATAGAAAGCCCAGAGATAAATCCACGAACCTATGGACACCTTATCTTTGACAAAGGAGGCAAGGATATACAATGGAAAAAAGACAAACTCTTTAACAAGTGGTGCTGGGAAAACTGGTCAACCACTTGTAAAAGAATGAAACTAGAACACCTTCTAACACCACACACAAAAATAAACTCAAAATGGATTAAAGATCTAAATGTAAGACCAGAAACTATAAAACTCCTAGAGGAGAACATAGACAAAACACTCTCCGACATAAATCACAGCAGGATCCTCTATGACCCACCTCCCAGAATATTGGAAATAAAAGCAACAATAAACAAATGGGACCTAATTAAACTTAAAAGCTTTTGCACAACAAAGGAAACTATAAGCAAGGTGAAAAAACAGCCCTCAGACTGGGAGAAAATAATAGCAAATGAAGAAACAGACAAAGGATTAATCTCAAAAATATACAAGCAACTCCTGCAGCTCAATGCCAGAAAAATAAATGACCCAATCAAAAAATGGACCAAAGAACTAAACAGACATTTCTCCAAAGAAGACATACAGATGGCTAACAAACACATGAAAAGATGCTCAACATCACTCATTATCAGAGAAATGCAAATCAAAACCACAATGAGGTACCATTACACGCCAGTCAGGATGCTGCTATCCAAAAGTCTACAAGCAATAAATGCTGGAGAGGGTGTGGAGAAAAGGGAACCCTCTTACACTGTTGGTGGGAATGCAAACTAGTACAGCCACTATGGAGAAAAGTGTGGAGATTCCTTAAAAAAACTGGAAATAGAACTGCCATATGACCCAGCAATCCCACTTCTGGGCATACACACTGAGGAAACCAGATCTGAAAGAGACACGTGCACCCCAATGTTCATCACAGCACTGTTTATAATAGCCAGGACATGGAAGCAACCTAGATGCCCATCATCAGATGAATGGATAAGGAAGCTGTGGTACATATACACCATGGAATATTACTCAGCCATTAAAAAGAATTCGTTTGAATCAGTTCTAATGAGATGGATGAAACTGGAGCCCATTATACAGAGTGAAGTAAGCCAGAAAGATAAAGACCATTATAGCATACTAACACATATATATGGAATTTAGAAAGATGGTAATGAAAACCCCATATGCAAAACAGAAAAAGAGACACAGATGTACAGAACAGACTTCTGGACTCTGTGGGAGAAGGCGAGGGTGGGATGTTTGAAGAGAACAGCATCGAAACATGTATATTATCTATGGTGAAACAGATCACCAGCCCAGGTTGGATGCATGAGACAAGTGCTTGGGCCTGGTGCACTGGGAAGACCCAGAGGGATCGGGTAGAGAGGGAGGTGGGATGGGGGATCGGGATGGGGAATACATGTAACTCCATGGCTGATTCATGTCAATGTATGACAAAAACCACTACAATATTGTAAAGTAATTAGCCTCCAACTAATAAAAATAAATGAAAGGAAAAAAAAAGTCCACAAAAAGAGCAAATAAATAAATAAAAAGAGTGGAAAAAAATAAAAAGAGGAAGTAAGAACAAGGACATTTCATTTCAAATCTAAAGAAAACACTGTAAAGGTCTCTACACCTTCAGCATCCTTCATCCTTTAAGTAAATAATAAAAAAGACATGATGCCTCATATGCTTGTGGTTATGTCAGTCTTTCAAATACATATTTTGTTTGATGGGTCTAAACACAAATCCAGGTCAAGGAATCAAAGAATCCAACATATTTGCATTTTTTTAACATATTACATTCAGTTTAATCACCTCTGAGTTATGTAGAAATGCTTCACTCTACTTCCTACTTAGGTTCCTAAGAAACAATGTGATGGAAGAGACATTTTGAAAGCTACAGGTGCTTGAGGGCAAGGACTAACTGTAGGTTTGACAACTGGATAAAGGCTCTGTGGGTTTATCCAGAAGCCAGAGAGGAGAGCATTTTCCACAAACATCTATGCTTAGTTCTAGGAAATGTCAAAGTGAACACAGGAGGCCTTGAAAATTAAAAGTCAAAACAATCATCATGTGAATTTGCCTGGAATATCTATTGAAAAAAAAAATCAGTGAAAACGATTACTCAACATTCTAAAAGCATACATATCACCACATATATAGGAAGTAGAGAATCATTTGAGATACAAAAAAAAATTTTTGTTTGTTTGTTTTGATATCATCTGTGGGGGAATGGTTTGAGTGACAGAGGGAAGCTGTAATTCTTTTTAAACTAAATGCATTGTACGTTTGTAAAAGTTACCCTGGTAGCTCAAATGGTAAAGAATTGCCTGCAATGTGGGAAACCCAGGTTTGAACCCTGGATTGGGAAGTTACCCTGGAGGAGGGCATGGCAACCCACTCCAGTATTCTTGCCTAGAGAATCCCATGGACAGAGGAGCCTGGGGGGTTATGGTCCATGGGGTCTCAAAGAATTGGACACTACAGAGTGACTAACTTTATAACTTTCATTATTGCATGTGACTAACTTTGTGCATACATGCTCAATCATGTCCACGCTTTGTAAACCCATGAGCTGTAGCCTTCTAAGCGCTTTTGTCCATGAAATCTTCCATGCAAGAATACTGGAGTAGGTTGCCATTTGTTCCTCCAAGGGATCATATATTATTTTATGTTTATAGATTCAGAAAAGCTTTTAACCCAGGGAAAATAAATAATTTTGAAGGGCTACATATAATCATCTCTGAAAGTGAAACTGAAATTTGCTCAGTTGTGTCCGACTCTTTGTGACCCCATGGACCATACAGTCCAGAGAATTCTCCAGGCCAGAATACTGGAGCAGGTAGCCTTTCCATTCTCTAGGGGCTCTTCCTAACTCAGAGATCAAACCCAGGTCTCCCGTATTGCAGGCAGATTCATTAGGTGAGCCACAAGAGAAACCCATAATCATCTCTAAGTGAAGTCACTCAGTCCTGTCTGACTCTTTGTGACCCCATGGACCATAGCCTACCATGCTCCTCCGTCCATGGGATTCTCCAGGCAAGAGTACTGGAGTGGGTTGCCATTTCTTTCTCCAGGGGATCTTTCCAACCCAGGGATCGAACCTGGGTCTCTCGCCTTGCAGACACATTTAGAGATGTCTCTTAGAGACACTTAAATCGTCTCTAAGAGACATTTAAATTGGACAGTCTTGTCAACTACAAATTGGCACTTGCCAAGACCACTGCCAGAGGCTGAACAACAAGGGCATTTTCCATCTGCCTCTGTAGAGACTGAACCCTATGCTGCTGCAGCTGTTGCCTTCCACACCCCTGAGGGGGTTCAGGGTAGAGTGAGGCACTCTGTGCTCCAGGGAATCTGGTGGGACAGGTCTTTAGATTGTTATATTCAGGAACTGATTTCAGGATCCAATGCCTGCTATGGTCCTTCTTCCCAGAATTCTCACTGTAATATGCAGGCCACAAAATGTCTAAGATATCTTAGGGGTCCAAGCTTTGTTTTACAGAAGAATAGACAGGCCTGCAAGGATTTGACTTCTCCAGGTTTTCTCACCTAGTTAGGTCACAGCCAGAACTTGAACCCAGAGACACAGATTTCCAGCTGGCCCAGTGCTCTTCCAGTGCGCCTTAACTCTAGTCACTGGCAGCAGCCCAGTAGAGTTCAGTTCAGTCGCTCAGCCATGTCCAACTCTTTGCAACCCCATGGACTACAATATGCCAGGCTTCCCTATCCATCACCAACTCCTGGTGTTTACTCAAATTCACATCCATTGAGTTGGTGATGCCATCCAAACATCTCATCCTCTGTCATTCCCTTCTCCTCCTGCCTTCAATCTTTCCCAGCATCAGGGTCTTTTCAAATTAGTCAGTTCTTCACATCAGGTGGCCAAAGTATTGGAGTTTCAGCTTCAACATCAGTCCTTCTAATGAATATTCAGGACTGATTTCCTTTAGGATGGACTGGTTGGATCTCCTTGCTGTCCAAGGGACTCTCAAAGTCTTTTCCAACACCACAGTTCAAAAGTATCAATTATTTGGCATTCAGCTTTCTTTATGGTCCAACTCTCACATCCACACATGACTACTAGTAAAACCAAAGCTTTGACTAGATGGACTTTTGTTGGCAAAGTAATGTCTCTGATTTTTAATATGCTATAAGGAAATATGGATCTGAAGAGAATTTTAACCTCAGATATATATTGTCTGCATAAGCATTGAACACAGTAGCTCATCAGATCCAAAGGTAAGGCTGCACCTTACCTAAAATATCTTATATTGTTTTTGGACCTGATGAGCTACTATGTTCAATGGTTATACAGAGAGTATATATCTGACATTAAAATTCTCTTCAGAACCACATTTCCTTACAGCATATTAAAAAGTAGAGGAACCAGACATCAAATTGCCAACATCCGTTGGATCATCAAAAAAACAAGACTTTCAGAATAACATATATTTCTGTTTTATTGACTATGAAAAGTCTTTGACTGTGTGGATCACAACAAACTGTGAAAATTCTTCGAGAGATGGGAATACCAGACCACTTGACCTGTCTCCTGAGAAATCTGTATGCAGGTCAAGAAGCAACAGTTAGAACTGGACATGGAAAAACAGACTGGTTCCAAATTGAGAAAGGTATATGTCAAGGCTGTATATTGTCACCCTGCTTATTTAACTTATATGCAGAGTACATCATGAGAAATACTGGGCTGGATGAAGCACAAGCTGGAATCAAGATTGCTGGGAGAAATGTCAATAA
Organism: Cervus canadensis; assembly: GCF_019320065.1. Taxonomy (NCBI): domain Eukaryota; kingdom Metazoa; phylum Chordata; class Mammalia; order Artiodactyla; family Cervidae; genus Cervus; species Cervus canadensis. Next base: position 8,129,983 of record NC_057416.1, on the reverse strand, counting down.
CTTCAGATATGCAGATGACAACACCCTTTTGGCAGAAGCGAAGAACTAAAGAGACTCTTGAAAGTGAAAGGAGAGTGAAAAAGCTGGTTTAAAGCTCAATATTCAGAAAACTAAGATCATGGCATCTGGTCCCATTACCTCATGGCAAATAGATGGGGAAACAGGGGAAACAGTGACAGACTTTATTTTTTGGAGCTCCAAAATCACTGCAGATGGTAACTGCAGCCATGAAATTAAAAGATGTTTGTTCCCTGGAAGAAAAGTTATGACTAACCGAGACAGCTTATTAAAAAGCAGAGATGTTACTTTGCCAACAAAGGTCCGTCTAGTCAAAATTATGGTTTTTCCAATAGTCATGTATGGATGTGACAGTTGGAATATAAAGAAAGCTGAGCACCGAAAAACTGATTCTTTTGAACTGTGTTGTTGGAGAAGACTCTTGAGAGCCCCTTGGACTGCAAGGAGATTCAACCAGTCCCTCCTAAAGGAGATCAGTCCTGGATGTTCATTGGAAGGACTGATGCTGACACTGAAACTTCAATACTTTGGCCACCTGATGCGAAGAGCTGACTCACTGGAAAAGACCCTGATGCTGGAAAAGATTGAGGGCAGGAGGAGAAGGGGATGACAGAGGATGAGATGGTTTGATGGCATCACTGACTCAATGGACATTAGGTTAAGCAAATTCCGGGAGCTGGTGATTGACAGGGAGGCCTGGCGTGCTGTAGTCCATCAGGTCGCAGAGTCGGACACAACTGAGCGACTGAACTGAACTGAACCGACTGAATCCCTGCATCTCTTCATATCTAGAAAAACACTGAATCCCTTCATGGTGACATCAGATTCTTGTGACTAGCAGAAAACCTTTTGTAAAATTAGTGCTTAATGGTATTACACTCCCCCTTCACCAAAATCTTACATAATGACCTTTCCCCACTGTGTCTTCAGAGCAGTCTCTTGTTGCTATTTGACGTACTATCTCCCAGGCTGGAGTTCTCATTTTGCCTCAAATAAAACTTAACTCATACCTCTCAAGTTGTGCATTTTTTAGTTAACATTCTCAAGATTTAATAGTGGGAAAAGGATATGCTTCTCAATGTGATCACCAAATTATTATGAATTGCATCACTAAGTTTATCATCTAATAATAGCTAAAATTGTTAGTGTGTTAGTCACTCAGTCATGTCTGACTCTTTGTGACCCCATGGACTATAGCCCACTAGGCTCCACTGTCCAACGAATTCTCTAGGCAAGAATACTGGAGTGGGTTGCCAGTTCTAAAATTGTTAGAACATTTATACAGAATTTTCAGAATTTAAATTTTTATACTGTATCTTGTTTCATTATTTTCTCTAATTTGCACCCATAGGTCTTTTGAAAAGGTGGAATGTAACACCTTATGGAAAATCCCAAATATTTGGTCAAATATTTTGGTACACAGACAAAAACAATGTGCTTAAATAGATTAAAAAGAATAAAGTCCACATCATGGACCCATAAACATAATCAAAGTAAGTAGACTTACATACCAGAACTTATTATAATGTTTATGTAATAAATGTAGATCTAATTTTTATCATTAAAGAAATAGCCAAATTATATTACATAGTATTTTCCCTTCAAGACAAGTCATATATCTCAATTTCCAAACAAATATTTTAGCTACACTCCAGCAGTCAATTATCAACACATAATTACATGAGAATCAGATGATCCTACTTCAAACATTTTCATAAAACAATAATAGCAACAGAAGCAGAACACTGTTCCACCCAGATAGCAATTAGAGTGACCATTTCTAAAAATAGAAAAAGTGTGAAGTGGGGCAGGTAGTTTGACTTGAGCAATTCACATTTTTAACTCTATCTTTTTAAAATTAATGAGGATTTGCTATACATTAGATGATTGCCTTCAGATACATAATCTCTTGAAATTTAATAATCTCACCTGCTAATAAGTGACCCTATAGTAACACTGTGTAAGAAGTTTTATAAGACTTAAACTTTGAACCTTGAATTAAGGGTTTTACTGCTTTGATGGCTTTCCTGAAATTAGTGTTACCTGGTAGCAAAGCAAAAGTTATGAGATAACAGGAAAGATGACCGATTTAAATGAGATCAAGACGACCTCATCCTCATTAGGTTCGAAAACAGGAAGAGCATGGTAATAGAAACATTATAGACACATGAAATGTCTATGGTTCAGTTAATTATATTATATTAATGAGAATTTCTTAGTTTTGACAGAAGCACAATGATTATTTAAGATGTCAGCAGTAGGAGAAGCTGAATAAAAGGATGATGGGAATTCTCATCTTTACAATTCCTTTATAATTACTATCGTCACAACTCTTCTTTAAGCCCAAACATTTAAAACATTTAAAACAAACATTTAAAACAAAACATTTACATATTTCAAAAAAAAAGAAGACCCTATTCTCCTCCTTCAGTAGCTGAGCCTTAAAATTCAAAATGAATGCCATTTTCTATGATTCATTCTTTTAAAATTCAAACAAACCTGATGGCTCAGAGGGTAAAGTGTCTGCCTCCAATGAGGGAGACCTGGGTTCAATCCCTGGGTTAGGAAGATCTCCTGGAGAATGAAATAGCAACCCACTCCAATACTCTTGCCTGGAAAATCCCATGGACAGAGGAGCCTGAAGGGCTACAGTCCACGGGGTCGCAAAGAGTTGGACACAACTGGGTGACTTCACTTTCTTTCTTTCTAAGATGATTAACACTTTAAGATGATATTAGCCATTAAACCTAATGTGGTTTTTTAAATGTTTGCTCAAAGAAAACAGTTGGAGGAGGGCTCCTGTATCCTCAGGGGAACATAGAAGTTCTAAGTGTTCAAGTTAGGAAGCCCAGAGATTCACCATGAAATCCAGCACCTGGTGATGCTGCTTGAATTTTGAAGCTAAGTAGGAAAAGAAAGGGCTTCCCTGGTAGCTCAGCTGGTGAAGAATCCACCTGCAATGCAGGAGACCCTGGTTCAATTCCTGGGTCAGGAAGATCCCTGAAGAAGAGATAGGCTACCCACTCCAGTATTCTTTGGATTCTCTGGTGGCTCAGCTGGTAAAGAATATGCCTGCAATGCGGGAGACCTGGGTTCAATGCCTGGGTTGGGAAGATGCCCTGGAGGAGGGCATGGCAACCCATTTCAGTGTTCTTGCCTGGGGAATCCCATGAACAGAGGAGCCTGGTGGATTACAATCCATGGGATCACAAAGAATCCAATGCAACTACGCACAGTACAGGGATAGCAAAGATTTGAAGATCTTAAAGGATTTTAAAAAAGACTTTCTCCCAAAGTTCTTAAATAAGACATAATATACATCTTTTAGGACAGATGTATTAATATAATTATGTATCTGGATTATACAGGTGGAATAAATGCATACTTTTTTTTTCCCCCTAAAGAACATATAGTCAGAAAACCAGGCAGGCTGGAAGTCAAGCAGACACAATCCAGTTTGCACTGAATTTTGCTTTAGCCATCACTTTGTCATTTGGTGGAAGAACTACCATCAGACGAACACATCCATCCTCCCTGCTCCCAGTGTTTCTCTTCTCATGAATGAGAATGACTCAGAGGAATGACTCAGGTCATCTATTTGGGACAGTCCTGCTAAAGCAGCACCCACTCAGAGTCCAGGGCTATTTCCTGCATGGATGGCATTTTTGGATGGTATCACCAACTCAATAAACATGAATTTAAGCAAAGTCTGGGAGATAGTGGAGGACAGAGAAGCCTGGAGTGCTGCAGTCCACCCGGTCGCAAAGTGTCCGACATGACTTCGCAATTGAACATCGTGCCTAGGCTTTGGGTACAGCGCTGAGTGAGGGTGAAGGTACCTCGTCATTTCCCAGGCTTTCCTGAGACTGACTGAGTGACTCCCTGCATTGCCACAGTCATGGACAACAAAATCACTAATTCTGAACACACCAGAATCATCTATCCACCTGGATTTATCTGCAGTATGGTGAATTATTGAATTCTTGTCCATTACCTAGGCAATCCAAATTCAGGTGGGAAACATGGGTGTCAAACCCACACATGGCTCATAGGTTGGGACACTTGAGTATCAGACAGTGAGTGAAATTTGGGATCAAAATAACCTACCTACAGAGAAGCTTTTAGTGGACCCAGGATTGGTCAGGTAGGCATCAGCTTTAGCAGGGGGTGTTTGAACACAGTCACCACAGTACATAGCCACCTTCTCCATGTCAAAGCCCGTGTTTCCTGGTGAGTAGCTTTTCTATTTAAAGGAGCAAGGAAGCTTCTGCAACTAGCAGGAGGTGGTGGTTGGCAAGGGAAGCATGTGCTGGTTTTGCAGTGTGCACTCTAAAACTGATCTTGAAATTCATGGGCAGAGCTCTACTAAACAGCACAACTTTAGAAAAATTACATTCAAAAGGAAACATTTAATTCAGCAAAACATCAAAAAGCTCATACCCCATGATCAAGTTGGCTTTATTCCAGAGATGCAAGGATTCTTCAACATACACAAATCAACCAAAGTGATACACCATATTAACAAATTGAAAGATAAAAGCCATATGATCATCTTAATAGATGCAGAAAAAGCCTTTCACAAAACTCAGCATCCATTTATGATTAAAACTCTTCAAAAAATGGGTGTAGAAGGAATCTACCTCAAAATAGTAAAGGCAAAATATACTAAGTCCACAGCAAACATTATTCTCAATGGTGAAAAACTGAAAGCATTCCCCCAGAGATCAGGAACAAGAAAAGGGTGTCCACTTTCCCCACTATTATTCAACATAGCTTTTGAAGTCCTACCTACAGCAATCAGAGAAGAAAAAGAAATAAAAGGAATCCAGATTGGAAAAGAAGTAAAGCTCTCACTGTTTGCAAATGACATGATACTATATATAGAAAACCCTAAAGACAGTATCAGAAAATTACTAGACTTAATCAGTGAATTTAGCAAAGTTGCAGGATACAAAATCAATACACAGAAATCACTTGCATTTCTATACTAACAATGAAAAATCAGAAAGAGAAATTAAGGAAATCAATCAATCCCATTCACCATTGCAACAAAAAGAATTAAATATCTAGGAATAAACTTACCTAAGGAGACAAAAGAACTGTACACAGAAATATTATAAGACACTATGGAAGAAATCAAAGCTGACAAACAGATAGATAGATATTCCATGTTCCTGGGTAGGAATAATCAATATTGTGAAAATGACTATACCACCAAACACAACCTACAGATTCAATGCAATCCCTATCAAATTACCAACAGCATTTTTCACAGAACTAGAACAAAAAATTTCACAATTAATATGGAAACACAAAAGACCCCAAATAGCCAAAGCAGTCTTGAGAAAGAAGAATGTAGCTGGAGGTTCAATCTTCCTGACTTCAGATTATACTACAAAGCTACAGTCATCAAGACAGTAGGGTACTGGCACAAAAACAGAAATATAGGCCAATGGAACCAGATAGAAATCCCAGAAATAAACCCATGCACCTATAGGTACCTTATTTTTGACAAAGGAGGCAAGAATATACAATGGGGCAAAGACAGTCTCTTCAGTAAGTGGTGCTGGGAAAACTGGACAGCTACATGTAAAAGAATGAAATTAGAGCACTTCCTAACACCATACACAAAGATAAACTCAAAATGGATTAAAGACCTAAATGTAAGACCAGAAAATATAAAGCTCTTAGAGGAAAACATAGGCAGAACAGTTGATGACATAAATCAAAGCAAAATCCTCTATGACCCTCCTGCTAGAGTAATGGAAATAAAAACAAAAGTAAACAAGTGGGACCTGATAGAATTAAAAGCTTTTGCACAGCAAAGGAGGTTATAAACAAGGTGAAAAGACAACCCTCAGAATGAGAGAAAGTAATAGCAAATGAAAAATAGACAAAGGATTAATTTCCAAAACATACAAGTAGCTCATACAACTTAATACCAGAAAAACAAAGAACCCAATCAAAAAGTGGGAAAAAGACCTAAACAGACATTTCTCCAAAGAAGATATACAGATGGCTAACAAACACATGAAAAGATGTCAACATCGCTCATTATTAGAGAAATGCACATCAAAACTACAATGGGATACCACCTCACACAGTCAGAATGGCCCTCATCAAAAAGTCTACAAACAATAAATGCTGGAGAGGGTGTGGAGAAAAGGGAACCCTCTTGCACTGTTGGTGGGAATGTAAACTGATACAGCCACTACGGAAGATGGTAGGGAGATTCCTTTAAAAACTAGGGGAAAAAAACACTGTATGACCCAGCAATCCCATTCCTAGGCATATACCCTGAGGAAAGCAGAATTGAAAAAGACACATGTATCCCATTGTTCATTGCAGCACTATTTACAATAGCTAGAACATGGAAGCAACCTAGATGTCCATTGACAGATGAATGGATAAAGAAGTGTGGTACATATACACAATGGAATATTACTCAGCCATAAAAAGGAACACATTTGAATCAGTTTTGATGAGGTGGATGAACCTAGAACCTATTATACAGAGTGAAGTGAGTCAGAAAGAGAAAGATAAATATCATATTCTAATGCATATATATGGAATCTAGAAAAATGGTACTGAAGAATTTATTTATAGGGAAGCAATGGAGAAACAGACATAGAGAACAGACTTATGGACATGGGGAGAGGGGAGGAGAGGGTGAGGTGTATGGAAAGAGTAACATGGAAACTTACATTACCATGTGTAAAACAGATAGCCAACGGGAATTTGCTGTGAGGCTCAGGAAACTCAAACAGGGGCTCTGTGTCAACCTAGAGGGGTGGGATGGAGAGGGAGATGGGAGGGAGGTTCAAAAGGGAGGGGACATATGTATACCTGTGGCTGATTCATGCTGAGGTTTGACAGAAAACAACAGAATTCTGTAAAGCAATGATCCATCATAAAAAATAAATTTTTAAAATTAAAAAAAATTTAAAAAGGAAACAGTCCTACCAAAGACTCTCCGTGAAAAGCAGACAATGGCAATGCATGCTTAATTCACTATGTTAATAACTTTACCCAAGAGGGTAAATCTGGACAGACAGCAGAGAAGAGCTGTCTAAATGGCAGACATGGAAAGAGATACTTGAGTTCAAATTCCAGTTCTATCATTCTGACCTGTGACCTTGGACAAATGAGTAAGATAGGTATGTATTTACCTTGTCTAATCCCTTAATCCTTAGATTAAATCCCTCTTAGATTGCTCTGTGTTAAGTCACATGTGTATTTTTTTTTAATTTTTAAATTTTATTTATTTTTTTATTAGTTGGAGGCTAATTACGTCACATTTCAGTGGGTTTTGTCATACATTGATATGAATCAGCCATAGATTTACACGTATTCCCCATCCCGATCCCCCCTCCCACCTCCCTCTCCACCCGATTCCTCTGGGTCTTTCCAGTGCACCAGGCCGGAGCACTTGTCTCATGCATCCCACCTGGGCTGGTGATCTGTTTCACCATAGATAGTATACATGCTGTTCTTTTGAAATATCCCACCCTCACCTTCTCCCACAGAGTTCAAAAGTCTGTTGTGTATTTCTGTTTAGTTCTTTGGCCCATTTTTTGATTGGGTCATTTATTTTTCTGGCATTGAGCTGCAGGAGTTGCTTGTATATTTTTGAGATTAATCCTTTGTCTGTTTCTTCATTTGCTATTATTTTCTCCCAGTCTGAGGGCTGTCTTTTCACCTTACTTATAGTTTCCTTTGTAGTGCAAAAGCTTTTAAGTTTCATTAGGTCCCATTTGTTTAGTTTCACATGTGTATTTTTAAAAGTGATGAATAAGGACACCTCAGTAAGCACTAGCCATTACTTTCACACTCATGCTAGAGAGAAATAGTGAAGTTCTAGTTCATATGTTCAAAGTAAGTCAAAATATGCCATTCTAGATTATACAGAACTACTTCTATTATTTTTTTCAAGTGAAGTTCAGAATTGCCTTCAGGGCTGATACACAGCCACAACGAACTTAATTCAAGTGTGATGACCTTGAGCCACCATCTTACACATTTTATTTTCTTCTAATAATTCTGGTGTCACCTCTGTAGAAGAGAAAATTTGGGGTGGTGTAACTGACAATCTTGGAGTCTATCAAATAGAGATAGGCAAATATGGGCAAAATGGATGCTACAAAACTGGGCACCAATGGAAACATCATCTCATACTTTCTGGGATCTCAAACCACTGTGAGAAATTAAATAAAGGTACAGAAAGAGAAAAGCAAGCAACAGTCATGAAAGTCTGGGGCCTGTTCTTTCCTAAGCTATGTGCCATCAACTTAGTAACTCCCACAAGCATCACTTCAGGCCCATGGTTAAAGGTGGGCGTGGGTGTGTGTGAGACTCTCTGCGACCCCATGAACTGTACCTCGCCAGGCTCCTCTGTCCATGAGATTTCCCAGGCAAGAATACTGGGGTGGGTTGCCATTTCCTTCTCCAGGGGATCTTCCAGACCCAGGGACTGAACCCATGTCTCCTGCATTGGCAGGCAGATTCTTTACCACTGAGCCACCTGGGAAGCCCATCCCATAGTTAGTTACATTTAAAATATTAACCTACTGAACTACTTAAAAAAATTTCATGGCTACCAAGTGGCAGACAGTTAATATTCAAACTCAGAGTCACTATCTTCCATTATCTAATGCAAATAGTAGGCCTCTCACATGCTCTCTCACACTTTGTCCTCATTTTATCAAGGTATCTTAAGATAAGAATACTTAGCTGTCATTTACGTTTTTCATCCTGATGGCAAATAGTAGAGTATATGCTATCATCAGAGCAAATAAGCTATTATAAACTTTAAGCAAAAAAGAAGAGTTTTCCGCTTAAGTCTGAATAACTTTGCTCAATAAGGTCTAAATTTCTCCCTCGATCAGTGGCACTCGTTACTGTCCCCCCAGCTGAGGAGGTGACATTTAGCAGATGCAGTTGAACCATTATTTGAAACACTTTTTATTATGTTTTTTAGTTGAGTTGCTGCTCTTTTCTGTTAAATCATTCTCAAGATAGAGTTTTAGACATATTTATCTTAGAGGGATTTGACTGTTTTATATACATTTTATCTTTTTCATTTCACATTAAGACGACAGCCTACTAATGTTGTATATTTGATTGACTAAGAACATGTGCCATATGGAGTAATTGACAGCCAGTGTTTGTGATAACTGATTAGCAACCTCACTTCAGTTGATGTAGAATATACATTAATTCCCTTCAGGCTCTTAACAGCCAAATAAAAGGAAGAAGAAAGGCATTTAACAAATGAGCAAAAGTTGTGAAATTCATTCCTCTCAAAACAGGGGGAAAAAGTCATATGTGATAGCAAAAATTACCATTAAAATTTCTCCTAGGGGAAAAAATATATTTTGTTTTCTCTATTTAAATAAATCCCAATCTCCCAGATCGTACATGATATGAAAATTTCATCCACTCAGAGAGCATTCATTTCACATCTCATCTGTTCTGTGAATGAGATGAGAAAATCATTCGCACTTTTTTTTTTTCCCTTAACAGCATAAGAATCCGTGGTGAATCGCACATTCACTATCTAGGATGATCCAGTCTGTCATTTTCAGGGTATCGACTCACTGCAGTTAGTTCTCTGCATTGTAGACTCACACCCACACTGCACCCCAAGAATGCCATTCTCTCTACATTTACTTTAATCAGTCATGGTATTTCAGGCAGTCTTCAAAATCCAAATGCCAGAAACTTGAGCAAAGAAGAAAAATTAAGTTTAAAAAATAAAAAATCCTGTTAATCAAATTCAAGACTATACAAGCTCTTGGAGGCATTCTTTACTTTCAAAGACTGCATTTAAAAACCACTTTTCCCACAGTTAGCAGTAAGAATTCCATCCTAAAATACTACCATAAAATCTATTTAATTTTCCACTACAGGGAGGGAGGGTTTGATCTCTTATTAAACATTTTATGGAAAAGTCTAAAAGTGCTTTCAATTATTTACCGAGTTGAAATCTAGGCGTTGGAAACTCCTGGCATCCCCCCCACCCCCAAACACACACACAGAACCATCCGCCCACTGAGCACCATTAGGTCATAAAGCGCTGCTCCAACAGCACTTCTGGTACAGCTGCCGTGCTCATGCAATTTTTACGACAGTTATAAAGTCATTTATTACATTTTCTTTATGATGCTAATGCATTGCGGTCTGTTACTTTATTGTTCCCACTGTGATAAAGACTGATATGTGATATTGTGAGGGGAAATAAGATATCTATGTCTAGCCATCCATTTTTCTAGATAAATGACTTCATAACAAAGCCTGTTGCATTAAAAATCTTTTGGAGAAACTTAAAAGGCCCATAAAAATATTAACAAGGGATATCAAAAAGAAAATATTTTGCAGGATATTTTTTGTCATTTTTGTTCACTGTTCCCCATGGAGTCGTTTTTAGTTTTACCTTGTCAAAATACACTAAGGATGATGTGAACATCTGATGGGGCTTTTGTTTCCTCCCCTTAATTACAATATCATTGTCATGGTAGAACATAATTTGTAATTCACTAGGAGGAATGATGACTCTCTAATTTCCAAGAATCATACGAAAAAGAACAAAGTCATTAAGAGGTAATCATGTCCATGGACCCAAAGGTGCCTATAATTGATAATTATATTTCGATCAAATTGTCTAAACTCTTCCTATGATATAATTGTACATAAAGAGAATGTGATTTTCTATGGAGGAAAAAAAATCAATTATGTTAATCAAGTGCTACCTTGTGTCAAGGCTGATATAGCAGGTGACACCTACGGCATAGTAACTCTGAGAGGAAATTTGTTCCCAGACTGGGGTCCTTCCGTGAGGCTGCTACCACAGCTTCTCCATGCTCTTTCCCTTTCTCTTTTACCAATTAAAAAAGAAAAAAAAATTCAAGAACGAGAAGATTTCCAAGGGCAGCAATCATTTGTTTAAGCAGGTCTTGAAGCGTGACAGTCTATTCCTGATTGTGTTTTGCATTCAATCTTCCCTCAAAGCAGTAAGAGTGAAAAGACAGACAGGATTTAAAGAAAAGCCTAACAATGTGTTTTGTTCAAATGAGACCGAACTCTATTCCAGTCTCCATCTTTATCTTTCTAGTCTACTATCACTATGACTTGTAACACTGTTCCAGCAATGAGCTAGTACACTTTTAATCATGGATCTCAGTATTATTAGACTACTAAAATGACTTACTATTGATACTGAATTAGGAGCTGGATGGGCTATAGAAATGGATTTCCTCATTTAACTGAGAACTAGGAAAGTTCATCTCAAGGGGTTTTGATGGAGCTCCCCACCACATACATCATTTCTCCTCAACCTCTTTTTAGTCTCAATGCAAGCATCAGGATGGAAAAGAGACCATTCTTTTGAAGAGCAGAGATGAAGAGTGGAGTCATTAGGAAATACGGCACTTTTCTTACGGCTGCCATGTGCAGACGCAGCCCAGGGGGTGCCGCTCTTGTGTCTTGGATCACAATTTGATTATAATCGGAGGAAATTAAGACTCCTGGCCCTGCATGTTTATTTTAAAATGAAATCGGTACTCTAAATTTCATATTTTAAAATTCTACTCAAGAGGTTCAAATTGGGATAAATTAAATATGATAGAAAGGTTTCATGTGTACTCTAATTGGAGAAAGTTCATTAGATAAAATACTTCTTTTTTAAAGTTTTCTTTAAAAGCTTAAATCTGGGCTATTAAACACATCCCAAATGTTTCTAAAGTCAACGTCCACTATGTTCTTATGCATTACTAAGAAAACTGCATTAACTTAGGGGATAAGTTTATTATACCATGAATAATACATTTTAAATAAAATGCTGATCTTAGGAAATGAGACCACCAGGAGCACATTTCCATGTTCCATCTGTTAACTACAGTTACCTTCAGAGAAACACTGTAGCACTGGTGTCTAAACGTACTGAGAATCTACCACATAATGTCTGTAAATTATGTGCTTAATATTTAAGTCTCTGAGAAGCAGTAGTGATAAAGTGATCAGAGTTTTTTGCCAATGTTTTTTAGCATGCTGAGCTGTGCTTAGTCGCTCAGTCGTGTCTGACTCTTTTGCAACCCCATGGACTGCAGCCCACCAGGTTCCTCTGTCCATGGAACTCTCCCAGCAAGAATACTGGAGTAGGTTGCCATGACCTCCTCCGGGGGATCTTCCTGACCCAGGGATTGAACCCAGGTCTTCCACGTTGCAGGCAGATTTTTTACTATCTGAGCCACCAGGAAACCCCTATTTAGTATGACTGAGTACTTTTCATCTTATCAGAGCATATTTATTTTTATCAGTATATATTCAAATATAATGTGATATTTATTATTTTTATATGTAAATAATGTTTTCTGAAGCAGAAAATCAAAGAAAACAATGATAGGCTTTTCTCAGCCTGGTGTGATTTTTTTTAAACCAAAGTATGTATTTTACATAGTATTTGAACCATACCAATGATTGCCAGCCTTCTTTTAGTCTCCTGAATGTATGGAAAATGAGTTAATTTTATGCCTCTACTTATGTGAAGAAATTATACAGAATTACCAAAATAAATGACAAAAAAATACATCACAGCACTTTGAATAAGGTGATGATAACTGTAAAATGAACACTTCATTGCCCATAAAACGTAATAATTTTATCACTATTCTAATCAGAAAAGGTGATTATTTCCACCGAGCACACTACACTGTTTCTATAGAAGGGCAAAATTCTCTATGTATTAACAAAAAGCATCCTTATAGCCCATACTGGGAGCTACTGATTTCCTCTGTCAGCACGGAAGTTCAAACCGCTAACATCAGAACAGAGATCCAAGCCCATAACTGTCCACCCTGAGACTCCCACCCAGACCCAGGGACTCATATCATTTACCTCTGGATGATGATGGGCTTATTTATTCACAGTATTATCAGAATTTATACTTAGATATCTGTTGTCACTTCTTTATTGTCCGTCTTCTACTCTAAAGTATAATTTCACTCCCCTGAAAGGAAGGGGTTATGTCTGACTTGGTCTGTTACAACCCGACTGCCTGTGGGGCATACAGCTCCCAGATACTGCTTGAAGGAATTGAAAGAATGAATCAAGGGACATTGATGCTAACTAAGTTTTAAAATATGGGCCCTAGGACTTACTGTGAAATATTTAATATTTTCAAAAGTCTTGTAATGGATATTACTAAGTAAAATTTAATACCCATTTTATTAGTACTTTGAAGGGAGAAGGAAATGGCAACCCACTCCAGTATTCTTGCCTGGAGACTCCCAGGGACAGAGGAGCCTGGTGGGCTGCTGCCCATGGGGTCGCACAGAGTCGGACACGACTGAAGTGACTCAGCAGCAGCAGCAGTACTTTGAAGGCTATTAGATTGGTGTACATGTGGATTTCTTTGTGTGCCACATAAATATATGTAAAATATATAACATGTGAATAGGTAAATGTCACAGAATGACAAGTGAACTTGATTCTAAGTGAAAAGATCCACTTTATATAGGGCTTCTCTCCTAGCTCAGTTGGGAAAGAATCCGCCTGCAATGCAGGAGACACGGGTTCAATTCCTCAGTCCAGGAGATCCCCTGGAGAAGGAAATGGCAACCCACTCCAGTATTCTTGCCTGGAAAATCCCGTGAACAGAGGAGCCTAGTTGGCCTACAGTCCATGGTTTCACAAGAGTCCGACACGAATTAGTATTCTGTAATAGTGGTTTAGTTGTTATCAAGGATCAAAAGTACTACAAATATCACAAATACTAGCTATAGCGTATTTGACATTTTCTGCTACATAAAGTAATGTAGGTTTTTTCCTCAAAAATTGAACACATGTTTCATTGTACTCTACAAATTTTCTTTTTTTTTTTTTGGACTACTAAACTTAAGGGAATGAAAATTCGTATTTCATGGTGGTCTATTTAGATAGAGTCTTACAAAATGCAATTCTTTCACTAAATCCATTAGTGAAGTGAAAACTGCTCATTGTTTGGGTCAGAACACATTAAAATGTGTCAATGCTTAAAAGCAGCAATGTCTCAACCTTGAGAGAGATGATAGGTAAAAGCCAGACAGACAGACTATGGATCATGAGAAAATACCCTAAAGACAAGAATAAAAGTAAATGCTGAAAAAAAAAAAAAAAAAAAAAGTAAATGCTGGTTAGGAGGGACATTTGGGAGTGTCTAGGTCCAGTTTATTCCTCCTATTAAAATGAACTTAACCTTGTTTAATACTATAAAATACATTTGGTTCTTAACACACACATAATCAACTTTGTACATGATTCATATTTGCTTGTGAAAAGCAGGTCAAAGATGCCTCTAGAAACACATGGAAGAGTAAAATACAGTTAATGGGTTTTCCTGCAGTCCAAGAGACTGAAGCAAATTAAACAATGGTAAAATGTGACTGCATCTCAAGTTGTTGATGAATCGAGTCAGGCTTATCACAGAATTCCCACCTGCTCTGAACTACATTAGATTTTTAAGCTGTGCTTTTATAAACTGGATCATATGTCATGTTTCTCCATATGCTTCTTAGCAGGCATAAAGAGTTCTTAGCACTTTTTTAGACAGACTGAGCCCTGTGATATGATTCATTATCATGTATAAGCCCTGGGTTATTACCACATCTTCTCCATTTGGAAAATGGTGCTCACACACTTGATATAAGGTGATAGATTAGAATTAGATGTGTGCAGTTAACCAAACTATAGGCTCAAAATACTCAAAGCATTTCCAGGATCATAAATAGATGAGAAGTACTGAGGATTAAATCCCCTGTATGAAACTAATTCAGGAAGCAGATGGCTCTACACAACTTTGATGGCCCTTCAGTTTCTTTATTGCAAATAAAATACTTGCTAAGTTTGGTAAAACAAAAGAGGACAGCTGTCTTATCAGTATGCATTTTGATAGGGACACCTAATCAGGCTCTAAGCGATGTGACACATTTTACAAAAAGAAAATCCTCTCATTTGTCATTATTGAACCCAATATGAGCCAATGATAAGGCACTGAATTCTGGGACTCCAGGAATGACTCACCGCAGAAAAGTGTAAGCCACGGGGTATCTTCAGGAATACTAGGATCCATTCTGACTCTGATGAAAGGAGGTGTTAGAACACAATGGCGGAATAAAAATTATAACGAACCGCTATGAGCCTTGAGAAAATGTAAGCCATCGTTTGTCTCTTGAAACCTTGATCCAATCACGGTTAGATTATTTCTGGAAACACAAAAAGCTAGGTAGTGCTCTGTCTAACCTGGCAAAATTAGATTCATTCTGTAATTCATAGTCTCCTAAATATAACATTTCCCTACTCCAGTGGCATTTTTGGACATAACTCTCCTTACAAATTTATCGTGTTGTAGTGATTAACTGTTTAAATACAATTCTCCCCCATAAGACAGAGAGATCTCTGAAGGCATGAACTGTATTCTCTCTCTGTGTCTTTACAGCATCACATTGCATAGGGCTAGCTGTTTAATTATCAATTAATTGCCAATGAATTATTAATCTAACAAATGAATAACACAGAATATAGCAGTGGGTCTATGATTAAAATGGATGAGTGAAAGATAACCACAGTAAGAACAGGACAAAGAAAAAAAGCCCGTTTATGGTGTTTTATTTGGGGATGGTAAAGTCGATAGGAGCTGCTCCAGAAATAGTCAAACGTATGCTAATACTAACTACGTCAGGGGTCACAATCCCAAACTATGATTTAGAGGAACTATGAATTTATAGAGATGGTACCACACTGCTTATTTTCCTATCAAGAATTTTAAGAAAAAAGAAAGTGAAGTCGCTCAGTTGTGTCCGACTCTGTGACCCCATGAACTATAGCCTACCAGGTTCCTCCATCCATGGGATTTTCAAGGCAACAGTACTGGAGTGGGTTGCTATTTCCTTCTCCAGGGGATCTTCCCGACCCAGGGATCGAACCTGGGTCTTCTGCATTGTAGGCAGACTCTTTACCGTCTGAGCCACCAGGGAAGTCACAAGAATATTACTTTCCTAAAATTATTTCCAAAGTATTGTATGTGCCGGTGTTCAAGTCTGAATCTGTATGCTACTCAGAAAAGGTAAAACCTTTGAAAATGAGATGCAGCTGTTTCAAGGGAATGGCCCAATGTAGTAAGAACTTCTGAGCCGGAAGATGCGTAAGGAGCTATTTCAGACTTGAAAACAGTTCAAGGACAAGGCGGGGAAAGAATAATCAAGCCAATACAGGATGTTAACTGAACAAAGAAAGAATACAAGCAAAATGTGTGGTCCTTTCTTCCTATATAAAGAGAAACCACCTGATGTACTAAGATAATTACATCCAAACTCGTTATACACAGACCTCTTGGGAAACTGCTACATGAACTTTAATAAAGGAATAGTTTCAAGTAAAAGAATATTTTTAGATCAGGTAATAATTATTTATTCTATATATAGGGGAAAGAGTGTATTAAAAAGGAGAGACATAACTTTGCGATAAACGTCCATATAGTCAAAGCTATGGTTTTTCCAGTAGTCATGTATGGATGTGACAGTTGGACCATAAAGAAGGCTGAGAACCAAAGAATTGGTGCTTTCAAACTGTGGTGTTGGAGAAGACTCTTGAGAGCCCCTTGGACTGCAAGAAGATCAAACCAGTTAATCCTAAAGGAAATCCACTCTGAATATTCACCGAAGGACTGATGCTGAAGCTCCAATACTTTGGCCACCTGATGCAAAGAGACAAGTCATTGGAAAAGCCCCTGATGCTGGGAAAGATTGAGGTAGGAGGAGAAGAGGGCAAGAGAGAATGAGATGGTTGGATGTCATCCCTGACTCAATGGACATGAGTTTGAGCAAACCCTGGGAGATGGTGAAGGACAGGGAAGCCTGGGGTGCTTCAGCCCATCGTGTTGCAAACACTCGGACACGACTTAGCCACTGAAAAGCAAACAATAGAGGAAACAACCTGCTTAAATTATTTGAACTATAAATGAAACATCTTGAAGAGTACATTTCAGCATGTTCTACATAAAACAAGGTTAAAGAAGAAAGATGGGGAGGAGAGAGAAATCAGGAGTTTAGCATTGACATATTCACATGACTATAAATAAAATAATCAACAAGGACCTACTGTACAGCACAGGGAGCTTGATTCCACACTCTATAATAACCTCTGTGGGAAAAAAAAAAATAACCTCTGTGGGAAAAAAATCTGAAAAAGAATAGATAAATGTATATCTATAATTGAATCACTTTGCTGTGCACCTGAAATTAACACAACATTGTAAATCAACTATACTTCAATGCAAATCATTTTTTTTAAATGACAGCAAACTTTTATTTAGGAGTATTATTTTATAATATTAAAATATGTATGAAAATGTATTCACAATGACATATCAAATATTTAAAAAACTGTTCTTATATCCTAAAACTTCTAATTCTTATTATTTACCAATTTTTTAAAAACTCAAGTGTTTTTTTTTTTTTTTATGAAAACAGACTTTTCAAAGGGAAATATGCCACTCAGTCCCTCCACCCACTCTTAGATCCACACTCCACAGCTTGGCTTTGCACCAGGATGGCACCCAAGTCAGGCCCATGGAGTGTCTGACACCTGATGACTTCAGGATTCCCATCAGCCTCACCCTCCTTTAGACTCCCATGAGTCTCCTGAACATCAGTCACTTCCTCACACTTTCTCATTCATTCCTTGTGTGGGAATCTTTGAACAACCTTCCTTTACAACATGCAGCCTCCCACATCCCACCCCTGTGTTCATATTTCAGTTCAAGTTTTACTTCCTCATGGAAACCATTCCTAACCCCAGAGGTTTTCACTGTAATTTACAAAAAATTTTATTGAAGTATATAGTTAAATTAAAATATTATTTCAGTTTCAGGTGTGCAACATAGTGGGTTGATACAGATTCAGTTCAGTTGCTCAGTCATGTCCAACTCTTTGTGACCCCAGGGACTGCAGCACGCCAGGCCTCCCTGTCCATCACCAACTCCCAGAGCTTGCTCAAACTCATGTCCATCGAGTCAGCGATGCCATCCAATCATCTTATCCTCTGTCATCCCCTTCTCTTCCTGCCAAGTTAAAAAATATTGGCCATATGCCCTGGATTGTACGTCATAGCTCTGTAGCTTGTTTTATCTGGTAGTTTGTACCTCTTTAATTTATGTGATTACACAACCTGGCTTTTTCCTTCACGACACTTGCCTCTGTTTGGAAAGATGCTCTTCTCTGTGACTGTCGTGTGAAGTGTGTCTCATGCACGAGAGCCAGGCACCTGCCCATCCTATGTGCTCACATGACTAACTGGAAATAGTTTCTAAAGCATTTTAGGTGTTCCTTAAATATCTATTGGGGAATTAAGGACTGAGTCAGCTATTACAATGCATGTGTAGTCTGAGACTTGCTAATTTTTTTAGTTAATAGATACTTTTGTGATTAATTTGAAGAAGTGTGAGATGAGTAGAAATCTGAAAACAAAGCCTCAAATCAAGGAATGAAGAGGAGTGGACAGTGTATCAGGAACTGGAGACACTGTTAAACTACTAGCTGTAAGACTTCTTTCAGAAAACTTCTACATAGAATGGAGAACAGGAGAGAAAATAAAGTATTGCACAAAATAAATGGTAGTAAAAAAGGTGGGGAAAAAATCCAAGACATTAATGGATGAAATAAACCCAAGTTTCAGAATTTAGCAAAGCATGGGACAGATATGGATCACGTTTGGATTTTCTTAATCCTTTTTTAAAAAACATGTCCCTCTTTTTCTCTTTCAGACCCTACCTCTAGTTGCCAGGCTGGATGAAATATTTAAGTATGCTGGGAGAGCCTCATTACAAATGATAGACACATATAAAAACTTCCTTTGAAAAAGACACTTACTCCTTGTTTTTCTTCCTCACTATTTCACTCTTTTCCTCTTTGCATCTAAGCATTTTACAGCTAACCTACTTAGAGCTGTTAATTTAAATTTGCTTTCAAAGCGGTTCCATTATTTTGTGGTGGAAAAGCAACCTGTTAATTAACAGAACTGCCTTCCTCACCCCTTCTTTTCACAGATTTGTTAATGGAATTAGGTGGTTTACAGTAGCTCACCTGATAGAATAATGTCATGCATATAATGACTCACTTTGAGGGGAGCAGCCAAGGTGTGAATATCAAAGACAGCTTGTAATAAAAGTGAGTGATCTGAGTGGGAGTTTAAGACATAAACTCTTACACATCAGGGGTCAGGAGAAAGTTGGCCTATAGCACAGCAGGAAAAAAGTGAGTTTCTGGGTGAAGTATTCTCAGTTACTGGCCTGTATTTAGTTGATACATTTAAAATATTCTATTTTTAAAAAAATTCTATTTACAGTTCTCCTTAAAAGTGTCAGGAACCTATTTAATTTTCCTTGAATGCTGAGTACAGGGTGTAAAGGCCAGGCCTATATATAAAACTTTTCCAGAAAATACTACCCCAGATAAAATGAAAAGTTTTACCCTCCTTTTGTTCCATGTATTAGGTGAATGCCTTCCATTGTCATCCATCCCCTGTAGCAGGAGAGGATATTGTATCTACACATGGTCTTCCTGAGAAAATGGAGGAAAATGTGAAAATGAAAGGACAGAGGCAGCCTGGATGGGAATCGGGAGAATGGACACATTTATATATATGGCTGTGCACTTGAAATCATCACAACACGGTTAATCAGCTATGCATTCAGAAGCTCAGTCAGGTCCGACTTTCTGTGGCCCTGGATTCCCCAGGCAAGAGTACTGGAGTGGTTTGCCATGCTCTCCTCCAGGGAATCTTTCAAACTCAGGGATCAAATCTGTGTCTCCTGCATTGGCAGGTGGATTCTTTACCACTAGCACAACTCACTGATTGAGTTTAGGCTTCAGTGAATTAACATACAGAAGGATTTGGCACAGAACCTGGTGTATAATAATTCAGTTATCTGTTGGACATGATCTTGACCCTTGAGGTGAGTTTATGTGTTTTAATACTGCCATGTGTACAAATTCCTTGACTTCTACAAAAAATACAATTTTTAGTATTTTTATAATTTTTCATGTCCATATGAAGTAGAGCCAATTCTCACTATTTGTGGATTCAATATTTGCAAATTTGCTAACCTGTAGAAATTTCTAACCCCCCAAGTTAATACTAGCCTTCACAGTCATTTATAGCGGTAACAAGTTTGAGTTGATGGATACCCATTCCCAGCTCAGATCAAACCAGGTGATGTTCTGTATTCTTTCAGCTTTCATACTACAAACAATCCCCTTTTTGCAGGGACATTTCTTAATGTCACATGTTGCTCATATATACAATTTTTGTTAGTAGTTCCACCATGTAGAACAGTCTCCAAACAGAGGGCTGAAGCACCATCTAAGGTTTCTCACAGGAAGGCTGGGATGCACCTCCCAGAAAAATTACCCTGTTAGATAAGCCTTGTTCAGGCTGAGTTAAAATGTTGTTTGTAAATTCTAGCAAACAGAATCCAACAGCATATTACAAAAATCATACCTCATGACCAAGTGGGCTTTACCCTAGGGATACAAGGATTCTTCAGTATTCACAAATCAATCAATGTGATATACCACATTAACAAATTGAAAGATAAAAACCATATGATTCTCCCAATAGATGCAGAGAAAGCCTTTGACAAAATTCAACATCCATTTATGATAAAAAAAAAAAAACCTCCAGAAAGCAAGCATAGAAGGAACATACCTCAACATAATAAAAGCCATATATGATAAACCCACAGCAAACATTATCCTCAATAGTGAAAAATTGAAAGCATTTCCCCTAAAGTCAGGAACAAGACAAGGGTGTCCACTCTCACCACTACTATTCAACATAGTTTTGGAGGTTTTAGCCACAGCAATCAGAGAATAAAGAAAAATAAAAGGAATCCAGATTGGAAAAGAAGTAAAACTCTGTTTGCAGATGACATGATCCTCTACATAGAAAACTCTAAAGACTCCACCAGAAAATTACTAGAGCTAATCAATGAATATAGTAAAGTTGCAGGATATAAAATTAACACACAGAAATCCCTTGTATTCCTATACACTAACAATGAGAAAACAGAAAGAGAAATAAAGGAAACAATTGCATTCACCATTGCAACGAAAAGAATAAAAAACATAGGAATAAATCTACCTATAGAAACAAAACACCTATATATAGAAAAGTATAAAAGACTAATGAAAGAAATCAAAATTGACACAAATATATGGAGAAATATACCATGTTCATGGATCATAAGAATGAATATAGTGAGAATGAGTATACTATCCAAAGCAATCTATAGATTCAATGCAATCCCTATCAAGCTACCAATAGTATTTTTCAGAGAACTAGAAAAAATAATTGTTTAATAATTAACAAATATTTTTTTTGTTCAAACAGATAAACTAGAACTAGAGCAAACACAATTTGTATGGAAACACACACACACACAAAAAAAAACTCAAATAACCAAAGCAATCTTAAGAAAGAAAAAATGGAACTGGAGGAATCAACCTGACTGACTTCAGACTATGCTACAAAGCTGAAGTCATCAAGACAGCATGGCACTCGTACGAAGACAGAAATACAAATCATTGGAACACAATAGAAAGCCCAGAGATAAATCCACACACCTATGGGCATCTTATCTTTGACAAAGGAGGCAAGAATACACAATGGAGAAAAGACAATCTCTTTAACAAGTGGTGCTAGGAACACTGGTCAACCACTTGTAAAAGAATGAAACTAGAACACTTTCTAACACCATACACAAAAATAAACTCAAAATGGATTAAAGATCTAAATGTAAGACCAGAAACTTATATAAAACTCCTAGAGGAAAACATAGGCAGAACACTCTCTGACATAAATCACAGCAGGATCCTCTATGACACACCTCCCAGAGTAATGGAAATAAAAACAAAAATAAACAAATGGGACCTAATTAAACTTAAAAGCTTTTGCACAATGAAGGAAACTATAAGAAAGGTGAAAGGACAGCCTTCAGAATGGGAGAAAATAATAGCAAATGAAGGAACTGACAAAGAATTTATCTCAAAAATATACAAACAGTTCCTACAGCTCAATTCCAGAAAAATAAGCGACCCAATCAAAAAATGGGCCAAAGAACTAAACAGACATTTCTTCAAAGATGACATACAGATGGCTAACAAACACATGAAGAGATACTCAACATCACTCATTATCAGAGAAATGCAAATCAAAACCACAATGAGGTACCATTACACGCCAGTCAGGATGGCTGCTATCCAAAAGTCTACAAGCAATAAATGCTGGAGAGGGTGTGGAGAAAAGGGAACCCTCTTACACTGTTGATGGGAATGCAAACTAGTACGGCCACTATGGAGAACAGTGTGGAGATTCCTTAAAAAACTGGAAATAGAACTGCCATATGACCCAGCAATCCCACTCCTGGGCATACACACCAAGGAAGCCAGAACTGAAAGAGACACATGTACCCCAATATTCACTGCAGCAATGTTTACAATAGCCAGGATATGGAAGCAACCTAGACGTCCATTGGCAGATGAGTGGATAAGAAAGTTGTGGTACATATACACAATGGAATATTCAGTTCAGTTCAGTCGCTCAGTCATGTCCGACTCTTTGTGACCCCATGAATCACAGCACTCCAGGCCTCCCTGTCCATCACCAACTCCTGGAGTTTACTCAAACTCAAGTTCATCGAGTCAGTAATGCCATCCAGCCATGTCATCCTCTGTTGTCCCCTTCTCCTCCTGCCCCTAATCCCTCCTAGCATCAGGGTCTTTTCCAGTGAGTCAACTCTTCGCATGAGGTGGCCAAAGTATTTCAGCTTCAGCGTCAGTCCTTCCAATGAACACCCAGGGCTGATCTCCTTAAGGATGGACTGGTTTGATCTCCTTGCAGTCCAAGAGACTCTCAAGAGTCTTCTCCAACACCACAGTTCAAAAGCATCAATTCTTCGGCGCTCAGCTTTTTTCACAGTCCAACTCTCACATCCATACATGACCACTGGAAAAACCATAGCCTTGACCAGACAGACCTTTGTTGGCAAAGTAATGTCTCTGCTTTTTAATATGCTATCTAGGTTGGTTATAACTTTCCTTCCAAGGAGTAAGCATCTTTCAATTTCATGACTGCAATCACCATCTGCAGTGATTTTGGAGCCCAAAAAAATAAAGTCTGACACTGTTTCCCCATCTATTTCTCATGAAGTGATGGGACCAGGTGCCATGATCTTACTCAGCTATTAAAAGGAATGCATTTGAGTCAGTTCTAATGAGGTGGATGAAACTGGAGCCTATTATACAGAGTGAAGTAAGTCAGAAAGAAAAACACTGATACAGTATATTAATGCATATACATGGAATTTAGAAAGATGGTAACAATGATCCTACATGCAAGACAGCAGAAAAGACACAGATGTAAAGAAAAGACTTTTGGACTCTGTGGGAGAAGGCGAGGGTGGGATGATGTGAGAGAATAGCATTGAAACATGTATATTATCATATGTGAAACCAATCACCAGTCAAGAATCGATGCATGAGACAGGGTGCTCAGGGCTGGTGCACTGGGATGACCCTGAGGGATGGGAAAGGGAGAGAGGTGGGAGGGGTTTCAGGATGGGGAACACATGTACACCCATGGCGGATTCATGTCAATGTGTGGCAGAACCACTACAATACTGTAAAGTAATTAGCCTCCAATTAAATAAATTAATTTTTTTTAAAGAGCACAAATTGTGTTTAGATTCAAACAGATGTAAGAAAATGTGTTCTAAAGAATAGGTCCTAATGGAAAGGAGCTGTTACAGGCTGCTAAGACAAATCTTCCTTGTTTAGGAGCCATTAACCTAGAAATACCACAGTCTCAGCCAGCTTTCCTAGAGGGACAAGATGCCATCTGGGAGAAAAGGTCATGGGGCAGCCAACCTGCTTCAAAATGAGAGAGTCAGCTACCTCCCTTCACAGCACAATCAGTCTAATTACTAAAGACACCAACAGCAAACACACAAAATAAACCCTCATCCTTGCTGGATGAGTTCTAAAATCTCTTTAACAAGGTTGGGGTGGGGAAGGGAGAGAGGATGTTTATTTTACAATTAGAGACAAACTAAGTACATGACTAATATTTCACTGAATGAGTTTCAATTAAAGTATAATTAATCAATAAATAAACTATTAATTATAAAAAAGTTTGTAAATTTTATATTAATGAACCAATAATATGAATGAAATGGGGCTTCTGAAAGAATCCCCCGGCAATGAAGGAGACACAGGAGATATTGATTCCACCCCTGGGTTAAGAAGATCCTCTGGAGAAAGGAGTGGCTACCCACTGCAGTGTTTCTGCCTGGAGAATTCCATGGACAGAGGAGTCTGGCGGGCTACAGTCCATGGGTTCACCGAGTCAGACACAACTGAATGACTAAGCATGCACGCTCATAGCACCAGTGGTAGAGAATCCACCTGCCAATGCAGGAGATGAAAGAGACTCGGGTTTGATTCCTGGGCCTGGAAGATACCGTGGGGTAGGAAATGGCAACTCACTCCAGTATTCTTGCCTGGGAAGTCCTATGGACAGAGGAGCCTGGTGGGCTACAGTCAGTCCATGTGGTTAGAAAGAGTCAGACATGACCGAGCACATACACACACACACACACCCAATATGCATGAAATAAGGTATTTTTAAACAGAAACCTACATTTTAAAATATGTGTTAAAAATGTTCTGACCAGAGGCTTAATAGGAACCAACCCTGTATGTTCTCTAGGAGCAAAGGTTCAATATTCACTAATTAAGGTTCACGGCAACTTTGCAGAACATCACCACACATAATGAGAATTGACTGTATTAAATGCGGAAGAATGTTTGAAAATGGTTCAATTATTTGATTCTTTCTGAAAAGAATATTCAGAAAATAGACTGGGGCAAGAATATGATTTTTTATGTCATAACATAATGTGTCCTTTTTTAAGGAGATTAGAAAATCCATTAAATGTTTTTGCTAAGAATGATTATCTGCCGACCCCCTCAAAATAACCCAGAATGACAAGAATGCTTCTAAGACTTCATACAAGAAAAAGATCTAAGAGAGCAGGGGAACATCAGAACTAAGAAGCAGAAATCAAAGTGTAGTTGGAAGGAAAACAGATCAGAGTTTCAGAAGCGCTAGATCTGACATCAAGCTGGAGAGTTGAACGGGGACGGTTCACAGAGATCTTATCAGTTGTGGAGCTAAAGAAAATGAAATAAAGACCAAAATACTGAGACCAAGATGCTCTGGACTTAAATTTTCAAGTGTGAGGAATGTATGTTACCAAGAACCATGACTATCTCCTAGGCTGGAAGAGCTCCTTAAAAGAATGAATACTGGGATGCATAATATAAATATAAACACAGGTAAGATAGCATTATATATATATACACACACACACATATATCAAAAGATTCCTGGATCCTTCTCTATTAAGTCATAACACAGTCATCCCTCAGCATGTGCAGGGAATGTGTCTCAGGATCCCCACACATGCCCAAACCCCTGACACTCAAGTCCCTCACATAAAGTGGAGTTCCTTGGACAGCAAGGAGATTCAACCAGTCCATCCTAAAGGAAATCAATCCTGAATATTCATTGGAAGGACTGATGATGAAGCTGAAGCTCCAATATTTTGGCCACCTGATGTGAAGAGCCGACTCATTAGAAAAGACCCTGATGCTGGGAAAGATTGAAGGCAGGAGGAGAAGGGGGCGACAGAGGATGAGATGGTTGGACGGCATGCCTGACTCAATGGACATGAGTTTGAACAAGCTCCAGGAGATGCCGAAGGACAGGGAGGCCTGGCGCGCTGCAGTCCATGGGGTCACAAAGAGTCAGACACGACTGAGCAATAGCAACAGGGAACAGAGAGGGACCTCAGTGTCCATGCTTGTGCATCTGTGGCTTCACCCAATCACAGACAGCATGTCAAAGTTCTTCAGCTTTATATCCAGCTGAAAAGATGTTTGATGGCAAATATTACTGGTCTAATCATCATGTACGCAGTATAACCCCCAAACTCATGAATTCAGTTCTAGGAACCAACTAGATATTTACTGAGTAATTTGATGTTAGAATAGAATCTTTGGCAATAGAATCCTGGGAATAGATCCCCCTCTCTCATCCTCTGTCTCATACGTGCCCCCGGCCTTCAGTACTCTCAGCCTCTGTGAGCCACTGACCCTGTCGAACATAGCTGTGCTTGTTGTATGTTCACAGAGGCACTGGAGAAACCATGAATTCTGTTACCACCTCCCTTTCCCACATAGGGAATAATGAAGCTAGTTATGCCTATATTCAAGCAGAGTTTTGTACTTTGGGCATATTAACAAGAAAAACATTACTTTGGGGGGACAACATTATCCATATAATTACTTGTCACAAACTTGGAGCTTTGAGACCACAGAAAAAATTTAGCTACATTAGTCACACAGTACAGACTTTCTGACCCTCTTAAACACGCTTCAATTAAATAACAAGACTAATCCTCTTTCCTACAGGATAAAAAAAGCCTTTAAAGTAACATGGGGAATATGGTTACACAAACAAATAATGAAAGTATTACTGATAATAACGGCTCTTTAGCAGGCAGCCAAACAGTGATTCCATTGCTAATGACTCCTGCACACACATACAAAAACTAAATTATATATTTTAAGGAAGTCTTTTAAAGTCATTAACTCTTTTACAGTTTAGTCTCCAAATTTCTAATCAAATCTAAGCAGTTATAATTCTACATGGCATTATTTAAGAGAGTCAAATGGATAATTATGTGATAAGGCAAAACTATGTGCTAAGATAAATAACATTTAGAAACAGAAGCGAACATATTCATTCTCCAAATAAAGTGTGACCTTTGTCAGAAAGTCCACAAGAAACTATTCTTATATCAAGCATTCCACATTTTTCAGGTGTCATTCCGTTCCACTCATATTTATCAGCACTTATTTAATTTTCAAGTGTACCCACATGAAAAGTTATAATCCAGATTCACTGAAAAAAAAAGTAAACAAAGAAAATGGCTCCATTAAATTACACTAAATCTGGCACAACTATTACACAGATGAAAGATGTTCTTCAACAGTTAATGGGCTTATTTCTCCAGAATGTGCATAATAGTTAATTAATCAATTTGTTCAGCAGTCACATACTGGCCTTCTACAAGAAATGGTCACCTTTCTCGAGGATCTCGAAGTCTAATTATCCCCGTGGTCGTGGTTTAGTCATTAAGTCATGTCTGACTCTTTGTGACCCTACAGACTGTAGCCTGCCAGGTTCCTCTGTCCAAGGGATTTTCTAGGCAAGGATACTGGAGAGGGTTGCCATTTCCTTCTCCAGGGAATCTTCCTGACCCAGAGATCGAACACAGGTCTCCTGCATTGCAGGCATATTCTATACCAACTGAGCCATCAGGGAAGCATCTAATGAGTACTAGAGACATAAAAACACCATTTTAACCTTCCACATTGTGTTTTAACTCTCTGGGGATCTGAGAAGACTGAAGAAATAAAGTCACATGTCTTTAAGGACAAGCAGGAGTTTACCCAGTCAAGATAAGAACATTCCTGGAAAAGAAAGTCCATGTACAGAAGAAAGATTTGACAAATACATCGATCTAGAAATGTGTGAAGTTCTGAGTGGCTGGGAGCGGGATAGAAGGCAGGTGTTGGAGATATGCTCTAAAGAGTCCAGGGACAGATCGTGCAGGACTTGGCTGATGGTGTTGAGTTCTGTTTTTCTGTAGTCACCGAGAAGGCATCAGAAACCCCTGACGGTGGGCAGTCGTCTGAGCTTGCTCAGGCTGCTGTGACAAAACACCAGAAACTAGGTGATTTACCGACAGATGTATTTCTCACAGTTCTAGGGCCAGGAAGTCTAATATCCAGATGCTGGCAAATCCAGCGTCTGATGAAAACCCACTTCCCAGTTCACACACTACCATTTTGCTGTGTCTTCACATAGGAGAAAGGACAAAGCAGCTTTCTCTAGCCGCTTTTTTAAATTTACTTTTTAACTGGAGGATAATTGCTTTACAATACTGTGCTGGTTTCTGCCGTACACCAGCATGAATCAGCCCTAGGTATTCACACGCCGCCTCCCTCCTGAACCTCCTCCCACCTCCCACCCCTCTGCATGTCACAGAGCACCAGGTTGGGGCTCCCTGCGTCACAGAGCAAATCCCCCGGCTATCCACTGTACATACGGTAATGCAGACGCTTCAGGGCTCCTCTCCCAATCTGTCCCACCTTCTCCTTCCCCAACTGTGTCCATGGTCTGTTCTCTACGTCTGCGTTTCTGTTGCTGCCTTGCACGTAGGCCCATCGGTACCATCCTTCTAGACGTCTAGCCACTTTTCTACAGGCAGTGACCCATTCATGAGGGCAGAACTCATCACCTCCCAAGGGCCCCACAACCTAATAGTGTCATCTTAAGGGCTGGCTTTCAATATATGAATTTGGGGGTGAAAACAAACATTTGGAAACAAAGTGGTACCCTATCATCCGGCTTGCCTTTTGGAGGAGGTAACTGAATGTAATGGGAGTGAAACATCAAAGGGAAGGCCAGATTCCTACTAAGACCACCTCTTCTTACAGCCAGCTTCCCACGGTGTGAAAACGATCCGCTGATCAGAGAGGCCCAACAATGACTTTCCCCCTGTCTGGGTTTTTCTGCTACCTCTGCTAAGGCTTTACTACAATGCCTTCCTCCTTATAACGGGCCATCTGATTTTCAACTCATCTATTGCTAATTTAAAACACTTTCAATCATCTTCCAACTCCAGTCCTGGAACTTGACACCCAAATTTTCCCATCCGGGCATGCTAGTCCTAGAGAGGAGTCATTTTGTTACACTTTACCCTACATTGATAACGAACTTCACAGAAACATTTGAATTAAAATGAATATAAGAGAAGAGGCAGTCTATATTTTAAACGATCCAACTAAATTGTCCAGGAACCAAGGTGTGAGGGGCTCGTGGCTAGATGCCATCTCAGAGCTGCTGGCTTCCTTGACTAGAAAAGCTAAACTGCTGTCCTCCAGACGCCCTTGGGATTGGACAGCTCGCTCGTAAGCCATGGAGGACGGTCCAAATCTCAGTCTTCCTTTAGCATATCTTGAGCTTTACAGTCCCATGTCCAAAGAGTTAAGAGCTGATAAATTAGAGCTCCTGTAAATATATGCTCCTGACATATAATATACCCTATGCCTGGGATAAGCAGTTTCACTGGAAAGTCCTTCTCTGGCAATGTAAACAGGGGGGTATTTATAGGCACACGCATTCCCATTCTGTAGTGGAGGAACTTCAGAGAAAACGAGAGAGAAGTCTTTCAGGGGAAAATAAATTTAGCCCCTGCAAACCATATAAGGGGTCCAATAAATATGGACTGTGAGGAAAAAAAAAAAAAACCCAGCATATTTCAGGACTGAAGACTTTTATAGCAATAATTTCTTTATATTCGTTTCAGGTCAGATAACGTCTAGTTAACTGTAAAGAGTGTAATTATTCCTGGCACCGTGAATTCTTGGAGACAACATACTGCTGCAAATTCCAACATTATTGCCATGAAGCTGAGGTCTTATGCATGGACACCTTTGTTGATTAAGATAATTTTTTTTTATTACCTGCACTTCACAGTAAGACCTGTTAATGTTATAAGCAGTTTTTAGCAATTGTATCCTGTGATATTTGCCTAATGTGTGTATTTATGCATACTGCTGTGTGAACTGTTATGCTTCAAGCATTTTTAAGAACTCTAACCTGTGATATTTTACTAATGTGTGTATTTATGCATTATCACAGAAAGCTGTTAATGTTATAAGCATTTTTAAGGACTTTACCCAGGGATATTTTTAACAAATGTTTATAATTACTCAGAAATCCAAATGTGTCTTGTTAGAAAAATATGGCTTGAAGTCCCTGTGTTTACATAAGGCAATCCTGTGTGCCTTTCTCAGAGCTAGATTTTTCTTTCCTGGGAGTGCATCTCTGAAAGAGGATGTGTGAAATAAAGGAGTGAAATGTTTAGGGAAAATAAAATTGATAAATCCCTTAATTCCAGATTACTGAAATTTATGTCAATGTGACACCTAGTTTATATAAGATAGTAGATTAGATCATACAGGGGGTAAATTAAAGAAAAAAAATGTTTCTGCTCACAAAGAGATCACAATTTAGGAAGGAAATGGATATATACAAAATTAATTCTAATAAAGTAACGGGGGAAAAGCCATGGTGGAGATAGAGAGCAATGCAAAGTAGAAGAAAGAATAATTTGGAAATAATTGCTGTTCTCTAAACACAGTCTGCACCTATTTTTCTGTAATTGCCTTACTGTTTATTTTCCTGCCTGGAATACACCTCCCTCTTTTTAGTTCACTTATCAAGCTCTGACCCACCCTTCTGTGTCTTCCTTTAACAGTCCTAAAGTCTACAGACACAGTAGAAATTCCTTATTTTTTAAACCACTTTGAGATCAGTCGATATGTAAAAGTTGCATGCCTTTCAGTATATAACTTGATGGGTTTAGGGATGCATATACACCCATGAAACCATCACTAACTTTAGGGCCATGTACATATCCATCACCCTCTAAAGTTTTCTCCCACCCCTGTGATGATAAAGGTGAGGAGGAGGAGAAAGAAAAGAGGAGGGAGAAGAGGAGGGTTGAGAGGGTAAGGAGGTTACATTCTTTCCCACCTGTATTTGCAAAGTTACACTGTAGCAACAAATCCCAAGGTCTCAGCAGCTTAATACACAAACCCCACAAGTCAAACAAACACCATAATACATTCCAAAAGGATTGTGCTGTGGGTAGATGGTGACCCCACCATGTTGCAACTACAGTGCCTGAAATATGCAGCCTTCCTGGACACCATACCAAATAAAAGGCTAGAATCCTAGAATGGTTTTTTCATGGTTTATGCTGGGAAGGATACTCTTTACTTTCACAACAGATGAGTTACACAGCAGAGGTTTCAGAGCAGATGGCTGACTAACTAGTAGCAGGCAATGGTGATACTACTGCCTAGAAACATTCAAATTTCTGGGGCTCCAAGATGATACACAAAAAGCAGGCAGTGGGTTCACGGCTGGTGAATATTAACATCCTTAGAGCTGGAAGGTCCAGACACAGAAGAATGAAGCCAGTTCTAGAGACGCCTAATAACAGAACTGACAGCAGAAGCACTGATAGCTGGGGACTAAATACGGGATTTAATTAAGGCTGTCGGACATGACCGACTATGAACTAAACTCTCAAGCCAGCATTCTGGACAGAAGTGATTAAAATATTTCTGAACTATATGAACCAAGAGAACCAGGTTCCTTAAATGATAACCTAGAGTCATAAAACTGAAAGTGAAACCTCAGTCCTGGGAAAAGCTGGGTGACGGGAGGGTGGAGGGATCATAGGGTCTCCACCATGGGGTCAGGAAACATCTGGGTTCTAGGGAGCTAGAGAGCTGCTGTGGCTGGAAGCCAGCTCACAGGAAGACTGATGAGGAGGCATAGCATTCTGAAGTGACCCATGTCAGCGTACCGAGTGGATCTAACAGTAATGAAGCTGATTTCAAAACTGCACTTTTCAGAGTAAAATGTTACTTCTGAGCATTCATAGGCAATTTTATACCAAGTAGGTAAATAATAAACAGGAAACACAATTATAAATGTAAAGTTATAAAATATAAAATTATTAAAATTATAAAATTTTATTTCCTGTTAATAATAAATCAACAGAGGAAACGAAATTATAAATACACATTTTAGTTCAGCTAGTTCTGAGAACTTTTCAAAGTGTACATTCTTAGATGGACCAAAGGGTATCTCGCAGCCAGGGTCTTTCTGGATGAAGGAAGTGACCTAAGACCTTCTCCCAGGCCTCACAGGGCATGCTGTGGATGCTTCACACACATCACTGGTTGACACATGTCTCTGAGGTTAACTCTCTTAAAAACTCTGTGACCATGTTTTCCTCCATCAGTCTGGCCAGGCAATGCACATTACCTATAACCCTCTCCTTTTGACTTAGCTTAATATTATAGACAGAATATAAATTAACTATTCAGACTGGAATGTGATGGTTCTGATGTTTTTCTGTAGCAACAAAGACGACAGTTGGCGTTTTTGTGAATTTTTCCAAATTACTAATTGCTTTCCTTTTCTTTACCTAGATCTAACTAGAGGCATAGAAGTTTTTTCTTTTTTCTTTTAATAACAATCTATTCAACTTTGGTGTCTTCTCTTTTGTGTAAACTATGCTTATCTCAAAAGACAATCACTTAAAGGCTGTTCATTTACAAAATCACCCCAGAATTGGTGCTTTATCCTGCATCGCCTACTGCGGTCAGGTCCTCCTCACCACTAGGGAGGAGGCAGCTTATGCAGCCAACTCACTGGTCTCAAAGTTAGTGACATGCATGTTTCTACATAGACACTGGGGGTCCTGACACAGTGACAGACTTCCCATGTCACTGAAGGTTTTCTTACTGTACTCCAGCACTTGATATGCCTTTCAAGAAAGGTCCTGCCACTTCTATTAGGGAAATGGATGACAACTTGCTGACACTTCAGCAAACCTCCAAGACACTTAGTAAATCATGGTCTCCTCACTCAACTCATAATTCCATCTTCCCTCTAGGAAGCTAAATGAGCAACTGGAAATTCGAACTGTCAAAAAACAGTGCTGCTTAAGGTATCCGTTGCCTACCTTGTTAGATGAACTACGCAAAGATGCTATTTCCATTTTCTGAAATACTGTTGTTACTGAGAAGCAAAATCAGGTCCAACACTTTGAGATGCCTTGGACCATCACCTGCCAGGCTCCTCTGTCCATGGGATTTCCCAGGCAAGAGTACTGGAGGGGGTTGCCATTTCTTCTCCAGGGAGCTTCCTGACCCAGGGATCAAACCCACATCTCTGGCACTGGCAAGTGGATTCTTTACCACTAGGCCACCAGGGAGGCCCTTCCTGCAACAGGGTGCTTACTAAATGGTCATTTATAAATTGGGAGACAGGGATTAACATATGCATATAAATAGGTAACTAACAAGGACCTACTATATATCACAGAGAACACTCAATACTCTGTAATGGCCTATATGGAAAAAGATCTTTGAAGAGAGTGGATATATGTATAACTGATTCACTTTTCTGTAATCTGAAACTAACACTTTATAACTCAACTATACTCTGAGAAAAAATTAAAATAAATGGTCATTTGTAACCATTCTGTGGGTATGTGAAACTAACTGTAACATACAAATATGCATATGTACATATATGTATGTATTACATCTCTGCATGTATGCACAGTGCACAGTTGTATTATAAAAATACCATGTTACCCAGCAATCCCACTAATCAGCACGTATCCTGAGAAATCTATAATTTAAATGACACATGCACCCCAATGTTTAATGCAGCACTATTTACAGTAGCCAGGACATGGAAGCAACCTAAATGTCCAGCAATAGATGAACAGGTAAAGAAGATGTGGTGTATATTACTCAGCCGGCAAAAAGGAATGATATTGGGTCATTTGTAGACACATGAATGGACATAGAGTCTGTCATACAGAATGAAGTAAGTCAGAAAGAGAAAAACAAGTATCATATATTAATACATACTACTGTAGAATCTAGAGAAAATGGTACAGATCAAGCTATTTGCCAGGGAGTCATAGAGACCCAGGTGTGGAGAGCCACTGTGGGGACACAGAGTGTGGGTTATGGGATGAGCTGGCAGCCTGGGACTGACATTCACGCAGTCCATTAAGCAGACTGCAGCTGTCTTATGTCCAATGTTTTCTGAAGCAAGGTCATTCAGATTGCTTTTGAGAGGTTTTTGATATTTCAATAATTTCAGAGAAATTTTACAGAATTTTAAAGAAAACTTTGAGCTTGCATAGACCACTTTTATTCACACTGCAGTCTCCTTAGAAAGCTGAGTTGGGTGTCTGTCATATGTTCTCTTGAACATCCCATTTGCCTTTGACAAATGGAAAGTTGAAATCATACATATAATTCTGCACAATTAATAGATTTTTCACTCACATCATGTATCTAGAAGTAGAAATATGGAGCCTTAATAATATTAACACACCTGAGAATGTGATCCACTTCATAAAATTAATAGTGATCCTGATCTATTCCCAGGATAGTCATAAATATAAGGTTTCAAATCTCTGCTTCCTCCTGGAGGGTCAAGATAGGTATAGACCTTTGAGCCCAGATGGGCTTCACTGATAGCTCAGTTAGTAAAGAATCTGCCTGCAGTGCAGGAGACCCTGGTTCAATTCCTGGGACGGGAAGATCCACTGGAGAAGGGATAGGCTACCCACTCCATTGTTCTTGGGCTTCCCTTGTGGCTCAGCTGGTAAAGAATCTGCCTGCAATGTGGGAGGCCTGGGTTCAATCAGTGGGTTGGGAAGATCCCCTGCAGAAGGGAAAGGCTACCTACTCCAGTATTCTGGCCTGGAGAACTCCATGGACTGTATAGTCCATGTATAGTCACAAAGAGTTGGACACGATTAAGAGACCTTCACTTTGAGCCTAGAAGCTTGTGGTCACCAATGCAGCTCTAATTTCCTCATTTATTTAATGTAGTGTAATTTTCATTTTGCCATTTTTGGCTAAATATTTGCAGCCTTTTGAAGCACTAAGCATGTATTATTAGCATATAGATATTGTACAGGATACACTCTGTTTTCTGCTTTCTTAAAAGTTTGAGTAAATTCAAAACTTTTCCTGCACTCAAGTATAAATTGTTTAAAAATCTCTCCAACATTCATTTATGATAAGAAGTCTCAACAGAGTGGGTATTGGGGGAATGTAGCACAACATGATAACATAAGATGCCTCCAATTAACATTACACTCAATGGTGAAAAGACGAAAGTTTTTCCTCTAAGATGGGGAAGAAGACAAGGATGCTTGTTCACACCTTTTGTTCAACATAGTACTGGAAGTCCAAGCCAGAGCTATTATCCAAGAAATAAAAGTCTCAATCAGAAAAGAAGGAGTCAAACTGTCACAATTTGCAGATGACATGATACTATATATATAAAATCCCTAAATTCACCACTCAAAAAAAACTGTCAGTACTAATATATTCAGTAAAGTTTCAGGATATGGACTCAATATATAGACATTTCTCGTGATTCTATATAGTAAAAACAAAATACCACAGAGAGAAGTTAAGAATATAATCCCATTTAAAGTTGCATCAAAAAGAATAAAACACTTGGGAGTAATTATATATATATATATATATATATATGTATACACACACACACATAGATACATATATACACACACATACATATATATATATATATATATGTATATATATAAAACCAAGAAAGTGAAAGACCTATACACTGAGAACTATAACATATTAGTGAAAGATATTAAAGAAACAAAAAGAAAGATATCCCACGCTCATGAATTGGAAGAAATGTTGTTAAAATGTCCATACTACTTAAAACCATCTACAGATTCAATGCAATCTCTATCAAAATTCCAACATCACTTTTCATAGAAATAGAACAATTCCAGAATTTTTGTGGAACCACAAAGAACTCAAATAGCCTAAGTAGTCTTTAGAAAGAACAACAAAGCTGGATGCCAGATCTTTCCTGTTTTTAAACTATGTTACAAAGAGACAGTAATCAAACCAGTACTGTGCTGGCCCTAAAAACAGACAAGCAGCTTAGCAGAAGTAAGAATCCAGAAATAAACCACACAGAGGTGGCCAATTCATGGCCACAAGAATATACACTGGGGAAAGGAGTGTTTCTTCAATAAATACTGGTGGGAAACCTGAACAGCCAGATGCAAAAGAATGAAACTGGACCACTCTTGCATCATACACAGAATGTGAACTCAAAACTGATTAAGGGTCTGAAGATAAGACTTAAACCATAGATTCAATGCAATCCCTATCAAGCTACCAATGGTATTTTTCACAGAACTAGAACAAATAATTTCACAATTTGTATGGAAATACAAAAAACCTCGAATAGCCAAAGTAATTTTGAGAAAGAAGAATGGAACTGGAGGAATCAACCTGCCTGACTTCAGACTCTACTACAAAGCCACAGTCATCAAGACAGTATGGTACTGGCACAAAGACAGAAATATAGATCAATGGAACAGAATAGAAAGCCCAGAGATAAATCCACGAACCTATGGACACCTTATCTTCGACAAAGGAGGCAAGGATATACAATGGAAAAAAGACAACCTCTTTAACAAGTGGTGCTGGGAAAACTGGTCAACCACTTGTAAAAGAATGAAACTAGAACACTTTCTAACACCATATACAAAAATAAACTCAAAATGGATTAAAGATCTAAATGTAAGACCAGAAACTATAAAACTCCTAGAGGAGAACATAGGCAAAACACTCTCTGACATAAATCACAGCAAGATTCTCTATGACCCACCTCCCAGAATATTGGAAATAAAAGCAAAAATAAACAAATGGGACCTAATTAAACTTAAAAGCTTTTGCACTACAAAGGAAACTAAAAGTAAGGTGAAAAGACAGCCCTCACATTGGGAGAAAATAATAGCAAATGAAGAAACAGACAAAGGATTAATCTCAAAAATATACAAGCAACTCCTGAAGCTCAATGCCAGAAAAATAAATGACCCAATCAAAAAATGGGCCAAAGAACTAAACAGACATTTCTCCAAAGAAGACATACAGATGGCTAACAAACACATGAAAAGATGCTCAAATCACTCATTATCAGAGAAATGCAAATCAAAACCACAATGAGGTACCATTACATGCCAGTCAGGATGGCTGCTATCCCAAAGTCTACAAGCAATAAATGCTGGAGAGGGTGTGGAGAAAAGGGAACCCTCTTCCACTGTTGGTGGGAATGCAAACTAGTACAGCCACTATGGAAAACAGTGTGGAGATTTCTTAAAAAAACTGGAAATAGAACTGCCATATGACCCAGCAATACCTTCTTCTGGGCATACACACTGAGGAAACCAGATCTGAAAGAGACACGTGCACCCCAATGTTCAATCCAGCACTGTTTATAATAGCCAGGACATGGAAGCAACCTAGATGCCCATCAGCAGATGAATGGATAAGGAAGCTGTGGTACATATACACCATGGAATATTACTCAGCCGTTAAAAAGAATTCATTTGAATCAGTCCTAATGAGATGGATGAAACTGGAGCCCATTATACAGAGTGAAGTAAGCCAGAAAGATAAAGAACATTACAGCATACTAACACATATATATGGAATTTAGAAAGATGGTAACGATAACCCTATATGCAAAACAGAAAAGGAGACACAGAAATACAGAACAGACTTTTGAACTCTGTGGGAGAAGGTGAGGGTGGGATGTTTCAAAAGAACAGCATGTATACTATCTATGGTGAAACAGATCACCAGCCCAGGTGGGATGCATGAGACAAGTGCTCGGGCCTGGTGCACTGGGAAGACCCAGAAGAATCGGGTGGAGAGGGAGGTGGGAGGGGGGATCGGGATGGGGAATACGTGTAAATCCATGGCTGATTCATATCAATGTATGACAAAACCCACTGAAATGTTGTGAAGTAATTAGCCTCCAACTAATTAAAAAAATAAAAATAAAAAAATAAATAAAAAAAAAAAGACTTAAGCCATAAAGAAACTCTACGTAGTAAGTTCCTTGATATCAGTATTAGTGATGATGTTTTGGATCTGACACCAAAAGCAAAGGCAACAAAAGTGAAAACAAACATATGAGACTATATCACACTAAAGAGCTTCTGCGCAGTAAAAGAAACAACAACAAAATGAAAATGCAACTCACTTTAATGAGAGAAAATGTCTTCAAATCATATCTGATAAGGGGTTCATATCTAAAATACATAAAGAATCCATACAACAGCACAAAAACAATCCAATTAAAATCTGGAGAAGGTACATAGACATTTTTAAAAAAAAAAAAAAAATGCACAAATAGCCAACAGGCACATGGAAGCTGCTCAACATCACTCTTTAGGAAAACACAAATCAAAACTATAATGAAATAACACTTCACACCTGTTAAAATTGTTACCAAAAAGACAAGAGATAAGTGCTGGTGAGGATGTACAGAGAACACTTGTGTGCCATTGGTGGGAATGTACGTCGTTCAGCCACGCCGGGTAACAGGATGGAGGTTCCTCAAAAAAAAATTAAAAAGAGAACTACCATATCAATGCAGAACATGACTGCAGCCATGAAATCATAAGACTACTGCTCCCTGGAAGGAAAGCTATGACAAACCTAGACAGCATATTAAAAAGCAGAGATATCACTATGCTGACGAAGGTCTGTATAGTCAAAGCTATGATTTTTCCAGTAGTCATGTGAGAATTGGACTATAAAGAAGGCTGAGCACCAAATAATTGACGCTTTAAAACTGTGGTGCTGGAGAAGACTCCTAAGAGTCCCTTGGACTAAAAAGAGATCAAACCAGTCAATGCTAAAGGAAATCAGTCCTGAATATTCATTGGAAGGACAGATGCTGAAGCTCAAGTACTTTGGCCACCGGATGCGAAGAGCTGACTCATTGGAAAAGACCCTGATGCTGGGAGGGATTGGGGGCAGGAGGGGAAGGGGACGACAGAGGATGAGATGGTTTGATAGCCCCACTGACTCAATAGACATGAATTTGAGCAAAGTCTGGAAGATAGTAGAGGACAGAGGAGCCTGGCATGCTGTAGTCCATGCAGTCACAGACAGTTGGACATGACTTAGCAAATGAACAACAACAAAATGATCCAGCCATTCCACTTTCAGGTGTTTATCAAAGAAAAGGAAAACAATAACTTGAAAAGATATCTGCATCACCATATTCACTGCAGCATTATTTATTTACAATATCATGCTATATTTTTTAATGAAGTTGAATGTCTACTTTTCAAAACAAGAATTTGAACTAGTATGTAAAATGACTTTCAGAGTACAGGGGTCTTCTGTTCCTGTGTTCTATACTTTTGGGGTTTTATGCTTTCTCACTTTGCTCATCCTTTGTTTTATATGTTATAATCTTTGTTATGTTTGTTTTGTGTTGATCTTTTCAATTGTTTTGAGGTATATGTTATGCTTTTAATTTTACTAGTATTTTTAAAACATCGATTTTAAGTTAATAATTTAATAATAAGTATTATTCCTTTTGGTCAAGCATTAGGATGTTTTCACTTTAAAGGGAAAGATCAGCAGACTATCTCTATTCAACTCTTCCCTTCAAAATGTGTTTTATATAATAGAAATGAAAGCTGGATTTATGTGTAAAAAGAAATATTTTTATACTTGAGTTCTCTTACTTCTGCAATTAGATACTGGTATAATTTCTAAGCCTCTCCATTTAGAATATTTCTCTGCTGCCTTTGCACATGGATGACAGCTTACAGAAAATTCTTACTCCCTTCTCTTTTCACCTTGAAAACATCTAGTATATTGTTCCCTTAAGTTTTAAACTGCAAAAAAGATAAGTAGTCTAGCATTTGTTTTTCTGATAGTTTTATTAATATGCTGAAAGTGGCCTATATTAAATTTCCCTTGCTTCAGATTCCTTTATTATTTAAATGTTAGAGTTTATGCTAACCTGTACACCTTCTCGAACAATTGAGATTCAAAACTGCGTTGAAAAAGCTATTTCTTTATAATCTACAGCATTTTTAGTTTCCTTATACTGTCTATTCTAACAGAAAATTAAGCAGACATTCAAGTATTCATAAGAATGTTACTTGTCAACACAACAAATTCACATTCTTAGTTTATTAGATTTCTTTTAAGCAGCCAGACTTTCGTTTGTATGGCCTTTTCACTGTCACCATCTAGATTTTTTTCCATCCTGTTATAGACCCCAAAGCCCAGTATACCACACTGATGAGCGCTGAAAGGGCACAGTGGTAAATGACGTCACATGATGTGCTAACACCACAGGTCATGAGCTTTAAGTTGTGGAGATAAGATTATCCCTTTCAGGAATGCGGACGCCCACATAGAGAACAGACTTGTGGACACAGTAGCGGAGGAGAGGATGGGACAAATTGAGACAGTAGCATTGAAACATACACATTACCATACGTAACACACATAGCCAATGGGAAGCTGCTGGATAACCCAGGGAGCTCAACCCTCTGCTCCGTGATAACCTAGAGGGGCAGGACGGGGTGTGGGATGGGGAGAGGCTCAGCAGGCAGGGGCACACGGATACTGATAGCTGATTTGTATCCGACAACAACCTTGTAAGGCAACTATCCTCCACTTAAAAAAAAAATAAATAAGAGCAACCCTTTGTGAATCTTATGCCTCCAGTTATAACTACATATTTCATCTGGCCAAAGTATCATGGGCTTCCCTGATAGCTCAGATGGTAAAGAATCCGCCTGCAATGCAGGAGGATCCCGGTTCATTCCTGGATCGGGAAGATCCGCTGCAGCAGGGATAGGCTACCCACTCCAGTATTCTTGGGCTTCCCTAGTGGCTCTGCTGGTAAAGAGTCGGCCTGCAGTGCAGCAGATCTGGGTTCAATCTCTGGGTTGGGAAGATCCCCTGGAGAAGGGAAAAGCTACCCACCTCCAGTATTCTGGCCTGGAGAATTCCATGGACTGTATAGTCCATGGGGTCGCAAAGAGTCTGACAGTGAGCGACTTCCACTTTCAAAGTATCAGCCAACAGCCATAAGGAGACAAAGACTGACTTCTCTTCCTATACTACTCCAGGCTAACGGCTGTTTGTTTCACAAGAAACAGGGCGTGAGCCAGTGCATATCACTAGCTCAGTTTTCCAATACAACCTCATTAACCCCCACGCTTCTTAAAGGTGACAGGAGAGAGGTTAAGGGGGTAAAATCTGGACTGAGATGTCAAACTGGCCTTTACAAATAAAGTGTGTTAGTAAAATAGCAAGAATAAATACTTCAATGAGTTACTGACAATGTAAAACACATAACTATAGGAGTTAGTTATTACGGGAGTGCCTATTAATGTAGAAAACCCACAGCAGTGTTGCCTGTCATTGATATTTGGAAAAATAGGAAAAACTCTCCAAATCAGTCCATTTCCTCATTCAGTGAACATCGCCTCAGTTCAGTTGCTCAGTCCTGTCCAACTCTTTGCAACCCCAGGGACTGCAGCACGCCAGGCCTCCCTGTCCATCACCAACTCCCGGAGTTTACTCAAACTCATGTCCATCGAATCAGTGATACAATCCAGTCATCTCATCCTCTGTCGTCCCCTTCTCCTCCTGTCCCCAGTCCCTCCCAGCATCAGGCTGTTTTCCAATGAATCAGCTCTTCACATGAGGTGGCCAAAGTATTGGAGTTTCAGCTTCAGCATCAGTCTTTCCTATGAACACCCAGGGTTGATCTTCTTAGAATGGACTGGTTGGATCTCCTTGCAGTCCAAGAGACTCTCAAGAGTCTTCTCCAACACCACAGTTCAAAAGCATCAATTTTTCGGCACTCAGCTTTCCTCACAGTCCAACACTCACATCCATACATGACCACTGGAAAAACCATAGCCTTGACCAGACGGACCTTTGTTGGCAAAGTAATGTCTCTGCTTTTTAACATGCTATCTAGGTTGGTCATAACTTTCCTTCCAAGGAGTAACTGTCTTTTAATTTCATGGCTGCAATCACCATTTGCAGTGATTTTGGAGTCCCCAAAAATAAAGTTTGACACTGTTTCCACTGTCTCCCCATCTATTTCCCATGAAGTGATGGGACCAGATGCCATGACCTTAGTTTTCTGAATGTTGAGTTTTAAGCCAACTTTTTCACTCTCCTCTTTCACTTTCATTAAGAGGTTTTTTAGTTCCTCTTTACTCTCTGCCATAAGGGTGGTGTCATCTGCATATCTGAGGTTATTGATATTTCTCCCAGCAATCTTGATTCCCACTTGTGCTTCTTCCAGCCCAGCATTTCTCATGATGTACTCTGCATATAAGTTAAATAAGAGGGTGACAATATATAGCCTTGACATACTCCTTTTCCTATTTGGAACCAGTCTGTTGTGTCCATGTCCAGTTCTAACTGTTGCTTCCTGATCTACAAATAGGTTTCTCAAAAGGCAGGTCAGGTGGTCTGGTATTCCCATCTCTTTCAGAATTTTCCACAGTTTATTGTGATCCACACAGTCGAAGGCTTTGGTGTAGTCAAAAGCAGAAATAGATGTTTTTCTGGAACTCTCTTGCCTTTTTGATGATCCAGTGGATGTTGGCAATTTGATCTCTGGTTCCTCTGCCTTTTCTAAAACCAGCTTGAACATCTGGAAGTTCACAGTTCATGTATTGCTGAAGCCTGGCTTGGAGAATATTGAGCATTACTTTACTAGTGTGTGAGATGAGTGCAATTGTGCAGTAGTTTGAGCATTCTCTGGCATTGACTTTCTTTGGGATTGGAATAGAAAACTGACCTTTTCCAGTCCTGTAGCCACTGCTGAGTTTTCTAAATTTGCTGGCATATTGAGTGCAGCACTTTCACAGCATCGTCTTTCAGGATTTGAAATAGCTCAACTGGAATTCCATCACATCCACTAGCTTTGTTCGTAGTGATGCTTTCTAAGGCCCACCTGACTTCACATTCCAGGATGTCTGGCTCTAGGTGAGTGATCACACCATCGTGGTTATCTGGGTCATGAAGATCTTTTTTGCACAGTTTTTCTGTGTATTCTTGCCACCTCTTCTTAATATCTTCTGCTTCCATTAGGTCCATACCATTTCTGTCCTTTATTGAATGCATTTTTGCATGAAATGTTCCCTTGGTATCTCTAATATTCTTGAAGAGATCTCTAGTCTTTCCCATTCTGTTGTTTTCCTCTATTTCTTTGTATTGATTGCTGAGGAAGGCTTTCTTATCTCTCCTGGCTATTCTTTGGAACTCTGTATTCAAATGGGAATATCTTTCCTTTTTTTCCTTTGCTTTTCACTTCTCTTCATTTCACAGCATTTCACATTTGTAAGGCCTTCTCAGACAACCATTTTGCCTTTTTGCATTTGTTTTTCTTGGGGATGGTCTTGATCCCTGTCTCCTGTAAAATGTCATGAACCTCCATCCATAGTTCATCAGGCACTCTGTCTATCAGATTTAGTCCCTTAAATCTATTTCTCACTTCCACTGTATAGTCATAAGGGATTTGATTTAGGTCATACCTGAATGGTCTAGTCGTTTTCCCTACTTTCTTCCATTTAAGTCTGAATTTGACAATAAGGAGTTCATGATCTGAGCCACAGTCAGCTCCCAGACTTGTTTTTGCTGACTGTATAGAGCTTCTCCATCTTTGGCTGCAAAGAATATAAGCAATCAGATTTCGGTGTCAACCATCTGGTGATGTCCATGTGTAGAGTCTTCTCTTGTGTTGTTGGAAGAGGGTGTTTTCTATGACCAGTGCGTTCTCTTGGCAAAACTCTGTTAGCCTTTGCCCTGCTTCATTCTGTACTCCAAGGCCAAATTTGCCTGTTACTCCAGGTGTTTCTTGACTTCCTACTTTTGCATTCCAGTCCCCTATAATGAGAAGGACATCATTTTTGGGTGTTAGTTCTAAAAGGTCTTGTAGGTCTTCATAGAACCATTCAACTTCAGCTTCTTCAGCGTTACTGGTTGTGGGCATAGGCTTGGATTACCGTGATAGTGAATGGTTTGCCTTGGAAATGAACAGAGATCATTCTGTCATTTTTTGAGATTGCATCCATTTACTGCATTTCAAACTCTCTTGTTGACCATGATGGCTACTACTCCATTTCTTCTAAGGGATTCCTGCCCACAGTAGTAGATATAATGGTCATCTGAGTTAAATTCATCCATTCCAGTCCATTTTAGTTCGCTGATTCCTAGAATGTCGACATTCACTCTTGCCATCTCCTGTTTGACCACTTCCAATCTGCCTTGATTCATGGACCTAACGTTCCAGGTTCCTATGCAATATTGCTCTTTACAGCATCGGACCTTGCTTCTATCACCAGTCATATCGACAACTGGGTATTGTTTTTGCTTTGGCTCCATCCCTTCATTCTTTCTGGAGTTATTTCTCCACTGATCTCCATTAGCATATTGGGCACCTACCAACCTCAGTGAACATATCACTGGCCATAGTTTTTAATCTGCTGCCCACGTGAGTCTCTTTGCAATCAGGAGAAACTTTCAGGATTGCAAACCAGACAAGATTCTAAACCAGAATTCAAAGGAAACCTATGGTTACTTGAAGTTAACGATTCTTTTCTTACATTTCATCAAGAAAAGAGACAATCTTTCTCATGTGTCTGTTTTCTTAATGTATTGGGTTGGCCAAAAGGTTTATTTGGGTTTTTCTGTAACATCTCACAGATTAATGAAAAACTGTACAAAGACAGAATCCATGTAACTAATC
The DNA here is from genome assembly GCF_019320065.1 of Cervus canadensis. Classification (NCBI taxonomy): domain Eukaryota; kingdom Metazoa; phylum Chordata; class Mammalia; order Artiodactyla; family Cervidae; genus Cervus; species Cervus canadensis. Next base: position 8,085,532 of record NC_057416.1, on the reverse strand, counting down.
AAGGCTCTATTTTCCTACCTTTTTTGCACCTAAAAATTTTAATCTGAAATTGGTAAAGAATACATTAAGTGGAAATACAAGTGAACTCGAATAAACTTGCTTAACTTTGGTAGAATCCAAAAATAAAAAATAGCAGACACATGGATTTCATTTCTCTTAAAATACACAAGGATTAAAATTAAAAGGAATAAAGTGCTTGGCAAACATGTTTTTTAATTCAACAGATGGGTGGTTTTTCTACTTCTGCTGATAAAAGAAATTAACATAATGAAAACGTGTATTATGCCTTAATTTTTGCATTTTCTTGCACTTCAGTGAGAGAACTTAAAATCCCTCTGGTCTCTTCAGGTGTTCCAACAATAAAGATTTTATTTTAATGTTTTTTCTGTTGTTGGCAGATAAGACAGTAGAACATATCCAAGTATGTATTTTACTGGCTTATAGAGACCTGCTAAATTTAAACAGGTTAACAATCATGAACTAAGAGCAATGGCATTAAGTTATATACCTACAAGCAACCAACAAATTACTGATATACACATACTTCACCATACTTCAATAGCTACTTGAGCATCTTCTATTGAAATCATAATTACATTTACTATTAGGATCCTATAGGATTAAAATTACAGAGTAATTTTAAATATTCATCATCTGCTCTAAGAGCACTAATTATTCTCAAAGCATTCAAAATTCTATGAAAGAAATTTTTGAACTAAAACATGTACAAATATGAAAAATTGCATTTTCAAATATCTTGTGGGATATATACCTTCCAGTTTAGTTTTGTCTATTTCAAAAGAGTTTTATTTTTTCTGTTTCCCTTTTCATCAAAATAACCATACTTCATGAAGAACATACGATTTTTGTCAAGTATATTTCTATTAAAAATTTTGAGTAAGACATAATTTTGAAGTCATGTTTAACTGTTATGTAGTTGTTAAGTTGTGTCCTACTCTTTGCGACTTCATTAACTTCAGCACTCCAGGTTTCTCTGTCCTTCGTTATCTCCTGGAGTTTGCTCAAACTCACATCCCATTGATTCAGTAATGCCATCCAGTCACCTCATTCTCTTTTGCCTCCTTCTGCTCCTGCCCTCAATCTTTCCCAGCATCAGGATCTTTTCCAATGAACTGGCCCTTCCCATCAGGTGGCCAAAGTTTTGGAGCTTTAGTTTCAGCATCGGTACTTCCAATGAGTATTCAGAGTTGATTTCCTTTAGGATGGACTGGTTTGATCTCCTTGCTGTCCAAGGGACTCTCAAGAGTCTTCTCCAATACCACAGTTCAAAATCATCAATTCTTTAGTGCTCAACCTTCTTTATGGTCCAACTCTCAAATCCATACATGACTATTGGAAAAACCATAGCTTTGACTATATGGCCATTTGTCAGCAGAGTGATATCTCTGCTTTTTAATACGCTGTCTAGGTTTGTCATGGCTTTGCTTCCAAGGAGCAAGCATCTTTTAATTTTGTGGCTGTAGTCAACATCTGCAGTGATTCTGGAGCCAAAGAAAAGAAAACCTGTCACTGTTTCCACTTTTTCCCCATCTATTTGCCATGAAGTGAGGGACTAGATGCCATGATCTTAGTTTCTGAATGTTGAGTTTTAAGCCAGCTTTTTCACTCTCTTCTTTCATCTTCATCAAGAGGCTCTTTAGTTCCTCCTCACTTTCTGCCATTAAAGTAGTATTGAAAGATTGTGCTGAAAAGATGCTGGGATCCTGGGCCTCCAGAAGAGAAGAATTCAATCTGGGGCCAGAGACCAGGCTTGATAGCTCAGAGCTTTTGTGCAATAGAGTTTTATTAAAGTATAAACGGGATAGAGAAAACTTCTGACGTAGACATCAGAAGGGGGTAGAAAGAGTGCCCCCTTGCTAGTGTTAGCAATGGAGTTATATACCTTTTAATTAGTTATTACAATGAATCTAAAGAATGTCTAGAGCTTGTGAAAATTTTACCAGACCTACTCCAGCAATTTACATTTTAGGATAACAAGATTAGAGTCTAACAATAGAAAGATCCTCCAGACCCACTCCCATAATATGCATTCTAAAATATCAGGATTAGTCAGAAGGTTTTCAGGAAGGAGAAACTGTCCTCCAGCCAGACACATTGTTGTTGTATAATCCCTAATACAGAGTTTAAACTGAGTTGTGTATTTGACCAAGGAATGTAGAGGAAAAAAACATCTGTTCTTTTCTCCTCTGTGAGAATTTCAGACCCCCAATCTCCACTTTGAGAGCCCCAGACCCCTTTATCTTCCTTGGGGACCCTGAACTTCTTAACAATCTGCCTAGGAATTGACTCTTTCAGTATCATCTGCATATCTAAGGTTGTTGAATTAATGCAAGAATTTAATTATTGTTGACTAACCAGTAGATTAAAATGTGCTAAATTATAACAATTCACAAGTATTCATGACATAAAATATATCTTTCAAAGGTTATATTTCTTTTCAGTGTTCCATATTCAAACTGACTAAAAGTTTTTGTTTTTTTAATCAAGTGTTAAAAGATATGCATTCTACAAAAAAATTAAGAGTTTAAACAAAATTACTATAGTTAATATTTAGAAATGTATATGAAATAGAAATAATCATTTGGAAATTTGCCATGGTGTGATCTGTTTGGAAATCAATTTAGCAGTATGTTTAAGTAGCCTAAGACACTTGAGAATTTAGTAATTTGGGGGAAAGATACATGTACCATTGGTAATAGTGTATAAACTGCCTGGAATTATCTAAGTGTCTACAATATTACGATGGTTAAATTATACTACAGTTTTATGATAGTATTAAAAAGTCATGCTTGTGTGTGTGAAGAGCTTTAAATGTTTATAGTCTTTAAATTATTCATCCTGCTAAAAGCCTACCTTAGTTCTGATGATGTGCAGGCAAAGACTTACATATAAGGATATTATTACATAAAATATCTAAAAGAGATTTTTTATAAAAATGTATTTGGACTTTCTGCATAACAATAGAATCCAGTAATTTAAGTCTGCTTTTGAAAGTATATTTAATACTAGGGGTGGGGGCAATTTAATAAAAATGCTAAATGAAAATTCAAGGAGCAAAACAACCAGGTACAGTTTTTTTTTTCCAAGTTTTGTAGGAAAGATACATAAATTATAAACACTCACTAAAAAAGAAATACTGTGAAATACTGCAAATAAGTGTGAAGAATGCTATTATAAATCAAAGAAATTTGCTTATGGCCTGACTGCAAGCTTTTCCTTGATAATTATGTGCATTTAAAAAATTTAACAGTGAATGTGAATATAATACTGTGGCATAAATAGCATTTGGATTAAATGCCAAGAACACTATGCAAATGGCTCATATATTTGATAAAAACTATATGAAACATGTTTTTGGCAGATATTAAATTGGATAGAATTTATTAAATGGTATCTCACTATGACTTCCTATTTTCTTCATTGTTTCTATGTTTAGTAATTGGAACTTTTCTGTAAGCAACTGTCCCTTTTCTCCCATTTATTCAGTCAGTTTATCAGTGTGGACTCATGGATATTTTTTTTTATTTGGGGGGTTATAATCTGTTACTACCACTATTTTGTTGGTGAAATTTTTCCAGCTGTGAGTAGGTTTCTGTGTCCTTTTAACATGCCTGCATCCTTTTTCTTTTGTTTTTAGCACTTACTTTGTGATATTGCAAGATCCCCTATGTTTATCTTGTATATTTCCTGCTCCAACCCCAGAACTGGCCATTTCTCCAAGGAGTGTGGCTCCTTGAATTGTAGAATAGTATTTAAAAGAAATTATCTTGGTCTCTCATCACTACTAAAACTCCATAGTAATAATTTATGCAGATAAGATGCATAGACAAATAGTAAAATGTGGTCAAAACTTAACAGAATTTTTGCGTACCCCAAAAATATTCATTACTGTGATAGTTTTAACATGTCCAAAAATCGAAATCTACACCCTACCTCAAGAGATGGAATTTAAGCACTGCTATCTTGTCAAGTGTGGGCTGTACTTTCCTTCCAGTACTTAGGATATGGAAAGGAAAAATAGTAACTTTCCACTGAGGAATCCTGACAGACCCTTCTTGAACCAAATGGTCAAGGTTAGCTCACCAAAAATTAATCAAGCTGATATCACCCCCATAAGATGTAATAAAACCTCAGTGGTACTCTTCCATTAAATCTGTAACAGCAGGTTAATCATGAGAAATATCAGACAAATGCAACTTGAGGAACATAAGATGAAAAATCTAACCAGCAGTCTTCAAAAGTGTCAATGTCAGGAAAGATGAGAAAAAGACCGTAACAGTCTCATACGCTGGAAGAGACTGAGGAGACAAGAAGATCAAGTACAACGTGATTCCTGATTGGATCTTGGGACAGAGAAATGGCATTCGTGGAAAAATCAGAGGTGTTCAAGTAACACCAGGCAGTTTTGTAAGTAGCATTAATATCATGCCATTGTTCACCTTTTAGCTTTGATAAATGCATCACGATTATATAAGATGAAATCATTAGAAGCAGCTCTGGGAAGGATAGATGGAACTCTGCACTATCTTTGCGATGCTTCTGTAAGTCCACATAAAGCAAAAAGTGCAAAGGTAGGACGTGGCTCCAAACGTCACGTCTCATGGACTTCCCTGGTGGTCCAGGGGTTAGGAATCTTGTCTGTCAATGTGGGGGACATGGGTTCGATCCCTGGCCCAGAAAGAGTCCACATGCCATGGAACAGCTAAGCCCGTGCGTGACAACTACTGAGCCAGTGCTCTAGAGCCTGGGGGCCACAACTACTGAAACCCGTGTGCCCTGGAGCCCATGCCCTGCAGCAGGAAGAGCCAGCAGCAGGGGAAACCCAGACCCCGCAGCTGGAGAGTAGCCCTCGTCACCACGACTGGGTAAAGTCCGCACACAGCAGTGAAGACCCAGCACGGCCAAATATATATATACATGTTTTAAAGTCACATCTCTTAGTTAACAACGGTGCCGTATAAAGCACCGGCTGCCTCCGTGTTAATTTCATCCCATATCTCAGAGCCTAAAATAAAACAGACCCTGGATAAACGGAGCCTTCTGTTACTGGTAATATTTTAGAGCAATGAGGCAATGTTGAAAATGTAAACGGAAGTGATACTCTCTGGGAAGTTGAAACTGGAAATTTACATGCAATATCATAGGCATAGGCAGTATGGAATGAGTGAAAAATTGTGGGTAGACTGCAGGGCTCCTAGGTACATGGATGGGAATCATATATAGTGAAGCTATCTAAAAAGAAATGACAAGCTTCCATTTATTTGTACGCGGCCCAACCTGGAGAAGGCAAAGAGACTAAACATTGTTTTATGGGAAGAGATGTCTTGCTCTACTACTGAATCATCCATCGTGCGTGTCTCTGGGACCTGAGTCATGCCTTTGATTTCTCTTTTTATCCCTCTGATGACTAGTTCAGCATTCTTTACAATGAAGACTCTCAATAAGTCCGCACTGACTGAGTGCCTTCTGTGATTCTTTCATCTTCACTCTGATGTATTGCAGTCCACTGAACCAACAGTGAGGTGTGGATGGGGAAATTGATGTGATGCTTCTGAAACCTGTTCAGTTAGTTGTTCAACTATATTTTAAATGGGGATGTGCATCTGTCAGAATGAGAGGAACGAGGAAATATTTTTCATTTTAAGAACCTGCGTCCATGTGACTGATTCTAGTTAAATGGAAGAGGTGAGCAATGATTCTCACTTCAAATGTCAGGCCTCCCAAGTATTTCTGCTGAAAGCCATGGAACACAAGCATTTTTCCTGCCTTAAAGAATTATAGAAACTTATCAGTGTTTCTAAGGAGCATTCAGTAGTGGTGATCTGATACATGGGTCCCATAAACCTGATTAAATAGATAGCACTTGGAATAGGAACAATTTAAGTGTTCTGGGCCTCATATAAAACAAGAAAGTTCATTTGGTTCTGATGGAAAAGGCTGTGAAAACAGTATGCACTGAAGCAAAATTAAAACTCAGTAGTTATTAATGTTTCAACTTTTTGGATCATTGTCAAGAGAAGGTATAATTCTACTAAATACTTGCATTTGTTACAGAATTAGTTTATGTCACTATATTTAGAATAAAGCTGAATTAACCTGCATATGAAAAAGTTCAGCCTCAATTCTTCATTAAGCAAACTGACTACCCTCATTCATCAAAGTCTTCAGCAGATGGGGCATTGAAATTTTCGTGGATATACAAAGTATTTAGCAATAACTAAAATACCATGGCTTCAGAAAAATATTCAAATTTTAAAATGGACTTTGACAAAAAACAATGTATCAAAAACCCAATAGGTGGTTATAGTTCTCTATAATTAAGCCTGAAATACAAATCTAAATTACTTGAATTCAAGCCTTTGAGGCAGAGGAAATAATCATACCTTAAATAAGAAATTTTATAGAAAAAAAAGTTCTATCTTAAGAGACACGATGCAGTTAAGCAGATGTTTGGCAACTAATAACTTATAAGCAGACAAGTAAGTTTTCTAAGAGGAAAGTAGACCATTAACACATTGGAATATTTCAATAAAATACTTATATTTAAATTTTTAAAGTAAGTGTTTCTACTGCTATACTTAAAATAAATAACCAACAAGGACCTACTGTGTAATACAGTAGGCTCTGCTCAATATTATGTGATAGGCTGGATAGGAGGCGAGTTTGGAGGAGAATGGTCCACCTGAAACGATCATGATATTGTTAAATGGCTATACCCAACACAAACTAAAAACTTTTCAAAAATAAGCAACATTCTTAGGTTCCTGTTAAAAAAAAAAAAAAGAATAAAAATAAAATAAAGGTATTTCATCTACATTAGAGATACCAGTGTAGAAAAAGTGGGCAAGTCAATTCTATTTCCAAAACAGTGTTTGCCTCCTAGAGGACCAGATTTGCCCAAATAGTACATGTTGAGATTACATCTTCCACATCTCTCTCACTTTTTCCTTCTGCCTTAGCTTTAGGAGTCTACCCGCCATAGAGAAAGTGCTTTAGCATGTGGAAAATCCCAGGCTTTTAACTGATTTGGCATCCTACTCAGGGATCAGGTCCAAACCTCTTTGCCATGAAGGCAACGATGCCTATAAAAAGACGGCTGTGCTTCCTGCTTCTGCCATCTTTAGACTGTGTCCATGAGGAAGAGAGAGCTGGAAAAAGCTCAAAGAACACATTCTGCCTGGATATATTCCCTACACGTAAACCCAGGCAAAATCAGAAGGTAGCTTAAGCATCTTCCATTGAAAGACATCCAGAAACCTCAAATAACATTTGTGTTACAGTTTTGTATGAAGCTGAAAACTATCACGTCATTTGAATGGTCTTTCTTTGGTCAATTTAAAAGGAAAACAGCTTTATCAAAGTCTATATACCCAGCAATAGAATTTGCAGAACCTTTTTGAATGGATTTATCTCCTAGAAACCAGACGTAGCATGTGATGGCAGAAAAAAATAAACCCCATTGAGTCTGACAGTGCTGCCAAGTCACTGGCATTAAAGCTGGGGGCTGTGCATTTAATTCAGTGAGGTCATGACTATAAGGTGGGGAGAGGGGGCTAACTGCAGGGCAGCTGAGCAGCTTAGAATGAGCTGAAATGAAGCCACAGCGGCAGAGTTGTGCACGTGTTCAATAAGTCAGCCCCAAAGCACAGTGGGGACCAGAGAAAAGCCCTGTTGACATGGAGCACTTTAGTGACAGAATGCTGAGTAAGGTGACATCCTTCTTAAGTGCTGGAGATTTTGCAAGCCACTGTACAATAAGACAGCCTCACATACACTGACAAATTGTTGGTGGCATACAGAAATCATTGTCGTTTAAGACACAGCATCACGAGAGCAATAATCATCTTTTAAAAATAAGTTGCACAACCACTCAGTACAAAAAAGAAAAGAATGAAATAATGTCATTTGCAGCATCATGGAAGCAACTAGAGATTATCATACTCAATGAAGTAAGTCAGAAAGAAAAAGACAAATACCATATGATATCACTTACATGTGGATTCTAAAATATGATACAAATGAATGCATCTGTGAAAAAAGAAACAGACTCATGGACACAGAACATACCTGTGGTGGCCAAGGGAAAGGGCCTGCTTGGGAGAGCAGGTTGAGGAGGTGACGTAAGCTTTTATATACAGAATGGCTAAACAATGTCCTACTGTATAGCACAGAGAACTGTATTCAATATCCTGTGATAAACCATATTGTAAAAGAATATATTAAAAAATAAGAGTGTGTATATATATATATATATATACATATAAATATATATACATATATATATACTGTGTGTGAATAACTGAATCACTTCTATTCAACAGAAATTAACACAACATTGTAAATGAGCTATGTTTCAATTTTAAAAAATGTTTTAAAAATGAGTTGTTAAGGACATAACATATAGCACAGGGACTATAGCCAATCCTTTATCATAACTTTATATGGAGTAGAGCCCATAAAATTATCAAATCACTATGTTGCATACTTGGAACTACTGTAATGTTGTAAGTCAACTATACTTCAATGTTTAAAAATGAATAAAAACTAAACAAATATATATGGGGTAAAATCTTCAGTGACCCCATAGAATTCAGCACATGAACTGGTTGACGTGAAGACCTGATTGCTTTTGTTGGTATTTACCCGGAACCTGGAATACAGGGTACATTTAGCACATATATTCTGAGTTAATAATTCTTGAAATATACTGGTCACTGAATTTAGCCTCTATGGAAACGTCCTGACTGGCCAGCTCTCTGGAGGTTTCTCACTTGAAAAGACCCTGATCCTAGGAAAGATTGAGGGTGGGAGGAGAAGGGGATGACAGAGGATTAGATGGTTGGACGGCATCACTGACTCAATGGACATGGGTTTGAATAAACTCCGGTAGTTGGTGATGGACAGGGAGGCCTGGCGTGCTGCAGTCTATGAGGTCGCAAAGAGTTGGACACGACTGAGTAACTGAACTGAACTGGAGGTTTCAAAGCAGGGGTGACTGGGTCGATGTAGATGGCTCCAAGTAACTGACATTAACCCGCCCTGAAACAGTAGTGAGTGAACTTATCTCGATTCACTGAAGTTGTGACACTTTCACTGTAAAACCCACCATGACTAGACCCAAGTGTGTGCATGCAGGACAGCATACGCGTTCCACCAACGTAGGGAGCTCATAGCAGTTTTAACACACATATTGGTGAGCAATGCCCGGTCTACTGGGTGGGAAAAGAGAAATCGTAAAACTTCTGTAAAATATGATTTTTAAAATGTTTTATTCCTTGAATTTCTGTCACAGCCATTATTCACAAATGCCACTTTTTTCCTATGACAGCTCAAGGAGTAGTAATGAGTCTAGTAGGAGGTATGTTTCAGTCACTGTTGGTTTAGAAGAAAAAGATAGGAATTATGTTGAAGGCATATTTCTATTAGCAATTCCATAAATGGATATATGACAAACATAGGAGTAGAAAGTCATTGTGAACTGAAGTTACAGATGTTTTAGATGGTGAACTATTGTGCTTGGAAGAATGTGTTATAAGCCACTTGACGAAAAAAGAGCAACTGGCCTATAAAACTGACTGCGCAAATAAAAGGAATATAAAAAGGTCAGGGTGAAGTAAGTAATGAAAGGCTTTTAGTACCACGACATTGACTGGAGTCCATTAAGAAGTGGAAATGAGATTGGAGGTGTATTTGCAAAGCTAGTCCTCTGCTGTATTCCAACTCAGTAATTCCGCAGGCATGAAAGAGACAGCAGACAAACATGATTTCTAGAAAAAATACAGGATCAGCAAGGCAGAAGAATGTTCAAGCCCTAGTGATCATCACTGCTGAAGACACACATTGGGGTTTTACATTCTTCCATAGTTCGTCATGGTTCCAAGTCACAGATGAATTTCTGTGCAGAATAAAAGGACATATAAAATGTGCTAGGAGTTAAACAAGAGAGATCAGTTTCTCCCCGTGAATGAAAAATACACGGCTTAATTATGGACAGTGTGTGTCTTGTTAAATGTCTGTGTGACCAGAGAAGAGAGTGAGAAGTTAAGAACAACAAAGCTAAAAATATCCCAAGATTAAAGTAACTTAATTCAAAGGCAAGATGAGAAGCATCCACAGTCATTTTAATTACGAACAGAAAGAAGTAAGCAACAGCAACAGCTTTCAAGGTTGTGTCTGTCTAGCGCCGCATAAATAATCCTTCAGTCTGTTTGGATCCACTGAGTAAGTTCTGTATGTACCAGTAAGGAATCTCGGTCACCTTGCTATAAGAACTAAATCCACAGAGTACAGAGCAAACTGCCAAACAAACAGTGGCTTGACGTGGGATATTCTGACCTTATACTTACTGCGCCACACAAACACACAACCTGAATATTACAGTGAAACTGACATGCCCACATATACACAGCTTCACAACCTGGCCCCAGGCTCCGGCTTCCTTCAGCATGGTTGCTCTGAAGCCCTCCTCCAGGGAGAACACGGAGTCCTCCTTAACCATCACAGAGCGTGCCTCAGCCTAACTGCCCCACGCATGGACGTCTGTAGAAGGTCTCGTATAAACTCACGGGCAGCACAGTCTGCCACTCCCGCCCATGTGCAGTGTCTGCAGAGGCGGCCTGAGGGACAGGGCCTGAAAGCAATCAAGTTCATCAGTTCTCCCAGCGGAAGATTATACATTTGGAAAGCAGGGGGATGCTCAACACCGTCCACTCCAATGGTGGATTGCTTATTTCTCTCCTCCAAAAGTAGCCGGTCCCCCCATCAGTCCCCAGGGTCAAACTCTAGGGAAAATGTACTATGTGTACAGCTGAGCTAGGAAAAAAAAAAGAAAACTTGGAGGTGGGGGTGGGGTAGAGGCCTTGAGTGTATGTAGGATGGAGGCTCAGACTACAGTCATGGAGTCCAGACGAGGGGGCCGCAAGAAATTCTACATCGGCCTAGGAGGAAGTCTCTCAGGACTGCTGTTCACGTGTGGAACTAAACTCTAGAGAGTAAGCCCCCAGCAGTATCAGGGACCGACTCCTCCATGAGCTGACAGCGTTGGAGGGGGTAGGGCTCCAACCACTTCCAGAGCGTCTATCATGTGGCAGCCAGTGAACAGCCTACTAGGTGCTAAGTATCCCTTTTCATCTTGTCAGTAGCCATCGAGGTGGACAGCAACCTATTGCATCAAAAAACAGGAAGCTAGAAGAAGTTAACTGCTGAGTGCTCAATGCCAGGAAGTAACAGCCCAATCCATGAGATCTGTTCGGGGTTATTCCCAGCCCCACGTCCCTTATGGCAGGCACGCTGGCCCCACCGGGAGGCCACCTCCCACCCCATCTGTGCTAAACCACGCGCACCCTCCAGCCTTGAAGGTCAGGAAGCACACTGCAGAGCCACAAGTAGTATTCCTGGAGGCGAGGAGGAGAAGCATGGCCCGCAAGCCAACGTGATAAGGACTGTGGTTATGCATCTTCAATATCCTGACTGAGTTTATAACTGTCAATTGAGAAATCTGAAAAGGGCTATTCCATAAGCTCTCAGACACGTGGGAAGAAAGTTAAACGTTCCATCTTCTGTATCCTGAACAGGCATCTGAAGCAGGTGGACACACAGCAGCCCCATCACCCAGGCTCAGGAGAAAGCCATTTGGGAAGTTTCAGAATTTAAGAGAAACCACCAAAGGCGGCTGCATAACTGTTAGCAACAATCCTTTCTAGGACACTGCATGCAAGATCAGCAAAGACCGGGAGGTGCCCAGTGCAACGTCAGTGCTGAGCAATGAATCTAAGATACTAATATAAAGCCACAGGCCCTGGGCGTCAGCAAGGCCAGGACTCGACTGTACAAGGGCACTGCGTGATTGCAAAAACGTGCAAATGAGAAAGTGATTCTGAACCCAGCTCCAGTCTCTGGTGATTTTAGCGTCTAGGCTGGTAAAACTTACATGCAATTTCTGTATTTCAAGAAAAAGGAATCATAGTAAGTTAATCAAAGAAGAAGAGCACAGTTGACCCTTGAACATCAATTTGACTGCAGGTCTGCTTATAAGAGGATTTTTTTCAATAGTAAACACTCAGCAGCTACAGAGCGCACTGAAAGTTATAGGCAGATTTCTGACTGCTCAGAGGGTCAGTGCCCAGCTTCAAACCGCCACATCGTTCAAGGGTCAAGTGTATACAATTTCATGTAAAAGACTGAGCCTTCAAGCCAGAGTGCTTAGTTGGGAAATTGAAGTTAACATACTAAAAATGGTAATCAAATAAAATTACTACTGGTCTTTAATTAGAGACAACAGCATAATGGGGCAAGCAAGGTGTCTCCAACATCCATGTTAGAGCTTCAGAGCTACTTTGTGAAATTACCCCCAAGCTGTATAATTAAAGTCACCCAAATTTAGGGACAACACAGAATTACATAAAAAATACAGAGTATGCTTTTGCAATGAATCAAATTTGAGGTGTTATTTACATAGTTTAACCTACAGACATGTAAAATACTACTACTTATAAAAATACTTTTCTGTGGAAAAACTTGATACAATCACAGTGTAGAGAAAAGCTTGAAAATATTATGTACAATTCTATCAGAAATGTGAAAATAATGTTGTGTACTTTACTGATGAGCTGACACTGTTAACCCTTATAAACAGAAACCATTGTCTTTTGCTTTTGTCCTCTCACCTGTAGTAGAGGTGGCGTATTTTTCCAGAACCATTGGGAAATGACCTGGATGATTCTACTGCACCTAATAAAGGCAGATCTAAGTCACAGAAGCAAACAAAGAAAAATGACACCTAATCTTGGTTGCCTTCGACCTGTTTTGAAAAACTGACTAACCAGCCACAGCTATGCTGCTGAGAATCTTCATTCTGAAGTCTAGAACATAGCTTAATAGCCAAATTCCTTAGACATAAATGATTATATAGTTAAATGATCTCATAAATTGTATTCCGTACATCTCTACAATGGTGGACATCATATAAATATTTCTTCAGTCAACTAAGTATCCGAGTAATTGGATTTGTCAGATAAACTTGTGTTCTGTGAAGCTTTGTCTTTCAATGCAGACTCTTCCCTTCAGTCCTAAACAGCTCACTGCGTCTCCATCCACAAAGACTGGGGATACGTGATCCTTCATCATTCAGAATGACTGGGGCCATCTGCTTTTCACATGTCCTTAGACTCCATCTCACCTGGAATTACGTACATTGTACTTATGAATGTTATAGGCAAATATTCTCTAGGTCTGCAAAAACTGTCTAGTTGCACCCCTCCAATAGGAATACCTGCCCCACTGGCTTCTCCAACTATAAATCAACCCCTGTGGTTCAAGAAGAAAACATCTGTCCATCTTCAAATCAAGGAGGAGAATAAAGAACATGAAAATCAAAGTGTTAATCGCTCAGTCGTATCTGTTTCTTTGTGGCCCCGTGAACTGTAGTCCACCAGGCTCTTCTGTCCATGGAACTCTCCAGGCAAGAATATAGGAGGGGATTGCCATTCCCTCCTCCAGGGCATCTTTCTGACCCAGGGATCCAACGTAGGTCTCTTGCATTGTAGGCAGATTCATGAAGTAGTTGAGAAATGACACCATCTGTGTTGGAATCGTTGAACAGCAGAATTGAGGACCTACTTTATAATGCAGGTAAAGAATTTTCTAGAGAAAAATAACTTACTTGGTGTTGTCCAGCCAGTAAAAGATACAGTGTGTATCCACATGTGTACGTACCTTGACTTCCGTGGTCAGATCACTGCTCATTCTGTTACTCCCTCTGGGAACTCGAATTGCCAAGGGCAAGCTTCCTGCTGTGCTGGTAAAGTCACTGTCACACGGCCCCCCAGCCCCCGAAATCCATCTCCACTGTGTTATTCACACAGAAACACACAAGTGAGAAGGGCAGTGACATCAGGAGAGTGTCTCTGGCTTTCCTAAGTACCTGATGGGGGCTTCCCCCAAGGCTCAGTGGGTTAAGAATCTGCCTGCTATGCAGGAGATGCAGGAGGTGAGGGTTCGATCCCTGGGTCAGGAAGCTCCCCTGGAGGAGGAAATGGCGACCCATTCTTGTGTTCTTGCCTGAAAACTGTCATGGACAGAGGAGCCTGATGGGCTACAGTCCATGGGGTTGCAAAGAGTCAGACATGACTGAGTGACCAAACATGAACGCACACATCTAGCCTGGTAGAAGATGCGACTATAGAACTGGTCTTCCTAGTTTAAGAAGTGGTGTAATATCGTGTCCCGATGGCCTACATGAGGAATAAGCATGGAGGCGGGGACCGAGACCACGCATGGGCTCCCTCTCACTCAGAAAGCAGGGTTTTCTCACTCCTGAATACTCAGCTCGTCAGCGTAGGTTGCACCCAGGTTAGTTACTGACTTGAATATTCTGAGTCTCTAGGAGGGCTGTTACTTAATGGAGCAAGTTGCCTGGGACCTGGAGGAGTCCCTGGGACATTACTTGATCCTTCTATAATTCTTGACACAAGTGAACGAGGGATCACCGCATGCTGATCTAAGAGGAGATCAAGCCTCGAGAGATGAAATTCTGGACCCCTACCATGATTAGCAAGTTGAAATGTGGGCCACAAGGAAGGGACATCCCACACAGGTGATGGAAAAGGGAGATGATTAATTACAGCCCCCAAACTGGCTGCAGCAATGCGGACTCCAGCTTGTTACACTTACTTCCCTAAAAAAGCTTTCTAAGAAGCTATGGCTAACTTGCCACCATGCTGAGCTGAGAACCAGAAAGACTGCTTGACCAAGATCCAAGCAGCATGAAGGATGACGGACAGGAGGCAGCTCTGCCTCGGCCTGGTGCTCATTTAAAGATCTTGAAACTGGGGGATTTTATGCAATGTGTGTGCTCAGTCATACCGGACACTTCATGACCCCATGGACCACCAGGCTCCTCTGTCCATGAGATTCTCCACCAAGAACACTGGAGTGGGTTGCCATTTCCTCCTCCAGGTAGATCTTCCTGACCCAGGAATCGAACCCATGTCTCCTGTGTCTCCTATATTGGCAGGTGGATTCTTTACGCCCAACGTTATGCAAAGTGACCCTCAGACTAAGTCTTCCACCACAATCACCTCTGCAAGTTCCTTCAGATTTCTGTCATAGTATCATCTTCCAAGTCTAAGATTCTGACCAACGGGCCCTGCACAAATGAGTTACAGAAACGAAGGGGAGTCAATACGAGGAAATACTCAGCCAGTAACAGAGGAAAGCTGGAGGATAAATGCTGCAGCCCTGGGACAAGGCTGGGAAGCCTTCTACACGCTGCTCAGAAGTCCCTGCAAAACCCAATCCCCGGTGCCCACAGCAGGGATGCCGGCTTCCTCACTCCTACTCCAAGTCAAGTCTCACATCATCATGCTGCCCCAATCACAGATTCTGCTTTCAGACACTGAACTGAGACACCTATGTTTCATGGAGAACTCCTAGATGATAAATATATGTAAATCAAACCAGTCAATCCTAAAGGAAATCAATCCTGAATATTCACTGGAAGGACTGATACTGAAGCTCCAATACTTTGGCCCCCTGATGGGAAGAACTGACTCATTGGAAAAGACCCTGATGCTGGGTCCTTTGAGGGCAGGAGGAGAAGGGGATGACAGAGGATGAGATGGTTGGATGGCATCACTTACTTAACAGTCATGAGTTTGAGTAAACTCCAGGAGATAAGGAAGGACAGGAAAGCCTTGCATGCTGCAGTCCATGGGGTCGCAAAGAGATGGACACAACTTAGTGACTGAACAACAACAAATAATTCTTAACATCATTTATAATACTGGTATTACTGAACTACTGCTGGGTAAGTGTGTAGGTACATTAGCATATGTAAATAAGATTATTCCTTTATGAGCTGTGGTTTTATTCACAGATGATATTAAAGTTTATACTGAAATACATCTCTCTCCATTAACAGTGTTAAAGTATACAATTATCCATCTGCTGAGCTGACATTTTTCAGCCTGACATTTAATATTGTCACAAACAGACAAACAATCCTATTGAGCTTTGCCTAGGATTTCAAAGGCAGTGTCTCCAGGCAGAGACGTTTTAATTAAAGCTTGACTTAATGAAAATTATGAGTCACAAAAAAAAAAAAAACCTGCTGCAAGTAATATTAAGTATCCAGACTTGGAATAAATCTAGAAAGGTCTCATCTGAAAGCTTTCGATCATCGCTAAGTTTGCTATAACGAGCACAAGTTTCACATTTCTGTCACTATCAATTTTGTGCAATTTACTACCTTGTACAGTTTGTAAACAAGCCCATTTCCCTTTTTGGAAATGAGCAGTCTTTTTGTTGTTGCCATATTGTTTTCCATTTTGGAGCCCCACAGTGACTCACACATAGTGATAAAAGGAATATTCGCTAACATTTTGCGACCTCATGCCATGTAATAGTTTGTTCTACACCCATGTTTCCCATATATAATCTTTACAGCATCTCTGTGAAATAAAGTTATCACCCCCATTTTATACATAAAGAAATTTTGGTACAAGGGTATAAAATAAGCCCACCCAATATCTTGCCTGGTGATAACACAAGATAAAAACCTCAGCAGGCTGACTCCAAGCAATACATTTCTAACAACCAGACATTGGTGACTAAAAATATATTTTAGGGAGCTAATTCCTTAAATAAAACTCTAAAGGTTTTAAAAAAGTATAGCTGTATCTATGCAATTTTTCACCATACATGAAGGGCATATACCATTATATACACTTATATTTCAAATTCTATTTGAGAATATGCTTTATTCTTATTCTAAATCAAGAAAATAATCAAATATAAAGGTTATAAAAGCCAATCCTCATGGACTTACTCAATACAACTTCTTACACTGACACCATATTTTAACAGCCAGCTCACAATCCATCAAACCTATCCATACTTAAGTTCATAATCATCTTATGAGTTTTTTTTTTTTTACCAAATTCTCTTGATGAAAATTACACTCTCATGGCTATAATTAAGCTATAGATTGTAGGTCTCTCTGTGTGTTTAGATATATATGCCATTAGGAAATTAGTTTCTTCTGAAATGAAGAGAAACAATTAAGGAACCCTATCTGTGAAGGTTAAAAATCACTTGAAAAGGGTCTGATTTATGAGGAAAAGTCTAAGAAGCCAGATAAGCAGATATCTGATGAGAGATAAGATAAAGGTACTAATACAACTGAAAGTTATAAACACCATTGAAGACAGAACTATTTGTCATCCTGGTTTTTCTGCTGTATTGTGGAACACTGCGATACTGTCAAGCGGGAAGAAACATTTTCTCCACTTTTGAGGTTATATGACCTGCTGCCTCAGAAATTCAACTCCCAGATAAAAGTAGAACACGTTTGCCATTTATAAAATGGGTAGCAATCTGCTGTGAGTAGACTTAATTTTATTAAATCTTCTGAGATTCCATAGGAATCATTCTGTCAATATTGACTGCAATTTAGACAAAAACCATTCAACCTGGGAATCTTCTTTTTTGTGTAAACTATGCTCATCTCAAAAGATAATTACTTTAAGGCTGCTCACTTACAAAATGGCCCCAGAATTCATCCTTTATCCTACGCCTCCGACTGCAATCAGGTTCACCTCACTACCAGGCAACAGACACATTAGTTCAGTTAGAATGCTTCCCATTGGAAGCAGTAAGACAGCTTACACCATGACGAGTTCTAACGTGGGACAACCCTTTACCCAACGCCCAGGACTTCTGTGAAACCAAGTCAACGCTCCCCTATAGTGGATCAGGGAGCAGAGGATGGAACTGTGGGAAAACAGACCAGATGGCAGTAAACGCAGAGCCTAACCTCACACCAACACCCAAGACCTAGAAACCCAGAAACTTCTGTCAAGCACTTGAAAACAGAAGACAAAAATAAATAGAATGAATGTTAAAACACAATGTGTTATCCCCTAAGGGGGGAAAAAAAAAAAAGACTCAAACTGTTTACATTGTTCAAAACAGATGAATGCAATGATTCCAAAAGAAACTGTTAGCACTGTATACAAATAAGTGAGGTCAAAGAGGGTGAAGACCTATTTAAAATGCTGAAGCTCCAACACTTTGGCCACCTGATGCAAAGAGTAGACTCATTAGAAAAGACCCTGAAGCTGGGAAAGATTGAGGGCAGGAGAAGAGGACGACAGAGGATGAGATGGTTGGATGGCATCGCTGACTCAATGGACATGAGTTTGAGCAAGCTCTGGGTGGTAGGGAAGGACAAAGAAGCCGGGTGTGCTGCAGTCCATGGGATCACAAACAGTCAGATGTGACTGAGCGACTGAACAAACAACAACAAATGCTTTTAACAGAGTCAATAACATTTCTATAGAAATTCAAAGACACAGCCCAGGCACAGAGCTATGGAACATAGAGGTGTTTGTGAGGATTAAGCCAGGAACAAATTGCTGTGGTAATAGTGACGTACCAAGTTGGGAAAGTATTTTAGATAATATACCAATGATAGCAATTCAAATTAAAAAAAATAAATTATACATTTATCCTAGACAGGATAATCAATGATAATTTTGTGCTCTTAACTTCCTTAATTTATTATCTATGTTGAACTTTACAATCTGTTTTTCCTAAATCATAAATGCAATTCTCTAAAACAGAAATTACCTGGCATTCTAAAAATAATAATTTATTCATTTGAATTGCTATTGTTGGTATATTATCTAAAATACCTTCCAACGTGGTACATCACTATTACCACAGCATGCTTCTGATGTCTTTGTGTGATAAAGAGATCATGGTTGCAGGGACAGTCAAACATGCATCTTGAGATCATAACCCAGAATAATCTCATTTCTAAAAGCCTTTCACATACATAGAACAATTATTTCAGTTTGTTCCACTGAAGTTGAGTTGCCAAGCCCAATACATAGACAACTCACAAGAATAGATATTATTCTTGACAGGATCATTATAGAAAGGTTTGAGTTGTCAGGGAAGATGGGAAAACTTAGGATATGTTCCTTTGATGCATAATCATTCCTCCTTTCTTTCTGGATTTCTCCATTATGTATTTTATTTAACCTTACAAATGGAAATGTCAGTTTTCTGGGAGGAAGCTGGTGGCAAGGTCGTTTGACTGCTGGATGGATTTAATGTGAGCCTCTAGGAAATATGCAAACCTCACATGTGTTTAAGAATCTTCACCTTGAACAAATTGCTTGTTACATGCAGATAACTCCAAGTACAGTCTCAGGCTGTTAAGTGTATATTATCCCACTGGACTATTTCATAAATTAGGATTCGTCAAAGCTTAAGTCTCAAATAAATTTGAATTTTTAAATGGTGACTCTTTTATCTTATAATTTGATTATGTTCTGTAAAATTGAAACACAAATTCTAATAGAATTATTCAAAGTTAATTACTATTTACAGAAAAAAATTTTACCTTTTATAATTACGAAGGACAAAGGAGAAATTGATTCTTAATTGTATGCTATTGAAAAAAACCTAAGCAAGACATCACATCAGAAGTTTTCTCAATGTAAATAGTTTAATCCCACAAATATACCTGCAAGTGTATTAAATTTACCACTCATTTTATCTACTGTATTCCAGCACAAAAGATTCAAAGTTATTGTTATGATTCATCTATCATATCAAGTTTTCCGTGAACATGCAGTTTTTTGTATGAAAATTTTATCCATCTTTAAACCTTCTATATAGGGAAGTTGAGCATGAAAGATACACTGGAGAAGTCACAGGTTTATTTCTATATATTGAGTTATGACTGCTTTGAAAATGTCACCATCATTTATACAGTCAGCATCTTATTTCAGGATGGCTCCTTTTTATAGAAAACACAGATATAGAGAACTCAAATTCCTTAAATAAGAATGGACATTCTCTTTCAAATGTGCCTAACAGATGAACTCCTTTACACATCTACGTAATTTGTGCTTGTATATTCTTAAACTTTGCCTGGATAACAAATATTTTGGCAGAAAAGGAGTTATGCAATATGGGTATGTGACAGAAAAACTTGACTGAAAAGTCTAGGAGCCCTTTGGAGAAGGCAACCATCTAATGAAGGTATTATCATGCCAGTTAGATGTTGGTAGAAACATAGGGACTGAGGAGAATGAAGCTCTGAGTCCACCTGGACTGATCCACACGCCAAGTATTAACAGAACATATATGACTCAACAGCAATACAGGCTGCATTCCCGGAGAAAGACATCTCATCATTTTTATTTTGTACATGGCTATTGAGAGCTTCCTGCTCGACCGTGAATTTACAGTTCTAGCAAGTTGCATCTTGCAGTGCAGAGTAACACCACCTGCAAACCTTTGGAAAAAGAGATCAAGATTGCCAAGGACTTCTGAAGGGAAATTGCTCAAAGCCAGCCAGAGGTTCTATACACGTGAGTGTCAGCTCCCACACAGGAGGCCATAGGTAAATAACATATACAGCCTCTGTCCTGGGGTAAGAAGATGAGGGCGCCTGTCAGGAGCTGGGTCACCTCAGGGAAGACATTTGATTTCTTTAAATCTGTTTCACATTGGCACAGTGACTGTAACTCTTGCTCACCAACTTCAGAGGACTGTTTTGAGAATTAAGTCAAATAATAGATATGAAAGTGTACTTTTCAGACTGAAAACTTCACAGAAATACTTTATCTGCCAGGGTTATTGGAGAAAATATGATCCCCTTTTATTTGTTTCCTTTTCTTTGATTCCTTATTTTCTCATCTGCTAAAGGAAAGATTTGTACTAGAGGAGCCCATGATCTCCAGCTCAGAAATTCTGCAATATTAAGAGGCCTATACTGGTAAAGAAACTTGTAGAAAGAGTAAGACGTCTCAAGTCTCTTCCTTTTGGAGTCTCTAAGAATATGTCTTTGTTTTATAACTAAAAATATAAGAAACATGTTTAATAACCTAAAGAGTGGAAAAAATTCTAAATCCTGTCAGTAGTTACTCAGGCTGCAGGCTTACAGTCATTGATATAGAAAGTGATAGCTTAATTTGAGGCGTTTCAAGCAGAACTGATAGAATGGCAGAATGGTGGTTGCCAAGGGCTGGGGGAAATTATGGTTAAGGATAGAACTCGCAACCAGTAGATAAATAATAATAAGCAGATAAAAACTTCTGGAGATCTTATGTTCAAAATCATGATTAGAGTTAGCAACAATGCATTATCAACTTCAAAGCTGCTAAAAGACTGTTTTTGCCATAAAGAAGAAATGATCATTACGTGACATGATAGAGGTATTAACTAATGCTACAGTCACACTATACAGCAATATATGAAGTCACCAAGCCAACACCTCGTACACCTTAAACTTACACAATGTTAGACACCAACTGTACCACGGTAAAGTAAAAAAGCCTAGGCTTTCTTAACTTCAAGGCTTAAATGACTCATTGTGCTGAAATTCCCCAACTGTCCATACCCTTCTTCTGGCGAAGTCATTCTGGCAGTGAGTGACTTCATCTCTACATGACAACAGAGCATGGTGACGTCTTGGGTGAGTGTGGATCAGGCATCTCTCCGATATGGTGCTGGTTCCATTGTGTGGCTCTTTCTCTGAGTCCAATGCTCTGAGTATCCCGTGACCGCTTGCCTCGGTCAGGATTATGGCTGGGAGAGGATGTTTGCTTGCTACATTTACGGTAGCGTAAGGAGGCCAGTTCTTCATCAACTAGGTACAAGGCTAGTTTTTGATAGTACCTGCATTTTCCCCCCAGGGTACAGCTTCTGATGTGGGGTGAGCAGCTTTTCTGTGTCTCTGTCCTATACTAACTATCATATTAGGAACTGGGGTTAGCTGGCATTTTATCCTGATGCCATTGATATTGTGGGACATTGCCCAGTTCCTTTTAATATGAAATTTTTGTGCAGTTCCAATCCTTGGGACATTTTCATCCTGTTCATTACCACCACTTTCATCACTGATGTTGACAAATTTATCTTCACTGACTTCTCTGGCTGCATATTCAGAGTCTTGGACCAGCAGGAGTGATGACTGGCCCACGGTTGACTTCTCCTGTGACTCCACGTATGTGTGATTCAGATTTGATTTTGATGGTGGTTTTGGTTTCTTTCCTGGGCTTTATCTGTAGTACCCAACCCCTCTTTGAATTACAAAGTTTTGTGAAAAGTGCTACTTGGGTTTATCACTAGGATACAAGGAAGCAACACAGCTACATGCTTTACTGTCTGTGCATAAATTGAATATCAGACGCACGGTGAATCACCAAGGAACTCTGAGAGATCTGAGTGGGCTCTGATCGCAAAGCACATGTTATCTACCTAAAGATCTGCATATTGAAGAGCTAGGAGCAAAGTGAGTACTTAACGCATTTACTCATAGTTAATATACTGTGAAGACGGAAATCGAAGTGGTTGTCAGTACTGTGTTATCTGGTTGAACCAGGGTAATGAAATTCAAGCACATGGGAGCTGAGAAGAGAGAGCTTCTGCGTGTGTGTGTGTGTGTGTGTGTGTGTGTGTGTGTGTGTGCGCGCGCGACAGTTTTGTATGTGCTGTTATGCTATTTGGTGTGAACATGTTTTTGCTGTTGTATAAGCTGAAATGTTCTCTTTCTCATCATGTGACCTAAAAATCCATGTAATTGTTTCAAGAAGTTACAAGAGATGCTTCAGAGGTTGTTGTACAGTAATAGGATTTCTTCTTGATAACAGTCTGAAGATACTTTATGTTTTCATTCCATGATTGGTTATTGGATAAAAGACAAAAACAAAAACAATTCTCAGTGTTTCCAATGTGTCAAACTGCAGTTAATGATTCTACTATTTTTCATTTCCCCATGCATTGTAAGTGACCAAAAGGAGTGTTTAACATTCAGACCAACATTTGTAAAAGTCATGAAAAAAACATGATTTTTGCCAATGATTAATAAGATGACTTTGCAGTTTCAGTCTGCAGAGTAAATTTCATAGTTCCACTGAACCGTTAAAGCCAACATACACATCTGCACACACATGATGGAGGACCAGGAGATGCTGTGGAGGATGGAATTTAAAGTGTCAGTCACTCAGCTGTGTCTGATTCTTCACGACCTATGGATTGTCACCTGCCAGACTCTTCTGTCTATGCGATTCTCTAGGCAACAATACTGAAGTGGGTTTCCATTTCCCTCTCCAGGGGATCTTCCCAACCCAGGGATTAGGCTTTCTTTACCAT
The DNA here is from genome assembly GCF_019320065.1 of Cervus canadensis. Lineage (NCBI taxonomy): Eukaryota > Metazoa > Chordata > Mammalia > Artiodactyla > Cervidae > Cervus > Cervus canadensis. The sequence goes on along the minus strand of NC_057416.1, from coordinate 8,062,342 downwards.
CTGAGCCACCAGGGAACCCCACTTTTAAGGATAATCAAAGCCTTGAAGGAAACAGATTGAATCAAGAGTTTGGCAATGAGTTTTTTTTTTTTCATGCCAATTTTATCTAATTAAACATGGTGCTCTTATGTATGTGAACAATAATTAACATGGATCTCTTCTAAAAAAATTGATGTTTCTGCTCTCTGTACCTTCAAGGTGACATCTCCCCACCACAGGTGGATTTTAAAAGAAGCTTATTTTTAGTTCTCCATATGGCTGACTTGACTTTGCTCAAGCCATTACAAGGCACATTAGTTTCTTGCCAGGATGTTTTTTTATCATGGAAGTAGGCTTGAGGCCTCTCACACTCCATGATTTTAGTGCTAAATCCCTTTCTTTGCCTTTAAATAACTCTCTTCTCTTCAGCCTCATCATTTTCCCATTGTCCTGTCTGTTGCACTTGAGTGTGTTATTTTTATACTTTCTCTTTTCAATCAAAAACGTCTCTTGTGAGTTTTTTAACACTTCTATTTTGCATGATGCTGTTTCAGTTATCTCTCTGAAATCAGCAAGGCCTAACAGTCTTGCAGACCTTCAAGTTAAAGCAGTATTGTGCCAGCGTGGAGAAGAGCATCTACACTCTGTTGCATGGAGGAACTTTCCTGTTAATCATGTTGAAAGTCTTCTTGATGCAGCTTTTCTAACTGGTTTGTACTTCTCATGTTTCCCAATTTTTTATCTTCTGTTTTTGGCTTACAAAATGCTGGGAGCTGATTTTACAGTGTTGTCACTGTTCTTGTTCAGTCACTCAGTCATGTCTGACTCTCTGCGACTGTAGCCCACCAAGCTCTCCTGCCCACGAGATTTCCCAGGCAAGAATGCTGGAGTGGGTTTCTATTTCCTTCTCCAGGGGATCTTCCCAATTCAGGATGGAACCCAAGTGTCCTGCTTGGCAGGAGGATTCTTTACCATTGAACCACCCGGGACACCCACAATCAACTGTGCTTTGTCATTAATTAAGCATTTATGCTAAAGCAAGGGTCCCCATCCTCTGGAATCTAATGCCTGATGATCTGAGGTGAAGCTGATATAATTATAATAGAAATACAGTGCACAGCAAATGCAATGTGTATCAGCCATCCCAAAACCATCCCCTGCGCCCAGTCTGTGGAAAAATTTTCTTCCATGAATCCAGTCCCTGGGTCCAAAAAGTTTGGGGACCATGGTGCTAAATAGTCTAACTTCTTAAAAGGTCTCCATCATCTACTATCAAGGTAGTATAGATGCTCTTAATATAAAATAATGCATCATATAGAGAAATATGGCTTTTTAATAAAAGATGTGTTGTCCCTCACTTTTGTTAGCATGAAGACAAGGTAATTGAAAGCAAAATGCTGGTCAAAGAGACGATTTTATGGGCAATCTACAAGAAACTAGAACTGTTATATATAACTCAGTTCAAAGGTGGGAACCTAAATTGCTCTGGGCACATTTGGGGCCAAGTTTTCAACCTTAGACAGAAACATCACATCCATCTATAACTCTTTCTGAAACCTATTATCAAATGAGAAAAAATTTCCTAGCTGACACCCTTATCTGACGATGGGGCTCTGACACTTGAATCAACTAATAATTGTAGCTGTTTCACATAAAAGGTCAGTTTTGACAAATGGCCTCTTGTACGTGGTGAAAATACTCATTCACTGTCAGGGGCAGGTTTTATTCAGCAAATGCAGTTATATAACCAGAGGCACCTTTGGACGGACCACAGTATACCACAGGGCTTTTAGACAAAGAAAAGCATAAAGCCACATCTTTGCCTTAAATGATCTTCCTGGTAACAAGAACAAACACAAATTAGTATAAAAAGCTCTAGGTAGCAGAGTTATGTGAACAAGCCACTGCATGTAACAGGAAACCCCTGGAGCCAAGCACTCAAGGGCAGATGAAGGTTAAAAGACAGGGTCTCAAGGGAGCTGTGGAATTACTATTATGAGAAAACTAGGTAGAGAAAGTCATAAGTAAATGAAAAATCCAAAGTAGTGATCTTCATATAAGTTTGGTCAAATGGGCAGTCACATGCATTCATTTTTTAAGGTTGAGGAAAGAACATTGTGTACAGTTATTTTCCTCTCTAGTCCCCAGATCATTTTTGTGACTCATTGTTAACTTCTAAAAAAATATCCCTGAATGCCATCAGAATTAGCTGAAGTACTTTTAGGACTTAACATAACAACATGTATCATTTTAGAACTTGTGTGCAAAATAGAAGCTGACTCATAGATACTGAAAACAAACTTATGGTCACCAGAGGAGAGACTTTTGGGGGAGAAATAAGCCAGGAACCACAGATGAACAGACACACACTACTGTACATAAGGTGGGCTTCCCTGGTGGAGCAGCAGTAAAGACTCTGCCTGCAATGCAGGAGCCAGGGCTCAGTCCCTGGGTCAGGAAGATCCCCTGCAGGAGGGCATGGCCACCCACTCCAGTATCCTTGCCTGGGAAATCCCATGGACAGAGGATCTTGGCAGGCTACAGTCCATAGCGTTGCAGAGTCAGACATGACTTAACAACTAAACAACAAACAATACATAAGATGGATAACCAACAAGGACCTCTGTACAGCACAGGAAATCTGCTCAATGTTCTGGGATAAACTGTGTGAGAAAAAGAATCTAATAACGATTATGTGTATACATATAACTGGATCACTTTGCTACACTTGAAACTAACATAACATTGTAAATCAACAATACTCCCAAAAAATTTAAATTTAAAAAAAGTCATTTTAGAAAAGAAAATTCTGTTTATGGTCACATAGAAAAGGATCTAACTCACACAACTTTCTGAGAAATGTGGACATGTATTCCACAACCAAGAACTGATCTATTAAAATGAGTGCTTATTTGAATATCTATCGGGTGCTTAGCACTGCTGTTCTGTGGGGAATGGAAAACAATCATGGTATCACAGTGCATTTTATTATACTAAATTTGCCTATTACAATAAGGGTTAAACAATTTTGGTGGGACAATGTAACAGTTCACAGGAGATGAAGTTTAAAAGGGGATGAGGGAAAGGGTGCCCTGATGGCGGATACTGGTTTTCATTTTTACCATGACCACCTCCTAGAATTTTGATGGGCAAGAGAAGCACTGAACACCACGACAGAGAGAAAAAGTAGAACCACGGACAATGGCGAGAACGTGATGCTGTGACTGGACAGCAGGGACCAGAGAAGAAGGGACGGAGGAAGAAAGAGGAATGAAGGGCAGGGGACGTCCAAACAGAAGGGACACGGGGATGGCTGGGGCAGAGGGATGAGGAGTCAGATGACACAGTAAGAAGTCCTGGATTTCCCTGGTGATCCAGTGGCCAAGAATTCACTGCCACTGCAGGGGGCACAGGGTAGATCTCTGGTCTGGAAAAGTGCCACGGGCCAACTCAGCCAGCACACCACAGCTCCTGAGCCGCTGTGCCTGGAGCCAGGGCTCTGCTCCAAGAGTGCCCACCACAGCGAGAACCACGCTCTGCAACCAAGAGTAGCCCCACTCGCTGTCCCTAGAGAAAGCCCCTGTGCAGCAAAGAACCAATGCATTCAAAAATTAATAATAATTTATAAAGGAAAAAGTCCTGAAAATCCAAGCAAGTTCACGGAGAAAAAAAAAAGAATAAATGTTACTCTTATTTTAAGAGGGCAGTGACAATATGAAACTGTTGTTCAAGGCCTTTCCATATGGCAACAAAGGGTTAGAGTAATTGCCTTATTGATGATCAAATCTTACCCTTAGCTGAACCTTGGAATGGAGCATCCTAACGGAAGTGAATATTTGAAGATTCGAAATGTTAGAACAGACACCCAGTTAGAACTCAGGATTCATGATAAAGGCAGCAGCATTCCAGAAACAAGAGCCGTGGCCATTAAAACAGGACGCCAAGGAAAAGGATGAAAGTGAGATGTCAACAAATACTTGTAGTCAAAGCCAGTCTTGGAGAAATAAAAGCAATAGTAAGGAGAGGGAAGTAGTATAATGCCCTGTTACAGAAATCAAAGAGGAGACATTTTTAAGAGGCTGACCTACCTAAGTTGTTTCAAGTGTCAGAATAAAGTCAAGAGCCATCAGGCTAAGCTGGTAATGGTAAGACAAGAAATATGGGAGGTACAAAATTTCAGCAAAGTTCTAAGAAAAAAGTTACAAGCGATGAAAGGAAAGGAAGCAGTGGGTGGTAAAAAGACAGAGAGGAGAGACATAGTGTATCAGAGAGAAATGCAATGTGAATTAGAGATGTATCCTCGGAGAGGCGGGAGTGTTCTACCATGCAGCCTTTAACAGTTAAAGGCTGTGGATTGAGCTGCCACGTGCCATGCTTAGTCACTCAGTTGTGTCCGACTCTGTGACCCCGTGGACTATAGCTCACTGGGCTCCTCTGTCCATGGAGATTCTCCAGGCAAGAATACTAGAGTGGGTTGCCATGCCCTCCTCCAGGAGAACTTCCCAAACCAGGGATCGAACCCAGGTCTCCTGCACTGCAGGCAGAATCTTCACCATCTGAGCCACCAAGGAAGCCCACAGCTGCCACAGAACCCTTCGATCCCACTCAGGGGCATAAAAGCCAGACAAAACCATAATGTGAAAAGAGGCATGCATCCCAGTGTTCACGGCATGTCTATTTACAGGACATGGAAGCAACCTAAATGACCGTCAACAGAGCAATGGATAAAGAAGTGTGGTACACATAAAATGGAATAATACTCAACCATGAGAAAGAAAACAATGCCATTTTCAGCAACTTGGATAGACCTAGAGACTGTCATAGTGAGTGAAGTCAGCCAAAGACAGACAAATATGCCATCACTGATATGTGGGATCTTAATTAAAAAAAGGCTATAAATGACCTTATCAATGAAACATAAATAGAATTAGAGATGTAGGAAACAAATTTATGGTTATCAGGGGTAAGACAGGGGAGGAATAAATTGGAAAATTGGGGTTGACATATACACACTATTGTATATAAAACAGTTAACTAAGAAGGGCCTACTGTAAGAAACAGGAAACTCTACTCAATACTCTGTAATAATCTAGATGGGAAAAGAATCTAAAAAAGAGTGGATATATATGCAGAACTGATTCACTTTGCTCTACACCTGAAACTAATACAACACTGTAAATCGACTATACACCAATAAAAGGTTTTAAAAAAAGAAAAATTTTTTTAAAATACCATATATCAAAAAAAGAAAAAAGCTATGGAGTTATGGACTGGCTCATTTGAGGTCCAAGGCTGACTCTTCTTCTTGCTGCTTATGTTATACACACAATCTTGTCTTAAGCCTTTTTACTTCATCTGAAATAATGAGACAATTAGGGTGCCTGTTTCATGAGGTTGTTCGGAAAATTACTTAATCTAGGAAAAACATTTAATACAAGTTTTGGCAATTTGTCACAGTATTATTCTGACAGGCCATTTGTCCTGGGAAAGGAGTCAAAGTGGAAGAGAATGTGCTAGAAAAGGAGAGATCGCATTCTAAGAACAAGGATGTGGAGGTTACCTTGATGACATTAGACTGCCTTGATCTTTTAGAACAGATGAAAAATCAGCAGTTTTCCAGATTTCTGATTCTGTACTGAAAATTTTCCCACCAATACATAAATCTTGGAGATTTAGGATTTTGGATGGAAAAATCTTAAGGTTTCCACAAAAGAACCTTGTAAACCAAGAACACTCAGTACTTGTCAGCAGAGTCCAAGTGACCGTTCTGTCACTAAGTCCTCTGATTTCTTGTCTTTAATCAAGCACTTTAGACAACACTTCCTAAATGATGGTATCATACTGTCATTCTTGGTCTGCTCTACAAGGGAAAGTCATATTTAGTTTTTTGAAATAAAGATATAGGAAAAGATAAAATAGTAAAGGCAACCGAGAAGATGACATTTTCCTCCTTTAAAGCAGTGGCAGGTTAAGCATCTCCAATGGATTTGGGAATACCACACCATCTAGCACTAAGTCTCAATTATGTCATAGTGAGCGCTTGCACAGTTCCCCAGTTGTGTATGACTCTGCAATCCCGTGAACTTCAGCCAGCCAGGCTCCTCCATCCATGGAATTCTCTGGGCAAGAATACCAGATTGGGTTGCCATTTCTCTCTCCAGGAGATCTTTCTGACCCAGGGATCAAACCTGCATCTCTGATATCTCGTGCACTGGCCGGCAGATTCTTTACCACTGAGCCACCTTGGAAGCCCCTATGTCATGAAACTTCTCTTTATTTCTTATTTTACACTTAACGGCATACGATTTCTACCTAAATTTGAATGTCTCATCATTATGTAAATTGCTTGCTTTCCTAAATGAGCGAGTGATAGTCACTCAGTTGTGTCCAACTCTTTATGACCCCGTGGGACTGTTATCTGTCAGGTTCCTTTGTCCATGGAATTCTCCAGGCAAGAATACTGGAGTGGGTTGCCATTTCCTTCTCCAGGGTTGCTTTCCTAAATGATCTGATAATTCCAAGTTACCATGGAACCTAAAAAAGAGGGCTTCGTCCCAATACAGGCAAGTTTCCATTAGCAGGGCGCCAGTAAGGACTCCCTGCTTTCTGAATTTCACATTGTGTGGTTGTGTATGTTGAACAAAAGGATAAAAAGCTGTTTAAAAATTAAAATATTCAAGGTACATAGGCTTATTCTTTGGTAATTTACAATTTAACCACATCTTTTAAAGTCTTTACTGAATTTGTTACATTGCTTCTGTTCTTTGAGGGTTTTTTTTTTTTTTTTTTTAAAGCTGTGAGGCATGTAGGATCTTAGCTCCCCCACCAGGAATCGAACCCATACCCCCTGCATTGGAAGGCAAAGTCTTAAGGACTAGACCATGCTAGGGATGGTTCTGCACCCCCCCACCCCCCAATTCCTTAAAGAATTCTTGGGAGGGACTTCCTTGTGGTCTAGTGGTTAAGACTCCATACTTCCAGTGTCAGGGAACAAAGATTTTACATGCCACAACATGTGGGCAGAAAAAAAAAGAATTCTTTGGAAAATGTTCAATTGTAATGCAAAATAGCTTAACTTATAAATACGTTGCCTGGTTTAGATGGGCAAGCCACAGGGCGCGTCTCAGACTCTCACACTAGAGTACCCAATCTCACCAGTGTACACCAGATGGGACTGTCACCATTAAATAACATATCCTCCTGATTATTGTACTTTAAAGTGTGTGAAATTTATTATAAGCCTAATTCTAATTCAATGAATGCCATCAACAGATTGTATGATGGGTCATTTTCGCTGTGGGGTGTCAGAGAATTGCTGAGAAGGCTGACAGGAAAAGCACATTAGAAAACAATCTTGTAAATTTGATAAATAACATGCTAAGTGGCATTTATTCAAAAATAATGTGTTCTATACATATGGTGACGTGGGAAATCTTGGGCCATCCCCTGAGAAAACAAAATGCAGAATCTTAAGAAAAAAGAACAACCTGATTTTGATGCTCTGCAGTAAAAAAAGAAAATCTAGGTACTGATTTAAAACAGACCTGTCACTGAACACACAGTGTTTTTAACAAATGCAAACCAGTGCAGTTAGCCAGTATATGAATCCATTATTCAGCTGATCTCAGGCATAAAGTCAGGGCTCTGTCTCCCTTCCAAAAAGGCCACCAGGCCCTGGACAGCCATTCTGGAGGGCACTGACCACTGAAGTGAGTGCATGCCTCCTTCCCATATAGTTGAGATGCAGAGAAGCCTGCAAATATGTGGTACCATGAACATGTACCCAGTCCTCTCTGAGCTGCCCCCTGCCATTGCTAAGTCCTAGCTGTATATGCAGCAATTAGAAGTACTCGACTGGGTGCTACATGATGACCTAGATGGATGGGATGGGAGGCAGGTCAAAGAGGCAGCAGATATAGGTATACGTAAAACGGATTCACTTCCTTGTAGAGCAGAAACTAACACCATTGTAAAGCAGCTTCATGTCAATTAAAAAAAAAAAAAAAGTACTTGGAAACAAGTTTGCCAGAAACTGTGTAGATTGTTGGTTTGGTCAGTTCAGTCCCTCAGTCACGTCCAACTCTTTGCAACCCCATGGACTGCAGCACACCAGGCCTCCCTGTCCATCACCAACTCCTAGAACTTGATCAAATTCATGTCCATCGAGTCGGTGATGCCATCCAACCATCTCATCCTCTGTCATCTCCTTCTCCTCCAGCCTTCAATCTTTCCCAGCATCAGGGTCTTATCCACTGAGTCAGCTCTTCACATCAGGTGGCCAAAGTATTGGAGCCTCAGCTTCAGCATCAGTTCTTCCAATGAACACCCAGGACTGATCTCTTTTATGATGGACTGGTTAGATCTCCTTGCTGTCCAGGGGACTCTCAAGAGTCTTCTCCAACACCACAGTTCAAATGCATCAATTCTTCGGCACTCAGCTTTCTTTATGGTCCAATTCTCACATCCATACATGACTACTGGAAAAACCATAGCTTTGACTGGATGGACCTTTGTTGAGGACAATTCAGCAATTTGCTTACACAGTTAGGTTGCCTGGGGTTTGATCAAAAAATCTAGAAAAGACAGACCTTTTCTCTGGTAGCTCAGCTAGTAAAGAATCCGCCTGAAATTCAGGAGAACCTGGTTCAATTCCTGGGTCGGGAAGATCCCCTGGAGAAGGGACAGGCTACCCATGCCAGTATATCTTGGGCTTCCCTGGTGGCTCAAATGGTAAAGAATCTGCCAGCAATGCAGGAGACCTGGGTTTGATCCCTGTGTTGGGAAGATCTCCTAGAGAAGGGAATGGCTACCCACTCCAGTATTCTTGCCTGGAGAATCCCATGGACAGAGGAGCCTGGTGGGCTATAGTCCATGGGGTCACAAAGAGTCAGACATGACTGAGCTACTTTCATTGACAATGATTTCACTGCTTCAAGCTCTAGATCAGTTCCATCAGATATATACTGCATTCCACAAGTATCATTTTAAATTTCTAATAACCTTACATTAAGTAAAAGCAAAATTTATTAAGATATTTTTCAAACTATGTATTTTTTATCCTGTGTATGTATAAAAGTCTTCTTACAAAGTCTTCAAAAGTCAGTGTGCATTTTGCACTTACAGTACATTTCAATTCCAACCAGCCACATTTCAAGAGCTCAGTAGGAACACACGCGTAATGGCCACCACTCTGAGCAGCACAGGTTAATGGTACTCAGTATCAAAGCTCCATTATTTTCTTATTTGTCAAACCAGAGTAGTCAGTAGACTAAAACTTAAAAGGAAATATCTATAGAATAAATTATCTAAAGAGTTAAACCATGTGCAGTTGATGAAAACACAATTTCTATCAAAATCCAGATGTTTTGCCTAAGCCATAATGCCAAAATTACATTTAGATGATTGATTGGAGCATTTACTTTTCATCAATCAAAGTAATAAAAAACACTGCTCATAATTTCTCCTGTTAATTTAGTTAACATAGAAATCAGAGTGGTTATTTAAGATCCCACCAAATTTTGGATCCTGAGTTATATGGATTATATGTCAAGACTGATCTAATGGTAGCTTAGACGGTAAAGAAGCTGCTTGCCAGGCAGGAGAGCAGGGTCTGGACGATCCCCTGGAGAAGGAAATGGCAACCCACTCTAGTATTCTTGCCTGGGAAATCCCATGGAGAGAAGTCTGATGGGCTACAGTCTACAGGGTTGCAAAGAGTCAGACACAGCTCAGTGACTAATACTATCACTGTTTTCACTGATCTAATTTTATATGGGGATACGATTTCCTTCCACTTAATAATCAGAATTTTTACCTTAATTTCTCTTAATTTTCAAAAACCCCTTTAAAGATATATTCTATAATTTTGTGACTTACTTCTTGCCTTAACTTTCCTTCCTCACAAATCTTATTCAAAAACATCAAAAATTACTTTAGAAAATTAGGATTTTTCTGCTATTCCTACAATTTTCTGCTATATTTTCTGATATCCTTCAATTTTCTTGAGTTATATTTAAGATTTATAGATGTGCAGTTATCAACTTTTATGTACATTCTATGCACCAGGTTATCTGTAATTTGAAACTAAAAACTCAAAGGTAAAGATCAAAAGTGAATGAATGACCATTCTTTTTATTAATCTGCAATTACAATAAATATTTATTTCCTAATTAGGGGTTCATCTTTTGCCTAACCTGGACTTAGCATCTTCAAATGTCTTATGTATAAGGTTCAGCTCAGTCGCTCAGTCGTGTCCGACTCTTTGTGACCCCATGAATCGCAGCACACCAGACCTCCCTGTCCATCACCAACTCCCATACTATTTAAAAAAGCTTAAATTCTTAAATCCAGCATCAAGATTTAGAGAGTACATTCTCAATCTCTTTTCCCACTCTTGCATTTATAAGAAAATCATTTTTTCTACTCACTTTCCTCCAAACCTGGTACCTATTTTTCAGCTGCCAATTACTGGTACCAGGCCTTCCCTCATCACCAAAGTGTTCTTCCTACCTCACTTAACATAAACAATCTCTACCCATCCTGCGAGTCCCACACCAGACATTTCTTCTTTGGGAAAATGTTACCGGAGGACTCCAGCATAGAGCAATCTCTTCCATTTCTGATCTCATCTAGTACCTATTTAATAGTTGTCTTAGTTGGGATATTTAAGAGGCCAAATAAAAAGTTTAAAGAAGATTAAAACAAGCAACTCTGCATAACTTTGAGTAACTGCAACTGCTGTTGAAAGGATGTAAGATCATTCAAAAGACCCAAGGCAACATAAATACAACTGGACCAGTTGTGGACATGCAGTTATCATTAGCTAGGACCAATACACACTTACAGAGGCACGTTAGTCAAATGCATCAACTGTGGACACTTTAACCTCCTCACTGTAACAATCAAGTCTCAGTGTCCCAGGAAAGGAGTATATGATTGGCCAATAGTACCTGCCAGGTATCTAACTCTACATGAAGAAGAGCAGAAGCCTGCCAAGCATTCTGTAATGAAGAGGTAGGCAAGCATCAGGTATAGCATCTCACCCAATCAGAGGGAAACGCCCCTTCCTTGGGAAGTTGGGATGATATTCTTAAAACCAAAAGACAGCAGGTGGCAAATAAATACCTCATAGTCTAGTAGTTTACTCATTAATATATTCAGCTGTGTTTGTTCTTAATGGTTATGTAACTTTTCCTATGCATAAGTCATTTTTCCCCTTCAGTTCAGTTGCTCAGTTGTGTCTGGCTCTGCGACCCCATGGACCACAGCACGCCAGGCTTCCCTGTCTATCACCAACTCCCAGAGCTTGCTCAAGCTCATGTCCATTGACTCAGTGATGCCATCCAACCATCTCATAATCTGTTGTTCCCTTCCCCTCCTGCCTTCAATCTTTCCCAACAACAGGGTCTTTTCCAATGAGTCAGTTCTTCCCATCAGGTGGCCAAAGTATTGGAGTTTCAGCTTCAGCATGAGTCCTTCCAATGAATATTCAGGACTGATTTCCTTTAGAATTGACTGGTTTGATCTTCTCACAGTCCAAGGGACTCTCAGGAGTCTTCTCCAACACCACAGTTCAAAAGCATCAATTCTCCAGCCCTCAGCTTTCTTTATGGTCCAACTCTCACATCCATAGATGACTACTGGAAAAACCATAGCTTTGACTAGACAGACCTTTGTTGGCAAAGTAATGTCTCTGCTTTTTAATATGCTGTCTAGATCAGTCATAGCTTTTCTTCCAAGGAACAAGCATCTTTTAATGTCATGGCTGCGGTAACCATTTGCAGTGATTTTGGAGCCCAAGAAAATAAAGTCTTTCAATGTTTCCATTGTTTCCCCTTAAAAAATTGCAAAACAAAATTATGTTTCTTTATATCTTATATAATACCCTATATGGTAAGATCCTACTTTGTCTCACCCATTTTTTCCTTCTTCTCTAAGAATATTGGGAAGTGTTTATATTACAGTGTGAACATGTAATCTAGGATCACACATACATGTTGACACAAATACAGTTTAGCCATATTCATTCTTTTATGTGTGATCTTTTACAGGATCACACTAAAGTCTGGGACTGAAAGATAAAAAATGTCCCTGCCCTCAGATCTGGTGCTTCTATATTTTATAATTTTGGAAAGTAATTGCTATAATAAATCATAGTCTAACAACCTGCATTTTAAAATGCCACTGATTTTGCTTCCAGAAACTTAGAATGTCTGAAGATTTCTAAGATGTTTTTACTAAGCCAAAGGAAGGAAAAGAACTTCTCACGAAAGCAAACATCTAAAGTCTGTATCTTTCATCTTCATGGCACAAAGAAATCAGGCATTTTAAAGCTAGTCTTAATGGTAGGCATATTCCTAACTATAAATAATCTCATTTCTAATTATACTCACAGGAGAGAAGTACAATGTTCAGCATGAAAACACATCACTTTGTTCTTGACTTCAGGCATTTTAAAAGTTAATTTTAATTTAGTCTATATGATCTAAATACTTTTTCTTTGAAGTATTTAATGATTAAATACCCATTATGCATAAACTATAATGCTAAGCATTTCTAGGACCAGAAACCTGGTGTGCCTAGAATAGTTAACTTTTCAGTGGAAACAAGTTTCTGTCTGAAAATAATTATAGTATTGGATAGTATGTGAATGTTTGCATAGGACAGCTTAATTGCAGATAAGTCAGAGGACAGACATATTTGTCTATGGTGCTTTAGGAAACTCTTAGTTGCAGTTATAGATAAGCTGGATTTGAAGACTTCAGTTTATCTTTCAAGCTTCTTCTGCTGATCATCCCTCTTCCTCCTTTCTAATCACTCTTTAAAAGCATAGCTTCAGCTTTTTTTTTTTTTTTGACCCTTTGTTCTTATAGACACAAAACTTTTCTTTTTTTTGACACAAAACTTTAAATTACCGTTACTGTTCAAGTTTCAATGAGTCATTAGAACTAAGTTTGAGTTTCCAAATATTTTCCAAGTCCTGTGCTACCAAGACCACTGCCTTCAGAAACAAATCCTGTGGGAATGATCCCACAGATCTAGTAGAGGTATGGAAGCAGCTGAAACTGGCTTGTGGTTGAGTTTGATACTGTAATAGCCAGCCATTTGTATATAGTCAAGTAGCTGATGAATATAATGAATTTAGAATTTTAGAAGTATATTTTGGACATTGTCAGTATATGGACAGAATTTAAAATTATAAGACTGGATGATATAGCCAAAGGAATAAATGTGGATAAAGAGGATGAAGGATTAAGCTTTGGGGCCTGTCAACATTTGGAGGTTAGGAGAAGAAGGTGAATCAGTAAAGAAGGTCGTTGGGAAAAGTTTAGTTGGAAAAAGCTTAGTATGGAATTGAAAGCAATGACTTTAGTCAAAATAATGCCCCAGAGTCAAAGTAATGTGGATTGAGAATCACCTTAAAAAAAAAAAAAAAATATATATATATATATATATATATTCAGCTTGTTTTCAGAACTTATACTATGAATTTATATTTTGTAACACATTTTAATATATCCTGACTTCTGTCCAGAAGTTATTTTGTTCCACTTATCTTTTTGTACTGAGAAGTATGTTGTACTTTAAAATTTTGATACTAGCAGGTTACCAATTATTCTTGTTAGAAAATGAGAATTTCATTAAATTCCTTTTCATTTGTTGCCAAATTTACTCATTTTATGTGAATTATCATCGCCCATCACTTTTGGTATCACTTAGTCAAACTTTTGCAGAAGGAAATGGCAACCCACTCCCGTGTTCTTGCCTGGAGAATCCCACGGACAGAGGAGCCTGGCAGGCTACAGTCTGCGGGGTCGCCAAGTGTCGGACACGGCTGAGTGAATAAGCACAGAACAAGACGGGGGAAGACCCTCCTGGAAGGTTCAGTTGGGTAGGAGTCCCAATATTGAGTGTTTCAGGCAAACAGCAGCATTACGAATGCTAAGTATAAAAATAACTGGGGCAGAGAGTATGAATGGGTTTACTTCACCACCACTGGTAAGGCGAGACACAAACCAGAATAAGTAAGTTCCGGTTCACCTCCGGCACCATTCCGACTGGGGAGGAGGGATGACAAGGATGGGCTGGAGGAGAGCCAGGACCACTCACCTCCCACATCATTGGAAATGTCTGTGTCTCTATCTCTAATTAAAAAGTATGTTTCACAAAATTTTAGTAGGTCTAGTTGTCTTAATTCTGATCACACTGTACTACAATAATAAGTATTATGGGATATGCTACCAAACGTCTTTTAAAGTACAGCTGTCTAGACATGATAATGAATCCATATCACTGAATCCATAGCATTTCCCATGCTATTATTTATTGACAAAAACTCTTGAGGTTAAGAATTTCCTTCCAACTTCTCTATTGAATAATGCTCAAGTTTAATATTAATACTTCTTATATCTCTATAAGCACACCTGGTTGAAAAGTAAGATCATAAATCGCTGTCACTAAGTTACCTGTGAGTCAAAAGTTATTAATGAAAAATTTCCTCAATAATTTGCTAGCTCAAGCATAGGACTTGATATTGTCTCTAGAGATAGTTGAAAAGAATGTATGAGAAAGCAGCAATCCTGCATTATTTGGGTGACTCAGAAAAGGGTTAACCTGTTGACTTTTTAACCAAAATGATCTACAGATTGAAAATGCAGTGTCCACTTGCCAACTAAGTATAGTTGCAAAGACCAGAAGCAAAACTTAATTTAATCCTGATGGTGGTTCTTCAGAAAAAAGCTGCATGCACTCATGTTAACTGCCTGTCGAAGAGAAAACCTTATTTCAACAATTTCAAGTAAGCATCTGTTTTAAGTACTAACCTATCAAAAGTGGGTTTGTTTCTAAGTCTTAAGATGACTTAACAATGTTTAAGCATCACTAATACATTCTAAGAATAAAATATTTTACATCATTAAGTTAGAATTTAATAATGTTTTAAATCATGGGCAATGTAATCAAAATATAAGGTAATTTTGTGATGAGATTACATATAAACGGGATCCAAAGTGCTGCTGGATCTAACATTTGTCTTTCACCATCAAACTCACTCCACTGCTCCAGGAATAATCATTCCTCGCAGGACACCTTGTCCTTGTCCAAACTCATTCTCCCTCCTGACACTGTGGCTGGTGTTGACATCAGGGATCCTAAATCTTGCCACTGTAGCAAAAAGTACTTAAGGCTGAAATACATGGGCTGGGGGACGTGTGTGTGTGTGTGTGTGTGTGTGTGTGTGTGTGCTGGGGGTGGGGGTGCATGAAGAGAACAGGCAAAATGTTAAAAACTCAGCACCAGAGCTACAGAGATGCATCAGTCACTTAATGTTGTGTAACGAGTCACCCCAAACTTAGAGGCTACACATAATTATCAGTTTTTACTGGTCACAACTTTACAAAGGACACACTGGAGACGGCTTAATCTCTGCTCCGCAGGGCAGGGAAGACAGCCAGAAGACTCATAGTTCAGGCCTGGGAGTGCATTTGATCACATGTCTGATCATAGATGCTAATAGCAAGCTGGGGGACTAGCTGGGACTCTCAGCCAGAATAACATACAAGTGGTCCATCCACTCCAGGTCCAAGTGTTCCAGGAAAAGAGCCAGGAGATGCCACATTTTGCCTTCTGGCTGGGCCTCAGAATCGTGCAACGCTCTTCTGCATCCTCTTGGCCAAGGCAGTCACAAAAGTCCACCCAGGTTTGAGGGGAGAGCACACAGACCACACCTCTCAATGCAGGCATGTCAGCATTATGAGGATACAGGATGATGGAAACAATTACACACGGGCCTGTGTGTAGCTCTCTTTGGAAAGCACAGCCTTCTGCGAGAAGTACGAGAAGAAACACGATACTGAGCTGATGGCATCCTCAGGTTCAACCTATTTTTCTGAATACTTGGGAAATTATATTAGTAGTAACACTGAGTCATTTATACACCACTATCCCCCACACCCAGTATGTTCTCTGAAATGCATAAATACCAATACAGTACTTAGAAGTGCTTCTGAGACAGTTTGGAATCACCTTCCACTTACCTTATTTCTATCAAAACCTCTCTGTCCTTGCACTTACTACCCAGGCAGGAGGACACCCGACCTTGGGTGACACCCAGTCCCAGGGGACTGCTGCCTATCTGCTCTTCCTCCTCAGGTCCACCCCCCTCCATCCTCCCCACACCCAGCAGACTCAGATCAGACGTGGGTGAAGGCTTAGTGAGACAGGAACTTGCGACGTACACCAGCAACTCCCTCCTACTTCCAAATCACGCATTCCAACATAACCATAGGCTACTCTTTCTCAGCATGTAGCTATTTATAAAAAAATGAGAACACATCAGAAGTGCTGGGGGATTCATAACTAGTTATTATTGGAAAATGCTGTGGTCACTATAGGCTCCATAACCGCCCTCTTGCCTTGGCTAAAGGAACCATCCTCCAGATGAGTGAAAACAATGTGAAATTCTACCCGGAGTCCTGTTTATGTGGGCTGTCCTCAGACCGTCGTATTAGGGCATCACAGGCAGATAAGTACTCATGTATTCTTGATTAAATATTCTACAGTTCTATCTGCTGACACAAATATTAAAAAATGTCATATCTTTTTGTCAAAAAGATATGTCTCAGCAACAAGGATTTCACAGCTAGGATCATGGTCTTCTCTGAAAATGTTCTAGGGTCTAATTTTTCCAATAACTTAATAGGCCTGTAGATATTAAAACTTAACAGGCCTGTAGATGTTATAACCAAGTTACTAAATATTCCAAGTCTTTAAAAATCTGTCATTTACACAAGTGTACATAAGTGGACAAAAAGAGTTATATTAATTGAACAAAGGGCTATACTGTCAGGAACTTATCTTTTCAACACACATATTTATTAAATCTGACTTCTAACTAAATTATTCATCCCCTCCAGTTAATTGAGTGAAGTGTCAAAACCAGTCATGAGACTGAGTGTTGTATGTATTAGCAACTTTGGTAATATTAATAATTCAATTTCTTATATACTTTATATGAAAATGCATTAATCACTTAAATATAAAATGCATTTGTTGTTATTTAATTGCTAAAGTCATGTGTGACTCTTTGCAGCCCTGTGGACTGTAGCCTGCCAGGCTCCTTTGTGCATGGGATTTCCCAGGCAAGAATACTAGAGTGGGTTGCCAATTCTATCTCCAGGGGATCTTCCTGACCCAGGTACTGAACCCATGTCTCCTGCATTAGCAGGAGGACTCTATCACTGGGCCATCTGGGAAGCTCATAAAATTCCTATCAAAGAAAATGTAAAGGTGAAAACATTGAATTTTTCTCACAGGACGCATAACCAAGTTTGGCTTTGGTTTTGTTTGTTTTTTGTTTTTTACTGTAATTTAACTTTCATCTTTATAAAACCTGGTAATTTCTTTTGATGGATATGTAAAGAGGTTCCTCATGTATAAAGTCAGTGGAGAAAGTGGGAAACACATTTTTTAATTCTGAAGTGCAGGCCACATAAGATGCAGAATATGGCATTGGACAACATTGGGAATGTGACCAGCGGGACAACAGGCTTCCAGTATCTCAAGATGACTTCCTTATCTGACTGCGCTTCATTGTACTGCCAGCTGACAACTTTAGAACAGACCAGAAGCTTCAACATAATCTCAGGAATCTAGGAAACCAATGGTGAGCAATGGGTCAACAAGCAGTATACTAAATATCCAAGATGACACAGCAGGGCAGTTTAACAGTTATTTACTGAACAAACTTTATACAATATACAGTACTGAATCAAGGTGAACTGGAAGTGGACAAACAGTGGACGGCAAGAATGAACATTGACATTTTAGGAATCAGTGAGCTAAAATGGACAGGAGCGGGTAAATTTAACTCAGATGATCATTACATCTACTGCTGTGGGCAAGAATGCCTTAGAAGAAATGGAGTAGCCCTCACAGTCGATAAGAAAGTCTGAAATGCAGTACTTGGGTGCAATCTCACAAATGACAGAATCATCCCTGTTTGTTTCCAAGGCAAACCATTCATCATCACAGTGACCCAAGTTATGCCCCAACCACTAATGCCAAAGCTGATGTTGAACGGTTCTATGAAGACTGATAAGACCTTCTAGAACTAACAGCAAGAAGAGATGTCCTTTTCATCATAGGGGTCTGGAATGCAAAAATAGGAAATCAAGAGATACCTGGAGTAACAGGAAAGTTTGACCTTGGAGTACAAAATGAAGCAGGGCTAATAGAGTTTTGCCAAGAGATTACACTGGTCACAGCAAACAATCTCTTCCAAGAACACAAGAGACAACTCTACACATGGACATCACCAGATGGCCAATACTGAAATCAGATTGATTATATTCTCTGCAGCCAAAGATGGAGAAGCTCTATACAGTCAGCAAAAACAAGACTGGGAGCTGACTGTGGCTCAGATCATGAACCATTATGGCAAAATCCAGGTTTAAATTGAAGAATGTATGGAATACCACTAGACCATTCAGGTATGATCTAAATTAAATCCCTCCTATTTATACAATGTAAGTGACAAATAGATTTAAGGGATTAGATGAGGAAGAGAGAGTGCCTGAAGAAGTATAGACAGAGGTTCATAACATTGTACAGGAGGCAGTGAACAAGACCATCCCCAAGAAGAAATGCAAAAGGCAAAATGGCTGTCTGAGGAGGCCTTGCAAATAGCTGTGAAATGAAGAGAAGTGAAAGGCAAAGAAGAAAAGGAAAAATACACCCATCTGAATGCAGAGTTTCACAGAAAAGCAAGAGGAGATAAAAGAATTTTTAAGTAAACAATGCAAAGAAACAGAGGAAAACAACAGAATGGGAAAAGACTAGAGATCTCTTCAAGAAAATTAGAGATACCTGGGGAACACTTAATGCAAAGATGGGCACAATAAAGGACAGAAATGGTATTGACTTAACAGAAGCAGAAGATATCAAGAGGGGGCAAAAATACACAGAAAAACTATACAAAAAAAAGATCTTAATGACCTGGATAACCATGACAGTGTGATCACTCGCCTAGAGTCCAACATCCTGGAGTGTGAAGGAAAGTTGGCCTTAGGAAGCATCACTAGGAACAAAGCTAGTGGAGGTGATGGAATTCCAGCTAAGCTATTTCAAATCCTAAAAGATGATGCTATTAAAGTGCTTCACTCAATATGCCAGCAAGTTTGGAAAACTCAGCAGTGGTCACAGGACTGGAAAAGGTCAGTTTTTATTCCAATCCCAAGGAAAGGCAATGCCAAAGAATGTTCCAACTACAGCACAATTGAACTCATTTCACATGCTAGCAAAGTAATGCTCAAAATTCTCCAAGCCAGGCTTCACCAGTATGTGAACCAAGAAATTCCAGATGCACATGCTAGATTTGGAAAACGCAGAGGAACCAGAGATCAAATTGCCAACATCCAGTGGATCATAGGCAAAGCAAGAGAATTCCAGAACAACATCTACTTCTGCTTCACAGACTATGCTAAAGCCTTTGACTGTATAGATCACAACAAACTGTAGAACATTCTTAAAGAAATGGGAATATTAGACCACCTTACCTGCCTCCTGAGAAATCTGTTTTCAGGTCAAGAAGCAGCAGTTAGAACAAGCCATGGAAAAACAGACTGGTTCAAAAGTGAGAAAGGAGTACATCAAGGTTGTATATTGTCACCCTGTTTATTTAACTTCTATGACGAGTACATCATGTGAAATGCTGGGATAGATGAAACTCAAGCTGGAATCAATATTGCTGGGAGAAATATCAAAACCTCAGACACAGATGGCACCACTCTTATGGCAGAAAGCAAAGAACTACTAAAAAGCCTCATGATCAAAGTGAAAGAGGAGAGTGAAAAAGCTGGCTCAAAACTCAACATTCAAAAAATTAAGATCATGGTATCCGGTCCCATCACTTCATGGCAAATAGAAGGGGAAACAGTGGAGACAGTGACAGACTTTATTTTTTTGGGCTCCAAAATCACTGTGGACTGTGACTGCAGTCATGAAATAAAATGCTTGCTCCTTG
This sequence comes from Cervus canadensis, assembly GCF_019320065.1. Lineage (NCBI taxonomy): Eukaryota > Metazoa > Chordata > Mammalia > Artiodactyla > Cervidae > Cervus > Cervus canadensis. The sequence continues at coordinate 8,042,343 of NC_057416.1, read as the reverse complement.
GGAAAAAAGCAATGACAAACCCAGTCAGCATGTTAAAAAGCAGAGACATTACTTTGCTGACAAAGGTCCATCTAGTCAAGGCTATGGTTTTTCCAGTAGTCACGTATGGATGTGAGAGTTGAACTGTAAAGAAAACTGAGCGCCGAAGAATTGATGCTTTTGAACTGTGGTGTTAGAGAAGACTCTTGAGAGTCCCTTGGACAGCAAGGAGATCAGTCCTGAATATTCTTTGGAAGGACTGATGCTGAAGCTGAAACTCCAATACTTTGGCCACCTGATGCAAAGAACTGACTCTTTGGGAAAGACCCTGATGCTGGGAAAGATTGAAGGCAGGAGGAGAAGGGGACAACAGAGGTTGAGATGGTTGGATGGCATCACCGACTCAATGGGCATGAGTTTGAGTAAACTCCGGGAGTTGGTGATGGACAGGGAGGCCTGGCATGCTACAGTCCATAGGATCTCAAAGAGTTGGACACGATTGAGCAACTGAACTGATGTATGGATATAACAACTAGACAATAAAAAAAGGCTGTGCTGAAGAATTGATGCCTTCTGACTGTGGTGCTGGAGAAGACTCTTGAGAGTCCCTTGGACAGCAAGGAGACCATTCAATCCTAAAGGAAATGAACTCTGACTATTAATTGGAAGGACTGATGCTAAAGCTGAAGTTTCGATTCTTTGCCCACCTAATGCGAAGAGCCAACTCACTGGAGAAGATTCTGATGCTGGTAAAAATTGAAGGCAGGAGGAGAAAGGGATGACAGAGGATGAGACAGTTGGATGGCATCAAAAACTCAATGGACATGAGTTTGAGGAAACTCCAGGAGATGGTGAAGGACAGGGAAGCCTGGCGTGCTGCAGTCCACTGGGTTGCAGAGAGTCAAACACGACTGACTGAGCAACAATACAGTACTGTCATGAAAAGCTGAGAATTCTCCAATCAAGATTTTGGTTGTTTAAAGAAGGCCTCCATCTCAACAGTAGAAGATGGGACTAATTTATAGTCTCTTGTTAAATAGTGCAGTTACTTATAGGTTAGCACTTTATAAAGGCAAATACAGGAAGGCAAGTAAAGGTTTATTTTTATGTTCAGTTTTGTGACCAATCCAAGAATTCTTATTTAGCATTTTTAACAAAATGTGGGATTATAAAAATGCCCTCCTTTGTGCTGAAGTTGAGGTGGGTTAGTCATAAGCTCCACTCTTAACTTCAAATGTAACTTAAACCCCACGGTATGCTACTGGATGTAAATGACATGCCTCCAGTTACAAGGCAGAGCTTTCCAGGTTAGATAAAAAGCCACGACCCAACTTTACGTTGCTAAAAAGAAATGTACTTTAAATATTAATATCTAAGTAGGTTAAATGTCAAAGTATAGAAAAGACCATCCTAACCAAATATGCTGTAGCTACATTAATAATCAGCAAAGTAAATTACAGAGGAATATAACCAGGAAAGGACAAAGTCTTTTCAAAATGATCAAGAGGTCAATTCATCTACAGGACATAAAAATCCTACACTTTTTATGCATAACGTTACCTTCAAAATATGTAAAGCGAAATTTGATGTAACTGCAAGGAGAAATAGACGTTTTCACTACCAGTTAAAGATTTCAGTACTACTCTCAAAAAGTGATAAACAGAAAATCCCTGTGTACAGAAGACTCCACTTATACTATCAATCAAATCAACCCAACTGACAACTTTAGAATAATCTCATAAACAGAATATACATACCCTTCTCAAGTGCACATGGAACCCTCACTATGAGTCATATCCAGGATGGTAACAGAAGTCTCAAATTTGAAAGGATTCCATTCATACAGAATGTATTCTGTGACTACAAAAGAATTTCACATTAACAAAGATCTCTGGAAAATTTGTATATAATTGAAAATGAAATAACACTTCTAAATAGCATGTGAGTCAAGGTAAAAATCAAACAGAAAATTAGAAAGTATTTTGAACTGAATACAAAAGAACAGTAACTGAAATGCCACTAAAACCATACAAAGGCAGAAATGTAGAGAATAAAATTGTTAGAAAAAAAGAATACCCAAATTCATGATGTCATGCTCCATTTTAGCTACAGAAAAAGAACAAATTAAATCTGAAATAAGCAGATGAAGAGAATATCAATGATCAGAGCACATACAAGCAGAAAAAAAAAAAAAAAAATCAATGTCCACCAAAACTGGCTCTTAGAAGGGTAAAGGAAAGGTGGTCAGAGAGGTCTGGAAAAAAAACAAATCAGGATTAAGAGAATATAACTACAGAATATAACTGTATTCTACAAATAGAGGATTTCAAGGGAATATTATGAATAGCTTTGTGACAATATATTCAACATCTCCAGTGAAATGACACATTCCTCTAAGTTAGAGAATTGTTCAAGTTTTTCCCCCAATCATAGAGCATCAGTTTGCAATTTAAGATTTCCCACAAGGAAAATTACTGGCACACATGTCATCACTGGGGCTTCCCTTGTAGCTCAGTCCGTAAAGAATCTGCCTGCAAAAAAAAAAAAAAAAAGAATCTGCCTGCAGTGCAGGAGACCTGGGTTCGATCCCTGGGTTGGGAAGATCCCCTGGAGAAGGAAACGGTAACCCACTCCAGTACCCTTGCCTGGAAAATCTCACGGACAGAGGAGCCTGGTGGGCTGCAGTCCATGGGGTTGCAAAGAGTCCGACATGACTGAGCAACTAACACACTATGTCATCATTGATGATTTCTACCAAACTTGAATGGAAGAATATGGAATGCTTTCAGTCCATTCAATGAGACCAAAACTAGACATTATAAAGAAAACTGCAGAACATTACTCTTCATGAACATAAACAAATTCTTTTTATAAATGGTGACTAAGGAGATAAATATTTTTAAAACATACTTGAGTAGGAATACAAGTTTGGTTTGGCATTTGAAGCTGAATCAATACTATTCACCCTATTATTAACAAACTTTTTTAAAAGGCGTGGTAATCTTAATAAATTCAGAAAAACATTATTATAAAATCCAACATCCATTCCCTGATACTCCTATCAAAGGAGGAATAAAAGGGAATTTGTCCAATGTACAGTCCATCTACCCTGGCTCCATGTTGTTAAGATGTCAATTCTCCCCAAATAGACCTCTGTGCATGCGTGTGCTCAGCTGCTTCTGCCATGTCCAACTCTGCGACCCCATGGACTATAGCCCGCCCAGTTTCTCGGTCCATGGGATTTCCCAGGCAAGAAGACTGGAGCGGGTTGCCATTTCCTCCTCCAGCGGAAAGTTCCAACACAGGGACTGACCCACATCTCCTGCATTGGCAGGCAGAGTCTTTACCAGTGAGTTACCAGGGAACTCCAAATTGACCTACAGATGCAACGCAATCACGACAGAAATTCCAACAGAATATCTGTAGAAAGTGAAAAGGTGATTCTATATTCCCTACAAAAACCCAAAGAAACCAGAAAAGTTCTAGAAGAATAAAATGGAGAACACTGTTTGACAACAAGATTTTAAACTGAGTCATAAAGACAGTGTCACTGGCTTCACTGCAGCTGAGTCAATCCATGAAACAGAATGGAAGTCCAGAGGTGAGTTCACACACATGTACAAGTAATTTTTGACAAAGGTTGAAAGACAACTCAGAGAAAAAAGGATTGCTTTCCAAATATAGGCAAGATGCATGGCCATGCACAGAGAAAAGTGAACTTTGTTCTGTATCTTGGACAATATACAAAAGTTAATTCAAAGTGGATCATATAATTAAAAGCAAAACCTAAAACTAAAACTTCCAGAAGCAAATATAAGTGAAAGGTCTTTCAAATTGGGCTTGCAAAGATTCTTCAAACATGACAAAGTAATAACCCATGAACTAAATTGGTAACATTGGCTTTGTCAAAATTTTAAATTTCTCATCTTTAGGATATATATATAGTTAAAATGTATAGCCAAACAGCAGTCTAACAAAAAAAGGTTTACAAGTCATGTATCTGAGAAAGAATTACATTCAGAATGTACAAGGAAGGCTCAAACATCAGTAATTTTTAAAAAATATTAAAAATCAGACAAAATATGTGAACAGACATGGCACCAAAAAACATATGGATGGAAAAACGACAAGAAAAAATGATCAACCTGATTAGTTATTTGGTGAATACAAATTAAATCCAAAATGATATACAACAATACACCTTCTAGATTGCCTAAATTTAAAAAGTAACAACACCACAGGTTGATGAGGTAAAAGGACTTGAACTCTCATACACCATGTAAAGTGTTATAACCACTCTGTAAAACAATTTAGCAGCATCTTAAAAAGTTAAACATGTACCTATCATATGATCCAGCAATTCCCCTCGTAGGGATTTACCCAAGAGGAAAGAATATATGTTGGTATTGATGCACAGTCTTGTCTGAGTCTTCTGCAACCCCCCATGGACTGCAGCCCACCAGGCTCCTCTGTCCGTGAAATTTTCCAGGCAGGAATACTGGAACGGGTTGTCATTTCCTACTCAGGGGGATCTTCTCGACCCAAGGATCGAACCCATGTCTCTTGCACTGGCAGGTGGGTTCTTTACTACTAGGACCACCTGGGAAGCCCTGTATCCATACAAAAATTGGAATGAGGGTAGTGACTACAGATTTGTAATAAACACTGGAAGGAACCCAAATGTCCATGGTCATGTGAACAAGGTGAATTTTGGTGCCTACCAATAATGAAAGACTGCTTAGCAGCAAAAGAGAATGAACTATGCACATACATAAGAAAATACATGAATCTCAAAATAATATTGCTGAGTGAAGGAAAGCAGACGGTGATTCCATTATAGAAGCTTCTATAAAATGCATCTCATCAGTGTTGACAGAGCAGCTTATTAGTTGCCTAGAGATGAGAGGGACAAAGTGGGATGAGAAATTTGGGGAAATTGTAGAAACATTCATTCTCTTAATTGTGAAAAATATTTTATGGGTATGAACTGATACAGATGTCAAATCTTATCACACCATGCTTTAAGTATGTACAGCACATTATACGTCAATTAAACCTCATAACAATCTATAAAATTTGTAGGCCATAATTTAGGATACTTATTAAAATATAAAACTACTGAAAATGAACAGTAAGAAGAAACACCAATGATAAGAGCCAGTGTTCTCTGCAATTATACTAAAAACAAATATGAATATTATTTTTTCAGTTTTCTTAAGTGCTCAGAACCAGATGTAAACAAATTTACATATTCGAAGGGTATTCCATAAATGTTTTATTATTAGAATTTTGTTTGGTCTTCAAATTCAAAGCAAAATAAAACTAGATTATGGAAGCATTAAAAATTGTTTGAACTATTCCAATAACCATGAAGAACATGTAGTGGCAATGGATACAATCTGGAAAAAAGGAGATAATACTAAGAAGAAAATATTTGCATTTTTTTTCTTTTATTCTTTATTTTCTATTGAAGTACAGTTGATTGACAGTATCACTTTAGTTTCTGGTCTACAAGTGATTCAATATTTGTATAGATTATACTCCATATAAGGTTATTGTAAAATACTGGCTATATGCCCTGCTCTATACAGTATATCCTTGTAGCTTATTTATTTTATACACAGTAGTCTCTGCCTTTAAATCACCTACTGCCGTCTTGCCCATACTCCTTCCCTGTTGCCTGGTACCACTGGTTTGTTCTCCATATTTTTGAATCTGCTTCTGTTGTTATATTCATTTGTTAATTATTTAGATTCCACCATGTATGTGACAATATATTGTCTTGGTGTGATTTACTTCACTGAGCATAATATCCTCAATGTCTATCTAAGTGGTTGCAAATGGCAGAATTTCATTTTTTTTTTTTTATGGTTGAGCAGTATTCCATTCTGCGTATGTGCAGGCATGTAAGTGTGTGTGTGTGTCTGTATTTACTATTTCATCAACTGATGGACACACTTAGGTTGCTTCCACATCCTGGCTATTGTAAATACAGCCATGAACATCAGGATGTATATATCATTATAATAATCTGAAAAATTAAGATGCAAGAGTACTTTTAAAAACCTTTCATTTAATGGATTGCTGAATTAGCATTGCAATAAATAAAGCTGTACATTTTTAAAGCAAAGAAGTACTTTCAATTCAAGCAGGATGATGTTCAACGTCAACATGTCTACAAGATGCATTCCTTTCCTTCTCAACTAACAAGATACTTTTCAACAGCGGGCTTGTAGACACTGGCACAAGTTAGAGACCAGTGTGAACATGGGTCAAGTAAAAAGAGGGAGGATTTTTCAGGATAAAGGATGGGATTCCCAGCAGGAAATGCTTCTGAGTAACAGCTGCTCACCATCCACCTGGCCCCTGCCTGCCAGCCCCGCCCACAGCCACTTAAATAAAGCCCAGCGTGGGAGTTTGTTTTAAGGGGAAGATAAAATTGGTGGCCGAGTCGTCATGTTTTTATAATATTTAGTTTATAAAATCATGGAAACTAGTCTGTGTGTTGGCTTGTCCTTCATGGAGGGAGAAATACCATGATGGAAATCATACCTCCTATAAAGAAAGTTGAGCACAAAAGAATTGATGCTTTTGAACTGTGGTGTTGGAGAAGACTCTTGGGAGTCCCTTGGACTGCAAGGAGATCCAACCAGTCCATCCTAAAGGAAATCAGTCCTGGGTGTTCATTGGAAGGACTGATGTTGAAGCTGAAACTCCAATACTTTGGCCACCTCATGCGGAGAGTTGACTCACTGGAAAAGACCCTGATGCTGGGAGGGATTGGGGGCAAGAGGAGAAGGGGACGACAGAGGATGAGATGGCTGGATGGCATCACTGACTTTATGGACAAGAGTTTCGGTGGACTCCGGGAGTTGGTGATCGACAGGGAGGCCTGGCGTGCTGCGGTTCATGGGGTCGCCAAGAGTCGGACACGACTGAGCAACTGAACTGAAGGCTCAGCCAGCTACAGATTTCATCTTTTTTTTTTTTTTCATTTATTTTTATTAGTTGGAGGCTAATTACTTCACAACATTGCAGTGGGTTTTGTCATACATTGACATGAATCAGCCATGTGTTCTCCATCCCGATTCCCCCTCCCACCTCCCTCTCCACCCGATTCCTCTGGGTCTTCCCAGTGCACCAGGCCAGAGCACTTGTCTCATGCATCCCACCTGGGCTGGTGATCTGTTTCACTATAGATAATATACATGCTATTCTCTCGAAACATCCCACCCTCACCTTCTCCCACAGAGATTTCTTAAAAAACTGGAAATAGAACTGCCATATGACCCAGCAATCCCACTCCTGGGCATACACACTGAGGAAACCAGATCTGAAAGAGACACGTGCACCCCAATGTTCATTGCAGCACTGTTTATAATAGCCAGGACATGGAAGCAACCTAGATGCCCATCATCTTTTTTTTTTAACTGAGAGGAGGCAAGGCCATGAATTAAGGATGGGTCATAGCAGGGTCACAGATCTCAGGAAGAAATGCTGGCTTGGTGGCAGGGCTGGCTAAATATTGATCTACCCAGAGAGAAAGAAGCTTGAAAACTCGTTAGACCACGCCCCAAATCAATTAAACCCTTTTGTCTCTGCTGTGGGAATCAGGTGTTAGACATGGAAAGTCCTCCAGGTGGTTCCTCTCAACTCTCAGCCAAAGTTGAGAAACCATCAGCTGAGATTCTGAGTCAGCAATTTAAAAAGCCTTGTGGTAGTCCTTTCTCTGATTTTACCCTATAAAGAATCTTTTATTTTTCTTCCGATTCCTTACACCCTCCCATCGCTATTTACCACCACTGAATCTTATTTTAGAGAAAGTTATGAAATTCACAGAACCTTGAAACAAATCCTTGCGAGAATTTCCATCTATTGATTATTCACTTGAAAACAAAGGGTTGTTTAAAGTGATCCTTTTCTCTAGGCTTCTTACATTAAAAATCACAAAAAGAAAACTCAGAATAGATTTTTCAAATATAGCTTTCTTCCCCCCTCTGTAAAACATCCCTTTGTGATGATAGCCATTACCCAAGCGTTTGTATTTTAATTGAGTGTTTCATTATCCCTAAAGTGATTCAACCTGCAGTGCTCTCCACACAACCATTAATCCGAAGAAAATCGCTCTCTCCCAGATACCTTGCGAGGCGGCAAAAATACATCTTGAGATAAACACACAACTCATTGAACAGTTCTTCCAAAAAAGATAGCTATTACTGTAAACAACTTACATCTCTAAGAATGATGTGGAATGTGTTCGTTTTAATTTTTACCTTTCTAAACAAAAGTGTGGTCTGCTTTAAGTCCTTTGGGGCCCCTAAGTGCGCTTATGAGTTTGGAGAAAAGAGATACAAACCCTGGCTCTCTATTTCGAGCTGCAGTAAAACGTACAGAATTTTATGCCCATCCCATTAGCAGTGACGAGTTTGCCCTGGGTCACCCTTGGCCAAGTCAGCAAGACCCTCCTAACCAACAGGACACATTTAACACATGAACAGATAGAGGCGACGCGGTGGTTATTCTGCCAGTCTGACTGCAGAGAAGAGAGACACCCTCTCCCTCTGAAGCTACAGGGCGGGAAGGTGGTGGGACACACGGTCCTGGACGCTCAGGGAAACCCGGGGACCAGGGCCGGGCCCGTGAGCATCCTCAGGGGGACCGCGGTCTCCAGGGGCGGCAGCAGAGACTCTGCCGAGCCGTCCCAGGCTCCCCGCCACGCCCGCGTCAGCTTCCCGTCGCTGCCGCAACAAACCCCCGCAAACAGCGCCACAGCACAAGGAAAGTGGGTTCCTACCTTCAGACGTGGGAAATCAGGGTGCTGGGCAGCGCTGGTTCCTCCGGAGGGGCTCTGGACAGGAATTCCTTCCCTCCGCCTGCCACCCCCGTCCTCACCTCACCCACCATCTTGCTTCCGCCCAAGGCTCTGAGCCACCGCCTGCGTTTATGTAAGGTTCCTTCGTGTTGACTCCACCTGCATCACGTAAAGTCCCATCAGAAGACCCTTAACTTAATGCTGCCATGCAAGGAAGTGTACTCACATGTGCCGGGAATTAGAGTGTGCACGTGTTAGGCTGGGGCGTGAGGTGGGAGGCCGGAATTCCCATCTACATTTCATATATGATTTTTTTGGGGGGTGGGGTCCAAAAGCAACTTAAGGATCATACAAGAAATTTGTGACACAAAGACCTGCTCATAACACCAGCTAAGACAGGTAGAGCCTATCTGAGCTGTAAGTTTTCTCACAAAACATAAATGAGAGGGAAAAGTGATTAAGTAGAAGGGAACCATGAACATCTATTACCACATCTAAGTGAGAACTGTAATTTTTTTTTTTTTTTTGGTTGCCCTGTGTCTTAGTTTGGCACGTGGGATCTTCCATGCTGGCAGGGGCAACCTTTTTTTGTGGGTAATCTTTAGTTCCCGCATGTGGGATCTAATTCTCTGGGTAGGGATTGAACCCAGGCCCCCTACATTCCAAGTGTAGTCTTAGCCACTGGACCACCAAGGAAGTCCCCAGTAAGAACTACAATTAACATCATGCTTTCTATGTTCCAGCCACTGCAGAAGGTACTTGATACATGTGACCCCATTTAGTATTGCAAGGATATGTCTCATTTACAGGTGAACACAGCTGTGTGCATGCTAAGTCACTTCAGTTGCCTCTGAATCTGTGTGACCACGTGGACCATCAAGCTACTCTGTCCGAGGGATTCTTCAGTTAAGAATACTGGATTGAGTCGCTATGCCTTCCTTCAGGGTATCTTACTGACCCAGGGATCACACCCACATCTCTTATGTCTCCTGCATTGGCAGGCATGTTCTTTACCATTCGCTCCACCTGGGAAGCTCTTACCAATGAATACACTGAGCCAAATAGAATTTAAAAACTTCGCCAAAGCCACAAAGTTAGTAGGTGGCAAAGCTAGTAGGTTCTCATGCTGGTCTGTGGGCACCAAAGCACATGCTTATTTCTGCTGCACGTGGTGTTCTGACTCCTGAGGGGGCAAGAGGCTGGGTGAATAGCGGCAGGACTCAGAAACCTGCTTCCTGCCCGAGCTCATTTGCCACTCTGGCTGTGGGAAACGTCATCATTTATAAAAGGAAGGATCTCGCTCTATCTGTCTCTTCCTTCTTGATTTCTCTGAATCTCAAAGGAAAAGCTTGTTTGCTTCTTCCAGAAGATGTGAGAATACCAGTTATCCAGGTAAACCTCTGCCTCTCAGGAGTATCTCCTAACAGAAGGTTTTCCTAAAAACCTGCATAATCATGCCTCCTATCACTGATGACTTTGACCTTTCAGTCATCTTTGAATCTCTTCCTCCAGGAAACTGACTTCTGCTTCCTCATGCCAGCCTGACAGTTCTCTCTGTTGCTTGCTTTTTTATTTATTTTAAAGTTCTTCATTGGAGTATAATTTATATTACAATGCACCTTCTGAGATGCACATTTCAGTGAGTCTTGAGAAATGTATACACCTATGTCACCACCTCCCAAATCAGCATACAGGATGTTTCCATCACTTCAGAAGTTCTCTCCTGCATCTTCTCAATTATCTCTTAACCTGTAGTCCTAGGCAGCCACTAATCTGGTTTCCAACATGGTAGATTATATTTGTCTTTTCTCAAGTTGTCTACTTTAGTACAATCACAGTTGAGACTATTGGGAGTCACATCATTGTACTCCTTAAGCTTTCATATTTTTTTCACTTCTCAGACTTTGCAATGGTTTTGTTGCCTCTCATTTCTGTATTAAATATATTACTCAACATAGAAAAACCTCAAAGTAAGCTACACAATACAATAAAAGAAATGACAAGATTTAAGTTGTAGAATGCACTGGATATCAGTGAGATGAGGACTTTCCAGGTGGCGCTAGTGGAAAAAAACCCACCTGCCAATGCAGGAGACTTAAGAGCTGCAGGTTAGATCCCTAAGTCAGGAAGATCCCCTGGAGGAGGGCATGCAACGCACTCCAGTACTGTTGCCTGGAGAATCCCATGTCCAGAGGAGCCTGGGGGCTGTGTCCATAGGGTCACAAAGAGTCAGACATCACTGAAGTGGCTCAGCACACAGCATGCACAGTGAGATGAGCCAAAAATTTGGGATTATTCTGCCCAGTAATAAAACAAGATGAACAGCTTAGAGTATGAGGTTTCATCCTCATGGAACTAGCAGCACAGGAGTTGGAAGACAACCTGCTATCCACATAGCACTGTAACCACCCTTTAAAGTGCTGTCTCCTAAAAGTAAATATAAATAGCAGCAAACAGGCCCTTACAACATAGACCACAGCATTTCTGTGAGTTATATCAGTGATCCAAATTAATCTCATGCTGTGTCATTGGTTTGGCTGATCATATATTTCTAATGTCCTCAGATACTGGACAGAGGTTTGAAATTCTCCCTGAAAGAATATTACCTCATCTAACACTTTGACAATTATTTCTAAAAAAAAATAATATTTCTACTAAAATGTTCAGCACACAATCAAAGATATCTGGAGACTTGAGAAGATGTGACATTTGAATGGAGACAAACTAACACATAAATGCTAAGCAAAACTGGATCCTCAGTTACTCCAGATACTACAATCAATGGATTTGGATTGTAAGATAACTGTGCTTACTGTGGAGATAAAAGGAAAGCATAACCATTTCTGCAAAGAATTCAAAGATTAAATATATATATATACACACACATATATTCTATGTTTGAAAAAGAAAAAACTGGAAATTCTACACTAAAAATGCAGTTACTGAAATTGGGAATTCAGGAGTGAATTGTAACAGGAAGTGAGATTTACCGGTAGCTGAAGAGAACATTAGTGAATGTGAAATGAGAAGAAATATCAAGAATGAGGCACAGAAAGACAAAAGAATAAAAATTACAGGAAAGGAGTAGATAGCAATAATACAGTTAGAAGATTTCAGTTCAGTTCAGTCGCTCAGTCGTGTCTGACTCTCTGTGACCCCATAGACTGCAGCACGCCAGGACTCCCTGTCCATCACCAATTCCCGGAGATTTCCCAAACTCATGTCCACTGAGTCGGTGATGCCATCCAACCATCTCATCCTCTGCCATCCCCTTCTCCTCCTGCCCTCAATCTTTCCCAGCATCAGGGTTTTTCAAATGAGCTAGTTCTTCACATCAGCTGGCCCAAGTATTGGAGTTTCATCTTCAACATCAGTCCTTCCAATCAACACCCAGGACTGATCTCCTTTATGATGGACTGGTTGGATCTCCATGCAGTCCAAGGGACTCTCAAGAGTCTTCTCCAACACCACAGTTCAAAAGCATCAATTCTTTGGCATTCAGCTTTCTTTACAGTCCAACTCCATCCATACATGACTACTGGAAAAACCATAGCCTTGACTAGACGGATCTTTCTCAGCAAAGTAACGTCTCTGCTTTTTTTTTTTTTTTTTCTGCTTTTTAATATGCTATCTAGGTTGGTCATAACTTTCCTTCAAGGAGTAAGCATCTTTTAATTTCATGGTTGCACGAAAAAGAAATGCAAAAAAGCAAAATGGCTGTCTGAGGAGGCCTTAAAAATAGCTGTGAAAAGAAGACAGGCGAAAAGCAATGGAGAAAAGGAAAGTTACACCCATTTGAATGCAGAGTTCCAAAGGATAGCCAGGAGAGATAGGAAAGCCATCCTCAGTGATCAATGCAAAGAAATAGAGGAAAACAATAGAATGTGAAAGACTAGAGATCTCTTCAAGAAAATTAGAGATATGAAGGGAAAATTTCATGCAAAGATGGGCTCAATAAAGGACAGAAATGGTATGGACCTAACGGAAGCAGAAGATATTAAGAAGAGGCAGCAAGAATACACAGAAAAACTGTACAAAAAGATCTTCATGATCCAGATAATCACAATGGTGTGATCACTCACCTAGAGCCAGACATCCTGGAATGTGAAGTCAAGTGGGCCGTAGAAAGCATCACTACGAACAAAGCTGGTGGAGGGGATGGAATTCCAGCTGAGCTAATTCAAATCCTAAAAGATGATGCTGTGAAAGTGCTGCACTCAATATACCAGCACATTTGGAAAACTCAGCAGTGGCCACAGGACTGGAAAAGGTCAGTTTTCATTCCAATCCCAAAGAAAGGCAATGCCAAAGAATGCTCAAACTACCACACAATTGTACTCATCTCACACGCTAGTAAAGTAATGCTCAAAATTCTCTAAGCCAGGCTTCAGCAATAGGTGAACAGTGAACTTATAGATGTTCAAGCTGGTTTTAGAAAAGGCAGAGGAACCAGAGATCAAATTGCCAACATTCGCTGGATCATCAAAAAAGCAAGAGAGTTCCAGAAAACATCTATTTCTGCCTTATTGACTATGCCAAAGCCTTTGACTGTGTGGATCACAATAAACTGTGGAAAATTCTGAAAGAGATGGGAATACCAGACCACCTGACCTGCCTCTTGAGAAACCTGTATGCAGGTCAGGAAGCAACAGTTAGAACTGAACGTGGAACAATGGACTGGTTCCAAATAGGAAAAGGAGTACGTCAAGGCTGTATATTGTCACCCTGCTTATATAACTTATATGCAGAGTACATCATGAGAAACGCTGGGCTGGATGAAGCACAAGCTGGAATCAAGATTGCTGGGAGAAATATCAATAACTTCAGATATGGACATGCTGTTGCTGCCACTAAGTCACTTCAGTTGTGTCTGACTCTGTGTGACCCCATAGACGGCAGCCCACCAGGCTTCCCCATCCCCGGGATTCTCCAGGCAAGAACACTGGGGTGGGTTGCCATTTCCTTCTCCAAGGCATGAAAGTGAAAAGTGAGTGAAGTCGCTCAGTCGTGGTAACTCTTAGCAACCCCATGAACTGCAGTCAACCAGGCTCCTCCATCCATGGGATTTTCCAGGCAAGAGTACTCAAGTGGGGTGCCATCACCTTCTCCCATATGCACATGACACCACCCTTATGGCAGAAAGTGAAGAAGAACTAAAGAGCCTCTTGATGAAGGTGAAAGAGGAAAGTGAAAAAGTTGGCTTAAAACTCAGCATTCAGAAAACTAAGATCATGGCATCCGGTCCCATCACTTAATGGCAAATAGATGGGAAAACAGTGGAAATAGTGACTGACTTTATTTTTTGGGGCTCCAAAATCAGTGCAGATGGTGACTGCAGCCATGAAATTAAAAGACGCTTCCTCCTTGGAAGGAAAATTATGACCACATAGACAGCATGTTAAAAACTAGACAGTGTATTTAAAAGCAGAGACATTACTTTGCTGACAAAGCTCCCTATAGTCAAAGCTACGGTTTTTCCAGTGGTCATGTACAGATGTGAGAGCTGGACCATAGAATCTGAGCACCAAAGAATTGATGCTTTCAAACTGTGGTGTTGCAGGAGACTCTTGAAAGTCCTCTGGACTGCAACAAGATCCAACAAGTCAATCCTAAAGGAAATCAGTTCTGAATATTCACTGGAAGAACTGATGTTGAAGCTGAGGCTCCAATACTTTGATCACCTGATGCAAAGAACTGACTCATTGGAAAAAGACCCTGATGCTGGGAAAGATTGAGGGCAGCAGGAGAAAAGGATGACAGAGGATGAGATGGTTGGATGGCATCACTGACACAATGGACATGGGTTTGAGCAAGCTCCAGGAGATAGTGAAGGACAGGGACGCCTGGCATGCTGCCATCCATGGGGACTCAAAAAGTCAAACACAACTGAGCAACTGAACAACAGCAACTCCCCCAAATCTTGGACACCACTAATATATAAGTCTTAGATCCCAAAGAAGTTATATTTCCACCAGAAACGACAACAATGGTCGACTTGAATTGCAAGTTGTGGTTGTCACATTGTCACTTATGACCCACCCATCAGTAACAAATGGAATCACAGTTGACTGATCCTGTTGATCAAGGAGGAAATGCAATTGCTACTACAAAACTGCCTCAAGTAGAAGAATTTCTGGAATTTGCTCCTGTCTGTGCTACAAGTGAATGAAAGAATACACCTTCAAATAATTAAGATCATTAATGACTCAATTTCAGTGATAATTTGGCATGGCAGCTCACTCCAGTATTCTTGCCTGGAAAATGCCATGGACAGAGAAGCCTGGCAAGCTACAGTCCATAGGGTCACACAGAGTCAGACAGGACTGAAGCGACTAAGCATGCATCAACGTGGCAAGGAGGCGCAGTGGTACAGAATCCACCTGCCAATGCGGGGGACGCAAGAGACACGAGTTCAATCCCTGGGTCAGGAAGATCTACTGGAAAAGGAAATGGTAACCCACTCCAGTATGCTTACCTGGAGAATCCAGTGGACAGAGGAGCCTGGCAAGATACAGTCCACAGGGTCTTCTGTTCATGGGGTTGCAAAGAACTGGACCATACACCCAGTACAATCTATGAGATTAAGAACCATAATTGGATAAGGACCTAGCTGAGGCCAAAGAGAACAAGAAATTCTATTGGGGAAAAAAAATCTCATAAATACCAACTACAGCCTTGTGACTAACTGTAGAATCTCATTCACTTCCACTAATACTGTATATGAATGGTGATTAAGCTATATGATATTATTATATCATAATGATGTTTGGACTAGGAAATGAATTTGCATCACAGAAAACTACAGAGACTTGTACGAAATTTTGGTCTATTTTTGGGTTCATAATGAGTACATCTTTCTGGAACCATGTAGGGCAAAATATGATGTTGCCACTGATGAGTTGGAAGTTCATATACGAGCCTAAGATGTATAAGGAACTAATTGTCCAAGAGGGTGGACTTATGAGATACAGTTTGTTGATTTCCAGAAATAGTCTCACTCTGCTAACCGCTCACAGAATTTCTTGGATTATTTTCACAACAGGGTTTAGATTATGTTCTTCCATGGAGAGACACTGTGTAAGGTGTGGGAGGCAGAACAAAAAAGAAGTCATGCTGATTAGATAGTGACTGCTGGGGGCGGACACGCAGTTTTGCTCACGAGTTGGAGTCTTATCTTTTGAAAAATACTAACTACAGTTCCACAGGCAAGTCGGATCATTCATGGCTGAGGCCAGAAGGCCCAGGAGTTAGGAATACCTTTCTGAGCCCACTTTAGGTTAGGATATTTGTGATCAAATTTGGTTATTTGCTATTGTAAGATAAGAATTTTCATCTATGTGTCAAGTGAAGCTGACACTGGAATTGGGAAATGACCTCTTAAAGGTAAAAATAATGACAGAAATAACAAAGGAGTGATTTTTAAAACTCCTAAAGCAAAATTAAATGTCAAATTTGATATTTAATATTCCTACTATATAAAGATGATTTTCAAGCTATAAGAAAATGATAGCCCCTTCTTTAAAAGGTGGACAAGCGGTTGCTAGAATGTTCATATCCCCAAAACTAAATATACATAAAAATATTAATCATATATTGCAAAACTTAGCCTCACTGGGTAACAAAGAAATTAAATTAAAATGGGATGCCTTTTTCTCCTAAAACGTTTTTTCAAATTGTCAACTTTTATCTTAGAGTCATCCTTTCTATTCTCAAGGGTATTTTGAAGCAGGCATCCTCAGACAGTGTGGGGTTGTGTGTATATATATATATATATGTATACATGCATATATATATATATATATATATATATTATTGTATATATCCTGAATATTCAGGGTTATATACTATAACCCAGGTTATTGCATATAACCCTGAATGTTCATTGGAAGGACTGATGCTGAAGCTGAAATTCCAAAACTTTAGCCCCCTCATACAAAGAGCCAACTCACTGGAAAAGATCCTGATGATGGAAAGATTAAAGGGAAAAGAAGAGGGTAGCAGAGGACGAGATGGTTAGACAGCACCACTGACTCCGTGGATGTGCGTTTGAGCAAACTCCTGGCATGCCACAGTCCACAGGATCACAAAGAGTCGGGCATGATTTAGCAACTGAACAATTATATATATCAACCTGCATCGCAGCAGGAAACAGACGGCACACTCTGAATCACTGAGGACAATGCAGGTTCTATGAGTAGCTGTGTGTTTGTACTGAAGGGCACTGTAAGGAAGGGGAAGGCACCAGGCACTCTCCTGCTGGTGCCTCCCTTTGACTGAGCCTGACACAGAACCCAAGGACAAGGAAGCCCAAGTGATGTTATCAAACTCCTGCCTGCAAACTTCCCAGGATTTGAGCAGGAAGGGCCAAGAATGGACGTTAGGGTCATGACTGGAGGATGCAAAGGCAAATAGACAACAGCCAACCACCACAGGGTAGAAATTACTTCTCTGTATTAGACACAGCATTTTGAGTTAAATTTCATGAACATGTTCATATGCCTGATTGAATAATTCACCTCCAGAAATGTATCCTAAAGATACTATTGAAGGAAAATACAATTGCCATTGCATTATCATTTATAACTGGGGAAAAATAAATAGTTTAATTTTTAGAGTAATAGATTAGCAACATAAGCTGTGGCATATCCATATGATGGAGTAATATGTCACCATCACAATCATGGACTATGTGGTATTGTATTTCTATCACCCTTCTGTATCCTCAATATCATTACCTCTGTTTGAGAAAACATCTGTGTTTATTGCAATAGGATCTAAATATCAAAAATAAATTATTTATACACACACACACACACACATACATATATATAAGCTTCCCTGGCAGCTCAGCTGGTAAGGAATCTGCCTGCAATACAGGAGACCCCAGTAAGATTCCTGGGTTGGGAAGATCCCCTGGAGAAGGGAATAGGCTACCCACTCCAGTATTCATGGACTCCCATTGTGGCTCAGATGGTAAAGAATCCACCTGCAATGCGGGAGACCTGGATTCGATCCCTGGACTGGGAAGATCCCCTGGAGGAGGGCATGGCAAACCACTCCAGTATTCTTTCCTGGAGAATCCCCATGGACAGTAGAGCCTGGCAGGCTACAGTCCATGGGGTCAGAGAGAGTATATGCTGTGTGCTTAGTCACTCAGTTGCTCATATACATATATACACACACACACATATACATTCATACATACATACATATACACACACATACATTCATACATGCATATATACACACACATATATTCATACATACATACATATACACACACATATACATTCATACATACATACATATATATACACACATATACATTCATACATACATATATATACACACACATACATTCATACATACATACATATATATATACACACACACATCTATCCATACATACATACATATATATATATACACACACATATACATTCATATATACATACATATACACACACATTCATACATGCATACATATATATACACACATATACATACATACCTACATACATATACATACATACATACATATACATGTATATATATATGAGCAACTGAGTGACTAAGCACACAGCATATGCTTGTAGTCTCCAGGCAAGAATCCTGGAATGGGCTGCCATGCCTTCCTCTAGGGAGATTATATATATATATATATACACACACACACAGTTTTTTCTCTTAAGTCTTCCTCTCTGAATAGCAACAACATATGGATTAAGAGAACAGCAATGAGTAGCAAAGTTGCTACCTAAGGAAAAGAAGAATAAAATACACAGGGAAGGAGACCAGAGGATGGGGAAGTTTCTACGTGTTATGGGTCCACTTTCTCTCTGCTTAAAAAAGGACCCAAGGACAATTGGTAAAGAAGAATTGGCTCAACCACCTGGATTTCAGACCTACTTTGGTCAACCCTATGTGATAATGGATCATTTCTAGTTAAGACTTTCACCTGTGTGCTTTTCTGATCATAATAGGTTAAATTAGCTTTGCAACATATGCATGAATACTCAGGAATCTAGGAAAACAATTTGCTGTTAAGTATAATAGGCAGGTTACACAATGTAACACACCATTACAGAGTGCCTTATGTTCATGATTCTAATTTAGATTTTAAAATATCTATATAAAAGCTATTTATGAAATGTTAATGTGAGTTATTTCTGGATGGGAGAATCATGCTAACTTGGGTTTTTTTCCCCTAAGTTTTCCAGAATTTTCTAAGTATTTATTATATGTATTATCAGAAAATATTTCTTAAGGAATTTTTATCTCAGTGTGGGATTGTGCAATTCCAGATTGTGAATGCCAACTTAATAAAGCTATTTTCTGAGTGTGTTGCACATTATAACTTGCCAAGATTAATCATTTTCAACAAATCAGAATTTAAAGTCATGCCTCAACTATTCAAACTACACAGTACAACACAGAATGAGAATTTGATTTATTATTTATTTACTATCAAATTCTCATTTTATGTTGTACTATGTAGTTCAAACAGCGGGCTTCCCTGGTGGCTCAGATGGTAAAGAATCTGCCTGAAATTCAGAAGACCCAGGTTCAATCTCTAGGTCAGGAAGATCCCTTGGAGAAGGGAATGGCTACCCAATCCAGTATTCTTGCTTGGAAAATTCCATGGACAGAGGAGCCTGGTGGGCTATGGTCCATGTGGTCACAAAGAGTTCGACATGTCTGAAATGGCTGTGCACCAAATAATAAATACCATAAATGCATAGGGATACACAATTAGCTTCTTGATTTATACAGACTTTTGCAGCAACATTATTAAGGTAAAATTAGGTGCAGATGTTATGACCCAATCTTCAAATAATAGAGTTCAGAGATATCTTTATTTTAAATGGTCCTTATCTTTAGGTTCACTCCAAGAAAAAAAGCAGTTTGGGAAAATAAATGAGACATGGTAAACTCTCAAAATGAAGGTAAAACATGCACACGAAGAATTATCCTAACAAGCCTAGCCGTTTAAAATAGGGGCAAAAACTCACTGAGTTTCCTGTTGTAGATTATAGTATGAAATGTTCATTCCCTGAGTTGATTTAATTTTCTGGAATTGAATGAACTAATGACCTCAAAATAGAAATAAAGGTTTCACTGCAAATGGGTCATTTTCATTTTCCCTTCAACTCAAGTGTACTTATTTTGGGGAAATGAAGTGGATGATATGATTATTCTTGTAACTAAATAGATTTTGTGTTGTATCAAATGTAGCCTAAAGGATGAAGAAAAATTAGTCCTTTCTGGTCAACACATTAATGCTTATAACTCTACACCTATGCCTTCCCAAACTTCAAAAATGTGTCATTTATGAGTCAGAACTTATATTTCAAACATTTTGAAATAGAGCTTGACCATCAACTCTTTATAGTCTAGAGTTAGAAATTTTGTTAAGATTATTTAATGAAATAAAATAATCATAATAATGTAAGAAACCAGAATTGTGATTATTCAGTTTCTAACTCATAATTGCTACCTAAGCTTTACTGTATGCATGCATATTTCCCTATGAGGATAAAAGGTAAATCTGATATTAAAATGTAAAGTAGCTTTTATCATTTTATGTATAATCATAGTAGCCTGAATGACATACATTTTCAGTATCAGATAATTCATGTAATTGCTTTGCTTTGGTTAGCCTGAAGCTCATAATATCTCTGATTTATCCTGAGCATGATACAAAGACAAGAAATATCTGGGGTATTATTAAGTCAGATAGTGGCAGAGAAATTAGAGTTTTCTGAAAGTTTAAAAGAATATATTAGGGGAAAAACACTTGATTACACTACATATTTTTCCCTCTGTCTTTAGTGTAAGGAATGGGATAATTTGATCATTTGGATATAGGATTTGCCTCTTAAAAAAAGTTCAGTGGGGGGGGGATCGGGATGGGGAATACATGTAACTCCATGGCTGATTCATGTCAATGTATGACAAAACCCACTGCAATGTTGTGAAGTAATTAGCCTCCAACTAATAAAAATAAATGAAAAAAAAAAGTTCAGTGCTGCAAAGATAGTCATACCGGTTTAGAAAAATGAAGTGAGATTTATTTCATAAGTATGAATTTTCATTAATGCTTACGGTCACTGAACCCCTCCCAACAGAGATGCAAACGAAAAGTATTTTCTTGTAGATATTTTCCTTTTAGTTATTCTTTAAAATTATCTCTAATTTTCTTGCCACTCATCAGGTTGAAGACTTAATTAAAAGCAATAAAGAAGGGCTTCCCTGATGGCTCAGTGGTAGAGAATCCACCTGCCAATGCAGGAGACACGGGTTTGATCCCTGGTCTGGGAAGATCCCACATGCCATGGAGCAACTCAGCTCATGAACAACAACTACTAAGCCTGTGCTGGAGAGCCCGGGAGCTGCAACTGCTGAGCCCACGTGCTACAACTACTGAAGCCCGAGTCCTAGAACCTGTGCCCTGCAACGAGAGAAGCCCCTGCAAGGAGAAGTCTGTGCACCACAACTAGAGAGCAGCCCCACTCCCCACAGCTAAAGCAAAGCCCATGCAGCAACGAAGATCCAGTACAGCCAAGACAAAAATAAACGATCAAAAGGAAAAGCAGTAAAGAGGCAGATATTTTAAATGAGTTAGCACATGATTTTCTAGCCATTTAAAAATTTGGTATTGCACTCTTTTTTTTTCATTTATTTTTATTAGTTGGAGGCTAATTACTTTACAATATTGTAGTGGTTTTTGCCATACATTGACATGAATCAGTCATGGATTTACATGTGTTCCCCATGTAAGTTAATGCTTAACTATGTGTTTCCTAACAATTCTACAATGGTACTAAATACTACCTTTGTTAAAATTGATAGAATCCACAACTACTGACCACCTAAAATACAGGTGCCCAAAAAATAATTTTTCGAATTTATTTACTTTGCAGCAAGGGATGATACACACAAGAATGATCATGGGGAATTTCATATGAGAAGTTAGAGAAGGATAATCTTAGAAGGCGATGCATGCATGCTAAGTCGTCTCAGTTAAGTCTGACTCTTTGTGACCCCATGGACTGTAGCCCATCAGGCTCCTCTGTCCATGGGATTCTCCAGGCAAGAATACTGGAGTGGGTTGTCATGCCCTTCTCCAGGGGATCTTCCCGACCCAGGGGTTGAACCCACATCTCTTGCATCTCCTGCATTGTCAGGTGAGTTCTTTACCACTAATGCCTAGGGAAGCCCTAGATCATGATAGGCTAATAAGGTCAGTCATCAGTTTGTCTTAGCAAGGACTGGTCAGGATGCATAAAACAGGCAAAGTCCTGGGAGAGTCTCATCTTTAGAACATGTGGTCCATGTGGAGCTAGAGGGATGTTTTTCTATATTGTCATTTTTTTTTTCTGGAACATATGGGTCTGATCAAGCTGATATCAGGGAACTCTAATTGCAGACAGTGTGTGATATATGTCATGTTCTTGTTTGGTAGAGTTATCTCTTCTGTGATTAATATATCAGCTTGTCTTATACGTTGCAGTTTCTATGTAAGTTCTCATCCCCCACTACAACCACCACTTTCTACAAACACACACACAGCCTAGCTGTCTACAGAGACTGTGTTTTTCTTTTATTAGTCCCTTCTCTGGTAGGGTTTCAGCCTAAGCTAAAGGGTGGACCATCATCTCCTAGGACTGTCATCCATCCAAACTGACAACACTGTTCATTAAATGGATAGTGACCTTGTATCATGTTTATAATGGTAGTATTTTGACCCCTTGAAACTGAATTCCTTCTTGTACTTTTTTTAATGATCTTTTTTAACCATCTGATGTGTCCTAACTTCACATATCTGGTGCTTATCATTGACAAGAATCTTAGGAATACTATGATTTAAGAAGTGTCTCCTAATAATTTAAAACTTTTTACCAGTGGAGGAAAGAAAATGGCCTAGACGATAAAGAACAAAAACTTGCAGATAAATGTATTGTAATTAATGCTTTCTGGCATCAGAGTGCTTTTAGGTAGAAGCAGCCTGCCCCATGAAGTCATTGGTTTATCCTGAGGATCTTGAGCAAACTCTGTTCCTTTGGACCATCTACATCTGACGACCCACCAAAGAACCTCAGTTTTGCTCCCTTTTTTTTATTTGTTTGTTTGCTTGCTTTGTTTTATTTTATTTGGCTTTATTTTAACCTTTACTGTTGGAGAAAAGACAAGGTTGTTTTAGCCCGGAAGCAAGTATCAATAGATCAGTTGAGTGGAGTGTACCTATTATGTTACTTATTAACAGTAACTGATAAGTCCAAAGACAGTCAAGTATAGTCTTTCTCATATGTTTTCCAAACGCACAATTGTCTAAGATCACAAAGAAGCTGATGTGCTGACTGGCAAAGGAAAGCACTTCATACTTGATAAGATTTAATACTTCTCTCTGATTAATTACATTTCCCTGAATTATCAAATTTGAGGATAATGGAATCTGCTACTGGTATAACATATAAGAATTTAGTCTTTGACCATGCTGGGATTAAAAATGTGTCATGAAGAGTGAGAACATTGAAAAAAAATTTCCAGGCCATGTTATTTATCCTGCAAAATTTACTCTAAATTTCATCAACTGAAATGCATATTTAGTGCAGAGAGAAAAAAATTAATAAACATTTCTTTGCATTAGATTTCATACATAAAAATAAATATGTTTCTTTCACCCTGAGACATGCAGACATTGAAACATATTTAACTGAACTCATTGAATGAGAAAGACTCGGAGATGACTTTCCAGAAGTCAACTATGAAAGTGAGGATGAAGCAGAAAGCAAGCATGTGATGGACAATGGCTGCCTGAAGGTGAGTCTTATTTGCAATGTGGGTCTTTGTCCATCAGTCTGTCCTGATTAAGAGGAAGGGAAGTTGATATGGATTCACTTGTCAGCCCAGCACTTATGCAAAGAAAAACAGATGAACACAGAAAGTTGCCAACAGCATGTTCTCTGGTCTGGCCCATACTTTCATCTGTCAGAGAGCAGACGTAAGTGAGCCATTCCAGCAAGTTACCCCTTAAACATAGGTCTGACGTGTGGTGAAAGAAACACAGTGGAGAGAGCAAGGGGCAGCTCTTCTGCAGCACTAGCAAACCTGCAGGGTGTCAGCTCTCTGTGAAGCTTTCCAAGAGTTGTTTATGTCCTGATCCAGCTTTCATACTTGTTCACACAGGGCTTTCTCTGATGGGCAATGCCCTGTCTTCGGGCGATACCTTGTTGTCGCTGACGATGGAAATCCCTGAATTTTGTGAGTTTCCAATTATGAGAAATACTAAGTAAACACATCTCTTGAATAAATGTGATGTCTCTGGACACTGACAATTATCTGATGCAGTCACTTCTAGTTGTGGGATTGCCATTTTCTCCATCTTGTTGAATCTTTTCACATTTCTTCCCACTCCATGTTGGTGGTGATGGATTTACCACAACCTGCCTTTAGTCAAATAGAAAAGGTTGCCAGATCAAATATCACCTAAGAATTTTTTTTTAATAATTATGATGATTTCAATATAACACAAATAATTTCCCTGTTGTAGCAGCTCAGGAGTTCATGGTTAACTAATTCCATATCTTAACAGATATGGAATTTATATGTTATAAATTTAAAAATTTATAACGTTTGTTTTCCTTTTTAAAACGTCCAAGCATGTCTTCAAGGAACACAATATTTGAGCATGCGTATGGCCCTTTGGGCTTCCCAGGTGGCACTACTGGTAAAGAACCTGCCTGCCAATGCAGGAGACACAAGAGACAAGGGTTCGGTTCCTGGTTTGGGAAGATAACCTGGAAAAGGAAATGGCGACCCACTCCAGCATTCTTGCCTGGGGAATTCCAAGGACAGAGGGGCCCAGCAGGCTACAGTCCATGGGGTCCTCTGTCCATGGGGGTCACAAAAAGTTGGACACAACTGAAGCAATTGAGCGTGCATGCACGTGGTCCTTTACTGATGCTGCATTATGCCTATGTTGAATATCTAGGGTAAGAAGCCCTCAGGATGTCAGCAGAGCATTTGAAGTGCTATGAACTGAGTTATTTAAAATCTACTCTCCAAAAAGTACTTGAATTGCCTATAACTCAGCTAGCTGAAGACATAATCATAGAGCGGAACTTTATATTCCATATGCTAAAGGAGCTCATTGAACAAAAAGGTGCATTAATGTCTACTATGCAGAGAAATCTGATGTTAATTTTTTGACTTGCAGCCAGTGGGAGTCTGCTGACTCTGTTACGGTAAACATGAGATTTTCAAAGAGTTAGCCAGAGAAATCAGCCCATGACAGATTTCTTTCTTTTTTTTTTTTTTCTGGAGGCTTTCTTACCAAAGGAAAAGCTTGCTGCAAAGTGGGAGGAGGTGGTGGTGTCAGGATATAAAAATCTAGAAATAGATTACTTACCATGACACTGGATTTCATTCTCATTCGTTCCTGTGACATAGAAACAAAAGTTTATGGGATCTGTAAGACAGATCAGCACTTTAAATCGCCTATTCCGTTCACTGCAAGCTTATGCCTTATTAAAATCAAACAACAGCATACTTGGGAGCCAAAAGTTGTTACAAATCTGCCACACTGGGAAATATATGAAGCAAACAGAACAAAATATAGTGAATAGACCTTCTTATTAAGCATGAAAATGGTCCTCATCTGAGATTATTTGAATGCAATTTAGAAGTATTTCATTCCTCGGTTGTCATTCCTGCAATAAGCACTAAATTATCATTGTATTTTTCCCTAGCAATTCATAGACTTCCCATCTTAGAGCAGGAACTGAGGGAAGTATTATAAACTAGAGTGGCTTTTGTGAAGGAAAGGAAAAATAGGAAAGCAGTAGACAAAAGTAATGATATATGGAGTGGAATGTAAAACTCAAGGCACAGATTATATGCGGAGGGTTGGGAGAAGCACTAGAATGTCTATTTTGAGAAAACTGTTATTTTTTTTTTTTCCAAACCTGGAAGCAGATAATGAGTCCAATGGAAATTTAGATTGAATTACAACAGATTTCAATAAACTGCTTATCTGGGGCCCCCAAAACCCCATTGTGCTATTCATTACAAAGTGAAAGTGAAAGTGAAGTCGCTCAGTCGTGTCTGACTCTTTGGGACCCCGTGGACTGTAGCCTACCAGCCTACTCCTTCTATGGGATTCTCCAGACAAGAATACTGGAGTGGGTTGTCATTTCCTTCTCCAGGGGATCTTCCTTTTTATTCATTACATGATAACGTGAAATACAGGCAAACCTCAAATCCTATTATGTACTTTTTTATTTATCCATGAAGATAACTTTTGCAGGAATAGATTAAACATCTGTTGCATGATCTTGAGGATTTTTAACAAATTAAAATTTACTTTTCTTAGCCATTCAATTATTGATCATTAGAAGGTGTTATATTCTTTTAATGAAGATAAATGACCTGAATAATGCATGAATATGTGAACATGAGAATAGTTAATTGCTGAGAATGCAATGGCATTATGAAATCCTTGGGTCAAAACTGTGGTCAAACTCATGTACATAAATCCACAGCCCTGAAATATTCAGATATTCATCTCTTGGTTATTTAAAGATTAACAATCAGTTTTATTTGGAGCTGATCATGCACATGTTCTCAGTTGCTCAGTTGTATCCATCTCTCTATGACTCCAAGGACTGTAGTCCCTAGGCTCTGTCCATGGGATTCTCCAAGCAAGAATACTGGAGTGGGTAACCATTCCCATTTCCAGAGGATCTTCCCAACCCAGGGATCGAACCTGGGTCTCCTGCATTGCAGGCAAATAATTTACTGTCTGTGTTACCAGGGACTATTAAAATAATAGCTAGTATGTATGACATGCTTTTGGTGTACCTTCTCATATAATTCTATAAGTTTTCCATGCATTAACTTATTTTGTGCTCACCGTAACCCTGTTAGGTCAATGTTAGTATTTTCTTCAACTTAAAGATAAATAAACTAAAGTTTGGAATAACTTGTGTAAGATCACATGGAAAAATTATCAGAAACAAGTTTCATACTCCAGTCTTTCTGTCTCTGGGGATTTCACCACTAACATCTGAACTACATAAAATTAAATCTCTCAGGGTGGTTGATAAAATGCAATGTACAAGTAAGTGATTAAAAGTTTGGTGCTAGCTTCCTTTTCATCTTACTTCCCCTACCCTGGCCTTGGGATAGATCTGTTTTGGAGGAGGGGGGTTGGGGCTGTGGGGACAATGGGCATCTATTGTACTTTTCTAAACATTTTCCTTGTACTTGAAAAAATAACTAGAAGCAATAAAGGAAAGCTAAATAATATCACCCATAAAAAATCTATTACTGCACTCCACTGCATTTTAATGCTTGCTCTAAAAAATTATTGATATGCTCTATAACTTCCTTTTAATTTCTCAAGTAACTTCCAGAGAATTTAGGTGAGGTAGATAATAAAAGAGATAATAAGTGGTTCATGAAAGATGATGAAATTTAAATTTGAGAACATACTTTTAAAACCCTTCTAATAAATGTTGACTGTTTCAAAGCTCTCTTTTCAGTTCATGGTACAGGAACAAGATAGCTACATTAATGGAGATTCAAAATAGATTCAGATATAAAACGATGTTACATGATGTGAAGCCATAAAAAGGGATTTTTTTCCCTGATTTGATGATGTGTTTCCTATGCATGGTGACCTTGAAACAGTGTCTTGATTCTGTCCACCTCTGTTCTTGATTTATGACTTCCAAATTCAAAACTAGATCTGATAAGTTTATCTGGATTTTTATATGCAGTCTTCTTTCTGGAGATTGTTTTTTTTTTTCATTGTGAACTTGTTTTTAATCCTTGTTTATAATACTGCTACAAATTGTTCATTCTGCTGCCTACCATCAAATGCTCCTTAAAACAGCATGACTTTTCACTAAGCATATCATTCATACAACTGCATCAGAAAACTAATAAAAGTCCATGTCAACAGGCTCTTGGTGTGGTCCAATGGTTGAGTTAGAGATCATAAAATAATAAGATTATTAGATGACAAAATATTATGATTATTTTCTTATAACCATTCAGTTAATAATCATAACCCTAAAAATGGACAATTTAGAAAATTATTTACACTAATACATATTTTGATATTAAATAATAATATTTAATGGGCTTGCTTCCCTGGTGGCTCAGTGGTAAAGAATCTGCCTGCCAATGCAGGAGATGCAGGTTTGATCCCTAGCTCAGGAAGGTCCCCTGAAGGAGGAAATGGCAACCCACTCCAGTATTCTTGCCTGGAAAATCACATGGACAGAGGATCTTGGCAGGCTACAGTCCATGGGATCACAAAAGAGTTGGACACAACTTAGTAGCTAATCAACAACAACAACAATATTGTTTTAATAAGCACCAAAGTTTTATGTAAAATTCGAGTCTGAGAACTTAGTATAAACCTGATATTGTAAAGCCTTTCAAAATTAGAAACTCCAGTTGTGTGCAATATTATCCTTTTTGTTATGGAATTTGTTTTCCTTCTCAGTTCTCACATACAGTTAGACTGCTATACAAATCAGAGTTGCCATGTAATGAATATCACTAAAGCTAATGTAAATCAATCAATCATCATCAACCAATCTACTTGTGAAAACTTAGCACTTCTATTTCTTTAAAACGTCCAACATCCCAATTATCAGTTTACTTCACTGTTTTCTCTTTAATCCCTTCTAGTATAATGGCTGGTGGTGATGGCTTGGTCACCAAATTGTGTCCGACTCTTGCAACCCATGGACTGTAGACTACTGGGCTCCTCTGTCCATGGGACTAAATTCAACAGAAAGCAACAAGATTCAGCCAAAGCAAGACTGTTACTTTTAAGGTTGAAAAATCAGAAAGAAACATACAACAGAATCTGATATAAATATTTCCTATAATTAGTGTGCTGCAGTGAAAAGAAAGTACTTGGGATTTTACTTAATTTTCACGGTGGAATCTTCTATTTGGGGAACAATGATTTCAACCATAATGCAGAGGGCCATCAGCTTTCACCCGGATAGAGTCAGTGCCTAGTAGTGTAAGATCATTTTACACGCAGTCACGTCATGAATGTTGCAGTGTTCCACAGATTTTCTGTCTTTTCTTTAAACACCCACAGTCCTTCAATATGGAGCTTTGAATTCCAGACCTCAAGCAAAATAAATGTTGGGACCATATTGATTTTTTGCCAGACATCAAAAATGTTTATCACCACCCCAAGACTTTCATACCAAAAACAAAAAAAAAAGATGCTTTCCTATTTTAAGCCATCTTACATGGAGAATTCACTTGAGTTCAAAATCAATGGAAGTTGTCTAATTAACCAGTTAGTCACATTAACCACACATTCACAATTTCACAGGTAGAATTTTAGAGTTCAGTTTAATGTGTATTTTATATTAGAATAGTCTTAGCACATAATGTAGAATTGATACTAGCTTTTTATACTTTGATGGCAGTGGCTTATTTGGTCACAGATTATATCTTAGGAGGAAAGTTCCAGTTTAGGGGTTTAGGAATTGGAATAGAAATAAAGTCTGGAGAGAAACAGAAATAATGTCTTGGTCCTGGAGAAACCGAGAGAGAAACATGGGCATAGGAGCAAGAAGACACGAATTCTCTTTCTACAGTTCTTAGGGGATCCTGCAACTGTAGCTGGCTGTAATCAGTTCAGTTCAGTCACTCAGTCTTGTCCGACGCTTTGCGACCCCATGGACTGCAGCACGCCAGGCTTCCCTGTCCATCACCAACTCCTGGAGCTCGCTTAAACTCATGTGCATTGAGTCGGTGACACCATCCAACCACCTCATCCTCTGTTGTCCCCTGGTTGGATCTCCTTGCAGTCCAAGGGACTCGCAAGAGTCTCTCCAGCACCACAGTTCTAAAACACCAGCTCTTTGGTGCTCAGCTTTCTCTATAGTCCAACTCTCACATCCATACATGACTACTGGAAAAACCATAGCTTTGACTAGATGGGCCTTTGTTGGCAAAGTAATGTAATTACTTTGTTGTGTAATGTAATTACTTAGCCGTAATAAACAGGGTTTAAAAAATATGATCTCTAGACAGGTGGCATCCAGGTTGATTCAATGCTGGATCCAAAGAGAAAAACGAAATTCTTTTTGTATTCTTTTGTATTTCTGTCCCCAGAAGATGGCCTAGCTGTAGAACCTTGGATCAATGTGAAACCAGTCTCCAGAAATTAACCTGCTGCAGAAAATACAGCATGTAAGGAAGTGACAAAAAAGACAGTCCCCAAACCATCAGTCTGTCAGATACATGAATGGGAGGAGCACAAACAATTTCTAAGGCAGGGACATTACTCTCTATGATACTATAATGACAGACACATGTCATACATGTAGGGAGCAGTGACCCCACAAGAGACTGAGCCAGACTTGCCTGTGAGCATCCAGGAGTCTCTGGCAGAGGCGTGGGTCGACAGTGGCCTGCTGTGGGGTCAGTCCACTGAATACAATAGTCCTGGCATAAGTCTTTTTGAAGGAAGATGCCATTGCTGCCATTACCTCTACCATAGTCAGGCCAAATTAGAGGGAGGGAACACAGTCCAACCCATCAACAGAAAATTGGATTAAAGATTTACTGAGCATGGCCCCACCAATCCAAGCAAGACCCAGATTGCCCCCACAGCCAGTCCCTCCCATCAGGAAGATTCCACAAGCCTCTTATCCTTGCAACAGAGGGCAGACAGAATGGAAACAACAAATTACAGAAAACTAGCCAAACTGATCACTTGGATCACAGCTTCATCTAAATGAAACTACGAACCATGCCATGTAGGGACAGCCAAGATGGATGGGTCATGGTGAAGAGTTCTGACAAAATGTGGTCCATAGGAGAATGGAATGACAAACCACTTCAGTATCCTTGGGTTAAGAACCCCACGAACAGTATGAAAAGGCAAAAAGTTAGGACACTGAGAGATGAACTCCCTAGGTTGGTAGGTGCCCAATATGATACTGGAGAAGAGTGAGGAAAAAATTCCTCTAGAAAGAATAAAGAATCTGAGCCAAAGCAAAAAAAAATGCCTAGTTGTGGATGAGACTAGTGATGGAAGTTCAATACTATGAAGAGTAATATTGCATAGGAACCTGGAAAGTTAGGTCCATGAATCAAGGTAAATTGGAAGTAAGTCAAACAGAAGATGGCAATAGTGAACATTGACATTTTAGGAATCAGGGAACTAAAATGGACCAGAATGGGTGAACTTAATTCAGATGATTTTTATATCTACTATTGTGGGCAAGAATCCCTTAGAAGAAATGAGGTAGCCCCCACATAGTCAACAAAAAAATCCAAAATTCAGTCCTTTGGTGCTATCTCACAAATAACAGAATGATCTCTGTTTGTTTCCAAGGCAAAACATTCAATAACACAGTAATCCAAGTCTATGTCCCAATTACTAATGCTAAAGAAGCTGACGTTTAATGGTTCTATGAAGACATACAAGACCTTCTAGAACTAACACTAAAAAAAGATGCCCTTTTCATCATAGAGGACTGGAATGCAAAAGTAGGAAGTCAAGAAACACCTGGACTAACAGGGAAAGTTGGACTTGGAGTGCAGAATGAAGCAGGGCAAAGGCTAATAGAGTTCTGCCAAGAGAAAGCATTGGTCATAGCAAACACCCTCTTCCAACAATACAAGAGAAGACTCTACACACGGACATCACCAGATGGTCAACACCAAAATCAGATTGATTATGTTTTTTGTAGCCAAAGACAGAGAAGCTCTATACAGTCAGCAAAAACAAAACCAGGAGCTGACTGTGGCTCAGATCATGAACTCCTTATTGCCAAATTCAGACTTAAATTAAAGAAAGTAGGGAAAACCACTAGACTATCCAGGTATGACCTAAATCAAATCCCTTATGATTATATGGTGGAGGTGACAAATAGATTCAAGGGATTAGATCTGATAGATAGAGTGCCTGAAGAAGTATGGACAGAGGTTCATAACACTGAACAGGAGGTGGTGATCAAAACCATTCCCAAGAAGAAGAAATGCAAAAGGCAAACGGTTGTCTGTGTAGGCCTTACAAATAGCTGAAAAAGCAGAGAAGCAAAAGGCAAAGGAGAAAAGGAAAGATATATCCATCTGAATGCAGAGTTCCAAAGAATAGCAAGTAGAGAAAAGAAAGAAAGCCTTCCTTAGAGATCAGTGCAAAGAAATAGAGGAAAACAATAGAATGGGAAAGACTAGAACTCTCTTCAAGAAAATTAGAGATACCGAGGGAACATTTCATGCAAAGATGGGCTCAATAAAGGAAAGAAATGGTATGGACCTAACAGAAGCAGAAGATATTAAGAAGTGGCAGGAATACTCAGAAGAACTATACAAAAATGATTTTAATGACCCAGATAATCACAATGGTGCAATCACTCAAACAGAGCCAGACATCCTGGACTGCAAAATCAAGTGGGCCTGAGAAACATCACTATGAACAAAGCAAGTGGAAGTGATGGAATTCCAGGTGAGCTAATTCAAATCCTGAAAGATGATGCTGTGAAAGTGCTGTGCTCAATATGCCAGCAAATTTGAAAAACTCAGCAGTGGCCACGGGACTGAAAAAGGTCCGTTTTCATTCCAATCCCAAAGAAAGGCAACACCAAAGAATGTTCAAACTGCTGCACAATTGTACAAATCTCACACGCTAGCAAAATAATGCTCAAAATTCTCCAAGCCAGGCTTCACCAGTATGTGAACCATGAACTTCTAGATGTTCAAGCTGGATTTAGAGGAACTAGAGATCAAATTGCCAACACCTGATGGATCATCAAAAAAGAAAGAGAATTCCAGAAGAATATCTACTTCTGCTTCATTCACTATGCTAAAGCCTGTCACTGTGTGGATCACAACAAACTGTGGAAAATTCTGAAAGAGATGGGAATACCAGACCACCTGACCTGCCTCTTGAGAAACCTATATGCAGGTCAGGAAGCAACAGTTAGAACTGGACATGGAACAACAGACTGGTTCCAAATCGGAAAAGGAGTACGTCAAGGCTGTATATTGTCACCCTGCTTATTTAACTTCTATGCAGCATATATCATTCAAAATGCCAGACTGGATGAAGCACAAGTTGGACTCAAAATTGCAGGGAGAATGTGAAGAGGAATAAAAGAGCCTCTTAATGAAAGTGAAAGAGGAGTGTGAAAAAGCTGGCTTAAAACTCAACATTCAAAAAACTAAAATCATGGCATCTGGTCCCATCACTTCATGGCAAGTAGATGGGGAAACAATGGAAACAGTGAGACTATTTTCTTAGTCTCCAAAATCACTGCAGATGGTAACTGCAGTCATGAAATTAAAAGATGCTTGCTCCTTGGAAGAAAAGCTATGACAAACCTGGAAAGCATATTAAAATCTTTAATTATTTTTACTGACTTTGCCTTAACCGACAAAGGTCCATATTGTCAATGCTATGGTTTTTCCAGTAGTCATGTATGGATGTATGTGAGAGTTAGACCATAAAGAAAACTCGGCACTGAAGAATTGATGCTTTTGAACTGTGGTGTTGGAGAAGTTTCTTGAGAGTCCCTTGGACAGCAAGGAGACAAAACCAGTCAATCTTAAAGGAAATCAGTCCTGAATATTCATTGGAAGGACTGATGCTGAAGCTGAAGCTCCAATACTTTGGCCACCTGATGTGAAGACTCACTGGAAAAGACCCTGATGCTGAGAAAGATTGAAGGCAGGAGGAGAAGGGGACAATAAAGGATGAGATGGTTGGATGGCATCACCGACTTGATGGACATGAGTTTGAGCAATATTCAGGAGTTGGTGTTGGATAGGTAAGCCTGGCATGCTGCAGTCCATGGGGTCACAAAGAGTCGGACACAACTGAGCGGCTGAACTGAACTGAACACGTCATTCATTTTACATTTGTACAAACCCAGAGAATGAGAATGTACATGGCTCTCCAGGTGGCGCTCGTGGTAAAGAACCCCATTGCCAGTGCAAAAGATATAAGAGACATGGGTTTGATCCCTGGATCAGGAAGATCCCCTGGAGGTGAGCATGGCATCCACTCCAGTATTCTTGTCTGGTGAATCCCATAGACAGAGGAGCCTGGTGGGTCCATGGGGTCACAAAGAGTTGGACACGACTGAGGGAACTTAGCAAGTACACATGCCTAGATTATACAGCACCAAGAGTCAGCCTTAGTGTAAACTATGGGCTTTGGCTGATAATTGCATGTTAATGTAGTTTCATCATTTGTAACAAGTGTACTGTCTGGTGAGGAATGATGATAATGATGGAGGTTATGCATGTATCAAGACAGAGTGGGAAGTCTGTGTACTTTCCTCTCAGTATTACTGTGGTCCTAAAACTGCTCTAAAAACATATATTATGAGAGAAGGAGAGAGGGGTGAAACAAGCAACAAAATAACAGGGAGGGAAGATGATTCTAGGGGAAAATTTTCATTAGTCCTGTTTCTCAGCATCCTAGAACAGTGGAGGAAAATATTTAATGTTTTTAACATTCCCAAACTTTGTCACTTTCCCACAACTTCTGCTTCTCTTTTAGAAATTCAGAGCTAATCGACTCTTGACGATAGTATTTCAGTCACGTACTAGCTGGCCTCCCTGGGTCCAGCCGTTTCCTCTTCCAATCCATGTGCTACCCTGGTTCCAGGCTTACATTTCACAAATCACTAACTTCACCCCACTACTTGAATATCTCATAACTTCTTGTTATCAGATGAAGTCTAACTTTTCAAAATGTCATAGTAGGTCTGAGCAGGTTAAACATTGCAATCCCCGTTTAGTTCACAACCAAGAAATAGATAAAATAATTATATTATGAATAAAACACTCACACACAAATGTGTCCCTTTAGAAATGGAAAGTGCGGTAAGGAAACAAACTTTACAAAGTGAAATACAATAAAATCTGATAGATAATAAAATTTTAAATAGTAAAGCAGAAATATGAGGCAATCTTATTAATTCTAAGAAACTGTCTCCTGGTGAAGGCTTGTAAAGAAACAAGGGTATCATCAGACTAAAGGTTGGGGAAAATTGCTTAAGTAAAAATTAAGCGCAACTGAAGCAGTGAGTTTAAAATATATTTCACTTTGAGGAAATAAAGTAGACAATATAGTTAATTTTGGGTGAAAATGAAATGTGTATGGCACATTTTGATTTTTAAAAAATACACATAACCTAAAGAATTGGAAGTTTCAATGAGCTTAAGAAGAATTAAAGATAGTGGGTTTGGTTTAATCCAATAAATTCAGTTTAATCCCAAATGGTCTTAAATGGGTATAACTATAAAGAAAGCTAGGCACTGAAGAATTGATGCTTTTGAACTGTGGTGTTGGAGAGGACTCTTGAGAGTCCCTTGGACAGCAAGGTGATCCAACCAGTCCATCCTAAAGGAAATCAGTCCTGAATATCCATTGGAAGGACTGATGCTGAAGCTGAAACTCCAATACTTTGGCCACCTGATGCGAAGAGCTGACTCTTTGAAAAAGACCCTCATGCTGGGAAAGATTGAAGGCAGGAGGAGAAGGGGATGACAGAGGATGAGATAGTTGGATGGCATCACCGATTCAATGGACATGAATTTGGGTAAACTCCGGGAGTTGGTGACGGACAGGGAGGCCTGGCATGCTGCGATCCACGGGGTCGTAAAGAGTCGAACACAACTGAACTGAACTGAATCCCAGATGGTCTTAAATGAGTATAATAAAATCAAGTCTCGATTTTACAGCAAATAATAATAACAATAATAGTAATAGAAAACAAGGCTATTTATTAGGGGAGATAGAGGAGGAATTGTAAATAATGGGGCTAAAGTTTTGCCCAGGTTTGTTACAAAGGAATGTGTTCCCATGTAACTGGTGGAAGAAATGATATTAGTGGCTGCTGGATTATGCTTTTGCTGTCAGTGCCTGTCATGAGTTTCTAGTACAAAAGATCCAAGTTGAGTTTCAAAACTTAAAAACCAGTGCCAGTTTCCAATGTACAGCAAAATGATTCAGTTATATATGTACACATATCCATTCTTTTTTTAAATTTTTTTTATATCCATTCTTTTTGAAATTATTTTCCCATTTAGGTTAATACAGAGTACCTGGAACTAACACATCATTGCTAATCAATTATATTCCAATAAAAAATTTTTAAAAATTACTTAATCCATGGAAAGTAAATAAATCTTACTTTGTACTACTCTGCTATCTAAGGACTCAGACCAGAAGCATTTTTAATTTCAAAACATTAAAAATTAAGATGTTTAAATATTTTTAAACAGCCACAGCCTAATTGTTAGTGGCTCAACCGTTTACTAAAGGAGCAAATATTTAGGGATAAAACTAGATATGAAAATAGTCTGAATTCATCACTCAATGATGACTCAAAGATGGTCATTTTTGTTTCCTTCATTGTACTAGTAGTACGAATCATACACAAATTTGATCTTTCCATTCCTTTACCTCTTAGCGCAGTGCTTAAGATTAAGGTCTCTAAAATCAGACCACTTCAGGTCACATCTTATATCATGACCCTGCTTTGTAACCTCTCTGACATCAGTTGCTTTATCACTAAGGTGGCAAGAAAGATGGGCTCCTCTCCATAGTTCATTTTGAGGAATTAAAGATTCAGTAGTTGAAAAAAACTTTAAGGACTGCCAGGGACAAAGTGTTGTCAAGGTGAGAAAAATCACAAAATGCAATGAATTATATTATTATCAACTCATAATTATTTCTGTTGTCCGTTCCAGGGAAACAAAGATCATCTACACCCTCCACATTGCTACAATCAATGGTCAGGTCTTCATCCTCCTTGACCCAGCAACCTGGAGTCTCCCCCGCTTCCCTCACCCCTCACTCTCTGGATCACCACCTACCACTGGCCCATCATGGCAGACTTTGCTTTTCTGACAATGTCCACACAGTGCAGAGCCCTCACATTCAACACTCAGACCTAACTCCTTTCTCTTTATGTGACTTTGTCCAGATCCAGATTTACAAATACTTTATTAAATGATGCTTCCTAAATTTAAATCTCCTGGACAGAACTGTCTCCTAAACTTAAAATTCTTGCATCCGATTGCCTACCGGGGGCTTCCCTGGTGGCTCAGTGGTAAAAAATTTGCCTGCAATTGTAGAAGACATCAGAGAAGGCAATGGCACCCCACTCCAGTACTCTTGGCTGGAAAACCCCATGGACGGAGGAGCCTGGTAGGCTGCAGTCCATGGGGTCGCTAAGAGTCGGACACGACTAAACGACTTCACTTTCATTTTTCACTTTCATGCACTGGAGAAGGAAATGGCAACCCACTCCAGTGTTCTTGCCTGGAGAATCCCAGGGACAGGGGAGCCTGGTGGGCTGCCGTCTATGGGGTGGCACAGAGTCGGTCACGACTGAAGTGACTTAGCAGTAGCAGCAGCAGTAGAAGACATGAGTTTGATCCTCAGGTTGGGAAGATTCCCTGGTGAAGGAAATGGCAACCCACTCCAGTATTCTTGCCTGGGAAATTGCATGGATAGAGGAACCTGGCGGGGTACAGTTCATGGGGTCTCAAAAGAGTCAGACACGACTGAGCAACTTAACAACAACTACCTACTGAAAATCACCATGTGGGTGATAGATAACCCACATTTAAATTTTTTCTAACTGAAAATAGTGTCTTTTCTAAAACCTGTTGTACCCACAGTTTTCCTGATCTTATTTTTCAACAGCATCATCCTTGACATATAGTCTAGGATAAAAGCCTTGAAAACATTCTGGGTTCCTTTTTTCTCTCCAAAGCTGTTATGTCTAAGCTGCCAGTAAACTTTTCTGCTTCTGTCATCAACACACACCTGAAAGCTGCCCACCTCTTAGCCTCTGCACTGCTGTCCGGCCTGGTTTGTCCTGGTCCAGGCCATCACTGTCTTCTGCTAGGATTCTTTGGAGAGCTTCCAAATTGGTCCCCTTCCTTTTACCTTCCCCCCAACTGTCAGTTCTCAACTCACCATTGACAGGTGCTTCTGAAATATCATTTCACTCACAACAATCCTCTGCTCACACTGGTCCAATGCCTGTCATTTTCACTGAAGCCCCTCCCCAGACCTATAGGGTCTATCCTGACCAGCACCTATCACTTCTTTGGATTTCCCTCTTGGGTCTCCTCAATCAGTTCAGTTCAGTCACT
Source organism: Cervus canadensis (assembly GCF_019320065.1). Lineage (NCBI taxonomy): Eukaryota > Metazoa > Chordata > Mammalia > Artiodactyla > Cervidae > Cervus > Cervus canadensis. The sequence continues at coordinate 8,004,377 of NC_057416.1, read as the reverse complement.
TAGTCCTGCCGGATTATTTGTGGCCCCATGGAATGCAGCACGCCAGGCTTCCCTGTCCATCACCAACTCCCAGAACTTGCTGAAACTCATATTCATCGAGTCAGTGATGCCATCCAACCATCTCATCCTCTGTAGCTCATCCTGCCTTCAGCCATACCCAGCATCAGCGTCTTTTCTAATGAGTCAGTTCTTTGAATCAGGTGGCCAAAGGACTGTAGCTTCAGCTTCAGCATCAGTCCTTCCCATGAACACTCAGGACTGAACTCCTTTAGGATGTACTGGTTGGATCTCCTTGCAGTCCAAGGGACTCTCAAGACTCTTCCCCAACACCACAGTTAAAAAGCATTAATTCTTCAGCTTTCAGCTTTCTTTATAGTCCAACTCTTACATCCATACAGGACTACTGGAAAAAAAACCATGGCTTTGATGATACAGACCTTTATCAGTAAAGCAATGTCTCTACTTGTTAATATGCTGTCTAGGTTTGTCATAGCTTTTCTTCCAAGGAGCAAGTTTCTTTTAATTTCTCGCTGCAGTCACTATCTGCAGTGATTTTGGAGCCCTCAAAAATAAAGTCTCTCACTGTTTCCATTGCTTCCCCATCTATTTGCCATGAAGTGATGGGACTGGATACCATGATCTTAGTTTTCTCAATGCTGAGTTTTAAGCCAACTTTTTCACTCTCCTCTTTCACCTTCATCAAGAGGCTCTTTAGTTCTTCTTCACCTTCTGCCATAAGGGTGGTGTCATCTATGTATCTGAGGTTACTGATATTTCTCCCAGCAATCTTGATTCCAGCTTGTGCTTCTTCCAGCCCAGTGTTTCTCATGATGTACTCTGCATATAAGTTAAATAAGCAGGGTGACAATATACAGCCTTGACATACTCCTTTTCATATTTGGAACCAGTCTGTTGTTCCATGTCCAGTTCTAACTGTTGCTTCCTGACCTGCATACAGGGTTCTCAAGAGGCAGGTCAGGTGGTCTGGTATTCCTATCTCTTCAGAATTTTCCCCCAGTTTATTGTGATCCACACAGTCAAAGGCTTTGGCATAGTCAATAAAGCAGAAATAGATGTTTTTCTGGAACTCTTCATGCTTTTTCCATGATCCAGTGGATGTTGGCACTGTGATCTCTGGTTCCTCTGCCTTTTCTAAATCCAGCTTGAACATCTGGAAGTTCACAGTTCATGTATTGCTGAAGCCTGGCTTGGAGAATTTTGAGCATTACTTTACTAATGTGTGAGATGAGCGCAATTGTGCAGCAGTTTGAGCATTCTTTGGGATTGCCTTTCTTTGGGATTGGAATGAAAACTGACCTTTTCCAGTCCTGTGGCCACTGCTGAGTTTTCCAAATGTGCTGACCTATTGAGTGCAGCACTTTCACAGCATCATCTTTCAGGATTTGAAATAGCTCAACTGGAATTCCATCACATCCACTAGCTTTGTTCATAGTGATGCTTCCTAAGGCCCACTCAACTTCACATTCCAGGATGTCTGGCTCTAGGTGAGTGATCACACCATCGTGATTATCTGGGTTGTGAAGATCTTTTTTGTACAGTTTTTCTCTGTATTCTTGCCACCTCTTCTTAATATCTTCTGCTTCTGTTAGGTCCATACAATTTCTGTCCTTTTTCAAACCCATCTTTGCCTGAAATTTTCCCTTGGTATCTCTAATTTTCTTGATGAGAACTCTAGTCTTTCCCATTCTATTGTTTTCCTCTATTTCTTTGCATTGATCACTGAGGAAGAATTTCTTATCTCTCCTGGCTATTCTTTGGAACTCTGCATTCAAATGAGAATATCTTTCCTTTTCTCCTTTGCCCTTCACTTCTCTTCTTTTCACAGCTATTTGTAAGGCCTCCTCAGACAACCATTTTATAGTCAAAGGCTTTGGTGTAGTCAGTGAAGCAGAAGTAGATGATTTTCTGGAACTCTATTGCTTTTTCAATGATCCAATGGATGTTGGCAATTTGATCTCTGATTCCTCTGCCTTGTCTAAATCCAGCTTGAACATCTGGAATTTCATGGTTCATGTACTGTTGAAGACTGGCTTGGAGAATTTTGAGCATTACTTTGCTAACATGTGAAATGAGTGCAATTTTCTGGTAGTTTGAACATTCTTTGTCATTGCCTTTCTTTGGGATTGGAATGAAAACTGACCTTTTCCAGTCCTGTGGCCACTGCTGAGTTTTCCAAATTTGCTGGCATATTGAGTGCAGCACTTTCACAGCATCATCTTTTAGGATTTGAAATAGCTCAACTGGAATTCCATGACCTCCACTAGCTTTGTTCATAGTGATGATTCCTAAGGCCTACTTGACTTTGCACTCTGGTCTACTCAATAACTAATAAATAACGCAAATGAGAACTCCTTGCATACATAAAATGAGCAGATTAGTCAATACAACAGTTTATCTATGATATAGAATAAGAGGACCAGTATGCTATATGGTTTTGAATAAATGATGAAAGCTTTATTTATTTTGACTTCCTTATGCTGATTTTGAAGAAAATGTGTTTGGTACTAGAAGAAAGAAAAGGGAAGGGAGAAATTGAGAGAGAGAGAGAGAGAGAGTAAGGAAATACAAAAGGAAGCTAGATATATACATATAAATATAGTTATATGACAATACATGTAAAATTATTTTACATATTTTTAAATTATTTATTTATTTTTATTTTTTTAATTAATTTATTTTGATTGGAGGCTAATTACTTTACAGTATTTTGGTGGATCTTGCCATACATTGACATGAATCAGCCATGGGTGTACATGTGTCCCCCATCTCGAACCCCTCCCTCCTCCCTCCCCATCCCATCCCTCTGGGTTGTCCCAGTGCACCGGCTTTGAGTTCCCTGTTTCATGTGTTGAACTTGGACTGGTCATATACTTCACATATGGTAATATACATGTTTCAATGCTATTCTCTCAGATCATCCCACCCTCTCTTTCTCCCACATAGACCAAAAGTTTGTTCTTTATATCTGTGTCTTTTTTGCTGTTTTACATAAAGGATCATTGTTACCATCTTTCTAAATTCCTTGTATATGCATTAGTATACCGTATTGGTGTTTTTCTTTCTGACTTACTTCACTCTGTATAATGGGCCCAAGTTTCATCCACCTCATTAGAACTGATTCAAATGTATTCTTTTTAATGGCTGAGTAATATTCCAGTGTGTATATGTACCACAGATTTCTTATCCATTCATCTGCCGATGGACATCTAGGTTGCTTACATGTCCTGGCTATTGTAAACAGTGCTGAAAAGAACATTGGGGTGCATGTGTCTCTTTCCATTCTTGTTACCTCGGTGTGTATGGCCAGCAGTGGGATTGCTGGGTCGTATGGCAGTTCTATTTCCAATTTTTTAAGGAATCTCCACACAGTTCTCCATAGTCGCTGTACTAGTTTGCATTCCCACCAACAGTGTAAGAGGGTTCCCTTTTCTCCACACTCTCTCCAGCACTGATTGTTTGTAGCCTTTTTGATAGTAGCCATTCTGATAAGTGTGAGATGGTACCTCATTGTGGTTTTGATTTGCATTTCTCTGATAATGAGTGATGTTGAGCATCTTTTCATGTGTTTGTTAGCCATCTGTGTGTCTTCTTTCAAGAGATGTCTGTTTAGTTCTTTGGCCCATTTTTTGATTGGGTTGTTTATTTTTCTGGAATTGAGCTGCATGAGCTACCTGTATATTTTTGAGGTTAATTCTTTGTCAGTTGTTTTGTTTGCTATTATTTTCTCCCATTCTGAAGCCTGTCTTTTCACCTTGCTTATAGTTTCCTTCATTGTGCAAAAGATTTTAAGTTTATTTAGGTCTCATTTGTATTTTTGCTTTTATTTCCATTACTCTGGGAGGTGTGTCATAGAGGATCCTGCTGTGATTTATGTCAGAGAGTGTTCTGCCTATGTTTTCCTCTAGGGGTTTTATAGTTTCTGGTCTTACATTTAGATCTTTAATCCATTTTGAGTTTATTTTTGTGTATGATGTTAGAAAGTGTTCTAATTTCTTTCTTTTACAGGTGGTTGACCAGTTTTCCCAGCACCACTTGTTAAAGATATTGTCTCTTCTCCATTGTATATTTTTGCCTCCTTTGTCAGAAATAAGGTGTCTATAGGTGTGTGGATACATCTCTGGGCTATTTTGTTCCATTGATCTATATTTTTGCTTTTATGCCAGTACCATACCATCTTGAAGACTGTAGCTTTGTAGTATAATCTGAAGTCAGGAAGATTGATTCCTCCAGTTCCATTCTTCCTTCTCAAGATTGCTTTGGCTATTTGAGGTTTTTTTGTGTTTCCACACAAATTGTGAAAGTATTTATTCTAGTCCTGTGAAAAATAACATCTGAAGCTTGATAGGGATTGCACCGAATCTATACATTGGTTTGGGTAATATATTCATTTTCACTATGTTGATTCTTCTGATCCATGAACATGGTATATTTATCCATCTATTTGTGACATCTTTGATTTATTTCATCACTGTTTTATACTTTTCTATATATATAGGTCTTTGTTTCTTTGGGCTTCCCTTGTGGCTCAGTTGGTAAGAATCCACCTGCAAGGCAGGAGAAATTCAGTTCAATCCTTGGGTTGGGAACAGCCCCTGGAGAAGAGAAAGGCTACCCACTCCAGTATTCTAGCCTGGAGAATCCCATGGACTATATAGTTCCTGGTGTCGCAGAGTCGGACATGACTGACTTTCACTTTTGTTTCTTTAGGTAAATTTATTCCTAAGTATTTTATTCTTTCTGTTGCAATGGTGAATGGGATTGTTTCCTTAATTTCTCTTTCTGTTTTCTCATTGTTAGTATATACGAATATAAGGGATTTCTGTGTATTAACTTTACATCTTGAAACTTTACTATATTCACTGATTAGCTCTAGTAGGTTTCTAGTGGTGTCTTTAGGGTTTTCTATGTAGAGGATCATGTCATCTGCAAACTGCGAGTTTTACTTCCTCTTTTCCAATCTGGATTTCTTTTATTTCTTTTTCTTCTCTGACTGCTGTGGTTAAGACTTCCAAAACTATGTTGAATAGTAGTGGTGAGACTGGGCACACTTGTCTTGTTCCTGACTTTAGAGGACATGCTTTCCATTTTTCACCTTTGAGGATAAGTGTCCTGTGGGTTTATTGTATATGGCTTTTACTATGTTACGTGATGTTCCTTCTATGCCTGCTATCTAGAGAGTTTTTGTCATAAATGGGTGTTGAATTTTGTCAAAGGTTTTTTCTGCGTCTATTGAGATAATCATATGGTTTTTATCTTTCAATTTGTTAATGTGCTGGTGTATCACATTCATTGATTTGTGAATACTGAAGAATCCTTGTATCCCTGGGATAAAGCCCACTTGGTCATGATGTATGATCTTTTTATGTTGTTGGATTCTGTTTGTTAAAATTTTGTTGAGGATTTTTGCATCAGTACACACTTCTTATTTTTAATAGGTAAATTACAAGATAAATCACAGTCATGTGGATATCCCAAGTGCTTATCAAACCACTTATATATGCAAACAAATTGTAAAATATGTTAAAGAGCCTCAACTATCTCAATATTGATACCTATTGATCCATCTCAAGAATTCCCTAACTAAGGAGTTCTTGGTGATGATGACTGTCATTGTAAATAACATTATAAATTATCTATAAACAGAGAACTTGAGTACAGTTTGCCAATGTCCACTTTTATTACTCATGAATGAGATTTATCAAGAATCCCATATTGTATCTTTCTATGCAAATTTATAACTACTAATGAAATTGTTTTCTTTGTATTTGAGATGGAACACAATCCTGTCCAATGACCATACCTGTTGGATTGTTAATTAACTTCACATCCACCATTATTAAATTATTACCCATGGCTGAATGTGTTAATGAAAAATAACTACTTGTAACAGGCAAATATTATCAAAAAAGCAATAGAGCCATGAAAGCCACAAAACCAGAAATGTAATCCATTTTTCATTTCATTGAAGAATTCAATAATGCCAGAGACATGCAAATAACCTTGGTGTAAACAACCTTGGTTTACATGTGAGAGAAACATTCAGGATGAACAGGGGTAATATTTTGGCTTTATTTTTCTTTAGATGCCCAAAATACTTTTGTAATACTTAACAAGTCAGGAGATATAGAATAATATTTCCCAGGCATGGAAAATTTTAGAAATAAAGCTAAATTTAGAAAAAAGTCATATATTCTGACAAAATATACTGGGGGAATTAGTTCAGGTCATAGGATAAATTGATCACATAAATCTCTAGCAAAATATATTAATAGCTACAGTAAAATCCAATAAAACAAAATTAGTATCTTTATGCCTCAGGGCACATTCGACTTCTCTCACAGATCCATTTTCAACACTATTTCAGCTCAATACCCTCTGTCTGCCAAGAAGTTTGTCTTTAAGATTTTTTTTTTCTCAAATAAGGAATCTTTTTAACATTGAAAAACTTTTTATTCAAACTGTATAAAACTTGCTTTGAATTACCATTTGGACAGATAACTAGAGATAAATTTACTTTCCTTGCTTTTCTATCATTAGTCTTAAAAAAAAAAAAAAAACCTAAAACCATAATAATGCTCTTAATTCTGGCAGTAACAGGCTTCCCTGGTGGCTCAGATAGTAAAAAATCCACCTGCAATGTATAAGACCTGGGTTCAATCCTTGGGTTGGGAAGATAACCTGGAGAAGGGAGTGGCCATCACTTTCAATATTCTTGCCTGGAGAATCCCATGGACAGAGGAGCCTGGCGGTCAACAGTCCATGGGGTCATAAAGAGTTGGACATGATTGAGTGACTAAGCATGCAGGCACTGGCAGTAATGCCCCTATTTGTATGTCCATTAAATGAAATGATGTAATGAAAGTATTTTACAGGCTGTAAAATAATAAATAGTAGGCAGTGTGATTATCAATTTATTTCCAAGAAAATATCTAAGACAGAGTCTCTGTCATGTATACTTGGCCAACAAAACATTGCTGCCAGTCCTAAAATAGTTTAGATTAATAGAACTTTGATGCATTTTCCAGAATACTCCTTTACTGCTCTATTTAACCACTTGATCTGCTCCCAAAGTAGGTAAATTTATTTTGTTAAGCAAATATTAGAGTTACTTATTAGCATAATTGTGTTATTAATTTATTATTCAAAAGCTGACTTAAAAGCTAACTTAAAGTTAAATAGCTAATCGTCAGAATGCTTTGCATGAAAGATCCACATTATTTTTCTTCTGGAGTAAGAACAGAATCCGTATCTTCTCACAAGGATGAGAAGGGTGATACCAGTCCTCAGGGTGCATACCAATGAAATGCATACACCTTTCTCAGAAGCGAAGCTGATTCAACAGGTACATCAAATTACTTTCTTCTTTCTAGTTATTTGAAGACAAGCTAATTTGTAGTGATGTATTAGAGAAAAAACTTAAAAACTTCAGTCTCCTCAGAAGTACCTTTATGTGTAGCAAAACAGAACAAAGTAAAAACCACTCATTCTTTTGTTAGTCTCTGTATGTCTCTCTTGTAAGATATTAAGCTTAAGGTCTTGTGTTCTGACCAGGTGTCTGGTTGCCCTAAGGCAAGGACACTTTTCCTGGGGTCATCACTGAAAAGCCATGGTATTCACTGCATGGCAGAGACAGATGTTGGGAGAGGAAGCGGTAACTCAGAAGGAGGGCTTTTCATAACAAAATGAAAGTCATTTTGTTTTTCTTGGCTCTCGCTGTTTAGGGGTTAAACATCAAACTTCAAGGATTCCAGGTATATCGAGGTCATTTCTTGGTGATGGGATGAAAGACCATACTATTCCATGGAGGCAAAGACCATGGCTGAAATATTCTGTCAAGAACCTCAAGGAATAGTTGAGCAAACAATTTGGTTGATGCTGTTTTTTCTAATTCCATTTTATTTATATTTTTTTGACTTTTTCAAACCTTGATTAAAGTTCTATTAAAATATTTTAGGACGGCCTATAGTTTACTACAAAGGTGAGGGGTTTCTGGTCCCCATCTCTCAGGTCAAAGGTAAAACATGAAGAAGCGATTTTGCTGAAATCAGGATGATGGTGACAGTGGTAATATTCTTCCCCAATTAAGAGACCAGGAAATAGCTCCTCCATTGCATACTATGTTGCTAAAAGACCACTGCATTTCCTTTCAGTTAAAGAAGATAACTGGGTTTTATGGGGAGGAAGTGTTGTGGTTTTTTTTTCTTTTCTTGTTTAAGTAGACTTTTTTTTTTTTTATAACACCCTAAATCTAGATGTTTAAGGAGTAAGACTAGATGAAACTGTTTTCAATATTTGGGGATCAGTCTTCAGTGGATTAGCACGTGATTTGGACAAGTTTAAAAATGATCTTTACAGATTCAGGGCAATATTCAATTCATCAGAAAATCCTATGGTTGATTCTACTTTTAAAAGGGATTCAGAGTCTAGCCTTCTTAAAAGCTCCCTTCCTACTACCTTGAAATCTGCAGACCTCCAACTGGTCTACCTACTTCCTCCACTTCCCCTACTGTGTGTGGTCAGCATAGAAACCAGAATGATCATTTTAACTGTTAGCCATAGAGTCTTGTTCCTTTAGCGGAGCCGTGAATGGCCTCCCCATGTCATTCACCTGCTGCCGTCACAGGCGAGCTCTCTGATCTGACCCCGCCCCCCTCTTTACATTTCGGAATCCCCCTCCTTCTCTCTCTCAGTGGCTCCTTTCACTCACTCTGCCCCAGCCACAGTGACCCTCTCACTCTTCCTCAAATATACCGAATATCTTTCCTTTTCTATTAACTATTTTTCTGCCCATAAAAAACCATTTCTTCTCTCACTTATCTGTAAGGCTGATTTCCTCCTTCAAGTATTTGATTAAATGTTACATTCTCAATAGGACCTATCCATACCAACCTATTTAAAACTGCAACTCTCCACATTTACATTCAATTTTTTTTCAACTTTGTTCTAATTTTCAGTTTTCCTATTAGACAGTATAGTTTACTTATTTATTACATTCAGTATTTCTCACATATTGTTTCTAACCCAATTTAAGTGCCATGAAGGGAGGGATTTTGTTTTGCTTGCTACTATGCCTAAATCATTTTGAAGAATGTCAGACACATAATAGGCATTCAATAAATTGTTGTTTAGTAAAGTTAAGGACACAAAGAGGATCCAGACAAGCCCAGAACAGACCCCATGTTAATCCTACAAAGGACTCCAAATTACTGCAAGAAGGAGGCTTTTCTCACTCATATTTATTGGACTAACTATAAGCCAGTCAGTCTTCCAAGTGCTGGGGATACAATGATAAATTAACAGACTCCTTAACTGCATGAGCTTATCAAAAATTTTATAGAACACAAAAGTAAATCTCCTTTGTTAAATACAGTTAATGTGGTACAGGGAGATATACACCTTCATCAAAATTAGAAACTGTGCTTTATCAAGGACTTCCCTGGTGGCTCAGATGGTAAAGAATCTGCCCACAATACAGGAGACCTGGGCTCGATCCCTGGGTTGGAAAGATCCCCTGGAGAAGGGAATGGCAACCCACTCCATTATTCTTGCCTGGAGAATCCCCATGGACAGTGGAGACTGGTGGGCTACAGTCCATGGGGTCACAAATAGTCGAATGCAACTGAGTGACTAAGCACAGTGCTTCATCAAATACCATCAGGAAAGTGGACAATACAACCAACAGAGTGGAAGAAGATAAAAAGAATATCCAGAACATATAAGGATATACAACTCAACAAAAAGACAACTGGATCTTAAAAATTGACAAAGGATTTGAATAGAAACTTCTTCAGAGACAACATACAGACAACTAAAATGCAAAAAAGAACAACAACAAAGTAAGGCTCAACATCTTTAGTCATGAGGAAAGGTGCAAATCAAACCTACAAAGACATAGCAACTCACATGCATTAAAATGGGTATGAGCTCAAAGGCACACAGTAACAGTTGTTGGCAAGGATGTGAAGAAATCAGAAGCTTCATACGCTGTTGGTGGGAAGTTAAAATGGTGCCTTGATTTGGAAGACTATCCATCATTCCCCATGAAGCTAAACACAGAATTAACAAATGACCCAAAGATTTCACTCAAATGTGTATGCCAAAAGGAATTGAAAGCATATATCCTCAAAAAATTTGGTCAAGAATGGTCATCAGTTCAGTTCAGTTCAGTCGCTGAGTTGTGTTTGACTCTGCAACCCCATGGACTGCAGTACGCTAGGCTTCCCTGTCCATCACCAACTCCCAGAGTTTACTCAAACTCATGTCTATCACATTGGTGATGCCATCCAACCATCTCATCGTCTGTCATCCCCTTCTCCTCCTGCCTGCAATCTTTCCCAGCATCAGAGTCTTTTCAAATGAGTCGGTTCTTTGCATCAGGTGGCCAAAGTATTGGAGTTTCAGCTACAGAATCAGTCCTTCCAATGAACATTCAGGACTGATTCCCTTTAGGATGGACTGGTTAGATCTCCTTGCAGTCCAAGGGACTCTCAAGAGTCTTCTTCAACACCACAGTTCAAAAGCATCAGTCCTTTGGTGCTCAGCTTTCTTTATAGTCCAACTCTCACACTCATACATGACTACTGGAAAAACCATAGGTTTGACTAGACAGAGCTTTGTTGGTAATGTCTCTGCTTTTTAATATGCTATCTAGGTTAGTCATAGCTTTTCTTCCAAGGTCATAGCAGCAATAATTATAATAGCCAGGAATGAGGAAAGAAAAAACCATCAACTGATTAATGGCTAAATAAGTGTGATACAATGATAAAGTGGAATATTATTTGTCCACAAAAAATGAAGTGTCAATACAGGCTACAGCATAGTTGAACCTTTTAAACATTATAGTAAGGGAGAGAAGCCAGTCATAATAGATCACAAATATGATCCTTTCATCAAAGGTCTAGAATAGGCAAATCCATCAAGCAAGAACATAGTTTAGTGGTTGCCAGAAGCTGGAAGGAGATGGGAAGAAATTTGGAGTGACTACTAATGGGTACAGACCTTCTCTTTCTAGTCTTCTGAAATTGATTAATGGCTGCACATCTATGTGAATATATTAAAAACCCATTGACATACACTTAAGTAGGTAAGCTGTATGGTATGTAAACTATATCTCATAAAGCTGCCACACTAAAAGAAAAGTCACTGGTTAATGGTACAGACCATGAATTTTTTTCTTATATAAAAATATATAAATAAATTGCTCACCTACCTAGAGACAAAAGCTAAAAGAAAGAGAAAATTTTAAGACAGCCATGCATACTCCTCAAAATATGGAGATTTATGAAGGGAAAACCCGAAATATTACTAGAAGAAAAAAAAATAAGTCTCAGCTGAATGGAGAGATCTACCATGTGGCTGGATGAGGAGGCCAAATATTGTCATTATTTTAAAAATAGCTTGTATTTTCAACACAATTATAAGCCTCTTCCTTATGAAAGTCTTTTGGTTTTCAACTACAAACTACATCTGGAATAATAAAGAGGCAATTAATAGCTAAGTAAATTTGGAAAAAGAAGAATAATAAGGGCATACCTTCCTGGAAATTGGGTTTCCCTGGTGGCTCAGATGGTAGAGAATACACCTGCAATGTGGATTCTGGAGACCCAGGTTCGATCTCTGGGTTAAGAAGATGGCCTAGAGAAGGGAACAGCTACCCACTCCAGTATTCTGACCTGGAGAATTTCAGAGACAGGGGAACCTGGAGGGCTACAGTCCATGGGGTTGCAAAGAGTAGGACTTGACTGAGCAACTTTCACTTTCTTTCCTGGATATAAAATAGATTTTAAGTTGCATGTGCATGCATGCACAAAATAACTAAAGCAAGCTATAAAAAATTATTATATATTATTAATAATTATATATATATATATAATTATATATTATTATATAATAATTCAGTACTATACCAGATTTGGCTTCCCTGGTGGCTCAGATGGTAAAGAATCTGCCTGCAATGCAAGAGACCTGTGTTTCGTCCCTGAATTGGGAAGTTCCCCTGGAGGAGGGCATGGCAACCCACTCCAGTATCCTTATCTGGAGAATCCCATGGACAGAAGAGCCTGGCAGGCTAAGTCCATGGTTTCGCAAAGAGTCGGACAGAACTGAGCATCTAAGCATAGCACAGCACTATATCAGATTAATAAGCAAAGTATAGAACACATTATAAACTGTCATAAAATAGACACTACCCTCTATGAACAGTGATATCCTGCTAAAGAACACAAGCCAAAAGAAAAGGAATGTATTCAATGCACTAAATAGTACTGATAATCAAAATCAGTTTCAAATACACAAGGGCAAATACTTAAATAAATTATTAAAAATTAAATTAAATATTCAACTTGCTGCTTTAGAAGTAATTTGTTAATTAGTAAAGCAACAGAAAAATCACCAAAAAAAAAAAAAAAAAAGAAGATCTGAATACACAGTAACTAAAGCTTCTTAATGACAAAAAAGAACATAAATATAATTAAAACAAACATTTTTAAGTGGGAAAATAGGCTAAGATTAATGCTGTATTTGCATACACACATAATATACCCTTAAAATAAATGTAAAACATAGGAGAATGCAATGATGAATAGGCAATTGGACAAAAGAGAGAATAAGAAAATACGATGGTTCTTTGAATATATTAAAAATGAAATATTTGTTGTTACTATAGTGATTGAAGAAAAACATGCTCTGATATTTGAAAAATACTTTTATTTAAAAAAATACTTTTTAAAATATTATGCAGTGCTCATGAGTGGGTACAGGGAATATAAATTGGTTCAAACATCTGGAAAGCATTCAACAGTCCACATCGAGAGACTAAAAATGTGCATACAATTTGAGTTAATTATTCTAATTCTGATATCTTTCCTAATTATATCGTCACATATTTGGATATAAAAATAGGTAAAAATATCTCCATTACAATCTTGTTACAATGATAACAACCTTGTTATAATATATAGATAGGTCATATCTTCAACAGTTAGAAAATGGTTCACTTAATTAGGACAGATCTATATAAAAGACTACTTCATATAATAAAAAATAGGTGTTTGAAAATTTTTAACATCATGAGGAAATTTTCACAATATAATACCTAGTGAGAAAAACACTACATATCCATTTCAAAGTAGAAGAAATATTGAACAGAAATATACAAAATGCAAATATGCTACTGATATGAATATACCTCGATGAGTGTGAAGTGATTATTTTTCTTAATTTGTTCTCTATTTGCTAAAACTGTCATCTATTCCTGAGATAATCACCAATGTCACAGCAGAAAGTAGATTTTCTGAGAATCCATTGTGCTTTTTCTTGAATCATTTTTCTTATATTCAGATAGTTTGCAATTATCAAAATGTGACTCTAAGATGCAGAATTATATTGAATTTCATTTAAATGATAAAGCAAGTATTTTGCCACTACCAACTTTACATTAAAATTGATACTTAATGCTATATTCTCTATTATCAACATAAATGAATTTTATTAATCATAAGTAATCACTGTAAAGACTATTAATACATTCACATCTTTTAAATATGTTCCTATGCATGCTTAGCCACTTCAGTCAGGTCCAACTCTTTGCAGCCCCATGGACTGTAGCCCACCAGAGTCCTCTGTCCATGAGATTTCCCAGGCAAGAATACTGGAGTGAGTTGCCATTTCCTTCTCCATGAAATATGTTCCTAGTTTATATATTCCCCCAATTCTGTCAAATATTAAGTTCAAACAAAATATTATTTATACTTTTTTAATCTTTACATTTCTAAATGTTACCAGTTTGCAGGCAACATGGTCAATAAGTTTATGAAGAAACAAACTAAAGTGAAATTTTTGAGTTTAAAGTACAGGTCTTTAAATTACAGGCACATAAATCGATACAGGACAAAACTACTTTGTAAGTAGCAATGAGGTGGAACTTAATACTAATTAATTTGCATTTGCTTAAGTTCAAATGCAAATTAAAAGTAAAGAATTTCTTCAGATCATTGTTTCCATTCCATGTAACAATGCTCACACTGACATGAAATAGGCATCATTTTCCTGATACGTGATACTACTTACACAAAAACAAATACTAAAAGGATAAATTATATAGAACGTTTTTCGGTTAATGCATTTAAATGAGATTATTACCACTCCTGTTCCTATTCTATACCCTTCCCCTACACCTCCCAAAACATCCAAATATTTTAGCCATCTGGCAAGTTCACATATGAAAATGAGGGTAATATTTCATTAAAATCCCTTCCTTTGCATCATCCGTGAACAGCCTTTTAAATTTTATAGTAGCAAAAGGCATTAAAAGAGCATGCATGCTTGGTTGCTGGGTCATGTCTGACTCTGTGACCCTATGGACTGTAACCCACCAGGCTCCTCTGTCAATGGAATTTTCCAGGCAAGAACACTAGAACAGGTTGCTATTTCCTACCCCAAGAGATCTTTCCTCTCCAGGGATTGAACCCACGTATCTTGCACTGGCACATTGGCAGGCGGATTCTTTACCGCTGAGCCAACTGGGAAGCCCCATTCCTTAGGTGCTTTGTAAGAATTTGTTTTTATGAAAGCACAATGTTTTAAATGGTGTTGACATATTACAGCCTTATGAATGATTAAGTCAGCCAACCTTCAAACACTTTCATTCTCATCTGAGCTATTTTTAAAATTGACTCTTGGGTTATATATATATATATATAGTTTACAGTTTATACTGGTACAAGTAAGATTGCCTTGCACCTTGGTTTTATTCCAAATCTATTTTTCCTAAGCAGTCAAAACTACTACAATATCATATTTATTACTATTTTTTTTTATTATTCTTCAACCTTGCAGCTATGCATCACCTCTTTGAATTTCTTTCATTAAAGGTAATATACATGTATGTTTTCATTTTGTAAATGTTTCATGCCATATCCTATTGAACTGGCAAAAAAAATGACATTAATAAATCGATTCATATTTGCAAGACTTCTTTGCACTTTTCTTTCTCTCTCTCTCTCTCTCTGTTTCTCTCACTTAACTCAGCACCAAAGTGTAGAAATGATTGGATTTTCATTAAGTCAGCGAAATAAGTCTTTACACATTACAATGAGCAGCTATCACTTAGGAAATGCCAATAACCTTAGATGTCACCCCGGGCTGATTCGCTTCCACTGAAGCATAGAAAAAACTATTCCTCTGGATTTATTAGCTATTTGTATGGGAACATTCAAATACAATTAAACTTTTGAAATATGAACAAGGGCTATGCTGACCAGCTCTGGGAGCCTTGGCAGACCAGTTGTGATCGTATCTCCTGGATCTTAGTTCCATCTCTAAAGGTGGTATTTGGTTATGATTTCAAAATTGTTATTCAGCTATTGTTGGGAGAATACAATTAAAAGTAAAATGTGTGTATATTTAGTGATAGAGGTAGAGAGAAAGAGAGATTTATTTTAGGAGTTGACTCACGTGATCATGGAAGCTGGGGAGTCCCTCCATCCACTATCTACAAGCTGAACAATGAAGGAGGCTGGCTGAACTGGACTTTAACTGGTGTTATTCAGTCCAAATCCAAAGGCCTGAGGACCAGGAACACTGATGTCCAAGGGCAGCAGAAGACGGATGTTCCAACTCAAACTGGAGAACAAACTCACCCTTCCTCTGACTTTCTGATCTATGCAAACCCTCTCTCAGTGAATTAGATGGTGCCCATCTGTATTGATGGGGACATCTTTGTTACTCAGCCTACAGATACAAATGATAATCTCTTCAAAAAACACCCTCACAGACCCACTCAGAACTACTTCACCAGATAACATGAAATTATCTACACCAACTATATTATACTAGTCAATATGACACATAAAATAAACCATTACATAGTACCAAAAAACAAACTTCTTCCTGTGATCTATGATGTTTTAAGAGATGCCTATATGTGTGTCTAAGAGAGAAATTTGTAGAATAGTGATGGGATTAAAAAAAAAGTAGGAATCTATCAACGCTGGACATATCACGAAAGGTCCATCGTGATGAGGAGACAATCAGGAAGGAAGTGAAAGGGAGGTTAGAAAAAATAAGAGTGTGAGAGGCCACTCCAATCCTAGAAAATTCAGTAATAATTTTAAGACTCAATAGGACATGAAATTAGAAAATGATATCTTAGCAGGAAAGCTATGACAAACCTAGACAGTGTATTAAAAGGCAAAGTCATCATTTTGCCAACAAAGGTTCTTATAGTCAAAGCTATGGTCTTTCCAGCAGTCATGTATAGATGTGAGAGCTGGACCATAAAGAAGGCAGAGTGCCAAAGAATCGATGCTTTCAAACTATGGTGCTGGAGAAGATTCTTGAGAGTCCCTTGAACATCAAGGAGATCAAACTAATCAACCCTAAAGGAAATCAACCCTGAATATTCACTGGAAGGATTGATCTCGAGGCTGGAGGACCAATACTTTGGCCACCTGATGCGAAGAAGTGACTCATTGGAAAAGACCCTGATGCTGGGAAGGGTTGAGGGCAGGAGGAGAAGGGGGCAGAAGATGTTTGGGTGGTATCACTAATTCAATGGACATGAACTCGGGCAAACTCTGGGAGATGGTGAGGGACAGGGAAGCCTGGCGTGCCACAGTCCATGGGATCACAAAGAGTCAGACATGACTTGGAGACTGTGCAGCAACAACAAAAGCCTTTTAATTAATCACAGGTCTCCACTGATGCTTCTGGTCCTACAATACATTCAATTAAATCTAAGTTCCTTCTAAAATCATAGATTCCATAAAAATAGTTTTACCCTGTTACTCATCTTTCATTGATGAAACCATCCATTTATGCAGAAGGACAACATGCTAGGGCAGAGAATTAGGATGTAATTCAGACAGAAAATGCTACACAGCCCCTGAAGAAGTGTACAGCAACTTCTTTCTAAGATTCGTTTCCCTTTTTTTTTTTTTTTTTTTTCCTGGCATTACTCTGGGGACTTCTTTTCAAAAAAAGAAAAAGAAAAAAAAAAGATGAGCTTCTTGCTCAGTCAATAAAGTATACAGCCACGCACTCAATAAATGTTGATTTCTTATAAAAATTTTAAAGTACGGGTATTTTTTATATGTCTTTGCTTCTGTGTGTAATTTTACACAAGGGAATTCATGTGTCTGTTCTCTACTGTTGTATCCAGTAGTGTCATTTTTACTTCTGTCAAGAGCTGCTTGCAACCTTTGAGAAACAGATAAAGCATTCAGAGTAGACTGCTTAACATATGTAAAGAAACATATTTAGTGTAGATTGAGACAGATTTTATTTAAGCCACATCACTACAGCCACAACATCAATCGGCATGGTACACAAGCATGCCTGCAACAAGGAAGAAGAAAAAAAGTTGTCAAAGGAAATGCTTTATGACCAGTTTTACCTACTTTATGGTGCTGACAACTAAATAATTCTGCTGCCTTGGAACTAGGTTAAGAACGTAAAGTTGTGTAAGTATTACTGATTATTTCTGTTGCTTTTTCATACAATTAACATAAACGTGATCTATGTTGGTAATTTTTAAAAACACACACACTAAGGGACTTAGGCAGCATTAAAAATGCTGATCTGCAATTCACTCCCAGGAAAGAAGAAGCTCATTCTTACATACCCTGAGGGTGAGCACCTTTAGGATACTTTAGTAAAATTACAAGTTATATTCTATAAAAGAGAACCATTAGAAATTAATGCTAAACTATAACCAGGTTTGGTTGTACCACACTAGATCTTAAATGACATGCAAAGGTTTCTTTTTAGGGGGAAAAAGTAGCATAATTTTTGAAACTGCTTTCAAATTATAGGCATAGAAATAACTACTCACCAAACTACCCTCCTATGACAGTTGACCTGCAAACAAAGTACAAGGGATTTCTAAAAGACAAATCTAAGTAGTGGTTCTCATAATCTATTGCATATAAGATTGTCTAGCTTCTAGAAACTAGTGATGATTATGACTGATTCCCAGAAATTCTAACTTATTAAAAATTATTCTGAGACAGAATAATTCTGTCTGGTCTAGAGAATGATTAGATTGTGAGCATCCTTGTAAGCCTAGAATATTCAGGCAGCATTATATAGATCCTTCCCATATCTCCATACATAAAACACACTAAGGACAGAGAATAACAGGAAACCAACATTTTCCCAAAGTTTGATAATAGTATTGACCAGCCAGAGCCATGGAAGTACAGGCCTTCACACTAAAATCAAACACTTCTGCTTCTGAACATCTCAGATTCCTAAAACTGAAATAGCCTCTCTGCTATTAATAAACAGAAAATCTAACAAAACATATAAGGAAACTCCTTTCATATGCTGGGCAGCCAAACAGCACTTGACTATAATCCCCCCAAAAAAAAGAAAAGAAAAATGATGAGTCCTATAACACCCCCAGATTTCTACCTAAAGCAAATCAGTGTCCCTTCCTTGAAAAGGAAGAGATCAGAGTACAGGGGGGCTGAGACAGAACACAGGGCTGAAGAGAGAAAGCTATGCAGAGAGAGAGTTCCAGAAATCCGTTCAACGTTCCCCTTAAGTTTGCTGCTAAAAACGAAGATGCACAGGCAAAGAGTGAAATTCCATGAGGCCAGGTGAGAATCTTAGGGAGTTATAAATTAAACTATCCTCAGAGCTCACCCAGGGAGACGGAACACTCCAATTCTGCACATCCAGAATAGAAAACCCTCATTGAACAGAGAGTTCAGTAGAGCCCATAGAGAGCCTTAGGAATCAACTTCAAGAAGCCCTAAGTGAGGATCACTCTACATTCTTCTATGTAGAGATAGTTCTAAGCTGGTCTCTAAGATTCCTCTGTGGTCCATGCTTTGTATAAATCCTTAACTGTGGGTGAAACACACTAAGTAACAAATCAGTTACATTTACTAATAATGTTAAAACCCTCAGCAAACTAGGACTAAAAATAAACTTCCACAAAACACAAGAGTAAAAAAATTCAATGAAATAGACAATGAAAAAATAATAAAATGGAGATAAATGATACCAAAAATAAATTCTTTGAAAAAAATCAGTAAAATTGATAAAACTCAAACTAGACTGATCAAGAAAAAAGGAGAATAAAAAGGATCAATATAGAGTTTTGCCAAACGAACACACTGGTCATAGCAAACACACTCTTCCAACAACACAAGAGACAACTCTACACATGGACATCATCAGATGGTCAATACTGAAATCAGACTGATTATAGTCTTTGCAGCTGAAGATGGGGAAACACTATACACTCAGCAAAAACAAAAGCTTAGCAAAACCCAGAGCTGGCTGTGGCTCAGACCATGAACTCCTCATTGCAAACTTCAGGCTTAAATGAAGACAGTAGGGAAAA
This sequence comes from Cervus canadensis, assembly GCF_019320065.1. NCBI lineage: Eukaryota > Metazoa > Chordata > Mammalia > Artiodactyla > Cervidae > Cervus > Cervus canadensis. Next base: position 7,985,005 of record NC_057416.1, on the reverse strand, counting down.
CCACTAGACCATTCAGGTATGACCTAGATCAACCCCTTATGGTTATACAGGGAAGGTGAGGAATAGATTCAAGGGATTAGCTCTGGTAGACAGACTGCCTGAAGAACTCTGGACAAGGTTCATAACATTGTACAAGAAGCAGTGACCAAAACCATCCCAAAGAAAAAGAAATGCAAGAAGGCAAAGTAGTTGTCTGAAGAAGCCTTACAAATAACTTAGAAAAGAAGAGAAGTGAAAGGCAAAGGAGAAAGGGAAAGATATATTGAACTGAATGCAGAGTTCCAGAGAATAACAAGGAGAGATTTAAGGGAAAAAAAAAAACTTCCTTAAAGAGAACAATGCAAAGAAATAGAGGAAAACAGTAGAATGGGAAAGACTAGAGATCTCTTCAACAAAATTAGAGATACCAAAGGAACATTTCATGCAAAGATGGGCACAATAAAGGACGGAAACATCAAGGACCTAACAGAAGCAGATAAGGTTGAGAAGATATGGCAAGAATACATGGAATAACTATACAAAAAAATACTTAATGACCCAGATAACCATGACGGTGTGGTCACTCACCTAGAATCAGACACCCTAGAGTGTGAAGTAAGAGGGCCTTAGGAAGCATTACTATGTACAAAGCTAGTGGAGGTTATGGAATTCCAGCTGAGCTATTTCAAATCCTAAAAGATGATGCTGTTGAAGTATTGCATTCCATATGTCAACAAATTTGTAAAACTCAGCAGTGGCCACAGGACTAGAAAAGATCAGTTTTCATTCCAATCCCAAAGAAAAGCAAAGCCAAATCATGTTCAAACTAATGTACAATTGTGCTCATTTCACATGCTAGAAAGGTAATGCTAAAATTCCTTCAAGCTAGGCTTCAACAGTATGTGAATCAAGAACTTCCCCAAGTACAAGCTGGACTTAGAAAAGGCAAAGGAACCAGAGATCAAATTTCCAACATCCACTGGATCATAGAGAAAGCAAGGGAATTCCAGAAAAACATCTATTTCTGCTTCATTGACAGCCTTTGACTGTGTGGATCACAACAAACTCTAGAAAATTCTTCAAGAAATGGGCTTACCTGGTAACTCAGTCAGTAAAGAATCCTCCTGCAATGTGGGAGACCTGGGTTTGATCCCTGGGTTGGGAAGATCCCCAGGAGAAGGAAATGGGAACTCACTCCAATATTCTTCTGCAGAATCCCATGGACAGAGGAGCCTGGCAGGCTATAAACCATGGGATCACAAAGAGTCAGGCATGACTGTGTGACTTTCATTTACCTATTCCTGAGAAATCTGTATGCAGGTCAAAAAAAAACTTTTAAAGTCCCAGACAAGCCCCCACAAAACTAAGCAAGTAAACAAAAAAATTTAATAATTTGTCATAAGAGAATAACATTTAAAAACTCTAGGTTCATATGACTTTACTGATTAAAATAAAAGGAAAACTATCCAACTACCATTCATAATAACAACTCCCAGAAAATTAGGGACAGAAGGGAACATTTTTAGCTTCATAAATAATATCTACAAATAACATAGAGCTCACATCACACTAAAAGTAGAAGACTAAGATCAAAAATAAAAGAAAAAAAACCACTCTAATTTTTACTACTCAATTGTATTAGAGTGTATAAGGGTGGGAGAGGGAAATGAAACAAAATTCAGACTGGTTGGGAATAGATTTCATGGTCCTGCATAGAGAAAGCCTAAAGAAATATGCAAGAAAGTTGCCAGAATTAATAAATTTAGCAAGATGCAGAATGTATAGCTGATATAAAAACATTTATATGTCTATATAAAAGCAATAACAACAAAACCAGAAACTCAAATTTAAAAATTGATTTATCTCATAATAACATCCAGAAAAAAGATAGAATAAATTTAACAACTTTGAGCAAGACACATACAGTTAAAACTACAAAATACCACCAAAATTAGAGATTTAAATCAATGAAAGAAATATATCATGTTCAAAGATCATAGAGTGAAAATTGGTTAGATGTCAGTTATCTCAAAATTGGTCTTCAGAATCAATGCAATCTCAATCAAGCACATTATTTCTTCCCATTGTTATTACCATTGATTTGCTTTCACTGTTCCATGTGAAAACCAAGGTTACTGAAGAGTGTTTCTGAGTCTATGGAGCTGGGAAAAAACTTTTAAAAGGTAGAACAGAAAGAAAACTAGTGATTTATTCCCAAGAAGCATCACTGTTTAGGACATAGGCAAAAAGGAGTGAACAGTGATTGAGACTGAGGGTAAATTATAAAGGCATTTGTAGAACAACCAATACAGAGTGTTTCAAGAACAAAAGTAAGGACAACTGCCATTTCTGCAAAGAAATCCAGTAGAATGAAGAAGTGAAGAGAGGCCACTGAGTTTGTTAAGGGGGTTTCGTGATGTCCGTAACCAACACTTTCAGAAATATGTCCTCAGTTTATGTGTCCTTTCCTTTGAGAGTAATTGCTCATCCATCTGACAACACGGATGTTTGCTTTCCGTCATATTCATTGTTGATATTGTTCACTTGCTAAGTTGTGCCCACCTCTTTGCAACCCCATGAACTGCAGCATAGACTGTCATATTCATACAATATGAATATTCATTCAGCATAATTTGATGTCAGATTGGTGCCGTTTCAATAAGGTTCTCTCCAGACAAGCTGGAGTTGCAGTCCATCAAGTTCGGATACTCAGTGCAGGATTGTTTAGAGGATTTAAAATGTTTCAATTAAAAATTGAGCCTGTCAGCAAGTGGGTCAGAAAATAAATCACCAATATCAAAATGTCTCAAACCAGACTTCTAAAACTGACCATAACCTCAAATTTTCTATCTCAGTGAAGATCATTCTATACACTACAGATTCATTTACCTCTTTCATCTATTTAGCCTCTTTAAAATGTGTATTATATTTGTAGGGCACAAGATATGGTATATATTAGTTTAACTGCATTGATGATGGTGCTCAAACCTCCAATTTCTTCTTTATTTTTATGTATTTGATAATACTTTAATGAAGAGAGTTTATTAATGATTCTTCCAGTAATTGTGTGGTTATCAATTTACCTTGGGTTTCTGATGGCTTTTGTCATAGATATTTTACTGTTCAATTATTTATCACATAGTTTTATGACTAGATTGTCTTTAACAGGAATTATGGCTGAAGGAGTTATTGCAACTAATGAGGCTTCAGTCGTGCCTACTACACATAGGCAAAAGTGGTGATTACTAGCTTAGCAGTAAAACATTACCCTCTTTGTCTCATATTATTGAGAAAGTTTTTCTTAAAGGAACACTATGCCCTTGTCACTGTGTCTGGCCTTGGTGGTAGTCTCTTTCCCCAAAGATTTCATATTTTAGGGAGATAATACACAGCCTTCTAACATATGTAATAATTTTTATCAATATAAAATTAATAATTCAATTCTGTTAAATTTTGTCTACCATTAATTAAACTCCTGTGTGCCTTTGCTCTTATTTGTCTAAGAAATGTATGCTTATTCCATCAAAATATTCAATGTAACTCTGCTTTAGGTTTTTTTCCATTATGGGCAACACATAATTAAATTTACTTTTGCTTTTGTTTTCTGACACAATCTGAGAGAATTTCTGTTTCTGTAGGGGACTTTGTCCTACAATCATTTATAGCAATGACTGATGTTCTTGAGTATATTTCTGTTTTCTTGGTTAATGTTTTGGTTTATTAGATTTCCTTGTTGTTTCATTTATTTTATGCCAGTTTATTATATTTACAGAGCTCTTACACTCTATTCAATGATTTGAAAGTCAAACTTTTAAAAAATTCCTGTGCTATTTGTCTCTAGGTTTTCCCAAACCTGCATGAATCTCCTTCTTCTATTACAACACTTCTAAACGTGTACAAAAATATGACACACTCTTTTGTTGGAGGGGAAAAAAGTCTTTGATTTTTCTATCTCCCATCCATTTCTATCTTCTTGTGAATTCAATCTTAAAATTCCAATCCAAATAATTACTTTTAAGAAATCACATGTATTTCCCTTTTGTTTTATTTATTCCAAAGGGAACTAATTTAAATTTTTCATTTTACATTAGTATTTCAATGATCATGAGTAGTACTTATATATTATGAACTACACATTCTTAAATTCTTCATTTGCATTTATCTCAAGGTAAGTTGTTCAGCAGGAGTAAGTCTTCAAGACACTGCCTCTAATCTTTATGTTTCTGAGAAAATCTCCATTGTTGCATTTACAGGTATTGGGTGTTGATATTTTGTTTCAAAACTGTTTTCTCTCAAAATTTTATGGCTGGTTATTGTTTCATTGGAGAAGGAAATGGCAACCCACTCCAGTACTCTTGCCTGGAAAATTCCATGGATGTAGGAGCCTGGTAGGCTACAGTCCATGGGGTCACAAAAAGTCGGACACAACTGAGCGACTTCACTTTCTTTCTTTCTATAGGTCCTTTTGGAGAAGGAAATGGCAACCCACTCCAGTACCCTTGCCTGGAGAATCCCATGGATGGAGGGGCCTGGTGGGCTACAGTCTATGGGGTTGCACAGAGTCGGACACGACTAAGCAACTAACATACACACACATTGTTCCATTGTCTTCTGGAAATTCATGTTGTAGACAATTGCAACTATAAGATTTTTTTTTAAATAATCAAAGTTTTGTTATTGTTCTGCTTGAAAGCCAGCAGGATTTTTTTTCTTGTGGTTGAAGACATTGCTAATACTTCTCTAGGAAAGTGTCTCTTCTTCAGCCTTTAAAATAGCAATCTCTTTCACAGTTGAGATTTTATTTTTGCTTCATTAAAGCTATCTTCAATCATTCTATTTTTTTAATTGCTTCTGTTCCATTTTGGTTTCTGATTCAGGGTTTTATTTTCTTATAAGTTCATAGAAATTTTTTCTACTTATTATCTTTCCTGTCATTATTTTATCTTTTATCATTTCCTTTGTATTCTGCAGAAACTTGTATAGCATGACTCAATCTTCTGTTGATTGCCCTCTACTCATGGCAGGTAGATTGGACTTTCCTTGTGGGTGGTGGGCAACCATTGTATAATGTTATAAAGTTTTATGCAGGAGATAATTTCAGAGAAATAAAACTGGAATCAGAGAGGTGAATTGAGAATCAAATAAGTGTCTCTTTACAGTCCCTGCTCTTGTACTTGGAATCATTTTATAAATACAAAAGAGATTACTTATTTTTATTATATCTGATTTCTTATTGGATTTTCACAAATACTTTACTCTGAGATTTCAGAGTAATGGTCCTCATAGAGCAGATTTTCATGGATTTCACATTCATCTGACATATCTTTGCTCATTTTGGAATGAGATTATTTCTTTTTAGGTTGATTTTTGCTGACAAAGTAATGTTAAAATTTCCCTAATCACTGCTAACTTCATTTTTAACTCTATTCATGTAATAGACATGAATTTTTTTTCTCTCAAATCTAAACCAGAAGTGAATTATTGTACTATTATTATCTTCGGACACAACTTGGTGACTGAGCAACAGCAACAAATCTTCACCCTTATTTCTGATAACTAGTTTAGGATTATTCTAGAGTGACTTTACTAAACTGTTGATTTCTACCCAATTCTAAGAGCATGAAAAGGAAAACAACACCCCATAATACATGATACATGTAGAGATGACACATTAATAATGTACTCTCCCATGTGGGGGTTCCTGGTGAGTCATGGAGTAAGTGCACATTTTCTAGTTTAAACATCCCCTATGATCCAAGCTGGAAGACAGATAAATAAGAGTCTTCCATTGCTTATCTTAGTTCCCTCCATGCATGCACAGGCATGGATTGTGTTTATCATTCCAGACCATCAGTCTTTTCATTAATTCTTGCATAGGGTGACTACTATTTTTAGGCTTCACTGCCATGGTGTGTAGGGAACCAGAAGAAGATTTTCATGAGCATTTTAGTTTGAACGTGGTGTATGACATCCTATACGGCCAAGCAACAATTCACCCAAAAAGATCTGAAAGATCAATATTCTAAAATAAAACCTGATCATATCACTTCCCTCATTAAAACCCATCAGCAACTCCCAATCACCTCCAGAATATAATTAAGTCTCCTCAGTAGGGCAAAATATGGCCATTCGTGATCTGGCTTCTGCATTCTATGCTATCATCACCTGTGTCCACTGCCCCAGACATACCCTGGCCTCTTACACTTTGGAATGACTTTATTCCCAAACATCATTTACACTTCTGTGCCATGCGTCTTGGCATCTACTGCCTTTGCTGTAGGAAATAAGGATTATCTACCACTCTCCTCTCCTGTCTGTTCAGCCAACAAGTCATCTTTCCAGAGAGCTAGTTTGTAAATCGCCAAAAGAAATGGGCACTCCAGCTACTATCTATGATTTTATACATATGTATGATGGTGTGCATACACAGATATCTACACATACACATAGACACATGTGATTACATTAGACAAAGTATCACAGAGCATGAAAAGCATGAAAACATCTTCCTCTGGCAGTTTCTCTTTCTGTGTTTCATATCATGGTACTGTGCTCCGCTTAGCCGCTCAGCCATGTCTGACTCTTTGTGACCCCATGGACTGTAGCCCGCCAGGCTCCTCTGTCCATGGCATTCTTCAGTCAAGAATATTGGAGTGGGTTGCCATGTCCTCCTCCAGGGTACTTTGTTACATATTTATTTCCATCTATCTACCTTCTTTTTTTTTGTAGACTAGCTTCTTTACTTACCATCTACATTATATATTACCCCAATTTGTAGCTCACACTCTCTATATCCAAATATAAATGTGTAAATCTGGAAGAGATGATTTGATTTATGTTTATTCATATCCATGACCCAGTAAACTTCTTCAGCAGAAGTAGAGATGGTGAATTTAAGAAAAATACCACCTACCAGACCTTAGTCCATGTACCTTCTCTAAGGTATAAAAAGGGCAGTCAAGGAGGAGAGAAAAGAACTGAGATGTCTGGTGCAGGTGGTAGGTTTATTATTCTATTCCCTACATTATGTCTTCTCCACTAGACTGATTTTCTTCTGAAAGAGTTCTTGTCTTTATCATTTTTATATTGTCAGAGTCTACTATACATCTGAAACCTGCTTCATTATTTGATGAGTTAATGAAGAAAGATAAGGTGGCAAACTAAAAGGGAGTAACTGTACATGGAAAATGCTTTTAAAATGGAAGAGTCAAATATATTTGTAGGCTGAGAGGTTGTGCAATCTACGGATTCAGTGCAAATCCTTTCCAAATATCAATGGCATTTTTCATAGAACTAGAACAAAGAACTTTAAAATTTGTATGGAAACACAGTGGACCCTGAATAGCCAAAACAATCTTGAGAAAGGAGAACAAAGCTTGAAGTATCACACTCCCTGGCTTCAGACTATACTAAAAAGCTATAATAATCAAAACTGTATGTTGCTGGTACATAGACACATAGATCAATGGAAAAGAATAGATAGTCCAGTAATAAATTCACACACTTATGGCCAGTTAATTTATGACAAAGGAGGAATGAGTATACAATGGAGAAAAGACAGTCTTTTCAATAAATGATGCTGGGAAAACTGAACAGCTACATGTAAAAGAATGAAACTAGGGCGTTTCTAATACCATATACACAAATAAACTCAAAATGGATCAATGACCTAAATATAAGGCCAGAAACCATAAAACTAGAAGAAAACATAAAACACTCTTTGACATAAATTGTAGTAATATTTTGGGGGTAACCTGTCTCCAAAGAAACAAAAGTAAAATTAACAGGTGGGACCTGATCAAACTTAAAAGCTTTTGCACAAAAAGGAAATAATCAACAAAAAGACAGCCTACTGGAAGGGAGAAAATATTTGCAAGGCATACAAATTTTTAAATTTAAACAGATAAATACTTTGAAGTACTTTTTGTAACTGAACAGGGTGGGTGGGAAGCAGCAAAATATGATTTTTATATTGTGACTATGTAAGGCATAGTATGTAGATTTTAAAACCATCTATGAACTCACTTTAATGATGCTGCATATATATTTAAAAAATAATTATCAAAGAAAAAAGCACCAAGCCAAGGATATAGCTAATGTACTCCAAATACCATATTATTTGCACATATTAGTTAATATTCTGCTTATCCTTCAATGAACTTATAGTCACAGTAGTAAAATTTGATAAAATAATATTTGAGATAACCTAATCTAAAGTATTTTTAAAATGAGAATCCAAATGGTTTCTGATTACTCCAGAAGGACTCCCATGTTATGAAATGCACAGTTTATTTTTATGAAGAAATATGCTAACCCACAGATTTACAACTCAGTCCTCTCTAACTGGAGCTAAAATCCTGTATTCTAAATTGGTTTCTACAGAATTCCCAGAATCCAAGCCTGTAAACTAAGACTTGTCTCTGTTCCCTCTTACAATGTAGAAGTGGCAGCATTTTTGTCTATTTTAGCAAAAGCATTAAATCTCTTTGGGGGATTATTTAAACCACTGCTAACCCAGGGTGTTATTTTAATGTTGAAACTGTTGCTTTGCTATTTTGTAATTAAACAGATTTTTCTTGATGCAAATATTCTGCAACATTCTTCAGGGACATTTTAAAGCAAATGTTTCAATTTTGCGTGGTGTAGCAAATGAAGTCATCTTTGTGTTTTTCCTATTGTATTTTGTAAGATTGCAAAAGCACTTTGCTCCTAGAAAGCCCTATAATGGCTATAAGCACAGCAGTCTGAAGAAAAGCTTGAAGAATACAAAAACACAATTTGAAACAATGTGGAGTAAGTCTCAGCTTCTGGGAAATAACAACAGTCGACAGACCAACCTGGCACACAGCAATCAGAAATGAGGTCATTCACATTTAACAAAAGCCTTGGGCATTTTAAGGGAAAAGAATAAACCAAAGACAACCATTTTCCCAAGCCAAAAGTTTCTTCAGATGTATAGTAAAAAAAAAAAAAAAAAAACTGGTTCCATATGGGTTCATGCAAGTACCTTTATGCCCACAGCTAACAACAATGACATAAGCTTGTCACATTAAGTTCACATATGGAGTCCACCAATGTAAGCCCAGATTCAATAGATTTCTTTGACCAACAATTCAACATTACTCTCTCCATTTTCAGCTGCTGACTTTGGCATTCTTATTTTCTATAGTTATTTCTTCAAGTAATTTTCTATATATTCAGAAAACTGGGGGGAAAAGATTTATTGGAGAATTGTGAATCACATTCAGCTAACTGGTAATTGAAATGCTTTCTAAGCACACACTTTTCAGTAGAGTGTTGCTATGGGGGAAATTTACCTCCCGTGGATTGTCTTCAAAGCTACAAGAACTCATTTTGTTTTCTTTTGCTTGAGGTTGGGGGTGGGGGGTTGATGTTGCATCCTCATTCAGATAAATTGACTTTTATTCCATATGTTCTGTTTGAAGGCCTGTAATTTCACCACTGTTGATGGCTGGAATGAAGTTTGGTGGAGGAAATGATGTGGAAAGCCGCGTTTGATATTTCTGGGCTGTCCTAGCAAGTTGGAGAGTTAGCAAGCAAACAGATTTTACATACAGCATCTTCCAGGACATTAGAAAGCTAAATGTCCTTTCATTTTCAAAGAATAATTATTGCAGCTTGATTTATCAATAATGTTTTCACTATAATTATAATAGAAATAATGAATGGATCTTCTGTCTGCTAAGAGTGATGCTTTCTTCTATGGAGTTTGTTTGGTTGGCTCTACCGATAAGTCAAACAAATTTAACATATTAAGGCTGTTATACACAGTAATTTTCAGCAAAGCAACACAGCAGCTCTATTTCCAGGCAGTAGCTTCTTGTAATAAATTGACATCAAAACAAAAGAAAAGTTGGAAAGTTATTTCTGCTAATGTAAAAATATGTATTATATAATGAACCTGTTTCCGTGTAGGTTTATGGTGAAATCAACAGTTCATCTTGATGCATCGTAGTATTAAAATGCAGAAATAAACTGGACTCAAGTGGAATAAACATGGAAAGTTCTGAAATTTATGGTAGAACAAAGTATAGGTTTGAAAACCATCCCACCATATGGGTGGCTTTTTTCCTTCCTCCCCACCTCCCTCCCCCTTTCCTTCCCTCCTTCCTCCCTTTCTTCGAAAGACCTTACTGCAAAAACAATTTGATGCTTTGGATGAAATAATGTCACATGATTTCTCAATCACTTAGCCCTGTGCTTGGCCATTTGGGGCGGTCACGCCTGTCACCTCCCGGCTATGGGCAATAATGAAAATGGACCTTTTCATTAGTTACATACAACACATAATGGCTGTGAGAGTCTAACATCCTTTATGCAAATGATTCTTTAGAGATTATTAATTAGTTTTTGAGGAATATTAATTTCTCCAGCCCTCCGAAATTATTGCTACTGGGAAATAGGCCTGAATTCATTTTAACTATGATAAAATTGCACTCAGTGACAATTAATGGAGCAAAGAGAAAGAGACCTCCATGTCAAATGAGCAGCCTGCTCTTAGGATGGATTCTCCTGGATACTTTTAGTTTGTATGCATGGACATGATTTTACACACAGTGAGTACCACTTCTGGTCAGATAAATGTATGGGGCACTGGATCTGAAAATAATTTAAATGCAGCCACATTAAGTTGAGTTCAGAGGTGTTTTAATAATTGACGTGCCTGTATTTCTGTATATTAAAAAATGAAAAGTAAAAAATTCAAAACATGCTCAAGGGAGCATCTAGTAGGCTTTGCTGGACCGCTACTGAGCTATTTACGCTCAACCAATAGGATGCCAGATAATGCCAGGAATGCATCCTTTGACTGCAAATGAGGCACTTGGTTTTAACTAAAAATACCCGGGGGGAAATATAAAAAGAAATATAAAACACTGACAAAGCACAAAGTTAATATTGTTAAAATTAACAATACCTTTTATTCTGTCAGCTTACTGATAGATACCATGCCAGTCAGGATGGCTGCTATCCAAAAGTCTACAAGCAATAAATGCTGGAGAGGGTGTGGAGAAAAGGGAACCCTCTTACACTGTTGGTGGGAATGCAAACTAGTACAGCCACTATGGAGAACAGTGTGGAGATTCCTTAAAAAACTGGAAATAGAACTGCCATATGAACCAGCAGTCCCACTCCTGGGCAAACACACCGAGGAAACTAGATCTGAAAGAGACACGTGTACCCCAATGTTCATCGCAGCACTGTTTATAATAGCCAGGACATGGAAGCAACCTAGATGCCCATCAACAGACGAATGGATAAGGAAGCTGTGGTACATATACACCATGGAATATTACTCGGCTGTTAAAAAGAATTCATTTGAATCAGTTCTAATGAGATGGATGAAACTGGAGCCCATTATACAGAGTGAAGTAAGCCAGAAAGATAAACACCAATACAGTATACTAATGCATATATATGGAATGAAAAAGATGGTAATGATAATCCTATATACAAAACAGAAAAAGAGACACAGATGTACAGAACAGACTTTCAGACTCTGTGGGAGAAGGCGAGGGTGGGATGTTCTGAGAGAACAGTATTGAAGCAAGTATACTATCAAAGGTAAAACAGATCACCAGCCCAGGTTGGATGCATGAGACAAGTGCTCAGGGCTGGTGCACTGGGAAGACCCAGAGGGATGGGATGGAGAGGGCAGTGGGAGGGGGAATTGGGATGGGGAACACACGTGAATCCATGGCTGATTCATGTCAATGTATGGCAGGAACAACTGCAATATTGTAAAGTAATTAGCCTCCAACTAATGAAAATAAATGGAAAAAAGAAGAAAAAAAAATACCATAGGCAATCTTAGGAGCAAACCTATATTCACATTTGTGGGTTAGGATTGTTGTTTAGTTCCACTTTGTTTTCTACCTTAGGAGTAAATGAATATAGTGTCAGAACTTTAAAATATGTTTTAAAATATATTCTTGCAAGATTGAAGTTGAAAACTCCATCAAAAAGTGTTTTAAAAAATAAATGAAATGAAGCAAAACAAAATATTGGGAGTAAGCAACATTTTGTGATTATTTTTTTCTTTCTGCTTAAATGCTAGTTTAAAAGACTAGTGTCTGTGGCCTATTAAGAGAAAAAAACTGATGAGACAACAGTTAAGTTTGGGAAGAAAAACAACTCATGAAGTTTTTTGACATTCTCAAATTAGTGAAAGGCAAGATCCTTTCATGAGCAGCAAGTGCTTCAAGTCTTCGCTAACTATTTATGTAGAGGCACACTGTACTATTATACAATATACATCAAGTAGTATAGAGAGTGATTATATCTAGGGCAAGAAAACAACAGCTAACATTGAAATGTATCTCTAAATTATATTGCAAACATATCTGTTGTCTGTATTCAAAAGTGTTTTTGAAGTTACCAAAAAACAGATCCAAGTTTTTAATAGGTTGACCCTATTGGAAATATAAATAATGTTCTGGACTCTCTTTCCAGAAAAAAAATTAAATATGCATATACAAAGTGTTGCAAGCTCTTTTTATTGTTGCGAACTTCACAAACACCTGGTATTCTGAAAGCAATCTTTGAAGCCTCTTATGATTCAAAAATCTAGTCTGAGAAACTATGGTTTAACCATGAAAAGCTCTGAAAGTTGCTGAAAAGCTAACATGTCTAAAAACATTACTCTTATGAGTCTGCTTTCATGCTTAAAGAGGTCCATTATTAATATTAAAATGGTATATCTTGGAAACCACTTGCTAAGCATGCTAAAGTGTGTTAATCCCCCAGTCATATCCAACTCTTTGTGACCCCATGGACTGTAGCCCGCCAGGCTCCTCTGTCCATGGAAGTCTCCAGGCAAGAATACTGGAGTGAGTTGCCATTTCCTTCTCCAGGGGATCTTCCCAATCTAGGGACAGAACTTCAGTCTCCCATATGGCTTGCAGATTCTTTACCGTCTGAGCCACGTTGTAAAAACTTACATAATGCTGTATCAGTGTATATTCTTGTCAAGTTCATTTTCAGATAATTGTCTATTCTGGGGTTTAAAACAAAGCAGACAAACAAAACACCAGGCCCTTCAAGCCCAGGTAAAGTGCTGTGGGTCCCAGGTGGAGGACTGGTTTCCTGTTCCTCCCATCGAGGACTGTGGGGCCCCGTCTCTGGCTGAGATGCAGGATGAGAAAGCAGCAGAGGAAGCTGAGGGCCAGCACTTCCTGTCTCACAATTTTCTGTCTTGAATGTTACTAGCTTGCGATGGAGCAAGTATATTGCATCTCATGCCTAAGAATGATGATCATACAAAACTCAACAAAACCCAAATCTCTAAAATATGCTGGTTTCACTTAAGAAAAATAACAGACTGTTCATTTTCAACTCGAGAATATAGTATTAGTATTGCAATTTCACAGGAAAGTAACTTTGCTCTTTTTGTTAAGAAGTTATCCCCCCAAAAAAAGAAGAAATCTCAGAACATTTCAAGTAATAAGAATGTGGTCTACTGGTGAAACAAGGGTAGAAATCTCAGCCGCATGAAGCACCTGAGTCCAGCATGTGTCATTAAATTTTTCTTTTCTCATCCCCTACCTAAAAACAAAAGATTCTGCCCAAATAAGATTTGATCCCTGGGTGGGAAAGATACCCTGGAGAAGGACATGGCAACCCACTCTAGTATTCTTGCCTGGGAAAACCCATGCACAGAGAAGCCTGGAGGGCTATAGTCCATGGGGGTCACAAACAGTTGGACTTGACTGAAGTGACTTAGCATGCATCAAGCATTATATATACAATTATAATATGTAATATTATATATCATAATAACATTAATAATTATCCTATTATAATATGATTATAATACATCATAGTGAATATGTATATTCACTAGAATTGTTCTGGGAAGAAAAATTTTTGAAAGACATGTGGATCAGCTACGTCAAGTGCAAGTTTAACCAAATCTACCACATTCACCAACCAAAGACGTGATCTTGTAACAGAATAGTTTCAAAACCAAACGGCACTTTGGATGCTGAACTCTGAGAATATTTGCGAGCAGAAAAGCCCAGGACGAGGGGGGTGGAAATCCCATCAGAAAGTCTCTCCCGTCTTTACAGCACATTTGCAAAGTGCCAAGGAGGGAAGAGAAGGACCTAGAACACCCCCTGGTCCTCGAAGCCCTGTGAGGAAGTGCGGTTCTCTTCCAGAAGCATCCGGAGGACTCCAGAGGTCTCAGCGAGAGGCTCTGAACAGGGGGAGGTCTCCCTGTGCGGCAGCCTGGGTTGGGTTGAGGATAAATCAGGCAGTTAAATGTGCGTTTCTGCCGGGTTTGGGGCTTTGCCGAGTGAAATGGAGAGTGATGCTTATCACACGGGAAAGGGAATAGCTGCGCTGGTGACCGTAGAATCTTAAGTGCACGTGGAAGAATGCTATGACAGAAGGGGTCCCTACAGCGCACAGACATGAAGGGGACAGCTGGTTGACATTTCAAACACGACCAGAAAAGGAACACACCAAGGATAAGAGAGTGAAGGAATTGGAAGGACTTCTTGGACTTTTCTTTCAACCTTAAGTTCTAGAGACTCTTCCATCTCCAACCCCACTTCACCCCAAATGTTTTGTACATCACACTGTGGATGCCCTTTGTCTGCAAATGACATTAAGCATTAAGGTTTTTTTTTCCCCCCCTTTTCCAGCGGGACTCAGAGACCTTAAAAATGCCTGCTCTTGGTCTCAGTTTCATAGCATCAAGATGCCTGCAAATCTATTTGCTCATAAAATGACTTTAAAGCAAGCCTTATCATACAATGTGATTGAAATTCTAGTAGTATATTCTACACAGGAGGTGCAGGCTTCTGTTTATAGTGAGGTGTGAGAGTTTGGGCAACTATGAATTTGTCAAAAGAATGGGGGGGAATCTCTTTTTACGTTTTTAATTTTTTTATTAAAGACCTGTTATGTTGTACATGATTTATGATGAATTAAAAGCAAAGGAATACTAAAATCCAAGGAGGACGTGGCCTCACCACTGCAGGAATTGCTCTCAAGACACTTATGGGAGCAAGCACTGGAATTAGAGTCTTAGTCACTGGACCCTGGGGTGTCTTCATGCCATTTTAATTATTTATGCAGGAAAAAGAAATCCCATCATGTACCTGGGCTTGTTTTTTCTTTTAGTCTCAATTCACTTTTAGAAAGAATGAAACTTTGGGTTTATATAGTGCATTTTGTCTTAGGAATACAAAGTGCTTTGAAAAC
The DNA here is from genome assembly GCF_019320065.1 of Cervus canadensis. Lineage (NCBI taxonomy): Eukaryota > Metazoa > Chordata > Mammalia > Artiodactyla > Cervidae > Cervus > Cervus canadensis. The sequence continues at coordinate 7,969,798 of NC_057416.1, read as the reverse complement.
ACTATTGTAGGTTTTCCAATAGAGGAAGATTAGATGCCTATTTTTATTCTCCTGCTCTGAGTAGAAAAATGACTTGGACCAAGTCAGCCAACTTAGTGACAGAATTCAGAATTAAATGCAGGACTCTACATTCTAAAACAATGCAGTGTCAACAAGGATAAATACTCCAAGATAAAAAGACTCATTCAAAGGAAAGTAGCACATTTTTAGCATTAAAATATATGTGCTAGCAGATGTATCTTAAAAAGTTCTTGAAAACCAGAATTAAAGGCAGACTAGTAATGGAACTCTCACATAGACTACCTAATGAATGACCCAACCATTTCTAATTACATACATAATGCTGAACAAATAGAAATTAGCCTATTTTAACTTTTTTCTCAGAAATTAAGCTAACTGAGTTAGGAACCATGAATGCAATATTGTCTTAGATAAAAATACAATATTTTGTTTGCTTTTTGCTTGTTGCTGTTTTGAGACTGAAATTGAGAATATTTTGCTTATTAGGTAATTCGAACCTTAATAAAAACAAAAGGTTATGCCTTTGACACTTTTGAAAACACACACAAACACCACACAATAATTCAGTTATAAGCCTACTCTGGGCCCACATTCTCCTGGATATGCATTCTCTATCACACATACAGCTTCCAGAAACAAAACTTCTCCCAGCATTCAGCAGTGGCATACTTCTATCCCTATTTTCCTGTTATCTATTCACATCCTGGTCCTTTCTTTACAATTTCAGAAATATTTTTATTGTATTATTTTAGCTCAACAGATATGTTTAAGGGTTGACTATGTGTCAGGCTCTGAGGAGATAAAAATGAGTGAGGAAGCGGTTCTCACAGTTAAGCCTAGGGAAGAGGGCAATCATATAAACAAGAAACTGTACTAGCATGTAAGAAGTAGAATAACAGAAATATCTGTGGAGCCCACAGAAGTGAGCAGGACAACTGCCAGGGGAGGGGTTACTGCAGGGAACACACTGCTTCTGTCCTGGTGTCCTGGTGGGAGGCTGGGCGCAGTGGGCAGGAGCATTAGCTCTCCAGGAGCAGAGAAGGGGCGTGGCCCTGACGAGAGTGGAGCCCCTGGTTTTCCACGGTGCTGGGGCTTCCCAGCTGGGGCAGCAGACAGAAACGGGGCATCGGCTGGGAGCAAGCACGGGACACAGACGAAGGAGAGGAAGACAGACCCCGTGAAAAGCAATCCTCCTGATTGCTTCATTTCTGTAATGCAACAGAAAACAAGTTGAGAGGAAGGATGCGGGAAGAGGCATTGGCATATGAAAACAGAAGATATGAGATGGTCTCCTTAGAATAGCATCCGGTTACACAGTTGGATCCAAGCAGCCCTCTTGAGGTTCATGGTCGTGAATTCAACAAGGCCTGTCAGCATGACTGTGCTTTCTGCAGCCCCATTATAATGCCGGCGTGGCCTTGGGTGGATATCTGGACTCAGTTAGGTTATAGGTTTGCCAGGCTAGCACCAAGCAAGGAAGATACCGAAAAAATCTGAAATTATTTGCAAAGGACTTATAATAGTTATTAACCATGAAACTTGTGGTGGGTAAGGCCCAATCACATGAAGCAGGTGAGAGACGGTTAAATGACAGTAACACCAGTGGATTCAGTGATCTTCGTGTTTCTGAAAGGCTTCTGGACTAAGCGTGAGCTGTCAGGATAGGAAGAATAGTAAGAATAGGCTGCATGAAATTTAGGTTTTAGAAGGGGTATAATTATTGACAAAGTCTAGTACCATTCATGAAGTAGGAAAGACAAGTCTAATACATTCAAGTATGAGGTCTTTCTCTTTAAACTTACTGAGTAGCTTTCTATTATTGGCAATATTAAAATCACCACTCCAGGCCTTTGATAGTTTAACTCTTTCCATGCCCAATTCTAATTTGACCTCTCACCCCTCTCTCTAACGCACCTGACACTTCAGAAATTCCAAACTATCCCAGTTTCTCTTAATATCACTTTTACTTTAGGACATCTTTATATATAAATACTGTTCCTTTTCCTTGCAGTGTTTTTTTTTCCTTCCCTGCCTAATTGATAAATTCCATTATGCTCAATCACCTGTGAACTTTTTCTTGATGATTTATTTACATATATGTATATATACATACATAATGTTTATTAGGAAAATAGGAGCTCCTTGAGAAAGAAGGCCAGCTTACTCATGTTTGTACATATTGTACCTAATAGAAATGCCTGATACATAGATATATTTGAGATGAATAAATGGAGAGATGAATATTAATCATTTCATTTCTTGACAAAGTGTCAAGACTCCACATCCCAACACAGTTTAACTCTCATTTATCGCTATTTCCTTATGAAATCAAAAGCCACTAAGTTGATTGAAAAGTACCTGCTACTAATACAGAAAAAAAAATGTTTCTATTCTTCATATTCCCCCATGAGCCAAGTATCTTCAGGTTGTCATAACCCAGAAGGTCCAACATTCCTATAGCTTCCCTCCTACACGAGTTAAAGCACACACTTATAACTCATCCATACGATATGTTTCAAAAAGCCCTATTTCACAGAAGTCTGAACATACCTCGTTATAATAGAAAGGCTTATATTGAATAGCATTATTATATTTTTTAATTGAAAAATAGTATTGTTAACCAAATGCTGTAACTTAATTAAAAAATAACCTGGGGATGCAGGAGATACCTAATAACTTCTGAACTCAGCAATTAATGCACATCTTGACTTAGTGCAAAGGCAGCATGACTTGTAAGAAATATTACTCTGTTGACTAGCATTAAGTGGGAAAAAATAACTAAAAGTATCTGATACAGCACATGTGAATCAGGTAAGGTGCTAAGTAATGTAATGGAAGTCTCCCCCAAGCCACCAGAGGCATCTCCAAAGAGGGAATTGTAGAAGAATGGTTATTTTGTGGCTCAGCTCTTTTTTCTTACTGGAAAGATAGGAGTGGTGGCTGGTATGTGTCTTACTTGCTGTATTAGTTCTTCCCATGAGTCACAGCAGTGACAGCATATGACTAGGACATTTACAAGTTGCCCAGAGAATCCAAAGCTTCTTTTTTAAAGAATATAGCAACTGTTGCTTCTCTATCTACAGACTGTGAGCAAAACATTATTTCACATTTTTGTCTTTGAGGGTCTTGAGAACCATAAAAAAGCCACAAGATGCTCTTGTCTTAAACCGCTAGTCCTGGGAGATGACTGCTCAAAACAGAATGGTGAAATCTCATCCACCTATCCTGTGGGGACTACTGGAATCTCTCAACCAAGAAAATAAGCTTCATTCTTTCAATTTTTTCCCCCACTCAAGAGGCAAAAACTTTGGGTAAACCAATAAAGAATTCCCCAATAGAAAACTTTTAGAAATGCATAAAAATAGTGATGAGTGTGTGTGTGTGTGAGAGAGAGAGAGAGAGAGATCTATAAGTACAGAAAGAAATGATTAGAAAATATGAAGAAAATCTTCAGAGAAAATTCGTGGAGATGCCCATGAACTGAAGCTCTGACTGACTGAGGGATTCAGCTGATCTTAGTAAGCTCAGGCTTAAGTCAAAATACACATAAGGATGGGCAAAGAGGTCTTGAGAAATTGTTATTGAGAACTCCATCCACTCCGTATATACTTTGGATGAAGACACGATAAAAACATAAAACAGGAAAAAATTCCCACTGATGAAGGAAGACCAAAAATATATTTTGCCTGTCTTAGCCTGGGCTTTGCTCAAAAAAATTTAAAATCTCCTGGAAATTTATTAGTGCAATAGGCTGGAGGCCTGAATGCAAGTATTAATACAGTTCAGAAATTCCTACTTCAAGAAAACAACATTTAATACAGTCTGAGCTGCTGCAAAACCAGCAGGACCTGGAAAACGCAGATAACAACACCACCTCTCTTGAGGGTTGTACCCATATGGCCCTAAAGTTTTACTGCAAATAAACTCTCACTAAAGCTTTTCTCCCAAATTCCCAAATCTTACAAATATACTAGAAAATAACCCAACATTAGTGTGAACCAGCAGACACAACAGGGAGCAGGAAGAAATACTCAAGAAATACAAACTTTATCATAGAACTCTCAGATATGAACAATACAATGAGTTCAAATGACCAAGAAATAAAAGCATTCATCAGAAACATAGAATGTCCAGATCAACAGACTATAAAAAGGCATATTTAAAAAAAACAGAAGCTTGAGTATTGAAAAATAAAGTAATTGTAGTCAAAAATTAGTTGAGGCTTGACAGTAAACAACAAAATTCTGTAAAGCAATTATCCTTCAACTAAAAAATAAGTAATTTAAAAAAATACAGAAGAAATGAAAAAAAGTTAATTAAACAGGCTAAGGAGTCAGAGCTAAAAAAAAATTGGTGAGTTTGAATATTAATCTGAAAAAACTACTGAGAATTTAACAGAAAGTTAAAACAGATATGGAAATATGAGAGCGTAATAAAGACAGAAGTTAAAATAAGAAAATCTAAGGAAAGGCTAAGATAGTTTTTTTTTTTTAATTGGGGTACAGTAGCTTTATAATGCTGTGTTAGTTTCTGCTCTACAACAAAGTGAATTAGCTATGCAGATACATATATCCCCTCCCTCTTGGACCTTTCTCCCACGGCCCCCCATCCCTCCATCTAACCATCTAGGTCAGCACAGAGCACTGAGCTGAACTCCCTATGCTATAGAGCAGGTTCCCACTTAAGACTATTTTAAAATTTTAAAAGGAACTACATTAAAATCACATTAATCAGTGAAAGTACTACACTCTGTCTTGAAAGAAACAATTTCTAACTATTTGTTCATACATAGAAAAGCAAAAAAAAGACTATCCATCAAATCACTATTTATGATTGACTTTGGAGGACTTTCCATTCATTGTATATTTCTAATGTTTAATAGCCCTCATAGTCAACAAGTCTGAAATGCAGTCCTTGGGTGCAATCTCCCAAATGACAGAATGATCTCAGTTCATCTCCAAGGCAAACCATTCAGTATCACAGTAATGCAAGTCTATGCCCCAACCACTGATGCCAAAGAAGCTGAAGTTGAAAGGTCTATGAAACCTACAGGCCTTCCAGACTTAACAACAAAAAAGATGTCCTTTTCATCATAGGGGACTGGAATGCAAATGTAGGAAGTCAAGAGATACCTGGAGTAACAGGCAAGTTTACCCTTGGGGTACAAAATGGAGCGGGGCAAAGGCTAACAGAGTTTTGTCAAGAGAACACACTGGTCAGAACAAACACTCTCTTGCAACAACGTTCTCATGGGTTATCTCTTTTACACATGGTGGTGTTATATGTCAATCCCAGTCTCCCCATTTGTCCCCACCCTGTGTCCACATGTCCATTCTCTCATCTGCATCTCCTTTCCTGCCCTGCACCCAGGTTCATCTGTACCATTCTCTGGACTGCACGTATATGCATTAATATGTGATATTTGTTTTTCTCTTTCTGACTTACTTCACTCTGTATGACAAACTCTAGGCCCACCCACATCTCTACAAATGACCTAACTTCATTCCTTTTTAGGGCTGAATAATATTCTAGTTCAGGGGCCCCCTGTGATGCCGTGTTGAACCAGAACCATTCTCTTTCCATTTTAAAACTTTATCTTACTCCGTGTCAGATACGACAAAATTTTTAAAATGGAAAGGGAATGGATCTTGCTCAAGATGGCAATGCAAGAGTTCCCTGAACTCACTTCTTCCCACAGATACATTGAATCCACACCTACACACAGAACAATTCCCCCGAAAGAAATCTGGGAGCTAGCTCAGCAATTCCCACACACCTGGTGAGCAAGGAAAAACCCACATCGGGTAAGAAAGGTGAGACACACTCTTGCCCTCAGCATACCCCCAGCACAGGAGCAAACCATCAGGAGGGAACCCACAAATCCCAGCTTCTCCCTGAGGAATGAAGGGTTTCAACCCCAAATTTTAAGACTTCCACCTGAGGGACAGGCCCCCAAAGCACCTAGATCTGAAACCCTACAGGGCTTTTGTCCATTAGACCCATGAGACAACAGCCAGCAAAGGAAGAGTCCCCGAAGTCCCCAGGCCTGCTGCAGCTGTCCCTGGGGACCCGGCACAGTGGTGGCAGACCGCAGTGCGCACCTCCTGGTCTCTATCTGAAAGAGGTCTACGGTAAGTGCCCTACATAAGAGCCTGTAAGCTGTGAACTTTCAAAGATGTAAATGTACCCAGACATCCCAGGATGGTTTTTCCAGGAGAACAGAGAGAACTGAATCCAGCAAGGGACCGGACCCTGTGACTTCAACATCAGGCATAAGTTACCCACAATTTGGCCATCTGCAAGCCAAGGAAAGAGGCCTTGGAGAAACCACCCCTGCCAGCATTTTAGACTTCCAGCCTCCAGGATTATCAGAAAAAAAAAAATTCTATTGTTTAAGCCACTGAGTTAGTGGTGTGTTTTTAAATTACTTCCCTGGTGGCTCAGATGGTAAAGCATCTGCCTGCAATGCGGGAGACCCAGGTTCGATCCCTGGGTCGGGAAGATCCCCTATAGAAGGAAATGGCAATCCACTCCAGTACTGTTGCCTGGGAAATTCCATGGACAGAGGAACCTGGTAGGCTACAGTCCATGGGGTCGCAAAGAGTTGGACATGACTGAGTGACTTCACTTCACTTCACTTCACTTTTAAATGACGGCCAGTGCAAACCAGTATAACCAGATATCAAAGTACATAAATATTTCACATATATTTTATACATTTTATGTAAATATATAAGTATAAAAATATACATGGATACATGAGAATCTATTTTACAAAAATCTGTAGCTATATAAAAATCTAGGATAAAATTCAAACTCTCTAAACAACTTTAAAAAGAAAATTATTAGCATAATAGAAACAGATGCATAGTACCTAAAATGATGATCGTAGCTTTCTAAAATCTTGATCAAGCATGACACATACTGGCAAAATATGAGAGAACTTTCCTTTAAAAGTCATCTTTAAAAGACATCTGAGAATGCTTACTACTGTAGTTTATAAACAGTGACATAAAAACAGGGGAAAAAAAATAAAACCAGAAATGTTGGAAACAAAAAAGGAAACTCACTATTTACATGTGTTATAATTGTGTAAATGGAAAATCTAAACATATTTACAAGCGTTTAGAACAAAAAGGCAAATTCAGCAAGTTGGATGACAAGAACATTGTAAAAAATCTATTGCTTCTCTGCAAAATAGCAACAACAGCAATAATAAATCCTTAAAAACTCAACTTTACAATGACAAATAAACCTATAATTTATCTAGCAAAGAAAAACTCTAGCAAAGATATGTAGTCTCTTCATGGAATTTTTAAACAAGAGTAGATACATTAATTGAAGACTCAAAATTGGAAAAATGTCAATTCTGCTAAAATCTCTACAGCCAAAACAATTCCCGTCAATGCTAAAACAAGCAATTTGTATTTTTCTGCTGTTGCTTAGGAGAAGCTTAATAAATGGATTCTAAAGTGTATATAAAAATTTCAGTGTCCAAAAATGACCAAAATACTTAAAGAAAAACAACAGTGATACCTAAGAATGTTATTATAAAATAATAATAAATAAAATAGTGTGAATTTGTGCAAGAACAGACAAGCAGAATTCAAGAATGCTTGGGCCTGGAGTCCCACATTTTGGAAACTTGATATAAGATATAATTATCATTGCAGATCAGTGGGGAAAGAATGCATTTTCAATCATTTGTTCTGGGACAATTGACTTTTCATGTAGAAAATGAACAAAATAATTTTAGATCCTTACTTCAAACCACATACAAAAATAAATGGATGGACTTTTTTGGAATAAAATATGGAAGAATGTCTTATACTTTCAAGATTAAAAGGGAATTTTTATATAAAACAAAACTGAAAAAATTTAATGTGAAAGATTGTCACTTCTGCACAACAAAATTCAATGAACGAAAGCACAAACCATAAGAACATACATGTAATCTATGTCAATAAAAAAAGGGTAAGTATTTAATATATTTAAAGAATCCCTTTAAACTGACAAGAAAAAGAATCCAATAAAAAAATAAGCCAAAGAGAACGACCGATTTGCAGAAAAGCCATATAGATGAAGGACAGAGTTGTCCAATGTGTTGGGAAACCACCTCTTCTTCTAGGTACTTTCTCACTTTACATGTCAAGTTAGGAAACTTAAAACCTAGTTTTCAATTCAAACTTTCCAGTTATTTGGGTGGATCTTTTAGCTGTCCCGTGTTTTAGGTAATCCTCTTTCTCCATTGAGAATCAGAATGCTGCCTATTGTTTGTGTTGAAGAAACAGAACTAAAACACAAAATCTTCCCTTAACTCAGAAAATTTTCCACTAAAGTAGAAGAGAAAGAAAGCAATTTTATTACTGAGTGAGCAATAAACCAGAAAGTGATGTGCCTGGCACACAATCCAGCAAAAGAGTGTGAAAACAAAAAGAAATCTCACCTTTCACAGAGCCAAGCAGATAGAGCCCATTGCACACATGTTCTTAAGATCAACAACTAGTCCTCACATAAGAGGACTTGACAGCACCATATGCCACATACAGTTCACACATGGAGTTCACCTACCCACATAGTTGGGTTAGCCATCTGTGTTCACTTTGCCGACTAACATCCGCAGAGTCAAAGCTATGGTTTTTCCAATAGTCATGTATGGATGTAAGAGTCTGACCATAAAGAAAGCTGAGGGTGGAAGAACTGATGCTTTCAACTAGTGGTGCTGGAGAAGACTCTTGAGAGTCTTGGACTGTAAGGAGATCAAAGCAGTCTACTCTAGAAGAAAATCAACCCTGAATATTCATTGGAAGGACCGATGCTGAAGGTGAAGCTCCAATACTTTGGCCACCTGATGCGAAGAGCTGATTCGTTTGTAAAGACCCTGATGCTGGGAAAGATTGAGGGCAGGGGGAGAAGGGGATGACAGAGGATGAGATGGTTGGATGGCATCACCGACTCGATGGACATGAGTTTGGGTAAACTTTGGAAGATAGTGAAGGACAGGGAGGCCTGTCATGCTGCAGTTCATGGGGCCTGCATGGACTAAGGTTGGACACAACTGAGTGACTGAACAATAATAAAAAGAAAAAATAAATAATATCTTTATGAAAGGGAGTGCTTTGTGGTTTGGAGGGGGGAAACTACCAAAGCAGACTTTCATCTTCCCACAGACACTGGGAGCTAGAGGTGCTTACTAATAATTATATTTTAAAGAGATAGTGAAAGAGGAGAGTGAAAAAGTTGGCTTAAAGCTCAACATTCAGAAAACAAAGATCATGGCATCCGGTCCCATCACTTCATGGCAAATAGATAGGAAAACAGTGGAAACAGTGGCTGACTTTATTTGGGGGGGCTCCAAAATCAGTGCAGATGATGACTGCAGCCATGAAATTAAAAGACACTTACTCCTTGGAAAGAAAGTTATGACCAACCTAGACAGCATATTAAAAAGCAGAGACATTACTTTGCCATCAAATGTCCATCTAGTCAAAGCTATGGTTTTTCCAGTCATCATATATGGATGTGAAAGTTAGACTATAAAGAAAGCTGAGCACTGAAGAATTGATGCTTTTGAACTGTGGTGTTGGAGAAGACTCTTTAGAGTCCCTTGGACTGCAAGGAGATCCAACCAGTCCATCCTAAAGGAGATCAGTCCTGGGTGTTCATTGGAAGGACTGATGCTGAAGCTTAAACTCCAATCCTTTGGCCACCTCATGCGAAAAGCTGACTCATTTGAAAAGACCCTAATGCTGGGAGGGATTGGGGGCAGGCGGAGGAGGGGACAGCAGAGGATGAGATGGTGGGATGGCACCACCGGCTCAATGGACGTGATGGACATGAGTTTGGGTGGACTCTGGGAGTTGGTGATGGGCAGGGAGACCTGGCGTGCTGCAGCCCATGGGGTCGCAAAGAGTCGGACATGACTGAGTGACCGAACTGAACTGAAATGAAAGAGATAGTCCCTGGGACCATGAGAAAGTTAATCCTGAGTGATAAATGTAGCCAGAGGCTTATTTAACTTTTAAAAATATTTACATACATCTTAAAGAGATAGAGAAAAAACTTAATTACAAGTTTCCTAAAGTAAATGCTTTAAGAAAAGGGAAGGGAGAAAGTCTTTTACCTTCAGCAGAGAGAATCAAATCTCTTATTTAATTTGTATTTGCCCTTACACTTGTCACTTAAAAACCTAATGAATGGACTTCCCTGGTGGCACAGTGGATAAGAATTCACCTGTCAATTCAGGGGACATAGGTTCAATCCCTGGTCCAGGAAGATTCCACATGCCATGGAGCAACAATGCCCATGGCCACAACTATTGAGCCTGTGCTCTGAGCTCGCAAGACATAACTGCTGAGCCCATCTGCCATAGCTACTGAAGCCTGCGGTCCTCGACCCACAACTAGTGAGCCCCTGGGCCACAACTACTAGAGCCTGTGCTCCACAACAAGAGAAGTCACCGCAATGAGAAGCCTGTGGACCACAACTAGAAGGTAGACCCCTCTCTCTGCAACTAGAGAAGGCCTGCATGCAACAATGAAGACCCAAGGCAGCCGAAAATAAATTCAAAATAAACAAGTCTAGCAGTGTGTACATATAAAGAAACCCTAATGAAGGAAGAGAGATGCTATCTTTAAAAATATACTTGATAGATTTTGAATTTTTTATGTTCATATAGTATTTATCATGAATATAGGTATTTCAACTTAAATATTTATATATATACTGGATCATCAAAAAAGCAAGAAAGTTCCAGAAAAACATCTATTTCTGCTTTATTGACTATGCCAAAGCCTTTGACTGTGTGGATCACAATAAACTGTGAAAAATTCTGAAGGAGATGGGATTACCAGACCACCTGACCTGCCTCTTGAGAAACCTGTATGCAGGTCAGGAAGCAACAGTTAGAACTGGACATGGAACAACAGACTAGTTCCAAAGAGGAAAAGGAGTAATCAAGGCTATGTATTGTCACCCTGCTTATTTAACTCATATGCAGAGTACATCATGAGAAACGCTGGGCTGGATGAAGCACAACCTGGAATCAAGATTGCCAGGAGAAATATCAATAATCTCAGATATGCAGATGACACCACCCTAATGGCAGAAAGTGAAGAACTAAAGAGTCTCTTGATGAAGGTGAAAGAGGAGAGTGAAAAAGTTTGTTTAAAGCTCAACATTCAGAAAACTAAGATCATGGCATCTGGTCCCATCACTTCATGGCAAATAGATGGAGAAACAGTGGAAACAGTGGCTGTCTTTATTTTTCTGGGCTCCAAAATCACTGCAGATGGTGACTGCAGCCATGAAATTAAAAGACGCTTACTCCTTGGAAGGAAAGTTATGACCAACCTAGACAGCATATTAAAAAACAGAGACATTACTTTGTCACTAAAGGTCTGTCTAGTCAAGGCTATGATTTTTCCAGTAGTCATGTATGGATGTGAGAGTTGGACAATAAAGAAAGCTGAGCACCGAAGAATTGATGCTTTTAAACTGTGGTGTTTGAGAAGACTCTTGAGAGTCCCTTGGACTGCAAGGAGATCCAACCAGTCCATCCTAAAGGAGATCAGTCCTGGGTGTTCATTGGAAGGACTGATGCTGAAGCTGAAACTCCAATACTTTGGCCACCTGATGCGAAAAGCTGATTCATTTGAAAAGACCCTGATGCTGGGAGGGATTGGGGGCAGGCAAAGGAGGGGACGACAGAGGATGAGATGGTTGGATGACATCACCGGCTCAATGGACATGGGTTTGGGTGGACTCTGGGAGTTGGTGATGGGCAGGGAGGCCTGGCGTGCTGCAGTCCATGGGGTTGCAAACAGTCAGACACGACTGAGAAACTGAATTTGACTGAAATTATGGGGCTTCTCCGGTGGCTCAACAGTAAAGAATTCATCTGCAGTACAGGAGACATGAGTTCGATCCCTGGGTCGAGAAGATCCCCTGGAGGAGGGCATGGCAAGCCACTCCAGTATTCTTGCCTGGAGAATCCCATGGACAGAGGAGCCTGGCGGGCTATAGTCCATAGGGTCACAAAGAGTCAGACGCAACTTGAAGTGACTGAGTGTACATGCATGCACATGTAAATTATACAGTTTTTACAAGATAGAACTAAAAGAAAAATGATAATCCAGTTCAGACATAGAAAGTTAAAAAACTCTCTTGTTCTCTGTGTAATAACTATATAAATAATACCAACTATTTTTCCCATTCACTTGTTTATACGGAATCAGACTAAACTCCAAGAGGCAATTTAGAGGCAGATTAATCCTTGTTAGTTCAACAATGCACTGCAATGAGCTACGAGGATGGGGGCAGATACAGATTCTGATTTGTGGTCACAACAGAACCTCTGACTTTGTCACCACCGTGTTGAAATAGCATTTTAACATTTTGAAACTCAGCAACTCCATTTAAAAAATACAGTAAGTCTAATTGCCAGCCTCATCAGGGTCTTACTTGGTTGATTAAGCCTTATTGAAAGGTCTAGTGGGGAACCTCCAAGCTGCTCGGTTGTCTAATAAGCTTGTATTAAGCGATTCCCCTCACTCATAGTACAAGCAATTCTGAGACACAAGGGACCTAGTTAGGGGATGGTTTTTAAAAGTGTCTGGTGAGCTTCTTAATTAAAAGAAAGAATCTCTGCTACAATCAGGATATGAATTTTTTTAAAGGCTGCCAGAAACCAATAATGTATACCTGAAATGTGAATGTTTTATGGCTATGCATCTTATTAAAAATTATTTTCAAACAAACATAAAATATTCTGTGAAACAGTTTTTACTTAATCAAGGGTAGCATCATATTGGTCTATAATTGTCTTATATTCCAGAATAAATTCCTTGATGCCTTTTCTTAAACATCTCTTCACAGGTAAACTATTTCAAATTGATCCAGTCCTTTAAACATCACTCTGATATTCTTGGTAAACTTATTAAATCCTCAAGCATTCCTTTCAGGTTTGACTCACACTGTTCTCAGAAATGTATCTCTCCTGTATATCAGTGGCAATTTCACACATTTTCAAAGTAGGACCAAACACTAGAGTCGTATCTAGCTTTTGCATTTCATCCCGGTTTTACTTGCATTGCTACTTAGCCATTTGTTTTGTTTTGTTTAGGTTTCTATTTGTTCGCTTGCTTTCCTGGTGCAGTTTGTTTTTCTTTCCCAAGAATTTTTGTTCTCAGTGAGCTTCACTTACTTCCTTTATGGTTGTGGTTCCAATTTTCAAGGGTCATTTTCTAATCATTCTGTCACTAAAACTGACCATTCACAGTGTCAGAAGGAAGAGTTCAAGCCGGTAAACTGGATGGAAGACAAGTCACCAGTGTTGGATTAAATGCCTCGAAGTCTAAAGGAATTCAAGGGAAAAACAGGGGAAGCACGATCAAAATCATCACACCTGTCACTGTGGAAGGTGATTGCCAAAGAGTCCTGACCTGTGGGAGAACGTCAGTCAGGGCCCCCATGGACAGACGGCCACCCGCTATAGCAACCAGTAGGATCTGGCCAAGCCGTGCGGCTGTATTCCCTGGCCCCATGAACTTGAAAGATTTGAATAAAGACTTTTTTTTTTTCAGGGAACATGTCTTTTATTAGCTTTAAAATTTCCTAGTAAATTAATTTACAACGTGTTTCCCTTTGAATAATTCACTGTGTGTGTGCGTGCTAATTCGCTTCTGTCGTGTCAGACTCTTTGCGACCCCATGGACTGTAGCCCACCAGGCTCCTCTGTCCACCCAGTTCTCCAGGCAAGCATACTGGAGTGGGGTTGCCATTTCCTCCTCCAGGGGATCTTCCCAGCACAGGAATCCGATCCACATCCCTTATGTCTCCTTCACTGGCAGGCAGGTTCCTTAATGCTAAGCGCCACCCGGGAAGCTCTAATTAGTCATGAGGTAGAGGAATTTTTTGAAAAAAAAAACTGTATTGAAGTATAGTTGTTTCACAATGCCGTTAGCGTCTGCTGGACAGCAGAGTGAATCAGCTCTGTGTACACACACATCCCCTCTTTTCTGGATGCCCTTCCCATTTAGGTCACCACAGAGCGCTGAGTAGAGGTCCCTGTGCTGTAAAGTAGGCCCTTGTTGGTGATCTCCTATATACCTAGTAGTGTATGTTGTGCCAATTGCACAGGCGTGGATGGACCTACAGACTGTCATACAGAGGGAGATGAGTCAGAGAGAAAAACAAACATCATAGATTAATGCACACATGGAGAATCTAGAAAAATGGCACAGATGAACCCATTTGCCAAGCTGAATACTGTCTTGCTTCCCTGAGCTCTGCCCGAATCCCATCTAGCCCTTCACCCCTTGCTCTGAGCGACCCCAGAAAATCAGGTGCCCCTCAGGCTCTCTCTGTGAAGTACTTACACAGATCTTCTCCCAGAAGTGTGATACTTCAAGTGGAAAGGTGAGCTATCCATCAGACCATCATCAGGAGGCCACATTCTGCCTCCAAGTTTCCCATCTCCACCTCCACCACGCGCCTTGCCACCTGAAAGGTGAAATAGCCGCAGGGGAGGTGTAAGCCATCAGTGAAATGCTCTGGTGTCACCTCTTCATAGAGCCCCTCCTACATAAATTTTACTTTAAAAGCAGAAAGAGAGTCACAGATGGAGAAAACAAATTTATGGTTACTGGGGAAAAAGGAGTGGGGAGAGGTAAGTAGGGTGCTTGGGATTGACATATACACACACCTGTATATAAAATAGACAGCTAAAAAGGACCTCCTCTATGGCACAGGGAACTTCACTCAATACTCTGTTATGACCTATATGAAACGGTTGGATGGCAGCATCAACTCAATGGACATGAGTTTGAGCAAACTCAGGGAGATAGTGAAGGACAGGGAAGGAAGCCTGGTGTATTTCAGTCCGAGCGTTCACAAAGAGTCGGACATGACCAAGCAACTGAACAACCACATGACCTATATAGGAAAGGAATCTAAAAAAAAAAGTGGATATATGTATAACTGATTCACTTTGCTGTACGGCAGAAACTAACACATTTTAAATCAACTATACTCCAATAAAAATTTTAAACACAGATAATGTATCACATCTTTAAACTTCTAGCCACAAATACCCATCAAATCTGTAGCAATTCACACAGATTTTAGCAAATTCATTTACTGTAATTATTCTTCCCTGTCTCTTCTTTGTTTTTGTTTGCTTCACATGTACTGTTACTTTTTTCTTGTTCTGTTTTGTTTTCTGTGTTGCATAAGACCTATGAGCTTGTTAAAACTCTTCATCACACACTCAACACTATTTTTATTTGATGTTTGTTTTTGCTGTTGTTACTTTGAGCAAAATAATACTAAGGGATGTCAGAGGCAGTGTCAGTCAGCAAGCATGCAGGTGCAACCAAGAATGATCCTGCCTACAATGTACTTCACAACCCAGCACAGCCCAGCTGACGGATCCATAGACAAGTCATTCTAGGTTCAGGGGGCAATGATAAACCCAGCTTGGGCAGGATGATGTGAACAGAGGGACCTGCCAAACCAAACTGAGACAGTTAGAGAAAATTTTCCTGCAGAAGGTGATAGTTCAGTTGCTCCTAGAACAACAAAATGTAAACAGGGGATGTTGGCTATTTCAGGAAGAAAGGAAAGTGTAAATAAGAGTGGTAAGCAAGCAGCTCTAAGAATGTTTTATATCACCAATTAATGCACTGCAAATATATCATGCTTCTCTCTGAACTGTTTTTGTTTACCATTCAATTTCAGTATGAGACAAGCTCCCTGCAAAAGGAAACCTACTTATTTAGTAGCCACAGGTAAAGTTATAATTGGTTACAAGACAGATATGTAAATAAGTAGAAAAGATAAAACCTTATGTGTCACCTCTGGAAACATTCTCCACTCAGCACACAATTAAATTCTACCAGGAAATAACAAAAAAATTATTTGAAAGGTGAATTACATTGTGTCTAATAATTGGGGCCTCATTCAATCTCTTGTCCTACAAAGTTAGTTAAGGATCTGTGCTTTGTTGCTGTCTCCTTGTAAGGACATCTTGCTTGAATTTGATTTGTATTTGGATGAGACATTCAACATGCTAATTTACTGGTTAATATTCCCCTTCGGCACGTACGGGCAAAAGATAATTGGCAGTAATGTGATTTAAACTTACTTGAATTTGTAGCTGTAAATTGAACCTTCATTTTTAGTAACTCGGCACCACAGCATAGAAATAACTATATTCACAAAAGATGTTCCCAAATCTCCTTCTGAAGAGATAACCCTAAGTTTGGGAAAGTTTCTGAATCCACCCTTCCATCTGGAACACAGGGGATCAATTCTAAATAACCTCCAGCATTATCATCTATACTCATGATTTGGTGATAATGGAATGGGCTACTTATCTATTTATCTCTCAAGAAAAGGAGAGCATAGCACTGGGTGAGGAGGAGTCATTAATCCAAGGAGGGGACTTTGAGCTAATTTCAGTGAGGGATGAATGTAGTCAAGAGGGATTCTAAATTGCAATGATGAAGAAAGCAATCAGCTGATGCAGATTTTAGATGCTGTACCAGGAACAATAATGAGAAAAGAAGATACTTAATCACATTCACAGAAGAATTATAGGAATACATAATTAAAGCAATGATAATGAGCAATAAAACTCGTGGTGAGAGAGCTTTCAAATATCACTAGAAAAAGAGAGTAAGAAGCAAAAGAGACACCTTTGTCTCTATTAGTGACAGAGGTTTTGCATAGAGATTCAAGAAGACAGTGGGTAAAGAGAAAATTCGAAAGCTAAGTGGAAATAGCCATTGGATTTGTGATGAAGGGGTTTATTTGACAAATTTGTAGGGTGTACACTATACACAAACCAAAAGACAAACTACAAGAAGACATCTAGTAGTTGTATATATTCTAAGCACACAGGAGTAGCAACAAGGATTTCATACATGAAATTTAGGAAAAATTGCAGAAAAAGTAAATGTCTTTCAAAAACACCAATGTTAGCACAGAGAAACAAAAGATCTGAAAATTAGGGGGAAAAAATGGAAGCAGGTAATTTTGTAGATAAAAGTATTAGCAGATGATTAAACAGAATATGACAGTGATTGAAACAGATTCACTGCAGGAAATAAACTTGGCAGGGCATATGTTTTGAAATCTCCTTTGAATTAGTTTTAACATCTTGGTCCCTCATTAACTGATATATCAGAAAAAATATCTGACATGTATTCTCTTTTTATATTTGTATGAGTCATACTCATAACTTTAAAATATTTTATCTTTTAAACATCTACTTGCATGTGTGTATGTATAGAGTAAGTATAAACATACAAGGAAATTAACATGCCATGATTGTATGTGTACACGAATGCATGTGGGTTCCCCCAACAGCTCAACAGGTAAAGAATCGGCCTGCAAGGCAGAAGACACTATTCTTGCCTGGAGAATCCCATGGATAAAGTAGCCTGATGGGGTACAGTCAAAGGGCCACAAACAGTCAGACATGACTGAGCACACACAAGCGCACGCACACACACACACATATGCATGTATACAGAAAATATAATGGTGTATGTGGCAAGATAGATAGCCTGATACACAATACATGTAAATATTACATATATAAATGAGAATTAATACTCCTTGTGACCACCAGGCGCCATGTACAGTTTTAAGTGATCTGTACATTCACCCCTTTAATCCTTGTAATTACTCTGTGAAGTGGATATGAGGTAGGTCCCACTGTGGCTCCATTTTACAGAAACATAACATTCTTGAAAAAATACTAAGTAGGAAAGTTGAGGTTCTGAACCCAGGACCCTTAGCTCCATGGTCTCACACCTAGTTTTACTTATTCTCCACTGCTTTCCGTGGTACAGAGCTGGTTGCGCACAAGCAGACAAAATTTCCTTCAAAGGAAATTAGCAACATTTTTCAAGAACTAAAAGAGGCGATCCAAAATGCCAGACTTTAAACTGTATTTTCTTTGCTCTTCCCAAAAGGCATTAAGCGTGATCACAGCTCTCACATAAATTTCCACGTCGACGGCACAGTGACTGTAAACAGCAGTTCACCAGATGAGAGGCTGCTCAGTCAGGCTGCACGCTTTCACGTGCCCGAGACCTGATGAAAGTGACCCTGGGGCACTCAGAAGCTACTGACAGAATCTCAGTGTCTTTACCTATTATATTTAAAGGCTCACTGAGGGACGGTGAGATCCCGTATGTCTGCACAAATGCAGACATATTACCCACGTTACAAAAATACCTAAGTACGTAACGTTATCCTCAGAAATTGTAGACTAGTAAACCCAACGAAAGATCTGAAAAGATTCTGCCACAATAAATGAAGGAATCAATGCACAAGACTCCCACAGTTATGGGGGTGATGCGTGGGAATGAATATAGACTCATCAAGATGGATAACAGCTCCCAACTGTGCTAGCTGCCTCCTCCTTTGAAGCAAAAAATTGAGTTTGTGAATGTATCATGGGGTGTTAAGGAGGATGGGTGGAGAAAATACAAGTGCAGTTTTCAGCTTTATTAAAGGATGTTTCAAACATTTTCCACAAGTCAGTTTCTCTGGCAAGTGTTCTATTTTTACCTTATTGGTGCTTGTATGATAACATAACTGACCCTGCATTTAAGCAACCTACAAGTGTCAGGACCGTGCCAATATACACTTTGTGTTACTGTCATGTCCCATAATCAGCATGCAACTCCTGAGAACAGGATCTATCTGGGCACAGAAGCAGAAAACTGATCTAATAAGCTCCAGCTCCAAGTCCTTCCTGGTGATAACCCCGCTCATTCAACATGGACTTCCTTATCTAACTAAACAGTAGAAGTCTTTGCACATTATTTCATTATTTCAAATATAACAGTTCTAATTGTTCAGAACCACCTTTTGAACAGTTTAATTGTTCAAAACCACCTTTTTATCCCCGCTTACCTCCCAGTTTCTTCTGTCTAAAAATCTCTGTTTAACGCTTTATTTTTCTATTTAGAAATATAGTATGCCCTTGTTAAACAAGATGGCGCAGTTGTGCATAACTGCAACATCTCATCAAGTTGCGAAGAGGAAATAGGGCCCAGGAAACTGCCTTTTGGGCAATGTCCAGAGCTGTTTTTGTGTGTGGAGAAGTTGGAGCATGTGGAAACCACATAGTCTGAAGTATTTTGAAAGGTTTTCAGTGAAAACTCCTCTTCATTCTGGGCAAGTGCATTAGAATGAGGGTAACGTGGTTTCAGGGCTTCCTGGGTGGCTCAGTGTAAAGAATCTGCCTGCCAATGCAGGAGGCACAAGGGACCCAGGTTTGATCGCTGGGGCGGGAAGATCCCTTGGAGTAGGAAATGGCAACCCACCCCAGTACTCTTGCCTGGAGAATCCCATGGACAGAGGAGCCTGGCGGGCTACAGTCCACGGGGTCACAGAGAGGTGGACATGACTGAGTCACGTGGTGCAGAGAATCAAGGTAGTCTCAAGATAGGCATGCGTGTAATTGAACAAATCAGCCTACTTGTAATTTTATACTGATGATTTATAATTATAATTTGGAGATCATCTGTAAAAAATAAAACTATTTAACATTTATACTTAATAATATTCTATTCTTTATGATTTTTATTAGAGAATATAGTCAATTGAGTCTTGATGCTTCTCCTCCAGAAAAGATGAGAATAAAATCTTAGCATCAAGTATATGGGATTTCACTATCTGCATAGGGCTTTTCACATTTTATTCAATTACTCAGCAGAATTGTTTACCTGCAGTCAGACACCATCCTGTCACAAGCTTGTTGAGAGAAAAGAAGAGAACCCAATTGAATATCCAGTAGGAATGATAATCTGCCAGAACTTTTAGGATCTATATCATGCAACAAAGTTCAAAGAAAAGAGAATTACAGTTAAGTACTTCACTGTCTTCAAAAATAATCATACTGGGATAAAAGCTAAGCTAGCTCTCCTAAGTGACAAGATAGCATAATAAAATTCAGGGGCAGAGAAGGGTGATAGTCCATACTTCCACAATGTTCTTATCTTTAGGAGAACTGTTCACTTATTTCTGTCATTCAAAGCTTCTCTGTTTATTAAAGAGGCAGAGTGGTAGGGGTGTGATGGATTGGCTTGGAGTAGATCAGAAGAGAGGATAACAGAATATCTGGGAGTTTTGTGAGGTTTAACACTACTGACAGTCTAACTGTGGCCACAGTGGGAGTGTTTACATCACAGAAAAGTGCAGGGTGGGGGGGGTTGTCTGTTTTTTTCTGTTTGTTTTTTGCTTTTTTACCCCAGTTTACTAGGACATCAGTGTTGCACATTGTACAGAATGTCAGAAATCTGGTAAAATTACAAAGCAAGACATTCTGAAGAAAAATTACTCAGAGAGAAAAGTTTCAATAGAGGCAACACATTTTTTTAATTTGTCTTGAAATACATCAAGGTAAATGATTTTTTTAAAAATTTAATTCCAGACTGAGTAACCAAACATAAATACTTACTCTTCATTTCCCCTTAGAAAATGTACTTCTTTTGCTCTATAGTGGGATTAGTGAGCAAGCTGTCCAGTTATTTCACGGGTGACATTTGTTTGCCAACAAAGGTCCGTCTAGTCAAGGCTATGGTTTTTCCAGTGGTCATGTATGGATGTGAGAGTTGGCCCATAAAGAAAGCTGAGCACTGAATAATTGATGCTTTTGAACTGTGCTGTTGGAGAAGACTCTTGAGAGTCCCTTGGACTGCAAGGAGATCCAACCAGGCCATCCTAAAGGAAATCAGTCCTGGGTGTTCACTGGAGGGACTGATGCTGAAGCTGAAACTCCGATACATTGGCCACCTGATATGAAGAGCTGACTCATTGGAAAAGACCCTGATGCTGGGAAAGACTGAAGGCAGGAGGAGAAGGGGATGACAGAGGATGAGATGGTTGGATGGCATCACCGACTCAATGGACATGGGTTTGAGTAAACTCCGGGAGTTGGTGATGGACAGGGAGGCCTGGCATGCTGCAGTCTGTGGGGTCGCAAAGAGTCAGACATGACTGAGCGACTGAACTGAACTGACAAGATACCTAAATAAATGCATTCTTTTGAAAAAAATCTTTACCTCTGTTAAAAAAACAAAACCTTAAAGAAATCAAATCTCAATATGTCATTAATATTAAGAAAAATGAGGTTAGCAAGGTTCAATATAGGATGAGAGTTTTTTCGTTGACATTTAACCCATCATATTAAAAGCTTCTTCAAAGGAAAGAAATATCAGCTTGTCACCTGGAGATCAAAATTGAGCTGTCCTAAGACAAACTGCTGTTTCTTCCCTATGATGAAATTCATAGAATGGACAAAAATGTCAGGATAAAAATAGACCACTTGGGGGAAAAAAGTCATCAGGAGAAGGATAGATATTGTTATAATTACAGTTAAAAATCATTTAAAAACCAGTTATTTTTTCCTAGTAACACAGGAAAGAACACCTAGCACCTTGATTTATACTGTTAAATACTTAGGTGAGAATAAGATGTGATAAGACAATTCTTACGGTAGTCTCTGGATTTGATTTTAATAAAAGATGGATCATGGATAACATGGTATTTTAAAGGATGAAAAATATTTTAATTTATAGTATGTGAAGAACATACCACAGGCTGGCATTCTAAAACCCCAGTGTAACAAAAAGGAAGATACATATGAATATTAAATACCATGCAAAATAGTGGAAGGTTGGAAACAAAATATACATATGTTATAAGGAAAATTTCTGAAAAGTCAAGAGTGACAGAACAGTAAATAAATCTACCAATAAAGATCAATAACTTGCATTTTCTGGCAATTTAAAATTTATCTTGGATAAATGTCATAGAACAAAAGCAGAGAGCTCAAGACGAAATCTATTACTCCTAAACACATTTTCCCAAAGAGGAGACTGAATACAGTAAAATCACAGGCTTTTCTGTATGTGTGAAATGGAAGAATATGAATTTGTGCAGACTTTATGAAAATCAAATACTGTTTGCCACTGGCCACCCCATACTGTTAATTGCTCAGTTTTTGATGTTATATTCTGAGAAAACTATTAGCTACTTTATGAAGAACTTTATCCTGTAGGTTATACTCCATTGTTATCTAATGAGATTTTAATCCTTAGTGAATGAATACAGTTATCAATCATATTTAGATTTTACTTAAGAACTATAATATCACTTTTTGATAACTCATAACTCATTTTCAATTACTCAGGAAAGCATTTTCTAGTCTCCTTATCTTTATTTTACACTGCTTTTCTAATCCATATTTCTCCTATACAAGGAATAATGCAAAGAGAAAAGTTCAAGTCAGGTATGGACCAATATCCAGTGTGACTTTAAAGAAAATAAATATCATAGTATGTGATACATCTGGTACATCAGGTTGGCAAAATATTAACTTTGCAAAAGCATTGGATTTAAACTTAAACAGTAAGAGAAAAAGTACAGAGTGCTTAATGGATTATTTTGGGCTGTGCATAATATATGTTACAAAAGGAATAACTAGTCACCATACCATCAGAACTAAACCTTCAGAACTAAACAGCCTCTTGATAAAGGTGAAAGAAGAGAGTGAAAAAGCTGGCTTAAAGCACAACATTCAAAAAACAAAGATCATGATATCTGGTCCTATCATTTTATGGCAAATAGATGGGGGAAAAAATGGAAACAGTGGCAGATTTTATTTTCCTGGGCTCTAAAACCCTGCAGACAGTGATTGCAGCCAGGAAATTAAAAGATGCTTGCTCCCTGGAAGAAGAGCTATGACAAACCTATGCAGCATATTAAAAAGCAGAGACATCACTTTGCTGACAAAGGTCTATATAATCAAAGCTTTGGTTTTCCCAGTAGTCATATATGGGTGTGAGAGCTGCACCGTAAAGAAGGCTGAGTGCCAAAGAATTGATGCTTTTGAACTCTGATGCTGGAGAAGACTCTTGAGAGCCTACCTTGGACTGCAAGGAGATCAAACCAATCAATCCCAAATGAAATCAACCCTGAATATTCATTAGAAGGGCTGATGCTGAAGCTGAGGCTCCAATACTTTGGCCAACTGACTCAAAGAGCCAACGACTCACTGGAAAAGACCCTGATGCTGGGAAAGATTGAAGGCAGGAGGAGAAGGGGGTGACAGAGGATAAGATGGTTGGATAACATCACTGAATCAATCAATGGACATGAGTTTGAGCAAACTCTGGGAGATAGTGAAGGACAGGGAAGCCTGGGGCACTCCAGTTCATGGGTCACAAAGAGTCGAACATGACTTAGTGACTGAACAACAACACCACCTTCAGAAACAACAACAACAACAAAAATAAAGTGTAATTCTGTTAGACTTAAGACTTGGTATATTTTAGTTTCCCAGAGTGAACACACTGGCTAGTGTTAGAAGAGTAGAATGGTAGACAGTGTCAATTTTCCAGTTTATAATGACAGAAATGTTTTCCATATCTGGTGTGCATTTATGGCATTGTGAAGACGTACAAGAAAACTGCCTTAAACAGATAATCCACACTAAATTCCAAAATGCATAACAGTTACAAACTTAATATGCAAAGATGGTGGAGGAATAGGACGGGGAGACCACTTTCTCCCCTACAAATTCATCAAAAGAACATTTGAACGCTGAGCAAACTGCACAAAACAACTTCTGATCGCTAGCAGAGGACATCAGGCACCCAGAAAAGCAGCCCATCATCTTCAAAAGGAAGTAGGACAAAATATAAAAGATAAAAAGAGAGACAAAAGAGCTAGGGACGGAGACCCGTCCCGGGAAGGGAGTCATAATTAAAGAAGTTTCCAAACACCAGGAAACCCTCTCACTGGCGGGTCTGGAGGAAGTTTTTGAATCTCGGAGGACAACCTAACTGGGAGGAAAAATAAATAAAACCCACAGATTACATGCCTAAAAGCAACTCCCAGCAGAAAAGTACCCCAGACGCTCACATCTGCCACCAGCAAGTGGGGGTGGAATGGAGAGGAGCGGGCGGCATTGCTTAGGGTAAGGACGGGGCCTGAATGCCCTGAGGGCAATTGGAGGGAGCTAAGTGAGATAGCAACTTAAACTGTGGGATAGCAAGAGAGAGAGAGAGAAAATTAACCAGCGAAAAGCGCACCAACTGAACACACTGCTGGCCATTCACAGAACAAAAGAAAGGCTGAGCAATTCAAAAGAAGAGCTAGCTGGCTGCGGACTGGCCCATTCCCCGCAGGAAGCAGGAGGCAGGGGGGAGGGGAAAGGGGCAAACTCAGACCCAGAGACGGCATCCCCTACTAAACTGCAAACAGGCTCCCAGTTTCTAACCAAAGAATTCCTGAGATTCTGGATGGTTGACATCCATCCGGAGGGTCGCGGCTACAGACCAGCTCCCCAGAACAGATACAAGGCACACCCGACTGGCGCACCCGGAAACTGAGGCTGGGGCCGCGGAGGGGAAAAGGCGCACCGCACCCAGGGAGAGTGCGCCGATCAAGCTCCTGGCTGCCTGAGCTGCTTGGGTGGGGAAGGCACCAAACGCAGGCCCAACCAAGTCTGCACTCTTGTGGAGGACCCGAAAACTGGAACCGCACACAATGCAGGGCCTGCTCCCTATAGAGCAGCCTGGAGCCTGAGCAGTGTAGACGGAGAAAGCACACGGGCCGCGAGTGGGGGCAAACCCAGTGTGGCCGGAATACTGTGAGTGCTCCCCACACACGCCAGTGACATTTGTCTGCAGCGCCCCTCCCTCCCCACAACACGACTGAACAAGCGAACCTGAACGAGAGTCCACCTCCGCCCGCCTGTGTCAGGGCTGAAATTAGACACTGAAGAGATCAGCAAACAGAAGCCAAATAAACAAAGGGAACCGCTTCAGAAGTGATTGGTGCAACAGATTAAAATCCCTGTAGTTAACACCGACTACACCGGAAGGGGCCTATAGATATCGAGAAGTGTAAGCTGGAACAAGGAGCTATCTGAAACTGAACCGAACCCACACTGCCTGCAACAGCCCCAGAGAAATTCCTAGATATATTTTTACTATTATTTTTTTTTAATTAAAAATTGTTTTTCTTTTCTTTTTTAAAATTTTTTTCTTTTATTTTCTTTTAACATTCACTATTATTCCTCTATTACTCCTTAATTTTCATTTTCATATATTTTTACTATTTTTTATTAAAAGAAATTTTTATCCTTTTTTTTCTTTTATTTTCTTTTAAAGTCCTCTATTACTCCTCTATTACTCCTTAATTTTCATTTTCATTCTCATATATTTTTACTATTTTTTAATGAAAAGAATTTTTTTTCTTTTCTTTTTTTCTTTCATTATCTTTTAAAGTTTTCTATTACTCAATTTTCATTTTCATTCTCATATATTTTTACTACTTTTTTAAATAAAAAACTTTCTCTTTTTTTCTCTTATAGTCCTCTATTACTCCTCTATTACTCTTTAATTTTCATTTTCATTTCACTATAACCTTGCAAAACAAAAAAGATCCTATTTTTAAAGTGAACTTCATATATATTTCTTAAATATTTTGTGTTTTTGTTTTTAATATTGTATTTTTAAGAGTCTAACCTCTACTCTAGATTTTTAATCTTTGTTTTTCAGTATTTGAAATCAATTTTGGACATTTAAGAGTCCAATATTCAGTACCCATTTTTACTCAGGAGTTTGATCATTACTCTTTCCCTTTTGACTCGCCTTTTTCTCCCCCAGATCACCTCTATTTCCTTCCTCCCCTTCTCTTCTCAATCCAATTCTGTGAATCTCTGTGGGTGTTCTGGGCTACAGAGAACACTTAGGGAACAGAGTACTGCATAGATCTGTCTCTCTCCTCTTAAGTCCCCCTTTATCTCCTCCTGCTCATCTCCATCTCTTTCCTCCCTCTCCTCTTCTTCATGTAACTCTGTGAACCTCTCTGGGTGTCCCTCACTGTGGAGAATCTTTTCACCATTAACCTAGAAGTTTTATTATCAGTGCTGTATAGCTGGAGAAGCCTTGAGGCTACTGGAAGAATAAGACTGAAATCCAGAGGCAGGAGACTTAAGCCCCAAACCTGAGAACACCAGAGAACTCCTGACTACAGGGAACATCAAGTAATAAGAGATCACCCAAAAGCCTCCATACCTACACTGAAATCAACCACCACCCAAGAGCCAATAAGTTCCAGAGCAAGACATACCATGCAAATTCTCCAGCAAGGCAGGAACATAGCCCTGAGCATCAACATACAGGCTGCCCAAAGTCACACCAAACACATAGACCTATCTCAAAACTCACTACTGGACACTCCATTGCACTCCAGAGAGAAGAAATCCAGTTCCACGCACCAGAAC
The DNA here is from genome assembly GCF_019320065.1 of Cervus canadensis. Lineage (NCBI taxonomy): Eukaryota > Metazoa > Chordata > Mammalia > Artiodactyla > Cervidae > Cervus > Cervus canadensis. Next base: position 7,943,460 of record NC_057416.1, on the reverse strand, counting down.
ACCGACACAAGCTTCCCTAACCAAGAAAATTTGACAAGTCAATTGTCCAACCCCACTCACTGGGAGAAACCTCCACAATAAAAAGGAACCACAGACCACCAGAAGACAGAAAGGCCACTCCAAACACAGTAATCTAAACAAGATGAAAAGGCAGAGAAACACCCAACAGGTAGAGGAACATGAAAAATGCCCACCAAGCCAAACAAAAGAGGAGGAGATAGGGAATCTACCTGAAAAAGAATTTATAATAATGATAATAAAAATGACCCAAAATCTTGAAAACAAAATGGAATTACAGATAAATAGCCTGGAGACAAAGATTGAGAAGATGCAAGAAATGTTTAACAAGGACCTAGAAGAAATTAAAAAAGAGTCAATTAAAAATGAATAATGCAATAAATGAGATAAAAAACACTCTGGAGGGAACCAACAGTGGAATAACAGAGGCAGAAGACAGGATAAGTGAGGTAGAAGATAAAATGCTGGAAATAAATGAAGCAGAGAGGAAAAAAGAAAAAAGAATCAAAAGAAATGAGGACAACCTCAGGGACCTCTGGGACAATGTGAAACATCCCAACATTCGAATCATAGGAGTCCCAGAAGAAGAAGACAAAAAGAAAGGCCATGAGAAAATACTCGAGGAGATAATAGATGAAAACTTCCCTAAAATGGGGAAGGAAATAGTTACACAGGTCCAAGAAACCCAGAGAGGCCCAAACAGGATCAACCCAAGGCAAAACACCCCAAGACACATATTAATCAAATTAACAAAGATCAAACACAAAGAACAAATATTAAAAGCAGTAAGGGAGAAACAACAAATAACACACAAAGGGATTCCCATAAGGATAACAGCTGATCTATCAATAGAAACTCTTCAGGCCAGAAGGGAATGTCAGGACATACTTAAAGCAATGAAAGAGAATAACCTACAACCCAGATTCTGTACCCAGCAAGGATCTCATTCAGATATGAAGGAGAATTCAAAAGCTTTACAGACAAGCAAAAGCTGAGAGAATTCAGCACCACCAAACCAGCTCTTCAACAAATGCTAAAGGATCTTCTCTAGACAGGAAACACAGAAAGGTTGTATAAATGCGAACCCAAAACAACAAAGTAAATGGCAACGGGACCATACCTATCAATAATTACTTTAAATGTAAATGGGTTGAATGCCCCAACCAAAAGACAAAGACTGGCTGAATGGATACAAAAACAAGACCCCTATATATGCTGTCTACAAGAGACCCACCTCAAAACATGGGACACATACAGACTGAAAGTGAAGGGCTGAAAAAAAGTATTTCATGCAAATGGAGACCAAAAGAAAGCAGGAGTCGCAATACTCATATCAGATAAAATAGACTTTAAAGTAAAGGCTGTGAAAAGAGACAAAGAAGGAAACTACATAATGATCAAAGGATCAATCCAAGAAGAAGATATAACAATTATAAATGTACATGCACCCAACATAGGAGCACCGCAATATGTAAGGCAAATGCTAATGAGTGTGAAAGGGGAAATTAACAGTAACACAATAATAGTGGGAGACTTTAATACCCCACTCACACCTATGGATAGATCAACTAAATAGAAAATTAACAAGGAAACACAAACTTTAAATGACACAATGGACCAGCTATACCTAATTGATATCTATAGGACAATTCACCCCAAAACAATCACCTTCACCTTTTTCTCAAGTGCACACAGAACCTTCTCCAGAATAGATCACATCCTGGGCCATAAATCTAGCCTTGGTAAATTCAAAAAAATTGAAATCATTCCAGTCATCTTTTCTGACCACAATTCAATAAGACTAGATCTCAATTGCAGGGAAAAAATTGTTAAAAATTCAAACATATGGAGGCTAAATAACACACTTCTCAATAACCAACAAATCATTGAAGAAATCAAAAAGGAAATCAAAATATGCATAGAAACAAATGAAAATGAAAACACAACAACCCAAAACCTATGGGATACTGTAAAAGCAGTGATAAGGGGGAGGTTCATAGCATTACAGGCTTACCTCAAGAAACAAGAAAAAAGTCAAATAAATAACCTAGCTCTACACGTAAAGCAATTAGAGAAGGAAGAAATGAAGAAACCCAGGGTTAGTAGAAGGAAAGAAATCTTAAAAATTAGGGCAGAAATGAACGCAAAAGAAGCAAAAAGAGACCATATCAAAAAATCAACAAAGCTAAAAGCTGGTTTTTTGAAAATATAAACAAAATTGACAAACCATTAGCAAGACTCATTAAGAAACAAAGGGAGAAGAACCAAATCAACAAAATTAGAAATGAAAATGGAGAGATCACAACAGACAACACTGAAATACAAAGGATCATAAGAGACTACTACCAGCAGCTCTATGTCAATAAAATGGACAACTTGGAAGAAATGGACAAATTCTTAGAAAAGTATAACTTTCCAAAACTGAACCAGGAATAAATAGAGGATCTTAACAGACCCATCACAAGCACAGAAATCGAAACTGTAATCAGAAATCTTCCAGCAAACAAAAGCCCAGGGCCAGATGGCTTCACAGCTGAATTCTACCAAAAATTTAGACAAGAGCTAACACCTATCTTACTCAAAATCTTCCAGAAAATTGCAGAAGAAGGTAAACTTCCAAACTCATTCTATGAGGCCACCATCACCCTAATGCCAAAACCAGACAAAGATGCCACAAAAAAAGAAAACTACAGGCCAATATCACTGATGAACATAGATGCAAAAATCCTTAACAAAATTCTAACAAACAGAATCCAACAACATATTAAAAAAGTCATACACCATGACCAAGTGGGCTTTATCCCAGGAATGCAAGGATTCTTTAATATCCACAAATCAATCAATGTAATACACCACTTTAACAAATTGAAAGATAAAAACCATATGATTATCTCAATAGATGCAGAAAAAGCCTTTGACAAAATTCAACATCCATTTATGATAAAAACTCTCCAGAAAGCAGGAATAGAAGGAACATACCACAATATAATAAAAGCTATATATGATAAACCCACAGCAAACATTATCCTCAATGGTGAAAAATTGAAAGCATTTTCCCTAAATTCAGGAACAAGACAAGGGTGCCCACTCTCACCACTACTATTCAACATAGTTTTGGAAGTTTTGGCCACAGCAATCAGAGCAGAAAAAGAAGTAAAAGGAATCCAGATAGGAAAAGAAGAAGTGAAACTCTCACTGTTTGAAGATGACATGATCCTCTACATAGAAAACCCTAAAGACCCTACCAGAAAATTACCAGAGCTAATCAATGAATATAGTAAAGTTGCAGGATATAAAATTAACACACAGAAATCCCTTGCTTTCCTATACACTAACCATGAAAAAACAGAAAGAGAAATTAAAGAAACAATACCATTCACCATTGCAACAAAAAGAATAAAATACTGAGGAGTATATTTACCTAAAGAAACAAAAGACATATACATAGAAAACTATAAAACACTGATGAAAGAAATCAAAGAGGACACAAATAGATGGAGAAATATACCGTGTTCATGGATTGGAAGAATCAATATCATGAAAATGAGTATACTACCCAAAGCAATCTATAGATTCAATGCAATCCCTATCAAGCTACCAACGGTATTCTTCACAAAACTAGAACAAATAATTTGAAATTTGTATGGAAATAGAAAAAACCTCGAATAGCCAAAGTAATCTTGAGAAAGAAGAACGGAACTGGAGGAATCAACCTGCCTGACTTCAGGCTCTACTACAAAGCCACAGTCATCAAGACAGTATGGTACTGGCACAAAGACAGAAATATAGATCAATGGAACAAAATAGAAAGCCCAGAGATAAATCCACGTATCTACGGACACCTTGTTTTCGACAAAGGAGGCAAGAATATACAATGGAAAAAAGACTAACAAGTGGTGCTGGGAAAACTGGTCAACCATTTGTAAAAGAGTGAAACTAGAACACTTTCTAACACCATACACAAAAATAAACTCAAAATGGATTAAAGATCTAAATGTAGGACCAGAAACTGTAAAACTCCTAGAGGAGAACATAGGCAAAACACTCTCCGACATAAATCACAGCAGGATCCTCTATGACCTACCTCCCAGAATATTGGAAATAAAAGCAAAAATAAACAAATGGGACCTAATGAAACTTAAAAGCTTTTGCACAACAAAGGAAACTGTAAGCAAGGTGAAAAGACAGCCCTCACGATGGGAGAAAATGATAGCAAATGAAGAAACAGACAAAGGATTAATCTCAAAAATATACAAGCAACACCTGCAGCTCAATTCCAGAAAAATTAATGACCCAATCAAAAAATGGGCCAAAGATCTAAACAGACATTTCTCCAAAGAAGACATACAGATGGCTAACAAACACATAAAAGATGCTCAACATCACTCATTAGCAGAGAAATGCAAATCAAAACCACAATGAGGTACCATTACACGCCAGTCAGGATGGCTGCTATCCAAAAGTCTACAAGCAATAAATGCTGGAGAGGGTGTGGATAAAAGGGAACCCTCTTACACTGTTGGTGGGAATGCAAACTAGTACAGCTACTATGGAGGAACAGTGTGGAGATTCCTTTTAAAAAACTGGAAATAGAACTTCCATATGACCCAGTAGTCCCACTCCTGGGCATACAAACCAAGGAAACCAGATCCGAAAGAGACACGTGCACCCCAGTGTTCATCGCAGCACTGTTTATAATAGCCAGGACATGGAAGCAACCTAGATGCCCATTAGCAGATGAATGGATAAGGAAGCTGTGGTACATATACACCATGGAATATTACTCAGCCATTAAAAAGAATTCATTTGAATCAGTTCTAATGAGATGGATGAAACTGGAGCCTATTATACAGAGTGAAGTAAGCCAGAAAGATAAACACCAATACAGTATACCAACGCATATATATGGTATTTAGAAAGATGGTAACAATAACCCTATATGCAAAACAGAAAAAGAGACACAGATGTACAGAACAGAATTTTAGACTCTGTGGGAGAAGGTGGGGGTGTGATGTTCTGAGAGAACAGCATTGAAACAAGTATACTATCAAGGGTGAAACAGAACACCAGCCCAGGTTGGATGCATGAGACAAGTGCTCAGGGCTGGTGCACTGGGAAGACCCAGAGGGATGGGATGGAGAGGGAGGAGGGACAGGGGATCGGGATGGGGAACACATGTAAATCCATGTCTGACTCATGCCAATATATGGCAAAAACCCCTACAATATTGTAAAATAATTAGCCTCCAACTAATAAAAACAAATGGAAAAAAAAAAAAACTTAATATGCAGTTTAGTCGTGTCTGACTCTTTCCAACCCCATGGAGTGCAGCATGTCAGGCTTCCCTCTCCTTCACCATCTAGGTTCACTGTCTAGGTTAAAGCCCTTTAAATAGAATTTAACATGGTATTTGATTTTCACCACATGTGCAAATAACAGAATTAAACATCTACACAAGTTGTGTTTTTTTTCCAGCCAAAGTTAAATTTTCAAGATCAACCATGTTAGTTAACTATTCCATAGTATAGGATCAACATATTTTTTTTTCACTTCCCTAATAAAAAATATCTAACTTGCCTCCAGTACTCTACTTACACAAACATACTTCAGTCATGCCCCTGCTTGGAAGTGAAGGCTAGATTTTCAGGAGTGTAATAACAAACATTGAATTGTTGAATAAGATATAAGAATTTGGAAATTCACTACTATGTATTTCCCTCCAAAAAGGCTGCACTAGACTAAGATCCTACAAAATATAAATGACAAGTATCATTCCTCCGTGGTCTGGTCACCACTAGGTTGCATCTTTTTGTGAATTCAGTGGGCATGAATTAGTATTTTATTTTTGTTTTAATTCTTGTTTATCTGATTATTAAGAGGTTTTACATCTTTATACATAAGTAAATCATTTTATGGGCTTCCTGGATGGCTCCTACGGTAAAGAATCCGCCTGCAGTGCAGGAGATCTGGGTTTGATCCCTGGGTCGGGAAGATCCCCTGGAGGAGGGCATGGCAACCCACTCCAGTATTCCTGCCTGGAGAACCCCCATGGACTGAGGAGCCTGGCAGGCTACCATACATAGGGTCACAAAGAGTCAGACACGGCTGAGCAACTAAGCGCAAGTCATTTTATGGCCAGTTTTCTTACTAATTTCTCCACCAATTTTGGTTGCTTAGAAGACATTCTTATAGTTTCATTATTAAGTCCTTTGAAAACTCTCCCAGTCTATTAATCATCTGTGAAAATTTTCTGTAATATTCTCCACTGAATGAAATTCCTGAATTTTTCTGTGGATAAATCCATTGAGTTAAAATCATATACAATGTATTTTCAGGATTCTGAAAGGAACTTTCTCCCCATCCCCATATGTAATGAACACCATTAACCTGTAGTTCACCATTACATGTGGTAGGAAATAGGAAGCCAACCATATTTCTTTATTATGGATTAAATAACTAAGTGTAAGACTGGATACTATAAAACTCTAACAGGAAAAGACAAGCAGAACACTCTGAACATAAATCATAGCAATATCTCCTAAAGTAAGGGAAATAAAAACAAAAATAAACAAATGGGACATAATCAGACTCTAAGGCTTTTGCACAGCAAAGGAAATCATAAACAAAATGAAAAGACAACAATGGGAGAAAATATTTGCAAACAGTAGTACCAACAAGAGATTAATCTCCAAAATTTATACACTGTTCATGAAGTTCAGTATCAAAAAACAAACAGACAGACCAACCCAATAAAGAAATGGACAGAAGACCTAAAAAGACATTTCTCCAAAGAATACATACAGATGGTCATAAGGCACATGAACAGATTTTCAAGATCACTAATTATTAGAGAAAAACAAATCAAAACTACAATGAGATATCACATACCAGTCAAAATGACTGTCATCAAAAAAATCCACAAACGAAAATAAATGCTGGGGAGGATGTAGAGAGAAGGGAATCTTTCTATACTGTTGGTGGGAATGTAAGTTGGTACAGCCACTATGGAGAAAAGGATGGAGGTTGCTTAAAAATCTAATAATAGAACTAGCATATTACTCTGCAATTCTGCTTCTGGGAATATATCCAGAGAAAAACATGATCTGAAAGGATACATGCACCCCAGTATTCACTGTAGCACTGCTTACAATAGCCAAAACATGGAAGTAACCTAAATGTCCATCAGCAGAAGGCTAGATAAAGATGTGGTACATATATATACAATGGAATATTACTCAATCATTAAAAAGAATGAAATAATGCCTTTTGCAGCAACATGAATGGATCTAGAGATTTCATACTGAGTGAAGTGAGTCAGACAGAGAAGGATAAATATCATACTACATCCTTCATATGCAGAATCTAAAAAATGATACAAATGAATTTATATACAAAATAGGAACAGGCTCACAGACTTAGAGAATGAAACTATGATTGCTGAGGGAAGATTGGGGGGAAGGGATAATTAGGGAGTTTGGGATAGACATGTATACACTGCTATATGTAAAATTGATAACCAACAAGGACCTACTGTATAGCACAGGGTACTCTTATCAAGGTTATGTAGCAGCCTGGATGGGAGGGGAGAGTGCATATATGTATGAGAAGATTCCTGGAGAAGGAAATGGCAGCACACTCCAGTACTCTTGCCTGGAGAATCCCACGGACAGAGGAGCCTGGTGGGCTACAGTCCACAGGGTCACAAAGAGTCGGACACGACTGAAGTGACAGCACATGGCTGAGTCCCTTTGCTGTCTACCTGAAACATAATACTGTGAATCAGCTTTTTTTGCTGTTTGTTGTTTAAGGGATTGAACCTGCATCTCCTGCACTGCAGGTGGATTCTTTATTGCTGAGCCACCAGGAAAGCCCTGTTAATCAGCTATACTCTGATATAAAATAAAAAGTTAAGAAAAGTAAATAAACACATTTTCAAAAGAAAATGAGTAAAGAATAGGCCTTCTTCTGGCCAAGAGGAAATAAGGAAAATTTAAATCAAGCAAACGGGGGAAAAAAATCTGTGTTAACATTTAGATATAGATGTATTAACATCCATTTTTATTCTATGTATACCAATGTGTGTGTGTCTTTATACATTATATATTTGTATATGTATATATACATATATAAAATAAATTTGAGCTTTTATTGTTCATAAAGTGCAAGACACTTGGCTTTTATTTACCCAAAACTTTACCATAAATGTTTTACTAGTTAATAGTATTTTCTAAATTGTATATAACCTTGAAATTGACTGAGCCAGGGTTGGCAGGTTAAAAATAGAAAATAGCTGCAGTTATTTTTTAGCTGTAAGAACATTATTTTTAAGCTGTAAGTTTTGAATTGTTCTTACTCATTCCTGGATAAAATACTTTTTATCACTCCTAGGTATTAACAAGAACTCCTACTTTGGGGCGGGGGGGTGAGGGTGGAGTTAACAAGTCATTTGCAACCTAACATCTAAGCATGAATCTCTCAACCAATTCCCTTTTCTTATTCTTTCCTCCCTAATCCCAAACAATTAGTAACAGATATTATTATCTTCTCTCCCATGGAAGAGGGAATGTTTGTGGATTCCTTGGTGGTCTTCCTCCCTGTCAATCCAGTCAGAGACACAACACTTGTCCCCAAAATTAACACATCCCTGCTTAGCAGTTCCTTTCAAAATCATTAAGCCCCTCAAATCCATGTCCTTTCTAAGGGCTCTCTGTCTGGCTCCCACTGGAAATGTGTATTTTTTTTTTTAATTGAATCACAGTTGACTTACAATGTTATACTCTCTTTAGGTATATAACTTAGTGATTCCATACTTTTGCAGATTATACACCACACAAATATTATAAATATTGACTGTGTTCCCTGCGCTGTACATTACATCCCTGTGACACATATTTTATCTCATAACTGCTAGTTGGTACCTCTGAATCTCCTTCACCTGTTTCACCCTTACCCCACGCCACCCCCGTGGAAACCACTGATTTGCTCTCTGTCTCTGTGAGCCTGCTTCTGTTTTGCTATATTGAGATTCCACGTATAAGTGAAAACACACAGTCTCTGAGTTGCTCAGTCTGACTTATCTCAATAAGCGTAGCACCCTCCAGGCCCACCTGTGGAACAGTGCCTCTTTACACCATCAGTGGGCATACACCAGGCTCCCCCTCCAGCTTTCTTCCTGTTCTGCCAGCAATTATCAAGCTTTTCAATTTTTCCTCACACCTGCACCAGGTAACAACCCCTGTGTCTGCAGCATGGAACATATACGTCAGGATCCCTAAGTGCTTTCCCAAAAGCTCGTCTGACCTTGTTTAGACAGAAAATGTACCTCGCCTCCCTAAAATTTTTTGTCCAAGGAAATTTCCACTTAAAAACATCCCCAGGTCTTTTTTTAAATATACCTGGATGATTCAGGCCACCTCCTTTGTAATTCACAGATGGCCTAAAACAGCATCTCAGAATATGGGAGGGGGTAGCTTCTATTTTATTTCTGGTTTTGGTGCTTCAGCTAAAGTAAAAAAAAAAAAAAAAAGTATCATTGATCATGCCCTTTAGATGTGATTTTCAAAGTTGTATAATGTAAAAGACTTACATGTATCAAGACTTAATTACCTTCCAAACTCTTGCACAAGGAAGGTTGTCTTCATGTTCTTTGTCTTCATTCTCCGATATAACAAATGTGTACAGTAATTGCTTACTATGAGCCAGACACCACTGTAAGAACTAGAACTGTAGTAGAAAATAAATCTGTTCTCATGGAATTTACACTGCGAGGAAGACAGCAAGGAAGACAGACATAAATAAATAGTTTTATAATAGGTAAATGCCACAGGAAAAATATGCAGTGTTGCTAATAGAACTGGGGGCCTATTCAGTGCAGTTAGGAAAGTTAATGAGGAGATAATTAAGTAGAAGTTGTGACGTAGCGGCAGAGGGAGGCACGCTTATGCTATGGAACAGCATCCAGGCAGGTAAAAGGGCCCTGAAAAGATGAGTACTGTCCTTAAAAGAAAAGCAAGAAGACCACGAGAACTCTAAATATAAGTGGCAACTCTAGATGTAAAGTTCCAGAGTCACAGTCTCCTTTTTCTCATGCTCCACTACCTTGATGCGAAATTCACGTTTCAATCTGCACTCAGAAAGCAAGTTGTCATACATTCTACAGCCTTTTTGCTGTTGTCTACCAGACACTGGCTCAGTGGTAAAGAATCCGTCTGCCAGTGAAGGAGACCTGGATTCGATCCCTGGGTGGGGAAGACCCCCTGGAGAAGGAAATGGCAACTCACGCCAGTATTCTTGCCTGGAGAATCCCATGGACAGAGGAGCCAGGTGGGCTACAATCCACGGAGTCGCAAAGAGTCAGACACGGTTGAGTAACTAAACAACAGCAACCAGACATTTACGTGACAGAGCTTTCCTAGAGACCAGTTGGACTGTCCCCTTCCCAAAAGCTCAAGAAAACTCTGAAACAATGTAATACATGAAAAAAAATACAGACTGTATAACTGACTTGTTTAAGGCTGAAATTTTACTGGACTCACGCCTATCAAGTATTCAAATACAAATGGCCACATTTAAATAAGAGATAAACCATGTATATTTGGTTATCTCCAATTACCTAACTCTTTAATTTTCTCTGAGTGAGCTGGTAAACATCAGTCTTGTTTCATTCAATAGTTTTAGTAAATTTCAGTGGATATTCTTTTAGAATCTAAAAAGGTTTCTTTTAATATTAAAAATGCTTGTATTGCATAAGCTCATAGCCATCTGGGGGAAAGAGAACAAATAACATGGACCAGAGTCGCAGACAGGCTTTGCAAAAAGTACAGAGAAAGTACTATGGGTATAATTTGCTGGTCTTAAAAGATGGCCCTAGGTTCTTTGACATGCCTAGTCTTTTCAATTTGCGCACAACTGTGACTGTCTTGACCTACAGATTACAGAGGAAGTGATGCTGTGTGACTTTCAAAGTGAGGTCCCAAAAAGCAAACAGCTTCCATGGGCTCTGTTGGAAAGCTTGCTCTCTGCAAAAGAGGGCTTGGAAGGGAGGGCTTCCTTCACAGCATACAGCCCTCCTAGCAGCTTGTCTTGCTGGGAAAACCCTGAATTGCATGGAGTCAACCCATGTAAGTGCCTGATTGGCAGTCAACGGAGCCTTCTGGTCAACCCAGCTCAGGAACCCTGACTTGCAGGTGAAGAAAGCTCCAGATGGCCCCAGCCTCAGATGTGTCCCCTCCACCTCCTGAGTCTCCCCAGGAGCAGACCCAGACAGGGAACTGAGACAACCATTCCCGAGATGCTGTTTCTAATCCTGATCCACAGAAAATCAGAGCATAATGAAATGGTTGACATTTGACAGCCCTAAGTTTGGGGTGGCTTATTATGTTGCAGTAGATAAATGGGATCATCTGTTTCAGAATTTTGGATGGCTTTTAGTTCAAACACTCAGTAACTTCAATCCTTCACGATCCTTCAGATTGTCAGATATTGAGCTAGAATTCTCTTTTGAGAACAGCACACCCCGTATCACTTATTCTGCTTGGGAAAGTTGGGGAAGGCTTCAGAGCACATATACATTTGTCAATATTATCGGAAAACAGTGCAATCTATTTGATGTGTTCTCTGCACCCCTGGTCAGGGCCAGCACTCAAAAGACTTTCATGTTTTGAAAAGCACCTCCAAATCATTTCTCTATCGCATATTACTTGATCCTCGGTTTTGTCATCTGCCTGAACTTGGTACAAACTCTGTGTCACTCAAGAGGTGATTTCCCAAGGCAGGCCAGTCAGTATTGTGACAGCGATGAAGGAAAAAAGAAAGCTGCCTTCTTTTGTCCCTAAAAGAATAAGAAGGAAGGTGAGAGGGGGAAACATGCAAGGATTCTATTGCCTTTTCATCTTGATATATTATCACTGTCTGTGTCAGCATTGCAATGTAGAGGCATCATTTAGTCTTTGCAACTGCAATAAAAAACAGGGGCATTTTTCTTCTTTTTTGCTAACCTAATTTTTAAAAATCGCTTAATTAGGCCCAGAGGCTGTGCAAAGGGAGTATACAGAGTTTAGAGAAAATAAAACCAAGGAGTGAATCAGGACATTTTGTATGCTTGAAGCTTTCAGGAGGGTAAGCGCTAACGGAGGACATGTACATTGTTATGATGACTGATTAGTCCTGATTTCAGAAAGAAAAGGAAGAATCCACTGCAAGCAGCTTACTGTCAGGTCTCCACAAAAAGAATTTGCGATAGAAGACAATGAATGCTACATTCAGGCATCATTAATCTATTGTTCCTCTATATAGACTTCCTATTCATCTGTTCGTTATAAATCTATTCCACATGTCAGTCTCCTTCTGAGTATTCCTACTTGATTTTGTTCCCCTGCCTTCAGCTCTCTCTCAGCCCCAAACTCTTTCCTACTCTCTGTTCTGATGAATCCAATTCCACAAGCTATCCCTTGCCACATTATCACAGCTAATTTTCTCCTTTCAATTAAAGGTCATCGTTTGTTTGAGAAGAGCAAAAAGAACTGCAAGAAGCATATTGACATTGTGTAAATGAGAGTAGAACATCAAGGGGTGTGTGGTTAATGAACAAAGGATCATTGCTTAGTGTCTAACTGCAGCAGTAAGTCTTCTGGTTTAGCTTCATGCAAAGGAGACGTGCCAGAGGACAGTCCGCCAGGCCCAAGGGTGCCCCTCTCCAGGCAGCGGGTGCTCTGGCTTCTTCCTGTATATAGTCTGATTCTTTGGACGTAAGTGTCTTTTTTAATTAAGTTTTTTTATGTGGGCCATTTTTAAAGTCTGTTTTGAATTTGTTACAATATTGCTTTTTTTTTTTTTTAAATGTTTTGGGTTTTTGGCTTCCAGACATGTGGGATCTTAGCTCTCCTACCAGAGATCCAACCTGTACCCCCTGCATTGGAAGGTGAAGTCTTAACCACTGGACCACCAGGGAAGTCCCTTAAATGTCCATTAAAGAGAACAAAGTGCACTTGTTTCTCTTATGCAGAGCTATATGGAGTAGTACTTATAACACATGTGCTGGTTTATATTATTCAGCACAACAACCTGTGTAATGAAATTGCCTCTGTTCTCCTGTGGGCCAGGAAAAAAATGCAAGGAGGAAAGATTATTCTGAAGCACATATTAGATATTAGGCCTAAGATTCAAAGACCAGATAACTGCAAATAACAAATGCAGCTAGAACTGCAGCTTATGATTTAGTCACTAAATAAAGCAAAATGATAAACACTTATTTAAGAGGAAAAGTACAACAGATAAGTCGCTGAAATATATTTTTATATTATATAAGGGTGTTTGTAGTTAGAGTCATACTTTTAAATTAGTTATGTTATTCTGAAGTAGTGTGTGTGTGTGCGTGTGTGCATGTGTGTGTTCCATAAAGAGAACATGAAATATATTTGGACATTTTAAATTTCAGTGTCAACTTTTCTTTGGAATATAACTTTGGTGTTTGCTGATAACTCACTAGTACATGATTGTAGAAAAAGAAACATGAGTAGACTTGCAAGTTGTTATAAAACTATCTGACCTGAAAGATTTATAATATAAACAGAAATCTTACCTTTAATACAAATTTTATGTTTTAATTCCTCATTAAATGTGACTGTCAATTATTAGTTGTACATTATTACCATCACTATAGTAATTAATTAACACATTCAGAGTTAGTTGAGAAGTAAATCATTCATTTAATATTTTAGATAGCCTAAATTCTCTGTTTTAAGTTTATGTTTAGTCACTCATCTAAAATAAAAAAGGAAATACTATCTCTACATATTCACCAATAAAGATGCTAATAGACAATATGTAAAGTGCACATTGTAGAAAATTGGGACCATTTCAAAAAGGCTAACAGAACAATTTTGCTATAGTGTCTTTCAATGCTCATTTCATTTCTATGGATAATTTTCCTTACCTATAAAAATTAAGGTTTAAATTACCATGCCCACCTCTCTATGGTGCTATTGTTAAAAGTTAATCACTTGCATAAGTATTCTTTGATAAAAATTAGAGATAGTCCGTTTAGTAACTAACAGTTTCTTCACTTACAATTTCATCTTTGGAATTATAGAACTATAGGAAATATACAAATATAAGATATCCCCTCCAGGCAAGAATACTGGAGTGGGTAGCCATTCCCTTCTCCGGGGGATCTTCCGGACCCAGGGATCAAACTCAGGTCTCCAGCACTGTGAGCAGATTCTTCACCAAGTGTAAGACACACACTCTATTCTAAAAGGATGAGATGGTTGGATGTCATCACCAACCCAATAGATATGAGTTTGAGCAAACTCCAGGAGATCGGGAAGGACAGGTAAGCTTGGCATCCTGCAGTCCACCATGTCACAAAGAGTCAGGCAGGACTGAAAAACAACGATCCCAAAAAAGTTATCACTTCAGGAAGCAATCTAACACACACGATATGATCCAAGACAACACAAAATTAGGACAACAGAGTATTATACAAGCTGCAAGAGCTGGGAAAGCAAAGAGGTCAACGACGCTAGAATAACTGGTTTCCTTTCATGAGGGAAGTTTCCCATTTGACAATCCAGGATATTGAATGCTCTTAGCTAGCCGGCTAGTTCACTGTGCACCTAAACTTTTACTATAAAAGTGTAACTACATTTGGAAATGGAAGTAGAGGAAATTATTCTCTTTTCATTTTAGGAAATGTTCATTGGCACAAATTCAGAAGATTTTTTATGAAATGTGTGATTTTACTTACAAATTTTTAAAGTGTACAATTCACAAAAGATAGTAGAATCAGTAATGAATGAAATATTAAAAAGGACAATTTTTGGTAGTCTAACAATCACCTAAGAGAAGCTAAGTCTAACTTATTAGTTTTGTATTCACAAGTTTGAAAGTAAATTATTCAGGAGAAAGAGGTTTTCCCGGGAAGAATGAAGAGGAAAGTCAAGTCAGAACAATGCACACCTACTGAAGAATTAAAAAATGCTTCTCTCAGCAGAATTCATAAATTAGCTCTGGGCCAGCAGTCCTATAATTTGAGTCTGAATTTAACTGGAAGAAAATTTAAATAATAACTCATTATGTGATCACTAGGAGCAAACACTCAAAAATATTGTCCTTAATTTACCAATGATAATAATATATAGAAATGCAAGCATCTGAGAACCTATAGGATGAGAGTAAATGGGGAACATAATGGACTTTCTGGCCACCCTCAAGATCAGAGAGGAGAGATCACACACTGGAAAAGAGACATTGGGATAAACAAGATAAATGAAGAGGGAAAGATTCAAGGAATCTGTAGAGGTAGCGACAAGACAGATAAACCCACAACAGCTAGAAAGA
The DNA here is from genome assembly GCF_019320065.1 of Cervus canadensis. Classification (NCBI taxonomy): domain Eukaryota; kingdom Metazoa; phylum Chordata; class Mammalia; order Artiodactyla; family Cervidae; genus Cervus; species Cervus canadensis. Next base: position 7,928,103 of record NC_057416.1, on the reverse strand, counting down.
CACAGGAGAAACTTACCCAGTGGCCGGCAGGGTCGAATGTACAGTACATAAGTAAATCCTCCTTAGTTAATTTCTACTTTGCAACATGAGGAAAGTGATTGCATCAGAGTGCAGGGAATGTAAACACAAACTAGTCAGGAACACAAAATAAGGAAATACTAGTTGTATCCCACTAAAGTAAACAGTTACATTTTAAAATACATGTTGAAAATATATGAATATTAATAATCATTTATAGATACAACCTCAAAGAAAAAAATTAAAGATGTTTATATCGATATAGTCAGATACTTTCAAATGTTCAGATTTTTTTTTTCGGTGCCTTTTTCAACCAGAAGAGAAGAAACTAGCTTGTACAAAATGCTACATCAAATTGTACTTTCTTCATCATTCCCCAAAATGATCTCCGGAATACCAGTTGGGTAAATTTAACAGTCATGAGTAAGTAAGAATCAGATTAAAATTGGAAAACATAAGTCCAGTGAACTATTTATGACTTCAAAACTGTGAGACATTGAGAAATTTCAGAAAATGGAGGAAAATGTACACATAAATTCATTATTTCACTGACAGTGTATGAAACATGAATATTTTGCCTTATTTGAGAAGAAATTTTTATTCCACAAGGAAAAAGACAAAATTGAGCACACCTCTAAAAGAATGGGCTTCCCAGGTGGCTTAGTGGTAAAGAAACTGTGTGCTAACGCAGGAGACATAAGAGATGCAGGTTCAATGCCTGGGTTGGGAAGATCCCCTGGAGGAGGGCATGGCAACCCACTCCAGTATTCTTGCCTGCAGAGTCCCATGGCCAGAGGAGCCTGGCGGGCTACAGTCCATGGGGTTGCAGAGTCCGCCATGACTGAAGCACTTAGCGCATGTGTCAACTTGAATCTTGAATCTAAAAGAAATAGTAAACATTCTCTGCATTAATAAAATGGGATTTCTGCTTCGTTTAGGTTTTGCTCTTGTGGGTTGACCAAACATGGCAGGAAGTGACTGTCTTCTGAGCACTAACTGCGGCTGGTGACCGCGAGGCACTATAGCCCTCCCTGGGTGTGAACAGTTAAGCTCTCTGTTCTCAGTAATCCATCCACGAAAAAGGACAGAGAGCAAAACGTCAGAGGAGTACTGGGAGTGGCTTTAGTAACTGTGAGGACCCTTTAGGCAAAAGAGCCTCAGAAGCGTATGTTAGTCAAAAAAGCTATTAGACTCTAACTTTTTTAACTTATGACATAAAACGGGGCAGTGCGGAGCAGGAGCGCTTCTTTGAATGCAAAGCCCCAGGAGCACATTCTCAAGCAGAAGACAAGTGGCTTGTTATCCATTACCCAACTGCCTTGTCTCCAAGGAGAAAAAAATAAAAATCTCTCTGGCGTTCTGTGTTCAACATTAAAATAAAGCATACATAGACATCAAACATACTAGGCTTCCTAAAAAAAAAAACCATGAATATGTATTTATTTTATATCTAAAATGTATTCAAATATAAATAATACAAAACACATTTTAAAAGAGAATTTTAAAGAGTTGTATTTGTATAAAGAGGGTAGTAATAACCATGCAATTTATATTTTTGTTCTATCAATACACCTTTGAGTACAATTTTCAAAAAATATACCAAACTGAGTACAATTTGCATAAATTCAATATATTATGGTATTGTAAACAATGTAGTAAAAGTCATGTAATACTGACTCTAGAGATAAGGACTAAGATTTATAAAGAATTAATCCTTTTTTTCAGTATGTCTCTAACATACCTGGTGTTCATCCTGGCCTGGATATCTCCCTAATTTGCTAAAGTTCCTACTCTATGTTGTTTGTTTTACTTATTTCCCAGGTGTGTCTAGACTGACTGAAGTGGTCACCCTAATTCCCCAGGTGTTTGTACACTGACAAATGATTTTTCCGTAACTTTTCAGGTTTGCCTACTGTAACCAAGGGTTTCTCTCTAACCCATTCAGGAGTTTCTAAACTATCTTTGGATGTTGCCCTAATTTTGCAGGTTGCAAACACTAGCAATATATATATATATATATATATATATATGTATATATATATTTCTAAATCCCTGAGTGTGTCTACACTGACCTGGGTTGAATCTATAACTTCTAAGTTCAATCACTGTCTTTAGATCTCTGCTCAGTTCTCCAGGAGTGTGTTTTCTAATTTGGGATGCCTCTTGAATTAATCAATGTTTTTACACTAATCTAGAATATCTCCTCATCTCCCTATGCTTGTCCATATTAAACTGAGATGGATCCCTCATTTTCCAAGTGTTGTCCACTCTAATCTTGTTTATGTGCAAAATTCCCCTGATGAGTCTACACTGAATTAGGATGGACTCCCAAATTCCCTAGGAATTTCTACACTGACCTTGCATGTATGTATGAGCTCATTTAATTTTATTTTAGGAAATATGATCTAAGTTGGAAGAAAAATCATTGGAAATATTAGAAATATCATAGATTACAATCTTCATAAAATATTTATAAATCTTCTTTATGAAAGTGTTTAAATAAAAAAAAGCAGACCTTGAAAGAAGAGAACTATTAAATTTATAGAATATAACAAAACTTGAAAAGTGAAAGTGTTAGTCACTCAGCTGTGTCTAACTCTTTGAGAGCCCATGGACTATAACCCATCAGGCTCCTATGCCCATGAAATTCTCCAGGCAAGAATACTGGGTTGCCATTCCCTTCTCCAGGGGAACTTCCTAGCCCAGGGATGGAACCCAGGTCTCCTCCATTGCAGGCAGATTCTTTACCATCTGAGCCACCCGGGAAGCCCCCAGCAAAACTTGAGGATGCCAAAATAAGCATCTTATATATTGATCTACTAAAAAGATAATGTGTGGTAGCCATAATGTACAGCTGGCTAAAAGAAGACTTTTGTTTTAATTATTCAAGAAAAAGTTAACATTTTTACTGTCAAAACATGATAATGTTAACATTAGTGATTACATTTCAGTGAAATGCCAGATACAAAGTAGAGCCATATATATGTATTGATAGGAACGGTGTTACCATAATAAATTAATTCTGCTGGTGTTGATACCCTTATATCATGCACATAAATGTTCATTTCTTTAAGAAAAGAGTACAGAAAATTGCACTTTAATATTTTTTTTCAGATAATTCACTTGGCTTTGTAAGAAAAGGAATGTCCTCAGGGAAATTTTCAAATAAGGATTAAATTCAGACAGATTGCCTCAAAACAGAGATAGTCAACTGTATTTGCAAATGAGGCATCAATGCAGAGCATTTGTTAACATTTCCATTTTAATTACTAGTTAAATTGTACTTATTTGTAATTGTGAAAATCAACACTCTGAAAGCTATTTTTAAAGGTTGCACTGCATAAACCTTATTGTTGGTGTGTAACTAAAACCTCATGTACATTAGCAACACCTAGGATTTAGGTTTTGTCTTCTCAATTTGAGGCTACAGGAACTTGAAGTAATCCAATAATTAAATCATCTACCTCCTCGATATTTCAATACTGACAATTATAGACCAGACACAGGGAACTGAGTCAATTATCTGGATATTACTAAATATTTTCCCATTTCCTATCACACAGGGGACATTGCAGCTATTTAGGACAGTTTAAATTATTCATAAACTCAGTGTCATATGGATAATTTTATACGTGTATTTGTTGGGATTTCTAGACACCTGTTTAAAAATACCTAAATACCTTCCATGATGAGTACAGCATCTAAAAATATTTTATTGATATTTTAATTTTATTCTAATTAAAATGTAAATAGTATTCCAGGTCATTTTTTCATATAGAATTTTATTTTGAACCTATATCCTCCTAACTTTTTGACCTTCAGCAATGGGTAAATTACTGTAATATTTCTTGAGTGGGGACTATGTAAAATGATAATGTAGTAGTGAAAATATGTACATGTAATATTTTATACATATGAGCTTGATTTGTTTGAGGTTTTGATTCTAAAATACAGAGATGACTGCTACTCTAAGATGTTGAATATATGTTGTTAAAAATGCAGTTATCAGATCATTAAACATTCAAGTACATAAGATATAACTTAACAGTTTGACACACAATAATATATTATTTTCCCAACACAGAAACCTAACAGTAATGATATTTGTCAAATGCTATTTGAACATATCAATTTTTAAAAAATAGTATTAAGAAACTTATTTCACTCTTTTAAAATCATATTAATGAAATTCTTGTATCCATGGTTGAAGAAAGAAATCTCCAAAGTCATATATACATATGTACACATGCATAGAGTCCAAACATGCATTTTATTGTAGTAAGTGGACTTTTTAATGATCCATTCAGCAAGGAAAAATTGTTTCCCAGCAGGAATTCCACAGATTTCAAAACTGTCTGAATGCACAATAATGAAATTACTGGAGCTCAGGTATTGCCTTTTTTATTATTTTTAGCATCTGCCATTCTTCCATGAAAGCACATTCATTCATTCTGTCACCCAATTAGCATCACAGCAAGTTATAACAAACCAAATAGCATGGGTAGGGAATCAAAGATAACATATTTTGTCCAGAGAAATAATTTTATCTGTTTGCCTTCTTTTTCAGACACATCTCAGGCATCCTAATAACTCAGTCTTTCAAAATCAGGCTAAAATCCAGTCACATTGCTATGGATCATTCTGAATAAAATCTGCGTTCTACAGAAAAGCCAGTGATCTGAATATTTGATTATGCTAATAGAAATGGCTTTCTAAATTGGGGGATTTTCAAAACTTTTTTTCTGTATTGTGAAAATACTTCTGAACTTTAATTTTAATTCTCTTTGTATTTCACTTGTTATTTTTAAAGTAGAGAAGTGCTTTGCCAAGAGAGCAGACTTACTTGCTTTAGTAAATGTGACCAGGACTGTTTTTTTGTTAACTTTAAGCTATTACCATGACAAAGAGAAGCCCACACCCCAGCACCACACCAAGCACGTTGCCCCCACTGGCTGCAACAGCAAAGACTCTCCGCCTAGTCCTCAGGTGCCTCATTGTGTCCGAATCTTTGTGACCCTATGGACTGCAGCCTGCCAGGCTCCTCTGTCCATGGAATTCTCCAGTAAGAATACCAGAGAGGATTGCCATTTCCTACTTCCAGGGATCTTCCTATTCCAGGGGTTGAACCTGTGTCTCCTGCGTCTCCTGAATTGGCAGGCAGATTCTTTACCCCGAGCCATCTGGGAAGCCCACTATGACAAATGTCTTTCATTAACTCATAATTAATGAATAACCTCATCAAACAAATTTGTGAAACATTGCTGTGACTTGGGTTGAGAAGTCTGCTAGCAGTGCACTTTATCATTTATAACGAATTCTAAAACTGTGGGAATTTTTGTTAACATTTCTACTTTTAAAAGCTGAAATCTGTTTATTGAGGTTAACCACAGGCTCAAATTTATCACTGGAAAATACGTTCAAATGTCTAAAAAAAAGTCCTTTAATCATATAATTATGTAAATCATCTTTGACCAGCAGGAGATGATGTATAATGTTTTTATATAGGGCTTCCTGACTACTTAGAAACAAAATTCCGGAAATTTAGAATAAAACCACATTAGGAGTTGACCTTGCCTCAGGGGAGTTCTGCAGTTTGTGTACACACTTGCCATGAGTCATGGTAAGCACTTTTCAATCAACAAACATTTACTGACTGGCATTTACGTGCCCATCATTGTGCCAGAATGCTAAGAATATGGGGATGAAGTATGTTTAATACCTCAAAGAACTACAGAGTTACAATCCATCAGGGAACAAAGACAAGAAAATGAATAACATTTGAATAGCATTATAGGGGAACACAGCAGATACAACAGAAGTGAAAGAACGTATAACCAGACTCGAAGGAAATGAAAAGGGCTCCTCTGATGGCTAAGATGAAGTATGCTAGCCCAAGAAGAGGAAGAGTGAGTTCTGTTACTGATGTTTGTGTGTTATGAAGTAACAATAGCAAATACTTTTACAGAAAGACAATATGATTTAAGTTCAATGGAACTAGAGCAGAATTTGGTGATTTTTATTGACCAAAATAGCTGATGCTTATTTTAAAGGTTTAATAGTTTCTATATGTTCTTCTATATTTTTCACTTCTATGTGAAGAAACTCATTATAGAAAAATATAAATTTTTAATAACCTCTAACAACTCCACCATAAAAAAAAATTGCTATTACTCCTTCTGTGTATTTCTTTTCATTGTTTTTTCAAAAGAGCTACATAATTTTTTATTAGATTGAAATAATTGTAGTTTACACCTGTTTTTCTCTTAATGCTGCGACTATTTTCCCATGTTGCTAAATATTTGAAATTCTTTGTTAAGATAATATTTTTAGTGACTGTAAATACATCATCATCAAAATGTGCCAAAATATACTTACCCAAACCCCTGGTTTTTGCACTTATGTGTTTGCTATGGACTAAATTGTGTCTGCCCTTCCTAACCCCCAGTGTCATTGTATTTAGAAGCGACACCTTTGGGAGGTAACTAGCCTTAAATAAAATAATGAGGATGGGGTCCCCATAAAAGGACTAGTTTTCTTGTGAGAAGAACAGATACAGCTAGAAGATAGACTTCTGCAAACCAGGGAAAGACCCTCACTGAGAACCAAATTGGTCAGTATCTTGACCTTGAACTTCCCAGACTCCAGAGTTGTGAAAAATACATGTCTGTTGTTTAAGCCACCTAGGCTCTGGTATTTTATTATAGCAGCCCAAACTGACTAAGACACACTTATTTTAACAATAATAATAAAATTAACTTATTAATTAAATTTTTTAAGCTAGCATCAAATTTTTAAAAACTAGAAAAAATATCAGTATACAACTACTTGTGATGTTATCTCTGATTATTTCTTTAGGATAGATTTAAGAAGTGGGATCACTGGAGAAGAGTACACAAATATTTTTAGGGATCTTGATGAGAATTTCTAAACTACTATCCAGAAAGAATGCATTCCTACCAATGGAATATGAGAAATTTTACCTTCTAAGTATCTCTTATCATATTTTTAATCTTTTATTTATCTAGATATTTTTATCTGGGTCTTTTATTGGGAATGTGCAAAATAAATTTGAAGGTCCTCTGTTGCATCAAGTGTACTGATAATTATTAAGCCACTATGATACTCATTGGAGAAGGGAATGGCAACCCACTCCAGTATTCTTGCCTGGAAAATTCCACAGACAGAGAAGCCTGGCGGGCTGCAGGTCATGGGGTCACAAAAAGTTGGACACAACTGAGCAACTAACACACACACATGATACTCATGGTTAAGTTAAAATTTTAAAAACTTTGAGACTTAAAACTTGAATTTTCTCAAATGATAATATCATAAGCATAGCTTTCCTCGATAGTTGAGGTTTTTGAACACTCCTTATTGGTGACTATCCATGGGCCCTATTAATAAAGTGATATGATGAAGGAAAGAAGATGAAGCATCAGATTCACCTTCTCTCCTTGACTTTCTCCTCCACAGCTTTTTTCATTATGTTACATACTGAGACTACATAATGTGGAACCTGCCTTAGAATTTAGAATGTTTCTGTACATTTTGTCATGGTCCAACATAACCTAGAATGGGACAAGTTCTTTTTGTTGAATGTATTCTTCTTAAAATCAAAAGAAGAAAATTGAGTAAAATTTCAAACTCACAATCTCTAATCCCCTTGACCAACCACTAGCCAATAGTATTTCCAACTAAGATTACATCCTTTCAGAAGATTCAGAGAAGATTATCAACAATGTTTAATGCCCAGGTGAAGTCAGAGTCAGCATTCACTGTCACTAAGGAAATCACGAAATGCATACCTCTGTTTCCCATAGGCAGAACAATTTTAGTTCACTCAGAAATAGTTCCTGAGTATGTCTCCATGTAGTTCTAGATTAATGTAGGTCTCTGGACTAAAACTTAAAATTCTTACAAAACGTATATACATATGATTGAAGATTCTGTAAAGCTTATGTACAGTTACTTGTAACCTTATAGTCCAGAGGATAAAATTAAATTAGTTACTGCAAGAGATCAACTTCAAAAAGTCTTGAGAGCTAAATACACATGTATTTCTTGTCCACTTGAACTTCAACAATCTGAGGTCCAATGGTACCATCTGAAACAGACACCTCCGACATCAGAAGAGAAGACAGAGAGGTTAGGGGAGACCCACTTGCCTTATCTGCCTCAGTTCCTAGGGACCTTCCATCTCTGCTCCTGGCTCATCAGTCAGAACAGAAGGCTAGGGAATGGAGAGGAGCAGAGGGAGGGTGGATATTACTGCTTCTTTCTACCTTGTATCCTAACTGATCAATTCTGCTGCTGCTGCTAAGTCACTTCAGGCATGTCCAGCTCTGTGTGACCCCATAGACGGCAGCCCACCAGGCTCCTCTGTCCCTGGGATTCTCCAGGCAAGAATACTGGAGTGGGTTGCCATTTCCTTCTCCTAACTAATCAATTCTACAGGTCTGTAATATATGGAAGAGTTAACAGACCTCAGATCTCTACCACAAAATGCTTACTGGTTCACTGAGCTTTTCAGGTCTACAATATCCTCCTACTTTTCTGTCTGTTCGTTCTGTCAATTTTTCAGAGTTTGATATTGAAACTCCCAACTAAAAATCTTAATGTATCTACCTAAAAACAATAGTAATATGTAGTGGAACTATATCTAACTTTGTTTTGTATTTTCCAACTCTACTATAAATGTGTTATCATAATTTCATAATTTAAAAAATCAAGAAGAAAGAGGATTCCCTAAAAATATAGATAAGAAACAAGGATATACTATTTAGCACAGGGAATTACAGTCATTATCTTATTGTAACTTTTAATGGAGTATAATCTGTAAAAATACTGAATCACTAAGCTATATACCTAGAACTAATATATAATACTGTAAATCACCTATAAATAAATAACAAAAAATGTTTATTGAATGAGTCCTCAATCTTATTTTAGACACTATCAGAAAACATATGAAATTTTTATGTTTCTCTACCCACAAAAGTCTGACACTAAAGAGTTGACAAAAAATGTACAAATAATTTAGGGGCTGTTTTTTGCAGCACAGAAACTGAAAATGTTAATATGAAAGGGGGAGACCCATGAATAATTAGAGTAGACCTCATAAAGAAGTTAGGGTATTATCCCCAAAGGACACAATAGTGGGATTTATACAGGAGGGAGGAAAAGGAAAGAGCAATGGAGGCCTGATGGCGGGCTTCAGGGAAGGGAAAGGTGAGAACAAGTGTGACAGCCTCCGAGAACCTGGAGGAAATGGATCTAATTAGAGCAGCGAGGGCCTTTTGAGAAATGGTGGGAAATAAAATCAAACAGATGGAGCAGAAACTCTTATAAACCACACAGAGGAACTTAGAACTGATACAGTAGAAAAGTGGAAGACATTTAAAGTTCTTGAGTAAAAGACGGATCTATTTGGTTAAGAATTATACTTCATCTATTTCCATGAGGACACGAAGTAGCTTGCAAAATCAGTCCTCACAGGATAAAATCAAGCAAAGTCTGCTTGATGAATTTAATGGACTTAATGAATTTAATGCAATAGAAGGAAGAGATGCTGGGCTATATGGCACTTGAAACCTCAGCTGGGCAGTGATTGCTCAACTGTGTCTGAGTATAGCTCTTCATTTTCTTCCTTAAAACAAAAAAGGAAAGAGATTAGGTTGCACATTTTTCACTGGCTGGGCCAAAAGGAAACGACCTTCATCCATGTATGTTATGGTACCAGCAGTGTTTGAGAAGGGTTTGATTGGTCATGTTCTCCAGGGTGAGTTGGAGTGACTCCCCAGTGTGGGAGAGAACAAAACCACCATCACTAGGGCCCTGCACCATTCTTGGTGATCGACACCCAAAGGACCAAAGTAATATGTTGGTGGCAGGGACTCAGTGATAGGACAAACTGCCTGGTGTGAGTTTGTCATTAGCGTCCCTAAATGTTCTCTGAGACGTAAGTTCTCCTAAAGGAAGGTGTGGGCATTCCAGAATTTTCACGTATTAAGACATCTGTGAATCTGAACCCAGGAGCCATGCACTGAGGCTTCCACAAATGCAGCTAGAGCCCTTTTCTTTCAACTCATCCCTTTTATCTCTGTCAACAGGCGTAATATTGATGCTGCTAAAGCTTCACACATGTTAGCATTGATTATTTACACGAGATAAGGAGATGGCTTATACGAATACTCTAACTCACCATGACTAATGGTATTGCTTGGGGAACAACCAAACTCCATTCAGAAAAATCACACAGTCTTAAAGCTGTTAAGAAACCTTTGGTGATCACTCACAGCACCTTCTCTTTTTCACATAACGGTGCATCTAAATCATTATAATGACTACTATTTTAAGTCTTTTGGAACAGAAGATGGCATACTCTCTAATTGATAGTAGCCTTAGACACCATAAAATATATCCAGTTTACAGATTGCTGTTTTTATGGAGAAAGATGACTAATGGTAGACTCTCCATAATACAGAATGAAGAAGCCAATGTAAAAAAATATGTTTAAAAGTGCAATTATTTTTGTTTTAAAATAAATTAAGTGAAGAAAGTTAAGATAAAATAGTAAATTTTCCAACATTGTTCCTTGAAGTTTTCTATGTTCCTTTTTCAAATGACAAAACCATAATAACACATCTTGTGTGACCACTTAGAAAAGATTTTTTTTATAAAAGTATGTGATCAAAAATTAATAAAAAATTAAATTAAAATGTTTTAGAAGCATGTTTTTAAGAAATACACATGATTTTTACAAGAGGTAATGACAACTGGCTTCATCTCGTTTTTCACTATCTGCTATGTAATACAGAAAAAAATAAATTTTAAAATCTGCTCAAGAAAATATGAACAATTAAATAATTACAATGATATATCACCATAGTAAATCATCACACTTTCAGTTGCTTCCACCAGTTGTTATGAGTTCTGAGTAATAATTCAATCAGCATTAGTCATGCACAGATATCTGTTGATTTTCTCATCATACCATAGATGACATAGTTTTGCTCCCTGAGTTAACATGTGACAATCCACCAAGTTACTGGTCCTAGACTGTGGATTTCAGAACTTACTGGAGACATTATGACATGCTGGGGCCCCTTTGAAAGAAAAGATACCAGTCTATTCATTTTACATTCATAGGCTGTGCTATAGTACCAACATAGAAGGTTTCACAAGCCTAACAACTGCACAGAATGTCATTCTATAAAAAAAAAAAAAGCTGAACTCAAACAAATATGAACATTATGACTAAAAGTCATGTTTCCTTTCAATCAAATAATAAAATCTATTAATCTTTTGAGACTCTCCAAACAATGAACTAATTCTTTGATTCTGTCAGATTAAATTAAAGATAAGTTACAAAGTAAGACTCTTGTTTTAACTTTCTCTTTTTAATGTTTTTTGCTTGTTAGCCTCTTTCCTTTGTTTATCAATTTTGCTCATTTCTTTAGAATGGAGAAGCCAATGGAAAATGCATTAGAAAAGGTAACTTAGATAAATGCATAAATGGATAATTTTGAAATCATTGTTACAGTAGCAATATAGTATATTTAAGAACTTCCCTGAAGCCTCACTGGTAAAAGAATCACCTACAATGCAAGAGACAAGAGTTCAATCCCTGGGTTGGGAAGATCCCCTGAAGAAGGAAATGGCAACCCACTCCGATATTCTTGCCTGGGAAATCCCATGGACTGAGAAGCCTGGTGGGCTACAGTCCATGGGATTGCAAAAGAGTCAGACATGACTGCAACTAAACAACAAATAGTATCTATGAATATGTAGCTTGACATCTTTAAAAGCATTTTGTCAAACATTCTGACCCTATCTGAGTCAAACTGGGACATTACTGACATTCAAGTTAACAAGCATTTAGACATTTTTGAACCATCTGTTGTTCCTTTGATAACTTAAGACTGCTTCTTTGTAAAAATCATGATCTAGAATTTTCTAAAAGTATACAGCTATTTTCATTATCTAAAGATTATAGACATAAAAAGCCTAAAATACTTTAAATAAACAAATAGTTTATTCCAAAAGAAAGTGCAAGAAGAAAATTTCAATACTGATGGTAAGCCTTTCAGTTCCTAATTTTATAAACTGAAGAAATTTTAGACACTCTAACTTCAGGCCAGTTTAATTTTTTAACAATCCATCTCAACTGAGAGAATTGTATTGACTTTTCTATGATTTACAAATGCTCAAAATGCATCACTTTTGATTTCCAAAACCTCCAGGCATCTTGGATATTGATGTGGAACAAAGTAAGTTTATAACGAGATTCAAGGTGTCAGAATCACTAACATCATTCTCGCATCTCAATGCTGTCCGAATGGCATAAGAAATCATTAAGTTCTAATCTTATCAAACGGCAGTTTTGTGGGGACTAAAGTTCAGTTCTCAAAACCTTAAGCCAAGAAATTTCCTTCCAGTGACAGACATAAAACACCAATTCTTCCCTCCAACCAATCAGAAGTATATTTACTTGTAAAGATAAGATTTCATTTGCATATTTACTCTACATGCTGTAAGAAAGTGCCTGTGGGTTTATACTCACAACAAATATATTTGCAACTCTGATTATCCCTGTCATTCATATGTAAATGTATATAAATATACTCTTGGTCATATTTCGATTTTAAGTCCTTAATAGGTAAAGAGCCTACAGTATACACACTGTAAGTATTTCATGTGTGGCATGTAAAGACAGGCACGTCTCAGCGATGTCGGAGAACAAATAACCTCTGACAAGCAATACAGCAGACCTACTGTCGTGGTTGTGTATTGCGTTGGGCACATATATTGATTCTACTTCTGGGTGGAAGACCATAAAGCTGGCATCAGATAGATACATATTTTTCAAACTTACAAGTATTACAGCCCCACAGAAATAATGCAAACCTGTCAATATTTTTTCTAAGAATAGGCCCCACTGTATTTTATATTTTAATAAACTGGATATTTTCCAACTCATCTCATCTCTCTGCCAGCCCTTATCCTCATAATGTTTCTAATAAAAACTGGCATTTAGGTGCAGACTGTAATTATGCGGAAGATGCCAGATGAGTGCATCAGCTGTTTTACAATTCCAAGGGTAAATTTATTGATAAAACTGTAGGACATGAACTAACCTGACTTCCGTCAGTAACAGCAGATTCTATCAGTTTTCTGCTGAGTTACCTTTTCCTCCTTAAGGCTCAAACAAATGACTTTTGTAACAATAAAACAATGAGCCTTGGTTAAACAGCTCAGAAATTTTCTTTTCCACAAACTTAGAAAAGATTTGTTTAGATTGAGTGTTTTCACCTCATATATATGTTTCTTAAAGCCTCGTCCTTAATAACATTTGCATCAAAGTGTACTTATGATGCCATCTTCAGGACGTTTTTAGATAATGGTTCTAGGCAGCGAGTTAGAATGTAATATCCTTGATGGATACTTTTTGAGAATTATTTTAAAGACATAAAAATTTTTGTACATATACTAACATTTTTCATTAAAATGTGCTTATTAAAATTCTATTATAAAGCAAAATAAATGTAAACTCTCTGTGGCAATATAAATTTATGAAAAATTTTATATGTACATATATATATTACACATACATACATTTTTAAAGTACTTTACAGTTTCCAAAGCACTTGCATATCATCTTATTTCATATTTACAGCATTCCTGTGAGGCAGAGCAGACACCAGTATAATCCTTTTTCAAATGAGAAAGCTCAGGTAATGTTTCAGCAAGTAAAGAATCTGTCTACAATACAGGAGCTGCAGAAGACACGGGTTCAATCCCTCGGTTGGGAAGACCCCCTGGAGGAGGAAATAGCAACCCACTCAAGTACTCTTGTCTGAAAAATTCCATGGAGAGAGAAGCCTGGTGGGCTACAGTCTATGGGGTTGCAAAAAAATTGGACATGATTAGACACACACATATAAATACTAAAGAACACACACAAGACATAAATTAGTTTGTCCAAAGTTTAAAATTTTTTGAACCATGTAGCTAACATTTCAAGCCTACATCTTTGTACTTTAAGAAAATTGTTTCCAAAAGCAGAGCGATTATCATCTTGACAATCAAAGAAAAAAATATTTGTGCTGCCTAATTATTCAGTAACTTCTTACAATATCTATAATGAAAGTTGGGATAATTCCTACATAGGATGGTCATATATCACCAATAATCAGACATTAATATTCAGGTCAATTCTTTCATCATTCCTGGACTTTAAGAGACATATAGTAAAACAAGGACATATGGAACTAATAGAAAGTTTTAGGAGAATTATACAAATCACTTCACATATTGCTTTTATGATAAACCAGAATCTACAGATAAAAATTTGCTCTTTCCTTTTCTCTAAGATTTCCTCGAGAGAACCAACACAATGCATTAATGTCATTTTGGGTAACCATACATCCCAGTTTACTTGGGACAGTAGTAATTACTAACAGAATACCTTTTTCATACAAACTTGGACAATATATTAAACCATTAGCTGAAGATGGTCTATGAAGTAAAGCAGCACACCTGATCTGATGGTCCTAGCTACAACCTAACCTGCCCTCATTAGAAATCCAACCTTCCACAGGCATCCTGGAAGGAGAACTAGACCCAGCAGACATACCTTCTGATTCCAGCATAGTGTTTTATGAGGTTGGTGAAACTGCAAGTCCCTGAAATTCTGTAAGCCTCTCTTTCCTCGTACCAGGCTAATAATATCTCCTCCCAAGGTTTGTGTGAGGACTAAATAAAACAACCATGTGAAATCAACTAGAAATGTGCCCCACACCAGGACAGGAGGAGCAAATGTTCCTCATACATCTGCGGGTCTCTGAGGCTGAGAGCGATGACCTGGAAGTGAACAGATGGCTCTACTGGATGGATTTTAAGAGACAGGGAAGCCCTTATCTTTACAAGCAGAGATTATTTTTAATATTAATATAACCTAATCAAGCTCACCTATGTTTTAGATTTTATGGTACACTGGCTCATAGTCGATTAACTATATTGTGTTAGTTTCAGGTTGTGCAGCGAAGTGGTTCACTGATACATACAAGTGTATTCATTCCTTCAAATGAGATGGTTGGACGGCATCACCAGTTCCAATGGACATGATTTTGAGCAAACTCCAGGAGATAGTGAAGGACCGGGAAGCCTGGTGTGCCGCCATCCATGGGGTTGGAAAGAGTCGGACACGACCGAGCCGCTGAACAACAACAAAGCCAACTAAATTGTTTTCTGATTTCATAGTCAAATGTAAAGCTATTGCTTGTGCATGTGACTGCAGGGGGCTTAGTACCATGAAGATAAGATGCTGTTAGCTGCTGGTGAGGGACCAAGGCAGACAGACTTTGGAGAGAAGAGGAAGGGTAGATGGGCGGCATGAGAGAATGTGAAGGAAGTGCAGACACAGGCGTCTCCCTGCCCGGGAAGAGGCCCCTGGTGGACTTCAGCAAGGCAGCCCTCCCTACAAAGTTGGTCTCAGTGTTCATGTTAAGGAGACTATTTAATTTGCATTTGCCCCAAAATGAATGGTGGATGAGGGAAACATGAGCCCTGGACAGTGCTATACGTCCTTGAAATAAAGCAATCTAGACACACCGTACTAAAGGAAACATCTTTTCTTAGCAAAAATCCCAAACAAAATGAATGGGAAATGGAACCATTTTCAACAGCAAGTGTACACATTTATTTACACATTTATTGACCTTGTTTCCAAAAGAATTTGAGAGGACTTCAAAAGAAATGGAGGATTTGTTTTTTCATATTAATTTGGAATTCAGTGCATTAATAATGAAACACTGAGAAAGGCAGAAGACCTGGTTCAATCAGAATACTCCGATATGCACAACAAAAATGGATTGCTGAGCTCAAGGTCCTTACACACAGACAAGCCAGTTCTTGATGAACACACCTGTATCAGAGCTATTAACCATTCGAAAGAAAGCCACACTCGGGGTGATCTTTGCTGTTGTCGATTGTTTTCAGCAAAGACTAATCCCATTAAAGTAATACTTGCAGTTAGATTCACATTTCAATTAGAAACAGACTGGTGAAAACATTAATTGATTCTCAAGTATGCAGGTTAGAAGGGAAAACTGAGGCTAAACAGTTCACATGTAAAATAAGCAATCTGGACCATCTCTTAAAAGGTAATTGGTGCTGCAAGAAAAAATAGACCAGTGAAAGGCAGAGGAGGAAGCACGGCTGGGGAAAACACAGGTAGCACCGGTGTGCATCGAACACAATAAAGACGCAAAACAGATGCAGGGGAGACAGGCTTCTCAAAGGTATGGCCAGCTAGATAATTCAGATCTTTCTATGCACCGATGTCACCAATTCCGCTGCCTGGTTTTTCTGGCAAATTGTAGTGTGTGATGAGTTTTAAATAAGTAAGCTTACTTTGTTTTAAAAACAACTGTGATGTCTCCATTTCTGTCAAAAGAAAAAAAAATCCTCCAGCAAGTATTTTAATGTATCAAATAATTTGTTGTTGTTGTTAATCACTCAGTTGTGTCTGACTCTTTTGCAACCCCATGGACTGTAGCCTACCAGATTCCTCTGTCCATGGGATTCTCCAAGCAAGAATACTGGAGTAGGTAGCCATTTACTCCTCCAGGGGATCTTCCCCACCCAGGGATCGACCCGCATCTCCTGCATTGGCAGGTAGATTCTTTACTGCTGAGCCGCCAGGGAAGCCTGTATTAAAGAACTGGCTGTGTTAAAAGCAATTTGAGAGAGTTTATGAATATTATTTTTGAGAGACCATTAATACCATTTTCTGATAACCTATGATACCAAATGGCTCAGACGGTAAAGCGTCTGCCTACAGTGCAGGAGACCCGGGTTCAATCCCTGGGTCGAGAAGATCCCTTGGAGAGAGGAAAATGGCAAGCCACTTCAGTACTCTTGCCTGTAAAATCCCATGGACAAAGGAGCCTGATAGGTTACAGTCCATGGAGTCACAAAGAGTTGGACATGACTGAGCAGCTTCACATGGTCATGGTCATGATACCAAAACATTATGACACAGATGATGGTTTATTAAAAATTGCATAATGCTTAACTTATCTTAAGCTCCATGCAGCTCTGTGGAAGTATCTAGTCACTAGAAAATGGCTTAAAAACATGTCTACAGATATAACAAATGAGTTTGTATCCTGCACTTTAGATTGGGAAATTGAGTAAGTTTTGACTGCCAGGTATACTACATATAAAATACTTCTCAGCAAAAAGCAGTCCATCATTCTTTCAAAAACTAAATAATTTGGATGACTAACCTATCTTGATTATAAATATTTGGTCCTAATCTTTTCACTTGTTTTGTATAAGCAAATAGGACTATTTGAAGTAGCCCACCAATTGTAACCTTAAAAGCACAGAGGGCAGTCTCTTTCATTGCTTATATCCATGATTCTCAAAAGCATTCCTGATAAACGCTATATTAAAAGGGACTAGGATATCATATATATCATAAATACTACAGTCTGGGGGAAAATACATAAAGAATTTGTCATGCAAGTGTTGAGTTTGAAAGCAGGAGAGAGAAGGAAAACACAGGGTTTGTTGGGCATGTGTATAATGGGTGCACTTAGAATATGGGCCTATTCATCAAATATATACCAATTCATCATTAGGCTGTTTTTTAAACCATTTTCATTTGATCTATTGCAGAAGACTGGTTTTCTATCACTTAGCATTCCAGCAGTTTACATGACTATATGCCTGTAAAATCTCTACAACTAAACACAATGTTATCTGCAGCGTGTCCTTCGCTTGGCTGCTGACCTTGAGTCCTTTTGTTGTTCAGCAGTGTCCGACTCTTTGCGACCCCAGGACTGTAGCAACCAGGCCTCCCTGACCTTCACCGTCTCCCAGAGTCTGCCCAGACTCAAGTCCATTGAGTCAGGGATGCCATCCAACCACCTTATCTTCTGATACAAAGAGCCGACTCATTGGGAAAGACCCTGATGCTGGGAAAGACTGAGGGCAGGAGGAGAAGGGTGTGACAGAGGCTGAGAGTCCTTGTTATCCTCAGGCTCAGCAGTCATCTTCAGACCTAAGCTCAGTCCCAGGCCCACTGTGGGCGTCTTGGCTCCCTCAGAGTGCCAGGATCCCAGCTTCTGCCGTTTGAGGCTCAGGTTTACGCCTGTGCTTCTCCTCAATTACAACAAGGTCTGGGAAGCGCACAGCAACCTTCACTCTGCGGAAAACCTGTTTCGGTGGCTGTGGCAGAGAAAATGCTATTTATTCCCCAAATCTAATTTCCTTTTCCTCTAGGCAAGCAGCTAGATTTTATTTCCAAGCCTCGCTGACAGCTACCTAGAGCCATGTGACTGAGGGCCAGCCCAAGGAATGTGGGCAGAGATGGTATATGTCACATCCAGGTCACCCAGTTTGTTCCCTGTTCCATTATCCGTGGGAAACTTCAGGCTTTGAGAACCGTTCGCTAAACGTGCCTGGTCTCTGAATGCTTACACGGAGTAGGGCGCTTCTGACACACTCTTCTGTGACCTAAATCAACAGCCACAGTGTTTGTGAGAAGCTCACCCTTACTTGACAAGCCCCTGGAGCCCTGGGTTGTTTATTTCCATGTAATTTGCCATGATTAAGACAGTTTCTGAGGGTTGATGGGTTGGGATGCTACTGTACGATGTTTTCACATATTTTAATGAGCCCACCGTCCTCAACAAGAGGTTGAGAGCATGGGTATGAGGATTTTATAAACAAGGAACAGCTCATGGGAGAAAAGGGCTCAGAGGACAGGAAAAGATCCCAAGAAAAAGAGACAGATTGTAAGAGGTGGGGTATCATACACAAATGCTAGTCCTGAACAAGACCCTTGAGAACAGCTTGTTTTTCCTAGCTTCTTTCCAAAAATGGGTGTCCCATAGCTCCTGTTCATTTTCTTTTTGCTTGAAGTATAGTTGATTTACAATATTATATTAATTTCAGATGTACTGCGTAGTTAGCGATTCAGTATTTTTGCAGATTATATATACTCCATTACAGGTTTTTACAAAATAATGGCTACAGTTCCCCATGTGATACAGTGTATCCTTGTTGCTAATCTACTTTATACACAGTAATTTCTGTTAGCTGCATAGCCCTTATCTGTCTCTCCCCTCTTCTCTCTCCCCCTTGGTAATTACTAGCTTGCTTCCTATGTCTCTGAGTCTGTTTCTGTTTTGCATATACATTTCATGGTTTTAAATGAACGCCCTAAAGTCGCATGAGCAGTTGAGGGTGGAGCTAGAATGATAACTTCAATTGATCATTACACAGTGTTATCCTAGAAGACTACAGAAACTCCTGAACACTTTTGTGCCATTTATTCCTTGAGAAATTTGATGGAACTCAAGCCTGCAAAGAACTGGGGAGGAAGTGAGAATCCAGGAAGAATTCTTGGGAGTTTAAAGGACAGACTCAAAACTGCCAGACACGCTTTTGATCTTCTCCTTCAAAAATTCCCCAATGACACCATGTAGGGCAAATCCTGTCACCTGTGTGTCCATCCTAGGGATGGGGGGAGGGACCTGGACACTTAGAGAACTACGCTGCGTTGCATCATCCGTGAGCAGCTTCATCCATTTACCCAAGTGTGTGATATAACTATCATCCTTTTCTGCGCCTGACACAAGAAAAGGAATTGGTGTAGGCACTGCTCTAGGGAAACCTTGATGCCTTGGCAGAATGGCACTTGGAAATGTGAGCTCTGCAAGAACCCTTTCTGATCAGGAGGAAGGAGACGGAAGTGAAATCGATTTCCTTCGATGGATTCAGTAACTAGCAGCTTGTGTCTCACTAACCAGTGAGGAACCTCAGCCTTGCAAGCAACGACTTATCAACCCAGCGCACTAACATTCATAACTACTAAACGTGCCAACTCACCCCAGGTACACTTTAACCCAAGGTTTGGCAAACTGCACCCCACAAACCAGAGCCAGCTTACCGCTTGTTTGCATAAACAAAATGTTGTTAGAACACACGCGGGCATGCTCATTTATGTGCTGGTGGTGGCGGGCTTCTCACCACTGTAGCACGGTGAAGGACTTGGAACACAGACCATATGGCCTGCAAAGCCTAAAGTATATCCTAACTGGCTCTTTATACAAGAAATTTGCCAGTCTCTGTTTTAATGCACTGATATCTGAGTTCCCAATTTTATATTTCTAGGTCATTCCAAATCTAACCATCTATGTTTGGGGCTTTCGTCTCAACAACAGCACAGGATTAAAACAGAGACAGTATTTTCTAAAGAACAAAACACTTTCCTAGGATGTGGCAAGGCATTCTGATCCTTACATTTCAGGACATGTCACTGCCACTGTGTTGAACTGGCAGGAAACTGATGAAGAGAAGGACATATTAGTTGGAGATCATGAAGAAAGTGATAAACTGGGGGAGGGGAGAAGGGTTTCACTGCTAGAAATGAATGTCAGTTGAGTCACTGATCTCTAGCCAACTGAACACTACTTTTTGAAACCCCTGTTTGAGCCCCCTATGGGGGCTCAGCGGTAAAGAGTCCACCTGCCAATGCAGGAGATGTGGTTCAATCCCTGATCCAAGAAGATCCCACAACCTGTGGAGCAATTAAGCCCACACACCACAGCTATTGAGCCTGTCCTCTAATGCCACGTGCCACAACTGCTGAAGCCTGAGCACCCGGGAGCTCGTGCTCCCCAACGTGCTCCCCAACTTCAGGGAGAAGCCCATGCAAGCCAACTACAGAGTAGTCCCCACTCCCCACAGCTAGGAAAAAGCCTGGTCAGCGACAGAGACCCAGCGCGGACAAAGTAAATAAATACAAGGAAAATTTAAAAACTTGTTTTAATGTCTTTTTATGCAAACTAAGAAAAAGGGATTTTTACCTGAGAAGACTCTTGAGAGTCCCTTGGACTGCAAGGAGATCCAACCAGTCCATCCTAAAGGAGATCAGCCCTGGGTGTTCATTGGAAGGACTGATGCTGAAGCTGAAACTCCAATACTTTGGCCACCTGATGAGAAGAACTGACTTATTGGAAAAGACCCTGATGCTGGGCGGGATTGGGGGCAGGAGGAGAAGGGGACGACAGAGGATGAGATGGCTGGATGGCATCACCGACTCGACGGGCAAGAGTTTGAGTAAACTCTGGGAGTTGGTGATGGACAGGGAGGCCTGGCGCGCTGCGATTTGTGGGGTCGCAAAGAGTCGGACATGACTGAGCAACTGAACTAAACTGAACCCCCTTTTAGACTGAATAACACACTTTCTGAAAGTATTGCCTCACCTGAATCCCATAAAACATGATGGACAACCTACAAAAGTCCAGTTGGCTTTCAAAGTAAACCACAACACATCTTCACATTGTTTTATCTGTTGGTGTTAATATCTCAATTAATTTTGTGAGTTTTTTGGGGGGGGTTTTGCTTTTGTTTGCTTGATTCTCAATTTTATTTGGATCAAGACAATACAATTAAGTATTTTTTTGCACTTAGAAGTGTTTTAACTCTCTCAGGTCACTGGAGTCAGGGAAAGTACAAATCATTTGTATCACTTGTACTGAATACACTCCTTGGTGTAAAAACAAATGCAAGAGAGAATAGAATTTTGTTGAATGAATGGTTCAATGAATAAATGATTCAAATAATGAGTAAACATTTATTTTGTACTTTGACCCATAGTTTTCCTGAACTTGCTAATGTTCCATTTTTAAGTTTGTAATTTTTAGTGCTGAATTTTTTTGAAAATATTTTTTGATAATGTACAGTAGAGTGTGTTAATAACAGCTTGCTATTCAAAATTGTCAAGTTACTTATACCAACTTGCATTTTTGTATTGAACTGATTTTCAGATTTTACTAGACTCATGTATCTAGTACTGGCACATGAATTTCATTTCAGATATTATCCTACACATTTAAATATAATATATTCACATATCACTTTTGATTATGAAAAAAAACCCTGATAAACTGCATTGATAGTTTACTAGGATTCAAACAAAACAAAGCAAAACAACCAGATCATCGTACGGAATGGAAGAAAATATCTGCAAATCATATCTGATAAGAGGTTAATATTTAAATATATATAAGGAGCTACAACTCAAAACCCAAAAGAAAAACAAATTTAAAAATGGGCTAAGGAATTGAATTAACATTTCTCTGGATGTTCAACTTCCAAATCAGCAGAGAAACATAAAACCAAACCATGAAGTATCACCTCATACCTGTAAGGATGGCTTTTATCAAAAAAGCAGAAGACAGCAAGGGCTGGCAAAGTTGTGGAGAAAATGTAACCCTTGCACACTGTTGGTAGGAATGCAAAAAGGTACAGCTGCTATTGAAAACAGTGTGGAAGCTTCTCAAAAAAATTAGAAATCGAACTACCATATGATCCAACAGTTCGGCTTCCGAGTATTCATCCCAAAGAACTGAAATTAGAATCTCAGAGAGACATTTGCACTTCCATGTTTACTGCAGCATTATTCACAGAAACCAAGATTTGGAAACAAACTAAAAGTTCAACAGATAAATGGATAAAGGAAGTGTGGTATGATAAACAATAGCACACTATTCAGTCTTTAAAAAAAGAAATTATGCAACAGCATGGATGAAACCTGGGGACATGACACTAAGTGAAATGAACAAATCACAGAAGGACAAATACTGCATGATTCCACTTTCATGAGACATCTAAAATAGGTAAATTCACAGAATTAGGAAAAAGGCAATGGCACCCCACTCCAGTATTCTTGCCTGGAAAATCCCATGGACGGAGGAGCCTGGTAGGCTGCAGTCCATGGGGTCGCTAAGAGTCAGACACGACTGAGCGACTTCACTTTCACTTTTCACTTTCAGGCATTGGAGAAGGAAATGGCAACCCACTCCAGTGTTCTCGCCTGGAGAATCCCAGGGACGGGGGAGCCTGGTGGGCTGCCGTCTATGGAGTTGCACAGAGTCGGACACGACTGAAGCAACTTAGCAGCAGCAGCATAGAATCAGAGTGGGATGGAGGTTATCAGGTACCGGGGGTAGGGAGCAGGGGAAGAGGAAACTGGAAATTACTAGTCAATGGGCATAAAGCTTCAGTTATTCAAGACAACTAAGTTCCATGAATTTTATTCAGCTGAACTGAGGTGGATGAACCTAGAACCTGTTATACTGAGTGAAGTAAGTCAGAAAGAGAAAAGCAAATACTGTATAATAACACATACATATATGGAATCTAGAAAAATGCCACTGATGAACCTATTTGCAGGTCAGGAATAGAGACACAGACGTAGAGATCAGACTTGTGGACACAGTGGGGGAAGGAGAGGGTGGGACATACTGAAAGAGTAGCACTGAAACATATTCACTATCATGTGCAAAATAGCTAGCTAGTGGGGGGCTAGTTCAGCCTGGTGCCCTGTGCGGGGTGGGATGGGGGTGGGTGTGGGAGGGAGACTCAAGAGGGACAGGGCGTATGTGTATACTTATGGTGGATTCATGCTGTTGTAGAGCAGAAACCAAGGCAACATTGTAAAGCGATTATCCTCCAATTAAAAAAAAAAAAAGACCAAGTTCCAGAGACCACATTGTACCTCAAGTCAACAGTGTATTATACACTTAAAAACCTAGGAGGGCAGTTCTCATGTGAAACATTCTTACCATAATAAAATGAAAAAAAATTTATTTTAATAGACCACTTATTACAATCTACTCTTGAAAATGAACTCCTCAGGTCAGTAGATGCTCAGTATGCTACTGAAGAAGACTGGAAAAATAACTCCAGAATGAATGAAAAGGCTGAGCCAAAGCAAAAACAATGCCCAGTTGTGGATGTGGCTGGTGATGAAAATAAAGTCTGATGCTATAAAGAACAATATTGCATAGGAACCTGGAATGTTAGGTCCATGAGTCAAGGTAAATTGGAAGTGGTCAGACAGGAGATGGCAAGAGTAAACATCAACACTTCAGGAATCAGTGAACTAAAATGGACTGGAGTGGGTGAGTTTAATTCAGATAACCATTATATCTACTACTGTGGGCAAGAATCCCTTAGAAGAAAATGGAGTAGCCCTCATAGTCAACAAGAGAGTCCAAAATGCAGTGAAAATAAAAGTTGCTCAGTCGTGCCTGACTCTTTGTGACCCCACAGACTATACAGTCCATGGAATTCTCCAGGCCAGAATACTGGAGTGGGTAACTGTTCCCTTCTCCAGGTGATCTTACCAACCCAGGGATAGAACCCAGGTCTTCTGCATTGCGGGTGGATTCTTTAACAGCTGAGCTACCTGGGAAGCCCCCAAAATGCAGTACTTAGGTACAATCTCAAAAATGACAGAATGACCTCTGTCTTTTTGCAAGGCAAACCATTCAATATCACAGTAATCCAAGTCTATGTCCCAATCACTAATGCCAAAGAAACTGAAGCTGAACAGTTCTGTGAAGACCTATAAGATTTTCTAGAACTTACACCCCAAAAAAGATGTCCTTTTCATTACAGGGAACTAGAATGCACAAGTAGGAAGTCAACAGATATCTGGAGTAACGGGCAAGTTTGACCTTGGAGTACAAAATGAAGCATGGCAAAGGCTAACAGAGTTTTGTCAAGAGAACGCACTGGTCATAGCAAACACTGTCTTCCAACAACACAAGAGAAGACTCTACCCATGGACATCACCGATTTCAATACCGAAATCAGATTGATTATATTCTTTGCAGCCAAAGATGGAGAAGCTCTACACAATCAGCAAAAAGAAGACCAAATTGAAACATGTGTGTGAAATAGATGACCAGTCCAAGCTCAATGCATGAGGCAGGGCACTCAAAGCCAGTGCACTGGGACAACCCAGAGAGACGGATGGAGAGAGGCAGGAAGGGGGTTCAGGATGGGGAGAAACATGTACACCTGTGGCTGATCCATGACGAGGTACGGCGAAAACCACCACAGTATTTTAAAGTAATCAGCTTCCAATTAAAATAACTAATTTGAAAACTTAAAAAGAAAAAAAGCAGCTGACTGTGGCTCAGATCATGAACTCCTTATTGCCAAATTCAGACTTAAATTGAAGAAAGTAGGGGAAATCGCTAGACCATTCAGTTATGACCAAAATCAAATCCCTTATGATTATATAGTGGAAGTGACAAATAGATTCAAGAGACTAGATCTGGTAGACAGAGTGCCTAGAGAACTATGGACGGAGGTTCATAACATTGAACAGGAGGCAGTGATCAAGACCACCCCCAAGAAAAAGAAATGCAAAAAGGCAAAATGGTTGTCTGAGGAGGTCTTAAAATAGCTGTGAAAAGAAGAGGAGTGAAAGGCCAAGGAGATGAGGAAAAATACACTCAACTGAATGCAGAGTTCCAAAGAATAGCAAGCAGAGATAAGAAAGCTCAGTATATGATCAATGCAAAGAAATAGAGGAAAACAATAGAATGGGGAAAACTAGAGATCTCTTCAAGAAAATCAGAGATACCAAGGGAACATTTTATGCAAAGATTGGCACAATAAAGGACAGAAATGGTATGGACATAATAGAAGCAGAAGATATTAAGAAGAGGCAGCAAGAATACACAAAAGAACTGAACAAAAGAGATTTCAATGACCCAGATAACCACAATGGTGTGACCACTCACCTAGAGCCAGACATCCTGGAGTGTAAAGTCGAGTAAGCCTTAGAAAGCATCACTATGAATAAAGCTAGCGGAGGTGATGGAATTCCAGATGAGCTATTTCAAATCCTAAAAGATGATGCTGTGAAAGTGTTGCACTCAATATGCCAGCAAATTTGGAAAGTTCAGCAGTGGCCCCAGGGTTGGAAAAGGTCAGTTTTCCTCCATTCCCAAAGAAAGGTAATGACAAAAAATGTTCAAACTACTGCACAATTGCACTCATTTTACACACTAGCAAAGTAATACTCAAAATTCTCCAAGCTAGGCTTCAACAAACCGTGAACAAAGAACTTCCAGATGTTCAAGCTGGACTTAGAAAGGGCTGAGGAACCAGAGATCAAATTGCCAATGTCCACTAGATCATAGAAAAAGAAAGAATTCCAGAAAAACATCTGCTTCATTGACTTATGCTAAGGCATTGTGTGACTGTGTGGATCACAACAAACTGTGGAAAATTTTTCAAGAGATGGGAATACCAGACCACCTTACCTGCCTCCTAAGAAACCTGTATGTGAGTCAAGAAGAAACCGTTAAAACTGGACATGGATCAATGGACTGGTTCCAAATTGGGAAAGGAGTATGTCAAGGATGTATATTGTCACCCTGTTTATTTCATGTATATGCAGAGCACATCATGCAGAATGCCAGGCTGGATAAAGCTCAAGCTGAAATCAAGATTTCCAAGAGAAATATCAATAACCTCAGATATACAGATGACACCATCTTTATGGCAGAAAGTGAAGAACTAAGGAGCCTCTTGATGAACATAAAAGAGGAGAGTAAAAAAAAGTGGCTTAGAAGTCAACATTCAGAAAAATAAGATCATGGCATCGGGTCCCATCACTTCATGGCAAATAGATGGGGAAACAATGGAAACAGTGACAGACTTTATTTTCTTGGGCTCCAAAATCACTGCAGATAGTGACTGCAGCCATGAACTTAAAAGACACTTGCTCCTTGAAAGAAAAGTTATGACAAACCTAGATAGCATGTTAAAAAGTAGAGTCATTACTTTGCCTTCAAAGTTCCAGCTAGTTAAAGCTATGGTTTTTCCAGTAGTCATGCATGGATGTGAGAGTTGGACTATAAAGAAAGCTGAGCGCCGAAGAATTGATGCTTTTGAACTGTGGTATTGGAGAAGACTCTTGAGAGTCCCTTGGACTGCAAGGAGATCCAACCAGTCCATCCTAAAGGAAATCAGTCCTGAATATACATTGGAAGGACTGATGATGAAGCTGAAGCTCCAATACTTTGGCCACCAAATGCGAAGAGCTGACTCATTTGAAAAGACCCTGATGCTGGGAAAGATTGAAGGTGGAAGGCAAAGGGGACGACAGAGGATGAGATGGTTGGATGGCATCACTGACTCAATGGACATGAATTTGAGTAAGCTCTAGGAGATGGTGAATGACAGAGAAGCCTGGCATGCTGCAGTCCATGGGGTTGCAAAGAATCAGACACAACTAAGCAACTGAACACACTCTTGTTTTTAAAAATTATCTACACCTTTTAAAAGAAGACAAACTCCTAAAATGTACAATAGTAGATAGATTTGTATGAACAAGCTAGATTTTTCTCTTTTCCCATATTGTAAAAATACTTGATAAGAAAACATGAGTGTTTAGCTTCAGAATTTCTCTAGAAAAATCTTAAAGTTACCAAATATATTTTAATTAGGTTTTACATTTATGTGGGTGACTTGTGGGTAGCTGATAGATATTGCAGAGCAAGGGTAAATGAGTCCCTGTCCTCCAGACTCCCCTGGGTATTGCCCTATCAGTAATGAATTATATTTATCCTGTTTATCCCACTGGAAAAGAAGCAAGTGTTTTAGCAATTACAAGTAGACAATAAACACAATTTTTAATGTAATAATCATGCTAGAATTCAGATACTGAGAAACTAATTTTGGTGAATCCTCAGTGACTGGTGAGCACACCCAGGTTTACTTTGCTGAGAGTAGGATTTTTATTTCCAAGGACTGAGATCTCTTTCTTCATCTCTCTCTCTCATTCTCTCAAGAAAATTTCTATTTGTAAAAGCTAAAGGAACCCTCTTTTAGTTTTATTGATGTCACACCTAAATTATCACAGAGTCACTTTCTTGATTGTGATATTTGATAAATAGGCTGTTTTCCTCCCAGAGAGTCAATAACGTGGTGAAAAATGTTTATCCAGCACTGAAGTGTAATATTAAAGGTTGCTTAAAGACAACGGAGAAATATACTTCCTTAAATATATATCATAAAGATGCTGATGCAATCAAATTGGAACCTAATTTAATTGAGTTATTGATTGGAAAAGCAATTTTCTATCAGAAACTGCCATTATTCAAAAACTAATTTTATGCTTTTAAGGAGCTTCTACCGTTGTCTTTCCTAAGATGTTGATGGTTAGGAAAAGCAGAAATGAACTGTCACTACTACTGAGAGTGTATTTGTTCAAACAATGTTTTGTTACATCTGATAAAAGGCTGTAGCTGAAAAGATTTTTATTAACTTCAAAAAGTGTCACTTTTTCCTAACAAAGAGACCAGAACCACCAATTAGTTCTTCCAAATATAGTCAGTGTGCTACAAGGGAGTTCTCTAAGTGTGTAAGCAGTGGCGATGGTAACCAGTGGGGGGGTCGCTTCCAGAACCTACCTGGGAATACTTACCAGGCAGGTTTCTGACATGCGGGGGTTTAGAGTGTGGATAACAAGCCTGATAGGACAGCAGATCATGGTCTATAGATTATTTACTCAGCGTGTGATCACTGGCTTTAGCAAAAGAGGGAAAAAAGCAGAAGTTTGAAGTTTAGCTGAAGTTTAGAAGAGAAAGTAAGCCAAAGAACTATTCCTGCTGTCAAAAAAGCAAAGCATGCAGCTACTGGGGCGGCAGAGGCTTAGAATCTGTGGGGCCGGATGGAAGATCTGAAGTCTTTTGAACAGCAAATGGCCTTGAGCACATTTGCCTCCCAATGGAAGGTTGGAGAACAATTAATATTGGGCATTTTTCCAAGGATGTGATGAGTTTGCAAAGTCAAAGCTATTTGGCAGGCATAACTATTTGGGGAAGGAATTTGGGGCAACCCTTGGTGTTTTTACCTTGTAAAATCCTATTATCAACCACGGAGGCAAGGAAGGAAAGAAAAATGGTCATTTTTCTGATCAGAGCTTTTCAAAGAAAAAGGGGATGGGGGCAACTCATTCTTCCAAAGTCCTTTGTCAGAGGAGCAAAGACAACTTCTGTTGCAATACATTTAGTACAAAAGAATCAGTCCAGGTTGTTTCTGCTGCACAGATCGTGAATTTGCAACAAAGTCTAAGAAAACTGACTAGTACATTAATATGCTGTTAGTGGAATTTGAGAGTTTAAAAAACATTTTAAATTATGGCCATTCCAAATAGTAAATAATCACTGTTTATTCTGTCCTTGTTATGAAAAACCAAGCCAAGACTTAAGTAATCCCCAACTAGGCCAAGACCAAACATTGT
Organism: Cervus canadensis; assembly: GCF_019320065.1. Taxonomy (NCBI): domain Eukaryota; kingdom Metazoa; phylum Chordata; class Mammalia; order Artiodactyla; family Cervidae; genus Cervus; species Cervus canadensis. The sequence continues at coordinate 7,898,954 of NC_057416.1, read as the reverse complement.
CCAGAACAGTTAAAGTAGATATTTCAAATGCCATGTATTCTTCAACTTTTGTGTTTTTGAACTTTTCAACCATGGTCCCAATGCGATATTTTCATAGTACAGAAGCATGGAAATGTTCACTAAGTCACGGTAGTGGTGTTATTAAATGTTCACAGCATATATTTCCCCAGATCCCTCTGATGCTGCTGTTTGAAAGGTCATGGCAGTCCCCCAGATGGATAATGCTAGGATTTTCTGCATTCATTTCATATGCTAAAATAAAAGAATGAAAAAAAAAGGAGTGAAATGTTAAAAAAAAAAAAAACACCTTAAGTCTAACTTTAGGACCCTTTAAGTGCGTAGCAATCATTAAGCACTTTTTTACCAACTAAATAGAAAATGACTACTTTATATTCAGAAGCCAAAATTGCAATGCCCTTCCAAGCACAGTATAAATCACTCCAGTTACATCCAACTGCTGACTTACACATGCGCGCACACACACACACACATTTTAAAAGTATCTCTGCACATTCTCCAGAAATATTAGGCTCTGTCTTAAATAGCACTATGAAAGATGAAGAATAAATATCAAAGTGTAAGTACCCAGACATGAAATGTATCTAGTGTGCCTATGCAGGAGAAAATGTTATTAATTGAAACATTTTGCAATAAGAGAAAAACAACTCTGATGGTGAATGCTGCTGCTAAGTCGCTTCGGTCGTGTCCGACTCTGTGTGACCCTATAGACGGCAGCCCACCAGGCTCCCCCGTCCCTGGGGTTCTCCAGGCAAGAACACTGGAGTGGGTTGCCATTTCCTTCTCCAATGCATAAAAGTGAAAGTGAAGTCACTGACAGTCCCACTAATACCAGTACACTGTCAGTCTGTCTTGCAAAAAAGAGGATGAAAAAACTGGGGGGAATGTTAAAAACAAGGAGGCCATCAGACTGAGGTAGATTTCATGCCATGGCAGCCTGCATAAACAAACCAAAATCTAAGCCAGCAAAAGCCTCAGGGTCAGGAAATCAAATCACTAAGGACCACCAACCACAGACAGCCAAGCAGTCAATCAACCATTTCTTTACTTTGCCTTTTTTCTATAAAAGTCTCTCCCAGAGCTCTTGCTGGTGGAGTTCTCCTAACCACTTCTGGTTTGTCATTGCCTGATCTGAAATAATGTTTTTGCTCAAATAAACTCTTCAAAATTTTCACATGCCTTGGTTCATTAACAGTACATGGTACATCCAGTAATTCTCCAACTTTCTGGAATACATAATGCAGTTTCCAGCCAACTTTTCCTCTCATCTGATTTGCAAGTCCACTAATTTGTTCAGAAAATATTTGATCAGCTAAGCATAGCCCAGGAATCGCCAAGATCCTTTTAAAGCAATTTGATTAGAATTCTAGCAGAAAATGAATAAGTTAAAACAAATAAAAATGAAGGATCATAAGAAGTGAAACAAGTTTGGGGCAGGTCTTCCTTCACATAAGATTCCGGAGATGGAGTATTACTTTCATGGAAAAATACTGAACTTTAACTCTTTGTGCACCTGATCTGTACCTATTTTCTTCAGAAATAAAAAGTTATTTCCATTCTCTAACCATTCCTCTCCTCTGTTCAAACTCTGTTGTTGCTTCATTGCATTTTACATTACATCAAGCCATCATTTTCTGGATCTTTTTCACTTGTTCCTATTTTTCACTTGGTGTTTTTAGATTACCTTACAATTCCTCATTTCCCAGACTTTATTTGATAAATCCAACAAAATTTATTCCAAGTCCTGTTAGCATGTTTTTATTCCAGAATCTTTCTTTACTTCTTCCAGAGTAGTAAAAAGTTAGCTGCACATAGAGACACCACAGAGAATAAAAATGGAATCCTGTATTTACTAGGTTCCCTTGCATTTATGTATAGTTACGTGACTGTGTTCTGGACAATAAAATGTAAGTAAAATTGTCATTTAACATTTTTCTAGATACTTCTGAAAAAAGAAGTGAGGTACAGGTCCTTCTTAATTTCTCCCTCCATACTACTGCCTGCAACCATCTTAAATCGCGAGTCAGAGAGGTGAGCAACAAGGTAAGATGAACCCCGGTCTCTGGCGGTGTGGACTGCTACAGTGACCCTGGGGCAGCGACTTGGACTTGCATCTGGGAAGGAGAAATAGACCTTTACCTTGTTCTGAGCCTCTCTGCTTTTCTTTTAAGGTTTTTCTGACAGATGCAGTTCAATGTCATCCAAAGCATCTAGGCAACATCTGAGGGATTTAACTAATCATTTCTCACTCCCTCTCATCCGTTTCTACAGCTTTGCCCATTTTCACGTAATTTGCCCTGAGCCTCCTAAGGATATGGCTTTATCGGACTCATTGACTTTGAACCTTGAGAGCCTACGGGGCACTTTCTACATCTGAGCAGGAGCTTTCGATGTGAAGGCAGTGAGCTCAACCTGCCTTTGCTCTTGCTCTCAGCCATGAGACCAGCGTTCCACACAAGAAGGCCACTCCGCCATCCTAGGTCTCAGACCAGAAGACACATGGGCCCAAGCCAAGCAGAAGCAAGTGTTTAGTGAAGTAAGCCACTCAGATTTTGATTTTTTTGAAACCTTAGTAAAAACTAATACAGAAATTCTATATCATCTCAAACAGCCATAAAGAATTTTGTAAGAAGCAAAGCTCATAGACTAGTTTTAAAAAAGGATTTTGGAACAAAAAAAAAATGAGGCATAACTGTTAAACTTTGGTGGCAGTAACACTGTTTAGCAGTCTTCAAAACTTCACACGTGGTGCAACACGAGTAAGTGAAGAAATCTTTTACTGGTGAAAAGACTCAAAATAATCACAATGGTCTTTATGATTTGTTTATTTTAAATGCTTTACTAATCCTTGCACTTCACCTCACAGGTTAAGTGAATTTCCCTTTTCTGTGCTTCTATAAAAATCAGTACAAACCTATTACCCTTTGTATGTTGAATGACCATTATCTCTAATAGATCTGTCTGGTTGAAAATTAAAAAGTCATAATTTAAAACAAAAATAGGCAAATAGTCACTATATCCTTTCTATATACAAGGCTGGGATAGAGAAGGGATTATAAGTAGCATATCATTACCAGCCTAGTTAAAGATGTGAACATATGTAGTGTTGGTAGCCTCTCTGAGACTAACTTACAGGCTAAAATCACAGCAAAACAGGGATCAGAAAAGCACATGATATAGTCTCTGTCAGCTGTGAGCACTAGAACTTTATACAGAAGCAAGAATACTGGGCACCCAGATCTTGGTTTTCAATATGACCCTGAAATAAGAGCAATGAGGGAGCTTTGGGAAAATGGCTGATTCTAGATTTAGGGCAGGAAATATAAAGAGAGTAAGAGGGACCTGGAGCATCCAATAGTTCCAGAAAGTAAGGAAGAACTCAAAAAGTTAAAACAAACACACCACAAGGACATCAAAGGGACACTGGGGCCAACTGAAAGAGCTCCTGATGGCAATAAAATATAAAGTGATGTTGGATTACATATTTACATATTTATGAAAATAAAGACAACTATGCATGAGCCTATGCAATTATAAATGATTGAATAATGAATAAAGGAAGAAATGAGAGGGGGGGAAGGAAAGGAAGTAAAGAAGGAAGAGAGACAGAAGAGAAAGGACAAGCCTTCTATGCAAAGAACTCTGAAAAATTGACACAGATTCCCCACCTTCAAGGAGGTGTAGCACAACCCCCTCACCTTAAGTGTGGGCTGCACACAGTGACTTATTTCTAAAGCTTACAGTGTGGAAAGAGGAGGAGAAAAATAACTTTATAGCAGAGAAACCTGTCACATACTCTTCTCCATCATGTATTTCTTTGTTGACATCAACTGTTACTTAGCTAGGATGCACTTAGATTGATAAAATGGCACACAACCTCTGTGGTTTTCCTCCTCAAAATACACAGTCCAGTTCTAATCATGAGGAAAACGTGAGACAGTCCCAGATGAGGGACAATCTAAAAAATGCCTGACTGGTCATCATCAAAACCATCAGAGGTCATGAAAAACAAGGCAAGTCTGAGAAACTGTCACAGCCAAGAGAAGCCTAAGAGGATATGATGGTTAAATGTGATACAACATCCTGGATGGGACCTTGGAACAGAACAAGGACCTTGGGCTTCCCCGGTGGCTCAGCTGTAGAGAATCTGCCAGCAAAGCAGGAGATGCAGGAGATGCAGATTCGATCCCTTGGTCGGGAAGTTCCCCTGGAGAAGGAAATGGCCACCTACTCTGGTATTCAGCGTTGGAAATCCCATGGACAGAGGAGCCTGGCGGGCTACAGTCCATGGGGTCACAGAGTCAGACATGCTGAGTGACTGAGCATGCAAGCACAGGGAAGTATGAATAAAGAATAGACTTCTAAAATAATAATGTATCAATATGGGTTCATTAATTGCAGCAAATCTACCATATTCATTTACTATATTAATAATAGGTAAAACTGTTGGGTACCTGGTAACTCTGTATTATCTTCACAGTTTCACCATAAATGTTCTAAAATGAAAAGTTTATTCTGAAAAGTTAATGTACCTTTAACATTTATTTTTAATAGACATCTAATCATCTTAATACTTCACATTTTCTTGATTAAAATGGAAATTTAAAAAAATTTTCAAGATACATTTATTTCATTGCCCATCCTATAGTATCAAAGTAACTAAAATATTATCTATATTAAACTTCTAAGTTTATGTAATTTCATAATTTGAAGGCTTTACCATTTAAAAATATCTAGAGGTGATTTAAAAGTCATTAAAAATTATACAGATTAAAAGCTATTTCAAATGAATTAGACTCTTATTCAAATGTTAAGCCTTATTCTATAAATATATAAAGTCTTCTAGGAAATTGAACATTATGCCTTTTAAACATAAAATAGTGGTAATAGTTATACTGTGACTCAACAAAGAAGAAAAATGCAAATGTAACATTTGGTCAGAATAGTATGAAGACTAGAAAGATGGATGAGAAGGAGGTTTCTAGATTTTGGCATCTTTGTTGTTCTTGTTGTATAGTCATTAAGTCTTGATAGCCAACTCTTTATGACCCCATGGACTGTAGCCTTCCAGGCCCTTCTGTCCATGGAATTTCCCAGGCAAGAATACTAGAGTGGGTTACCATTTCCTCCTCCAGGGGATCTTCCAAACCCAGGGATTGTACCCACGTCTCCTGCATTGGCAGGTGGAGCTGAGCCACCAGGCAAGCTCTTTGGTATCTTACAACCATTTTATATCAAACTTTAATTCAAGTAATATAAAATGAGATGAAGCAGTAATTACGAATATGACCTAAAATACAATCATATATCTAATAACTATTTGTACTGTGATGCATTCATGTTAATTCCAACTCTGCTTCCAATACAAAGAGAAGCATATATGTGTAAGTATATATTAATTTCCCCTAATATATATTAATTTTCTTTACAAGTATTACCATACTTACTTTGCTGGGTAATCATTGATTATTGATTTTCTATTTCCTCTTTGAAGTACCTGGCTTACTTTTCTTGTTGATGTTTTCATTGATTTTCTATTTCCTTTTGGAAATGAGATGAGAGCTTTTAAAGAGGTCTTGTTACTTGGCAAGAATAAGATGTTATGCTGTGTGGTGTTTCCAGGGAATTCCACCATTACACTACTTTTATTTCCATAGAAAGCAGTGGGTTTTTTAACTCTATAGATTGTATACCATTGTGCACTTTATTTTACACTTAAATGTGTTATTCTACAGTTTAACTTCACAAGAAAAATGTGATTTTTTAAAAATGTATCACCATGCCAATTTCTATTACAGTGAATTCTCAAAGGGAATAACCTAAATTTTGAAAGTCTTTTTCAAGTCTTTAGATAAATAGATATAATCTTGAAAGTTGTGACAATTTAAATTATGACAGAAGGATTAAGTGCTTAAAAATCACTTCTGAAACTAAACAGTTATTGGGATAATTCAAGTAACCATCATCTTCTTTACTCTAATTGGAGAGAAAAATGTATCATAATTTACCAGGATGTGGATTGTAGCCTTGATGGAACGACGATCTATCTGAGTGAGAAGACAAATTTGGCTTTTAAATTTTCTAAGAGAGTACAATTTTGCTACCTACACAGAGTCAACCATCCAGATGTCATCCAGCACTAGTCAAACATACTGAAGAGATGTGATTTTTTAAAAAAGGATCTGTGTAAGGGACATAACACCCAACCATTCCTTTAGAACTGCCCTGTGCAACTCGGTAGCCACTACTCATCTGCAGCTACTGGACGCTTAACATGTTATTAGCATGAATGGAGATGTTCTACAAGCATAAAACACACTGGCTTATCAAAGAAAAGCGTAGTATGTCTCACATTCATAATTATATACTTACTCTACACTGAAATAATATTTCTAATATATTAGGTCTTCATGGAGAGAGCAGCCTGGTGGGCTACAGTCCATGGAGTCACACAGAATCAGACACAACTGACTGACTAACACTCTCATTTTCAAACAAAATAAATTATTAAAATTAATTTTACCTGTTTCTTTTTTACTTTTTTTTTTCCAATGCAACCACTAGAAAATCCAGAATTACTTAAGTGGTTTGCATCCTAGTCCTACCGAACCGAGCTGCTCTAGACTCTCTCAGCTCTGTCTCTATGACACATCTTATGAATGCACCGTGTCTGGACATTTTAGCTCAGATCCCTACAGAAATGATATGATCAAATTAAAATGTCGTGCTCTGTCTTTTGATCCTTATGAGATATGATATGAAAAAAGGTTAGATCTTTAAATAGAAAATTATGGGCTTGTGCTATCAAACACTTCAAACACTACTACTGAGAGCTGTTCCCCAAAAACGTGAGACCCACAGGAATTCTGGCCAAGAAGAGAGGGCTTTTATGAATGAGCCATTCTAACCTTGCCTCTGATTAGACTGTCTCAGGAGACCTGTCCAGCAATGCTCCTTAAATACCCACAAAGGTTTCCCATGCTCTACTGCTTCTCTAGCTGACTTTTTTCTTCCTAATGCTCTTAATGTAATAGACACACCAAGTCCAAATTTTGTATGAGCAATATAAATCACAAAATTTAAAAATCAAATTAAAATAACGTTCACATCCTCCACAGAAAAAAATGACTGTTTGTGGTATATGACTTCATGTGGTATATACTGCAAGCTTACTTTGTTAGTTTTCAAACATTTCTCTGAAGACCTTTGCGCTATCACAGAAAAAGTATTACTTTGGAAAAATAAAATTCTGTGTGCCATGCATGTCTGGAAAGTAAGAAATGAGAGCTGCGTCTTGAAAGAATATTCAGAATGAACGATTCCAAACAGAGACCTGTTTTGTCAGCTTTTCAGCAGGTGGTAAAAGCAACAGATAGCACTAGTTAGTCATTTAGAAGTGGGACAGAAAGAAAGGAGCGTAATTCAGAAGAGGCAGCTGTGACCTAGCAGATGTCAACCTGCCTACAATCTCCTTAAGGATGAAGCAGCAGGAACCAGCAGGGGAAGCCAGCAAAGGACAGACCCAACAGGGAGCCATGCCACCATGTTGGGAGGTTTCACTTGTTTGTTTTTTTGTTTGTTTTATAGGAGGAAAGAGATTATTTGTTTAATTGTGATGGAGGATTTTAAGCCATGCCCCATAAGCCCAGTCACTTCAGTGGTAGAAGGAACTCTGCAACAAGGACACCAAATAAGACCTGCAGAATCTTACCAATAAAAGCATGTTGGTTTAAGGGGGGAAAAATGTTGGTTAATTTCACAGTGTTGCAAATCTGTTGTTGTTGTTTAGTCACTAAGTCATGACTATGACTCTGCAACACCATGGACTGTAGCCCACTAGGCTCCTCTGTCCATGGGATTTCCCAGGCAAAAATACTAGAATGGGTTGCCATTTCCTCCTCCAGGGGATCTTCCTGACCCAGGGATCGAATCTGCATCTCCTGCGTCTCCTGCACTACAGGCAGATTCTTTGCCACTGAGCCACCTGGGAAGCCCCTTTATATACCTGTTACGTGTGCAAATTCTGAAATCTAAATTCAATCTTGAAATTCTTGCCATTAAAAGGGAAATAGGATGAAGATGTACTCAAATTTGCATGCCAGCGGCCACATTTGCTGTGAATCTCAAGATTCAGAACCAAGACGTGGTCTTCACCTGGCTGCATGCTAAGATCAGCCCAGTGTGGTCTGCAGTATCTCCTGCCAATGACACAATTTGTAGAACAGCTGTTAAGGAACAATACTGCTAAGAGGCATCTCAGAGGACAGAGGTGCTCAACAATTTTAAAAGGGCTAAAAATAGTGCATGACAGAAGTCTCAAACCAAAGGAAAAAGCAGAAATGTGCCCTCTCTTGATTCCCTCTTAACTGTCAACCCATCCAGGCACTACCGTTAGCCTAATGTGTCCATGTCTGATCACTTTGAGGTTATTTCTCTGCCCCACTGATTTCTTATCATTTTTTACAACTTTTAGTTGATTCTCCAAGAAGAGCTATGTAACCCTGCCAGAGAAGCTCTGTGATTCTCTGCTGGCAGCAATCCGGTCAACTGGTCAACCAGGGAGCCTTGGTTTGGAGAGACTGACCAGGAAATCAGAGCCAATGGCATAAATGGGGTTCTTAGTGCCATTTGTAAAAATAAATGTTTCAGAGTCTTAATAACCATGAAGAAAAAGTTCTACTATATAACCACTTCCATTTTTACACATTGAAAAACTGGTTTGAAAAAGAATTATATTTTGGCTTCCAAAGTTACAGGCTTCCAAGGTCCAAATGAAAGTTTTATATTTTGGCTAAAGTTGAAGATACTGCCTTTCCTTAATGGAAGATGTCTTAACAGAATCCGAGGATTCTCTAGTGGAAACAGAAGCATTTGCTTTTTGGTCCTCCAACTTTTTACATATTCTCTACCTCAAAACTAAGTCTTTAAAATATTCAGAAATGTGAATTATGCCTGAGAGGTAGTGCATAGACTTAAGTAAAATTGAAATATCACATATTTACATTTTGTTTCAAATCTTTAACATCTCTACACCTCAGTTTTCCTTACTGAAAATTATCAATCATAGTCATCATCAACATTATTACTATTAGTAAACCTCCATGTACATAAATACTAAAGAGATTGGTTTAAAACACACATAACTTCATTTCATGTGAGTGCTACTAACAAAGAAACCATCTGCTGACTTAAATGAATCAGTTTTAAAAACTGATAACAAAGGAAGCTTTCAACAGCAGTTTGCTTATCCCCAAACTAACATATATTTAGTTTAAAGGGCCTCCTACTTAATTCCCAAGTCTCTTTTGTATGTAAAAAAGAAACCTTCACTTACAATGTTATAAATGATATTTAGCCAATTTGCTTTACAAATGATTCCTTTAAGATCTTTAGAGATCACACAGGTAGAAAAAAAATCCCTCCTTTCCTTTTGTTCCATAACACTCAGCAACTCGTTTTGATATGTCCTCACACCTAACCAAAGCCGTGAAAATACGTATCTGAAACCAGCTGTCAATCAGAGCCACTCCAAGTCTCCAAGAGGCAGCCTGTTAGGTTTCTAAATATCAGAAATAATCTTCCACTGCCTCAAAGTCTACAGATAGCAAGTGCGCTCAGGAGATGTTAAAACCTACTGTGAAGCGCCAAGACTGAGTTTGTACTCTGACTGGGTCATCCCAGGTTTAAGAGTGGGTGTGTTTTGACTCAGCCCATGACTCTCCTGATATTGAAGTTAACTGTACAGAAACATGAAGGTTTCCCATCAGTCTCAGCGCTGGAGGAAATGGCACATTTTTTCTTGGCCCTTCTCTCTTAGAAGCATAATGCTGTTATACAACCTCAGAAAAGATATCATTGGAAGAAAACCTCCTTTAACACATCCCCCCATTTTCCATATTAGAAAATAAAGGCCAAGAGGCCAAGACGTCACCGTTGATGCAAAAGCCAGGATTTCTCATGCAAAACTCATAATATTTTCTCTAAACCATAATGCTACCTGAAGAGAGATTTATTGCAGATTTATTGCTGCATGGCCTAGTTGAAATGGAGACGCAGAAGATTATATGCTTCTTTCACCTGGACCTCATGGGTGGTCACAAGGCAAGTCACCCAGATACGGACTCCCTGTTTTCTGCTCCTTGGAGCTCTGTTCTTGCGGCACTTAAGTAATCATAGTTTTAGCCCACATCACAGAAGACCTGAGAAGTGACGTAATTTGAGGTTATATCAACCCATTCGATATTATGCTCTCCTCTTTGGCAGGTTTATTAAAAATCAAATGATAATGAATGAAAAGAGGTTGGACTGCTGGATTGTGCTGCCTCTTAGGGGTAGCCTGTAGAAAACACAGACGTGTTGAGTTGTGTGGCGCTTATCCACTGAAGAGCTTTTTTTTTTTAATATAATTGCTTTACTATGTTGTATTGGTTTCTGATGTACAACATCGTAAACCACCCACACTTATACATAGATCCCCCCTATTAAGCTTCCCTCCCCTCCCAGCCCACCCTACTAGGTCATCACAGAGTGCCGAGCCGACAAACTGAGGGGGTAGCATTGACGTGTACACACTGCCGTGTGGAGAATAGACAGCTAGTGGGAAGCCGCTGAATAGCGTAATTGTCTTAAGCCCCACCTGGATGAAGATTAGCGATCAGCTGTCTCATGAAACTTGGTTCATTACTCCAAAAATAAGGGATACAAGTTTGCCTGAGTAAAGGTTATAAAAAATGCCACCGGCTACACCCAGGGGTCTTTTAATTGGATAAAGACTAAAAAACTAAATTCACTTTATATTTTCCATGTATTCTTCAAAAATATTGTGTGTAGTAAAATGTAAAGAAGTCTCACAATTATACTCCTTTCCTCAGATCATTATTAGAGATGGTGTAATTGAAAACCAAAATTAAGACTGGACTTGAAGTCAAACAAATTGACTTCTAGATTTGACTCAGTCATGGTCCATGGTCATTCAACTTCTTTGACCTTGATTAACTTATCTGCAAAGCAATGATGCAAAGTTAGATGATCTCAAAGATCACCTCTGCTGCTACAGTATGTAATTGTAACATAGTGATGAGTATAATATGTGTATTCATTTATTTGACAATTATGAGTTAAAAAAATCTATTATGTCCTTGGCACCGTCATGGTAGATTAATAAATGAGGGTTTTCAAGGGAAATTCTCCCATGCTGTGGGGAGAGCAAACATCACGTCCTAAAATTAAAATGCACACTATTTATCGTCTCTCTGGGTTTTGATCTCCAAATCAAATAGCAAAGAGCCCTGGTCCATTAAGAAATAACTACCTACAGAATTTGCTCCTATGGCCCTTATTAATGTATCACTACAGGGGATATATTAAGATCTGAATTCTTTTGACATTTACAATAAGGTTTGTGGTTATAAGCACAAGACTGCACCATATTAAAACTTATTAGCATATTAAAACAGATTAGATGCTCGAAATGTGCAAAGGCAGTTTGGTCTTGCAACCCCCTTGGGGGGGAAAAAAATCTAAGGGTAGTAACAGCAATAATCTCAAATCACAGAAATGCCTTTGAAAGTTGGTTTTACAGCACTAATTTGGGAGGAAAACAGATAATAAAAAGAAAACTATTCAATGGAAGTCATTTTTGAGGACATCCATCAGCCCTGGACTACATAGCCCAGTTTGCCTTATTAATTCAGCAGGATGGTTCATGACCCACTGACCGAGGTACCCAAACAAAAGGAACACAAGAGCCCCAGGAAACTGGACAAGGCCTATGAACGTGTGCTTCCTCTTTGACAGCAGAAGAGCTAATAGGTTACTTCTTCTTGGATTAATAAAACTATATGTATGTGGGTGTGTACATAAACACAATAAAGAGATGAATAATTTAGCTTTCTAGTATATTAAGGATAGGTTTTAAAAGCTATGGGACCTTAAATTTCAGTGCTTAAAATTTATTTAAAGTTGCTAGAGTTCTATTTAGCAAAGGTAAATAACTTCAAATAATGTACTAAATGTAAATATCTTCAAACCATTGCTAGAGTTTATTCATTCCTGTGTGCTAAGGACTGTTCTAAGCACTGGTATGTTTTTTAAAAGTCATTGTTTTTCACATCCTTATGAAAACATACAGTGACTGTCTCCACTTCTCAGGTGAAGAACTGAGACAAAAAAATCAGTCAGGGAACTCGGCCAAGGATACCCAGATAAGGGGAAATAAAACAGAGTGTGGTTGTCGTTTTAGCCACTAGTCATGTCAGACTCTTTGCGACCCCAGGCAGGGTAGGTGCGGTGTAGACCCTGCAGAGCAGGATCCGCTATCTGTGGGATTTCCCAGGCAAGAATACTGCAGTGGGTTGCCAAAACTGATGGCCATGGCCAAAAAGTCTGGCTGCGGAGCAATGAATCTGCTCGTAGGCCCTACCCACTATCTCTCTGCACTCCCTCGGACAGACTACTAAGCAAATGAGCTCACTGGCTCCTCCCAGAACCCAAATGTAAGGGCAGTCCTAGAGGGACGCAGCCAAACCCACCCTTCCATTCCAGAAGGATCCTAACTGCCAGGGCTGCCGTGAAATACCGCAGACAGGGCTGAGACAACAACGCACTTTCTCACAGCTCCGGAGGTTCTGAGGTCAAGGTGTCGGCAGATTTGGTCGCTCGAAGGCCTCTTTCCTGGGCTTGCAGATGGTGGTCTTCTTCTGAGTCTTTGCAGTGTTGACCCTCAGTATGTCTGTCTGCTCGTCCCTTTTTATAGGGACACTAGTCCTATCAGACCAGCACTTTACCCTAATAACCTCATTTACTGCAATTACCTCTTCAAAGACCCCATCTCCAAACACAGTCACATTCCTGAGATGCTGGGAATTAAGACTTCAACATACTCATTTGGAGAGAATACAGTTCAGCCCATAATGACTGTTTTTGTTCATTTTTATGAGCATTCACACAGGTCAGGAAACTGAGCAAAGTTGCTGCAAAGGTTGGGTTCTTTGAACACGCTGCAATTAGAACAGAAGTAATGTGAGTAATTACCCTGGTACTTGTTAATCGTTCACACTGTGCACAGTTTTATACCAAACACTCATGAAAGGATTGCAAAGTTTAGTGTTTATGAATGTGGTTGCTCCTTGTGAATGTCCGGGTGTTAACACTCTGCTTGGTGTCATGAGAAATGTGAAGAAATGGAACAGTCCCCTCCTCTGGGTATTGGAAATCTTGTTGGAAAGAAAAGGAAAAGATACATGTAAAACACTAACACAAAAATATAAAATCCATATCACGAAGAATAAAAAAAAAAAAAATCCATATCACAAGAGATGCCAAAAAGACTTTATAATCACAATTAGATGGGGGAGGGGAAAATAAAGTCTGAACTCGGAAGCGACAATGTCGGTTCTAAGATGATATCACGGACTAGAAAGGCTTTGGGGTGGGGGCAAGGGGGGACTCAAACTTGACTTAGGCATCCAAGATGGGTAAGATTGAAGGGACAGACTGAAAAGAAGGCCCTTCAGAGAAGCAAAGCCCAGAGGACTGAACAAAGAATAGCCAGAAGGTAGGCTTTACTAAAATGAAGGGACAGACTGAAAGAACTGACGGACACTGGCTAGAAAGGTAATGTCCGGAAGACATTGGCTAGAAAGGTAAGCAGCTAGAAAGGTAGGTTGGAAAGATTACAGGCAGACCTCCAAGATATATCAGGTCCAGTTCCAGAACACCACAATACGGCACATATCACAGTGAAGAGAGACACACAAAAGTCTGGATTCCCCAACACATTTAAAGGTGGCTCAGACGATAAAGCCAACAATGCAGGAGACCCGGGTTCGATTCCTGGGTCAGGAAGAACCCCTGGAGAAGGCAATGGCACCCCACTCCAGTACTCTTGCCTGGAAAATCCCATGAACGGAGGAGCCTGGTAGGCTACAGTCCATGGGGTCGCAAAGCGTTGGACACAACTGAGTGACTTCACTTTCACTCTTTATTTATTTATTTATTTATTTTTTCCATTTATTTTTATTAGTTGGAGGCTAATTACTTTACAATATTGTAGTGGTTTTTGTCATACGTTGACATGAATCAGCCATGGATTTCACTTTCACTTTACACAATCCTGTAGTCTACGTGTGCAACAGCGTTCTTGTTGTTCCGTCACTAAATCGTGTCCGACTCTCTGTGACTCCATGGACTGCAGCACACCGGGCTTCCCTGTCCTTCACCATCACCTGGAGTTTGCTCAAATTCATGTCCATGGAGTCAGTGATGCCATCCAATCATCTCATCCTTTGTCGTCCCCTTCTCCTCCCGCCTTCAGTCTTTCCCAGCATAACAGTAATACAATAATAATCAAAAAGTTTGAAATGTTGCAAGAATTACCAAAATGTGGCACAGGAAACACAAAGTGAATAAGGCAGTTGGAAAAATAGCACTGAGAGAAGCTCAGCACGGGGTTGCCACAGACTTTCAATTTGTTTAAAAAAAAAAAAAGTATCTGAATTGCAATAGAGTTAAGCACAGTGTAAAATGAGGCATGTCTGCATATACATCATCTACAATTACCCGATCTTGGAAGGTTGAGTATTATAATCATGAAGCTACAGAAGAGGAAAGCAGATGCAAACAGTCTCCTGAATTAGCAACAGTTACGGTGTGATCAGCTGGTAATAAACAGCAGGGCTGGAATTTGGGAGATCTGCACCTTCAAGTTTCAACACGTCTACAGCAAAATTTGGTTACTAGGAAAGATACCCTTGACACATCTTCATGTTTATTTCTGCCCGAATCAAAACCAAAATTTAGTAATAATTTTGTTAAAAGACAGCAATTTTTTGGCTCTCATACACAAAAACTCTACTCAAATGGTAGGAAGAGGTCTTGAGAGCAGGTTCTAAGCACTGCCTTCAGGCTCAGCTTTAACTGGAATAGGAGCATGGGAGAGTTTATGGGGTGCCAAGAAGTCTATACTTGCCTCCCCCAAAAAGCTTCTTTTCAGTACTTCTGAACAGGGACCAATGCCTTCCATCCCCTGGACCTTCCTGTCGGGGTGTCTGCCTCTTTCATTACCACCAGTGGCATTCAACGTGCCTCTCACCATCAGGCAGGGACCTGGTTACTTCTCCTTTAGCACTTACAGAATCAGTAAATGAAAAAGCAATTATGTTAATCACTTACTAAAGCATTTCTAAACTAGTAATAGATCTAAATAGGTAACTTCCTGACTCCACTCAGCCAGATTCGGTGGGAGAGCAGGGAAAGACAGTGGGCTCTGAAATCATGTGTTCCTTGCAGAAAAATTCAGCTTCAATTCTCAGTATCTGGTTGACATTGTTGGAGAAGTAACTTAACTCTTCTGAGCCGCTTTTCTAATCTTAAGTGGTAAGTAAATACTTAACTCACTGATTTGTCACAAATATCAAATAACATGCAGAATAAGTACCATGCATGATATAAAGCAGTTGCTCAAGAGATAGCAGCTACCTTTCTTTTTCATTTTACTGAATGCTCTTTTTGATAAAAAAAAAAAAAGAAAAGAAAGAAAGAAGAGAAAAGAGAAAATAACAAGTGCACTGGCCATTGAAAAGAGGGAAGATGGAACATGAGATCTCCTCAAGCAGAAGTAGGGCAGTGGTATACTGGTAAGTCAGATTTTTTATAAAAGCCCTGTTTGTAATGTTTGCCCATTTTTGTAATGTAGATCCACCCTTCTATGGCTAATTCCAAGCTACCAGTAATATAACCACCAGCTCTCAAACTTCCTGAATTTTTTAACAGTCTGTCCTTAGAAGCCACACTAGGCGGCTCCATATCAGAGGAAACTGATAACTGTTAGTTTCCTCACACAGTATTGGACTCTTTGGCCCATTTCCTGTCTTGTCTCCAAAGCATGGGTGTAAGGAGTGGTTAGGCTGAACTCAGAATAAGCCAAAGTAAACACTGAGAGCTGGGAGGAAATACTAGTTGCTGAGTAACTATGAGAAGCATATAGGTAAAGTCAGAGACTTCTGTTAAGATATTTAGGTAATTGCCTAGTCCCCGTGTTACATCCTCAGCCCTTCTGATAGTGCCCAGCACATAGTATTATCATCTACCATTATTGGTTGAATGTAGTGATTAGAAATTTTCTCTTCATCATAACTGAAATCTGAATCAATACTGTACTGCATTTTCAGGTAAGTAGAAGTTTCATCTGTAACTTAGTTAGAGCTTGTGGACACAACATACCAGTCTGAAAACTGGGATAATGATAACTGTTTCCCAGAGTTAAATGCCTACAGCCTCCTGAATGGCAAAGGTTTTAAGAGTATAGACTCAGAAGACGTAAAAGCATCGTGGTTCTTCTACCTAGGACCTGTGCAAAATAGTCTAGTGAATTATTCTCTGTGTGCCTCAGTTTTCCTGTCTTTAAAATAACTCACAAGGTTGGTCTGAGGACCACATAATATAAGTTATATAAGTTTCTTAGAATGGTGTTTGGTACCTAAGGTAATGCTAAGTGTGACCTGTTATTGTTCCTAATGTATGACCACTAAATGAATTTAGTTTCCTGCCCATCCCTGTTTCTTCTTGCTTATGTTGGTCTTCATGGCTTTCAACGTTTTTGATAATTTGACCCTAGTGGCCAATCTAACCTTCCCTCCTTCTGCACTTCATCACTTCCAAGAGCCTCCTCAAGGACTCACATTCAAAACAAGCTTCTAGACCTACCAGAAATATATTTCCTGCCTGCTTTCTCCCACTGGTCCACATCTGCCCTAACCCATCTGGACCATACCTTCATTCAGCCTTCATGGTTCTTCCTGCTCTGAAACCCTCCAGCAAGTACGTTTATGCCACAGAGTTAGTCGATTGAGTATATAGCCCCTTGTACTTTTCTTTTTGCTTGAGAAAGGGAATTATGCTATTTATCCTAGCTGTAGAACTGTACAGGAAATGCAGTACCTCCCCCAGTAACTACGCCTGGATTTTCTCTTTAGGATTTACTAGCTATGGTATCGATAGCACGCATGCTCAGTCGCTTAGCCGCGTCCGACTCTTTGCAACCCTAGGGACTGTAGTCTGCCGGGCTCCTCTGTCCATGGAATTTTCCAGGCAAGAACACTGGAGTGCGTTGCCATCTCCTCCCCCACTGGATTTTTCCCACGAGGAATCAAACCCACATGCCTGTAGCTCCTGCATTCTTGGGTGGACGCTTGACCACTGAGCACCTGGGAAGCCATGGGGCCTTTAACAAAAGAAGTTTGGTTTGCAGCTGATACTATCTGTTTTAAAATGTCAGCCACATAAGAAAGAACAAAATAATGCCATTTGCAGCATGGATGAACCTAGAAATGATCACATTAAGTGAAGTAAGACAAAGACAAATATCATATGACATATATGTGGAATCCAAAAAAAATGATACAAATGAACTTATTTACAAAGCAGAAATAGACACACAGACATAGAAAACTTAGAGTTACCAAAGGGGAGGGTTCGGGGAGGGTAGTGGGGTGAAAAGGGATAAATTAGGAGTTTAAGATTAACAAATAAATACTACAAAATATAAAATAAACAAGGACCTACTGTATGGCATAGGGAACTATATTCAATATCTTATAATAACTTATAATGGAAAAGAATTTGAAAAAGAAGATATGTATAACTGAATCACTCCATTGTACACCTGAAACTAACAACACTGTAAATTAAACTTCAATTTAAAAACATGTTTTGAAAGCAGATCAACCATGTAAGAGAATCTAGTTAGGAGATCATATTTAATTGCTTCAAATTATTAATCATTCACTATTAACAGCATGCTATTTGAATGGTAGCTATTTCTGAAGTTTTAAGTCTATTGTCATGGAACTGAACTCATTAGATTATGATAAAAAATGTTTATTTTAGTGGAAATTTTACATATCAAAATGCAGTGAAAATATTTACTCTGATCGAAATTGAAATCGCAATGTGTAAAAGAAACAAAGAAAGACCCTTAACGGGATGTTATGTGCAGATTTCTTTTCACTCTGATGATGATAAATGGAGTGTGGCTGCCCGGGCCTCTAAAGGAGTCAGAACATCACATGGGATATCCTGAAGTAGCAGAAAAAACAATTAAGACCTTATAACGCCTTCCCAAGGAGCTCCACTCTGCTCTTGAAAGTAAGCGCTTGCGGATGTGAGTTACCTAGAGAAATCCGCGCGGCACGGTGGGCGCACACGCACTTGGTATGTGCGCCCCACAGTCCTCTGTTTATTTGCACTCTAAAAGTTGTTTGTGAATATTTTCTAATTCTACTTGATCCCATGAGACTAGGCTACTGTCTGCATTTGCCCTACCAAAGAAATTTTATGACTGCAACATTAAGGCTATCTGGATTTGCAAATGTCACACGTAATATACAAAAAGTCAATCATGTCAACATTTGAAAAGTTAAACTAAGATCCACCACCACCAAGGTTCCCGGACCAATGATTTCCTGAATTAATTATCTAGGATACAAGAGGTTTTTTTTTTTTTTCCTTCTTCTTCTTCTTCTTTTAATGCCTCTTTGGAATGTATTGCGTGTCTTGTTTATACAATCGTACTTTTCCGGGAACTCACTGATAGAAAGCAGGCACTTAAGAAATGTTTTTCTATAAACTGACCTTTAAAACAGAACAATAAAGACTGAAAACAATCACAGTAAACCAGATGTAATGGTATTTATTGGTATGCATGCATGCTCCACCGCATCCAACTCTTTGTGACCCCATAGACTGCAGCCCGCCAGGCTCCTCTGTCCATGGGATTCTCCAGTCAAGAATAATGGAGTGGGTTGTTGTTTCCTTCTCCAGGGAATCTTCCTGACCTAGGGGCTGAACCTGAACCTCCTGACTTGACAGGCAGACTCTTTACCATTGAACCACCTTGGGAAGCCGTATATTGGTATACCTGCAGACTAGACTCTAAATATATGCATTTATAAAATGAAACACCCAAACACAAAGAGAAGTTTGAAAGACTGGGCTTAGTTTTAGAACCTCATAAGTTTTCATAGGTAATACCGACCCAATGGGATGATCCTGAGAGGAGAACACTAAGGAATAGGATGCTGACTGCAGCATCAGGGGTCAGGGTAATTGAAGCCACAGGTCACCCAGAGCGGACCTCGTGTGTTCTATTTCCCTGATAGCCTCAGAGGCAAGTGGGCTCCTGGCTCTCAATAAATGTTCATGAAAAGAATTAAAGTAGTTTAAAAGAAAAAGAAAAAAAAAAAACAGGATTTCTGAGTGAGTGATGTAGAGAAGACATCTGTTAGCAGCAGGCCGATTTCGAACTAAGTCCAGGAAAGGGACACGTGTAGGGGTGGGAGGGAGAGGGGAAGGGGAGCACGTTCACATTTTGTCTCTTCAAGTCCCATTGTCTCTATGTCCCTTCATTTCTCGTTTCCTCCTCAGTTCTTTTTCTTTTCTCCTTTCTTCTTTATGTTAATGTCCTTTGCTTCTTCCATTGTGTCTCGTGGCTTCTCTTTATTGATTTTGTTTCTACCTCTAGTCACTGGCACTACTGACTCCATCCCCTTTAAGTCACTATTAATTATAGTTTGTTCCAACGTCTTCAAGCAAAGTGGCAATAAATTGTTTTTAATGGGCACATTCTGCTACTTTCAACAGATTTCAATAGAGATATATGAAAACAGCAGGCAAGGCCTAAAGCCAATAGAATGAAGAAATACAGCAGTCTCCAACAGGTTGTGTGGAAACATGTTGTTCTTCGTGGCATGAAGGAGCAGTGGTGGTGGCAAGGGAGGGTGAAGAGGTCTTACTCCTCAGTCAGAACCGATTTCCAAAAGCAATCCTGGTTCCATCTGGCACTGCCCTACTTGAAAACCCCCATGGAAGGGACATCTGTTACAGATGCAATACCTCGGCAGTGGCGAAACTAGTAATTCCACAAGGTTTCTCTAATTCAGTTCAGTCACTCAGTCATGTCCAACTCTTTGTGACCCCATGGACTGCAGCACGCCAGGCTCCCCAGTCCATCACCAACTCCCAGAGCTTGCTCAAACTCACATCTATTGAATCAGTGATGCCATCCAACCATCTCAGCCTCTGTCATCCCCTTCTCCTCCTGCCTTCAGTCTTTCCCAACAACAGGGTCTTTTCCAGTGAGTCAGTTCTTCGCATCAGGTGATCAAAGTATTGGAGTTTCAGCTTCAGCATCAATCCTTCCAATGAATATTCAGGACTGATTTCCTTTAGGATGGACTGGTTGGATCTCCTTGCAGTCCAAGGGACTCTCAAGTCTTCTCCAACACCACAGCTCAAAAGCATCAATTCTTCGGCACTCAGCTTTCTTTATAGTCCAACTCTCAGATCCATGCATGACTACTGGAAAAACCATAGCTTTGACTAAACAGACCTTTATTGACAAAGTAATGTTTCTGCTTTTTAATATGCTCTCTAGGTTTAATATGGTTTAATATGCTTTATGGAGAAAGCAATGGCAACCCACTCCAGTACTCTTGCCTGGAAAATCCCATGGGCAGAGGAGCCTGGTGGGCTGCAGTCCATGGGGTCGAGAAGAGTCGGACATGACTGAGCGACTTCACTTTCACTTTCACGCATTGGAGAAGGAAATGGCAGCCCACTCCAGTATTCTTGCCTGGAGAATCCCAAGGGCAGCAGAGCCTGGTGGGCTGCGGTCTAAGGGGTCACACAGAGTCGGACACGACTGAAGTGACTTAGCAGCAGCAGCAGCAATACGCTTTATGGTTTAAAGCATGGTTTAAAATATGGTTTAATATGATTTAATAGGTTTAATGAAAAGTGAAAGTGAAGTCACTCAGTCGTATCCGACTCTTTGTGACCCCATGGACTGTAGCCTACCAGGCTCCTCTGTCCATGAGATTTTCCAGGCAAGAGTACTGGAGTGGGTTGCCATTTAATATGCTTCTCTAAAGCATAACCAAAATAAGGACAGCACTGTCAATGAAATCACCTTTCATGAAACTGTGAAAATAGTTTTACCTTTAAAACAGTTTGCCAAATGGACTTAATAATCTAGAGAAATACAATTATAATTCCCAATAAGAAAACATTCATGTTTAATGTAAGCTTTCTGTTGGAGCGTAAGATAGACACAGAAAAGAGTACCCATCACAGGTATACCTGGTCTCCCTGGTAATTCAAATGGTAAAGAACCTGCCTGCAATGCAGGAGACCTGGGCTCGATCCCTGGATTGGGAAGATCCCCTGGAGAAGCAAGCAGCAACCCACTCCAGTATTCTTGCCTGGAGAATTCCATAGAGACAGGAGCCTGGTAGGCTACAGTCCACGGGTTGCAAAGAGTCAGGCATGACTGTGTGGCTATCAGTATAGGTATACAGGTGGACGACTCTTCACCAATCATAAATCTAGTTCCTAAATTTAAAAAAAACCTTTATCAGATTCCTCGAAGCAACCTCTGTCCACTTATACCATAACAACCCAAAGGTAATCACTGTCCTAATGACAGATATGATAGTTCATTTTTGCCTGATTTTGTTCTTCATACAATATGTAATGTAATATTTCATCTGTTATTCATTTTACTATTGATAATGCTTAATATTTTTAAATAATTCATTTGAGTTAGGTTATTTTTCTTGGAAGTAACATGCATGGAATGGAAAACCTCTATGAATGAAAAATTCACACAAATATTTGCCAATGATATAATTAACTTTGATAGATTTAAAACAAGTATGTCAGACATTATGCAGCATAGTTAGGAAACTACAGCAATGTGTAATCCCAAGAAATCTAAGAAACTAAGGAAAAAGATAAATATTTCTCTAATCAAAAATATTAATTTATAAACATATACACAAACTTAAGTGTTTAATAAGTTGCCTTACTATGAAATTAATATAAGTAATATTTACTTGGGCTTCCCTGGTAGCTTAGCTGGTAAAGAATCTGCCTGCAATGCAGGAGACCTCAGTTCAATTCCTCGGTCAGGAAGATCCCTGGAGAAGGGACAGGCTACCTGCTTCAGTATTCTTGAGCTTCCCTGGCGGCTCAGCTGGTAAAGAATCTGCCTGCAATGCAGGAGACATGGGTTCAATCCCTGGGTTGGGAACAGCTACCCACTCCAGTATTCTGGCCTGGAGAATCCCCATAGACAAAGGAGCCTGGCAGGTTACAATCCATGGATTCCCAAAGAGTCAGACATGACTGACTTTCACTCAGTTTACTTCACGTTTACATTAAAATAATCTGAAATGTTTACTTTAAATAATTTAAATGTTCATCTTTTAAAAATCTGAAAGTTTTTTACAGATAAATACAGAGTTCTATGTTGTTTTCCAAAATCCCATTATTTAATGAGAGGATAGATGACACTTCAGTTTTATAACAGATTGTAAGGAAAAAGTTCTGGGAGATTTAGATGATCCAATTGGATGGTTCAACTACTTAAAAAAAAAATTTAATTCAATCCCAGGCTGTAGTAACAGCAGTATAAAACCCAAGAAGAATAATGATTGAATTCTCTGAAATTGCCACACTCTTTCTGGCATGTCACATGTTCTTGTTGTACCTCAGAAGAGACAATTGTAAACTAGGTTGTCTGGCAGAGAGAGCTGTTTCCTCAGAAGGTGTGGTAAGGGTTTCCTGTAATGAATGGCTGAAGAAACAGAATATTCACTGTTACAGATAGAGTTTTTGGGGACAGGATAGCTGTCTCCAGATATTTTAAGAATTGCCACATGAACAGCAGAATGGATTTAATTGAAACTTTTCTTTAAGGTAAAGCTGGCCAAAATTAAGTAGCAAGGAAAAGATTTTGCTAAATATATGTAAAAAGTTCTACCTAATAATTATAGTTGTCCAGCAGCAGAATTGGCTGAGTCAGAAGACTATTTCCCTTTAGAGTAGAACTTAACCTTCAGGAAAATAATTTTCTCCAAATTTAAGAAAGTTCTGCCTAACGGTTTATAATTCTCAGCAATACGATTTGCTGACTCAAAAAGGCAGTGAGTTCCATAGTCACCAAATGCCTGCAAAGGGAAGACCGCGTTTAGGGATATTTCTACCTACACATGGCGGTCATTACAGAATCCTGCAGTCTCCCTGAATGTTAAACTCCAATGAGCTTATATTTTGCAATCACTGAATAAGTTTTTACATTATCTATTCTTCTTTCAGAAGGTTTATATTATGTAACTGAATTTTGCAGTATGTTTTTTCTTTTTGTGTTGAAGGATAGTTGATATACAAAGCTCTGTTAGTCTCAGATGTATAACGAAGTGATTCAGATATACATATGTGTATTCTTTTTCAGATTCCTTTCCACTGTAGGTTATTATAAGATATTGAATATAGTCCCCTGTGCTATGTCCACGCCCTTGTTGTTTATCTATTTTATATACAGTAGTGTGTACATGTTAATCCCATACTCCAAACTTATCCTTCCCCACCCCAAATTTCACAATATATTTTAAAACTTGGGCACATCATATTTGCTTAAATAACTAAACCTATTGAAACTTTCTGCGCTAGCAACTAGTAAAATGCTAAACCTTTTCATCAATCACATACCCCTGTATCAATCAGGATGATCAAAGGAGCGATGCAGAAACCAAAGCCCCCAGTCTCAGTGGCTTTGGAGAACAAGGTTGATTGCTTGCCCTGACTCTGTGCCCACCGCAAGCTCCTGGATCTAAGACTCTGGACCCAAGCAAGTCGCAGAGCCGTCAGCCACTCCCTGCAACCTGGCTGTTACTAAGGCAGAGGAAGAAACAGCGGAGGTCACACAGGCTGTTAAAGCGTCCACCCTGTGGGCGCATACATCACATCTGCTCAGATTTCATCAGTTAAAGGAGGTTTAATAATCAGGAATTTTAACAGTGGGTGGGACGACCTCTCAATTACACTTCTCTATTTTGCTCTTTTGCCTAATGTCAGGACTGCTACCCAGTGAGAGAAAGGCCATCACAGATGCCTCCAGGAAACACCGCCTCGTTGCAATGATTTCTCTGCATCCTTAAAAAACAGCACATTTCTGACACTACTGCAAACTAGATCTGAAGTTGGGGCGAAAGATACTAGAACTTGAAATTGGTCTTTGTTTTCTTTCAGTGTGCTAATGAGAGTTCTCAGTTGTTGATTTGGTGTAATTTGGTGATGAGAAGTGAACTTTTTCCTGAGAAAACTGTGAGGCTCATGCACTAATTTCATACTAATACATATGAAACTTGTAGAGATTACGTTTGATTTGCCACACAAGTGGAACAGATCTCTCTCACACACACACATACACACACGACAAAAACCTCACTAGTCACTGCTTCAGGAACTAAGAAACTTTCATATATTACAATGTTTCCACCCCCTTCTATTACTGCCTGTGCTTCTTTTCTCTAGAAATATAAAATAAAAATTTAAATCCTCCTCAAAAATATTCATTTCACCAAATTCCATTTTTGTGGGGCTTCCCTGATAGCTCAATGGAATGTGCCTACAGTGCAGGAGACCCTGGTTCAATCCCTGGGTTGGGAAGATCCCCTGGAGAAGGGAAAGGCTACCCACTCCAGTATTCTGGCCTGGAGAATTCCATGGACTGGATAGTACAAGGGGTCACAAATAGTCGGACACAACTGAGTGACTTTCACTTTAACTTTTGTGGGCAAAAGACAAGATGATGTAACTGTGGGTAGCACTCTCCTATGACAACAGTGAAATATTCATCAACTGAGATATTTTGATCAGTGACCTTAGAAGGAAGTTGCCTGTTATAGGTCAACTTTTCATTCTTCTAAAGTCATTCTTGTACACCTCCAGCATCTGTCTGGCCCCCTCCTCAGTACTTCCATCATGTGTCCATTTCACTCCCTCCTGCTTGCCTAGAAAAGGGGGTCTCTCTTGTTTTAATAATCTAGCATTTTCAGTGGAACTTGCCTTCAGATCTGTCAAAACGTCATGCCTTGATGAGAGGCAGTTCAGACAGTTCCTATGTTAAACAAATCTGTGCCTAGTGTCTCCACGTGTCAGGAGGGAGGCCAGGTACAGGATTTCAGGATGAGCAGGGGCCAGCCCCCGACCTCAGAGAAATAACAGTCCTGCAGGAAAAGCTGAAAACCAGATATCAGATCATGATGGGGTGTCTCATAAACAAAAGTATATTTCTCACCTTCATTCTTTCCTTTTGCTCAAGTATTTAAACACACTTAGTCCCAAATGGAAAACCACTTAGAAATTATCCCCGAACACTTGTGTCAAGACTAAGGCTGACTAAGCCATCTGAGATTCTCAGTGGGGCTTGTTACAAATGCAGGGATCTTTCCTATAGATCCTTGGATCTTTACCAGGAAATTCGGATCTGTAAGTCTGGAATGGGTCTCTGGGAATACAGTTTTCCAAAGCTGCTGGGTGATGCTTGTACACAACCAAGTTTTGGAACTTCTGCATCAAAACAAATAATGAGACTGCCTTTCCACATATATACACAAAGACAAGAAATAGGCAATGAAGAATATTTTAATGACATTCCTAAGAGCGCATTGGTGTATGCCTACAAACCAAAATATCAAAGGCAATCTAGGTCTATTTTTTCAAAACAGAAATTTCATGAGTATGTTGTGAGTATGGAGAAAAGCTTGTTTCTAAACATGAAATGGTAAAAAATGGAGCATCACTCAGTTTATATTGTAATAACATGAATGACAGATTGGGAATATATAGTAAGAGAGCTAAACTACTGACTCCAACAAATCATTATCAAAGTAACATTAAATGGGTCAAGAATTTACATAAAATAATTTTTGAAAGGCTGCGAAGTAGGTGGAATGAAATATATGGAATCAATAATCAATACAAAGCCAAAGGAAACGGGGAATGTTAAAAAGACAATTTACGTACCTCAGGAAGGAAAACACCCTGAATAAAATGGAAAAAGAAGAAAATCAGGAAGTAACTGAGTTTGAGAAAGAGGCATTTGGGAGAGCTAAAGATTGCAAGATGAAGTCAAGGAAGTGCAAATAAACCAAGACTCATCAGCGATGGGAAAGGAAAGGGGGAGATGCGAGAGTATAAAGTTCATGCTAACGCACTTTTCAAGTAGCTGAGGAACTGGTATGAAAATTTATTGAGCAAAAAGACAGAATGTATATCTCATACATAACCACACAGCTAAGTGCCCTGGCTTATTCCCAGATCTGAGTATGGGAACGCAACTAGCAAAGTGGGGTTTGGGAGAGGATAGTTTAAATTCCGTTGTATGTCCAGATACCAAGCCCTGGGAATAGAGCATCCATCCACAAAGAAAGGAATTGCAAATATTCGATACAAATGAGCTGATGGTGCAGAACCAGAAGAGAAGAGATACAATAAAATCCAGCGACTCATAAATAAACTAGTAAGCGAGGGAAGCCTATATGGCACCAATAAATCCAGAAAGCCACAGAGTTAATACTTAGGTTGGAATCAGCTGAGCTATCCGATAGTTCATGAGGCTATTACATGAAAAAAATGTGCACGTTAATTCATCCACAGTCAGAAACACAGTCGGATTCAAAAGAAAAAAAAATAATATTGGGCGCTTTATAAAATTCAATGCAGCCAAAATAATTTAGGTTTTCTTGAGAAATCTGATTGCAATTTCTGGCCTACTTCTTGAAGTAGAACATAATCTTCCAGAAGATATCAAATGCTCGACAAGTCTAAAGACACAGATTAACACAGTAAGCAAGTTTGAGAACGAAGGCTAGCTTTGGATGGTTATGGACAGTTTGGGTCACCTCATGAGGGGATTGGTCACAGTCCATTGCGTGACATCTGACACGAGCTGTTGTGAAGCCCAGGTCTGCTTCTTCTATTATTAATTTCTACCCGAGGGCAAATGCCAAGAGAACTTACTTTAGTTTCTGCCTCCTGCTGCCATTTCAACTGTCAGGAACAGCAGGAGTCAAAAACGAAAGTGCCGCCTTAAAGAAAGACTGTGCCACGGTGTCATTTTTAAAACTGACAGCTTTGTGCCGTCCGCAGTCTTAAGGAGAGGGATTGTCACTTGTGCCTCCTGTTGCCATTTTGACAAAGGAAGACATTCCCCCACCTCCAAAGGCAACAGTAATTTTAAAATGGCAAGTGGAAACAGGTTTGCAAGTTGCAAGGGGGAACTCCTTTACCCCAAAGACTGTAAACTATTATGGGACACGGAATAGCTTAAGAGTCTATTCGTTCAAAAAAAAAAAGAAAAAAGAAAAATGGAGAAATGGATTTTTCTGTCTGGGCTTTAATAAAGAGGGTAATTTTCAATGTGAGAGAGCCTGCAACAAGCCAAGATGGTAAAGCAATGCCAAGATTAGTTAATTTTTTAAAAGATGAAGAGAAACTGCATTAGCTTTGTATTCTGTAGAAAAGATCATTCAGTGAAGGTAGCTCTGATGGAAACAGGAGACTGAAAAGAACAGAATGGACAGCTACTTCAAGGCTAATTGTTAAAATCCAGGGGAGATTTTTGGCTCAGATGGTAAGAAATCCTCTTGCAATGCAGCAGACATAGGTTCGATCCCTGGGTCAGGAAGATCCCCTGGAGGAGGACATGGCAACTCACTCCAGTGTTCTTGCCTGGAGAATCCCATGGACACAGGAGCCTCGTGGGCTATAGTCCATGGGGTTGAAAAGAGACATGACTGAGTGACTGTGACTAACTAGGAGAGTTTTTTAAAGAGAAAATTATTTTAAAACATCAAAATTCAGTGTTAAGAAAGCAGAATAGTTGTGATAAAGAGGCAAGTTTCTGGAGGTTCAAGAGAGAGGGGACCTATATATATACCTAGCTAATTCATTGGAAAAGACCCTGATGCTGGGAAAGATTGAAGGCAGAGCCTTGAGAGCTAAATTAACTCTCCTTTGCCAAGATGCTTTGAAGGCAGACTGCTAAATCTGAAATTATTTGTGGCCTTTCAAGTGAGAAATATCAAAAACAGGTTCTTTTAAAAATCTACCATTTACTAGTAGAATAACCTTGAAAAAAAATCTCTTAATATCTTTCATCCTCACATGAAGATGAGCCAGACCGCAAAAAAAAAATGGGAAAAATAAGATCTCGTCAGGATGTGGCCCTTCATCACATGATAGATGGTTACTTTACCTAACATGCCTTCACTTAAAATAGCTGATAGGAGAAAACATAATTAATTAGGCTTGAGGAGAGTGAATCTCTTCATATGGGACATTGCTATAAAAATTCCCTGGAAGTAGAGGTCGGGAAGATCCCCTGGAGGAGGGCATGGCAACCCACTCCAGTATCCTTGCCTGGAGAATCCCATGAACAGAGGAACCTGGTGGGCTACAGTCCATAGGGTCGCAGAGTCAGACATGACTTTGTGACTCAGCAACAACAGAGGCTAACTAATGCTTGTATTTTAAATCATTTTTGTACCGAGCGCTTAGGTAAGTGAATCATGTATCACGCTCTGTGTCTCTCCTTCGCTGGTATGCATGCTGTCACTTCAGTCGTGTCCGACTCTTTGTGACCCTGGACTGTAGCCCACCAGTCTCGTCTGTCCATGGGATTTCCCAGGCAAGAACACTGGAGTGGGTTGCCATGCCCCCCTCCAGGGGAATCTTCCCAGCCCAGGGATCGAAACTGTGTCTCTTCTGTCTCCTGCCTCAGCAGGCAGGTTCTTTACCACTAGTGCCACCTGGGAAGACCTCCACTGGAGATGAAGTAAACAAAACTGATGAAGATAAAACTCCCTCATGCCCACTCTGAGCCCCCAAGTTTGAAGCCATCCTCTAACAGGTATCAAGTGTTGGCTGTTGCCAGAGTAAGAATTAGGATTTCCGACCCACAAACTGCATGGTCTTGGGCTTTTGACAAATTATGTAGCTTTGACCTTCTACAGCGCTGGACCTCTGACTTTCTGATCCACCCTCCTTTCAACCCAGCCCCAAGTTTAAATCTCAACTTGCCAGATCGTGCCCTCTGAGTCCCGGTTTCCAAGTCAACTGTTGCCCATGGAGCAGCCTCACAGCTCCACTGAATGCTCTTGTAGGATGACAAGGTAATGCTGGGGATGGGTATATTTGTGTGCTGATTCCTAGAAGATTTAAATATCCGTTACACAGCATGTGTGGTCGGCTTTACAATGAGGGCAGCTTGTTCAATCATGACCACACCATGTATTATGTGTCTCTCATGTGACAAGTTGCAATAAATTCTTTCTTCCCCTTTTGCTGGCTGCTATACCCACCCTCTACTTTGGAGTTTCTGGGGAAAAAAAAATATTTATTACATACTTTTTTATTCAGACTACAAATGTAGCAAATCACCCCATTACTTCTTGCTATTTTTCTGTAAAGAAAAATATACAGTATCACTTTCTATTCTTTTTCTAATCTTTCTATTTAGATGACCTATAATGTGATACAAATCAAGAGTTTTTCGGTGTTCCTAATCTCTCCACTCTCCTAAAATTATATTATTCATGATCACCAATGACATTTTAACAGTCTTCTTTATTCCTTATTCATTGCATTACATGCCAGGCCATAAATGTTGAACAAACCTAACAGGTAAAGTAAGCACCCAAGAGTGGAGCAAACATAGCAAAATTTTAAGGAGCACCAAAGCCTTTGACCATGTGGATCACAACAACCTATGGAAAATTCTTCAAGAGATAGGAATACCAGACCACGTTACCTGAGTCCTGAGAAATCTATATGCATGTCAAGAAGCAACAGTTAGAACTGGACATGGAACAACAGACTGGTTACAAATTGGGAAAGGAGTACTTCAAGGCTGTACATTGTCACCCTGCTTATTTTACTTATATGCAGAGTACATCAGGTGAAATGCCAGGCTGAATGAAGCACAAGCTGGAATCAAGATTGCCAGGAGAAATATCAATAACCTCAGATATGCAGATGACACCACCCTTATGGCAGAAAGTGCAGAAGAACTAAAGAGCCTCTTGATGAAAGTGAAAGAGGAGAGTGAAAATGTTGGCTTAAAACACAACATTCAGAAAACTAAGATCATGGCATCGGGTCCCATCACTTCATGGCAAATAGATGGGGAAACCCTGGAAACAGTGAGAGACTTTATTTTGGGGGGCTCCAAAATCACTGCAGATGGTGACTGCAGCCATGAAATTAAAAGATGCTTTCTTCTTGGGAGGAAAGTTATGACCAACCTAGAGAGCATATTAAAAAGCAGAGAAATTACTTTGTTGACAAATGTCTGTCTAGTCAAAGCTATGGTTTTTCCAGTAGTCATGCATTCATCTGAGAATTGGACTATAAAGAAAGCTGAGTGCCGAAGAATTGATGCTTTTGAGCTGTGGTGTTGGAGAAGACTCTTGAGAGTCCCTTGGACTGCAAGGAGATCCAACCAGTCCATCCTAAAGGAAATCAGTCCTGAATGTTCATTAGAAGGACTGATGTTGAAGCTGAAACTCCAATACTTTCGCCACCTGATGCAAAGAATTGACTCCTTGGAAAAGACCTGGGAAAGACTGAAGGCAGGAGAAAAAGGGGAAGACAGAGGATGAGATGGTTAGATGGCATCACCAACTTGATGGACATGAGTTTGAGCAAGCTCCAGGAGTTGGTGAAGGACAGGGAGGCCTGGTGTGCTTCAGTTCATGGGTTCGCAAAGTCAGACACGACTGAGCAACTTAACTGAACTGAGAGGCTGGATGATGTCAGTTTCAAAGACAGTC
This sequence comes from Cervus canadensis, assembly GCF_019320065.1. NCBI lineage: Eukaryota > Metazoa > Chordata > Mammalia > Artiodactyla > Cervidae > Cervus > Cervus canadensis. The sequence goes on along the minus strand of NC_057416.1, from coordinate 7,868,262 downwards.
CATCCTGAGGGTCAGACAAACCTACCTGCCCATCAAAAACTGTTGGGAGATTTGGCTCCCTGGTTGAGAAACAGCACTGACTGAGTCCCCTTCCAGGAGGATTTTCATGCAGAAGGTGAATGGATACCAACTAGAGACTATAGATACTGGGAGCAAGGACCCCCATCTTGCCCTGTCTCCTGAGTGTGAGAGCAAGTGTGCTTTTGTGGTCAAGTATGGGATATCCAAGTTCTGCTATATGAGGTTTCTTTGAAATTGTGCATTTCCACTCAAGAAACAAACAGGGCCATAGAATGCCCAGCACCCAGGTGTGTAAATGACTTATGGAAAAATTCTTGACCTATGTGCTGTCTTACAACATATATACCTCAAGGCAATACTAGAGCATTGTAATAAAGTGGACTTTTGATGACAAAAAAAAAAATTGTAGGTAGGTCACATGTTTAAGTGTCACATTGGCACCGAAGCAAAAGACCACATTTGATTTAGAAAATAATGGTGGTTGAATCCAAAAACTAGTAGATGGTAGAGTGGATACAAAGTTAAGAATGGGATTGTGAAATTCCTCAGCTTCCTTTTGTCTGTGGAAAAACTTTACCCAATGAATAAGTTTAATCAGAGAAGTGAGAAAATGCAGAAATAAAGGAAAACAGTCAAAGGAGACCAAATAATAGTAACAGTATAGTCATTAAGCATGGTCAAGACCTTTAGTTCCTTCTCAAGGGTTATAGCTAATATTCTGAGCCAAGTCTTTTGAGTTGTCTTATAGATACTGAAAGCACGGTGGAGAAGTTAACTACATGATGATCAGTTTGTAGCCGTGACATGCTAAGCCACTTCAGTCGTGTCCAATTCTTTGTGACCCTATGCTGCCTCAATTCTGAGAGCTGGCCTCAAAGAAAATGAAAACAAACCGACCCTGGAACTGAAGACTAGCTGTACCTAAAACAATCAAGAGGATGCTGCTCAGACCACAGATGACCAAGTATAAGATGACTCTCAGAGCTGCCTGTGCTGTTTCTGCATGGAGGCCCCTCCCTCTATCTATAAAAGCTCTTGCCCACTGGTTGTCAGCCAGGGAAGTCGGCCTTTGGACAGCCTGCCCCCTCTTTTCGGAGCCTACTGGCAGGGGTGGGGGTGAGGAGCTAATGAGCGTGGAGAGTTAGAGGCTGGGAAATAACAGCCATCCCATCCTGACACCAGCATGTTGGCTGCTAAAGAACTTGACCATCAGTTCTATCTTAAATTCTTTCTTTTTTCTAAGACATTCTAGTTTTCCTCTAACCTCTTTCAATCTCTACTTTCCTTGAAAACTTTCTTCCTCTTCTGAACACTAATTTAGATCATGACTGGGTTCTCTCCATAGATACAGCATGCATGCTATGACGTTTCAGTCATGTCTGACTCTTTGCGATCCTATGAACTAAACATGCTGAACAACACATTGTTACAAGATTGGGGGGGCTTCCCAGGTCTCTCAGTGGCAAATAATCTGTCTGCCAAACAGAAACATGGGTTTGATCCCTGGGTCAGGAAGATTCCCCTGGAGAAAGAAATGGCAACTCACTCCAGTATTTTTGCCTGAAAATTTTCATGGACAGAGGAACCTGGAGGGCTACAGTCCAATGGGGTTGCAAAGAGTCGTGTCCAACTCTTTGGACACGACTGAGCGACTAAACAGCAGCAACAGCTAAACGACTGCCTCAGAGACTCAGGCACTGTAACTTTTCCTGCAGCTGTCTTTACCTGACTTAAATCGTCCCTTTCCAGTGGAATCAAAGTGTCGAGTGTTTGTGGTCTATTTCTTTTGACAATATTTGCCTCTTCCCAGAAAGGCTGCATAAGGCTGAGGAAATGGGATAGACATTGGCCCTTTAGACACATTACCTTTAATCAAAAACTACATCATCCGATGTCCAGCCAATGACCAGGTCGCAGGGCAGACAAACTCCTGGGAATGCAAAGCATGAGTGATTCTCAGCCTATGTGCTGTGCTTTGGGCTCACAAGGAATTGTCCAGTCCCCAAACACCTCCCCCATTCTCTCTGTCAATGTCCCTCATACTTAATTCCATTGCCTGAAATACAAGAAGTAGAAACTCATTCATGGTAGTCAGCACCTGGAGACATAAAGAGCCTATTATAATTGAGTATCCTAGAGAGATTATGCTGAGAGGGGAAGAGAGGGAGAATGCTACTCATGAGCAAGTAATCCTAGCAGGAAAACTTTCTAGTGCTCCCCCACGAGTAACAGGAAGGAGACATCCTGTGTCCACTGAGCAGAGATGAACTAGTAAAGGATGCTCCTTCTGTTTCAGGAGCCTCCATGAGAACTGAGCGAGGCCGAGGAGCAGGCTTCACCAGAACCTACCATGAGACAAGCACACAGTAAGAAGGGGCTTTCCTGGTGGCCCCGTGGAAAAGAATCTGCCTACAATGCAGGAGATGCGGGTTCAGTCCCTGAGTTGGGAAAATACCCTGGGGAAGGAAATGGCTATCCACTCCAGTATTCTTCCCTAGAGAATTCCATGGACAGAAGAGCCTGATGGGCTACACTCCGTGGGAATCACAGAGTCAGACACTGCTTGGAGACTAAACAACAACAATGACATTTAATAAGAAAGACATTGATCACTGCATTAGAGTTTTCCTCCATTTTACTAGATTTTAGTTTTACTACATTTACTAGATCCAAAAATGATGATAAACTCCTTTGAGTCTCAATTTTCTCAAAAGGTGACAATCGTAATGACAATGTGATGAGATTATGAATATAAAATGAGGTGATACATCATAAGAGGTTAGTACTGGTGCCCAGTAGAAGCTAAATAGAGGTTAATTCCTCCAACTGTTTCTTAAATGGGTTCATAGAAATATTTTGCCAGAGGTTATTGGGGGGATTGAATGAACTCATAGACACAAAAAAAGAGCTTTGCAAAATGTAAAGCACCCTACTGATATTCATTACTACGGCTACTAACGTGAGAATTATGTCTGATCAATTGACAAGGATCTGTGTCTCCAGGCTGAGCACTGGAGAAGCTGTAATTGGTGTCAGGTCCGGGTGGCTGCAGAGTGAAGTAGAAAAATCCCCATCCTGGGAATCCAGAAACCTGACTTTGACTTATGTCTGGCACCTGCTACATCTCTGAGGAGGTTACTCAACCCCAAGCCTCAGTCTTCCTCTTATAAAATAATTATAATACCTACTCAGCAGTTCTTATGAAATTTAAACAAATTTGGGGGCTTCCCAGGTGGCTCAGAGTCTGCCTCCCAATGCAGGAGATGTGGGTTCAACCCCTTGGTTGGGAAGATCCCCTAGAGAAGGAAATGGCAACCCACTACAGTAATACCTATTCAGCAGTCTTTAGGAGATTTAAACAAATTTCGGGAGGTGGACTCCTGTGTTCCTCAGCTTCCCTTGTAGCTCAGCTGGTGGAGAATCCCCCTGCAATGTGGGAGACCTGGGTTTGATCCCTGGGTTGGGAAGCTCCCCTGGAGAAGAGATAGGCTACCCACTCCAGTATTCTGGCCTGGAGGCTTCCATGAAGTGTAAAGTCCATGGGGTTGCAAACCCCAGACATGACTGACCGACTTGCTCTTTCATTTTCCCTTTCAGGGAGGTGGAAGAAGAGGAGAAGGAGAAGAGAAGAGGGCTGCAGAGGATGAGATGGTTGATGGCATCACCGACTCAATGGACATGAACTTGGGCAAACTCCAGGAGATGATGAAGGACAGGGAAGCCTGGCGTGCTGCAGTCCATGGGGTCGCAAAGAGGCAGACACAACTGAGTGACTGAACAACAACAACAATAAGGAGATGAAATTCCTTCTCAGATTGCAGGTCAGAGCAGGAGCTGGAGCTGAGCTCGATTATCCAAAGCTCACAGATTGCTGGAATTCTCTGAGTCTCCATTGGTCAGGCCTCTGGATCAATGTCTCAGGGCCCCTGCGGAGATATGGGATCCTGACCTTCTCAAATGTTTCAGCCAGGTCCCTTTAGGAGCAGAAAAGACTGATCTGCCTGTCCACAGGAGCCAAGTGGAACAGTGGAAAGGGCCCCTCCAAGCATGAAATTTCTTAGAAGTCTTTAAACTGATTGTTGTATTGGGTCAGTCAAAAGTTCATTTCAGTTTTCTGTAGCATCTGATGGATTTTTGCTTTGTTTTAAGCAGCCTTCCAGAAAATTCTGAGAAAAAAAAATTTATACCCTTGAGTATCCCTCTTGCCTTGATAATGCTTCTCATCTCAGGTGTCCTGACAGTTAACTCAGAAGGTCAGTGGCGGGAGCTACTTACACAATATCTAATAATAATTCAGATGTCATTGTTTTTTGCTTTCTTCACATCTGCCTGGCACACAGCCCTCCGTTAGCTCAAAGTCTCTCCCCACTTTCAGGGTCTTGGAGGACATCTCATGTTAGCGTCTGAGACCCACCCTGGCAGTTTCTGCTCTGACTCCCTTTGCTGACGTCCTGGGAGCCGCACCAGGCTAGAGAACTTCCCGATCGCAGGGCGGGCCAAGGGGCAGCAGGCTTACTGGGAAAGGGGCTAGGGGATTTGCCTTGAGGTTAAAATTAGAAGCAGACACACTGTTCCTATGTTGTTCACATGTTACACATCAAAAGCAACGGCCAAGTCCAAAGATGCCTGCAGGCACATTTTACCTTATGCTCTAAAAGTATCGATTTCTGTCATCATTTTGCAGGTGACTTGAGAGCTGATAGGGACTTGGGGGAGGGAACTGGGGAGCTCCCTGCCCTGTTCCCAGTCAACAGTGAACTGCCAGGAAATGTAGGAGCTGAGTTGAAAGTCACATGAGTTTGGGTGCACCATATAAAAAAGGTTTATAAAAGTTAGTGGGAAAAAAAAAAAGTTAGTGAAGAAATGTGGAAAGTAATCATTGGAGTTGACAACTCTAGTGACATTGCTGAAGCGGAGAAATTGAGGGGTGTGGTGAGCATCTACCAGGGGATAAAAGATCGTTGAGAATTAAGCTAACTTCTGAGGCCATCCTAGTAACTATAAAAGTCCAAGCAATATTCTGATTTCCACGGAAGACAATGAAAAGAACCGATGGGTCCGTTCAGCAACCTGATGAATCTTTTGACCTTTTTGTAGAGTCATATGCCAGCTTTCTCAAATGTGAGCTTTCCTTAGGAGTTTTGGGGGCTGAGATACTGAGGTGAAAATCAAATTGTATGTTCTTCAGTACCACTGCCAAATGTATTGCTTTCTCATCATGAAATTTTTAAACTATGGCTTCAGTTGTAGTAGAGTATCCTGTCTTGGATGTATTTATTCATATTATAGGGACTACGATAGAACACCATAATAATTTATTCTAAACCTGTGCATGCTAAGTTGCTTCAGTTGTATCCGACTCTTTGCAACCCTATGGACTGTAGCCTGCCTGGCTCTTTTGTCCATGGGATTCTCCAGGCAAGAATACTGGAGTGGGTTGCCATGCCCTCCTCCAGGGGATCTTCCTGACACAGGGATCGAACCTGCACCTCTTATGTCCCCTGCATTGGTAGGCGGGTTTCTTACCACTAGCATCCCCTGGACTAACCAAAACCATTTACACAGAAACTGATGTGGTAACAGTTCCAAACATTCAGAAACTTTAAAAAAATGAAATGTAACAGGTGCTCAATGTCATTCAGCAGACTATGACATTTACATGAATACAGAGAACGATCATATCCATGAAAAAATAAGTAGGCAAAAGGCAATGAACCCAGCTGAAATGTAGCCAGATTCACATAGTCTGTCCCAGGAACCTTCTGGCAGCATCTTTTCAGTGCCAGCATGGAGGAATTTTTTTTTTAAATTAAATCTCAAAGAGGCAATTCAATAGCAAAGCAGCTACTCAATGAATATCTAGGAGAACTAATATCAACTTTTATTAGCTTGCAGTGCAACAAGGGCTTCCCTGGGGGCCCACACAGTAAAGAACCTACCTGCAATGTCGGAGACCAGGGTTCAATCCTTGGGTCGGGAAGACCCCCTGGAGAAGCGCATGTTAACCCACCACAGTATTCTTGCCTGGGAAATCCCATGGACAGAGGAGTCTGGTGGGCTATTGTTCATGGGGTCGCAAAGAGTCGGACACAACTGAACGGTAATACACACACACACACATAACACAAGACTTGTAGGGCATTCTGTGTCTTTTGGTGAAGCAGCTACAAAGTAGATTTTAAGAAAGCGTCTCAACTCAAAACTGTACTTGGAATTTTGAGGACACTGGTCCCTTGATGGACCTTCCGAGAACAAAGGAGACACAACTGGGCAAGGAGGGAGTCATTCACTTGCATATGGCAGGCTCCAGAGCAAACATCAGCATTGAGGTCACAGATTTGCAACATCCCAGAAATAAGAACATGCGTCCCCCTTCATTGCTACAACTGCTGATTGTTAAATAAGCTGTCATCACTGTCATAAAATAAACACACATTTAAAAAAATAAAATCCTGGGCATCTGATGAAAAGGTATTAGTAAACACTTCTTTTTTTTTTCAGTCACAAGTTAATATTTATTTTTAAAATTGCAATGAACTCCTTTTTCTGTGTTTCGACAGATTTTGTCCTTGAGTAAGTCCATGGCACATTCACACCAGAATCCATAAAATACAAACACTCTTAGAATAAAGTTGCATTTTTCTCGCCGATAACAAAAAACGAAGCCACGTTTTGCTTAAACTGTGGCTATTACCAGGTACCTCAGGGTAAGAGAGTTTTTTTTTTTTTTCTAAACACCAAAAGGGGAAGAAAGTAAGTTGATACACAGTTCAGTTGCTGTCTTTCCTGTGTGAAGGCTCAGGGAAACAAAGAGAACAATGTCATTGTTTTATGATTTTAACTCTGCTGGGAAGCTGCTCTGGTTAAGTCTCTACTGCAGGGGATGTATTTGATGAAAATCTTAAAAGCGATCGGGTGGTATAAACTGTTGACTTTTATCCTTCCCTATCATGAGTCCCATATTCTTTGAAGGATCTTTACCTGGGAAGCTTTCAACTTCCATTGTCATGCGAAGCCTCTTGGATCCAGAGATGAAAACAAAATTAACTTTTCAAGGACACGGTGGTCTGGAAAAAGGAAAGTTGTTTAGGAACTAAACATAAATTCAAAAATTGAATTGGTTCCTCCACTGAATATAAGTTTCATGAACAACCTATTTTCTCCCTTGCATCTGTAGAGACCCTGGGTAAAACTCTACCCCAAAAATTCTGCCAATCAGTTTCTGCATCATTTCTTCTTTGGATGACGCCTCTATTCATTTTTACTTTGGTTAATGTGCCACTGGATGAATTCTGAAAGCCAGTTATAGGAGCCACAAATTTTCAAGAAATGTCTTCATTATAACTGTTTTATGCTGTGCCAATACAGTAGTGTAACTACTGTTTTCATCTTGGTGAATATTAAATTCCTCTAGAAAGAGTGGATTTCCTCTTTTCAAAAACTTTCAAGTCTAGTACCACTCAACATTCCCATGTAGAATAAAATCACCTGAAAATTATTCTCTTCAATCAACAGTTTGAACTTGTTAGAAAGAGGTAAAAACTGAACACCACCAGCCTCTCCACGCACCTATAATCACACACACACACACCCACACGTTTAATTCTTTGCATGTCAATTACAGATGAGGCTCAGCAAATGTGGATTGCTCTACTGATGAAAGCAGATACTATTCACATGTGAAGAAGAACACTGATAATAATATAAAAGTTTAATACTAATTTAGAGCAAAAAGTAAGCCAAGACCTCAGGCTCTTTCCTATACTTATTCAACTTATAAAATGCCTACTCTGCGAAATGCTGTCTAATTACAGCAACCTAGTAACCCATCTCCATTTCATTTCCTTCTGTCCCTTGAACCCGACTGCTGCATTTTTTTTTAACCAGTCTTAACCCTTTAACCTTCTAATGAGATGCCTTAATGGACTGCTAATTGAGTGATAGCCATTCTTTATCCCTATAATCGCTTCAGTGTGAGCAGAGATGGAAATGAAAATTATTCACTCCAGAGCCTTAATTTATATTATTACATCGTGTTGTGTTAGTCTTGATTGATGAGGGTGCTTTGTGGGCAGTCATGCCCGAGTCCAGTCCCCTGTGCAGCTTCTCTTTCCACAGGCATTTTTGAGGAAGACACCAAATATTTCTGAGCCACAGTGAATCATGTCACAAGCCCCATCAGATTATACAAGTCAAAAGATTTCAGCAGGAGGATAACTTTTCTGAAGAGATTAAACAGCCCCTATCTCTTATCCAGCCAAGTTTAGGAGAAGACAGAGCCAGGATCCAGCTTTCTGGGTTCCCAGCCCAGTATGTCTCCGGTCTTCACTCCGCCTCTAATGTTTCCGTTTAGAACACCCACTGTACCAAATATTTACATACATACTTAAAAAAAAAAATAAGAATGAGGGTAGAGATTAGTGGATTTTAAATGAAAAGCAATTTTTCATTATCTAATTAGGTATCTGCTCATCAGTGATAGTATATACCAGTTTCAATTTCTTATCAAATTCTACATTCAAATACATTCAGTTGCCACATGGATGTTTTCCTTTCCCTTTCATTCATTCTTTTTCCTTTTTTTCCCCTTTCCTCTCTGTGTTTGAGATTGTGGACTTTTTTCTACCTTAGCAATTTTCTCCGTCAACAGTAAATCAGATGATATGAATCACTGGTAGGGGTACAGACAAAGACTTTGTGGGACATGATTATACAAAGATTGAGTCTCCTTTGTCTTTCATATTCAAGTTTCTACCCCAGACAGTGACATCTCTGTGAATCAGCAAATCTGAAAAAGTCAGGAGAGCATCCACCATATGCCCTAGGTAGACATACTGCTTTTTCGTCCTCCACACCATGTGAGTTTCAGATTTAGGTGACATAAGTTAGCATCACCAACCTCCCTGTTATCCCTATTGAAACCTAAAAGATACATGTATTACCTCCTTCCACTTCCTCATCTCCCAGAATTAACTGATGATAAAATCCTTCTAATTTTTCTCAGGAATAATTTTCAAGTTATTCCATCTCTTCCATGTGGTCCTACTATCCCTGCCCTTCTTGTCTCTCACCTAGTTGATGGCAATACAATCTAACTGGTCTTTTTTGGCCCAAAACCCCACCTCCATACTACTGCTGAGATGAATTCTCTAAATTTGAAATCTGCTGAAAAGCCTCCAATGGCACTGAAAAATATGCCCTAACTCCTTACTCATACATGGTCCTTTGGGATGGTACCTTTTCAGTGTCTGCCTTTCTGGTATTTCCCCACTGCAGCCCCATGTGAACTTTATAACAGTTTTTATAACTTTTTTCCCAACTCATTTCTGGCATCACTTCCTCTAGGAAGCCTTCCTTTCCTCCAGGAAGCCTTCACTGCTTCCCAGTTTGGAGCGAAGTAACCTGTCTTCTGAACACTTAGGTAACTCGAACCATGACTCTTGTTAACGTCCAACCAACCACTACATTGGAATCATCTATTTATATGTCTGTTTCTCCTAGAAATTTGCAAGTTCCTCTCACAGAGTGAAAAAGTCTCCTTAAATATGGGTATCACTTAAGAAGTGTCTAATCAGTTAGTTAATTAATGAGGTGTCCTGGAAAAAAAAAACTGACCCACAATGAAGATGTCTGTGAGGAAAGCTTATCTTCAGACAGAAAAATAGCAAGAAAGATTTCACAGTGGCAGCAGCACCCTATGTGAGCATCACAAGTAGGTGAAATCCAATAAGCAGCGTTCCATGGAAGGACTTGTCAGGAAAAGATGTCAAATACAGAAGTGAGAGGCTTGTCAAGAAACAGGATTTAGTCCAGCTTCATAAAAATGGAACACATGGTTGGTGTAAAATAATGAGAAGTAAAGATTATAACAAAAAGAGAAGGGACTTTTACTGGAAAACTAGGAATACTGACCTATGTTCAATGAAAAAAAGGGCTATCATTGATTCAACATGGACTCTGTTTTATATATATATACACACACACATACTGTATATATACAACCTCTTTAAATGTATTCACAAATTAACCCTTGAGCACGTACTATATCTCCTTTACGAATAAGGAAACCAAGGTATGTGGAGGTGAGCAGCTTATCCGAGATCACACAGCTGGTCAGTCTAAAACCAGGATTCGATACTAGACACTCTGGCTGGGAAACACACACTCTTGAAAATTCTGAGGGTTTTAAATCAGAGAAAGAGAAACCAAATCTCGGGATTGGTTTAACTCATCAAGCACCTGCTGAAGTTCTGATTGTCTACTTGATCAGCTGGTTGAAACGTGGATTCAGTCACGGCCCAGGAGGGTGAACTTAAGAGGCCAGCTTTTTTTTTCTGAGTAATGTGAAAAGAATAACAAGAATAGGGAGAATAAATATTAATAATTCTGCTAGATTTTTTAATGAGCAGCCACTTAGCCATCCATTAACTCAGTCCCTTTATCAAGCACCAAGAAAGACATTAGTGAGATGAAGAGTTACCTCTGTTCTTGAAAAGTGCTATTATCTGTGGTTAAGAGTAAGCTGGCTTGAACAGAAAAATTCTCACCATCTCTACATATATGGTACTGTCTCCTCTCCTTCAAAGAATCTTATGAGAAGTACAATGTCAGATGGGCTTCCCAGGTGGCGCGAGTGGTAAGGAGCCCGCCTGCCAGTGTAGGAGACCTAAGAGACATGGATTGGATCCCTGGGTTGGGAAGATCCTCTGGAGGAGGACATGGCAACCCACTCCAGTATTCTTGCCTGGAGAATCCCATGGACAGAAGAGCCTGGCAGGTTACAGTCCATAGCATTATGAAGAGTGGGACAGGACTGATGTGACTTAGCATGCATGCATGCACTCTGCCATGTGATGGGAAAGAAAACTTTTGACCTTGGTTTTCCTAAAGCAACGAATTACAACCATGCAGACTGATACCACATTTCAGGCCCATCAGGGGAGCCGTGATGAACAGTAGGAAGGATTCACCCTTCCAGGGGCACCAGTTTTGGTGTGGTTGGGGAACTGTCCTTCAGGATGTGATATATGCCTCATCCAATATTCAATGTCAAGTGCCACTGACAAAATACACAGGTCTGGAACCAAAGAGGAAAGTAGCATCTCTCACTGTTATACCTAGTGTCCCTCTCATAATATTTTTGCCTCTCATCCCTGAAACTTTGCTGTCTTGATATTTAGAGGTTTAGTACCATAGCATAGACTGATAACTTTCCCACGACTAATGATCTCCCTTTGCATGTTAATAAGAGAACACCCTGAATATTTGTTCAGCAAATGTCTTCCCAGTTCAACAAGCTCCAGCTTTCCACTGCCTCTATATAGAGTTATGTGCCATAGTTCTAGCTCATGGGAGGCAGGCAGAAGTATGCATGCAACTTCAAGGTCAAATCCTTTAATGAGGAAAATGCTAGAACTTCCCTTCCTTTGTTTCCATGCGTGTGTGGGCTAGAATCTGCATGTGTGATGCGGATGAGCCAGAGTTCACTATGCAGATGAGACCCTGGGGCATTACAGAGCAACAAGACAGAACAAGGTTGATAATCTTATTAAGTAAAGATACTTCTCTGCCCAAAACCACCAGCCAACTCTCAACTTGTTTGAGAGGGAAATAATCATCTTGTTTGAGCCACTCTGTTTGGGGCTTGCTTCATTACAGCAGATTAGCCTGCACGGTACCTTAAATGGTCCCCAAGGGACAGATGCTCTCAGTGGAGAAAATGAAAGTGGTCCCACTGCACTAGCAGGTGAGGTCTGGTCACTTGAAGGTCCACATGTCACTAGATTCACCAAGAGGAAAGGAAGAGTTTCTGTATTTACTAGGGTGGTTCACACAGTTAAAGGGAAAATAAGAGTAACCACTCTATTGGGAAGATAAAAAAGCAAATCTCTGGAAAACTAGGGATCCTCTGGGTTGCCTCCCAAATTCTGCTATGACCAGGAAGAGCTGAGTTACCCACAGAGAATAAACCCTGATTCATTTACATGTCAGGTGGAATCAACAATCGGGGGTCCTCCTGAACAGCTCCCTGATTTGGGCAGACGTGGCTTGGTTTTGAAGCTGGAAGGAAGTGGCAGCTTGCTGGTGGTGGCCAAGGCATCAGCTTCCTCCGACAGCCACTTAGATGGAGAAAGCTTAACTCAAAACTTCAGTTTTCTTGATGCCATAAGAGCTTGAGATTTATTTCCGCTTTTAAACAGCCCCGTTGGTGGACTACTCAAGTACAGACAAGCAGTTAGCTTCACAATAGTACTGTGACTTTCTATTACCATCTCCTCTTTCAGACAATTTACTTGAATAAGTAATCAAGATGATAAAGACATTCTTAATGCCAAAATTTCTCTAAAACAAAAGCATAACGTGTAGAATTCAGGGGAGAGATTTATTCAGTCACTAAGTCACATCTGACGCTTTACAACCCCACTGACTGCATCATGCCAGACTCCTCTGTTCTCTACTATCTCCCAGAGTTTGCTCAAATTCACCTCCATTGCATCAGTGATGCCGTCCAACCATCTCATTGCCCGTTACCCTCTTCTCCTCTTGCCTTCAATCTGAAATGATTAAAGTTAGGAGAGTGGTGAGAAGACCCAAGAGAGTGCATCAGAAACAGAAAAGACGGCTCAGGGTGGAATTTTGGGAATAACAGAGGAGGAAAACTAATAATCACAAATAAAACAGTCAGAGATAGGAAGACTAATTCTGTGTCAGGAAAGCTAGGGTAACAGTTTTCTGCAAGAGGGATAAGGGGCATTGATTTCAATGTCAAGGGCTTATCAAGAAGGATGACAACTGGAAAAGAACCATTGTTTATGTCATTATAGAACCACATGTGACCTTCAAGTGTGCTGTTATGGACTCACAGTGAAAAGCAGATTGCTGAGGTTTAACAAAGGAGAGGCTGTAGCAGAAGTTGAATGTCTGAGGGTAGAAAAATGTTCTTTCCAAAAGTTTTGTTTATCTAAAAGGCACATCAGAAGTTCGTTCCCCAAGGAAATAGCATGACCAAAGGAAAACTTCTACTCCATCTTACAGACAAAGGAAAGAGGCTAGTGGGGAGGGAGGAATTGAAGATGAAGTTGAAAAAGTGGATCATTAATCAAGAAGGGTTCAGGACTAATAGGGGAAAACTAGGATGAAAAGCTGAGGTTATGCAGATGGTCTGATCAGAGACCAGAGATATAATTATTTCTTCTAATAAGAAAGCATTTCCTGTATAGGTTTAAAACATTAATTTAACCAGGAAATCTCTCACGACTGAGTTTCTCTACTCTCTCTGTTCATCAGAAAAAAGTACAGAAGCATAATTTTGTTGTTACAAGGATGTCAGGAGATTGTGCCTTGCCATCCACGTTCTGGGAGAACAAGAGTTTGCTGTCGCTCTAATCACAATTCAGAGCAACTCTGCACCATTTGGAAACCCAAAATTGAAGAATGCTACAGCTAGAATGGACCTTGCAAGAGAATATTGAATTCTTTGCTCCTCATTTAAATTAAGGTTTCCAAAGAGGTCAGATGCAATATACACACAGGAATTCTAATTGAAACACAACCATAAAGGAAAAATTGTCTCTTCCAAATACACTTCAGCAAGAGCTCACATGAAGCCTACGGTTCAAGGAGAATTTTCTAAGTCCATGCAAACTTGAGCTAATTGGCAACAGAATCTCAATTATGTATGTTTGATGGGAATGATTGGGGTGACAAAGAATATATCTGTATACTTCAGGACCAAATAAAATTACAGCACCCCTTGTTTTAGAACATTATTTCTCTCTTTTGCCTTGAGTGGTACAGGTTGATTGTCCATGTTGAATTCAACAGGGAGTTTTCTTACCACCACTTTGTTATTTATCTTCATGGTTTAATTCTAAGTGAATGATTTAAAACATAATGTAGCTTCTCATAAGGGTAAAAATACTCTATGAATCATCTTTTTGGGGCCTTGAGGACAAAGAAGCCATTATGTTTTGAATGATTTGAAACCAGGCACTATTCTAAGTACTATGTGAATTCTAACTCACTTAAGCCTTACAAGGATCCTATGAGTTAGATTCTGCTGTTATTTATTTATTTGTAGATGAAGAAACAAACATCAGAGAGACTAAACACACCTTTCCAATGTTTGGCATTTCAAAAGGCAACATTTAGAGTCCACATTTCAACTATGATGATCTGCCACCTCTACAAGACAGTGAATGCTTGTTACTTTTGTCACTATTTAAACAGAAACCTCCCCCCAAATAAAATCCTTGCAGCTGAAATATTCTAGTCAAATAAGTAGTTCATGAGTTCCTCAAGCCAAGAATTCTATGTCTATGTCCAGCTTCTACCAAAGTACCAATTACATAGCATATGTTCAGAAAATGTTGGTTGGAAAATATTGACTTAGCAGATGGGACCGCAGTGGGGTTGTGCAGAGAAGTCATCCTATGTGAAATGACACATCCCAGAGCTACATTCACTGCTAATTATATTCCCTGTAATTATTTCAACCCAGTCTGTAAAAGGAAGTCCGACCATGCATTTGCATAGATGCATTCTTCTAGGTGTTTCTCTTTACTTTCATCTTGTACCAGTGGAAGTAAAGTTTATCAGCTGGTCAATGACTAAGTAATTTATGAACAATGGAAGCGGTGTGGAGACACTGGAAGCTCACCTGTGCATTGGAAGCCCTTACTGCGCTTTAGTGGTCCTGCATCATCATACCTCCTGCATGCACTTTTAAAGCTAAGTGAATTGGTCCTTCTTGAAGCCTTATGAGACTGTTTTATAGTTAATACAAAGAATTACTGACAAGGAGAGTGAGCACTGGGCCTTCCCTGGCGGCTCAAATGGCAAAGAATCTGCCTGCAATGCAGGAGACCCAGGTTCAATCCCTGGTTCGGGAAGATCCCCTAGAAAAGGAAATGGCAACCCACTCCAGTATTCTTGCCTGGAGAATCCCACGGACAGAGGAGCCTGGTGGGCTACAGTTCTTGGGTCACAGAGTCGGACAGACTGACTAACTAAACACGCGTGAGAGTGAGCATTACATGGACATGCATAAATTACTGGTTCATTTCTGAGACAACTCTCCCCACTTATAAATATTTCTTTTTAAAAGAATTAATATATGTAAGTTTGGCTAGAATGGAATACAAAAGAAGGAAGAAAAAATTCAGTAGTGATTAGTTCAGGGAGAAAACACAATGAAACACGAAGCCAAGAAGCCTATGAGCTTAAAACAGTTGAAAAGATGGCCTATTGTTTGGATCTGGGTCTCTATGGTAACTGCAAAGGGACTTGGTCCACAGAATTAAAGGAGCTCATTTGTGATTCCCTAAGAAAAGCTGCAGATATGAATTCTTCCTGTCTCAGAGAAAGAGGGCAATTTCACAAAGCAGAGGAGGGACAAGAGGACCAAGAGCAGAACGAGATCAGATTCCCCATCCCAATCCACTTGGTACTGTTTGCACACACTGGCATTTGAACTTCAAGTTCCCCTTACCAGGAAAAGCTCAGAGATAAGTTCAGAAATGGTTCTTTAATGAACTGAAAAAGAACAATCCAACATTTAGTTAACACTAAAGAAACACTGGAGAAAAATATAGAAATGGAGTGTGTGTTAAAAATATAGAAACGGAGTGTGTGTTAATGCCAACATAATTATCAATAGATTTTGTGACTGTTTGAAAACATGACAAACAGTCATGTTTTTATTATTTTTATTTTTGTGAAGTTAAACAGAGTGAAATATTTCAAAGGGGCCTTATTAGAGTATATTTTCACTTTCCATATTTACTGCTATATTTTTGCACATATTCAAGACCTTTGTTTATTGACTGATTTTTACTAAAATATTACATAGATTTACTAAAAGACAAATGTATAACACATATGCACTGTTTTATACTAGTAAAAAAAAATACCCAAAGAGGTAGACAATATACAGCAAAAAAGCAGAAGGGAGAGGTTTAGCTGTTTATAGAAGAAATTCTGTGCTTCAAAATTAAATACTGAATTTAGCTGCTAAATACCTTGCTTCTTGTCCATAAAAGCTTTCCTCCACTAGAGCAATATTAAAAATAACTAATATTTGCAAATAGTCTTATACGGTTTGAAGTGCTTTCATATTTCTTTCACTCCATACAAAAGTCGTGTGAGGTATGAACTATAACTCTCCCTTTGATGAGAAAAGAAGCTCAAAAGGAAAAATGGTTTGTCTGTGAATATCAGATTTTTCACTATCAAATCTCATTTGTGTTTCTCAATGCCTCTGTCTGTAATTATAGCACTGACGAATATGCCATGCTCAGGAAGAATCAAATCAAGGTAGCTAGTCACTAACAGTATATCCCTTCCTTAAAGGAGGTATTCCTGGCACCTAATTCCCATAAACAAAGTGAAAGTGAAAGTCACTCAGTCGAATCCAACTCCTTCCAACCCCATGGACCATACGGTCCATGGAATTCTCCAGGCCAGAATACTGGAGTAGGTAGCCTATCCCTTCTCCAGAGGATCTTTCCAACCCAGAAATTGAAGTGGGGTCTCCTGCATTGCAGGCGGATTCTTTACAAGTGAGCTATCAGGGAAGCCCAATTCCCATAAAACTGCTATCATATCAAAATATGACCAACCGGTTAAAAGGGAGAGTAATTAAACCGACTTCAATACATATGACAAATGTGTGTCTAGATAGCAGAAGAAATATGTTTAAAAGAAAAGGGGAAATGTCAGTAGATAAAGAAACCTAATTATGCAATTTCATTCAGAAATAAAAGCCCTTAGAGAGGGAGGTGGGAGGGGGGATCGGGATGGGGAACACATGTAAATCCATGGCTGATTCATGTCAATGTATGACAAAAACCACTACAATATTGTAAAGTAATTAGCCTCCAACTAATAAAAATAAATGAAAAAAAAAAAAAAGGAAATAAAAGCCCTTATGGCCATTTCCATTTTCAGATAGCAAAAAAAAAAAAAAAAGGAAATGCATTTTAATGATTTACTTTCAATTAAGGTTGACACAAATAAGATGATTTGGGAAACAGGGTAAAAATAATACCAGGGGAAAATGATAAAATATGTTTATAAAATATCCTATACAGTAGAATTATAGGAAAATAAAGAATGTTTGATTTTTCTCTCTCATCAACAAGGAAGTGGCAGGGGTCACGGTGATGGTGTCCCCATGCACAGCAGACCATGCCTATACGTGAACGTACTTTGTTTTTTAACTTTTAATTTTTTTATTTTTATTTAATTAATTTATTTATTTTAAATTGGAGCATAGCCGATTAACGATGTTGTGTTAGTTTCAAGCATACAGCAAAGGGATTCAGTTGTACATATACATGTATCTATTCTGTCTTTTCCCATTTAGGTTGTTATATGCCATTTAGCAGAGTTCACTGTGCTATACAGTAGGTCCTTACTGGTTATCCATTTAAAATGCAGCAGTGTGTACATGTCCATCACAAATCACCCCTTCCCCCAACCCTTCCCCTCTGGTAACCATGTTTGTTCTACATGAGCATACTTTTAAACAAGATTTCAACTGTGTTTATTTTAAACATGGTAAATATTACAATGCTAAGATCTTAAAGGAATTTTTAAAAATTATGGCAAATCTACACATAAGGCACAGAAAGAATACCATACTGTTGAAAAAAAAAAAAGAAAAAAAGCAAATTAAACAAGTCACTTTAGCCTTGACCTAAATTCGATGACAGGTCTGATATTCTGAATCTGTCTGGGAAAAATATATTCTACAACTACTTGAAAAAGCTATGGGGCATCATGATTTATAATAGCACTTCTAAAGAAATGAAAAGTCCACGTTTTCACAGCTGAACAAAATTGGGCTTGGACAATAGGGAACCTGAAACTCATTTGGATTCACGCCGTGTTTCAAAAACACATCCCCAGGACCTCTTACCATCTATCCAGCCCTAACCGGCAGCCAGAACCCAGCTCTCCAAGCAGACATACACATTGACCAGACTCTGCATGATTAAAATCTCTGGGGCCGCATACTTGGACAAGCTATCTTGTCTTTGTCCGGTGGGACACCTGAAGGAGACCTGGAGGCAGAGAATGACTGTAATCCAAGTTGGAGATCATAAAAGCATGAATTAAAGTTTCACTGCCCATCTGTGACATTATATTTAAACTCACTCTATTTCTAAACTGATTACATATGGGTTTTCCCCAACAGACCAAATGTAATTCAGGAAGAACAGCCATCAATTAACGTTCATGCCTGGCACACAGATAAGAGAACGGTGATCATTTTCGCTTTGTAACAGGAAGAGATGAAAATCTGCAGGCACTGAGGTTCAGGAGTTTTCGTCTGTATCTTTCTCATATTATCTGAATAATATTTCAGGATGTCTGAGGACCCCAAAGCTCGGCCTCCAACATCCTATGAGATTGACGCAGGTGTTCAATAGGGAAAATATTCTCTAATAGCTTGGTCAACTTCACCACTGTTCTTATTCTTTTCTTGGTTCATAATATCTATTTGTTCCTGAAAAGCTCAGGCACAGATTGAGTCACATTGCCGTAAAAAAAAAAAAAAAGAGAAAGAAAAGATTGGCCAACTTCTGTCCCTGTACCAGGAGGGGTTACAGCAGAACTTAATAGGAACACGACTGGATCAGGGGCAGACAGGCTGATAAAAGACAGTCTGATCCTCCATAGGCAGAGGCTTCTAAGCCCCACGTGGCCCAGAAGGATATCAAAGTTTCCAGGCTGGATTTGGGAAATCCAGTTAACGTTACCTTTTAGCCTGAACACATGGTTTGAATACAATAGATGCTTTTCATTTTTGTGTTACAAAGTCGTATGGTATTTTGGGATTTGACTCAACTACTCAGAAAATTTACATTTTTCCCATAAAAGTAAACCGATAGGCACTTTTTGTTTTCAATACAGCTTTGCTTTTCTAAAATTGATTAAACATATCATTTCCTAAATGATGCTGCATCAGTAATGGTTCTTTCCTCTTTTTTTATTACCACAAAACCTTTCTAATTTTATCATCATCCCAGAGCAAAAGAAGTTACTATTTCATAAAGGCACAAGCTATCTTGGTGATTACAGACTGAGCCTTGGAGAATTCTATGTACAAAAAGATTATTTTATGATACTATAAAAATAAATTCACTAATGACGGATAATGAGTGGGATATAATGGTGATATCTAAAAGTCTTTGCTCCAAAGTTTTTGCTCTTCTGGCTTCCTTATCAGAAATCCTCAAATTAAAGTTGTGTATATGTATTATTTTTATGTTTCTGTTTTATGAACTCAAATCTTATTTATGAAGCTTTCGAGACATATAAATCTAGTCTAATTCAACCTAGGTACGGTTTGTCATTATATGAATAAATCTAATGTTTTTTTTTTCCAAAATCCCTAATTTTTTAATTGGAATATAGCTGCTTTACAATGCTGTTAGTTTCTGCTGCAGGGCAGTGAGTCACCTATATATGTACCTACATCGTCTCTTTTTAGATTTCCTTCCCATTGAGGTCACCACAGAACATTGCGTGCAGCTCCCTGTTCTATACAGTAGGCTCTCACTGGACGCATGCTCAGTCATGTTCAACTCCTTGCGACCCCATGGGCTGTTGCCCCCCAGACTCGACTCCTCTGTCCATGGAATTTTCCAGGCAAGAATATTGGAGTGGGTTGCTATTTCCTACTCCAAGGTTCTTGTTAGTTATCCATTTTATACATAGTGGTGCAACACAGGAGACCTGGGTTCGACTCCTGGGCTGGGAAGATGCCCTGGAGGAGGGCATGGAAATTCACTCCAGTATTCTTGCCTGGAGAATCCTCATGGACAGAGGAGCCTGACGGGCCACAGTCCATGGGGTCACAGAGTCAGACACCACAGCACGGCACAGTATATATATGCCAACTAACCCATGACCAGAAAACGGGAATTATAATCAATGACCAAACTGGGCGAGTGATAAGAAGCCTTAGAGACGGAAGCTTTGCTCCTTCTGAAAAGGGACATTTCCTTCTAACCACCCAGATGAAGGCCTGGATTCCCCACGTTCCTGTTCTTTTCCTAAGACACTGAGATCAACAGTAGCACCATGGTGACACACGCTGGCTTCCAGAACGTCTCCCCACCCAGGAAACTCCAACAGGTCTATGGAGAGTGTGCAGGCCACCACACTTTAAGTACTGACGCCTAATGGAGCTTGGGTGTATTTCATGTGAGAATTGCTGTGAAATTTTATTTTAGTGCTTGACGTTCATGCCACATTGAATCTGAACAGATTTTAAACAACAAAATACACCATGTGAACTTTATTTCAGGCTGTCTGCAATGCCGTCTTACTTTAACTTGGGGATTTACTCCCTTTACCCCCCTTTATAATTTTTTCTTTGATAAAATGCATCATTTTCTAAAAAACATCTCATATTTGCTGCTTTTGTGGACTTAGTCCTGTCATTCTTTCTACTTAAATTGCTCATCCTCAATCTTTACCCATCACAAGTCTTCCAAGACCCATTCATCTGCTAACTCCCCAATCATTACCCCACACAGACTGAAATTTCCTTCCACTCTGGATTCTTAGAGCATCTGGGGCCACACTTGCAGCATGTTTTATTTCCTGTATATACTTAAAGAGTTATTCTCCAGCTATTTATAGTAGGTGTGGTGGGAGGAAGATGAGGGGAGAAGGCATATTTTCTCATCACCAGTAGGCCCTCAACACACACCTACTATATAAAATAGTTTCCTGGCAATTAAGAGCAAGTCTTGATGTTTATATATTTTTCTTACCAAATGCCATTTATTAACAATTGAAAATTTTTTCAGGAAAAATTCTGATAGTGACATTTCTTTTATGAATTTATTGTAAGCACAAAAGTGGTGTACTGCCTTTAAAATCACTATTAAACATCTAAAGTTCTGTTAAAACTCTATGAGTACCAGAAACTACTGGCCAAATATGAAAATAAAAGGAAAATATAAAAGGAAAAATAAAAGGAAAAAGAAGAGGAGGAAGTAGACAGAGTAGGACACCAAACGGAATCTACAACATCACAGGAAATGATGCCTGAGTCTGCTGCTCCCAGCAAGCAGTGAATACTACCACGGTATCGAAGTAACTGATGTTGGCAAAATGAAAGGCAAACCAGTGGAAAGAACATTCACACTAAAATGAATGGACTGACTCTCAGTGTTACTCATAAATGGTTTCGTAACTTACAAGCCACCACGACGCACCTATACCCTCCACCAAATACCAAACATGGCAGGTTTAAGCAAAAAAAAAAATTCAGTCATACAAAATTGCATGAGGCAGGAGCCAGGTCAGACAGACAGAGTGAGCTGGATGGCTGATGCTGTCCAGAGAAGTCCTGCAGAAGGGAATGGATGTGAATTCTTCAAGATAACAGCTAAGTCAAATGTCAGCCTACTCATAGCTTTCTTTCTGAGACATACCTATTTCTGCTGATACTCAGCTGTGCTGTGCAGACATGAATAATGAGTAGATTTTTCAGGTGGATTATTTGCCCTATTAGAATATCCCTATTTAGGATTAATCCAAGATGATTTTCACTTATAAATTTTGCCATTTTGTGATTTCAAACACTTCAAGCGTGTGGTTGCATGGAATAATCATAAAGGGTTTTGTGCTGCGCTTAGTCACTCAGTCATGTCTGACTCTTTGTGACCCCACGGACTGTAGCCCACCAGGCTCCTCTGTCCATGGGGATTCTTCAGGCAAGAGTACTGGAGTGGGTTGCCATGCCCTTCTGCAGGGGATCTTCCTGACCCAGGAATCGAACGGGGATCTCCTGCATTGCAGGTGGATTTTTTACCAGCTGAACTACCAGGGAAGCTCATAAAGGGCTTTACCTTAGTGCAAATTAAAACCAGACTTTTTATAGACTAGTATTTTGATTTCCTCTCCATTTATAGTTGGGTTTTCTTTCTTTTAATTTTCCACTCCCCAAACCCACACCCAGCAGTACCAAGGCTGGAAATTCTCCTCTATGTCAATAAAGAAATTTTATTTGGACATTTGTGAATCTATATCTTCAAGTTTAGCCTACTTGGCTGAGAAAGCTAGTTCTTGGTTCCCTTCCCCATTGCTCAAACTTATAAGGCCTCCCAGCTGCACTCTAGGGTAGCTGCCTTATTCTTCTTGAGTTGGGATAAACTTCTACATAATAAGACCAAAAAGATCTAACAAAGAAACAGAGTTGTCCAATTAGATGTTATCAAAGTCCACTTAGGAGGAAGAGAGTATACCTGGTGACCTAATTCTCAAGAGATCAACTGGCAGAAAAACATGTTTTCTGCTAAATACAACCACTTGTAAAATCTTATATGTTAGCTTTTCAGATGTGTTAAATTAGCCTCTGTAGAATTTAGTAGCTAAAAAAACATATAAATCAATATCTCACTTTAGGCTCTGTATATCACCCATTATTCTGCTCCATTTTATGATTATAAAAATTGGGGTTAGGTATCAATGGCAGTAAAGTCTTGCATTTTACAGATCCTTCCAGGACAAAGTAGACCATGACTATAAATACTTATTTACAGAACACAGTTCCTACAGGGAGTTTTGCCCAAGTTCCTAGTACACACTAAATAAATTTTACACTAAACCTCTGGGGTCAAAAGTAAGGAAAGAAACAGTATTTATTGAGTTGTTACAGGAGCTGGCCTGGAACTTGGGTGCACCATGTATGTTTCAGCACTTGATTCACTCTGTCCAGAAGGACAAGGTCATGGTCATTGTACAGACATTCAGCCATCGATTTTCCCAGGTCATCCAGTGACACCGCTGAGCCCGACGGCTCCAAAGTCTACATGCTTTTCTCCACAAAACACTCTTCTATTCATTAAAGTGGAGGATGAAAAAATATAAGCTTTAGGAATAAAAGGGCAAGAACAGGTTTTCTCTGCAACACGTATTTTGACTTAACAGCCCACGTATCTTCCCAGACCTGAATCAAATACCTCCTCCTCCATCCTCTCCCCTTTCTGTGAGTCACTAACCAGAACTGACCTGTCCCTCCTCACACTCTGCAAATACGCTTTCATCTGACAAACTGTGACTGTACAAACTCCCTTCTTAGAGTCACCGCTTTTTATACTGGCTTCTCTAGTTTAATGGTCAGAATGTCAACTGATAAGAATCCAGGGGAGTCCCCTGGCCAGAGCTCGGTGGGAGTGAGAGCCCAGAATCCTTGGTAATGTGTCTGCACATTCTAACTACTCTCTCCCTTCAAAGGGAAAAAGAAAAATGGAACTTGGAAGAGTTTGATCAAAATACTAAGAATAATAATTTGACAAATCTCATAGATACTTATGTTTCTGTGCTTCTAAATTTGTCCCAGAGTTCATCTTATCTACATATGCAAACTGTCAGATAGCTCTATGGAGCCAGAGAATGCAGGAAGCCTGGGGTCCACACCCCGGGGAGAGTCCGGGGTGCTAGAAGGGTCAGGAACCAAGGCACAGAGAGCCTGGGCTGACGGGGCTGAGACAGCGCTGCAGTTTCTCTGTGACCAGGGCCAGGTGCGAAGCGGGCATTTCGGACGAGGATCAGAAGTGAGCTGAATAGGGAAGCCCCCGCAGGGTGACGACAGCTCTTCTCTGCAGACAAGGGTGTGAGCAAAGACCCAGGGCCGGATCTGTGGTTCTAGCACCCCTCCAAAGCCCTGTTATTCTCTAAGTTCCCAGAAAATACACTCCACCCTTGGGTACAAGGCGGGAGGAATTTCTGGTTTGATTGAATGTGTCTGCTCAGGAAAAGGACTGGCTCAAAGTATGTATCACTTCTGTTGAACAGAAAAACAAAAACCCGCGTTACATTCAGTCCTCAGAAAGAGTTATTATTTTTATCGCTGATTTAGTGTCAACAGAGACACTTTACAGAAAGGAAAGAAAAGTCGAATAATTTGCTAAAGTCACGCATTAAATAACTGACAACGTTAGGACTTGACTCAGGCAGAGTCACTATTTACTATTAGCATCACTAATAATATAAACTACTTAACTGTCATCTCTTGCAAGTAATTCATAGTGCTATTCACCAAACATTGACAATAAATTCCTAGTTCATAAAACTTAAAAAAAAAAAAAAAGAAAGAAAGAAATGTCATGGAAACATTAGAAAAATTGGCTGATGAGGTCCATTTCCCCCTAAATAAATTAATCTAATTAGAAGCATGTTATATGTCATGCAGCATTCACTAGAGAACAGCCAATAAAAACGCATATTATTGATATATTTAGTAGTATTTTACAATAACTACAATCCATCAGTTTTACTTTTTTAATGAATAGAAAAAGGAAGTGTTAGTAATATGCCAATCTTTATTACAGCCTCTCAACCCATTCATGTAAGACAGTATTTAAAGATATGGTTTTATTTTCTTCCAGGACAAGAAAGTAATGTTCTTTAACTAAAGCTCTGTTTTTCAGATTAAGATAATTTAGCTCTTTCTCGTCACTGACCAACTCTCTTTTAGAAAGCAACAGAACAAGTAAGATCCAGAGATCTCAATCTTACATATCTTTTAACTCTCACGTCCCAGGTTCTCTTCCCTAAACTTTCCATAGTTAATGATGCACAAGAATCCTATTCCTTCAGTTCAGGCGTTCAGTCATGTCTGACTCTTTGCGACCCCATGGACTGCAGCACGCCAGGCCTTTCTGTCCATCACCAACTCCTGAAGCTTGATCAAAGTTATGTCCATCAAGTCCATGATGCCATCCAACCATCTCATCCTCTGTCATCCCCTTCTCCTCCTGCCCTCAATCTTTCCCAGCATCAGGGTCTTTTCCAATGAGCCAGCTCTTCGCATCAGGTGGCCAAAGTACTGAAGTTTCAGCTTCAACGTCAGTCCTTCCAATGATCCTATTCCTTACACAAACTAAAGTATAAATACGCAAGAATCTCAGTGAAAGCCAGCTGGTTGAGCTGTGGATTTGGTCACTTATGTGACTCATAGGCTCCATATTGAGTGGGGTGGATACCCCATCTCACTAACTATGCCCCAGCTCTCTCATACAGGGCCTTGATTTTCTGATGAACACAGGGACTAAAGTTCTCCTAGGAGAGAAGAAAAGAGAGCAAGGAGGAGGAAGCCAGCTAATAAAAAACCAGCTATAAGCTAATGAAAACTATTATATAAAAGGAATATTGGAGGTTGGCAAAACACATTTTAAAAACTATTCAATCATCACAAAATAAAACAAAGAGAAAATATATTAAGCTCTTAAATATGTAGGCTTTTTCCTAAATGGTGTGATAGTCATAATTAAATGAAGCAAATTAATAAATTGAATATAAACATTTTATGTGTTATTTGAATGATTGTAGTGGAGAAAAATGATTATTATAATGGGTAAAATGAGAACTCTGTTGGTATTATGAAAAAGAGGCCTCACATTTTTAAAGAGTTATATGTTCTTTTTTCTGTTTTAACACTTAGCAAATGTTCGCCACGTGTGAGGTTCTTTGCAGGGTTTTATGATAATACTAATCCTTAAGGAGATCACAGTCTTGCTTAATAAGCATTTTTCCCCCCCAGAATAATACCAATAAGACTTTAGTTTTAGAATTAACTAACAAAATATCAAAAAGGTAACCTGGTTGCCCCAAATTCTTTTGTTCATAACTCCATAAAGGATTTAAGCTTACTGTCTTTATATTTCCCCCAATAATCCTCTGCAATGACCTTCTTTTGAAAGCATGCTATTCTACTTCAGTTTCTACTTCATAACTTTTCCCCAAAATAAACAAATATTATCTGAATTTAAAGTGTGTTGATGGACATAAGCGGTGGCATTAACCTTGGTTAACTGAGTTAGGGAAATTAAGTTGGGTGCATTTCTCAACTTTATACCTTTCTGTTGTTTGATGTGATATCATGTGTATATATTACTTTTGTGATTTTTTTTAAAGGTATCTAATGGAGGAAAAATAAAGAGAATCTATTGAGGCAGGCACCACCAACCTTAACACCTTTCAGATGTACTCAAAATCACCACACCAAATATGGACTCTGGTGACCTCCACGGTCAGCTGCCTTGCCACTGGCTTTGACAGTGGAAAAACAGTATGAGTTTTGAAAATAGTGAGCTCCCTGCAGCTTGCAGCATAAATTTTGTTACTCCACACCTTCAACATGATGGACAGTCTCTGGTTTGTCTGAGCTAGTACTTAGTGATTGCTCACTATGTACAGAAATTGTTCTAAGAACTTTATATGCATGACCTCATTCCATGTTGAGTTTCTATGCATGATACATGGTCAAGGTGGTCTGTTTTTGTCGTTGTTTCCCTTTCTCGATCATTTTCCTGTTCACTGTTCATATGTCATATGTTCATATGTCACTGAATTCACATTTTGTGTCTCAGAATCATTCTTGGCCAAAGAAAGATGTTGCCAACATATGTTCAGTACATCTCTGTTTTTTTCTCACCACTTTCAATTAAAAAAAAAAAATTGTTCCCACTTTCTTTGTCATCATAACTATGCTCTTGTGGTGGAGGTGGTGGTTTAGTCGAATAGTCGTGCCTGACTCTTTGTGACACCACGGATTGCAGCCCACCAGGTTCCTCTGTCCATGGAATTTTCCAGAGGAAAATACTGGAGTGGGTTGCCGTTTCCTCCTCCAGGGGATTTTCCTGACCCAGGGATCAAACCTGCATCTTCTGCATTGTAGGCAAGTTCTTCATCACTGAGCCACCAGGGAAGCCTGGTCTATGCCCTTACTGGCACCTAATTTACTGTATTAAATCCCCTTCCACTTAAAATAGACAGATTGGGTTCTCTTCACCAATCCAAAAGAAAAGCTCTCCTCTCTCTCTGCTTTTTATTCTTTTTTCATGTTGGTTTTAGAGTTTCTCCAAGTTCCTCTCAGCTCTCTCAGTCTCCCAGTATATTCTATCTCAGCCTTAGAAAAACAATGTAAAATACAGAGTGGTCAAATAACAAGTACAAACTTCAGGCTTCTCCTGACAAGCCACACATCCGAAGGCTCTCATTCACATTCTGACTTGGGACAGAGACTGGAAGCGTCTGCCTTGGAGCCAGGACGCAGCCAACATGAGACTCTTTGTGAGCGACCAGGATCCCAGACTGGGCTGCTGATCCCCTGCTGATCCCAGGGGCTGCAGATGCGCAGAAGCTTCCGTCCCCTGTCTGTAGATGCATCCCACTGCATCAGGGAGGGGACTGTTTCATCAAAGGGTGAAAAGGGGGCACATGAATAAAGACAAAGCGTGGTGACACCTTCAGCACAAGAGCAGGGCTTCCCACCCGTAGCATCTCCTAAGAGGAGAGGTGGATCCCACGCCTACAACAGAGAAGAATGGAGCCAAGACTCCCAATCTGGGAGCATCTAACTCACTGCAGAGTCCAGCCAGATAGTCTGTACGTCAGGAAGGAAGTGGAATATAAAAGCCAAGCAACACAGTCAAGCAAATATGAGCAACGATCTCCTTGACTATTTCCAGAAGGAAAGGCTAAGGCTGTAAATAGAACAACAGCATAAGTCTTCTGAATAAAGAATTCCACAAGCCACCATTGCCTAGTTGTAGCGACTCTTGATCCCAGAATCCTGATTAATTCTTTTCTTCACTCAAAATGGAGGAACTGGAGAATTACTACCAGGCATAATATATACTAAGGCTTCCCAGGTGGCTCAGTGGTAAAAGACTCTGCCTGCAAATGCAACCCACTCAGGACACTTTGGACAGTATTCTTTTCCAAAAAATCCCATGGACAGAGGAGGCTGGCGGGCTACAGTCCATGGGGTTACAAAGGGTCAGACACAATTAAGCATGCACGCATAATATATACCAGACTTAAGAGATTTTAGTAAATAAGACAGAGTGGCCCTCTTCCTGGAGCCTATCTTCTCATGAGGAACATCAGTCATAAACAGGAAAGGAAGAAAACAGCAATTTCCCATAAACGCTGAAAACACACAGGGTAAAGAAATGGGGGT
This sequence comes from Cervus canadensis, assembly GCF_019320065.1. NCBI lineage: Eukaryota > Metazoa > Chordata > Mammalia > Artiodactyla > Cervidae > Cervus > Cervus canadensis. Next base: position 7,840,250 of record NC_057416.1, on the reverse strand, counting down.
GGTTAACGTTTTTGTAAAGTTAACATGTGAACAGAAATGGAAATCTGTGGAAGAACGGGAAATCTGTGGAAGAACAGATTAGCTGAAGATCTGAGGGAAGAGCAATCCATGCTTGGGGACAGAAATGAGTTGAGAATGTTTAATGGAGATGGACTTGAGGAAAGAAAATCAAGGATGAATTCTAGGTTTCTAGTCTGAGCAGCTGGAGAAAGGTGGTGTCACAGAGTCGGGTTTCAGGGTCTTCTAAATGTTGAGCTAGATTAATTCTGAGTCTGAGACCAAAAAACAACAACAAAAAATGTTTCTACCTCATTATGCTTCCAGTGCAATTCCTGAGTTTATGGAGACATAATTCACACTGTGTTTGCTTCCTCTGCCAGCAGATAAAGATCCTGAGACCCAGAACAGAGCTGGGGCCTCTCTCAGTGATCAGGGCTCTTGTATGACAAAGATTTGCACATTGCTTAGGTTTTTTATTGCAGGGAAGGGCTGGAATTTGCTGCAAGTTATGTCAGGGAGATTCTGAACTGTTTGTATTAACATTTTTTGGAGCAGAGTATTCGGGCTGAGCTGGAAGCTTTGTGATTTTTTTTTTTTTTTTAATAATCTCTGTCAGTGGCATAATACTGATAGTCCTCTTGAGTAAGTCTCATTGGAGACCAACTCATGGGCCATCTCTACAACTTGGTTTTGCTTTCTTGGTAAGATGGAGACTTTATTGCGGAGATAAAGTAACATATCAGATGAATGAGGAAATCGAATTCCTACACAAAGAGACTTGAAGTGGATGATTTTCTAATGCTAGTTAACCTCCCTTCAGGCAGATGTTTGTACTGAGACAGCTACTTCTTTGGCACGCCTTGCTTAAGGGCAATAAAGTCACACTACAGAAATAAGCGCTGAAGTCTACCCAAGAACATATATCAACATATAGGTTCCATACTGGGCACAATGCACTCAGTCAATGCTACAGTGGGTAAATAAATTGTGAACAGTATGTTATACACCAGTGACAAAGAAAGAACCCTGGTTCTATGCAATGATGTAAATGAATGTCAAACACATAGTGTTGGGGAAAAAACAAGCTAGACATAAAAGATATAAACTATATGGTTTCATTTATACAAAGTTCAAGAACAGGCAAACTATTCTACAGTGATAAAGTTCACATTAGGTCTTATTTTTGGAATGGGATGGAAAATAGCTAAGTACAGCTGTTGGAAAAGTTCTGAATCTTGCTCTATGGGTGGTGGTGCTGTGGAAATATTTCTGTATGTAAAAATCCATCAAGTTATTTAACTAATATTTGTGCACTTACACATATACATGCAAGATATACTTAAATATCTTTACCAGAAATAGCTGTAGATACGGATAGAGTGCACCTTATATAACTCAATAAGAGTAAATAAACTGGAAATAATTATAATGGTCATGAGGCACCAAGTTCTTATTAGAAGAGAAGCTACTTATAAAGCTAGGACCAGGAAGTTCTGGCTCCATGTACATTTTCCTGATAATATCTCATCATAGACATTATGAACCAAATCCAAATGCCTACACAGTAATCTTCAGCCCCAGGAGTTATACTCAAGCTATTTAATTTTGATGCATCAGCAGTCATTAATCAGAATGGATACCTGGAATATTCAGAAGGGACAGCAGCTATTATGAGAGAACTGCCTGCCCCAAGCATCTACTCTGCCTTTCATGAAGATGACAAAAGGACCCACTGAAAAAGACGGAGCTCATCCCTAGAAATGCAAACTATCTACAATCAGTAATATGCAGTTTTACATAACAAACCAAAAAGCTTGTACAGTGGGTTCGCTTACATGTAGGCTGACTCCACAATACGAAATCTTGGCCACTCTGCTGTGCTTCTGACGCATCATGACACCAGGAATAAGAATCTGGGTCACCCTCAGCCTTGGCTGGTACTTGCTCAAAACGGATTTTTTAAGCATAAATCTAAATCAACAAATACGCACAAAAGCTTTGTGTTTCTAATAGGCTCCGGGTGTAAGCATAGGGTTCTTCAACTCTATATTTCCAGCCTGAGTCCTGCATGCCTTCAATTTCTCAAGTGAAAAAGTGTTAGTTGCTCAGTCATGTAGGACTCTTTTGTGACCCCATGGACTGTAGTCTGCCAGGCTCATTTGTTCACGGGATTTTCCAGGCAAGAATACTGGAGTGGGTTGCCATTTCCTTCTCCAGGGGATCTTCCAGATTCAGGGACTGAACCTGGTCTGCTACACTGCAGGCAGATTCTTCGCCATCTGAGCCACCAGGGAAGTTAATTTCTCAAAGGCACTGCACTTTTCTGGGTAGAATGATGGGATATTTAGGCTGTTAAAATCACTCTGATAGGAAGTGTCACCTACAACTCTTCCACTGGACAGACTCGGTATGTCATGACACTTCCTATTTGTCATCATTACACAATCGCTTCCACCCTGGGAATAGATACCATTTAATTACTTCATGCCCAGTATCATACATGTCACACCTATATTCACAGAATGAGTTTTTAAGGTCATCTTTTCTGTTCCCAAGACTTCTGAAATTATTACATTTACTTCCTGTCAAATATATTAAAATGTTTATAGCCAACAGACCAAAGAGGGTAATTTCTATTTTAATATCTAATAACCTTCATTGTCAAGAAATGTCTTATGTTTAAATAACCTAATCCTTTAGGCCTCATCTTAACTGGATTTTCTTTCAATTTATCCTCAATAGTTACTGACCTTGAAATGTCACCAAACCTGTTTAAAGGGGTGAAAGACTTTGGAAGATGGGATGAAATTTATTCCAGTGACCTAGAATAAATTAGTGAAGATATGAGAACGTTTTAAAAAAAATTCGTTAAGACTGAACAAGTTGTACATATGTAAGATTATAACCGACAGAACATAGATCACAGTGTTGCAAATCCGTATCTTTATATTTTAAAAAAATAAGCAAAATGGGGAACAAAAATCCTTTATGTTCCTCAAAGCCTCAGTTAACCAATAGTGGAGGTCTCACAACTAACAGTGGCCTAGAAAATGTGGCTAGTTCTGATAACAGTATTATGATACTTCTTGTTGTTTAGTCACTAACTCATGCCCAACTCTCTGCAGCCCCATGGACTGCAGCCCCCCAGGCTCCCCTGTCAATGGGATTCTCCAGGCAAGAATAATGGAGTGGGTAGCCATTTTCTTTTCCAGGGGATCTTCCCAATCCCAGCATCAAAATGTGTCTTCTGCTTTGCGGGCAGACTTTTCTACCAGTGAGCCACCTGGGAAGGCCAATTATGATGCTTATAAGGTTAGTAAAACATATCTTGTCATTTCTAAATTTAATGAATGATCCCTGAAACTTATTATTGGTAGTAAGGTCAAATAACTATTTAAGATAATTTAGTATTGCTCCTAAAGAAAATTTTCTGTTGTTCTCTTTCCAAAAAACTAAATCTAACAAAATGATTGCATGTATTTTGAATTAAAAATTCTTAGCTTAAAATCTTTACTGCATAGGAGATTATGTCTTTTCTTGGACTATAATCTTGGTGATTACAACCTTTCCTGGGAAGAATAAGTGTTTTTACTTAACCTAAATGACAAACTTGGCTAGAGGTTTCTAATTCATGAATAACTTAGCCCATAATTAATTAACCCATGTTTGGTTAGCATTTGTTGAGTTCACCTCAGATATTAAGTAATTCAAAATGTTTATAAAACACCACCGTTGAGCTCTCTTTTTTTTTTTAAACAGGGTATGTGAATTTTTTTAAATTAATTAATTTATTCATTTTACTTTACAACACTGTATTGATTTTGCCATACATTGATTTGACTCTGTCACGGTGTACATGTGTTCCCCATCCTGAACCCCCCTCCCACCTCCTTCCTCATCCCATCCCTCTTTGATAACAATACTGTTATTCTTACATTTTCCCAATAACTATGCAGTAAGCTTTAGTTTCTATTTATACATATCACAGCCCTTTTCATACTGTTCATGGGGCTCTTGAGGCAAGAATACTGGAGTGGGTTGCCATTTCCTCTTCCAGTGGACCATATTTTGTCAGAATTCTTCACTATGACCCAGCCGTTTTGAGTGGACCTGAACAATATGTCTCATAGCTTCACTGAGTTACAAAAGCCCCTTTGCTGCAAAAAGGCTGTGTTCTGATACTGGGAAAGATTAAAAGCAAACGGAGAAGATGGGGGCAGAGGATGAGATCGTTGGATGGCATCACCAACTCAATGGACATGAGTTTGAGCAAACTCTGGGAGATAGTGAAGGACAGGGGAGCCTGGCATGCTACAGTCTATGGGGTCAGAAAGAGTCAGACACAACTTAGCAACTGAACAACAATAATCACAACTCTTATAACTAAGTTTGGGAGGTGGTAAAGAAATATGGCACTACCCTTGGTCAACCTCCCAGTATCCCCCTCGGTCAGTCACTACCATCAGGAAGCTTCTTATCCTTCTCCATCAGAGGGCCAGCAGAATGAAAAACCACAATCACAGAAAATTAATCAAACTGATCACATGGATGACAGTCTTGTCTAACTCAATGAAACTAAGCCATGCCATGTAGAGCCACCCAAGACAGACGGGTCATGGTGGAGAGTTCTGACAAAATGTGGTCCACTGGGGAAGGGAATGGCAAATCACTTCAGCATTTTTGCCTTGAGAACCCCATGGACAGTATGAAAAGGCAAAAAGATAGAACACTGAAAAGATGAACTCCCCGGGTTGGTAGGTACCCAATATGCTACTGGAGATCAGTGGAGAAATAACTCCAGAAAGAATGAAGGGATGGAGCCAAAGCAAAAACAACACCCAGTTGTGGATGGGACTGGGGATAGAGGCAAGGTCTGATGCTGTAAAGAGCAATATTGCATAGGAACCTGGAATGTTAGGTCCATGAATCAAGGCAAATTGGAAGTGGTCAAACAGGAGATGGCAAGAGTGAACATCGACATTCTAGGAATCAGTGAACTAAGATGGACTGGAATGTGTGAATTTAACTCAGATGACAATTATATCTACTATTGTGGGCAGGAATCCCTTAGGAGAAATGGAGTAGCCATCACAGTTAACAAGAGTCCGAAATGCAGTACTTGGATGCAATCTCAAAAATGACAGAATGATCTGTTAGTTTCCAAGGCAAACCATTCAATATCAGGGTAATCCAAGTCTATGCCCCAACCAGTAATGCTGAAGAAGCTGAAGTTGAAAGGTTCTATGAAGACCTACAAGACCTTCCAGAATTAACACCCAAAAAATATATCCTTTTCATTATAGGGGACTGGAATGCAAAAGTAGGAAATCAAGAAATACCTGGAGTAACAAGCAAATTTGGCCTTGGACTACAAAACAAAGCAGGGCAAAGGCTAATAGAGTTTTGCCAAGAGAACACACTGGTCATAGCAAACACTCTCTTCCAACGACACAAGAGAAGACTCTACACACGGATATCACCAGATGATCAATACTGAAATCAGACTGATTATATTCTCTGCAGCCAAAAATGGAGAAGCTCTATATGGTCAGCAAAAACAAGACTGGGAGCTGACTGTGGCTCAGATCATGAGCTCCTTATTGCCAAATTCAGACTTAAATTGAAGAAAGTAGGGGAAATCACTAGAGCATTCAGGTATGACCAAAACCAAATCCCTCATAATTATACAGTGGAAGTGACAAGTAGATTCAAGGGATTAGATCTGATAGACAGAGTGCCTGAAGAACTATGGACAGAGGTTCATGACATTGTACAGGAGGCAGTGATCAAGACCATTCCCAAGAAAAAGAAATGCAAAAAGGCAAAATGGTTGTCTGAGGAGGCCTTGCAAATATCTGAGAAAAGGAGAGAAGCAACAGGCAAAGAAGAAAAGGAAAATACACTCATTTGAATGCAGAGTTCCAAAGAATAGCAAGGAGAGATAAGTAAGGATTCCTAAGTGATCAATGCAAAGAAATAGAGGAAAACAACAGAATGGAAAAGGCTAGAGATTTCTTCAAGAAAATTAGATACCAAGGGAACATTGCATGCAAAGATGGGCACAATTAAGGACAGAAATGGTATGGACCTAACAGAAGCAGAAGATATTAAGAAGAGGTGGCAAGTATACACAGAAGAACTGTGCAAAAAAGCTTTTCATGACCCAGATAACCATGATGGTGTGATCACTCACCTAGAACCAGATATCATGAAATGTGAAGTCAAGTGGGCCTTAGGAAGCATCATTAGGAACAAAGCTAGTGGAGGTGATGAAATTCCAATTGAGCATTTCAAATCCTAAAAGATGATGCTGTGAAACTGCTGCACTCAATATGTCAGCAAATTTGGAAAACTCAGCAGTGGCCACAGGACTGGAAAAGGTCAGTTTTCATTCCAATCCCAAAGAAAGGCAATGCCAAAGAATGCTCAAACTACTGCACAATTGCACTCATCTCACACGCTAGTAAAGTAATGCTCAAAATTCTCCAAGCCAGCCTTTAATAGTATGTGAATAGTGAACTTCTAAATGTTCAAGCTGAATTTAGAAAAGGCAGAGGAACCAGAGATAAAATTGCTAACATCTGCTGGATCATTGAAAAAGCACGAAAGTTTCAGAAAAACATCTACTTCTGCTTTATTGAGACTACGACAAACCTTTGACTGTGTGGATCACAACAAACTATGGAAAATTCTTAAAGAGATGGAAATACCAGACCACCTGACCTGCCTCCTGAGAAATCTGTATGCATATCAAGAAGCAACAGTTAGAACTGGACTTGGAACAACAGATTGGTTACAAATTGGGAAAGGAGTACGTCAAGGCTGTATATTGTCACTCTATTTATTTAACTTATATGCAAAGTACATCATGGAAAACGCCAGGCTTCCATTCCAAAGCTGGAATCAAGAGTGCCAGGAGAAATATCAATAACCTCATATATGCAGATGACACCACCCTCATGGCAGAAAGTGAACAACTAAAGAGCCTCTTGATGAAAGTGAAAGAGGAGAGTGAAAAAGTCGGCTTAAAACACAACATTCAGAAAACTAAGATCATGGCATCGGGTCCCATCACTTCATGTCAAATAGATGGGGAAACAATGGAAACAGTAAGATACTTTATTTTGGAGGGCTAAAATCACTGCAGATGGTGACTGCAGCCATGAAATTACAAGAAGCTTGCTCCTTGGAAGAAAAGCTATGACAAACCTAGACAACATACTTAAAATCAGAGACATTACTTTGCCAACAAAAGTCTGTCTAGTCAAAGCTATGGTATTTTTCAGTAGTCATGCATGGATGTGAGAGTTGGACTGTGAAAAAAGCTGAGCACCAAGGAATTGATGCTTTTGAACTGTGGTGTTGGAGAAGACTCTTGAGAGTCCCTTGGACTGCAAGGAGATCCAACCAGTCCATCCTAAAGGAAATCAGTCCTGAATATTCATTGGAAGGACTGATGCTGAAGCTGAAACTCCAATACTTTGGCCACCTGATGGGAAGAACAGACTCATTGGAAAAGACCCTGTTGTTGGGAAAGATCGAAGGCAGGAGAATAAGGGGAAGACAGAGGACGAGATGGTTTGATGGCATCACCATCTTGATGAACATGAGTTTGAGTAAGCTCCGGGAGTTGGTGATGGAGTTCTGCATCTGATTAGGAGATGCCTACCTATCTCTCATTTTCAAAAGAAATAATTCACATAAGGTAAAGAGTCAAAGTCACTGAAAGTGAATTTCCCTTACACTCTTCCCACCTGTCTGTCATCTGCTTGTTGTAAAGAAAGGATGCTTGCCACCACAGACGGGCAGTATGGTGACTTTGGTAAAATCAATTTTCTAAGTCAAATAATGGAACCTCTAACACCAAATAGCAGTAATTTTCACTTTTTTGCTCGTCTACACTTTGAGGTACAAAAGCATGTAATAAAGCTTTTAAGGTATTCAAAAAGAAAAGAACAAAAAGTGAATTAGTCTAAAATTTAACAACAGTCCAAAGTTTAAATCTGAAAATAAGAGGTGCAGTGCATGTTTCAAATCTTTGTAAATTTAAAAATTTTGTTAACTTCTTTTGTTTTTCCTTGCTATTTCTTAGTTTTGTCTCATGATTTCTATGACCTCAAGGCCTGCCCCTTCATGCTCTGTGGAGTTACTCCAACTGTGACTATAAGTTCCAGTAGGTCCTGGGATTCTGGTGTAGAATACAGGTACCTATAAAGTGTACAGGGTGGACTTCTCTATTTTGTATTCAAAGTATTAGTGGGGTTCTAAAATATATATTTTGGAGAAATTACAAAATGCATATATAACCCTGGTATCAACTCTAAAAATCTTTTCTGTTTAAATTCTCTTTCAAACAGACTCAAAGAGACTATAAATTGACATAATACACTCACTGGTTTATTTTAGACCTCTCAGAGTCTGAGAAACAAGCCTTGAACTTAAACCCACAGTAATAAAATTGAAAGTGTTCCTTAAGAATTTCTGCATTTAGAATCGAAAGGCAAACAAACCACCCAACCTGAATGTACTCTGTGGTGGTGAATTCTCTGTGTCACCTTGACTGGCCTCGGGGATGCCCAGATGCTGGTAAAACATCACTTCTGGACCTAGTGTGCTGGTATGTGTGGAACGGACCTGCATTTGATTCAGGAGACCCTCACCTCTGCGGGTGGTACTGCCCCATCCCTTGAAGGCTCAGGTGGAACACAAAGGCGGGGAAGAGCAAATTCTCTTCTTCTTCAGCTGGGATGCCCAACTTCTCCCGCCTCTGACCTCAGAGCGCCTGGCTTTCACACCTTCAGATTCAGACTGAATTACACCACTGCCTGTCCCATTCTCCAGCTTTCAGACAAGAGACTGTGGGACTTCTCAGCCCCCACAGCCTCATGAGACAATTCCTCTAATAAATCTCCTCTTTTATCTACCTATTTATATAGATGCTATTGACTCTGCTTCTCTGAGGAACCCTGATACACACGCATTGGAAGTTTGCATTACTGTGCTTATCTGTGTTTTGGTTACTCATGTAATCCCCATACAAGAGTTTCTCCAAACACTCTGAAAAGATAATAAAGAAGTGTCTTTACTGAATAATTTCTCTGCACATATATTCACTTTTTGTGTGTTTAAATTAGCAATTGTAGCTCCCAAAAGAAGTTTTCCAGCTAGGGGTAAAAGGTTAGCTTTTCCAATCAGAAATCACAGAACAAAGTTAAATTAATTTTAAGGAAAAAGAAAACTATTTTATTTCAATCTCAGTCTGCATACTTAACAACTAACATACACTAATATATAGCATAACTCTATTCTCAGTGATTAATGTATCCCAGGGCTGTTTGCTTAAGATAAAATTGCATACAGAGCATTCACTAAGTGAAACATTGTAATAAGTTATAAGAAAAGTCAGCTCCTTTGAAGACGTTAAAACATAATAAAGATTAAGTCCATAGTTCCATATCCTTATGAAACAGGAAGGAAGGGTGCAGGGCACAACCTTTGAAAGAATGACACAGCCTGAGGACCTGACATAAACTGATTGGAACCAAACAGATCCAAGTTGACTTCCATTAGAACTTGAGCCTCAGCCCTCTCTCCTAACACTTCAGTACACTAAATGCCACACCCATGGTCGCCAGGACAGTTCCAAGGCCAAAAGTGGGCTGCGGCCCAATTCTGGGAGATCCCTGCCCCTTCCCCAAGATAGCTGGACTACTCCTCCACGCATTAGCCTACGAAATGATCTATCCCGATAAAAACTGACCACCTCACACCCTGGGGTCACTCTCACCTCCTTAGGTGGTCAGCACTCTGTGGAGTGTATTTCTCTCTAAATAAAAGTCCACTTCTTACCTATCACTTTGTCTCTCACTGAATTTTTTTTGCAATGAGACATCAAGCACTTGAGCCTCACTAAGTCCTGAGACCACGTGTGTGATCTCAGTGAAAAGACGGTGGGTTCAAGTCCGAATCTGAGGTGCATGGTTTCAGTTACGCAACAGAAATGACCAAAAATGCTGAAACGTCAAGTCTAATTTTTCAAGGTCTTTTTCTTCCCGAGGATGCCACAATTAATCACATGTGTAAAAAGTTAAGGCAGCATTTTCAGCTCATTCCCTTGAAAACATTTGGTATTGAGGGAGAGGCGAGTCTGCTGTCTCACATACCTGCGGACAGAATGATTCTGGAAATCAGGCTAATTACCGCCTTTGCTGTCTGAGCCTTTATGAAGCACCTGACTTTTCCTCTCAGAGTGATGAGGGAAGCCAGGCAGCTGTACTGCAGGTTGCCCTTGTACAAAAATAATCTGCAGAAGGACTGAAAAGCTTCATTCTCTTTAGCTATTTTGTTTCACACAAAGAAAACAAAATGACCGAACAATTCTCTGTTTGGTTTTATATTTGGCAAATGCTGTCATTGAAAGTATAGAACCAATCAATGACACCTCTGGTGGAAATTTATTTCTGAGGAATGTCCCTGAGGAGTGATTTCTGAGGAATAATATGCAGCCTTCAATTGACTTTATCACAGCTGGACATGGAGTGAAATGCCCGGCTGGAATTTAACCACCCAGAACCACGCGCCAGATGGCTCATCGGTACCTCAGCCCAGCAGCTGGGCCCTGATGTGCACAGCTGGTCTTCACGTTGGAATGACAGCATTTAAATGATAGTGTTATGTAATGCAGAAAAATGTGCTTGGGTGGCTCAGGTCTTGGAAAGGAGATTGCACAGTTGCTCTTAGAAGTAAACACACGGCCTCGATGGCCGATTCCCACATTCCTCCTATTTGTGCCGATGGTCTTGGCTGCAGATAAGAGTTACTGCCACGTGGAACCCATCCAGTGTCATTTGCATCGTGCTTTATCTGCCATCATGACTCTCCTGGGCACACACCACGATAGATTTTCTTTCCCATAAAAATAAGTGCAACATAGTTTCCATTTTGAAGCTGGAGACTTTTAAGATTTTGTGATAATTAATAGATATTGCATTCTGCCCAGACGGTGGAATTCAGAGGTACTCAGGAGAAAGCAGCTGCTATAGAAATTCTTCAACAGTTTGGGGATGCTATTATTCATTTCCCAATAGAGTCACAAATACCACCCGATCAAAAAACATAACAAAATTCATACCAAAATTCAGCACTTAAAAAAAAAAAAAAACAACTATGAAAGGCAACTCTCAAAGAAAATATATTTGGATACATTTCAGGCCCGAATGAAAAATTTGACATATTTCAAATGAGAGATGGATGAACATATGTACAGGGTTTAGACTAATAAAATATATAGTGGCGTGTTTTCTATTTTCATGCTTTTTACAGAGGTTCCCCATGCTGCTGCTCAGACTTGGATGAATGTGCACATTACCCCCAAGGACTCAAAGAAAACTCACCCTTAATATATGTCCAAAGTCATCGTGGATATAAGGGGAAAAAAAAACATTATGTTTAGTAGTGAGGAGACCTAGATATAGCATCTTGCTGCTATTCTTAGTAACAGTGAGTTTGGTTGTGTCAATGACCTGCTAAAAACTCCAATCCCGCCACCTGCCCAATGGGAGCCATGGATGAGCTAAAGTGCGTGCGACTGTCTGTAAATCGCTGTGAAAAATGGAAGGCGATGTGACCAACGCTGCTGTGTCTCCCCAGGGGACTCCACCCTCAGGATGCCCTTCCTGGAACAGGGTTCTGAGTAAACTGCAAGACAGAATGCAGGAGGGACAAACCGAGGTCTGATGAGCACGTTCAGAAAAAACCAAGGTAGAGTCAGAGGACAGCCCTTCATCACCAAGCAGACGGTCTTCTCCCCGCCAGACCCAGGACCGGCCAGCTCCCCGGGTCAGGAACACAGGGCGCAGGGCAGGGTGGCGAGCCGCCCCTGAGGGCAGCTTCGGCCCCAGACGTCACCGGGAGTCCGCTCGGGGTCATCCTGCCTGACTTATCACACAGAGCCCAGACGGAAAGGCCAAGGGCTCACTACCGGCCTCGAGGAGAGGAGGAGTCGCAACAGGAGGGAGCCTCTCCCTGCCTTTCCGAGCGGACTCCCCTCTGAGAAAAGGCGCCGCCGCAGTCAGCAGGCGAGTCCCCTGAACAAAGGGCCTGGAGGAAGCGCGTCCCTGAAGCCTGGTGAGCGCTCCTGTGAGCGCCCCGCCGAGGCCACTGCAGGAAACGCAGTCTCTGCCCTCTAAGACGCAGAAACCTGGCAGCGCAGGACGCTACTGAAATCAATGCCAAGGTCACTCCGTTCCCAAAGCCGAAAATATAGTCTTTGTCCCACGTCTCGTCCTGAGCTGTGTCTGCTCACGTTGTCCCGAGTTGTCACCTACACCTGGGCCTCTTACACCCCGCGTCCTAGCCATCGGCGAGTCTACAGGCCTTTCCTTTAAAACCCAGGGAGAATCTCGCCACCTCCCATCACCGGCACCAGAAGCATCCGCCGCAGGCAGCCCCATCCCGTCGCCTCACCTTCCTCCCGGGCTCCCTAATATCCCATGTACGTCAGAGGTTTAGAGCAGTTCCATCAGGGTAGGAATTTCTCTGATTTGGTCACCGCTGTATCTATACCACATAAAAATATCCCTGACACATAACGAGCAACCAATAAATTACTTTCGATAAGAAGGGAAGAAGGAGGAGAGGGGGACAGGAGAGAAGACGGAGGGAAGGAATGAAGAAAAGAAGGGAGGGCGGGAAGAAGGTGGAGGAGGGAGGGCCAGAGAGAGAGAAGAGGTCAGGGATGAAGAAAAGCAAATGGCTCCTGCGGTTTCTAAGGCGAAGTCCAGCCCACACGGCAAGATGCCTCCTCCTCAGTTTGAGCGTGGCCTCTGAAGCCTAGGATGCAGCAGTCCTCACACGTGAAGAGGGCTGTTGCTGTTTATCACAGCCTCCCCGCTCTCCAGCTCTCTATTCACCCCGTCTGTTGACTCTTCATTAAACACACACACAGCATTCAGTCTGGATGTTGCCGTTATCAGCAATACCAACACATTTCCCGTCAACCGAGTACAGGATGATTCTCACTTTTTACATTATAAGTCAGGTCATTTAAGATGATACTGGAGAAAAGCAAAGACGGTGATTATTTAGGATTCGGCAACACCAGGCAGCCTGACGTCAAATGGGGATCTGCCTTCCTGCTCCACCGTCTGTCCTGTTCAGTTACCGCCCACCTTTATGAATACTTGAAATAAGGAATCTTCTAGAATCCCTCACCAGTTTCTAGTCACCATTTCAAACTCGCTATAATCTTGGCAGGTGATTTTTATGACTCCCAGAGAAGATCATCAGGTACAAAGTCCCCTGTTTCCTTTAATCTCTTATTCTCAAAAATAATCATCTTTCTATCGCAGAGGGAGAATGGCCCTGTTCCTTTCAACCCGAGCACCAGAGTCGTCATTCTGATTTTGAATCAGGTTCTTCTGATCCCTGAGATCTAAATAAGACGGGCTCAGACTCCAAGTTTACTCTCTGATGAAGTCCAAGATCTTTCAAAAAGACTGAAGAAACTTACAAAAGTCTTAAGTTCTCAAGGTCCCCTCAGTATCTGACCTCTTCCTGTACGTTTTCTTCCTATTATGTACTACACTGACACAGAAGTGGCATCCAGACCCTTCCTTAAAAAGAAGGAAAGAAAAAGAAAATGTTGTGAGTATGGAATGAAGGTTTTTACTGAAAAGGCCAAGTGACACCACTCTGACCAATGATAATGAAGTGGTTTTCTGCTGGGTGTGTCTGGGAATGCTTTTGCTTTCCTGATACAAAGGCAAAGACAGTGTGCCTAATACCACCAGATCTTTCTTCCACCCCATTGTTTGAATGCAGATGCAATATCTGGAGCAATGTGACTGTAAGATAAGTAAAGTGAAAGTGAAGTCGCTCAGTCATGTCCAACTCTTTGCGACCCCATGGACTGTAGCTCACCAGGCTCCTCCACCCATGGGATTTTCCAGGCAAGAGTACTGGAGTGGGGTGCCATTACCTTCTCCAGAGGATCTTTCCCACCTAGGAATTGAACCCAGGTCTCCCACATTATAAGCAGATGCTTTACCATTTTCCAGCTACTGAGCCAAGGCCAGCACCTTTTTACCTCTTGTTTTGTGCAACAAAGTAAATTCCTTTTGCTTTAAACCTTCACTGAGTTTTCTGTTATTTGATACTGAGAGCACTTAAAGCCAATACAAAATTTCAAAATCACACTCATCATAATCCTAAACCTGTGAAATTCAAACGGTTTAAAGATGTGTGACCTAAATGTTTACTGTTAAGGCTGCCAGGTAATTAGGGCACCTAAACTCCTGAATGCCATCAGGGCCTTGGGATGTAATCAAAATTATCCAGTTCACAGCTCCCTAAGATGGTGATAAAAGAGATGAGAAAATGATAAAGATGGTAGGTGAGTAGAAAAGCCCTTTCCTCAGAATGAGAGCTCATTTCCTCTAGCCACCTGACTCTGAATCTGCCCTGAATTTGGAGAGGGGCCTAAACTCTAAATCCGTCCTGACTCTTCAGAAACCCATTAATAATAGATGCTGCCCACCCACCTGAGCCATGCAAGGGCCCTGAATTCCTGGTGTTAACCTTCACCCATGAGCTAGCATGATACTATCTTAATTGCTACAGTCTATCATATAAATTCAATGTACTACCTGACAGGCTAATCCTGAAGAATGATTTATATACAAACACCTATTAGGCTGAGCTTCCCTGACAGCTCAGTTGGTAAAGAATCTGCCTGCAGTGCAGGAGACCCCGGTTCGATTCCTGGGTCAGGAAGATCCACTGGGAAAGGGACAGACTACCCACTCCAATATTCTTGGGCTTCCCTGGTGGCTCAGCTGGTAAAGAATCTGCCCGCAATGTGGGAGACCTGGCTTCAATCCCTGGGTTGGGAAGACCCCCTGGGGAAGGCAATGGCTAGCAACTCCAGTATTCCAGCCTGGAGAATTCCATGGACTGTATAGGCAATGGAGTGGCAAAGAGTCAGACACAGCTGAGTGACTTTCACTCTCACCTATTAGGTTGACCAAAAAGTTTGTTCAGGGTTTTTGTATGTAGAAAAGCCCTGAACAAACTTCTTGGCCAAATAGTAAAAGGCAGTAGAAAACAGTAAATTTCTGTTTAGACAGAGATGAATGTCATACCTCCAGTAAAAATTATGTTGTATGAATGGTTAAGGGTTTTCTGGGGTGCTCAAAATATTCTGTTTGTTGACATGGGTGGTGATTACATGGGTGTTCATTTTATGAAAAATTCTTTGTATCTTTTTGCTTTATGTCCTTTTCTATATTTGCATTATATTTCACAATAAAAAAGACTAAAATGGTGTAAAGAATATTAGTGACATGCAAAGAGGCTCAAGATATCTTTAAAAGGTAGGTTATACACCAGTGTGTGTGCTCTCAAGACTTTTCACCAAACAGATATGTACCAAAATGTTAATGCCTTATCTTCAATACGGGTTAGAGTAGCGATAACTGACAGATTGTTGACCACATATGTGTTTCTAAAAAATGAACACTAAGTCACATGTATAATAACCTTTCCTTTTCAAAGTTTATATGAACCACTGGGAAAGAACAGACTACTTGGACACATTTGTTCATATTAGAATATTTTTCCACTTAAATCATGATCATTGGATGAGCATTATTTTAAATGGTGAGCATAATCCTGTGAATCACTGAGGTTTTTTTTTTATGATTTTGCTTTTATTGTCAAATTTCTTCATTAAAACCAGTTGTGACACCAGTCAGTGGTGTCAGGTAATGTTTAAACTGATAGGAAGATACTGCGAAGCTTGCTCTGCTGCGCCCTCCTTTATTACTGTAAAGAATCACATTCGTGAAGACATCACAACATGGTAAACAACTGTCATAAAAGTAGATTCCACCATGTAGAGTCATCTATATCCTTATTATAACTTTATTGTAGCACATTCATATAACTTACCTTGAAATCATTTAATAGGGCCATCTTCTACTACACAATCTTGGTCCTGTAAGGCACCAAGATGATTTTTAAAGGTCAAAAAGTTTTTTAAAAAAAGTTTGGGATTTGAATCTCCTATGATTTGACAAATGGGTTCAAGGGCGTGAACCAGAAAAAATATTTCAAAAAGGAAGAATTCTTTGTTTTCTCATTTAGAAAATAATAAGATAACACATTTCTATATACTGACTCTAATTACATCTAGAATATTCAATCAGGTAGAACCATCAAGTGTCCCAGGATGAGTGTAAAATTGGACAGAAATGAGAAACGCGGTACCACAACGTTCTAACATTAGCAACCATCATTACTTACGGTCTGCAAAACTGACAAGAGCATATGCCAATCAAATAAGTAACCTGTATTTAGATAACCCAGGTAGTAGTTCAGTGGGGAGCTTTTGAAAAAATAAATTATTATTTCAATGCCAAGTCACGCTTACAGCTTTGAATGAGTAGCAAAACACGAGCATGTTTCTCAAATGGATTTCACAGCATCAGTGCAAAAGCCGGAGGGGATGGCTTAGTTTTTTAAGCCTCAGATTTGAAATACCCAGACTCCCTGCAACTACAGCGTTAAATCCTCTGTGGAACCACAGCTTCAAATGCTATCAGGAGAGACTCAACTCTTCATCCTTCTGAGACTGATAAGTTGAAAGCCATGAAGTTTAGAGGAAAAGAGGGGAGCCTATAGCCACCTGCGCCCCTCCTCACCCAACACAGGAAGGCTCTACTAGTAACAACGCTTAAGCTTCCATTTGGGAAGGCTGGAGGATGCTGCTTTTAAAGCATTCCAGAAATCTCTCAACCCTGCCATGGATCATCTTTTTAAGCATTTAAACCAAATTTTAGAGAATGGAAAACATTCTTTTTAATTCTCATTTAAGACAGTCGAGAAAATCAAAGTGCTTACTTTACAAAATGCCTTATAGGTATCCAGCCAACTCTTTATTAGTCCTATATAAAATTCTGAATGGCGAAATTTCTTTTTGCTGCTTTGTGTATTTCTGGGCTGCCTCCTCGCTGACATCAATTGCTTGGCAAATGCCAATTAAACAACTGAATTCTCATAGTACTTTACCATTCTCTCACATCTCCTAACTTATTCCCTAAACTTTCTACGATAAACACTCTTTTTTCTCCATCTGACAGATGAAAAGTGTGCCAAGGGAATATTATGTGAATTAATCATGCCGATAGGTTGTTGCCCCGTGTTTTAAAAGGGACTTCCCTGGTTGCTCAGTGGTAAAGAATCTGCCTGTCAATGCAGGAGATGAGGGTTCGATCCCTGGGTCTGAAAAATACCCCTGAAGGAAGAAAATGGCAACCCACTCCAGTATTCTTCCCCGGGAAATCCTATAGACAGAGGAGCCTAGTAGGGTCCGTGGGGGTTGCAAAAGAGTCAGACACAACTGATCAACTAAACAACAACAATATTTTAAAATCCAGAACTTGAGAACTCTCCCACAGTATTGCTAGTCACAGTAAGTTCCATTTAGGAAAGCAAGCTTTTGACCAAAGAAAATTGTGTAATGCATTCTAAATTTAAATAAAAATAACAAATAACTGTCTTGCCTTATCATAATATTACCTAGGGAGATGTGGGTTTGATTCCTGGGTCAGGAAGATTCCCTGGAGGAGGAAATGGCAACCCACTCTAGTATTCTTGACTGGAGAATTCCATGGACAGAGGGGCCTGGTGGGCTACAGTCCATGGGGTCGCAAAGAGCTGGCCATGACTGAAGCGACTGCGCGTGCACAACGAAGTCCAGTTCTTTTAGACAGAAGAACTAGAGATGGCTATACAGGGCAGTGGGCAGAGACCAGTTTTCTCATGTACCGCATCATGCAACTTTGTATTTTCCTGAAGGCTTGGCCTGGCCCCCTAGGGTATATCAAGAACACTAAGGCTCAATGCAGGTGCTAACGAAAACTAATTGAAAAGACAGTGCACGTTTTCCTTGCTTTCTCAACCTGTTTCGCCTCTTCTAAATTTCAGCTGGCATTAATTTATCCTGATTACCCCAGCACAAATGACTCATTCCTCCTCCTAAAACCCTGAGCAGAAATTTGTAACACTTCTCTCCAATTACACCTAACTTTTTAATAGCATTTCTTTATCTTAGGATAATTCTTCCAGGCTATCTTAGGCTGTTTAAACTATACTTAAATTCCCAGCAGTAAGAGCCATGAAGTTTCTGTAAACCTTACAACTCCTACCAAGTTAATCTTTTAAAAGTCTGCACAGATTTATAGACACTCCTCTATATCATTTGGTGACATGGTTTCCCTTCACAATCAGGCAGGCATTCCAGCCCCTGAAGTTTCATGCTCTGCCATCTCCCCAGACAACTGAGCTAAACAAACAAGCCATGCATGTGGTTGAAAACAAGAGGACAGCCCCCAAAACGGAATCACTAAGCTCCACATCATCAAACCAAGACTGACAAGAATAGTTCTGGTTCTTCCAGAAATGGAAAGGTAACCCAGTCAGTCAGGAACCATCTGATCAGTACTAGTTAGGTAATCTGCTCGTGAAGCCCTCTGTCCTCCCCTAAAGCAAGGGTCTCCAAGCTGTGAGTCGCCAACTGGTATCTCCTGCCAGATCAGCGGTGGCATTAGATTAGAAATAAACTGCACAGTAAATATAATGCACTTGAGTCATCCCGAAACCATCCCCACCCCCGGTCTGTGGAAAGACTGTCTTGCACAAAAATGGTCCCTGATGCCCTAAAGGAAAGTAATCTTGAACCAACCAATCTGCCTTTTTTTTTGGCGGGAGGGAGATTGCTGGTGTAACCACCTTGTTTGCATTCCCTTCTGCCTGTGAAATTGTCTCATTTTGTACAGCTCCTTCGAGCTGCTACTTTCTAGATTGGATACTTCCTGATTCAAATTGATTTTTGCTCAAATAAATAAAATAAATTAATATGACTGTTTATCCTCTAACAGTGCCAGCGTCAGAAGAGAGAGTGAAATAAACCCCCACCCCACACACACAGTGGCAAAGAGCAAGCAAACGCGGGTACCTGCTGAGCCCCAAGCTCACGGTTTCTTGCCGGCTCTGAAGGTCGTGGGTGAGTCCCCCCGGAACTCGTCTGAGCTTTCCGACTTCAACTGAGCATTCCTTTGTCTGTGCTGGGTCCTGAAACTGGCTGGAGTCCGGCCGGGTCTGGCACAGAAGCCAGACTGGGTCTGGGGTGGACGGGGACTGCCGTGAGCTCGACCCGGCTCTGCCTGGCACCGCAGGTGAATCAAGTTTTGTTATTAGGCTGAACAGGCAGGCTCAACTCACAAAGGTCACCTGAACTAGAGAGGCCACAGTGGAGGGCTTTTCACCTCCACTCAGGAGGTGCCCTGGAGAAAAGGGGTCTCAGTCAAGACTCACCAGAAAGGGTAGAGGGAACATTATCTTTCCTCCTCTATGGTCTCTGGGGACCTGGATGAGACCCACTGTGACACCCCACCTGCTCCAGGGCCTGCAGCCGGAATCCTGGGGAAACTGGCGAAGCCAGCAAAGGGTGGGGGTTTTGACCAAAGTCAGCTCTCCCATATCTCTACTGTGGGGCTTGCCTAAGAGGAAGGAACAGTTTCCAAATCCACCTTGGCAGGAAAAAAACATTTGTGAGAATTAGATCTTCGGGTTGTGACTCGTGACTTAGATTTTCAGGTGCTCACTGGTGGTGACTCTCTCCCAGGGACAGCTCTGCCTGCTGGTCTGTCTTGTTTGTGGACTGAGAACTTAGCCTGACAGTTCTCGGGTCGGAAGTCTGCACACACAGCCTGGAAGACATGTGGGTTGCAGCCCACTGAGACTGCCAGATCTCAGGAGAACACCGAGTCTTTCCTTTGTCTGTCCTGCAGGTGGTGCCAGATCTTAGGGGAGTAGGATCTTTTGTCCCTCCTGGGGGAATGCCCCTTGCATCCAGTCAAAGTTGCTCTGTCGTGTCTGACTCTTTGCAACCCCATGGACTATACAGTCCCTGGAATTCTCCAGGCAAGAATACTGGAGTGGGTAGCCTTTCCCTTCTCCAGGAGATCTTCCCAAACCAGGGATCGAACCCAGGTCTCCTGCATTGCAGGGGGATTCTTTACCAGCTGAGCCACAAGAGAAGTCCTTGCATCCACAGGGTTGTTTAATACAGTCAGGAATATTTACTGTCTGTCCCAGCTGAAACCTGACGAAGTATTTGAGAGGATTTTTTAAAACTTATATTAAAGTAGCTCTATTGTCAGAAGTTGGCCAAATTGAAAGCTGATTTTAAGAGGCTGAGATCTATATTTTTTTAGGTTTGGACCTCTAAACTAAAAATAAAACTGTACCCAGAAGGAAAGAAACACATTATGAAGCCTTTGTGGAAGGAAATACTAAAACACTCCAAAGACACAGAACTCTAAATCTGAAACAATGAAATCTGATATTTACCTTAGTGGAAGATCTTCTCCCTGGCATAAAGAAACAAATTGAGGATAAGTGGTTGGAGGTGGGTCAGTCTCTGAATATTCAGGTTGCAGTCCAATTATTTGAGGAATTAAAAACATTTTACTTGTATTACAAATAGAGTCTTTACAAGAACAGAAATTCGGCTCTAGAAACAATTCACAGCACACTCATTCCTTTGCTTTTTTTCCTTTTTCTCTTTTTAACCAATCCCCAAACCTCCCCAATTCATCTCAAAATGCTTTCAGATTTTGTAAATTATTTGGACTTACAAACAGGAGTCCTTCTTGGTGGAACTTGCACTCTTTCACTCTTTTGAGATGTAACTGTTCTACATGGTCTTCTCTAGAAACCAAGGTAATTCTTATCAGAAGGAGAGAGAGACAGGGAGAGAAAAGGTTATTTTGCAATCTAGGCCTATGAAGAGTCTCTTTCGTAAATATTAGCAAAAAGCTAGAAAACTAAGATCATGGCATTCGGTCCCATCATGGCAAATAGATGGGGAAACAGTGGCTTTCTTCATTTTTCTTGGATCCAAAATCACTACAGATGGTGCTTGCAGCCATGAAATTAAAAGACGCTTACTCCTTGGAAGGAAAGTTATGACCAATCTAGACAGCATATTAAAAAGCAGAGAGGCATTACTTTGCCAACAAAGGTCTGTCTAGTCAAGGCTATGGTTTTTCTAGTGGTCACGTATGAATGTGAGAGTTGGACTATAAAGAAATCTGAGCGCTGAAAAAATGATGCTTTTGAACTGTGGTGTTGGAGAAGACTCTTGAGAGTCCCTTGAACTGCAAGGAGATCCAACCATTCCATCCTAAAGGAGATCAGTCCTGGGTGTTCACTGGAAGGACTGATGTTGAAGCTGAAACTCCAATGCTTTGGCTACCTGATGTGAAGAGCTGACTCATTTGAAAAGACCCTGATGCTGGGAAAGGTTGAAGGCAGGAGGAGAAGGGGACGACAGAGGATGAGATGGCTGGATGGCATAACCGACTCGATGGACATGGGTCTGGGTGGATTCTGGGAGTTGCTGATGGACAGGGAGGCCTGGCGTGCTGTGGTTCATGGGGTCGCAAAGAGTTGGACATGACTGAGCAACTGAACTGAACTGAACTGATCTGAAGAGATAACCTTAACTTGTTCCATCTGCCAGAAACACAATGATCTTTTATAAGCTAGTGGGTTTTGCATTATCATACCTGTCTCATAGCTAAAATTTTAAAACAAAAGCTATAAAAACTCTGTTTGCATCTGTCTGTACGTTTATAGTATCTATGTGTGTTATAATTGTATGAGTTTTTAAGCTTCCCAGTTTTGGCACTATTAATTTGTAAAGAGCTCTATTTTAATTGGGTTAAAGGAAAACAGTAAATAAAGTATACTCACAGAAATATAGAAACTAACTAACCAGTTTTTCAAGTTCATATGATCTAGGATAATCTTCATAAATGAAACCTAATTTAAGTTTGTTTACTTAATTAGAACAGGTCAATCTTTGAAGCTATTAGCATTAAACAAGAGTATTTTTAATTCTACCTCTGTTTACAGAGTCAAAGAAGCTCCTTCCCTCAGGTGCAGAATTTGTCAGCAAGAAACATAACTTAAAATGATTAGTTGTTTAATGTTTCCTGAAATTTCCAAAAGCAAATCTAAATCTAATTGCTAAGAACAAGTAAATTAGATACACATAAATAGAAGGTTTTAAATGAACACTCAAGGAGAATTGTTTTACAGTATGTCTACTTAGAAATAGTTCCCAGAATCTTTAATGCGCTTCAGTTCATCTTTCAACAAGGTAAAGTCTCCATTCTGCCTGTATTCAAACATTTATTAAGCACTTAATGTTGCCAGGCACAAGTAAAACACATTCAGAAATGAACAGAGGTAGCTTCTCGCCCTGGAGGAACAACAGAGCACACCTCAGCGAGCTGTATAGATAGTTGTTAATTTCTGCTTCTCCAGTTTCCCCCATTCCTTTCAGCTCAGGGATTTATAACCAGAGGACGTCCTACAAAAACCGCAGCGGAGAGACTACTGCAGGTAGGGTGGGAGAAATCTAAAATAAACCTGGTTTATAGCCGAGCCGCCCCTAACACTCAATAACCATCCCCGTATCTGCGTTTAGGAACCGCAGCGAGCACACTGTAAATTTCACAAATTGACCAACTTCAACTAATGAAATCAAGTTTAAAAGCTCCCAGGATCGTGTAAGCCAAAGCCGAACAATGTCATACTAATTTTTGGCTGAATAGTTTCCCCAAAAAAGAAAAAATAGACCTCAGAAGGACGCTAGCACCAACCAACAGCACTGTGGTTGACCTGAAAACTCCCATGGGGGCCGCGGAAACCACGGCTCGCGAGAATTGAGGATCTGGGCCCGCGCCCCAAGGGAGTGGGGGGCGGGGCGATGGGCGGGGCGCCGGGGCCACGAGTTCCGGGTTCACGGGCCGCGAGTCCGCGGCGGCCGTGACCTTTGGCGGCGGTCTGGGCGCGCAGCTATGGTGCGGAAGCCGGGTCTCCTCCTGCCGTTGCTGTTGCTGCTTCTCGGCCCAGCCCCGGCGCGCAGCATCGGCCAGCTGCCCTTGATCCTCAACACTTGGCCTTTCAGGAGTGCAACCGTGGCAGGTGCGGGGCCGAGCCGGGGGCTGCGCTGCGCGAGCTCGCGGGCGGACGGGCCGCCGCCGGCCCGAGGCCGGGAGCAGGGGGCTGGGAGCCGGGAGCCGGCCGACCTTCCGCAGCCTCCGCGCCGCGGTGTCTCCCGCGCCGCACCCTCCTCTCCGCCACAGCTGCATTTTAGGTCTTCAGCGGCGGGGTGACTCCTGTTCGGACGCCAGTCACTATTTTCCACCCTGACCTACGGCACTTAAGGCTTCTGCTCAGACTTCAGGGGCCCCTGCCCCTTCTTTTGCCTTTTATTGTCTTCGATGCTTGTGTCTCCGGTCTTCCCCACCACCTCTGCTTTCTAACCCCTGACATATCCGCAGTAACTCTCTAGTTAAGCTTGGCAAACGACCAAGTTCCCAAATAAAACATCGTCTGTTCACCTTTACTTTCTGTGCTATGTGCTGACATGCCATATTTGTCACCAGAAATATGGGGTTCCAGTCTTGGTTATATTATCATCATCCTCAGAGCTTCTCAAAAAATACACGTGCCTGGGCCCCACTTCTAGGTTTTCATTCCACTGCTTGAACCGAAACTTTTTTTTTCCCCAAGCTGCTTAAGTGATGTTGATTTGCAGCCAGCTGGGACTGAGAACGACTAAACTAATACATCACCTCCTCTAGGAAACCTGTCCTCGTTTAGCACCCTCAGACCCAGTCTGATTCAGGTGCCTGTCTTATGTGCTTTGGTAACATCCTGTACATATCATGGTTCTGTCATTTTCTTACTGTGTTCCATTCATTTCAACTCGAACTGCCTCAGGAGTTTCTTCTTCTACTCTCCCCGATTAGAGGCTACTAATAGAATTTTCTGGTGCTGAACTGGCTTTAGCATTTGATGGTGTTAAGTTTGTATGTTACAGGCAGTGCGTATGATTCAGAGAATGCGTAAACAGGCTGCAAGAAATTCTCAGTGACAAGGAGACAGAAAAGAAAGTTCATAGCCCCAGGCAGGAGACAGTTCTCTATGTTGCCTGAATTCAAGGGGGAAACTTCTCTAAATGTACTTTGAAGCCTGTTCTTTCAGTAGTAATACTTAAATTATTTACAAATAGTAGCACCAACCCGTCAAGGGATTCTGTTTTTATTGGTAAAGAAATTGACTACTGAAGACCTTCTTTCTGCCTCCCTTTTTCAGTGTGTGGGGCTCTGGAGAACATAGTTTAGTGTTAAAGGCATGGCCACTGGAGCCAAAATAAGATTTTTTCTACATTATCAGATTATTTAAAATAGACCTAATATTTTAAATAAAAATATACCTACTGAAGTAGCCTCTATCACAGCAAGTGTCCTTAACAGTACCATAACAGCAGATAATTCCAATGTGGGCTCAGGTGGATTAATTCATTAATTCAAGTACTGTGTAATTAGTATCCCCATTTTAAATAACAGGAAACCGATCCGGAGAGGTTAAGTTATTAGAATGCACCTGCCACGGTTGCATTCCTGCACAGCCCAGAATTATATAAGTATTCTTTTTTCACACACGTAGTAGAAATGGGTACTAATAAGTGAAAAAACCCTCACTTTGCATCAATAGCCGAAGCCTTTGGATTCTTCATGGTAAGAACTGTCTTACATAATTCTGTCTAAATCATTCTAACTTCTTTGTAGCACTTGATAAAAATTTCAACTTAACTGGAGTAAATGTGCAAACAATTTTTAAAATAGGCGTTTTCGTGCCATTTTTGGTCTGTTGCCTTTGGCACGGAAAAGGAAATAGGTATCTACACAAGCACTGTTGGGATTTGATCCCCAGCGTGGAAGACGTTGGCGGCCGGAGGGTCGGCCCTGGACGCGGTTGAGAGCGGCTGCGCGACCTGCGAGCAGGAGCAATGCGACGGCAGCGTGGGCTTCGGGGGCAGCCCGGACGAGTCGGCGGAGACCACGCTGGACGCCATGATCATGGACGGGTAGGGGCGCCCCGCACGGCCCTGTGCGCTCTGCGGCCTTGCTGCAGGCGGAGTCACATGTGCAGTTGGTCAGTCTTCTACCCCGGAGAAGGCAATGGCACCCCACTCCGGTGCTCTTGCCTGGAAAATCCCATGGACGGAGGAGCCTGGTAGGCTGCAGTCCATGGGGTCGCGAAGAGTCGGACACGACTAAGCGACTTCACTTTCACTTTTCACTTTCATGCACTGGAGAAGGAAATGGCAACCCACTCCAGTGTTCTTGCCTGGAGAATCCCAGGGAAGGTGGAGCCTGGTGGGCTGCCGTCTCTGGGGTCGCACAGAGTCGGACACGACTGAAGCGACTTAGCAGCAGCAGCAGCAGTCCTAATCCCAGAGCAAGATTGCACAAATATATACGGTGTTTATTCTTTTTTTAGTTTTTTTATTGGCGTGTCATTGATGTGCAGAGTAGTGTTAGTTTAGGTGTGCCGCAGAGCGAGTCAGTTACACACGTTCCTTTGTTTTCTTTTCCCATTTAGGCCATTGCTGACTACGAGTAGAGTTCCCTGTGCTAGACAGGAGGCCCTTGCTGTTTATTTTATATATAGTAGCGTGTGTATGTCAGTCTCATCTCCCAATTTATCCCTCCCCCACAATGTATAAGTTTTGATATATTTTGACGTAACCTATACTCAGTATCTTGTAATAACCTACAATGGAAAAGAATCCAAATCACTTTGCTGTAGACCTGAAACTAATGCAACACTGTAAATTAACTACACCTCAATTTAAAAATTTTTTGAAAAGAAAAATCATTATCATAAGAGAAATATCACATGAAGGTAGGTGGTCTCCTTAGAGCAGAGAGAACCTTAAAGTACAAAAACGTGTACCTGGGAAACCATTGTTTACCTGCCAGCCTTGAACCCTGTGGTTTGCCTCACCTGAAGACTTAAAGGCCCTTTCAAAAGCCAGAGCGGTGGAAAACTCAGAAGGCCAGTGCTTTGGGAGTATATGGCTAGTTGATTTTCGGTTTTTTTTCCTTAAATGTCTGAATGTGGGAATTTGTATGAACTTTTGAACGTGTTGTCGCTTCCATGGTAAGACGGTGGAGTTTAATCCTACAAAACACTATGAAAGTGAAAGAAAGAAAGTGAAGTCGCTCAGTCATGTCTGACGCTTTGCGACCCCATGGACTGTAGCCTACCAGGCTTCTCCGTCCATGGGATTTTCCAGGCCAGAGTACTGGAGCGGGGTGCCATTGCCTTCTCCAGGGGTCTTCCCGACCCAGGAGGTTGAACTCCAGTCTCCCAAATTATAGGCAGACGCTTTGAAGTAAAAAACTTGTGAACATATAAAATTACCTGAATTAATCTTACCGCGCTTGTTTCTGGCAGCACTACCATGAACGTGGGAGCAGTGGGAGATCTCAGACGAATTAAAAACGCCATTGGCGTGGCACGCAAAGTTCTGGAACACACGACACACACGCTGTTAGCAGGAGAGGCGGGTATGTTTCAACTGTGCTCCGTTACGTTGTCTCTTGGCTCTAGTCTTCACTCTGAAAAAAGGGCTCAGTATAAAATGGTGCGTAAAAGCAGACCTAAGTTCAAAGTCCAGCTGTTTTACATAACATCTGTTTAACTTCGGATAAGTTACTTCTAAATCATACTTTCTTCATCTTTAATGGAGGATTTTTTAGAAATCAGTTTATTATCAAATGAGTAATTACCGGAGGGGAACAAGGATTCAGCATCATTTCCCTTCTTGTGTTACGTTTTTATGGGTGTAAGACCTGAGAGACATATAATGACAGAAGGTGGGAACAGGAGTTTTGCTCCAACAATGGTACTTCTTTGAACACCTTCCTCGGTAAATACTAAAAATCATACCGTGATCTATAATCAAAAATCACATTTGCTACATCGTTTAATGATGTAGTGAACAACTCCAGGAGGCATCCTTCAGTTTTGCCGACGTTCAGAATGGAAAGCTACCCGACAAAACCAGGAAAAAACTCCTTCGTGGAATCAGTGGTGCCTTTGTTGGGTGTCTCAGCATTTCTTTACACGCCAGGCACTGCACCCCAGTTAGAGCCACAGAGTCACTGTTGTTCCAGGGTGTCCCTTTCTTTTTGTAAAGCAGAAGGAGCGAGATCTGGAGGGAAAGGGGAACTGTCCTCACACACATCACAAGGTGTCAGTAGATGAGCGTCAGGAAGGACATAGCAAGTGGAGACCTGGAAACCCATGCCCACAGCACTCCTCGCATCTGAGTCCTCCCTGGGCTGTCTGTGTTTCCCCCCTGGATTGTTGTGCTCCACAAGGGAGACAGCTGACCCACAGAACTTCCTGTACATACATTTTATTTAAAAGAAGACATTTAACTCATTTACGTTTTTGTTCCCAATCTCCAGCCACCAAGTTTGCCGAAAGCATGGGCTTTGTCAATGAGGATTTATCCACCAACGTTTCTCAGGCTCTTCATTCAGACTGGCTTGCTCGGAATTGCCAACCAAATTACTGGAAGGTACGTATGCATGATTTTTTAAAGTAAGTTATTTGAAAATATTGAGTGACAGTGCTTCCGCTCTCGGTCATCCACCTGTTGCCTGCAGTGTGAGTTAGCACCCCTGGTTGCTCATTGGAACCAAAGACTGGAGCCAGCTCTGAGCACAGGTGGTCTTGAAAGCTTCCTAGCCGCATCGGATCCACATCCCCGTTGGCTGTGGCTTCAGACTTAAAAGGTTTCTGGGGTAAGGGGCTGCCTCACTGCAGCCGCTCTCTGTTTCTTTGTAGCAAAAGGTTCCATGTGTTAAAAACCCAAAGTTTGGAAACCATTCATCTAAAGTATTTCTTAACAGTTTATCTATGGGAAGTATATGCTATATTTTGCCCTTATTCACCTTGAAGATTTATACTATTAGGTGTCTGTTACTAGAAAGATAATTTGTCTTCAAATCAGTGAGAAAGCAAAGAAAGTGTTAATCCTCAGTCGTGTCCGACTCCTAGTGACCCCATGGATTGTAGCCCGCCGGGCTCCTCGTCCATGCGGTTCTCCAGGTGGAGTGGGGAGCCATTCCCTTCTGTAGGGGATCTTCCCAACCTAATGATTGAACTTGGGTCTCCTGCATTGCAGGTGGACTGTTTATGATCTGAACCACCAGGACGTTAGCCTAAATCAGATTTTCTTTCCCAGTAGAGTCCTTCTCTGGAGTACCTTGGTCTCTCGTCTGCTTCTTCACCAAATCCTAATTACCTTTGAGTAACCAGGGAGTCTCTTGAAAGAGGCCACTGCTTGACACCAGGTCATGGGAGGCACCCTGTGCACAAATGGATGAGACATGAGTTGTAGGCTTCTTGCTTTAATATTAATCCAGGTCCACATGCTGAATTTATGAATTTGGATTATTTTCTTGAGCCTCTAAGATTCATAAAAGAATCTGAGAGTACAACTTAGAATATGCTCACATGAACCTAGCTTTGAAAATTGGAAGGTTTTCAAATAGATTTTGCTTTAAATCTCAGAATAACTCTTCTTTGGCCAGGGAACAGATTCTAAAATTGAAAAAATCAGGTTATATATCTGATTTCTTTGAATCCAAAAAAAAAAAGAAAATCTAATCTTAAAAATCATATCTAATCTAAAAAAGAAAATCTTTATTTATATTTGCCATTGTGCTGAGAAATGTTGGCATACACAGAGAAAAAATGGGTATCTTTTCCAGATATTATAGCTGTCTAGTCCATATTGGGTGATTCGGAGATTTGACTAGGTATTTAGCAAAATTACATCCATCTGTTCACATAAGACTTAGCTAACCTTTGGCTTTTAATTCTTACCTTTCAGTTACCAGATGTCCTTT
This sequence comes from Cervus canadensis, assembly GCF_019320065.1. NCBI lineage: Eukaryota > Metazoa > Chordata > Mammalia > Artiodactyla > Cervidae > Cervus > Cervus canadensis. The sequence goes on along the minus strand of NC_057416.1, from coordinate 7,811,397 downwards.
TGGTTTCTTGCTAATGTTTAGTGATTGTACATAACCACTTGCTGATTTCTAAAATCACCCTTTCTAAAAAAATAAAACTTAAATATTATTTACAGAATGTTATACCAGATTCTTCAAAATACTGTGGACCCTACAAACCACCTGCTATCTTAAAACGAGATGGTGTCACCTATGAAAATACAGCACACAGTTACAGTCATGATACTATTGGTAATTTGTCTTCTCTACAGTTTTTATGGTTATAGTCAGTTATTTTTAATTGGTTCCTTGTAGTTTTAAATTTCTTTATTTTTATTCATGAACCAGGTGATTTTGATTAATTGCAAATTAAGGGAAAAAATACATATACACATATGCATACACACACATTCTTTTCATATCATCTGTATACATTTTGGTCAGTTACCTTATACAAAAATCTAATGATCATTCACTTGATGATTTTTAAATCTTTGTTTGATATTAAGTGCTTTAATAATTTTATGTTTACCACATTCAAATGATGTTTCCAGTCATTTCCAGTAATGTTGGAAGTTTCCATTAGTCTCCAGCAGTGATCCTCTTTGGCATAACCGCTGAAGAGACACTGAAAAGTGAGCAGTCTGAAGTGAGGAAACGGGATGCCTACAAAATGATGCCATGAAACCAGGCCATTAAAACACACAGATTATATACCACTGGTGTAATTTTCAGAATCCCCAAGATACCTGCTGTTTTCTACCTGAAATTAATGGAAGAGGATGTTTATATTGCCAATTGCTCAATTATTTGGTTTTATTTGAGGTACACTGTAGAGGTGGTACCTACAATGATATATTCTTTTTTAAATTTCTAGGCATGATCGTCATCCATAAGATGGGAAATATTGCTGCTGGTACATCTACAAATGGTATAAAATTCAAAATACCTGGGTTAGTGTTTTAAAAGAACAGATCTCGAAAACATGTATTGAATGTCAGCCAGTATGTCCTAGGTGCCTTGGGGGATGAAGAGTGTTAACAGCACAGCCCTGCCCTCACAGCTGAGTTTACTGTGAAAGAAGATACATGAGTAGCTGCTAAGTGCAAAGGAGAAGGGGTCTCAGCCAGGGCTGCAGAGTTCAGGGGTGATCAGATTAGGCTGGGATAGTCGGGGAGGCCAGAGAGAGAGGCCGGGCACCGACCCCGAGCCTGAGCCAGGGAACGGGGACATCCAGGCCAAGGCCCGAGCTGACCCGAGCCAGTACACGCCCGGGTGCAGGGCTCAGGATGGCCGGAGCAAAACTGCACATCGGTCAAGTGCAGGGAAGGAAGACCAGAGCCAGACTTCAAGCGGTCTTTAAAGATTCCTGGGCTTCTATTTCAAAGTAGCAGAAAAGCATGGAAGGTTTATTGTTAACGCAAGGAAAAGCTTGCTGAAATGCTGGCGTGTGAGCGGGAAAGCAGGAATGTTATAGATTATAGGTGAGGAAAAGCAGTTGGGACCTGTTGAGACGACGCAGGGTGGTGGTGGTGGGACAGGCGCCGTGACCCTGTGTGGGCCCCCTCCATGTGACGGGCTGCTGTCTGATCCCCGTGTAAGGAGTGCAGGGTTGTGAAAACCCAAGTGGAAAAACTAAGGAAAATCTTGCTTATCTGTATTCCGATGAAGAATTTACTTGAAGTGGTAGTCAGTGACTAAGCAGAAACATCTAAGAGAGTTTTCTGCACTTGCCTTCCCGCCCTGAATGACCATGCTGTGCCCTCCCAAAGCCGAATAGGCGACTCACCGATACCTGGGTCTGGGGCCTACGCCGACGACATGGTGGGGGCCGCGGCAGCCACGGGCGACGGGGACATCCTGATGCGCTTCGTCCCAAGGTGTGTCCTCCTCCATCTGTGACTGCAGAGAGTCGGGCGGCGATGCCGTCGGTCAGCATAGAACCTAATCATCTCTGCCGCGTGACCCAAACCTGTGTGTGGCAGAACCTTTTAGAGACCCTGCTTACCAACTCTTCACACTATCACTTACAGTCATAATCATTCAGATGAAGCATAATCATTCAAATGAAGCAATCATAGCCCTCTGAAATGGAATAGTACCTCTCACTGCGCTACACAGTTGCGAATACTTAGGATCTATTTAAATAAAGTGTAAGGCCACTGAGAACGTGAAAACTGACCACAAAAATAGAAAATGGGGTCACTATGTACCATTATTGACGGAAAGATAACCCTTATGGTTAGGTGTTTTGTTCATGCCTAGTATTCCTCCCCATTGACAGTAGCCTTGTTTCTTATTTAAAGAAACTGTACTCTATACTTTCTGACTTTAGGCTGTTATTACTAAATAACAGTTATTCAGCCAAAGCCAAATACATTACTTCTTATCTGAAATGAGTGGGTGGGTGAGCTGAAAAGACAAATGGTATCAAGATTACTTCCTTTTCTGTTGATGATTGCCACCGAAGTTAGGGGCCTCTGTTCATCTGTCTGCACTGTATTATATCAAATGTGACAATTTTGTTGGTTTTACACATGGAAACTCAAGTAATCAAACTGTGGAGTTTGTTTTTTCTGTGATACTAGAGTTTTGCCTCTGTTTAAAACAGCTATCAAGCTGTAGAATATATGAGAAGAGGAGAAAATCCAACCACAGCATGCGAAAAAGTGATCTCAAGAATCCAGAAGTATTTTCCCAATTTCTTTGGGGCTGTGATATGTGCCAACGTGACCGGAAGTTATGGTGGGTTTGATTTGAAATTCATATTTGTGTGGACCTGCAAATGTTGATGAGGATAGAGACTTTTAAATGCTGTGAGGAATTTTAGTCCTCTGCAGCAGAAACCGGGCCATGCTGAGTAGGTGTTCACTGCTGATGAGTCAAGACCCCCAAAGGGTTAAAAATGCACTTGTTGACTGGCAGTGGTTAGGATCCAGTCTTTGGCTTTTAGCTCTTAGCCTTGACATCTGTCCAAAGGAAAGTTTAGCTTCAGCTCAAGTGCATACTGAGATGGGCTAATCTAGTCAAATGCCATTTTTTGTTAGAAGTAGGTAGGGATAAATGATCTTCCCCACTTCTTTTCCGTTCATTATTTAAAGGCCTCAGTCATTTAGATCTCAGGGTTCCGAGGTACAAAATGTATTACCAATTAGTAAACTAAAGGCATTAGCAGAATTATTTTTGCACTGTATTTGAGGCATATCGTTTGCTTCATTTACTTTCCATGTGAACCTATCAGTTTCAAAGCACTTCAAGATCAACCACGGCCACTCCTCATTAGTGAGATTTCAGATGGGGAAGATACACGGCCTACTGATCAATACAACTTATTAGGTTAGACTGCTTATTATTGTGCTTTGATCTCTTACTTCCCACAGTTCAGTATTTGAAAACTTGGTGGAGGAATTCCTTATGCTTTTTTAAGTACTAAAATGCAAAAGTCAATATAAGTTATGGGGGAAAAGGCTTTACGTCTAAAATAAGTCCATTTCATCGATTCCCTCTTAGGATATAAACCTTAGAAAGCTCAAAGTTGCATTTAACAGGATGTAAAAATGATAATTATATAATTGTAGATGAATTTAAAATTGACCAGCTTCTTATGCTGAAAGTAGTGGCATTAAAAGGATGCCCTCCAGGTGTCTGAGCCAGGGAAGAAGTCACTGTTGTCTGACAGAGACCATCTTGACAAACTAGCCTCCCCACCCACGGGCATAGAAGAGTAGAAATGAACAGGGAGCCTGGGGAGGGGAGGACTATGGATGGATACAGGGAATGGACCAGTGACTAGGAAATGTACCTGAAAATTTTCTTCTGCTGAAAAAGGGTATGAAAACTTTAAAATAATGGGAGCAATGACCGCGTATGTATAGGAGCAAAACCTCAGCCCACATTGTGAGGTCTCGTGGGCAGTCAGCAGATGGGCACTAGGGTGGACACACACACTGGTATGGCCTGCCTGGACAGCAGGTTCACCATGGCCAGTGTCCGGAGCGGTGTCTACTGGTTGTAAATACGTGCATTCTACATTTAACCAAACGGCTTTCTCTCTTCTTGGCCCCAGGTGCTGCTTGCAATAAACTTTCAACATTTACTCAGTTTCATTTCATGGTTTATAATCCTCTGAAAAGTGAGCCAACTGAGGAAAAAGTAGACTGCATCTAATCCATCTTTTCTGTCAGCATCTATATTTAAAGAAGAAACAGAAGCTGAAAAGGCTACTCACTGTCATCGAATAATGTGCCTCGTGTATTCTGAACTCTGTAAAATAAGCACAAAAATAAAGTTTATGCTGAAACAGCATTTTCACTTTCTATATGTGAAAAAAAATTTTTGTTTTTACTTAAACTTTATATACCCCTGAAAATGAATATGTCCGTGTGTATTTTGTATATGTTTAATTTTAAGTGATCTCTGAATTTCTGCTCAGTGTTTCAAGAAATTTCTACTTTGGGGATTTATTTCCATAGTAATATAGTAAAGGCACAAAACGTAATCTGTATTTGGATACTTAAATAGGGAGAGCAGCCAAGATATTTAGACCCAAAGGAAAAGTAATGATGAGTCCCACCATGATATTCTCTAATTGAATTTCAGTACCTTTCCAGTAGTATGTCTCTTAATGACTTATTAGCAGTTGTACATAATATGGCCTTCTAGCCTGAAGAGGAAAGAATGCTGTTAATATTAAAGGTGCGTTGTGTTTTGCACGTATTAGAAAATGTGGGCATCTTCTGGGGAGCAGCTCCGTTGGTTTTCTTGTACTTTTTCCTCTAATGGAGCTCTCAACCTGTGAAGGTTTGTTAGCCACGAAAATCTCTAAACTTTCAGCTACAAGTATTTAGTACTGATAATTTCGTCTGCAAGTTGATTTAGGGAACTTGATCTGTACTGTGGTTTTATGACTGTCCTGTGCAGAGGCTAGCAATGAGTCAGTGGCTCTTGTCCACCCTGTTTCCTGAGTGCTCGGTCAGCAGTCTGGACAGCCCTCCTGAACTGTGCATGTGTGTGCTCATTATCATTTCTGCCCTCATGACCTTGCACATCAGGAGTCATTAATAAAGCTGTATGTACAATATTGTCCCCACCTTCAGTGTATCTGCTCTGTCTTTTTCCTACACTCATCTTAATATTTCATGGTCTTTGTAAGTTAGGGCTGGAAAGCTGTAGTTTTGAGAATGCTCTCAGGTCACCTGTGCTCAGACCTCACCACGTATCATGACTGGGGTGCCTCCTCACGGATGCCCTCCTCTCTAGCCCATCTAGTTGGTCTTAGACAAAGAGGTATGTGAAAGCTGGACTCAGCAGCTGCTGATGGAGGCCTGAAAACCAGTAAGGAAATAATCCTGCAGCCTCACACCCAGAGCAGCAGGGAAAATCTTACTTTTGTGGGTTCCCATGAGGTGTGATGACTTGCTGAAATCTCATACTGGGCCTTGGAACAGGGAGAAAGAAGCCAGATTGAAACTCAGAGTATATTTATTTATATCAAGGTGAAATGCCTGTGTTTCTTGTTTGCCATCTGTTAATATGTTAGGCAATCATGTACCACCAGAAAAATAAATTTGAAAATCTTCACAGCCTGTCACTCCCTAGCAAATTAGTTGATCCTGATTTACTCTTGTAGAACTCTGACCTGAAGTTGTTAGACATGTACATGTACACTATATGCACATAGAAAGGGGTCTATTTCTAATACCAGCATTCAAATGATTCCTTTTGGTTTCAAAAGGCAAATAATAAGCATAAGACATTTTTAATTGAGATATCATACATAGACTGTAACATACTTTTAAAGCTCATAATTTTTAATAGTTGGAAGTTCTTTTTCAGTTCAGTCACTCAGTCGTGTCCAACTCTTTGTGACCCCATGAACTGCAGCATGCCAGGCCTCCCTGTCCATCACCAACTCCCAGAGTTCCCCCAAACCCATGTCCATTGAGTCAGTGATGCCATCCAACCATCTCATCCTCTGTCGTCCCCTTCTCCTCCTGCCCTCAATCTTTCCCAGCATCAGGGTCTTTTCAAATGAGTCACCTCTTCACATCAGGTGGCCAAAGTATTGGAGTTTCAGCTTAAGCATCAGTCCTTCCAATGAACACCCAGGACTGATCTTTAGGATGGACTGGTTGGATCTCCTTGCAGTCCAAGGGACTCTCAAGAGTCCTCTCCAACACCACAGTTCAAAAGCAGAAATTCTTTTTATTAAAGTGTCATTACATCTGATACTTGGTGAATGAATTTGGAGCTGAGGACATAATTGAACTCAGTATCTTAATAGTTTAATTATCTTCATTTGAATAAAAACTGATGGCATATCTTAATTGGATGCTAATTATGAAAACAGATTAAGACCTATTTATGTCATTTTATTGGTCTTCTTTAAAAAGATTCCTAGACCTTTAAAAGTGATTTTAAAAAGACACTTAAAATTTTTGCTTGTTTTCTTGAGTATTATGCTATTTATGTGTATGTATTTGACCCTTAGGAAGTTAAAAAGATGACAAGGCCCATGAAAATTGCATGTCTACAAATTGCCTGTGCCCCATAGGTGCTATAAGATAAATCTTTTCTTACACTATCCAGGGTCAGCCAGTAAAGAAGTGCCGTATTTCAGTATTTGAAAAAGCATAGCCACTTGAAGGATAAAATCACTGCCGCATTCAACTTGGATATAATGGGGAAAGTTAAAGCTGCCATTATCAACCTATTTGCGTCCGAGTTAAAGGGACAGGAAGTGATCCAGTTCTAATGCCTGGGCAGTGCACTAAAGCATTGGTCAGCTGATTCAAACTTGTGATCTTTCTATGCTGTGCATTAGATGTAGTTGTGTATGTGTTCTCTTTAATTAAAATTTGGTTTCTAGAATGTGGATGGCAACATATGATGAGAAAATCAGACATTACAGTAGATGTGGAAAAACAAAGTTCCTTTCAATTGCTAGCAATCTGTCTCCATTTCTTTCTAACTTGTGCAAAATCCTTAAACACCATGAATGTCAAAAGGCTTCTTTCCATTCCTAAATAAAACCAATGTCACTTGTCTTGCTCTCCTGTTCCATTTACTGTAATAAAGGCTGATTAAAAATTAAACCAGAGTTCAGAATAAAAGCAATGTCAGACAATGATTCTAATGATGCTAAAGCAGTGTTGTATTGGAGACCCTTTTACCAGGAAGCCAAACCAACGCCATCAGCAGTATCTGGGAGCTAATTAAAAATGCAGGTTCTCAGACCCCACCCCAGGCCTACTGATTCAGAATCCACATTCTCTCAAGACCTTTACTGACTCATATCAATTTAGAATTTAGCAGCGCTGATGCCGAGATTCCTCCCGGAGGAGTTAGCCTCATGAATCAGAAAGAACACGACACGGGTTTGATAGCCCTAAACAGGACAACAACAACAACAAAACTGGGATTTTTTTCTGCCGCCACATTATCTATTGGAGAAATTCCTTGATGAGTCTTTTTCCACATCTGTCAAATTACGTCTATCAATACATGTGCTGTTCATAAATTATAACGCACCTACCACAGTGTCTGGCATACAACAGCAATGGGACATCTTTTCATTCCTGGCCCTTGCCCACTCTCTCCAGCAGCACCAATATCCTGTGATTCTATGGATCTCAATTCCTGTCACAGACCTCATTTCCTGCTGCCACTGCCCCCAAATAAAGAAAATAAACATAAGTGATCAAATCCTGCAAAAGTAACATCATATACTAAGAACTAAATAATTATCAGTGGCAGCAAATGGAGTTACTCCAAGCTTTGATATGCAATATCCCTCATAAATAAACTGCAGTCCTCCTCTACTAGAGTCAGTTAGACTAGAAACAATCAAGCTAACGTTTCTGTTTTTCAAATTATCAAAATGTTGCTGTTGCTTGGGGGCAAGACGTGAAGATCCTTGGAGTGTTGTCTCAAAACAGGGTGATTGTCGACCCAATTACCTATTAAGTGCTTTCCGTCTTCCAAAGTAACCCTGAAGAAATCTGTTTATTCTAAAGAGTTATTAGGGGAGAGAAATGTCTCCCAAGATATCTTTTTAAATGCTGTTCCATTGTATTTTGAAGTGATATGTTTTGTCTTTTACTGAATAGGTTATTATTCAGAAATGCTCACTTATCTTTACACTCTTCATTTTGAATTCAACTACACTGTGACTTTTTGGTAAATCTTTTATGAACAAGGTCTCCAGTGGGTCCTCTTTAATTGGTTAAAGATTATCAGCCAAGAACACTGTCAAAACTCTAGACAGTATTTCTTTTAAAAAATCATGCACAAAACTTTTCCTGGGATAAGTTGTCTGGATGCAGATAAAAACAAACCGTGCTCTTGCGCCCACAAATACTATTTGAACCAGGCTTGTCAAAACATGGAAGGCTTTCAAGTGCCCCATTAGCAGTTGTATTCTTGAACAGCTTTGCTTTTTAAAACTGAATAATTTGTGTAATGATTCTGACAAAACTGGTTGAAAGAAGGAAGGGGATTGGAGGACTTTGCTTGTAAAATATTCTTGTAGCTACTGTTTCATGGTAGACCAACAGAAGGCATCAAACACAAAAGCCCCTGAAGGGTTTCCTTCTGTCATCTTACAGATCTAGACAATTCTTTACCATTTCATTAGCCAGTGAAAAGGAATAAACAAAAACACACACAGACACCCCCTGCCACACAGACACCACCTCCTCCTCCTCTCCCTGTTGGGTTATTGTGGACCCCAGAAGAATCCATGCTTGAGTATGCATTGGCCCAGTTCAAAATCTTCCCTCACCTTTTTCCTTTCTTTCTTACTCAAATCTTGTGAACATCTTCCCAATCCTTTCCCTGTTCATATCACAACATACACAAATGTCTCACAGGCTTTCCTTTGTACATCTTTGCAAAGCCTGACTGGCTAAGATGACTATTACTATATTTGCAATTAAATGTATCAATATTTCTAAATACTGTATGCAACTTAAAAGTGGTACTACAGTCAATGTTAGTAAGTTTAATTCTAAATTTGCTATGCTATCATACTTAACGCATTAGATGAGCTATTTCACTCACATCGCTTTTTAAATCCCTTTAAAATAAAACTGACATTCAAAACCAAGATTAAACTAAAAATTAAAATGGGCAGTTTTCTGCCTGACACTGTAAGAATGAATTCAGGGAAACAAGCTGATTCTAACATCACTATACGTTGAACATCATTAAGAAAATAAAGTTCCTGCCAAGGTGAATCTAATACCACATCAGCAAATTTTTGATTATTATTTTTGGTTTACATTCTATTGGGTATAACTTCCATCTGCTATTAGGAGACATATAAAATTTTTACCAGCTTTGAGAAGTTATTTTGCCTTGGCATAATTGACAATCAAAACTAAACTAAATTATATTAGTCTTTAAGCTGTATTATACCTTATCTCAGCTTTGCAATGAATTTCAACATGTCCTGTGCACTGTTCTTAGATTTTAGAAAACCCTTCCACAGCCATTTGTATATTCAGGAAGTTCATTTACACCAGCACATCCAGAGTTGAGTTTTCCCAAAACCTGCTTTTACTCGAGCTATTCCCTGTCAGCAGTTAATAGGAAGGGCTTTCCCACACTCTTCTGGCATCAGAGAGAACCCTTCTGCGGGGCCGGGACTGGAGCCATCCACCCGACACACGGGCCTCCCCAGAGGCCCTTCTCCTCTTCTGAGATTCTGATCTACTTTGGGAGCAGGGCTCAAAGGGTCAGGGGTAGTTGAAAGTACTCAAACAGGGCACAATTTTTATATTCTCTCTTTCACCTGGGAGATTTTTCATGAGCCTGCTCAGATCCTCTCTGCTTGGTATGCAATACAGAAATAACAGGGCAAGTCTCTCATAAATTGAATGGAACTGACCATGGATTTGAAGTGACTGCCTTTACCACTGAGTTGAAGCCACACAGAGTTGCCTCCCCCGGCTAAGCTTTGATCAGCGGTCCAGCACTTCCCTCTCCCTGACTAAAATGCAGCCAGCTCCCAGCCCTGGTCTTATTAAATGTTCTTGTTCACTTCCCCGGAAATGCTTTAACTCTGGCACCTGCTGGTTGGGAGAGTGATTAGGATTTCATGGGACCAGAGTGTTTCATTTCTGGTGAGCCACACCACGGCCCATAAATTAATACGGGATTATGCTTCAGCATTGACTCTGCAGGCTTGTTTTGAACTGAAAAGGGAAGGCAATTGAAGGATGGAGAAAAACAGCAAATGATCAGATGAAAAGTGAAGAGTTGTATAAAACCCAACAGCGTGTATTAGCATAAGTGCTTTCTTAGGAGGAAACTAAGAAGTGGACACCCTGCTCCTCTGTTCCTACTGATAAGCATCATCCATCCTCTCAAAGCCTGACTCGCTCTACACATGGAACATGGCTTACCCTCTGCCAGGATGCATACGGCTCATCTTGAAGCTCTCGGGAAGTCAGTTCAGCAATTGCAGTCGTGATCCCAGCTGAGCCCAGGTCTCCCCAGACATTCCCACCAAGGTGCCAGGTGTCTGAATAAAGCTAAGATCCTCCAGGACAACACAGTCAAAGCCAAGTGCTACCAAGCAGCCTTCCTCAATGCTGAGAGGGGCAGGAGAATCACCCTGCTGAGTTCTGTCTTAATTCTTCCTTCTGCAAGTGGAAAAATCGAAGAGGAGTCAGTACTGCTTAGAGAGCTCTCCAGAATGGAGCTGGGAGCTCGCTGAGAGACTGTGACTCACACCTCTCAGCCTGGAGGGAATCTGGCCTTCTGACCATTTATTATCCTAACGAAGGCAACTAGAACATCTGCCAGGAACTCAAGATACTTAGTGGACCCCTACCCTAAAGTGCCTGCTGATTCCTTAAGGACAAGTGTTTCCTGACATGTCAATCATGATTTTTGCCCGGTATCTCCAACAACCCTGTGACTTTTGTCTTTATAAGCCCCTGACTCTTCCCTCCCCTGGAAGCCTCTCTTGGTTTTTCCTGAATCTGTGTCTCCTGAACTGAAATTCTTAAGACCCCAACTAAAGCTCCTTGTTCTTGCAGCCTGGCTCCTGATTATTTTTCCACTTCCCCAGGTAAAGATAATATAAGTGTTGCTGTTGGCCCTTGGGCCAAATCTAGCCCACTGTCTGTTTTTGTCTGTGAGCTAAGAAGGGATCTTACATTATTAAGTGGTAGAAGAAACTTAAAATGATAATAATTTTTTTGACACAGGAAAATTCTATAATGTTTGGATGTCGGTGTTCATCAACAGTTGTATGGGGGCACAAATACACTCCCCTGCTTGAGTGCTGTCGATAGCTGCTTTTGTACTACAAGGGCAGAGTGAGGTGATTGCAACCGAGATTTCTAAATTATTTATTATATGACCCTTTACAGAAAAAGTTTAACTTCTGTTTTTAAACAGCTAAGTTTTGCGTGGATTTCTTACACAGCAATAGATAAGAAACTGTCATGTAAGTTGAAAGACTGCAAATGGAAACTTAAGAAGACATCTTAATGCAATAGTTGATTTGTTAGCCGCACACCATCAGAGTTAAAATCCAAGAGGAAGCTAACAACTGAAGAAAATGAATGTCGAACTTGCTGAATGTTTTGTCACTTATTGCATACAAATGGCAGCATTTTATTCCCACAGGGAACAGGATGGATGGAACATATCTTGAGCTCCTACCCTCTATCAGGCACTGTGCTAGGTCAGGGGCATGCAATGGTTGAGTCAGAACAGATCAAGATCCTGCCCTCTGGGAGCTTACTGTCAAATGGAGAAGAAAGACAGCAATCAGAGAATTCCACAACATGACCTGGAATAGGTGTGTCAAAGTGATTACATATTGTATTCTGCTAACACAGCAGGAAGATCTGACGTGCCTCCTGGAAAGCTCCACTGGGATGCCCCACAATCATCTCAGACTAGTCAGGTACAGACGGAACTCACTTTTCCCACCGAACATGTCCCTCCTACCATGTTTCCTGTCTCAAGGGCTGACAACATCCACCCAGCTGCTCAAGACCTCGACACTTGTTTGTCATCACACAGAGCCAATCACATTTATCTCTTAAATATTTCAAATCTGTATGTTTCTCTCCATTCACAGCAGCAGTTCCTTAGCATGGCCATCACTTTCTTCCATGGAGATTGTTCCAACAGGCACTGAACTGATATTCTAAACTGGATTCAAGGTCCTTCTCTAATCCGGTCTCCAACCTCCAGAGCAAACTTTCACAAATCCAAATGTGACGGCACGTGTAATTCTCAAGTGATTACTTCGGTGCTAGGATAGAAGGCTAATCTGTACCACGGTCCCTGCTCACACCACCAAGCCCAGGTTTCACACGTCTCCACTCCTCACATTCTATCTCCACCAGACCTTCACCAGGATCACTCCTCTGCCTCCCCTCCTCCTACAGCAAAGGCTGTCCCTTCTTACTGAGTGCTTTCCCTCACTGTTGTTCAGTTGCTAAGTCGTGTCTGACTATGCGACCACATGGACTGTAGCACGCCAGGCTTCCCTGTCCATCACTATCTCCCAGAGTTTGCTCAAACTCATATCCATTGGCTCGGTGATGCTACCTAACCATCTAATCCTCATCTAAACCTTCATCTCCTTCTCCTCCTGTCTTCAGTCTTTCCCAGAATCAGGGTCTTCTCCAATAAGTCGGCTCTTCGCATCAGGTAGTCAAATTATTGGAGCTTCAGCATCAGTCCTTCCAATGAATATTCAGGGTTGATTTCCTTTATGATTGACTGGTTTGATTTCCTTGTTGTCCAAAGGTCTCTCGAGAGTCTTCCCCAGCACACAATTCGAAAGCATCAATTCTTTGGCGCTCAGCCTTCTTTATGGTCCAACTCTCAGATCCGTACACAACTACTGGAAAAACTACAGCTTTGACTATATGGGCCTTTGTTGGCAAAGTGATGTTTTTGCTTTTTAATATGCTGTCTAGGTTTGTAGGTTTGTCATAACTTTTCCTCACTACTGTAGTCCAGTTAAGTGTCCCTCTTGAGGGTTCCTAAACAATCACATTAAACACAAATAATCACCCTAAATTATTATTGCCTATAATTGTCCCTCCTGGATGATAAGATGGAGAACTATTTCTGTCTTAAGTATTCTCCCCAGTCTCAAGTGTAATGCTTTAATGTTAGTAGGAAATCAATAGATATCTTCATATAAAAGAAAGAAGGTAGGAAGCAATAAAACTCTTCCATGGAACAATGTTGGAATTGATCATGAGAGAATTTTGCAAACATATAGGATATTCCATTAGCTAAGGTGGCTGATGAGAGTGGTTTAACGTGTAAAGGGCAGGGGAGGGCAGGCTTCTTAGCAGTCTCTGTAGGCACAAAGACCTCACTCTCTTAAGCCTGAAGTTAGAGGAAAGAATTAATTACACTAAAACTTGCACAATAAAAGCATTTTTTAGTAGCAAAAGCTGGTCTCTGTTGATATCGGTACATGACAGTTAAATAGTAAGACATGGCAGGTTGTGAATGAGTCTGCAATAATCTGTGTTTGGGTGTTTCGCACAAGTGTGAAAACAGGGTGTCATCTTGACAGAAGGCAGGATCCTGAACCCAGTCTTCAAAATGTTCAATTTCAAAGTTCCATTTAAAAATCTTTTTTTCCTAGATTCTTTCCCTTTAAGTGCTTCCGAGTCAAAGTAGAAAACAAAATAGATATTTAAACATTAAACAAATGTTCAACTTCTGGACTTTGATGAGCCAATTTTAGAATCTAACTGCAGCCACCCACTTACTCAGCCAGGTCAGAGGCAGTTACAGTGGGTGGGACTGACCGAAAGCGCCCAGCAGCTGATAGTCAGCCCCACGGCGCCTTTCTGCTGCCTTTCAAGAAGGGCATTGCTTCATATGGCGGCTGCTAGCTTGTGGATATCTGGATATTTTCCTCCCCATGAGAAAATACTCTTCAGCATTTGGGACAGCATGTCCAGCATCTCGGTAAGATGGGCAGATGTACCTAAGTCAGAGATTCCCTATCCAGAAAGAGACAGACAGAAGGAGGAAGAGAAAACTTCTTGTGAGAACTGTCCTTAGAAAAATAATTATACCTTCAAAGATTCACTTTTTTGATATGATATAAACAGGAACAATATATTCATCGTCAGGTGTTTTTTGTTTGTTTTGTTTTGTTTTGTCTTCCACTCAGAGAGGTTTCTGTAACCAGCATGCTTGTTTCCATCTGATGCTCAGCAATCTTTGCATTGCCGCATAAGGAGGACAAGGGTGTGTGAATATCACGGGGCTAAGATCTTGACTGCACCCACTTGGCTTCCTGATTAACTCTGTGGCCAAGCAACACAGCTTTCGACTAGATTTATTTGGAAGTCACTGTCCTTTCCTACACTTGAAATCACTTTCCTGAAACTTTTGCTCTATTAGACCGGAGTACTAGATTTATGCTTTAACCCAGCTGGATTTATTGGACGCTAGACGGGCGTGCAGTGCCTTGCAGCCTTACTTGGAGGTTGGGGTGAGGGGTCTGTCACATCGCTCTTTCCTACGACTTCCATTCAAGTTAGCTATAAAAGCACATTATGCCACTGAACACCAGCTGTGGCAGGTTCTTACGGCTTTGTGAATAGATTTGCCATTTCTGTTTGGGTTGCTGAGTCAGGGAATTGACATTCCACTGTTGTGCTTTTAAAAGTATTTGCTGTGACTTCATTTTTTTTCCCTCTCTGACAGTTGAAGCAGAAAGGTGGATTAGCTTTCTTGATTCCAATTATCTCCCCTGTAGTATATTGCTGATACGCTAGTGTGTCAGATAAGTTATGAGAAGTAGAAGAAAGTGTCACCTGGTAAATGTGACAGTGTTTGAGGGAGGCCTTGAAAGATATTTCTTGTCATTGATGGGTCTCCAAGAACTTTTTTGTTAAGAGAGGTAGAATTCTTCTGAAATAACTAAGTTGGATTTTTTTCTGCCAAATTTGCTGAAAGACTACCATGCAAATGTCAACTTTTGTTTTTAAAAGAGACATAAATTGAGAAAGTCAGTGTGATGTCCTACCTGATTTCATTCCACACTTGAGTTATTGGAAGGTTTGCTTCATGACACTTGAATCCTTCTGTTTTTTCTTACTATCAGGCAGTCGATCATGTCTCAGAAAGACCAGGGTCTCACTGTCATATAGAGAGAGATTTGAGATAATGACTGAATAATATCTGCGGAAAATGCATGTCTTCATGTTTTATTTTTTTCTGTTGTAAATTACTGGATGAAGTCTTAAGTACCCATGAATCTTTCAGAGTCATCTGGTGAAGTTGAATTCAGTATTTGTTTCATAATAGCTTATTATTTTTTAAACATAAAGGTTTCCTGTGTTTCCTGGTAAACCACCTTTATCTTTTTACCACACTGAGAGAATTTGAATCACAGTTAAAATGTAATATGTTCAAATCTAGTGCAAAAAACAAAATTTTTTTTAAAGTGTAAAATGCTATCCATATTTTTGAGGCAAGGATACATCCCTCTAAACTTTTTGAGGTAAAGGACCTACTTACGTAGGTAAGATTTAACAGGAAATTTGATGATTATTTACAAGGACCAGGCAGAAAGGGATGGCTTGGTGTTAAATTTGAGTTCTTTGCCTAACGGATTATATCACCGTATCTTTGTATGATGTTGGGATATCGTGGTGATATAAAGCCATGAGAGAGTGTGTGATTTAAGCTGGGCCCTTCCAATTCTTCACAGAATGGAAACTAAAGACAGCAAATGTTTCTGACCTGCTATAGTGGATCCGGGGTTTTCCTA
Organism: Cervus canadensis; assembly: GCF_019320065.1. Taxonomy (NCBI): domain Eukaryota; kingdom Metazoa; phylum Chordata; class Mammalia; order Artiodactyla; family Cervidae; genus Cervus; species Cervus canadensis. The sequence continues at coordinate 7,795,658 of NC_057416.1, read as the reverse complement.
GATAAGGACTGCTGGTTGCTAGATTTGTTCATTTTTTTATCAGAAATTAAAACTTTTGAATCATTTTCAGCACCGTATTGAATTTTTTTTTGCTTTATTTACAGAAGACTTGCCACAAGTATAAATAGTCTTGGGGTCTATTTAGTTGATTACTGGCATTTTAATACAAATGCAACCTTCTCAGCTGAGAGTTCCTGTCTTGCCTTCCTCCTGGCATTCACTTGGTGTATAACAATATCCTCCAGGCCTCAATTCCTCAATTTCCTTCAGCACACACCACCCTCCCCCCACTCCACAATCATTCTCCAAATTAATGAGGCTTTATGAGAGCCAAGAAGAGACCAGTCATCTTACTGACTTAGGTTTAGTGAACAGAAACGGGAGATGAAACCGATGAGAAAACTGATGAGAGAACAGAGCAGGAAACCACTGGTAACTTCTCTGAGTGTTAGAAACATACCTGGGGACAAAAACAGCACAGATAAATAAGGAAAAGGAGGAAAGCTCGCCCGAGCAGTAAAGAAAATTTGCCAGTGCTCAGTAACTTGTTCTGTATGTGGGGCTGACACCTCCCCTAAACACACCCGTCTCTGTCCTTCAAAACACACCTCAGGCTCCCAGGAACCAGCTTGATCTGCAAGATGAATCAGGAAAACCCTGGGGACACAGAGGGATGCAGACAGTGATCTACAGGGAGATGGATTCCAGATCCAGTTGCAAAATGCGTGCTCCGTCCTAGGTCAACTCCTGCGCTAACAGCACTTTGCTTGCCCCCTGGTTTTTCCTTCAGGAAATACACTTCTGCAGAAGATGTGAAAGGAGCAGGAACTTAGCAAGAGTGGACGGAGACGGATGAACGGGAGTACGATCTGTGCTAGAAATAATACGAGAAACAAACAAAATACCTGTATTCTCTGGAGTTCACCATGAGAGGGATGCATATATATTTTTCCTGACTAGAATTCTGCCCAAGTTCAGAAAGACTGACCAATCCAAAACTTGATGTGGCTCAAATACTCTGAGATTCAATACAGCTCAAATTTTATGGGACCTAGCCCAAACACTGAATAGGAAAATTTGATTTATTTTCTGAAATTGCCCTTATAAAATTAATATCTGCTTTCGAAAAGTGAGAACCCATAGTCCTGCAATCTGTCCATGCCCTTATCACTCTTGTCTATGTACTCATCAGACCACAATACGTACAACACAAGTTACAGACAGAGCATGTGAGTGCACACGCGGAACGTGTCTGGGAGCAAACACCACGTAAGTTGCTGGGGGCTGAATGATGGCGGCAGGAGGCAAGGCCGACAGGAAGGCGGTTTGTGAACTGGGTGAACTGCCAAGGTGTCCGAGAACAGCCAGGAACGACGCGCTCTACACTCAGGAAAAACTGAAAACCAAGGAACAAATGAAGAGAAGGAAAATCATGAGAAAGAGGAAACTCCAGTCATTGTGACTGCAAGCGCAAAAGGGCCTTCTTCCCCTTTCGCCAAACCGAGGTGTCGCCTGTGGTCTATGGGTTTGGAGAAAATGCCCTCTGCCAGCACACTGCTGAGAAGAGATGACAGCTACCGAGAATCCTGTGGATGGAAAGAGGTCTGAAAGCGGAGCCCTAAAGAGTAACACAAGGGACCCATTTGTCCTGCGGTTATTTCTTTATCTTTCTGTCTGAGACACTATTCTAGGCCCAGGAGATGGAGCTATGAAGGAACCGACATGGCTCAACCCCAGTGAAGCTCACGGAGTGTGTGCGTGGGGTGCGGGCAGGCTGGGGAAGGAGGAGTTATCAACAAACCAACATGGCAGTGAGATCCCCCAGGCTGACTGGTAGTGTCTAGTTGCAGGTTGAGGTTGGAGATCACAGGTCTTCCTCAAGGTGGTGACTTTGAAATGATCTGAATGTTGAGTGAAGTTGGGCATGGGAACTGCAGGGTTTGATATTTTGCAGTGAATATTAATTACTAAACTTGGCCAATAATTATCATAATCATCTCTGTACATATAGAGCTGCAAAATGACATGCTACTGAAAGCATTTCTGGGAGTTCTGGCAAGTTCCATGCAAATGTTATATTAAATAAATGCAGTATATGCCCTAGGCATTCTTTGATGTTTTTTTTAAAAAATAAAATCCATCTTGTTACCTCTCATACTCAGGCATATTTCTCCTGTTAAAAGATAATCATCTTCCTTTTTGGTCTCTAAGCAATAATTGTGCTTCCTTTCAAACTCTCTTGGCACTCTCAATGTTCATTTGGAAAAAAAAAAAAAAACATGTTTGGGGCTATGCAGAAAGTTTTCCTTAGAAAAAGATTATACTAAATGTTTGTCTTGGCAGGAACAAGTATTTTTTTTCTTGTCTGTGATTCAAAACTATTTGGTGTTACTTTATACCTGCTTTCAAATGGAAGAGCTATGGCTTATGTGATAGCCAAAATGCTGTATTTCTGTCGACTATTTAAATATTAACTAATGTCCCTGTACTGTTGGGACCCATTTCCCAAGCTCACTCCTATACATAGGAAGGGCAGATGTTCATCAGTGTGGTGTGAATGTACAATTTCAGGAACAATAGTCAAAATTTCTATTAATTAGGGTAGCTAGCAATTGCTCACATTTACCCAACTTATATTTCCTTCTTGTTTAGCTTACCGTCAGTCTCAAATGGGTAACACTAAAGCTGTCATCAGTATTTACACCCTGGTGAAATGAACCTTCTTTGCCTTGGCTCTGGTCTTGATGAAGCTGGGAATAAGAAAGTAGGAGGCACTTTGCTTGTGGCTAGGGTTGGATGAAATAGAATTTGGAAGCCCTAAGAGTTAATCATCCCCAAAGTGAAAACCTAAGTGTAATAGGAAGGCTGTATGCTCAACACTGAAATACATACTCGCTGGCTTCCATTCTGCTATCGGCAAGGTAGATTCTTTAAAAATCTAGGGTGTAGACAGAGGAGGTTCTTAACACCCTTGTTCTATCATTCCATTTATTCAGAAGGCTGGATGTACTTTCTTCAATAAACAATGTTTATTCTATAGAAATATGAATAAGACATTCTTCCTAGGTTATAAGGCCATAATGAACAGACAGAAAGACATGAGCAAAATGGAGGAAACTAACATTGGGAGACACTATTCCATGAACCAGCCACATTTCTTGGTGTGTGGAGAGCTGAGGTGCTGGCTGCCTTTCCCAGGTTGTATGCACAGTGAAGGGACTTGGAAGACGGCAGAGAGAGCTGTCTCTGCAGCAAAGGCATATCCGTGTACCGTCCAGTAAAATAAAGATAAAGTGTTCTTCTGGGCAAACGTCAGGCACGCTTATTGCTCATTATAAATGACGTGGGTTCCTTTCCATTATGCAACCTACTGCCTATGCAGGCAACACCTGCCTTCTTCAAGGCACCTGGTGGGATTCAGGGCTCAGAGAAAAGGTGCACATACAGATACTCTGGCTACTGCTATATCTGTGGGTAATGAAGCCCTTTGTTTCTGACCCAGGAGTTTCATGTCTTCCAGCAAGTCATGAAACTGCTATGGCACACTTGTTAGATTGTATTCAGATAAAATCTAAGATCTTTTACAATTCTTGGCAAAAAACATATTAAGCATCTTTAATTTCAAACACAGAATATAATGAGTGATAAAATGCCGTTGACAACAAACCACTGATAAGAAGTATAAACAGATTCCCCTGGAGGTATGTCTGAGGGACATAGAATTCTGGCTGGAGAACACTGCGGAAAATTTGGACACTAGAGTTCAACGGCTCACTCAGAGAAGTTAGCGCTTTCTCAACTGTCGGAATGTCAGGAAAGTGCATTCCTAGCAGTGGGAATAGTTTGTGTTAAGTTTTGGAGTGTGTTTGGCAGTGAGAGACTGGTTACAGTGGGTATAGGGCTAGCAGGAGAGAAGAAGGAGAAATAAGCCTGGGATAAATAACAAGTGTCCAAATTAGGGGGCCTCTGAATTCCTGTAATTTCGCTTTTCTTCTTCATCAGAATCATGGAGGATTTTTTTTTTTTACAAGAAAGTTTCATATTTTGTACTTTGAAGAACTAGCTTTGGTACTGGAAAACAATAACACTTAATAAGATAATTTCTACTCTTCCAAAATGAGAGTTGGCATTGTCATAAAGATTCTAGACAAAGGGTGATTTTGCCTTTTTTCTTTTTCTCTATTGCTTTCAGGAAAAAGGTGGCAAGCACACAAGCAGTATAGATAAACTGCATGATTCACCATTCACACAAATGTAAGACAGCATTGTCACCAGGATGATGAGAAACCACTGTCTCCTCTTTATCTGGTGTAATCTGTGACTCTGCTGCTGCTGCTAAGTCACTTCAGTCGTGTCTGACTCTGTGACCCCAGAGACAGCAGCCCACCAGGCTCCCCTGTCCCTGGGGTTCTCCAGGCAAGAACACTGGAGTGGGTTGCCATTTCCTTCTCCAATACATGAAAGTGAAAAAGTGAAAGTGAAGTCACTCAGTAGTGTCCAACTCTTCGTGACCCCAAGGACTGCAGCCCACCAGGCTCCTCCGTCCATGGGATTTTCCAGGCAAGAGTACTGGAGTGGGGTGATCTATGACTCTAGGAAAAGGTAAATACCTACAAGGACAGAGGAGCCCAACTTCCCTTGTGACCAGCAGGACTCTGGAGGGTCTTCCTGGGACAGAACCTACCCCCGTATCCTCTGCTGTAGTTCTTCTCTGAAGTACCCAGATAATAGTATCTCATGTATATTTCCTGAGTTTTTCAGTTGCTAAAACCACCATCAAATGGAAGACATTACCTACCTGATGGTCATGAGTATGTAGCCCCTACACCTTCTGGTGCCTAAGGATTGATAATGTTAATCACCCTGTGACTTCAGCATCAGCCAGAGAACTGGGAGTGAGCTGATCACATACCCTGGGACACCCTTCCTTCACCTGGCCTTTAAAAATGCTTTGCTGAAGCCTCTTAGGGAGTTCAGGGTTTTGGGGGGTGGGGAGTAGAAGGGTGGACACAGGCTCCTTGCTGCATTCTCCCTGCTCAGCCCTGCTGTAAACCTTTTTCTCCTCCAAGCTCTGATGTTTCGGTCTGTTTGGCCTCACTATGTGTTGGACACACTTTTGAAGCAGCCTTCCGACCCATGAGGCTCATTCCAGGGGGCAACTCAGTTTCTTCACTCAGCAAGTCTCCTCCTTATACAGAAAAGGAAGTTTGGCTCTCTCTATATGTATATATAATTCCCAGAAACCCAGTCTGAAGATTGCAGCTTTTTGTCTCTTGAAAGACCTCAGAAAATGAAAGTACACTCCAATGTCACATCAAGGACCCTGCTTGCGAGAAACAGCTCATTTACATTCCAAGGGAAATAGTCAGAAATGAAGTGTGGGGATGTAGCTTTTCAGATGTCGTAGCAGTTGGTTCTCGATAGGATTGATGTTAAAAAGTTCTAACGTTGATGATATTTATCACAATAGCATGACATGAAAGCATCAAGGTCACTTCCTTCCCAAATGCTGTTTCACTATGTTGTTTTCCAGAAGTGTAAATATGACAGTGGCTGGGAGCTGCCTAACCATGGTTTTATCATACTTTCTGAATGACGAATGACTTTCAGACAGTCCTAAGCATCCCACAATGGGCTCTAATAATACTGAAGGGAATTTTTATGATGAATACAAATCACCCCTAAAACCCATAATACATCATGCAGAGTAATATCACAGTAAGAAGAGAGAAGAAAATGAAACTCTAAGTAGGCACATGCTTTCATGTACTTTGATTGAATTTGTATTCTTTCACTCCCTCAGTCCAACAATAAATATCATTAAGGAAAATAGGCAATAGCTTAAATATCTCTCTGAAAATTTGACCTGTAAGAAAAACTAATATCACATCTCTATTATAAGATATTTGCATTATAATTTCTACTTATCGGTTATGTCTAATAATGCTTCTCATGCCCCGTTCTATAAGGATTTCTACATGGATTCTCACTTAAACTTTAGAGCAACTCTAAAGAGATGGACATTTTATAGACAAAGGAACCAAGGCATTAAACGACACTTTGGCTAGATCGCAAGTTTAATGAATGATGAAACCAAGAGCAGGAATTTTCGTAGCTTGAAAATTGTATATTAGCCTTACCATCTACTTAAGAGTCACATAAATTAACTTTAGGACTACTACTCCAGCAAATATTATTGTGTGAAAAATGACCCCCAAGCTTAGGGGCATTTCATTTTCCTTTGCTCACGATTGGGTGTCAGGGGTCTGGGAAGGGCTTGGCTGGGCTGGGCAGGTCTCACCTGGAACTCAGATGCAGCTGCGGTCCAGATGTCAGGTGGGGCCAGCTGGCCGAGGTGCCCTAGAGGGTCACTCACGTGGCTGCGTTGGAGACTGGCTTTGGCTGGGTGTTACCTCTCCAGTGTGTGTTGTCTCAAGGTAGCAGGACCTCTTCCTTGATGTCTGACTTCCTCCAGAAAGAAAGAGACAGAAAGCATAACCTTTCATGATGTAGGTAGGGAACCACAGCATCTTGTCTGCTATATTCTATTCATTAGAGCAGTCCCAAGCTCTTTTCAATGTCAGGAATGTCAAGTAATTTGTGGCCTTTTATTGTTAACTACCATTGTCTCTAAGGTCACTTTCCCCCTCTGATTTCATTAAAGGAAAATTTTTTAAAGTTTTTATTGAACTATGATTGATGTGCAACCCTCTGATTTCACTTGAGCCAAATATCACTCATGTATAAGTTTGTGATAAATTTTCTAATAAAACAATCAAAGAACCTCCCGCCCTTCCACTAAACCAATTCATTCCTTTAGAGATAAGATAAATTCTAGATGATTCCATCAAGTAATTTTAAGATAAGACACCCACTTAATTTGCTTTTATGTTCAATGTTTGTGTCCTTAATTTTTATTAAGATGAGGACATTCTAGAAGCAGTCAGGTTCACAAAGACTAACAATAGAAGACAGTGATAATTTCTTTAAAACAAGAAAAACAAAAAACAAAAAAACAGGATCACAAAGCTTGCTCTTAGTAACTCCTATTGCCCTGTGGTCAACTTAGTGCTGTTTTGTAAGTGAAACATGATTTCTGCATAAATAACAAAAAAGATAATGGAGTAAACATCTGTGAAATTTGTACAATAGCTATCAATTTTTTCTTAATGACAGTTCAGTACCTTTTTCTAAAAATGAGTAGATAGGAAGTGGTCCATCTACTTGGATTTAAAGCATTCCCTCTACCTACTGGTGCTATGCCGTGAATGATGATGTCACCTATCTCAGGATGGTCTGTAGCTGATTCAACATCTTCCAGAAAATGGTACCACACTTGACAGGTCGCTGCATGTATCGATTATTTCTTAAATTTGGTTGAGCTACTTAGAAATGATGGGTGGGAAAAGCCAAAACAATTACATTAAAGATAAATAATTTTAGCTATGCAACAGTTTACATCTATGTTCTGTATAAATGTTTTGAAAAGTTTTTGATCAGATTTTGATAATATGATTCTGACAATTTTGTAAGGTACATAGGATCACATTGCAGTCACATTCTGATGCCAACTATTAATTTACAAGGTTTGTAAATCTGTATACAAACTCCTAAAAGTAGGTGAAGAGAGGATTAGAACTGGGGCCTTATTCACTCTGTACTCTTTCCATCAAATTCCTAGCAGAGGAGGAACAACCATGACAACGTGAAAGGGGAATTTGCTGCTTGTATTATTTAGCCAGAATAAGTCTGAACTAATTCAAAACCCCAGGTTATTTGGAAAACTCAAGGCATTTCAGGGAAAAAAAAGACATGTGGTGGTAAAATAAATAAATAAATAAGAGTGGAGGGAGCATCAATCCAATAATTGATGAGCATTTGAATAGTATCATTTCTGTTATTTTCTAGTTTAGAAGATAATCTGCTGCATTACCATTCAGAGGCTCAGAAAAAAAATGGTACAGTCAACAAGGTATGACTGCAAATGCATGAAATTATGCAAGTGAAAGATAATATGTAAAAATAGATATCATTGTGGTAGTTAGTGCCTGGAAGAAAAGTTATGACCAACATAGACAGCATATTAAAGAGCAGAGGTCTGTCTAGGATGGCTGCTATCCAAAAGTCTACAAGCAATAAATGCTGGAGAGGGTGTGGAGAAAAGGGAACCCTCTTACACTGTTGGTGGGAATGCAAACTAGTACAGCCACTATGGAAAACAGTGTGGAGATTCCTTAAAAAACTGGAAATAGAACTGCCATATGACCCAGCAATCCCACTTCTGGGCATACACACTGAGGAAACCAGATCTGAAAGAGACACGTGCACCCCATGTTCATCGCAGCACTGTTTATAATAGCCAGGACATGGAAGCAACCTAGATGCCCATCAGCAGATGAATGGATAAGGAAGCTGTGGTACATATACACCATGGAATATTACTCAGCCGTCAAAAAGAATTCATTTGACCAGTCCTAATGAGATGGATGAAACTGGAGCCCCTTATACAGAGTGAAGTAAGCCAGAAAGATAAAGAACATTACAGCATACTAACACATATATATGGAATTTAGAAAGATGGTAACGATAACCCTATATGCAAAACAGAAAAAGAGACACAGAAATACAGAACAGACTTTTGAACTCTGTGGGAGAAGGTGAGGGTGGATATTTCAAAAGAACAGCATGTACACTATCTATGGTGAAACAGATCACCAGCCCAGGTGGGATGCATGAGACAAGTGCTCGGGCCTGGTGCACTGGGAAGACCCAGAGGAATCGGGTAGAGAGGGAGGTGGGAGGGGGGATCGGGATGGGGAATAAGTGTAAATCTATGGCTGATTCATATCAATGTATGACAAAACCCACTGAAATGTTGTGAAGCAATTATCCTCCAACTAATAAAAAAATTAAAAAGAAAAAAAAAATAAAAATAAATAAAAAGCAGAGGTCTGTCTAGTCAAAGCTATGGTTTTTCCAGTGGTCATGTTTGGATGTGAGAGTTGGACTATAAAGAAAGCTGAGTGCCAAAGAATTGATGCCTTTGAACTGTGCAGTTGGAGAAGACTCTTGAGAGTCCCTTGGACTGCAAGGAGATCCAACCAGTCTATCCTAAGCGAAATCAGTCCTGAATATGCATTGGAAGAGCTGATGCTGAAGCTGAAACTCCAATACTTTGGCCACCTGATGGGAAGAACTGACTCATGTGAAAAGACCCTGATGCTGGGGAAGATTGAAGGCGGGACAAGAAGGGGACAACAGAGGATGAGATTGTTGGATGAAATCACCAACTTGAGGGACATGAGTTTGAGCAAGTTCCCGGAGTTGGTGATGGACAGGGAGGCCTGGCATGCTGCAGTCCATGGGGTCGCAAAAAGTCAGACAAGACTGAGCAACTGAACTGGACTGAACTGAGTTAGTACCCTTGGAAGATATACTGTTGCTTTTTCATGTTGTTAACTTATGGTGTTTTTTATTTAAAAATAAACCCAGTTGATTCTTGAAAGCCTAGTTTTTGAGGAAAATGATGATGTGGAAAAGCTGGGAAGATATAACACAAGCACTGCTTTCCAAATATTTTTATGCTTGGCTGTGCCAAATCTTAGTTGTGCCACTAGGGATCTTTAGCTGTAGCATGTGGGATCTAGTTCCCTGACCAGGGATCAAACCCGGGCACCTGATTTGGAGTCTTAACCACTGGACACCCAGGGAAGTCCCCTAAAGAACTATTTGTGATTTTTTTCTCTACTTGATATTTTTGGTGACCTTTTTTACAAGCAGGTAGTGGAAAACTGAATTGTTTGTGGCTCTAAAGTTGATTCTACTCAAATGAGGATAAGTCTGAATCCACAAACCCCTGTGGGCTAAAAAGGGTTACTTACTTGAAGACAAAATTAGTTACATCTCTGAGCCTCATTCTGACCACCTGGTGGCAAATTCCACCTCAAGAACTATTGGTGGCCTTCTGCTCCAAGGTCCTCAAAATTCCTCAGTATGTAGAGACGCACCCAAAGCTGATCACATGGGGAGGATCCACCAGTCACCGACCCTGGAGGCCTCTGTTCCTGTCCTAGATCCACCTTGTCCCCTAGGGATCAGCTTTGTTCCTTCTGAGGCCCTCAGAGACTTTTGACAGGGCTGTGGACTGTGTGATCATAGCCGGGTCTCTCTGCAGCTCCTTTTTTCCTGCTCAGAGGCACGGGTCTCCAACCCTGGTACGAATCTCTCAAGGAGCACAGGATTCTTGAATACAAATGCCAGGCTTTAACAATCTTGCTTTTGTCACTTCCCTTAGAAATGTCACTTCACTTTCTACAAACTTCAGTTTTCTCATCTGGAAAATGGGGTTATTGTGAGGATTAAAGGAGTTAATATGTTGAAAATATTTAGAATGGTCTCTGCTACCTAGTAAGTGTTAACTACTTTCATCATTCAAATAAGATAGTTCCTCGCTTCCGAAGGCAGCAAAGCAGATCTGTAAGTTTTGAAATCTCTTTGTATAGCATGTGTATCTGTAATATGTTCAGTACCTACATGTCTACTTTGTTCCATTAAGCTTAGATGAATGAACGGAATGAAGCAGCAGTGTTTGAAGCAGCTCTGCGCTCATGCCTGGTTTGGGGAGAACCAGCGTGCAAGTGTTTCATCATGTCCTCCTCACTGTCAGTGGAGATGGTAGCAATGAATCTAGGGATATCATTATGTTTCCAGCCTATATTTAAATTGACAGGAAATAATAAGACAGCAAGCAGGTGGCTATTAACCCCTCTTACCCAGTGAAGTATGTATCTGATAATGAGTAACAGGATATATTTTAGAGAAAAAAGATATTTTTCTCTATAAAAGTGCAGTCTTTTGGGCAGCAAGATAATTCCTCTTTTGGTCAAGGTTCTGTCTGAAACCCCTTCTCACCCCAGGAACAGCAGAGTCACAGAGGTCTTTGTTAGAAAGTCAGTCACAGAAAATGTTATGGGAAAGGGAATCAGATCCGTGTTCTTACATTAGAAGAAAAAAATTGGAAAATTAGGACTTTGTGCTAAACTAATGCAGCAAAAGTGAAACAGAATATTGCTTTTGTTTTTCACTGGAATAAAAAAAATTAATAGAACTAATGAACTAACACTAACGACATTTTGAAATCCCATTTGTTAAAGTTTATTGTGTTTTGTCTTTAATATACAAATCACAAAAAATGCTACTCAACAGGATAAGTAAACAGGATCAATGACTAAGTTTTACAACTTAGGTCTTGAGTTACAGAATCAAAACAGATCCATATCTTAAAACTATTGACCCTTTCTTTAATCACATTCAATTCTCCAGGAGAATCTAGTACAATTTTTTTTTCATTTGATTGTTTACCCCAACTATAAAATTTATCATGAAAATGAAGGAAAAACTGTATTAAACAGGACATTGTGAATTTCTTATTTCCTTACCATTTTCTCATCCCAAACTTCTTCGCTCCCCTGCAGACTCCAAGCAGTTAGCTTTCCCCCTTGCAGTGTGCCTCACATCTCTTTATTTTTATAAATAAAAATAGAATAGTTGCATTAGTTTAGACCTTTACCATCAACCTCATGACCAAATCATTTTTTTCCTGTTTCAATCTGTACAGTACTTTGCTCATAGACTAACCTTTATAAGACACATCCCTCTCTTTTAAAACTCTTCAGTACTGCTCTGTAGGGTTAGATCTAGTTCCTTGAATGACTGGGTCTCAACTCACCTCATTTCATAATCAGTATCTTACATCAGTCTGCTTTCCACTATACAACTTCTTACCATTCTCAAATTACGACCTCCACCCAATCCCGTGGACTTGCTTCCTGCCCTCTGAATATGTGACCTGGAGGCCCCACCCCTGCCTTAGCTTGAGTGGTCCCCCTCGCCTAGAACAACAGCCTCCCCAAAATCTCATTTATGTCTCACTAGTACCCTATCCATTGTACGAAAATCATTTGGAAAATTCTAACTAATACCAATCAATGTCTTCTATTCTGAATTCCCACAACATTTTTGGTAATGGATTGTGTTAATACTAAAAAATTCTTTACACTGATTTTCTAGTTGCTTCATTAAAATAAAATATTCTGTATATTGTGAAATATGAGTAATTCTTCCCAGGATGTATCTATATAGTGAAAGCGAGAAGATGATTAGTTCAAATATCCTATGAATTTTAATATATCCCCACAGCCAATTCAAACCTTTTAGAAGAAATTGTTTGAGTACATCAGAGGAGTGGCTGGAGAGGAAAGGAGAAACGAGCTGAAAAGCACATCCTCATGTTTACCCACCTGTTCTTAACCAGATCCCTGCTGGCAGCTCCCCGTGGGTGTAGTTTGGGACACGTCCGTCTCTCTGAGGTCTCCTGGTGCTGTTCCTGTCTCTTTCCTTATTTTCAACAGCCATGAATGGTCACCAAAGGTACATTTACTCTGACAGTAGCCAAAATAACTTCAGTTATAAAAATCAAGTTTATGTTTGCTATGGTCTATGGTCTTAAACTTGGAAATTCCTGAGTAGTTTTTCCTTACATAAATTTGTACATTTATACCAGAATGACATGATACACCTTTTTTAAAAATCTGAGACTGACTGATGATTGAGAGAATCAGAAGCACAAGAAATAACCTCTCAGGGCTGCAGGGTAAACAAGAGAGTGAGGTGACCTCCCGCTGACAGGAAGAACACAGACGTTCCTGATGCAGCTCACCTTCCAGCTGACGTTTCAGTGTTAGTTAAGGAAGGGAATTCTGAAATAGAGGTAGGTAATAGAGGGAAATGGAATTATAAATGACTAGAATTAACAATCATGGTGAAATCTTCAGAATGTGATTTCCCTACCAAAACAGATGTATCAGATGATCATAGAGGAGATACAGGGAGCTGTAGACATTTGGCTGGAAGGATTTCAGTGACACAGAGAAAGTACCCCACCGCTGGAGAGGCTGGTGAATGGTCCATTAGACTGAAGAATCAAATCCAAGTCTTCGGACTGGTGTTTCTTGAGACAATACCTAATAAATGCAACCCAAATAAATGCAACCAAAACTTTCAAGGCCTAAATGGCAAGAGTAAGTCAGGAAATAAATACATGTGCTCACTGTACTAATTAAGGAAAGGTCAGGAAGATCCCCTGGAGGAGGGCATGGCAACCCACTCCAGTGTTCTTGCCTGGAGAATTTCATGGACAGAGGAGCCTGGTGGGCTACAGTCCATGGGGTCACAGGGTTGGACACGATTAAAGCAACTTAGCACGTACACACACGAACTTCACCCAAAACAAGATTGAAGTTAGCTCTGATAAAGTTGATTAAAAATTGGGCAAGAATTCTTGAATTAAAAATTCTGAGAAGCCAACGTTTTTTTTAAAAAAAATTAAGATTTTTAGAGGCTGAGTTAAGAGTACTGAGGGGACTTTATAGAGTATTTAAGGAAAACAGAAAGGACTAGATTGTGTAATGCATTGGTCAATTGAACTGTGGGAGGAGACAGAAAAGTGAACTCAGGTTATGTAAATTTTTCAAAATGCATGTTAAAAGCCCTGATGAAAACACAGTGAAGGATGTTCTACACCAGCAAGTGAAACCCTGGGTATAATTTGAATGTCAGATACTTGGAAGATGAAAGAGAATACAGAGCATGTAGATTACAAAATCTACAGGAAGGATATAAAAGGTGGGGGGAGGCAAAACCGGAAAGCATCAAGGTATTGAAATCTTACTGTAGAAAGTATGTGCTTGGTGTTAGTCCTTCTAATATATTTTTTTAATGGCAATGGAATGTATTATAGAAATTTGACAAGGTACATCACTGTAAGCTGGAAGCATGAGTCCTGACAGGGAGAAATGCAAATTTTAAATCATACTGTTATTTATAATGTAAGACTTCACCCTGCTGCTCTATTGGTGAAACCTCTCCTTTGGGCAAGAATAATCTAGGGAAGGATAAATGGCTAGAGCCTTGAACCTGAGCAATGAACAGAGGTCCTCCCTGGAAGTATCTGTGAATTAAGCCACAATATAATAGGAATCAATGTCTTCTTGGAGAGCAAACACTTTAAAGAAATCTATCACTTGCTTACTCAACTTTAGGCAACAAACTATGATAAAATACAGATATTATAAAGCAGAATCAATTATCAGCAGGAAATCTGTACACTACTTAAAAACACCCTGGAGCAAACCCAAGTGTAAGCTATGAATCAAAAAATAAAATAAAATAAAAAAACCATCTCCCCCTTCTACTCCTGTCTTTCTTCCTGCTACCCTTTGCCGAACTCAATTTCTCCAGTCACTACCCCCCTTTACTATCTTCTTACACATAGAAATGCGTAGATAGCATAGTTACCTGACAAATAATAGGCCAGTGTTGTCAAAACTATATCTTTTAAAAAACAGTAGCTTTTCCAAATAAGAATCAAAATCCCATATATTGTGGCAGGTTAGGAACAAGCCGGAAATCTCAAAGGCCAGAAATAATTCAAGGTATATTATTCTTATCCCAGTCTCTAAGGATGAACATATTGGAGGTCTTTTCATTCTTATCTCCTTCATTATCTACACCTCCTTTTTTTAACACAATTGCTCCTAATCTAGATTGTAATAACTACAACTTTTGAAGTACTTCCTTTAAGTCTAAATGAATGTATTTCCTCTAATGCTCTAAACAATAAGGAAAGGTAGTCATTACAGCTTTCCTCTTGGAAGTAAAAGGATTAAGACCCAAAGACCTTCAGTGTTTGCCAAGGCCACGGAGTGGGCTAACACCAAGAGCGGTTCCTTTACTAATCACCCGTCTCCCCGGCTCCCCCAGCAAGCAAGGCCTCATCGCCTCTTAATTACACCAAGAGCTTTGAGACTTTCAGATGTAACTCCCTTTTTAATCCATCCTTCACAGTAGCTCCCAAACAAAGCTTTCATATCAGAAATAATTTGTGAAATCTGTTTGATCTGTACTTTCAGAAGAATACAGTTGATGGGGAAAGGATCCAAAGGAGGGCAATTAGAGACATCGAGAAGAAGTGGAGACAACAGTGCTGACTGGTTTACAGCTACGAAAGTCAAAGCTGAGATGAGATATGACAGGTGCCAATAATGCCAGAAGAGGGGCAGGGAGTGAACCCAGACGAAGGCAGCAACTAGGAAAGCTATCATGAAGCTGAAAGGAGTGATGAGCACAGAACTTCTAGAGTTCTAAAAGGAGGAAGACGTAACGGGGAGAACAACAAACTTCTGAAAATTCTGCTCCGTGAGATGTGAAGTATAGAAAATGCAAATGACTTCAAGATGGCTTTGGACAAATCTACAGATCACAGCCTTGTAAAGGACCATTAAGGGGCACTTCTGCTATTTGGAATACATTGTAGTTCTGTTGAGGCCACCATCATCTACGTTAGTTAATAACTAATATTAACTTCCTTTTTTAAAGGACACTATGTGGCAATGGTTAGAGACAGATTCACAGGCACAGTGGTTAAGAATCTCATTCTACAGGGAAAGGCAATGTAGCTTGAGTCCACCCATGACTCTGACACCTACCAACCTCATCAATTCACGTGTTCTTTCTAAGCTTGAGTTTCAATATCAGCAAACTGGGGGAAACAATAATTCCTATCTCAGAGTAAGATTGTGAAAAAGATCTACACCTGAGACATCGTATATGGTGAATAATGATTAGAGATCTATGACCCTTCCCCATAATTGTGAAATAAGGATGAGAATCAAGGAACGGGAAAAGAAGTGGCAGAGAGGGGGAAAAGGGATTATAAAAATGGAAATAAGCCAAGATATTTCAAACAAGACATCTGTAGCATAAGGGAGGTCAAACAAACTAAACATCAAAATTTCTCAGTTGACACTGAAAGAAGAGGTGAAAAATTAAATTAGTAGAAACGATTGAAACAGATAGTAACCAAATAATCTGAGAACTTAATGAATCATTGGGTAATACTCTGCAAGGAAGAAAAGACAACAAGATACAAAATTATATGCAGATGTAACTTGTCCCCCCAAGATAATGGTACTAGGCACTGTCGCAGATGAAAGTGTAAGGAGCTCACCCTCACCCTGCGTGGAGTCCCATCTCAGGGGTCCAGCAGAAGAACAGAGAGCCTGGGACCACAATCCAAGGTAAATGTGGTCTGTGAAGGGAGCATAAGATTTCATATTCCTTCCCTGCTTCATACAAGTTTGATGTACTGATAGTTTAAATAAATAACTTAAATAATTTATTTGAAACAGTGATCATTTAAAAGAGAGTGAAACTAATAATAATAAATAAAAGAAGAGCTAATATTGTTAGGCCAGTGAAACCTCAGGCCTGACCATTTGCTCTTTGTCCACAAGCATCCAGAGAGTTAATTTAGCAAATTTTAATGGAAATGTTACTGGCTTCACGGTCAATAAGGCTGTGAAGCTGTTCCCTGTGGCAGCTCTGAAAGCAACGGCGGAAAACTAGCTCAGCTCGAGACGTTTATTTCCAGCCATTTCCTTTGGCTGCCTGAAAGTCCTCTCTCTGTCATCAATCTCCTGATATACTCTTAAAAAATCATTATCCTCTTCTTCTGACCTGGAGGAATTCTCTCCTTCTCATTCGGACTCCGACTATCAGTCACTCTTTGGTGGAATATGAGACAACTTGATAACAGCTCAGAACTACAGTCCGTATGAAGGGAGAAAAATACTTTTTCCCCTCCTAGTCTCATCTTAAGTTCCATCTAGTAAAGTGTTCAAATGACATTTTGTGAATAGTTTTACCGACCAGGCTAGAGGGCTAGTGCCCACAGGCCACATCCATGGATTTTTGCCATTAGCTCCCTTGGTGTTACTGGTCAGGTAAGACTTTCTTGGCTTGTTTTATTTTTGAAGGAAAGAAAAAGAAAAGTGTGCTCAGGTGTGGGAGGGTTAGCCTAAAAAATGATAAGCTATCTTTAAAAGGATTTTATATTTTTTCATAGGAAAAGATGTCATAAGCAGAAAACTTATGTTTATAATACTGCTACCCTTTGCTTTATGGTCTAATATTTATCAGGAAATCCTGTCCCTTATAGACAGCTGTCACATAATTTATATCAACAGGCTTAACTCTGTCCACTGATGCCAGAACAGTCTATCCAGTGAAATTCAAACTTGAGAAAAAGTCTATGTATAAGAAGGAATTTAATATATCACAATATGATTTTCTTTGCTTATCAGTAAAAAAAAAAACAAAACTTGTGGATTCTTTACCAAGAACAAGTTCATATAGCAATCAATAATCATTTTAAAATACAAAGAATAGGATCAATTCTCAGTAAACCAAATGGCTTCAAGATAAAGTACTGTGATGAACCGAGAAGGAAACATTTTAAAATGTATGCATTGTTAGACATGTTTTAAAATTGTACCAATACTTCTCTAGGTCTAGTACAGGGATGGGATTGCAATCTTTGTGATTCAAATACTTTTACTCTGAGAGAACAGCCTTTTGACCATCATTCCCATTATGGAAGTAATTACAAGAGAATGATTTAAAACTATACCTACTGTAACCTAGTCCTCTGATTATTCTTTAAGAAAAAATGGGAGGTAAGCTTTTTATTTTAATATTTGTCTTTTAATAATAAGCAATGGAATACGGTAAAAAAAAATGGCCAATTAATTGCACAAACTAGGTGATAGTTCATTAATGCTTAATCATCTTCTTTGTTTAAAGTCTAAAAAGCTTTCTTACAGAGTTTAAGATTTGAATGAGATGGAAGAATAGTAAGTATTCTTAGCACATCAAAGAACTTGGGAAAAGCCAGAATAATAAAATTTAAAATAGGAACAAACACTTGAAAACAGGTTCAAATATCACTAGGACCAAAGTTTCTCAACTTTACTGACAGTAGAAACACCTAGGAAGCTTTAAAAAAAATACTGAGCCCCACTCTCAACAGTTGTGATTTAATCAGCCTGGCTTGGGACCTGAGCACAAGTATTTAAAAATCTTTCCATTCTTTTAATATGCAACCAGCACTGGGCATGCCCTGTATCAGGCCAGCACTTCAGGCGTGGCACATGGGCCCTGAGGGTTCCTGACACAGTCCCACATCGTCCATGAAGTCTTAACACTTGTCATGATAATATTAAGATATTAAGGCATTGCTTGCCTTCGTCACTGTGCTGACGCTGGCAATGATGGGTAAAATGGCTCACGTATTAGCAAAAACACAGTGGTACCAAACCATGCAGGTTGTTATCCTATTTTCTACCATCACACACTTGCAGCTAAAGAAAAAATATTTCCAGTTTCTCTTAAGAATGCCCTTGATGAGGCAGAAAATAGTATTAATTTTCACTAAATGTCAACCCTTGAATATATGTCTTTTTTTTAACATTGTCTGGTGAAACGGGAATTACCCATGGAGTATTTCAGCTCCACAGTGAAGTGCTGTGCTATCATGGGGAAAGCACTGTGACTGAGTTTTGAGCTAAAACTGGCCGATGTTTTTGCAATGCACCAGTTTTTCCAGTGGTCATGTATGGATGTGAGGATTGGGCCATAAAGAAGGCTGAGCACTGAAGAATTGACACTTTCAAACTGTGGTGTTGGAGAAGATGCTTGAGAGTCCTTTGGACTGCAAGGAGATCAAACCAGTCCATCCTAAAGGAAATCAGTCCTGAATATTCATTGGAAGGACTGATGCTGAAGCTCCAATACTTTGGCCACCTGATGGGAAGAGCTGACTCATTGGAAAAGACCCTGATGCTGGGAAAGATTGAGGCAGGAGGAGAAGGGACGACAGAGGATGAGATGGTTGGATGGCATCACCGACTTGATGGACTTGAGTTTGAGCAAACTCAGGGAAATAGCGAATGACAGAGAAGCCTGGTGTACTCTCCATGGGGTCACAAAGAGTCGGACATGACTTAGCAACTGAACAACAACAAACATTTTATTTCAACAAATGATTAGTAGATAAACTATAGTTATACAGATCTGGGTATGTGACAGATATTACATTGAAAATGAGCAAAGTAAGCCTGGTATGTAAAAAACAAAACAATTGTCAGTATGAGTTATCAGTGATAACATTTGAGTTTTTATGTGAAAATTAAATTTTGGAATACTTACCTTCACAACTATGAGATTTAACAGCTTCTCACTACTTGACTTTTCTTGTGAAATCTGTAGTTATAATAATAAATATTATTTTTGATATCATTAATGAAATCATCAATATTTATAAGAGCTACATAAATCAGTTACTCAGGGTTTTCCAGATGACTAACACATGATGTTACAATACTATGCACAGGTAAAAGATTCACTCAAGAACGAGACAAGCCAATGAATTTCAGGGTAATGGAGTAAAAGAGGTTCACCGATATGGCTTAAGTTTCTCAACTGCATGCAGCTTTTAAGAAATTACCACTTGTCAAGATTTGGTGTTTTATCAAAGAAGAAAATTCAAAATTAGCTGAAGCAAAGCAATTGAAATACTCTCCCTTTTCCAAGGACACAGCTGTGTGAGGCCACAGTTTCTTTTGGAACAACAATTAAAAGAACATATTGCAGTGTGAATTCAGAAGCAGAAATGAGAATCCAACACCCTTCCTCTAAGCCAGCGATTAAAGAGCTTTGCAAAAATGTAAAGTGATATATCACTTTTGTCACTAAATGTGTTTCTGTTCTGAAAAATCTAGTTATTTTTCACAAAATATTTTGTTAGCATGTAATGGGTTAAATATTTTTTACTTAACAAATAGATGGTTGCAACGTCTCCATTTTAAGTTTCAATAAGGTAAATATTGATAGATATAACGAACATCTACATTGTGATTCTCAGAAATGTTTAAGAGAGTCTGGGGGTCCTGAGAACAATATATGTGAGAACTGCTGCCGTAAACCTCAGAGACAGCTAACAGAGCGTGGTCAGATGACTGCTCTGGCTAAGCAAGGAAGCTGAACAAAGTGATGTGGACCCTGTCACAAGTTCCCAGGGAAGCCAGGAGACTTGACAGACCAGAGAGATGGTTTTCCTGGTGCAGCAATTCAAGCATGAAAAGACTCATATGTGAACCTGAGATTTGATTAGGATCTGTGGAAAGGAAGATACAAGCGATCTGACTGATCCAGAGGAAATTATTCTGATTTTTAAAGCAAGGAGTTGGAATTCACTCAAAGAGTTGATCTTAGAGTGGGTTACTGATCCATACGCCCCATGGTGCTTTATGGAGTAGGGGGCCTGGAAGAAGGGCCCCTTAATTAGAAATTAAGTCCTGCTTTGCTCTGGCACGGTTCTTTCTTGCCTCCAGATTCTGTGTGATAATTTAAGACAGCCTGTCTCATTTTCAGTATTTTACACCCTGTACGGGGAACTCTGAATACCTCCATGCAGTTCCGTTTATTGTCTCAGTCTTGAACGTGGTATACGACGTATGTTCACAGGTTTGACATCTCTGGGAGTGGGAAAGAGAACCCGGTCGTGGAGCTCTTGAGTGGAGTTTGAGGGCCCTCAGCATGTCTAAGAGCATCCAATCATGCTCAAAGAAGGCAAAGACTGCCATTTATGAGCTAAAGATTACAAATAACGAGACAGTTTCAATCTTTGGGGTATGATGGGTTTTGCAGAACGTTGAGAGGGTTCCTTTACTCTGGGATTCCTCACTCGGTTGGATAAAATACATTTTCAAGAGCTGACTGGTTTGCTGCTTGCCTAGCCACGCTTCCTATGAAGTGCTCCTTGAAAATAAAATTGCCACGTTACATTTGTATCGTGTGGTATGCCTGGAGTGCTGTCCTTTGAAATAGATTGGTCACGGTTGCTATTCACAGAAGAGCAAAAAGCAATCAGCTTGATATTGCCACTGAAATTTTGCTCTTGTGGAGAGAATGCCAAAGTAATTATCAGAGACTACTCTTGAAGAATGAAAGAGCTGAGTAGGGGATGAAGTGTGCACACATATACACACACACCTCTCTCCTTGACCACACAATTATTCAGCATAGTACTCACATTTTCAGGTACAGCTGAAGGGTTCTCCTACAGTCTCAGAACGAAGGCAACGTCTCCCTGATACTCATTTATCATTTTGCTCCTGACCCTTTCATGCACCAGATTCATCCATAAGAGTTGCCTGTCATTGGATGAGTACAGGCTGCCCTTGTGGCCTCTATAGAAAGGAGACACACTCCATTTCTTGAGGGTCAGATATAAAAAGTCACCTTTCAAGACATTTGCTGAGACTTATGGAATTCTTCACATTGGGCTCAGTTGGTAATTCCATTAGGGGGAAAATAATTGCCAACTGGCCACATAGATGCATCTGAGAAATCACGTTGGAAATATATCAATATCCAAGAGGTTAATATTGTCCCTCAAATATTTTTCTGAGGAAGGCAATGCTGAAGGCAATATGTGGACCCAAAAAGCTACTAACAGTTTAACTTTGTGTTCATACAGCATGATGTCTAATGAATTAATCTACCAGAGGTCTTGAGTATCTGAATTAATTGCGCTTATAGTGAAATAAGAAATAAAATTCTGAAAGAGATGGGAATACCAGACCACCTGGCCTGCCTCTTGAGAAACCTGTATGTAGGTCAGGAACCAACAGTTAGAACTGGACATGGAACAACAGACTAGTTCCAAATAGGAAAAGGAGTACGTCAAGGCTGTACATTGTCACCCTGCTTATTTAACTTATATGCAGAGTATATCATGAGAAACGCTGGGCTGGAGGAAGTACAAGCTGGAATCAAGATGGCCAGGAGAAACACCAATAATCTCAGATATGAAGATGACACCACCCTTATGTCAGAAAGTGAAGAAGAACTAAAGAGCCTCTTGATGAAAGAGGAGAGTGAAAAAATTGGCTTAAAGCTCAACATTCAGAAAACTAAGATCATGGCATCTGGTCCCATCACTTCATGACAAATAGATGGGGAAACAGTGGAAACAGTGGCTGACTTTATTTTGGGGGGCTCCAAAATCACTGCAGATAGTGATTTCAGCCATGAAATTAAAAGACACTTACTCCTTGGAAGGAAAGTTATGACCAACCTAGACAGCATATTGAAAAGCAGAGACATTACTTTGTCAATAAAGGTCCATCTAGTGAAGGCTGTGGTTTTTCCAGTGGTCATGTATGGATGTGAGAGTGGACTGTGAAGAAAGCTGAGCGCCAAAGAATTGATACTTTTAAACTGTGGTGTTGGAAAAGACTCTTGAGAGTCCCGTGGACTACAAGGAGATCCGACCAGTCCATCCTAAAGGAGATCAGTCCTGGGTGTTCATTGGAAGGACTGATGTTGAAGCTGAAGCTCCAATACTTTGGCCACCTGATGCAAAGAGCTGACTCATTGGAAAAGGCCCTGATGCTGGGAAAGATTGAGGGCAGGAGGAGAAGGGGATGACAGAGGATGAGACGGTTGGATGGCATCACCGACTCTATGGACATGAGTTTGGGTAAACTCCGGAGTTGGTGATGGACAGAGAGGCCTGGTGTGCTGCAGTTCATGGGGTCGCAAAGAGTCAGACACAACTGAGCGACTGAACTGAATTGAACTGATAGTGAAATAATAAAATTTTATGAAAAGTTCTGATCAAAATAAAGGTTTCTTTCCCGACTTACTGGTTATAAGGAATTTACCAATCATCAGACTTCTCTACAAAATGGAAAAGTACTGTTAATTAATCGGCATAGAGGAAGAATTTCTCTGGAGGAGGCAAGCTAATAAGACAAGCTGCTCAAATGAAAGTAGGTGGTCTTATGTAGCAAAGGAAGCTTGTGGAAGTTCTCTTCTAACTGTTTTTCTTTCTTTAGTGACCAAGGGAATAAAGTAGTTAGATGAAAGGTAGGCTGTGGAAGGAGATGGTCAGAGGTTTGATGTTTGAGGAGAAAAGAGGAGACATCCAGGTTAGAAAAGAAAAGGGACCATGACTGCTGGAAGGCATTCAGAGCCCACTTGTTATTAAAGTTAGTTACTGCAGGCTGAAAGTGACTGTTGCAGTGTGACTGAAATCCCACCATATTTAGACTCACAGAGACTGAAGCCTGACAGACAGATGAATTTAACCCTGCAGGCAAAATGATTATCAGGATTGACCATGAACTCAGTTGAGTAAGAAGAGCGATATGGGTTCACGGGTGAGCAAAGTGAGAAAGTAGTAAGTTCAATTAATTTTAGGTAATGGTTGACTAGAAACATTGTTGGAGTTGAACTAAAGACTCAGATCTCTACAGATAGGGAGAACCATTTGTCTTCAGCCTTTCTTTCTCAAGACATACTTTTATAAAGAATAGGTATGTATTTATGTAAATTTTTCCTTGCTTTTCTTTGTTTATCATGATTAAAAAGATCTTTCCATGACAAGTTTATAGAAATGATTGGGCAAACTTTTAAAATTTAGCTTTAATACATTTGTTTTTCAATATATAAAATCTTTGATCCATCTGGAATTTAGTTTGCTATGAGGAGTGAAGGAGTTGTGATTTTTTTTTAGGCGAATGGATAACTCCTCTCTTAATTCTTCTGTTTTCCATTCAATGATTTCCTAAGTATTCTCATAAGATAAAAAAAAAATGACATATATATTCAGAATAGGAGAAAATGGCTTGACTCTTTTTATGCAGTCGAAAGCATCCATAGTTAGCTTAGGAAATTTTATTACTGAGTACTTTTGAATAAAACTATAAAATGCAACTGAAGAAAAAAAATGTAAACTTGATTAAATAGAGAGACATAACAAATACCAAGTTCTTGGAAAGGAAATTTCCCCATTGTAAATATGTCAATTATTTCTAAATTAAACTAGAATGTCATTTGATACAATCAAAATCTGAAAAGGTTTCTTTGGAGAAAAATCTTAATAAAATAATTCTATAATTTATCCTGGAGAAACAAAATGTAATAACTATAAGAGATTCAGATTTTCCAACAGTAAGTATTTAATACGCTCATAAAAAACAAGCTTTAGAATAAATTAAATTCAAAATTTTATTGGAAAAATAAGAACATGTCAATGGTAAAATCATTAACTTTTCTATACTAAAGCATGAATAAATATTAACATAATGAAAATAGAATAAAAACTCCAGAAATATTCTAAAATATGTGGAAATGTATTATGTGGTCACAGTATTTCAATTTAAAAAAATGATGAATAATAAATAAGTGATGCCATGAAAGATAATTATATCAATTGACCTACATAGGAACAGATTCTAAATTGATAAAATACTGGCATAAGTAGTAAAACTGTGTCATCTAAAAGGTAAAGCCTTTCTAAATATGACACAAAAGCAAAGGTCATAAAATTTTTTAAAGTATTATATTTAAATATATTAAAATTTTCTGCATGTATAAAAGCATTATATGCAATGACAAAAGAGACATAAAAAAATTGAAGAATCTTTTTCCAACCCATAACAACACCATGGGCTAACTGAGTTTAGATAAAGCCTGCCCTTAAATCAAAAGTAAATTCCCCAAAATGCAAATACAGAAGATGGGTATAAAAACTCACCTAAAAGAAAATATAAATTTCTAGAAGAAAATATAAAATGTGCTGGGCGTTACAGATCATAAAAGAAATGCAAATTAAAATTAAGCTCTTCTATCAGTTTGGCAATGATCAACCTGTTTGAAAACTGTTTTGGTGGGGATGTAGGAGCAGTTGTCATTTTATTTTTTCCAGTAGAGAGGTAAATAGATGTAAGATAAGCTGCATTGGAATACACTTTAGATCTAATAATTCTATCTAAAGAAATTTGTCTTACATTTATTACAATTTGTATTTATGTGAAAGGTGACTTATTGTAGCCTTCATGTATAATAATAATAAATGGACTGTACAAAACCCTATCATGGAATATTATGGGCTTCCCAGTGGCTCGTGGTAAAGAATCCACCTGCCAATGCAGGAGATGCAAGAGACTCAAGTTCGATCAATGGGTTGGGAAGATCCCCTGAAGGAGGAAATGGCAACCCACTCCAGTATTCTTGCTTGGAGAATTCCATGGATAGAGAAACAGTCCATGGGGCCACAAAAAGTCGGACACAACTGAGCATCTTCCAGTCCTCATCTATCATGAAATATTACAGAGTTTCATCAAAATGTAGGAGCAGAAATAATGTATGTACATTTGCTTATATATTTATAATGTATCTTTTTAAAGATATATACAAACAGAACACACACATTCCAAATACATGATGACTGTCCTTGGGAGAAATGATTTGCTGAGAATCACCAGATTCTAAGGCTATATCTTTTTGAATTTTGGAATTTTAAACCACATTATTGTACTACATATTTTAAAAAATGAGAAATGGAGAAAGGGAAAAAGAAACCCCTTTGATGAAGATGTATGCTGAATATCTCCCTCAAATTATGTCTGAAAATGTTTTTAATTTCATTCTCATTATTGAATTTTTCTAGGTACTCAGTTGTTAATTGATAGCTATTTCCTCTTGGAAGAATTAATTATACTGTGTCTAGCTTCAGTAGTTGCTGTTGAGAATTAATTCTGTTGTATAATTTTCCTGACTTTGTGCGCAACTTATTTTCTCAGGAAAGTTTTTGGAACTATTTATCTTTCATGTCATTAATTATCCAAATAATGTGTCTATGTGTGGATTTATTTTTACTTATGTGTTCTGCTTGAAATTCACTGTACTTCTAAATCTGAAGATTCATAAAGACATGATAAAGATCACCATATATTTAAAATTTTCATCACTTTAAAAAATATCTCTTCTCTCTCATTCTCTGTCTCTATCTATATTAACTTTATTTTGTTAATTGTAAATTAAAATTTTTTAACATCTAAGCATTTCTTAATTTGAAAACTTAAATTGAAGAAAGTGGGGAAAACCACTAGACCATTCAGGTATGACCTAAATCAAGTCCCTTATGATTATACAGTGGAAGTGAGAAATAGATTTAAGGGACTAAATCTGATAGACAGAGTGCCTGATGAACTATGGACGGAGGTTCGTAACACTGTAAAAGAGACAGGGATCAAGACCATCCCCAATAAAAGAAATGCAAAAAAGCAAAATGGCTGTCTGAGGAGGACTTACAAATAGCTGTGGAAAGAAGAGAAGCAAAAAGCAAAGGAGAAAAAGAAAGATATACTCATTTGAATGCAGAGTTCCAAAGAACAGCAAGGAGAGATAAGAAAGCCTTCCTCAGTGATCAGTGCAAAGAAATAGAGGAAAACAATAGAATGGGAAAGACTAGAGATCTCTTCAAGAAAACTAGAGATACCAAGGGAACATTTTATGCGAAGATGGGCTCAATAAAGGACAGAAATTGTATGGACCTAACAGAAGCAGAAGATATTAAGAAGAGGTGGCAAGAATACACAGAAGAACTATACAAAAAAGATCTTCACAACCCAGATAATCACGATGGTGTGATCACTCACCTAGAGCCAGACATCCTGGAATGTGAAGTCAAGTGGGCCTTAGGAAGTATCACTACGAACAAAGCTAGTGGAGGTGATGGAATTCCAATTGAGCATTTCAAATCCTGAAAGATGATGCTGTGAAAGTGCTGCACTCAATATGCAAGCAAATTTGGAAAACTCAGCAGTGGCCACAGGACTAGAAAATGTCAGTTTTCATTCCAATCCCAAAGAAAGGCAGTGCCAAAGAATGCTCAAACTACCACACAATTGCATTCATCTCACACACTACTAAAGTAATTCTCAAAATTCTCCAGGCCAGGCTTCAGCAATACGTGACCCGTGAACTTCCAGGTGTTCAAGCTGGTTTTAGAAAAGGCAGAGGAACCAGAGATCAAATTACCAACCTCCGATGGATCATTGAAAAAGCAAGAGAGTTCCAGAAAACCATCTATTTCTGCTTTACTGACTATGCCAAAGCCTTTGTGGATCATAATAAACTGTGGAAAATTTTGAAGGAGATGGGAAAACTAGACCACCTGACCTGCCTCTTGAGAAACCTGTATGCAGGTCAGGAAGCAACAGTTAGAACTGGACGTGGAATAACAGACTGGTTCCAAATAGGAAAAGGAGTATGTCAAGGCTGTACATTGTCACCCTGTTTATTTAACTTATATGCAGAGTACATCATGAGAAATGCTGGGCTGATGAAGCACAAGCTGGAATCAAGATTCCCGGGAGCAATATCAATAACCTCAGATATGCAGATGCCACCACCCTTATGGCAGAAAGTGAACAACTAAAGAGCCTCTTGATGAAAGTGAAAGAGAAGAGTGGAAAAAGTTGGCTTAAAGCTCAACATTCAGAAAACTAAGATCATGGCATCTGGTCCCATCACTTCATGGGAAATAGATGGGGAAACAGTGGAAACAGTGGCTGACTTTATTTTCGGGGGCTCCAAAATCACTGCAGATAGTGATTTCAGCCATGAAATTAAAAGACACTTACTCCTTGGAAGGAAAGTTATGACCAACCTAGACAGCATATTAAAAAGCAGAGACATTACTTTGTCAACAAACGTCCATCTAGTGAAGGCTATGGTTTTTCCAGTGGTCATGTATGGATGTGAGAGTTGAACTAAAAAGAAAGCTGAGTGCCGACGAATTGATGCTTTTGAACTGTGGTGTTGGAGAAGACTCTTGAGAGTCCCTTGGACTGCAAGGAGATCCAACCAGCCCATCCTAAAGGAAATCAGTTCTGAGTGTTCACTGAAAGGACTGATGTTGAAACTGAAACTCCAATAATTTGGCCACCTGATGCGAAGGGCTGACTCATTGGAAAAGACCCTCATGCTGGGAAAGATTGAGGGCAGGAGGAGAAGGGGATGACAGAGAATGAGATGGTGGAATGGCATCACTGCCTCAATGGACATGAGTTTGGGTAAACTGTGGGAGTTGGTGATGGACAGGGAGGCCTGGCATGCTGCGGTTCGTGGGGTCGCAAAGAGTTGGACACAACTGAGTGACTGAACTGAACTGAATGAAGCATTTCTTAATTGGATTGCAAATTGCTGTCAAAGGCAAAGTAATAATTCATTGGGCAATATTCTTCATGCTTTATCTACATTAAATGTCTCATGCTTCATTTCATATTTTCCATATATTGTGCTGCATATGTGCTTTCTGTCCTGTATTTGAGTGATTTCTTTTGCTCTATCTTCCCATTTATCATCTTCCCTTCTGTCCTGTTATGCTGTTGAATTTATTCACTCCTTGTTAACTTCATTGATTATATAATTTCTAATGTAGAATTTAGTATTTAAAGACTCTACCCTCAACAGGGCTTCCCAGGTGGTGCTAGTGATAAAAAAGCTGCTGGTCAATGCAGAAGATGTATGAGATGTGGGTTTGATCCCTGGGTTGAGAAGATCCCCTGGAGAAGGAAACGGCAACCCAATCCAGTAACCTTGCCTGGAGAATCCCATGGACAGAGGAGCCTGGTAGGCTATAGTCCACAGCGTCGCAGAGTTGGACATGGCTGAAGCAACTTAGCAAGCACGCACACCCTCAACAGCTGCCATAGCAATCCTGCAGGCAGATCGGGTGGGCAAACACCTGAAGAGGGAGTCGGCCAGGCTGCACACGTTAGAGATGAATGCAGAACCCAACCTGCTGCCTCTCCTACCCCCTCAGCCCCCACCTTCCCTTTAAACACTGTCACGGCTGAGCAGAATCTTTGGAGTTGGTCTCCAGACTTGCGTCTACCTCGTACCCAGATTGCTGGCTTTTCTGATGAAAGCACCTTTCATTTCTACTGACACTTGCCTCTTGAATTACTGGCTCTTGAGTGGTCAGCAGCTGAACCTGAGTTTGGTAACATTTTGATGTTTGTGTGAAGAAGAGGAAGAGATGAATCTATACTTCTCAATGATAACTGCTTTGGTTTTCTTTCCTCTAAAGACACCTTCATTTGTTTAAATATTTTAGTTGAAATATTTCAAGTTTTCCATTAATCAGAATGTCTCAAGCATTATGCTGCTGTAATGAATCACTTAAATTGCCAGGTTATATTTTAAAACTTTGGTTGCTTGAATATTTATTGTAAAACAGCTAGGACAATGATTCCTATTTTTATAGTTAATGAGAAGATCTGGAAAAATGATTCCAGTTGGTAAAAGCGACTGCAGTGCACCCTCAAAATTTTGTCAGAGTGAATATGGTGTAATTAGATGAGCAGTGGAAGTGTCCTTATTAAAAGCTGAGCCACCCACACCTTAAGGTTGAGCTGAGCCACCAATAACAAGAGGCTGCTTGGGCCATCTTAAAATTACCCTTCTTCTCAATGCGCAGCTCCCTTTCTTAGTACATTTTTCCACAGTTTTAAAAATATTTCTCACTCTTAACTCATTAAATACTTACTTCCTTCATTGGAGCAATTAAGCCTGAATTTTGATCTCCTGGTGTAATTGTGATGACAGTATTTATATGATTAATTATGTTTAATTATACCATATATATATATATATATAGTCTTAAACCTAGCCTATCAACTTTTATTCTTTAGGTTGAATCTGTCATCTTCCTGAACTTTTATGTCAATTCATTCTATATTCTTTAAAGAATGCAGTCTCCTTTCTAGTTATGCTAGACAGCAGTTTGGCTTTGCTCTTTTTCCTCCAAAGTTCCTACTTTTATTTTGCTCCCAAGGCCCCCAGTAGTTAAGATATCCTTGACTTGAAGCTACCATTTCCTCCTCTGCCTTTCCATCTGTCACGCACCCTTGAACATGTCTAACATGCGCCCTTACCAGAGTCCTGCCTACGCTGAGATTCTTATTTATATCTTAATCATTTTCTATATCAAATACTACCTCTGTCTCCTTTACAGCCTTCTTAAATCTTTAATCTGTGGTTTCAGATGATCTAGGATTTTGCTGCTACACTATGGTACCTCTGCATTTTTCAAAGCTCTGTATTCTCGACCTTTTCCTATAATCTTTAATGGCTTTTCATCCCTTTTTAAACTCAGTTACCAGCTCACTTGCTTTATCCTTGATATCTTTTAAAGTTTCTTATGCTATTCTTTTGAAATGGTCCCATAAAAAATATCACAATACTATATACCTACTCCCCATTGTGTTTCTGTGTTTATTTTCACAGTATTATTCAACATACAGTAGTTGAACTACTACACTCTATGCTAAAAAATGTGGCTGGCAGTGAATGTAAAATACGATGTGTACATGTCGTCTCTTGTTACATGTTTACTGAATTGATCACTCAGTGTCATCATTATGAGCCTAGATTCCTACTCTAGGCTATAATAAAGGGATGACTTTAAGGTTGAATGAGACAAGAAGCTCCTTACATTTTGAATTCTGATCTCTTCTTTTTGCCGTTTCCTGTATTTCTCTGTGTTGTCTTGCTTATATCAGTGTGGATACCAAGAACCCCTCCCCCTACCTCTTATTTCTTCCCAAAGTCTGAAGCAACACAGTTATAATGAAAATAGCACATAAAGAGTAAATGGGCTGAGAATTTTATCCTATCGTTTTAGGGTGGTAGGAGTTCACCCAAAAACCAGATGTGGAAATTTAGTAGCTGCACTTGGGAAGCTGTATTTTATCTCCTCACATGCATGTTTTGCTTATGCCATGGTGTACTATACTTCTGCATGACTGTTGGATACACAGGTTCAAAATAAAGATGTTTTAAACTTGTCAGTGAGGTAGCTAGGGGTATGCTAAGAATTCACTCACCTCCAAAATGCATGTGCTATGGTCACTCATTTAAGTGAAGAGAATAGCAAGAAGCCTTTTAGGAATAATGATGTTTTATGTCAGAAAAACTATTTTTGAATTTTAAAGATGTATAGTTATTTGTAGTCTTGTTTTTCCTTTTCAAGTAAAGTTTTTTAGGTTATGTGTCAAGAGATTGCATTTTCTGTAGATTAGTGCAGTATGAAGAAATAAACTTAAAATTATTTTTGTGTATATTTAACCTTATAAACTTGTGACTCTTGTTTGTCTTTGGAAGTAATTAGATGTGGACCTGGAGACAGAGCATGGGAAGGAACCTGACTGTATAAATGGAAAAGACATCTGAAATGCTGAAGAATAAGGACTTACAAGCTATGAAACAATTTAGCAAATCATGCAAGAAATATAAGCCCAATATAATCATCACACACAGACTAAAAGAACTTCAGTCCCTAAGTAATATTTACCATGAGATTCTTCACACTATATTGAATCTTTTGGGAAAAAAAAAATTTTTTTTTAGACAATACCTTTCTAAGCTATATATAATATTTCTGGAGGAATCATAGGGAAGTCTCTGGTTTCTATGAATACCAAGAGAAATCTCTCCGCTGCTCATTCAAAGGAGACGTTTCTATAAAGTCAAATACACAAATAAACATACCCTACTCCACTGTGTGTTGACTTTCTAAAAGAACAAGTCTGTTGAGCCAGATGGCCTCAAACTGTGGCATTGCTAAGCCTTTGCCTCTGACCTGGGCTCACCACAGCCAGCAAGCTGGAGGGAGGTGTGTTTGCAAATGTTTCCTGATCCCGCTTCACCCTGGAAAAAGTGAGCTTGAATGTAAGTGGTTGGATATAAACTAAATTATGTTGTTTTTTTAAAAATGTGTAACATTGAGCAGTGAGGAACTTCCTATCATTATTTTTAAGAAACTCTGCTCGGCCTGCTCTGCTCCTCCTATATATGCAAGACATTGACAGAAAGTTCTGTCCAAGGCCTTTGGGTGAAAATTCACAAAAAGCCTTCTCATGTTTGTTGGCAGTTATATGTAACTCTCCGCCACCACTCGACTGAGAGGAGGAACAGACAGAAGGAGAGGAAGAAAGAGGAGAGTGGTTTGTGGCCTCCACAAGCCCCAACAGTTATTTGCCAGGGGTGGCTAGTCCTGGAGACTGCAGGAGGGTTCCCCGGGGGAGTTTGAGATAGAGTCTTCCTCCAAGAATAAAATCAGGAAGATTCAAAATGAATGGATGAGATTAGTTATCTGTGGAAGTGACATACCCTAAGGAACAGCCAAAAAGATTATGTGGAGAAATTCAGAGACACCCTGAGGAATCTGAAGGTGGCAGCAGCTTGATGGTATCCCTGTATTTCCAGTAACAATCTAATCAGGGTAAATGGATGAAGCTGTAACTCAATCAAGCAAGAACTTAATCTGTGATAGTGAATAGATTAAGTACTCTCGTCACAATCAATGTACTGTAACCCACCTGAAGAGAGAACCAGCAGATGGTGGGGGTGGTGGGGGCGTCTGTGAGAAAGTGGGGAGACCAGGGAGCCAGGATTTGTCTGTGACTCCTGCTCCCTCCAGCGTGAGAAGGGCAGCCTCAGCACTCCACATCCAAACCCAAACCTTGGGCTGTTTCCATAGTAATTTGTATTTCAAAGACTTTATTCACATGTCGATTTGCCTGCAGGGGAGAGAGCGTGCTTATTAGCAAAGCGGCCTTCCCTATCAGTTTGGAGGCCAAAGGACTGCATTTTAGAATTAAAATAACAGCCAAAGAGCAGTCAGCAAAATTAATAAAGTAATAGGATCCTGTTAATTCAACAGCTTCTGTGGAACAACTACTATGTTCAAGCCGCTGCCTAGGAGGTGGGGATCCTGTGATAAGTAAGAGAAAAGCCGGGCCCACGTGGAGTGTTCATTTTAAAAAGGAAGACAGGCATTAAACAATTAGGTACCCAGTATATTATTTTCTTACAAGTGTGATTATTCATAGGAAGAAAATACACAGGATTTACTTCAACAGAAACAAACAAAAACAAAAAAAACTGCAAACTGAATTGATCTGAGCTTTAAAGAAAGCTCTTAGGAGAGGGTCCCTTTGGTTGATCTATGCTTACAAAGGGGACACTCGCAAAGAGTGGGAAACAGCTGAGCAACTATCACTTGCACTTACAAAGGGGAAGGGATGGAGGAAAATGAGGATAAATACAAGTGATAGGAACACAGTGAAGGGGCAAAGTCGGTGTTTAAATAGTTAATCCCACTAGGGGATTATAAGTAGAAAAAATATGGGAGACCCCTGTAAGTTAATGATCACTCAAGAGAGCAGGTTTGCTTAATCTCAAAACCAAGCAGGCTTGCTTAGCAACAAAACTGTGCAACAGAGGCACCAGACATGCCTCAAAACAGTGAACAACGGTGGCATGAGACCCACATCCTGCCCAGCGAGCTCAGTAAGTTAGTGACCCCCAGGACATGTTCTTTGTATGCATGATAAACAATAATTTGTGGACGCAGCTTGACCATGAAGGGACAAAAGTACTCCCCTGCTCAACCTGGAGGAGGAGCTGATGATGGAAGCATTTCTACTTAAGAAAGACAAAGAATATCTTCTTCCCCTCTCCACTTCTCCTTTGATTATAAAACTGTAGCCAGTAAGTTCTCAGGGCATGGCAGTTCTCACCTGCCTGCTTGGAAACCTCACAAGGGTCCTATTCTAATAAATCACCTCTTATCTATCACTTTGCTCTCGCTGCATTCTTGTCTGCACTGAGATATAAAGGACTATGGCACCAGAGCTCTTTGGAGTCCCTTTAAGGACACGGAACTATTTCACAAGTTGAGGGAGTAAAATTAGATGAATACTGTGTATATAGGGATGACAGTAAGTAGCTCAAAAATGACCCGTAACAAAACAATTATCCACAGAGAAACGATTTAGAAAGACTTGCTAATATTTAAGATTGGCTCCAAGAGAGACTTAGATAGTGACCCACATTTCAGAGATAATGTGCTCTCCAGAAATGAATACCTTCCAGTATTTTTAGAGCAGATAGCCTTCACAATTTTATATCCCTGGAGTTGACCAGGGATCAGAATTATCTATGCTCACTCCCAAAACAAAAATGAAGAGTTCTGGAGACAGCTTCTTTTTGTGTTATTGATGCAGTCCCTCTTAATAGCCGGACAGTCAGCTAACAGGAGGTAAGACCCATCTGGGGAGTCAAGACTGGCCGGCATAAAGGTGAGATGACTGCCTGGCGGGCTACAGTCCATAGGGTCACAGAGAGACAGACACGACTGAAGTGACCGCACGCACACCCGACTGCAAAGTAGTGCTGAAAACAGAGCATTTTCCTCTAATTTCCTGTTTGAGACAGAGAAGGGTTATTGAAGTTTTAGAGTGAGCAAGTGCATGCTTTGAGTGGGTCTCCAGGGTGCTCAAGCGTAAGCTGCATCACCCAGACACGTGTTAAGAGTGGGGTGATTGCCAAACCGTGCACCATGGAAGAGACGAGAGAGCCACCATGTCCGCTCCCCAGCCAGCGATCACATTAGAGAGGGAGTGGGAGCAGGTGAAGCAGCAAATCTAAACGTGAATCAGAAGCTGCACCTCCTTCTGTGTAGTTGCTAAGTTGTGTCTGACTCTTCGCAACCCCATGGACTGTAGCCTGCCAGGCTCCCCTGTCCGTGGGATCCTCCAGGCAAGAATATTGGAGTGGGTTGCCATTTTCTCCTCCAGGCACCTCCTTACAGAAATACAGAGAAAATATTTTGGAGAGATGCTCCAAAGATTGTAAAGAAAACCAGTTTACTGACTGGGGCTAAGATTTTCCTGAGACAGAATTTAAAATCGTATACCTTAAGCTTTTATTGAGAAATTATTTGTTTGGAGTGTTATGCTAAACATTATGGGGGCCTAACAAATTCTGCTTTATAGAAGTCTGCACTTTCATAAATGCAAGGTTTGGTGCCAAAGCTGCTCAGCAGAAAGAAAATCAGCACAAGATAAGATGGATGGATGGAAGGAGAGAAGGAAGGAAAAGATATTCTAAAGTACCATATACAAAGGGAAGGGTTAAATTTTTTCTGTGGGTCTATAGCTTGTGAAATCTTAAGTGAAACATTATTTTCTTCTTATTTTCTACACCCTGTGAATTGTTTGCTTGACATTCAAGACAGAATGTTTCACACTCTAAAATGAAGGCTATTTTTGTTTTGTTTTCTTCTGAAAGTCTATTGGGTAGTTTTCATCAAGGAGTCTTCATGGAAGTTTTAATATGTATAAAAGAGGATCTTACTTTAAATAACCATGGAGTGAACCAACCACTGACCCAAAAGCAGGAAAGAAGAAAGAAAAGGTTTAAAAATGATGGACCAGAAATAGCAGACAGCAAGGGCTGCACTACTTTCAAAAGACACGCAGAGAAAGCAACTTAAAATCATCTGCAAAGAGACTGACATGATTACATTTTTTGATAATACAAATCGGTTGTCGTTGTTTACTCACTGAGTCGTATCCGACTCTCTGCAGCCCCATGGACTGTAGCCCACCAGGCTCCTGTGTCCATGGGATTCTCCAGGCAAGAGTACTGGGGTGGGCTGCCCTTTCCTTCTGGGGATCTTCCAATCCAGGGATTGAACCTGCATCTCCTGCATTGGCAGGCAGATTCTTTACCTCTAAGTCACCAGAGAAGCCCAATGCAAATAACAAATGTTAAAACACCTTCAGAGCCACATTTTAGACTTGGGAAGGGGTTTTAGAAATCTTCCTATATAACTGCTTTGTTTTTATGGCTGAAAAAACCCTGAGGTTCAAGATAAGTCCAGAATCTTGGCATGGTTGGACATTACTTGGTGGTGATTATTGTTACCATTTAATGGCAGGGCTGGAATTAGTAACCAGGTGGCCTGACTCCCAGTCCATTCATTGTTTCTTTCAACCTCACATCCTCATTCCACTTCAAATTAATTTACCTGTTACAACACACTTAAAAAAAAAAGTTTTACATGTTTATTCTAATACAGATTAATAAATTTTTCTAAAACATGCAGATACTCTGCTCAACAGTGGTTCCCAAACTTAACATTGTAGACAGGTTACCTGCAGAACTGTTAAAGCAGACCTAGCTGGGCCTCCATCCAGGAGCATTTACTAAGTTCTAAGGTGATGCTGAGGTTGTAGTCCATTTTTGTTTTAAATAAAGTTTTAAAAATTATTTATTTATTTGGCTACACTGGGTATCAGTTGCAGCACACATCCACTTTTTTGTTTTTGTTTTTTAACCTTTCCTGAGTTTTTATTTTACAGCCTAATTTTAATGACCCCTGGATTTGCCTAATTGGAGATACAATCCTCTTCTCCTCACGGGGATCCTTCTTCCCAACATTGTCACCAGAAGGGAAATCTGGCAATATTTTTCTTTTTCTTTCTTTCTTTATTTATTTATTAGTTGGAGGCTAATTACTTCACAAAATTTCAGTGGGTTTTGTCATACATTGATATGAATCAGCCATGGATTTACATGTATTCCCCATCCTGATCCCCCCTCCCACCTCCCTCTCCACCTGATTCCTCTGGGTCTTCCCAGTGCACCAGGCCC
The DNA here is from genome assembly GCF_019320065.1 of Cervus canadensis. NCBI lineage: Eukaryota > Metazoa > Chordata > Mammalia > Artiodactyla > Cervidae > Cervus > Cervus canadensis. The sequence goes on along the minus strand of NC_057416.1, from coordinate 7,759,397 downwards.
GAGCACTTGTCTCATGCATCCCACCTGGGCTGGTGATCTGTTTCACCATAGATAGTATACATGCTGTTCTTTTGAAACATCCCACCCTCACCTTCTCCCACAGAGTTCAAAAGTCTGTTCTGTATTTCTGTGTCTCTTTTTCTGTTTTGCATATAGGGTTATCGTTACCATCTTTCTAAATTCCATATATATGTGTTAGTATGCTGTACTTTTCTGAGCAATGGTCCTAGGAGACAGACAGTAGTTACAGCAAACCGTTCTGGAAAGTTGGATGAGAACAACAGACAACTTTCAATGAGAGAACAACATGGGACTAATGACCAGTTAGTAAAGAATCTGCCAGCAATGCGGGAGACCTGGGTTCGATCCCTGGGTTGGGAAGCTCTGCTGAAGGGAACAGCTACCCACTCCAGTATTCTTGCCTGGAGAATCCTATGGACAGAGGAGCCTGGTGGACTACAGTCCATGGGGTTGCAAAGAGTTGGACACAACTGAGCGACTAATCACAGCACAGCCTAGCAGGTGTTAGCTCCATCACCATTCAGAGGTATAATCAGTAGCCTCTTTCCAGGCCACATAAGCCTTTACAAACACTCCTCTCTGCCCACAGCCTCTTCCTACGCCCTGCCTGGCACACTCCCCACCCCCAGCCTTACTTCTGGTGTCTTTCAGATTGTCATGGGAACTCCTTCCCCATCTTCTCCTTGTATCCTATATCTCTGTCTCACTGAACTGTAACTGTGAGTGATGCTTTGAAGGCTCACTTCCCTTCAAAGACTTTAAACATCTTGAGGCAATCATCTACATTTTCAGCACTTTGAGCCTAGCACAGCAATAGGTACAGAAATAACATCTGTTGAATGAATGCTTTTATCAATGAGGATAACTTGAGAGAAAATAAATATAATATCCATATGATAGAACTAATTCTCTGTGAGTGAAATGCATGGTTCTCAGTTATATGTTTATTATCTATCTATCTATCCATCCATCCATTTTATCCTTAGTAAGCCTATAAATAAAATGAAAACTTGTGTCAAAAAAAAAATGTGAACATGTGTAAATGTAATTTCACCTGATACAAAACCTTTCATGCAAGTATTCCTCAAGTACTGCCCAAAAGTTTAGCACCATTGATGATAATACATTTATTTATTGTTGCACGATCTCCTCTAGAGATGGGATTTTACAGTGTACCATCTCCTCTAGAGTCTAGGATTTTACAATGGGGGTGGGACCTTTGATAAAACCTGAGGTCCTTCTAACCACATCCACTCTGGTAGGAATCAGACACTGAATTTATTTGATTACACTCCTGGCTGGACCTATGAACCTTACAGTGTACTCTCTTCCATTTTAAGAACTCTAATTTTTGAAATTTTGTCTTTATTAAACATATGTCTGTTAGTTATGTTTTCTGGACTTGTATGGAATAAATATGATTCTTTTTCATATCAGTACCTCACATTCCTAAAGATAGTCATCATGGTCTATCCAGCATGTTTTCTTTAGTCAAAAAAGGAATAGAAAAAAAAAAAGAAACTGTGTTATTTGCATTTTTTAAGAAATACTTATCCAGTACATTTACTAATTCAAATACAACTATATGTTTACTGTATATATCACCATTTAGATACATATCAGAATATTATCTCATCCAGAAGGGATATATGGGAGTGTGCAAATCAACTCTGAACTAAAAATACAAACAAGTATGAATGATACACACTCATTAAGAGAACTTAACTTGATTTCTGTGTTATCCTATTTCAATTCCCAATTTTACAAGCTTTTTGGTCACTGATAGTGTCCCTGCTTCCATGCTTCTCACTCACAGACTATATTCATTTGAACATTAGGAGTATTAGCAGAAGGAAATCTGAAGGGGCCATCTGCCATCCAGTCCTAGAGTCGTCCTTAATTTTGTTTCATGGCGACACTCCTGCCTGGTTCAAGACATAGCTGACAGACCTTCCTTCCACTTGAAGTCTCCATGTCTGATAAAAAATGGGATACTTGAGTTTATGCAGCTGTTCACCAGCTAATTATCTGCAATCATTTTTGATTACTTAATAGGCCATGGTAGGATGTGTGTTTGCTGCTATGCAGAGTTTACACATTAGGTTTTAATGCGCTGATATAGTTAATTGTTTTGCTCACTGCTGCCTGTTAATAGACCATTCCTGAAAATGAGACCATATCTCAGTGGAATTTGGTTGTTTATTTTAAATAAGTAATAACTACAAACTCAGATCCTAGACCCAGTGTTTACCATTTTAAGAACACACTTTTTAAAAATGCTGTATCATTCCTAATGCGTTCAAATCATTCAAGTTTGGAGAAAGCGAGTTATTAAACTAATGAGTCCATAACTGACTCAAACACTTAGGTTTAACATTTTTCCTGCTCTGCTCAGTTTCCTGAATTGTTTTCTGTTATTGATAGCAAAATAAATTCTTTTTAAATGGAGCCAAAAACTGAGTGTAATAATATGAGAAAGATATATGCATATTAAAATCAGATGAATATTTATTAATATGTAAATGAAGATGCCAAGGCTAAAGATTGGAATGAGAGAGATGTACATTAGGTGTGGAACTGTTCTAATGAGACTGCTCCTTTGTTTTGCAGTTTTGCATTTTATGATAGCATTTAGTACAAAAAGCTAGTGCTCAGCTTTAAAAATTTACAAAGCTCTTCTTTTGTTAACTGTCTATATATTTGTGTTTCTAAAAGCTAAAAATAGAGGCTTAGTGTCCACATAGATGCTTTGGGCCTTTCTCTTTGTCTTTTCTGTTGACAAGATTTTTTTCCTACCATCATTGTTTCATCTCATCTCTTTTAACTTCCTGTTATTTTTTCCCCTCCTTCAGCCAATAGTATTTGAATAATAAACAGAAAAATTTTCAATCCTAAAACCCTTGGACTCTTGGAGTTTCTCAACTCTAAAACTCTTGGAAGAGGTCGTTACTAGCCCCACCATAGAGCCACCAAGCAAATGACCCACAAGCTGGAAAACAATGAAACCAAAGAAGTTTTCACACTGTTACAAAAGTTCTAGGACCAAAAACAGATTTCTCAACCTGGGGATCCAGCAAAGGGACTTAGAACACCCAGGGAATCTGACTTTGAAGTCCAGTAGGACTTGATTAGAGAACTTGCACAGGACTCGGGAAACAGACTCTTGGAGGGCACAAACAAAACTTTGAATGCACCAGGACCCAGGGGAAAGGAGCAGTGATCCCACAAGGGGCTGAGCCAGACTTGTCTGTGAGTGTCTAGGAGTCTCCAGCAGCCTGCTGTGGGGTCGGGGCACTGACTACAGCAGTCCTGTGAGCAGTGGAGTGCTGGCGAAAGTCCTCTTCAGGGAGGCTGCCCCGACCATCCTCTGGCCTAAGGCCAAACTACAGGGAGGCAACACAGCCCCACCCATCAACAGAACCTTGGATTATAGATTTACTGAGTAAATTTAAAAATACCTGGTATAACAGGAAAATTTGGCCTTGGAGTACAGAATGAAGCAGGGCAAAGGTTAATAGAGTTTTGCCAAGAGAATGCACTGGTCATAGCAAACACCCTCTTCCAACAACACAAGAGAAGACTCTACACATGGTCACCAGATGGTCAACACTGAAATCAGATTGATTATATTCTTTGCAGCCAAAGATGGAGAAGCTCTATGCAGTCAACAAAAACAAGACTGGGAGCTGACTGTGGCTCAGATCATGAACTCCTTATTGCCAAATTCAAACTTAAATTGAAGAAAGTAGGGAAAACCATTAGACCATTCAGGTCTGACCTAAATCAAATCCCTTATGATTATACAGTAGAAGTGACAAATAGATTCAAGGGATTAGATCTGATAGAGTGCCTGAAGAACTATGGAGGGAGGCTCTTAACAGTGTATAGGAGGCTGTGATCAAAAATATCCCCAAGGAAAAAAAAAAGGCAAAATGGTTGCCTGAGAAGGTCTTACAAATAGCTGTGAAAAGAAGAGAAGTGAAAGGCAAAGGAGAAAAGGAAAGATATATCCATCTGAATTCAGAGTTCTGAAGAATAGCAAGGAGAGATAAGAAAGCCTTCCTCAGTGATCAATGCAAAGAAATAGAGGAAATTAATAGACTGGGAAAGACTAGAGATCTCTTCAAGAAAATTAGAGATACCAAGGGAACATCTCATGCAAAGATGGGCACAATAAAGGACAGAAACTGTATAGACCTAACAGAAGCAGAAGCTATTAAGAGGTGGCAAGAATACACAGAAGAACTATACAAAAGACATCTTAGTGACCCAGGTAACCATAACAGTGTGATCACTCACCTAGAGCTAGACATGCTGGAGTATGAAGTCAAGTGGGCCTTAGGAAGCATCACAAGGAACAAAGGTATTGGAGATGATGGAATTCCAGTTGAGCTATTTCAAATCCTAAAATATGACGCTGTGAAAGTGTTGCACTCAATATGCCAGCAAATTTGGAAAAATAAGCAGTGGCCACAGGACTGGAAAAGTTCAGTTTTCATTCAAATTCCAAATAAGGGCAATGCCAAGGAATGTTCAAACTACCATACACCTGCACTCATCTCACATGTTAGCAAAGGAATGCTCAAAATTCTCCAAGCCAGGCTTCAGCAATATGTGAACTTCAGATGTTCAAGCCAGATTTAGAAAAGGCAGAGCAACCAGAGATCAAACTGCCAACATCCATTAGGTCATAGAAAAAGCAAGAGAATTCCACAAAAACATCTACTTCTGCTTCATTGACTATGCTAAAGCCTTTGATGGCATGGATCACAACAAACTGTGGAAAATTCTTAAAGAGACTGTAATACCAGATGACTTTACTTGCCTCCTGAGAAATCTGTACGCAGGTCAAGAAGCAACAGTTAGAACCAGACATGGAGCAATGGACTGGTTCCAAATCAGGAAAGGAGTATGTCAAGGCTGTATATTGTTACACTGCTTACTTAACATCTGTGCAGAGTATACCATGAGAAATGCCAGACTGGATGAAGCACAAGCTGGAGTCAAGATTGTCAGGGGAAATATCAACAACCTCACATACAAAGATGACACCACCCTTATGGCAGAAAACAAAGAGGAATTAAAGAGCTTCTTGATGAAAGTGAAAGAGGAGAGTGAAAAAGTTGTCTTAAAACTCAACATTCGAAAAACCAAGATCATGAAATCTGGTCCCATCCCTTCATGGCAAATATTTCGGGAAACAATTGAAACATTGACAGACTTTATTTTCTTGGACCCCAAAATCACTGCAGATGGTTATTGAAGTCATGAAATTAAGACACTTGCTCCTTGGAAGAAAAGCTATGACCAACCTAGACAGCATATTAAAAAGCAGAGACATTACTTTGCTAACACAGATTTGTCTAGTCGAAGCTATGTTTTTTCCAGTAGTCATGTATGGACGTGAGACTTGAACCATAAAGAAAGCTGTGTGCTGAATAATTGATGCTTTTGAACTGTGGTGTTGGAGAAGACTCTTGAGAGTCCCTTGGCGAGCCAGGACTTCGAACCAGGCAACCCTAAAGGAGATTAGTCCTGAGTGTTCATTGGAAGGACTGATGCTGAAGCTGAAGCTCCAATACTTTGGCCACCTGATGCGAAGAGCTGACTCATTTCAAAAGACCCCAATGCTGGGAAAGATTGAGGGCAGGAGAAGGGATGACAGAGGATAAGATGGTTGGATGGCATCTCCAACTCAATGCACACGAGTTTGAGTAAGCTCTGGGAGTTGGTGATGGACAGGGAAGCCTGGCATGCTGCAGTCCATGGGGTTGCAAAGTGTCAGACAGGACTGAGCAACTGAAATGCACTGAACTGAAAACCCTTGGCTTTTATTCTGTGACTTCCAAGGACGATAAGGTTCACCCACTTTCTGTGTTTGGGGGCCTTGCTCTGCCTTGTGAGGCATTGGATTCACCTGTTTAAAAATGGATTGCTGCAACTAGGACCCTCTGTACTGCTTGGATTCATCACTCTGGTTGACCTGATCACCTGCTTTCCCAGTGTTTCCATGCACTCAAAGCCATTATCTCTTTGCAGTCATCGAAACAGGGAGAGAAGGCGCTGCAAGCTATTGTAATTAAGTTTTGGACTCACTGCTAGGATATATGACTTCTGTCTAGAATAAAGGATGCATGCATTACTGAGAACCCTTGGCTCTCTCTACTCTTCATGAATGACGGGTTTTCATATTTCTTTCACACATTTCAATCCTAAATTTCTGACGTGTCATTGAAAACATAAAACTCAGCCCAGCACCTTCTTCCTGAAAATTTCTTATGAGGTTCCAGACTCCATTTCCGACACAACACACCTCCTCCTGCTCCCACACTTCCCTCACCCATCTCCCCTCTGTCCTGAGTCCTGCTCTGCCAGTGAAACCCAGAACCTTCTCTGAGGCTACTACCCCTGCTACATCCTTCCCCTCTGGGACCTCCCACAGTAATAGCTGTGATGGGAGGAGGGGGAAGATTAATGAAGATAATAAAATGAACTCTCCTGTTCTGATGGCCAGGGACTGTGCTCAGCACTTCACAGGGATATAGCACTTTATCCCTAAAACAACGCTGGAGACAGCACCAACACCACCATCACCACCTAACAGGTGAGGTAAGTTAAGACTCAGTACACAGTATCCCAATCCTAATCTTACCAGTTTAGTTCACTCACTCAGTCATTTCCAACTCTTTGTGACCCCATGGACTACAGCACGCCATGCCTCCCTGTACATCACCAACTCCCTAAGCTTGCTCAAATTCATGTCCATTGAATCCGTGATGCTATCTAACCATCTCTTCCTCTGTCGTCCCCTTCTCCTCCCGCCTTCAATCTTTCCCAGCATCAGGGTCTTTTCCAACGAGTCAGCTCTTTGCATCAGGTAGCCAAAAGTACTGGAGTTTCAGCTTCAGCCATCAGTCCTTCCAAAGAATATTCTGGACTGATTTCCTTTAGGATTGACTAGTCTGATCTCCTTGCAGTCCAAGGGACTTGCAAGAATCTTCTCCAACACCATACTTCAAAAGCATTAATTCTTTAGCACTCAGCTTTATGGTCAAGCTCTGATATCTGTACGTGACTACTGGAAAAACCATAGCTTTGACCATACAGACCTTTGTTGGCAAAGTAACATCTTTGCTTTTTAATATGCTGCTTAGGTTTGTCATAGCTCTTCTTCCAAGGAGCAAGAGTCAGGGGTGTGACAGGCCTTTGAACTAGCAGTCTGACTTAAGAACTCAATTGTTTTCTAGCATCTAGCAGTTAAACACTGTACCTACCATATTGCACTGGCAGAATAGACTCCTTTTCTCCTTTGCTCAGAAGGCCCTCTGATTGGATCATTAACCCAGCTGGGTCCTGATGTGCCCTGGCTTGCTCCTCTGCCATGAGCTCCCTAAGGGGAGAGAGTGACTTTTATATCTTTGGAACAAAGACCTGGCCCATCTTAGGAACTCCGCTTGTAGCAGTGAAACGGAGTGAATTCATCCGTTACAGATTTCCCCTGTTTGTGCCTTCATAGTCCCTACAATCCTGCCAAACGGGATTCTTTGCTATTCCCCACACGTTCCCTGTGCTCTGGGCTGTATTTACTGAGACGCCTTTGTACACATGCAGATCTTCACCGAAGTGAAATTTCAGCAGCCATCTGTCCTGAGGCTTGTCCACTCCTCAGTCAGGTGTGGGCTCCCTGCTCGCTCCCGTCTGTCCACACTTTGCTTGAAGAACTACATCCCTCATCATCTCTACTTCACTTAGGCATTGGCGAGATCTACTTTAAAAATACATACCATTGAAGTTTTCACATAGTGGGAGCACAGTAGGGATTAACTGAATTAAAAGCTAAGAAATAATTTAAACTGGTTGACTTGGTTTCCTGAAAAAGGAAGAGGTTCAAACTCATGAAGCACTGTGAGGGGTACTCACATTTTTTTCATCTCTATATGTTATGAAACATGAGATAGCAATAACGAAGCCTTATTTTGATAGCCTCTTTACTTTTCAACGAATATATGCTCTTTGATTAGTCTTTGATTGCCTGTCTCTGTGTAAGCAACTTTCTATAAAAAGCCAAATTTTTTTTCGTTTAAATTACTAGAAAGATTTAACAGCTTTTAGACACCAAGGAACTTCTCTTTTATAATAAACCAGTGACACTCTTTTCAATGACATTTGAGTGCATTCATGTTTGAATAGTGGTAACAAGGTTAAAAATGTTCCAACAGAGTGACATGATATTAGATCTTAATCTATTAGGTTCAACAAATGTTTACCAAGTTTCTACTGTGTACAGGCACAATCCTTGGTAAGATTCTGTGAAGAACAGAGAAGGATTACACACAATCCTTTAGGTGAACATCAGGAAATCCAGACAGGACAAGTTATACAACACAAGGCAAACCCTAGCATACGCTCCAGAAGAAATGTAAAATGCTGAAAAGATGTGCAAAGAAAAATGAGTTTTTTGGAAACTCATTAGAACATTTGTTCTTTCATTCCACACAACAACTTGCTAATAATTGTAGCCTAGAATATGTGATTATGGGTACAAATAACAGATTAAAAAATTAATAGAAATTAAATTTTAAAAGTAATAGAAAGTAATAGGTTTAAAATAAATTTATAGAAATTTTTAACATGACAAATTTTAGAGGAAAAAATGACCATAATTGTATTATCATCCCACAATTATTTTCATTTGTATATGTTAGATATTTGTGTTTACCAATGACACACAGTTCTGGAAACAGCCACTTTAATTCATGGAGAGGAAAGAAGCATATCCGTGTGTTTTAGCACTACACAAACTTCAAACCACAGCCTGTGTGACACACATTTCTGAGTTAACCTATAGCAAGCCAGCTTTCTTAAACTGGAAAATTAGAAATAATGGGAACAGATTTCATGGGGCAGTTAAGAGGATTAGATGAAATAATCTATGGAAAGTGACAACAGCTGTCACCACATAAAAGCTCAGAAACAGCAGCTCTTAAAATCATCATTTTACCTTCTATCTCATTTTTGGCTTTCCCTGAATTATGAAAAGCCTTTATATTCACGGGATAGTGGTTTGAAATATCAAGAAATAGGCAGATAAACTCCGAAGGGATGAACAGTATCAGACCACACAGCAGCTTCCAAAGGTGCAGCACAATGATGCACCAGTGTAGGATCTGAAGGCTGACCATCTGGTTCTGGCTTGGGTGCTGTGGGAACCCACACTGTTGATGGGGATAACAAAAATACCAGTTCTCTTCACCCGGTGACATAAGGAGATGCAGGTGCAGTGGCTCCTGCCCTCCCCTCTCTGAACAAGATGTCCTAGAAACACTAGACAGCCTAGGGATCATCTCATGTGCCTGCAGACAGCACAGACGGCTTGATGAAGACACACAGCAAATCCAGAATAAAGCAGGCCAGAACTGGACTGCAAGGGCTCTGAAAATTAATCTGCCTTTGGGAATAAAGCCCAAATTTTAAGTCAGAAACTACACACTCTGCTAAACAAAATGACTGCATATTCTATTTACAGAAGACCGAGTCTCCTAACATAATAACCAAACATTAAAGAGTATCCAAACATTAACAGCCAAATACTTTTTATACAATTGAAAAATCATGTTCTGTTCTGAACTGGAAAACACACATCTGAAGGAGAAAAGACGCTCAGCTTACGGACTCCAGTTCAGTTTAGTTCAGTCACTCAGTCAAGTCCGGCTCTTCGCGACCCCATGAACTGCAGCACACCAGGCCTCCCTGTTCATCACCAACTGCTGGAGTCCATCCAAACCCATGTCAATTGAGTAGATGATGCCAACCAACCATTTCATCCTCTGTCATCCCCTTCTCCTCTTGCCCTCAATCTTTCCCAGATCAGGGTCTTTCCCAATGAGTCAGCTCTTCGCATCAGGTGGCCAAAGTACTGGAGTTTCAGCTTCAACATCAGTCCTTCCAATGGAACACCCAGGACTGATCACCTTTAGGTTGGACTGGTTGGATCTCCTTGCAGTCCAAGAGACTCTCAAGAGTCTTCTCCAACACCACAAAAGCATCAATTCTTCGGCACTCAACTTTCTTTACAGTCCAACTCTCACATCCATACATGACCACTGGAAAAACCATAGCCTTGACTAGACGGACCTTTGTTGGCAAAGTAATATCTCTGCTTTTTAATATGCTCTCTAGGTTGGTCATAACTTTCCTCCCAAAGAGTAAGCGTCTTTTAATTTCATGGCTGCAGTCACCATCTGCAGTGATTTTGGAGCCCCAAAAAATAAAGTCTGACACTGTTTCCACCATTTCCCCATCTATTTCCCATGAAGTGATGAGACCAGATGCCATCATCTTAGTTTTCTGAATGTTAAGCTTTAAGCCAACTTTTTCACTCTCCTCTTTCACTTTCATCAAGAGGCTCTTTACTTCCACTTCACTTTCTGCCATAAGGGTGGTGTCATCTGCATATCTGAGGTTATTGATATTTCTCCAGGCAATCTTGATTCCAGCCTGTGCTTCCTCCAGCCCAGCATTTCTCATGATGTACTCTGCATATAAGTTAAATAAATAAGCAGGGTGACAATATACAGCCTTGACGTACTCCTCTTCTATTTGGAACCAGTCTGTTGTTCCATGTCCAGTTCTAACTGTTGCTTCCTGACCTGCATACAGATTTCTCAAGAGCCAGGTCAGGTGGTCTGGTATTCCCATCTGTTTCAGAATTTTCCAGTTTATTGTGATCCACATAGTCAAAGACTTTGGCATAGTCAATAAAGCAGAAATAGGTATTTTTCTGGAACTCTCTTGCTTTTTTGATGATCCAGCAGATGTTGGCAATTTGATCTCTGGTTCTGAGATATTAGGATAAATCAAGTATTGGAATTATCTGACAAAGATTTTAGAGCAGATGCCATAAATGTGCTTCTGAAATCAATTATAAATTATCTTGAACCAATGGGAAAAAATGGAAAAATCTCAACAAAGAAACAGAAATCATAAAAAAGAGAAACAGGTAGAAATTACAGGAATGAATAAAATATATAACTGAAATAAAAATTTTAGCTAGATGTTCTCAACAATAGAGTGAAGATCAAAAATAATCAGTGAACTTGGAGACAGATGAGTAGTATTTACCCAGTTTGAATGAGAGTGGGAGAAACAAACAGAGCCCAGGAGTCTGCGGGATAAAAATAATGATCTAATATTTGCATCATCAGAATCTCAGAAAGAAGAGTGTGAATTAAAACAGTACTCAGAGAAACAGTGGTTGAAAATTTCCAAAGTCTGATAATAGATATCACACACACACACATATCAGTCAGTTCAGTTCAGTCACTCAGTCGTGTCCAACTCTTTACGACCCCATGAATCTCAGCACGCCAGGCCTCCCTGTCCATCACCAACTCCTGGAGTTCACTCAAACTCATGCCCATCAAGTCGGTGATGCCATCAAGCCATCTCATCCTCTGTTGTCCCCTTCTCCTCCTGCCCCTAGTCCCTCCAAGCATCAGGGTCTTTTCCAATGAGTCAACTCTTCACATGAGGTGGCCAAAGTATTGGAGTTTCAGCTTCAGCATCAGTCCTTCCAATGAACACATAGGACTTATCTCCTTCAGGATGGACTGATTGGATCTCCTTGCAGTCCAAGGGACTCTCAAGAGTCTTCTCCAACACAAACATACACTTTTTATAATTAGAGTTAATATGAAACCATTTCACACAAAATGTAGAAAACTTGCCACTGAATAGCTCTTTGTTCTTTTTCTCTAGGCTATAGCTGTCATGTCTACATACATTATAAATCTTACAAGATTATATTTTTGCTTTACAAAATCCCTTGTAATATAATGAAACTAAGAGACAAAGTAATACTTTTTTATTTAGATATTTGCCATTTCCAAGTTTCTCTATTGCTTCTTGAAGATTTGAATTTCTACTTGGCATCATATAGATTTAGCATTTACTTCACCGAGCAGAGTTATAATAGCTGCTATAAGATCCTTGGTGGGTAATGCCAACATCTTGGTCATCTTGGAGGTCTTGGGTGCTAAGTCTTTTCTCTGAATCTGGGTCACATTATTCTGGATCTTCTTATGCTATATAATTCCTGATGGATAGTGAATGTGTGTAAGATGTGGCAGACTCTGGATTTGGTATATTCCTCTGGAGAGGGTTGACTCTTGTCTAAGGCAATTGATTTCATTGGATTCAAATTGCAAATTCTCGTGGGTGGTAGATAAAATCTTGGTTCAGTTGGTATATCTTTAGTTGCCCTATACATGAATGTTGTTCAGGGGTCATTCAAGGTCATGGGCAGTTTAAACACAGAACTTAGGGCTCCTCATCTCAAAATGCCTTCTGAGATTTCCCCTTCTCAGGAGTTGTGGTTGCCCAGACTGCCTGCTGGCTCTTCAAGACAGAAAGATAGTGGGTTGAAACTGACTTTGTCCTACTCTCAGGATAAACACTGTAAAAAATGGGAAGTTACCTCCAGCTGGTCTCTTCCTCCAAATTTCAGTCTTCTAGAAGTTGTCTCCTTTTGTTCACACTCCAGAATGGTTTTTTCCAGAATCTAGAGCTCGGTTCAGGTGGAGCTTACTCCTCAATGGAAGCAGAAACCTCCTTGAGATTTTGATGGGAAATTTCTTTAAAACTCACAATTAAGTTTGGAAGAATGACATTTTTAAAACATCCATCCTTTTCAATCAAGGTGCTGCTTTGCCTAGACAAGTTTCTTTGACGTGTCAGTAAAATCTTCTTCATTTAAATCTTGCACATTTCTTAGTAGCTAATCTCTAAATTTATTATTTCATTTGCCTATATTTCCTCATAATTAATTTGCTGATTTTTGGGACTAGAATTTATGGAATCCTGGTTTGCAATAGGCCTTTCCCCTTGTTGTTGTACAATCAACACGTAGCTACTTTCTGAATGCACACCTTGTGTACTTCACATCAGTCACTAACACCATCAGTGGCCCGGTGGAGCTCTGTAATTACCCTGTTGAGCGATTAAGATCACTGATCTTAGGTTGGTTCTGTGTCTCCTCAGTGTAAAGTTTCAAGCACATGGTGATGAAATATGCTCTTTCCTTGTTGGTAATGTTGTATGCTGTTAACTTCTAGAGTGCTGCAGGGGCTATTTGGTTTTAGAAGGGGAGTGAGGTTCCAGCCACCTTCCATGCTCTCCTTTAAAATAGATTCAACCAGCTCTGAATAGAATTTTCCATAAACATGCAGAAATGCATTGAGATTAATATTTTCTTTTCTTTTGAGAAATAATCACACCTAGACTAAGTTTTTTTAAAAGAGGGGAGTTAAAATAAAACTAGAAATTAAAAAATAAATAGCACATTAAGCTTTTGAAATGAACTTAAGCAATTAATTACCAGATATTAAATCAAGAGCAGAAAAGTTTAAATCAACTTCCTTTAAAGATATACAGATGACTTCTTCTTTTTTTAAATGTTACTTTTATATTCTGAATTCCCATAGCTTTTCATGAAAATGTGTTTGAAGTTATACATGTGTTCAGCATGTCTCTGGCATCTTGAGGAACTTGATGTTTGTTGAATAGAATTTTTAAAAAAGAAAATATTTTCTATAAAGATCATCCCATTTCTTACATTTCACTTAGGAAAACAAGAAGTTCCTTTAATCATATATCATGAATAGTGGTGATACATGAGAAATTATTCATCACAGACAGAATACTGCATTATTTTATTGAACTGAATACTCCTCTCCTGAAAGAAAAAAAAAAAAATCACTGCTTCCTTAAAGTTAAAACAGACCAACAGCATATTAAAAATACTTTATTGCCATAGCTAAATAGGTTAAATATACATTATAAATGGAATGTACACAGCCACTTAATGGAAAGATGGCACACTTAAGTGAACCACTCTCAAGTATTACAGAAACCTAGCATCCTGGAATAATGTTTATTCCTGGCCCATTTGGGGCCCACTGGAAAAAATTGCACTGTTTTTCCTTCCCAAGAGGGCACACAAAAAAATTCTTTCCATTATTCGGTCCAATTTTCAACACTGTTCTCATGATGGTGCGTTTGCCATGGTTGCAGAATGGGAAGGACAAATCCGCCCACTGGAGAGAAACAGATTGTAAAGTTTAGATGGAGGTAGACAGATGAGATGTATTTGATTAGTACCTTGTTGTTTCCACTCCTTTTCCTATTAATCTGACATTGTAAGATACATGTAAGTCATTAGTTATTGCCCTTAAAAATCCTTATATCCTATAAGTAGCTTCTCCAACAAATTTGCCTGAACCACACGAGAAATTGTCGTAGTTACAAGTGTCCTTCTTCCAAAGGCTTACTTATTATAGGATACCTATAATAATAAAGTTCCTTCACTTTATTGAAAATCTCACTGTAAAGCAAATCAGCAATGTTCCTGCTATAGATCTGTTTCAGTTAAAGCTATTAAGATCAAAGATTTGTTATGACTTTAATACTGAACTTTCTTACTCTCTTAGGAAAAGAATCCAATACAGAATTACCCAGACTAATTACTACCAGATTGCACTGTATTATTCTTATCCTTATTAATTTTGGCCTCAAGAGAGTTACCAAGAATGCTGTGATATTAATATTGCTAATAATATTTTCTCCAGTAAGCCTATACAAGCTTCTTGGGGAGATGTGTAAGTTGAGTAGGATGGAGTCACATCTCAGGAAGGGGCGAGGCTCTGAAATCATAATCACATCTTCCCTGGGGAATTCCTTAGGGATTCCTAAGAAATCCCTGAAGACAGATTATTTCTCTCTCAGTAAGCCCAACCAGCAAACCTCTGTTCCAGCACTGAAACAGATTCGTATTTTCTTTTTCTAGCTTTTCATCAGATAAAGCAGTTGGGGAGAATATGTATCTTTAAACCTTAGGATGACAGTCAGCAGTGTGAGGCTCACAATAAGGAAGGAAGCAAGACTGACCTAAAGGACCCAGGTTCCTGTCTTCTGTCTCATAGTCATTGGGAGGGACAAACATAGACTGAGAGGCTGGGGAATCACTTACATCTAAACTGTTACTGTGCCATCACTTTATTTGGCTAAGCCTGTGTAGTAGGATTTGCCAAGCTTATTGTAAATCCAGGGCGTGTAAATTAGTTTCCCAGGTACCTCTACTCAATGCATAAACCAAAGGTCCGGATGTCACTCTGAAGTCAGGAAGAGCAATTATCTATCTTGGATTATCAGTCCCTGGTAAGTGACTTCATTACTTTTCTCTGTAAACCAAGGGACACTTCCACCTGTACTGGTGGTTACAACTATAATAATGGAACAGCTGTCATTTGATTAATTTTTCTTTTGGAGATGAACACCTTTGAATTTTAACACCACCAGTATAGCTTTTAAATTTAAAGATAAAATAAGAAAAGGACAGATATTTGCTACATTTTAGTGGCCCTAAGTTTTCAATGACACAATCATTAAGCTTGATGAATCATACACGTACTTCAAAAAATCCGCACTGTGCTTCTCTCGGTAGAGGACAAGCATAGAAGTGCCTGCCCTTGTTTTCTCCACCCTTCCTCACCACTCGGAGAGCGCAGGGGCGGCCGTGTTTACTGCAGCGGGGACTGCCGGCATTTAACGAACAAGGACCATCTGTCATATTGCTTTGAGGTTCACTGTAATGACAAGTTACAAAATAACTGCAGCACGACAGTGCTAAAAGGGATCATTCACACCACCTCACGTCCACATCAGAATCCCGCCTGTACAGAGAAATGGTGCCAAAAAGGGGCAGTGGTCAACGCGTAATTACACACACTCCTGCGTCATTCTAATTCTTGGTTTTCCCAGGTAATTCTAATTTACTTATGAAGGTACCTATTTATGTAAATTTAATTTAAATTAAACATGTAATTTAAGTTTCTCAAGAATAAAAACAGCTGACTTGCACATCCAATCTTCTTAGTTTTCATTTGTGACATTTGGTTCTTTTCTTACCCAACATGACTGGGTGGCCACTTTTATTTCCCCTAAAATATTCTCAAATCCAACAGCCCCCTGACCCCCAAACGAACAAGTCACAATCTTCTCTAATTATTTTCTCATGGGTAGCAGACTGTCATCAATGGCTCTGACAAGGCCAAAGAGATCACTTTTTTTACTGCCCACTCTAAAGATAATTTTCTATGCTTTGCTTTGATCAAGGCTACATAATAGTTGCAATCATATTTCAGCAGGCTGCCACCAGAGCAGAAACATGTATTCTGTAAAGCTAGCAAGGAAGCTTTATTCTTCCCCATGATTATATCAAGAGCGGCTGGAGGTTATCCCTGCATACAGTGTAAAAAGGTCAGAAGCTGGCCTTCTACTGTATGTGGAATTTTCTCTTCAAAAATTAGCTTCATGATTTAATTTTTATACTTTGCATATTTTTAATAATGGCTTTATAATAGTCTTTTTAATAAACCAATTGAAGAGAAAAAGGGCCCTTATTAAAACCAGAAGCCCTTCCCCTAATAGCCCAATTTTTAATTTTTAAATGATAAATTCTTTCTTTCTTTTGTTAATTTCTGAAGAACAAAATACCATTCTCAAGTGATTTTTTAAAAAAATACTTATAAAACCTAAACTATATGCTTCATATACTCGTTCCTATAATATCTAAAGGCATCATATCTAATCAAAATGTTCAGAGTGATAAAAAGAAATGTTCAGAGTATGAGATATTTTTTCCAGTTTCAATTGAGATATAATTGACATACAAGGGATCTTTTATTTGTGATGAAGTTGGTCTACACTTGTTTATAAAAGACATTTAACTATACTGCTTTAAATGGACTCAAACATCCTGAGGGTAGTTTCTGAAGCTGTGTGCAGCGGCATCTATAAGATGAAAGCAGCTGTGGCCATTGTGAAGAAACTGTTATTATTAAATATTCCTCCAGCAGGTGTTTTGTTGGTAGCACTTTCAGTGTGGGGGATGGTGGCTTATAATTTAGAATCGCAGGGAACACTAACCAGAAATAAAGTAGGTGAAGGGCAAAAGACTTCTCTTTTTCATCTCCTTTGGTTTCATCAGTGCCTCCCAAAGAGTAAATATTAAAATGTTAACTCCAAGAGAAGCTAAATATTTGGATAGTTGTAGAGAACTTGAGTGATTTCAAAATCAAAGCAAGAGGGTAATAAACAATGCTTACAAAAAATTTAAAGGAGGAGAAATAAAGTTAAAAATCTTAAGAGAAGGAAATAAATGGATGCTTTCTTTAAAAAAGTACACACATGCAAACATAATTTTATTATCTGGAAGGCTGGGGTTAACAATCAAACATTTTTGAACCCACTTGCTTCAACCTGGAAATCTCCAGCTTCACAAATCCAGGGAGAGGTTTAGATTGCCTTATTAGTAAAGCTTTTTTGGAAGACAGGATCAAGATAGGAAGGAAAGACTCCAGTGTCTCCTGTAAGTTCCTCATTTCTGTCTTCCATTCCCTTTCTTCCTTAGTACAAAGATAGATTAAAAAACTCCATATGCTATCTTATTCCGGCCCTCTGAGTGCGGCCCATTGACCAGAAGCATCAGGATTACCGGGCAGCTCCTCAGAATCATCTGCCTCTACTCCAGATCTCTGGCAGACCCAGAACCCCAGACTGAATATACATTCCCGCAGTACGTGTCAAGAGTACCGAAATACTGCAACCAAGAACACACAGGCTCCAAAGACACACAGCCAATCTTCATTTCATGATAACAAACACTACCCAGAATAATTAAATGTTCTGATTAATGGAGGACATTTTGGTTTAAAGAGACAATTAAATGTTCTGATTAACTGAGGACATTTTGGTTCCTCTTTGTTTCCATCATTACTTTAAAAACTTTCAATAATGTAGCAAAGCATTTTCTTGGGTAAAAAGCATATGGAATAGTTTAACTTATTTTGATAACTAGGATTGTTATCTTAAATATTAATATTGGATTACAAATGGTCAGTGGAGGAGGGCATGGCAACCCTCTCCATTATTCTTACCTTGAGAATGCCCAAGGACAGAGGAAACTGGAGAGCTACAGTCCACGTGGTCACAAAGAGTAGGACACAGCTCTAAGACTAAGCACGGCATAAATGGCCAATATAATAGATCGGGGTTGGTGAATTTTTTCAGAAGGGACATACTTTTAGGCTCATGGGTTTTTTGGTTTCTGTTGAAAAATACTCAAGTCTGCTGTTTTATCATGAAAAGTAGCCAGAGTAAACCAACCGGAAACGGGATTGTCTCCATAAAACTTTACCTATTAAAACTGGGGGTGGGCTGACTTTAGCCCTGCTCGCTATAGTTTACTGAGGTAAAAGTCATTAGAATCAAGAGTAATGCTTATAATGCACAATAGGTTCTCAATAAATACTTAATAATAAACACTGAACATGTTCAATAAGCATTGTTCAAATAATATTAAACAGAGATCAGACAAAAGCTATTATCAAGAAGGAGGACATTACCAAGCACAGGTTTTTAATTTTAAAGTGGGTATTTCTTTCAATGACCAATTTATCATGGTTTAACTTATACAGATCAGGTGATTATAAAAAAATATTATCTGATTTTTTTTTTAATTAATCAGTCTCACAAAATGTATATTTTATAGTTCAGTAGTATTTCAAGGATCACAACAAACAGAGGTTAAATGACTCATCCTGGATGGTCCCAGCTGGCTCTGACATTCTTGGGGACTGAAAACCCCAAAAGGTGACCCAGAAGCATGTACAAGGTGTCAGTGCTTCACTGGTGATTAGAGGCAGAATTTGGCAACCCTGATGGCAGCAGACTGATTTTATTTCATTTCTCTCATCTACATGAGCCTTTGTATCAGCTCAGGGAAAACTTCAACCTAAAACACATGTATGATTTCTTTGAAGTGGTATCACTGTGTTTTGCTCTGTATTTACAATAATTGGATCAAAGACTTAAAACTGTCTAACAGTCATTCTTAACTGCTTAAAAATTGGTTCAACTATCTAATTTATAATCCAGTAGCTGGATTCAATTCAAGTCTGTCTAAAGACCAATCTGAAAATATGCCCTGTCAACATAGCATGTATCATGTGGTGATGAGATCAGTAATAAGAGAACAAAAAGCAAATTAATTACCATATAATAATTAAAGAAAAAATGAACTGGCTATCACTTCTCTGAGTGGACCACCTGCTTTAATCCTATTATGTTGTGAGCTTCTGCTCAGCATCTTGTCCACAAGATGAACACTGTAGCTGTCAGACAAGGAGAAAAATGAAATAAATGACAGTAATTTGCAATTTATTCCTTGTAAAGTAGCTGGGTGCAGAAGGGCTGCTGGGTGAATGTATTTCATCACTTGACATTTATTCTGCTAGTTGATCTTGATTGATTTTAGAGTTGCATTCCTGGGGTTCTTATATTCAACACATTCGCATGCAGCAGTGTTTCTAAGTAATGCTGTGTGCTGTGATTAATCATATGACCCTATTACTAATGGCTTATGAAGAAATCATTTAAATTTAAGGTTACATTAATGTTTTTTTAAATCCCTAATTCATTAGTTAAATTGTCTGAGATTTTCTACAAAGCACTAAGGAAATAAAAATATGCCAAGATACTTCATCTGAGTACAAAAAAAGCCACAATATTTTTAAACAATCACACCTGCTTCTTTCCACTTATGGGACACAACAGAAAAGGCTGTTCAAAAACGATTTTCTTTCAGGAAAGCCTCCCAACTCGGACCCTCTTAACTAGCTCCTTCATGAACTTTCATCATGAAACGTTAATTAGCGTTAAGTGAAGAGATGGTGTACTGATGCAGTAGCTAAAAGTTTCCCCTTCAGAGCTTAACTCAAATGTCTCTATTGTATAAGTATTACAGACAAAAGTCAAGCAAGTTATAATAAGTGATTAGGAAGAACAACAACAATTAGCCAAGAATAAATTATTAAGATGAACTGATGGTAAATTTAGAACCAGTATGGGGAACTTGAGATTAAAGTATCTATTGGCTCAAAATCATCTCAGAATTCTGTTATGAAATAAGTTACAAGGATTCCCAGAGGTTGCTCTAGGTGTGTGCACTGGTCATCCTTTGCCTCACTACCCAGAGGAAGAATCTTTCCATCAGCAAAGACACAGCTAATCAGAGGAGAGGGTGGAAACCAGAATCCCTCCTGAGATTATTTCAGAGCCCACACACAGCAGCTCTTCCCCTGCTCATCTCCCATTGGTAAGAAGACCCACCTTCACTTCATTTAAAATATTCTTTCTTTCACGTAAAGATGCTGGATACACAATGTCTGCTTTCTGAAGGAAAAGAAAATTGTGGAGAGAAGTCTCTCCCTGACGGAGCTATGGCAGTCAGGAGCCCCAGACAATATATTAAATAAGGCTGGAGAAGAACAGTAGGAAGAGCTGCCAATAATCATTAAGGAACAAGGATGACACTGTTTACTAAAGTCTCTATCTCTGGTGACAGCAGTTGGTGTCTTCTCCTGAATGTATAGCTAGTAGTCTCTTAAAAACATATGTGGTGTGGTAGTATTCATTAATTGGAATTACAACCTTGTAATTTCATGTCCAAAAGTAGCACACATGCTCTTCAAGCCTTTTTGGTTGAAACAATGACCGCCACTCTCCTTGGCTGTTTGAAATATAGCCACTTTCTTTAGCGGAAATATCACTAAAAATGTCCCAGATCCCTCTCCTTCAGAACAGAGGACATTTACTAAATGAACAGTTTCCCTTTTAGAAGAACTATCTTTCATTGGAAGAAAAGTTAAAAAAAAAAAAAATAAAACATTGCTAACAGTGGAGACTGATAACCAGTATGACTAGGGGGGGATTTAATTATTTGTATTTATACTTTCCAATATTTCCAAACATTCTGTATTAAGCATGTATATAGTTAAGTCAGAAAAACCAAAACCAAACTTTCTACAGATGGAGGAAATTCTGTTTTTCATTCCCTTCCCTTCTGTAGTATTATAAGCTAGAGGAAGAAAGGGATGCAAATTATTGAATACTGTAAAGGTCTTTCTGGGTTTGATTTACATTTCCAAGATCAATTAGGCTTCCTTAGTAATGGATGATTCTTCTTCATCCTTAAAACTTAATGCAAATACCTTAAAGACCAAGGTGAGAGGCATCATACCTGTTAGAAAATCCAGGGTTGCAACTTTTAAGATCCGGTGATGAGTAGTGGGTTGTTTTTAATTTTTTATGTGCTGGACTAAATAATTTATACTGAGAGCAGACTACAGGTGATATATTTACTTTGTTAGATGGTTGACTTCCACAGTTTGTTCTCTCCTTGGAGGTGTTCAGTGTATCACTACCACACATGTTAGGAGGAGGGCTTGGAAACTCCCCATCTGGTATATGATTTTGGCTTTCTTCTCTTTCCAAAGCACTGGACTTATTGCTGAAATCCGTCAAAACAAGAGTTGTGGTTCCAAATGCAGTCTTCCTGTTGATCTTCACTTTTGCCTTCGGTTTTGCAAAGCTATTACAAGGGTATTTCACTAAGTTGTTAAAGACAATAGGATTTCCTTTATTCTTGAGTACTGAATCTGAAAGAAGAGACAAGTAATTCTATAGAATTCCTTTAAATACACTGACTATTTGAAACATCTTTTCCTCTGATTAAAACATTCAGTTCATTTATTACAGTGACTTAATGTATAGAACTAATAATACAAAGTTAGCTTGAGCAATCCAGAATTAGCCACCTTCTGATTAGGAAATAAAGTATTACATGAAGTGCAAAATTTCAACAACTTCCAGGGACTAAGAGGTGGGTTTAATAAAGATTTATATTTATTATGCTTTATATTGTGTTTTAGCATTTAAAGGTTATTGAGCTATCGATTTTGCAACTATCAGACCAAATATTAATGCAGTATAATTAAGAGAGGTCATCCCACAAAGCTTTAGATCAGCAGTTAGAGTCTATATCTAGATCATCAGGAATGTGTCTGTGAATGATGAGACCAAGTGAAAGGCTTATTACAAAAAAGTAAAGATGAATTACAAAGATTTACATTTATTAAATGTTTCAAAAAAGCATCTTAGAATTTTAGAATCTGTACTGTAATTTATTCTAAATTGCTCTTGAGATATATGCCTTTCATACTCAGAAAAAATAACAAGAAAATAATTAAGATGTATAAAGGCATTTCAGAATGTCAAAATAAATGTGGAAATCTAAGACTGTGATTTTCTAAGGGCTCTCTGTTGAATGATACTGAAGAAGGGAAGGCCAGAATTAGGAGACACAGTTCCTTCTGCTCCCAGTGAAGCTGTGGAAGGGGTGATGCCTGCCTCTCTGGCCCAGAGAATAAAACACAATATGACAGCTCACACAATGTGGGGTCCAGAAGTCAAGAATGAACTTTCTCCTCTCTAATTGAAGAAAGAAAGAACATTTTGAGAACACAATAGAAGCCGCATCAATGAGATGGTTCTTAATCACAGGTTTCCTCTGAGGTTTTACATTCTCTGAACGCATGAAATTGTGAGCTATAAAGAGTTATTTTGAAGGATTTGAATGAAATCAGTACAATTGTCTGGGTAAAGATTTTAATAACAAGGGGTAGGAGGGATAAAGAAAGAGGAAAAAATTCAGCATTTTTCTGTTCCACCTGCAAAGATATTCTTACAGAAATCCTCCCTTTCAATTTATGAAACACTTGGACTGAATAACAAACTCAAAAGTTGCTGAAATCTGCATAAAACAAAGCTTTATTGAATAATTCATTAGAAACAGTAGAGAACAGATGTGATCATCTCAGTTTTTTGAGATACAAAGGCACATACCATGTCTTCCCTCCCTGTTTAAAAAAAAAAGTGCTCAACAGAATATTAGCATGGTTTACATGCAAAGGCTGGCAATTCTTTTAAACCTTTCAGAAAGAAGGCATTTTAGTTAGTTGAGAAATATCAAAATGGAACAAGATATATACTTGCCTTTGTATAATTTATCCTCTTTGAAATAGTAGGAACTCAGAATCAAAATTTAGTCTTACCTGCAGGCCTTGAAGTCAGGCAAGCATCACATGTCTTAGAAGACGGCTTATTTATTAGAGTACAGACCTCGCATGTCCACTGCTCTTCAGATTTCTGGGCCACACATTCCTTAAGATGACCCTCTCTGCTACAAGGCCAACTGACTGCAGTGTTTCTAACTGGCAGCATGCTAGAAGAGAATTTTTTCTAAAGTTAATCATTAACACTTTTATTACAGTCTTGTTCTTATACATTCTGAATATCCCAGAAACAATTACAGAACCACCAATACCCAAATGCTACACGTTTACTATTGCTTAGAAGTTCTATGTCTCAGAATGTTTTCACTTGGGTTCTGAAGATTGCTGTTAAAGACAGAACTAACAAAAGACTTACAATCAAAGAACTGTGTACATGTGCTTTTTAAACCAACTAAAAGCAGTTGACCTAACCACTAGGGAGCATTTCTGAACTAATTTTTAAAGTAAGTGGGACTCTTCCTGAAGCAAAACTATCTTTAGTCAAACAAATTAGGGAGGAAAAGAGTTATGTAGAAATCAGAGCAATGACCGTTAAGATGAGAAAAACGTCACATAAACTTTGTGTGCCTCTGGAATTTCTCAACAGTGTCTACTCAGCACTGTGGCAATTAGTTGATCTACAATCTGTTATGATGAGAAAGATATCTATACTTAACGTTATGTCCCTTCAGGTAAAACTCTCTCATGTTGATATCTAACTAATAGGTTAGTAAGCAAACAGTAAAACCAACCCTGATTTTTGGCCACAGACGTAAACTATGATTCTCTACCTCAAATTCCTAGTTGACTCTGTATTGTTCAAGAAAGTGCCTTTCTAAGCTCTGATGTAGTCCTGCTCTGTAGTTCTGCTCTGGGTCTGCAGAGCCCATCACATGGCTTAGCAACCAAGGCAGGGTCATGGATTCCTTTCATGATTCCAAACATTAATATTGAAAAAAAACTCTTCCGGTAAAGGCTTTGTACCTTACATTTCAGAACATGACTTCTTTGACTTTCAAAGGTAGCCTTGTCTTCTGTAATATTTTGCTCCCTACATATAATTGTAACAGGTTTTAAATTCAGACTTGTCTGGTAAAATCATAAATAGCATAAGAAAATCTGAAAGTAAGACACATCTCATTATGGTTCTTTTATCTTTACTTACCTTGACTTTTAATGCTATTCAATATTTCTTACCCCTGTAAATCAACTATACTTTAATAAATTTTAAAAAATATCTTATTCCTATGCAATATCAGACCTTCTAAAGAATTTACTTGACCTAATCCCTGCCCTCTACTGACTTACTATGAGAGACAGCAGCATTATGTATTTATTCATAATTAAGTAAAGCACAACTTAAATAGCCTTCAGGTTTTTAATGTGCTCCAACTTTTCACCCTTTTCATTTTCTATCCTACAAATTTACTGTAAGTGGATATTTACTGTTACATACAGAAGCTTTGGAAGCATTTTCTCTTAACTGCTCCATGTCTTAATAATCTAGTAATAAATTCTTTTCAGTTTCCAGTTAGACAGTTAACCAGAATTTCAATCCTAACATGTCTGTAGTAGGCTCAATAATGACCTCTAAAAGATTATCAGAGTGATCTCTTAATCCAAACACAAGTATCCTTAAGAGAGAGTGAGGCAGAGGGAGATTTGATACATGCAGAAGGGAAAGGCAGAGACTGGGATCATGTAGACACAAGCAAAGGACACCAGAATCACCAGAAGCTGGAAAAGGCAAGGAGTGGATTCCCTGCTAGAGCCGCTGGGTTAGGGGTGCACAGCCCTGCCCACACTGTGACTCTGGCCCAGTGAGAATAATGAACTGCTGGCACTCAGAACCATGAGAGAATAAACTGCTGCTGCTTTGAGCCATCCGGCTGCTGGTAAGCTGTTACAGCAGCCACAGGAAGCCTGTGCAGATAAAAGCCAGGACCCTTGCCCCCAGTCTGCACTCCTGCCGGTCTGGCATATCTCGGTAAATGGCATCACCATGCACTCAGCTGATGAGGCCAGAAACCTGGGAGCCGTCTGTAACACTGACACCTAGTGAAACCTGACACCTAGTCTGTCAGCACATCCTGTACGCCCTGCTGCACAGGCAAATCTGCCAGACACTCAGGAAGCTTCCACGGCTTGCTGTGTGGTTCTCTGTGGAGGGGGTGGGGAGCATGGAGGATGGAAGCAGTCATTCCAGCTGCTCGAGGTGGAGGCCGCTGTCCGTGGCGTCAGGCCTGGGGTTCTCTCTGGGCAAGACCCACGTGCTGCCAGCACCACCTTGCACCTGCTCAGTGCCCAGGGACCACGTGCCCTGGGGACGTCAGGGAGCAGGTGGACTGTCTCACATGTCCAATTCAAGAGATGCCGCTCCGTTCCTTGCTTAGGGGATATCATGACCGGGGCCCCAAGTCCATTCAAACACGCACCATCCACCAGTGACCCAGGGCTGGTGGTCCTCAGAGAAAGGACGGAGCAGAAGCACATGTGGGAACTTATCAGTCACAGAGTCACTATTCTATTCCTCTGTGCTATCCCAGCACCTGACGTACTGTAGACCCTCATAAAGTCAACAGCAAAAAAAAATGAAAAAGTGACAAAAAAATTATAAAGACTCCAGTAAAGTCAAAGAATAATGCAGTTTCCCTTCATGAAAACAATACTCACACACATAGATTTTGCTAGTTAGAATGTAAAGAAGAGCCAACAATACACAGTACAAATATGCAAAGTATGGTGTGACCAATAGACTGGAAAATCTGGGTAGGGCTTCAGGAAGGACTGAAGTAAATTTTTAGTGACTGAAGGAACATAAGAATTTAGATCATTATGATTGGAATTTTTAATATTTCATTTGAATTTGAAATGACTTTAAAACGAAAAATATATAAAAAGTGCTCAAATGCTCATCCAGACAATGACTAGAATATACTTACTTGTAGAAATCTCTAAGAGTGGGGCAAATATTACTGGTTTTCAAATGCTTTATTATGTACACACTTATTCTGCAATAAGTCTTCAGCTGGGTGCCAACATATAAAACAGACCCAGGTTAGGAGGGAGGGGCTGAGGGCCCAGGACGCGTCCAGTGCAGCACGCCTCTACAGCTCACAGGTGACTCCCAAGGCTCTTTCAGGGAACCCTTGAGGCTTTGAATCCTAGTTTCAAAAGACCTTTGCTTATTTGACAAACTGGAGAATGTGAATTTTTAAAAACTTCAAAACCTATCAATTCATAGAAAACAAATATATACAGAATATTAATCACTTATTCAGTAGACGAATATATATTGAATGTCTTCTGCCAGAAACTGTTGCATGTTTTTGATCGAATAAAAGTAATACTAAAAATAAGGAACCCCTAAATTTGTGTAATATAACATTATCTAACCATATTTCAGATCTCTGATAGTAAAATGCAGTGAGGAAACTGAAAAAAGGGGGATATGGCGTGGTTCAGAGAAAAGTAATTGTTAACAAAAGGTGATGAAGAAAATGAAACATAGGAACAAGGAAGAAAAAACAAAAGACAGCTGCAGACATACTGATGGAGACGTAAGGGGATCTGGACCACATCACCTCAGTCCCGGGGCCCTGAGCTCCCCAGACAAGACGGTGCCTCCGCCCTCCCAGGCCTCCTCACAGATGTGTACTTCCCTGCTTGCCCTCCTGTCTCCAACCACCGCATCCTGTTCCCTCTCTGCCTCTTTCCCTCCTACTGTGTAGTTAGGTATACTCTCCAAAGCTCAAACCTTGCTTCTTTTCTCTATACTTTTCCAGTGAATCAATCCTGTGTTAATACTTCCATCAACAACACAGGTGTAACCATCAAGCCTTCATCACCCACCATACATGGATCTGGTGCACATATCTAAAACTTGATTTATCTCTTCTATTCTATCCATCTTTCCCAGTCCTGTAAAGTGAAAATTTCTGTTTTGGGGCTTGGAACTTTTTGTATTACCCTACATATCAAATCTGTCATAATTCTTGCTGGCTTTAGGTGACTATTTTTTCCTCCATTTCCAGTGTCTTGACCTCAGGCCTAGTAACCATCTCTTGTCCATTATACTACACAAGCTTCATGTGTGTGTCTTCATTTTCTATCCTAACATTGCTATAATCAATTAAAAAGTCTTTATCTACTGATTTAGCTTAGACATGAACCATTCCTAGTACTACTGATTCTGACCAG
Organism: Cervus canadensis; assembly: GCF_019320065.1. Classification (NCBI taxonomy): domain Eukaryota; kingdom Metazoa; phylum Chordata; class Mammalia; order Artiodactyla; family Cervidae; genus Cervus; species Cervus canadensis. Next base: position 7,732,167 of record NC_057416.1, on the reverse strand, counting down.
TTAACCCCACCCTAACTGTAAAACTAGCTTTTCCTATTTAACAGCTTGCAGTCTTCACGTGGCTTGGCCAGTGTTACCATCAATGATTTGAGGTTTGTGGCAATGCTTTTCCAATTAAATAATGTCTGCTTGTTCATTTACTTAGCCAAAATTATAGCTCTAAAAGAAACATCAAATTACACTTTTTGTATGAGATTTTTCCAAGCTTTTGTGTGCCTATAAAGAGCTAACATCCCAAAAAAAAAAAAAAAAGCTAATGTCCCTGCACTCTTGTAGCACTTAAAGTGCTTCATGTCTGTACTGATTATTCTGACTTAAAATCACAAATCCTGCAGCTCCTTTATATGGTTAATATTTCACCCAGCCTTCCCCAAAGAGACCTAAGGCGTCTTACCAGGGTAAGTGTACACTGAGGAAGGAGAAATCAGCAAACGTTTTGTGGACTACAGGACACTAGGTTCTGAACTGACACTTATTTCAGGAGGCCCGAAGTACCATTGTGCTCAGAGCAAGGGCTCGTGCAGGTCAGGAGATCAATACGGTTTTAGCTCAATTCTCGCAGTGGAGCCAGTGGGTCCTTGAACCCACCCAGTGGTGAGTTCCCTGCTCTGGAACGCAGAATGGGAACAGAGTTACTCAGCCACTGGCTGAATCACCACGTCGTGTTTACTAAGTAGTTGGTTGCTTCACCAGGAAGACAGCAATTCTGTAAAGAGAGTTTGCTAATGTTTTCTATTAAGAGCTTTGGAAAGTAGTTGCATTTTTCCTATTATTGACAAAACTACACTTCCTGGTAATCATTTTATAAATGAGACAAAAGCCAAAGCCTGGATATTAACATTAAACTTAGAGATTTTCTGCAGAATCAGAAGAGGCTCATAAATCATCTCCAGATCATTCTGGTTTTTGGATGATATTATTTACTATTTTCTTCCAAGCCTTCAAACACTTGTGAGTTATGTTCTGTTCTTAATAGCCTGATAGCTCTTCAGCTATGTTCTCTTATTAATAGCCCTTTTGTTAAGAGAATTGGGGCAAACAGTACACTTTAAATTAGATTTCTCACCATATGTCAACATGCTGAGGATTTTCCTTCTGACAGTGAGGACAGAAATATGTCATTCTGTTATTCTCCCCTAAGCGACACACAGTTATTTTGCAGCAACACTGACCACAGTTTGGACGCTTGTAAACCTTATAGTATTTAGAGAGAGCAGATCCCACTTTGCAGCACTAAAAGCAAACAAACAAACATTACGTTATATACAAAACAGTGTTGACATATTCTTGAAAGACATTTCTAAAAATGATTTGTTAAAAAGGTACATATGCTTATACATATGTCCTCATGATCTTTCTTTCATTTGAGAAAAAGGTATTGACAAGATTCAGCAACATTTGTCAAATAAGATTTGTGTGAAGTAATTAAGCCATTATTTTATAACTTAGTATTTAAAATTGTTCTTTGCATGGCTTTTTACCTTCTTATCTAAACAGGATACAAAAGTGCTATAATTTAAAATGCCTTTCATGCTTTTAAGGTTTTTATAATTAAACATAATTATGTGGTTATAAGAAAAAGACTGGATTAGCTTTAAATCTGATTATTTTTAGAATATTGAAGCTGCTCACTTTGTTTCAATAGCCAAAAAATTTATTTCTACAGGGTAAAGCTTAATAAGATCATCTTCTTTGCTGACCTGAAAAGGGACAGTTGTTTTTAATCTTACAATTCACTGAAAAAGAAGAAAAATTCAAATGCCATCCTAGCAGCAAACATGTTCCATTTGGCATAAGTTCTATTTCAAAAGACATTGATTATTCTCTGTCACAGTTTTATTCTACTCACACACACGTAAAACTCCTCCAAAGACAATGTTTGGGATTTATATCAGCAGTGTGAAAATTTAAAAGTTCAGAAATACAACAAATAATAGTACAAGCTGAAAATTAAAAAAACAATCCATAATAATTTAAGCCAAGTATTGAAATACACATCTTAATCTGGGCAGAAAATGGGTAGTTATCTGGAATCATCTTTCCCTAAAAGCACAAGTGGACATATTTAATATTAAAACAGCTACAGATACTTAGGACAAGTATGTAAATCTAAAGACTCATTAACACTTTAGGCCAACTAATGAAGAATCCTACAATACCTGACTTTCTAACAATAGCAAGAATAAACACTTTGAACATATAAAATGGAATGTAGAGAAAAAAGACATATTTATGATAATTTGTTTAAAGATAAAATATGTTTCTCCTTAGTTGCTCAGTCATGTCTGACTCTTTGCAACCCCATGGACTGTAGCCCGCCAGGCTCCTCTGTTCATGGGATTTCCCAGGCATTGGGATTGCCACTGCAAAGCGTTGCCATTTCCTTCTCCAGGGGACCTTCCTGACCCAGGGACTGAATCCATGTCTTCTGCATTGTCAGGCAAATTCTTGACGGGTGAGCTACCAGGGAAGCCCATGCCTATATACACCACTCTCAAAATTTACAGTTTAGCTAGGATCTATTCTCAAAACAGCCTCTGTGTTAAGACAAATATTATCCTATTTTATAGATAAACTAAACCTAAATTAAGTAACCTAAATAATATTAACCACACAAATGGTAAGTGGCAAAATGTGATTGAACCAAAGACTATATTTATCCCAAAGCATTGACTCTCTCTCTAGGCTACCTATCTTTTACTTTTATATGCCCAAAATTAGAACATGAGTCTAAGTAACATGCCAACATACCTGTCTCCCAAATTAGTATAAAGATAATTTAACATAATTATAGTTAGTTTGGACTGACCTTTGACCTAAAATTTTAAGATGTTAATTATGCCCACAACATATCACTTCTCCCCACTGCACCTCTATGCTCTTACCCTTAGATGGCTACATACAGCCTTAACATTTTTGGTGCAATTAAAGGAAAATAAGCAACATTTTGCATAGTTGAAAAATGTTTGCTCTTACCCTGTAAAAAAGAATGCTGAAATCACGTATCATTTTCACAAGGTGATGGATCTGTTCATCTGTTAACTGACAAACCTTAAAATAGAAAAACTACTCAGGACAGTTTCATAATTTGTTCATTACCATAGACAGTAATACCACTTGCCAGTTCTAAGAGTACTATAAAAAGATTTGAAATATATGCATCTCTTCTAAAACTCATATATCAATTTAGTGTTCTTAATAGCATTGACCATTTCAAGGGCAGATAAATAAACACCATTCTTGAACTTATTTACAAAACAGAAATGAACTCACAGACATAGAAAACAAACCAAAGGGGTATAGCAGCAGGGGTGAAAGTGAAAGTGTTAGTCACTCAGTTGTGTCCAACTCTCTGCGATCCCATGGACTGTATCCCACCAGGCTCCTCTGTCCGTGGGATTTCCCAAGCAGGATACTGGAGTGGGTTGCCATTACTTTCTCCAGGGGATCTTCCTGACCCAGGGATCAAATTAGGGTCTCTTGCACTGTAGGCACAAAGGAAGTCACCAGTAGTGGGGTGGGGGAGATAAATTAGGAGTTTAGGATTAACAGATACACACCACTATATGTATAAGAGACAATGAGGTTCTACTGTATAGCACACAGAACTATATTCAGTATCCTATAATAATCTATAATGGAAAAGATGTTAAAAAAGAATATGTACATATATGTGTGTATAACTGGACGTGGTCAAGCAGGAGATGGTAAGAATAAACATCGACATCCTAGGAATCAGCAAACTAAAATAGACAGGAATGGGCGAATTTAATTCAGATGACCATTATATCTACTACTCTGGGCAAGAATCCCATAGAAGAAATGGAGTAACCATCATAATCAACAAAAGAGTCTGAAATACAGTACTTAGGTGCAACCTCAAAAAAATCAGAATGACCTCAGTTCATTTCCAAGGCAAACCATTCAACATCACAGTAATCCAGGTCTATGCCCCAACCACAGACGCCAAAGAAGCTGAAGTTGATCACTGTTATGAAGATATAGAAGACCTCCTAGAACTAAAACCTAAGAAAGATGTTTCATTCATCATCAGGGATTGGAATCCAAAAGTAGGAAGTCAAGATATACCTAGAGTAACAGGCAAATTTGGCCTTGGAAAACAAAATGGAACAGGGCAAAGGCTAACTGAATTCCGCCAAGAGAATGCACTAGTCATAGCAGATACCTTTTTTAACAACACAAGAGACAACTTTACACATGGACATCACCAAATGGTCAATACCAAAATCAGATTGATTACATTCTTTGCAGTCGAAGATGCAGAAACTGTATACAGTCAGCAAAAACACGACCTGGAGTTGACTGTGGCTCAGATAATCAGCTTCTCATAGCAAAATTCAGGCTTAAACTAAAGAAAACCATGAAAAACAGTAGGTCAGCCAGGTATGACTTAAATCAAATCCCATATGCATTCACGATAGAGGTAGCAAATAGATTTAAGGGACTAGATCTAGAAGAACTATGGACACAGTTCTGTAATATTGTACAGGAGACAGCAAACAAAACCATCCCAAAGAAAAAGGAAAGCAAGAAGGAGACTACAAATAGCAGAAGAACAAAGAGATGTGAAAAGCAAGGGAGAGAGGGACAGGTACATTCAATTAAATGCAGAGTTTCAAAGAATAGCTAGAAGAGACAAGAAGGGCTTCTTCAAGGCAAAAGAAAACAACAAAAGGGGAAAGACTAGAGATCTCTTTAGGAAAACTGGAAACATCAAAGGAAGATTCCACCCAAAGATGGGCACAATAAAGGAAAAAATGGTAAAGACCTAGTAGATGCTGAAGAGATCAAGAAGAGATGGAAAGACTACATGGAAGATCTGTATGAAAAAGATCTTAATGAACCAGATTACTGTGATGATGTGGTTAGTCACCCAAAGTCAGATGTTCTAGAGTGCGAAATCAAGTGGGCCTTAAGAAGCACTGATGCAATAAAGCTACTAAATGCAATGAAATTCCAGCAAAACTATTCAAATCCCTAGAGGAGGATGCTATCAAGGTTTTGCATTCATTATGTCAGCAAATCTGGAAGACCCAGCAATGGCCACAGGACTGGAAAAGGTCAATCCTCATCCCAATTCCTAAGAAGGGTAGTAACAAAGAATATGCCAGCCATTGGACAGTTGCACTCATCTCCCATGATAGTAAGGTCATGCTTAAAATCTTGCATGCTGGGCTTCAGCATTATGTGAACCAAGAGCTTCCAGATGTCCAAGCTGGGTTTAGAAAAGGAAGAGGAACTAGAGACCAAATTGCCAACATATGCTGGATTATAGAGAAAGCAAGGGAATATCAGAAAAACATCTATCTAAAAAAAAAAAAAAGAAAGAAAAACATCTATCTTTGTATCATTGACTATGCTAAAGCCTTTGACCGTGTAGATCATGACAAACCATGGAAAGCTCTTAAACAGATGGTGATAGCAGACCATTTTACTTGCTTCCTGAGAAACCTGTATGCAGGTCAAGAAGCAACGGTTAGAATCTGTATGGAACAACTGATTGGTTCAAGATTGAGAAAGGGCTATGACAGGGCTGTCTGCTGTCACCTGCTTGTTTAATCTGTATGCTGAGCACATCAAGAGACATGCCAGGCTGGACAAGTTACAAGCTGGAATCATGATAGGCAGGAGAAACATCAACAACCTCACATGTGCAGATGACACCACTCTAATGGTAGAAAGCAAAGAGGAACTAAAGAGCCTCTTGATGAGGGTGAAGGAGGAAAGTGAAAGAGCTGGCTTAAGACTAAATACTAAAAAAACTAAGATCATGGCATCCAGCCCCATTACTGCATGCAAATAGAAAGGGAAAAGGTGGAAGTAGTGGCAAATTTCCTTTTCTTAGGCTCCAAAATCACTGTGAACAGTGACTGCAGCCATGAAATCAGAAGATGACTGCTTCTTGGCAGGAAAGTGATGATAAAACTAGACAGTATATTGAAAAGCAGAGCCATTACTCTGCCAACAAAGGTCCACATAGTCAAGGCCATGGTCTTCCCAGTGGTCACGTACTGTTGTGAAATCTGGACCATAAAGAAAGCAGAATGCCAAAGAATTGATGCCTTCGAACTGTGGTGTTGGAGAAGACTCCTGAAAGTCCCTTGGACAGCAAGGAAATCACACCAGTCAATACTAAAGGAAATCAACCCTGGATATTCACTGGAAGGACTAATGCTGAAGCTGAAGCTTCAGTATTTTGGTTATCTGATGTGAACTGATGACTCATTGGAAAAATCCCTGATGCTAGGAAAGACTGAGGGTAGAAGGAGAAGAGGGTGTCAGAGGATGAGATGGCTGAATGGCATCACTGATGCAATGGATATGAACTTGGGCAAACTCCAGGAGGTGGTGAGGGACAGGGAGATCTGGTATGCTGCAGTCCACAGGGTCGTAGAGAGTCAGACACGACTGGGCGACTGAATAACAACATAACTGAGTCACTTTGCTGTACACATGAGACTAACATAACATTGTAAATTAATTATACCTCAACTTTAGAAAAGGTGAAAATTATAAGAAAAAGAAAAAATACCATTCTCATTTATAAACTTTAATCCTAAATTCAAGTATTTATTGAATATCTTCTCTGTACTGGACATCTTCAAAGCCCCAATATTGCCTGTCACAGCCACCTTGACAAGTTTTGTGGGAGATAAAGAGGAAAAGAAAAACAAAAAAAGATCACAAAGAAAGAGGGGAGGGAAAAACAGGCACAAGAGTAGATGACCACCAAGGTCACTGTCAAGTTTTAAAAAGATATGAATTTATAGACACGCATTAATACTAAAGTACTGGTTAATACATGGAAGAACTCAGAAACAGACTTTACTGAAGATTTTTTTTTGTGCACAGCCTAATATAAATCTCCGGGTTCCCCTTGTAGAATTAGTTATCATTTGGCACATGTAGTTTCAACAGCAATTTTAGAACAAATTCTTCCTGATGATTCACTTTTGTGTAATGAATACATTTTTATGCAATGGAAATAAATTTATCAGTGCCTAAAATCTAAAACTGTTTAATCAACAAAATCCTTCTAAAAGTAAATATCATCTATTTTTTCACTTATTTAAAGTTTAAAACATATGTATTATACTTCTCAAACTCACTTATTTTTTACCACATCTTACGTACTATGTTCAGTTATCTCTTAAAATGCTAAACTATACTTTTTCAATCATTGTACATATGCTTTTAGGGGGCTAATAGCTTACCATTAATTTTTAACCTGCAGGCATTATGGGCAAATGATCTCCTACTAGATGAATGGCTGGCTGGATACAGTGATAAAAAGTAAAAAAAAAAAAAAAAGTAAATTGCCAGTTTATCAAAGGTAATAACAATGCTCTGGGTAACAACACTCAGTTCTTTTTTCAAAAATATTTTCCATAGACATTGAGGTGATTTTAAAAAGCTCATAAATTTATTCCTGTTATAATTCTGTTTTGTTATTCTGTATTACAGAAATTTGACTAGCTTGTTCCAAGGGTCAAAAAACAAACTGAATCTATAACAATTATTAACTAGTTTCTTGGAAAACTTATTTCCTACTGATTTGGATTGCATAAAACCTAACTGGGAAGAAATCACATAAAATAAATAGTTATCTTTGGAAATATGTAAAAGATGGTTTAGTTAATAGACAATACTTGGGTCTGGATAAAAGCCCTAACGTAACTTTCTTCCCTGGAAACTAAAATGTATGTATCCTTCCACCTGGATTTGAGTTCTAACCTCTCTGACCTTCTTACAACTTGGCCCTATTAATCATCATTTTCTTTTTTAACCTCTCCCTCTCTGCCAGTTTCCACCTCCCACCCCCCAACATATAAATAAGTTCACATCACTTCAGTTGAAGAACAAGGAAAAAATCACTTAAAGACCCAGTTCTTATGCCAACATCTCCCTCTGGCAGTCGAATATTTTCCTTTTGCTCCAATCTAAGCTACCTTAACAATTACTCTAAAATTTGCTTCCATTTCCTCACCAATCACTTATTCTTAGTCTTTGCGTCCTGACTTCCAGTCTTACCGTTCCATCAAACCAGCATTTTCTAATGTCACAAATAGTATCCTGAGTGAGTGCAGAGTATGAATTTAATATGCCAGATATTAAGAGAAACTGGTGAGCTCAGTTCCTTCATACATTCACCAGATATTTCTTTAATGCCTTCCATGTGCCAAACACTGTATCTAGACGCTCAGATATATCATTGAACCAAACAGACACTTTCCTCCTAAGAGACTGTATTCTAGCAGAGAAGAGATCTTACATACTATACGTGTAACAAGTAAACATCAGGCTGTATTTGAAAGTGATCAGTGGTATGGAGAAACAAAAAAGCAGAGCAAGTTACAGAAGCCTGGGGGGATGGAGTGGGCACGCCCGGCTCCAAGGAGTGGCCAGGGTCGGCCTCACAGAGAAGCTGACATGGGCAAAGGCCCCCTGAGGTCTGCTGGGGAGACTGTGCTACTGCCATTCTCTCCAAACATGTCAGGCCAAACTTAAGTGTTCCTCGTTGAGCGCTTCACAATATTTAAAAATACAGAAGTCATTTAAAAAATATTTAAAACTTACTTTGACAGAGGGATGGAGACCACTGTCAAAGAGAGCTTCATTTTTGATGATGTTTCCCACCCCAGGCAACACTTTCTGATCCATTAACACGTCACATAGCATCCGTCCTTTCTGTTTTTTCACTTCACTTTCTGCTCTGGAGAAACTAAATCTAGGTGAACATACATCTAATTCTTCCATCACTCTTATTCTCTGTTGGCTTTCTGTTGAGTTTCTAAAGAAAGGAATAGACAACACATTAATCATGTGCCTGGTTACAATCCACAGAGTGTCATTTTAAATGAGCTTTGATATAAACCCTTTACATTAACCAGCATATAAAAGTTATATAGCCAAACAATGAAGATCCTATCAAACTATGTTATTTGAAGACTCTTTTAAATAATTTTTTTTATCAATTATAAACCACTTTTTAAAACTTTGTGTTTATTTTTTCATTTCCACATGTGACATCCCACATCCAGCTGCAGAGCCAACTTTGCAGTTTTGCAGCAGAAGCATTTTCTAACTTAATTTGTTACCTGATTTCTACTGATGAGTCAAAGAAACAAATCAGATCTTTGGTGAGCTGTACTTCAAAAACAGGAGAAACTCCATTCTTATTTTTAGACGCAAGTGGATTAATCACAAGCGAGCCTTTCATTCCAAAATGAATCCTGGAATAAAATCAAACCCATCTTTGAGCAGCAGAAAGTATATTGTGCATTAAATTTTTGTTTCTTCATTTATTGGAATATAAGCAAACAAATACCAGTCACAATAAACACTCAAGGGCACAAAATAATAGCTAATATCACTTTTTTTTTTTTTTTGGTTAATGGCTTTGTATCCTTATAAAACAAGATATGGCAATCATTTTTCCAACCCACAAATAAAATAAGTTCCTAGAGAAATAATAAGGCCCTGACAATAATCCCAACAAAACATCCCCCTGTTCTCTTCTCTTGTCAGATGAAGCATCTTTTATTCACACAACAGTCTACTGTCTTCTCAGCCTTTTCTCAGATTCAAAGGCTTGGGGTGAGATAAGGCTAAATTTAAATTGCCTATAGTAGGTGTTTTTATGAATTCTACAAAGCCACGAACACTCACATTTCTTAGTTCTAGCCACAGTGGATTGGAAATGTACCCATTGCAAAATGAGATCTATAGCTTAAGACACTTTTTCTTTTTTACCCCCTTCCCCTGCTTTGAGATAACACAATGAAAATTTTTTACAAAATCTTTCAGATCAAAAGAAAAGAGAACAAGTCAAAATACCATTGTCTTCAATTCTTTTAGTTTCCTTTTACCTTCATATGTATTGGGAAGAGGGGATTTATAAATATTTACAGTTAACTTGAAAGCCACAGTGCAGTGATGAAAAATTCATAGCCTTTCAGTTTTTATAGGATTGATTAGCATGTCCAGTTAAAAAATAAAGAAAAAAAGTGGTTCTATGAGACTTCTGATGATGAAGATCAGAAATGATTCTCAAGATGAAATATTGTGTTCTGCCTTTCAAATCCTTCTCCTTATAGCTTTGTTGAGTTAATAAATATGGCTTTTTTTGGCAGCAAATGTTACTGCTCTATGCTTCTAATTCCAAAGCACCATGTTACAGTATTGTACAAGGTTAACCAGTCTAACTTTAAAAATGTGGATTTTAAACTCTGTGTGCCCTACTATCAATCATATATGCATTTTACATGCCCCATAGTTCTTGACAGGAAAAATGTGTGCCTGTAAGTACTCTATAATTTAGCTTATGGAGGTTCAACCACAGTGAAAGGTGTACAACTGTCATGCCCAGAAGCCATCATACCTAAAATCTTTTCAGCTGCATAGCTCATAAAGTGGATTCTAAATCATTTTCTATAATGAAACTGCATCCACATATAAAATCTCAAAGGTTAAGACCCAGTTCAAAGGCAGGAATAGTCCCAGTAAGAACCCTGGATCAAATACACATACGTATACCTTTTTTTGGTCTTACGAATCTATTTAGGGAGAAATGTGCACAAAAATAACTTCTTATAATTAACAAATTTTAGTTAACTTTTATGAAATAGCAAAATGTTGTGATAACCACGCTGCAACAAAACAACAAATTTTGTGTTTATTGTTACATACCTTTTGTCTAAAACTAAGAGAAACGTAACAGTATCATGAAAATTTTCAAGGCACAGTAAATACCTGTATTGTTACTATAATTGTCATACTGATGTCTTATAAACTGGGACATACACCCTTATGGTATTTGCATTCAAGAGTCAGATTTGTTTTCAAGATTCCTCATTGTTATCAATCCAGTTTAGGAAAATGTTATTAGATCCTTATTTCTTGACAACTCAAGTTCCCTCCACCACAGTCCAACTGGTTTCTTGAGCTCATTCACTGTGCATAACATGACTGCCTCCCCACGGTGGGCTCCAGGCCCCACCAGGGGCAGTCTCTGTCTCTTCCTCTGATCCCAGTTTAGACACAGCTAATTCAGGAACGGACACCTGAGTCAAGCTGGATTCATCCGAGTTCTCCTGACAAACTTATTTGGGACAGAGAGAGATCAGTTTCTTGTTAGGACTGGGAGACCTGGGAGCTGGGAGCTGTCTATGATATTACCGACAAGGCACCAGGCACCAGAAAAGCCAAAGGAGGCCTGTCTGCAGAGACACAGACTGTAGAGGATTTCAGAGGAACAGAATCACAGAATGCAGAGTCCTCATAGCATGTAGTCTTTGCTTCCAGTTCTACCTGAAGGCTGACTCCATTATCTTCAGGTATTAAAAGACACTCATGTTCTTATAACAAATAATTATTAAAATTGTTTAAGTTGAGCTTCCGAAACTTACAAAATTTTAATATGACAATTGTGTCCAAACTAAAAGTTGAAGTGATGGTAAGAAAATTGTATATTTTCTCCAATTACACATATAAACATTATGGTAACTAAAGTAGAAAATAAGTTACTACTTCAAAACCTTATTTTTCATGAATTAAGAACTTGCAGATGTACAAGCTGGATTTAGAAAAGGCAGAAGAGCTAGAGATCAAATTGCCAACATTCATTGGATCACAGAAAAAGATGATTTCAGAAAAACATCTACTTCTGCTTCACTGACTAGGCTAAAACCTCTGACTGTGTGGATCACAACAAACTATGGAGAACTCTTAAAGAGATAATAATACCAGACCACCTGATCTGTCTCCTAAGAAACCTGTATGCAGGTCAAGATGCAACAGTTAGAACCAGACATGAATCAATGGACTGGTTCAAAATGGGGAAAGGGGTACATCAAGGCTGTATATTGTCATCCTGCTTATTTAACTTACATTCAGAACACATCATGTGAAATGCCGGGCTGTGACTTACAAGATGGAATTAAGATTGCTGGGAGAAATATCAACAACTTCAGATATGCAGATGATACCACCCTAAAGGCAGAAAGTGAAGAGGGACTGAGAGGCTCCTGCTGAAGGTTAAAGAGGAGAGTGAAAAGGCTGACTTAAAACTCAACAATCAAAAAGCTAAGATCATGGAATCTGGTTCTATCACTTCATGGCAAATACAAGGGGGAATAATGAAGACAGTGGAAAATTTTATTTTTCGGGGCTCTTAAATCACTGTAGACAGTGATTGCACCATGAAATCAAAAGATGCTTGCTCCTTGGAAGAAAAGCTATGACAAACCTATGCAGCATAATAAAAAGCAGAGACATCACTTTGCCAACAAAGGCCCGTATAGTCAGAGCTATGGTTTTTCCAGCAATTATGTATGAACGTGAGAGTTGGGCCATAAAGAGGCTAAGCACCGAAGAATTAATGCTCTCGAATTGCAGTGCTGGAGGAGACTCTTGAGAGTCCCTTGGACTGCAAGGAGATCAAACCAGTCAATCCCAAAAGAAATCAACCCTGAATATTCACTGGAAGGACTAATGCTGAAGGTGAAGCTCCAATACTTTGGCCACCTGTTGTGAAGAGCTGACTCACTGGAAAAGACCTTGATGCTGGGGAATACTGAGGACAGGAGGAGAAGGGGATAATAGAGGATGAGCTGGTTCGATGGCATCACCAACTCAATACACATGAGTTTGAGAAAACTCTGGGAGATAGTGAAGGACAGGGAAGCTTGGCTTGCTGTAAGTCCATGGGATCGCAGAGCCAGACACAACTTGACAACTGAACAGCAACCTATAGATATTTTAATGATCAGGTTTCTTAGATTGCAAGTGACAGAGACTCAACTCAAAAAGTTTAGGCATTAATGGATATTTTGTAACTCATGGCTCTTAGGAAGGCTGAAGAATCAAAGTGCAGAAGAGCCAGGAATATAGCTGGATCTCAGGGACAGAGGGAATAAGGGATGAAGATACCTTGGGAACTCTCTCTGTTTTATGGAGACTGGCTGTATTTTCCATCATCTTGTCTTTCTGGACAAGCTAGTGGCTACATACAAGTACTAAGACATCGCATCCCAGATTCCCTCCATCACAGAGAGGCTAACTCTCCCCAACTCCAGGTGAGAATGTTCACAAAAGAACTCAGACTGACCCAATAGAGTATGTTAGGAAAGAAATGCTAAATTCAACTTGAACTCTCCAGTTACTGTGATCAGATAACCAGTTTCCAGAAGAAATGCTGTCCCTAAAAGTTAAGAGGGCAGACTGGACAAACAGTATGTATTTACTACTCTAAAGTGTAAAACTTGGGATCCTTATCACACTCCAGCTTTTCCTAACATGTCATGCGACAGATTACAAAGCTACGTTTAAGCTGTAAAACCCTCTTACATGTATGTAGCCTATCGTGGATTCCTTAAAGCTTTTCCAGCAAGCTAAAAAAACTGTCACATTATCTTTTGCATTTCTCCAATAAATTACTAAATTACAAAACTGATAATGCATAATGCTTCACTAAAATGGCAAAACCTCCAAAATATTTCAGATACAGCTTTTGGTCTCTGAGTATGTATGTAACTGCAAATAATTAGTCATATAAACCACAAGTTAGAAGTAGCTATTTTTTTTTTGGAAAAGATACTCATTTAAAAATATATTTAGATATAGGTTAATCCACAATATAACCTGTGTCATTTTGATTGAAAATAGCAGCTTGAAGGGTGGGTGTGTCTGAGTGAATAGAGTTAAGATATATACATACATAGCATTGGCAATACATGCACCCACAGTTAGTAGATATTCTATTCAGTAGTGGGATTGTGAAAGCATACACTTATTCTTATTTGTTCATTATGCTTAGTTTGCCCTAATGAGTATTTGATATATATTTAACAAAAAGTTAAATGTGACTTTTTTTGTTACATATTAAAAGCTTCTGAAAAGTGTTTAGAAACAGTATAGGTATTAATCACACATAACACCACAACTGTGCTCCTAAAATAAATGTATGTTAAATCATTTTTATTATTTTCTGGTACTGTTCCAAGTGCTTGAGCACTTAGATACATTTTTTAGCAACAGAAATAGTCCGTATCTAGTTTGTACCTTTCTGAAGCTTGGATCTTACATGGCAGGTTCTCCTCCAGAGGGCTAGGCCTGTATTTCACTTTGATAACAAATGAATCCCAGGAAGACTCACAGCCTGACCTATAAGATGCACCAAAATCCAAGGGCAGCTTTAATTGTGAGATGCTGCCTATGGAGAGAATACTGTAAGTGATCATTAAGCATGTTTCTGGCTATGGGTTTTCAAAAGAGCAGACCAGCCTGGTGAGGAGAAAACAGGTCAGAAATGAAGACAACGTTCCTGTCTCACACTCACAGACCCGCAGCCCCACACAGGATCCCATTTCTCTGACACAGTCATCCATCCTCCTGAGCAGTTTAGGTCAGGAGAGCATTTCTGTAACTTGTGTTAAACTCTGAAAGGGAATACAGTTGATTTTAGGTTGCTCACTTCATATTCAAACAGCTGATCTGCCAATGACCTTGAATTGCTACATCAAATAGTATCTGAGGTTGCAGAAACTGGAAAGAAACAAGGACCACGCTGCTCCTCATCCGTACGCTGAGGCGCACCCCTGCCAGGGATGGTCCCATGTCGTTGAGCTTGACAAAACAGCTGTGCTTGCTGAGAACTTCAGCGAACACCTACAGATAGCCTTTCACTGGGAAATGATTCCCCTTATCAGTCTGGTGGAGAAGACAGGATGAAAACCTCCCTCTCATTCTACAGAAATAAATCTGCACCTCACACCAGAGAATCAATAACATATGAATGTTTTCAACTATCTCACATGGATCCCATTGCGTCCTTCTCTGTTCAAAGCAAAGGATTTTCAATCACATCAATCAATCTACTACCACAACAATGCAGCCTGCTCCTACATGAACTAGGAGGTTATGTGATGTTATCAATTCCAGACTAAGAAAAACCATGAAGGGACAGCGCTCTCCAAGGACAGCAGCTGCTGACAATGAGAGAACACGTGAAAGGAAAAGCAACTAGGTAAACTCTGAAGTACTCGAAACAAGCAAAAGATGAGATACAATAAATAACAATCACGTAGTCATATTATCTATGACCACTAGTCATCTTCACGGGGTCCAACAGCAGAACTTTTTTTTTTTTTTTTACTTAACCTTTAATTTTTTTATTTTATTTTATTTTTTTATTTTTTCATTTATTTTTATTAGTTGGAGGCCAACCATTTCACAACATTGCAGTGGGTTTTGTCATACATTGACATGAATCAGCCATGGAGTTACATGTATTTCCCACCCCGATCCCCCCTCCCAGCTCCCTCTCCACCGGATTCCTCTGGGTCTTCCCAGTGCGGTGAAAACTGTTTAAAATCTAAAAGAAAAATTTAAAACGGTTTAAAGTTTACAGTCTGCGATAGCTTAGGCTAAACTCCAAGAAGACAAAATTGACAGACATTTTACTCCATAGGACTTTTCATATTTTTTGCAAAAATCAGATTGATGACTACATACATTTCAACACCTTTACCACTAAGTCAATCTGTAAGTTAGCAACTAATTTCCATAAGCACTGTAAAACAGCAGAGAGCCTGTTACTTCTGTGGAAAGTTTTTGAAACATACAGGTCAGTTTCCATTTCTGTACAAGCCTTTGGAGAAAGAAGAGAGAAAAATATACAAATCTGGAGAGACATTCCAATCAAACTAGGAGGTGCCATAAAGAAAATGATGGCACTAATGCAATAAACATTTGGTAAAAACAAGAGTGGAAGAGGGCACCACAGAGCTTCTGGAGATGAGCGAAACAGAGAGGCCTTGTTCTAACAACCTTTGGGAGACCTTGCCTGACTGTCTTTTTTTTTTTTAAATAAATAAATTGACTAGCTCTCCAAGTAATGATGACATCACACTTTATTCTTCTACTCGATGCTTTCCATGATAATTTCAAAAATTTCAATTTCTTGTAGTAGAGCTCTCTTAAAAATGGAGCACTTTCTCCATGATTAAATGTGACAAGCGGCAAACTGCAAGAAAAGGCTTATGCAGATCTTTAAAGACAGAGCGGTCAGATGTATTGTACAGGTTTATCTTACCGTAAAGCTTTTGGCCCAAAGTACATGAAGAGCTCCTTCCCCAAAGTTTCCACACCACTGTAAACATGTCCATTAAACAGTCTCAAGAAATCCTGACTGGAATTTTTATTATTATTCAGTGCAGCAGCCTAGGGGAAAATACAC
This sequence comes from Cervus canadensis, assembly GCF_019320065.1. Classification (NCBI taxonomy): domain Eukaryota; kingdom Metazoa; phylum Chordata; class Mammalia; order Artiodactyla; family Cervidae; genus Cervus; species Cervus canadensis. The sequence goes on along the minus strand of NC_057416.1, from coordinate 7,715,909 downwards.
ACGTGTAAACACACAAACTTGAAATAAAAATCATAATTTAAATTTTAACATTTTTATATTACTCTATGCTCAGGTGCATCCCAATGAGAAGAATCATCTCAAATAAGTTGAGTAATGTAAATAGCTGTTTACATACATTTTGTTAAATTACTAGGCAGTTATTTAAAAAGAGAGAGGCCTAAAGAAAAAAAAAAAAAGTGGGGAAAAAAAGTCATTGGCACAGAGTCAAAATGAATTTCTCCCAGGACTATACTGCTCTGTGCACGAAAAAAAGAAAGCACAGGAAATGACATGAATGTTTTAAAGTTAAAAACTAGGGCACAGAGTCTTCCATTTCCAAAGTACAGTCAAGGTCCTTGGAAGAGCATTCAGATAAAAACATCTAAACGTGGTAAAGAATAAACTAGGTAAAGAATATAGGCAAATAATATATTTTGGTAAAAAAATAAATTTTGACCTGTGATGATGAACTCATAAACCAGTAAGGAAGGAAAAGAGGGCAAAAGCCAAGTAAAAGTGAGAGAGAACCCCAAAGGTAAGGAGCCAGATTTTATCAGAAAGGCATTTACTGGACATTAAGACATGAGACCTCCGGTTTTCATGGCTCTGTGGGACATAGAGGGTCACAGGCAGACGAGGAGTCCCCCTGGGGAGGGGACTCTGGCCGCAGGGCTGCTCCTCTCCTGCTCCCCAAGTGTAATGTTCAGAATAAAGGAAAAAGAAACCCAGTACACCTTCCCCCATCAGCATGGAAAACCAAACAACATATTGGTAGAATTACAACATATATACTGAACATTATAAAAAAGACCAAGGTAATTACAGACGTAAAATATCAGGACTCCTGTGGGTGAAGGGAAGGAATGCATTGAGTTTACATATACCTGAGAAGCCATGCCAACTAACCATTTTCTTTTTCAAAGAAATAAATTGACTAGCCTTTGAAGTAAAAATCATAATGACAGAGAAAATGATGACAGAGATAAACCTTTTTTCTGAAGCTGAGCATTATGCATGCTGTGATTATAAAATTATAAAACAGTTTAGTTACTGTCTATGAGCAAAAGGAGACAGTATGCCACTAGAGAAGAGTGGAGAAATAACTCCAGAAACAATGAAGAGATAGAGCCAAAGCGGTAACAACACCCAGTTGTGGATGTGATTGGTGATGGAAGTAAAGCCTGATGCTGTAAAGAACAATACTGCATAGGAACCTAGAATGTTAGCTCCATGAATCAAGGTAAATGGAAGTGATCAAATAGAAGATGGCAAGCATAAACCTGGACATTTTAGGAATCAGTTACCTAAAACGGAATTGAATGGGTGAATTTAATTCAGATGACCAGTATATCTACTATGGTAGGCAAGAATCCCTCAGAAGAAACAGTAGCCCCCATAGTCAACAAAAGAATCCAAAATGCAGTACTTGAGTGCAATCTCAAAAAACAACAAAACGATCTGCTTGTTTTCCAAGGCAAACCATTCAATAACACAGTAATCCAAGTCTATACCCCAACCAGTAATGCTGAAGAAGCTGAAGTTGAACGGTTCTATGCTGATTGACAAAACCTTCTAGAACTAACACCAAAAAAAGATGCCCTTTTCATTATAGGGGACTGGAATGCAAAAGTAAAACGTTAAGAGATACCTGGAGTAACAGGCAAATTTGGCCTTGGAGTACAAAATGAAGCAGGGCAAAGGCTAATAGAGTTTTGCCAAGAGAACTCAATGGTCATAGCAAACACCCTCTTCCAACAAAACAAGAGACAGCTCTACACATGGACATCACCAGATGGTCAATACCAAAATCAGACTGAGTATATGCTTTGCAGCCAAAGATGGAGAAGCTCTATACAGTCAGTAAAAATAAGACTGGGAGCTGACTGTGGCTCAGTTCATGAACTCCTTATTGGCAAATTCAGACTTAAATTGAAGAAAGTAGGGGAAACCACTAGACCATTCAGATATGACCTAAATCAAAACCCTTACGATTATACAGTGCAAGTGACAAATAGATTCAAGAGATTAGATCTGATAGAGTGCCTAAAAAACTATGGACAGAGGTTCATGACATTGCAGGGCAGGGATCAAGACCATACCCAAGAAAAAGAAATGAAAAAAGGCAAAATGGTTGACTGAGGAGGCCTTACACATATCTGAAAAAAGAAGAGAAGCTAAAGGCAAAGGAGCAAAGGAAAGAAACACCCATCTGAATGCAGAGTTCCAAAGAATAGCAAGGAGAGATAAGAAAGCCTTGTATGTGATCAATGCAAAGAAACAGAGGAAAACAATAGAATGGGAAAGACTAGAGATCTTTTCAAGAAAATTAGAGACACCAAGGGAACACTTGATGCAAAGATGGGCACAATAAAGGACAGAAACAGTATGGACCTAACAGAAGCAGAAGATATTAAGCAAAGGTAGCAAGAATACACAGAAGAACTATACAAGAAAGATCTTAATGACCTATATAACCACAATGGTGTGATCACTCACCTAGAGCCAGACATCCTGGAGTCTCACATCAAGTGGCCCTTAGGAAGCATCACTATAAACAAAGCTAGCGGAGGTGATGGAATTCCAGCTGAGCTATTTCAAGTCCTAAAAGATGATGTTGTTAAAATGCTGCACTCAATATGCCTGCAAATTTGGAAAACTCAGCAGTGGCCACAGGACTGGAAAAGGTCAGTTTTCATTCCAGTCCCAAAGAAAGGCAATGCCAAAGAATGCTCAAGCTACCCCACAATTGCACTCATCTCACACGCTAACAAAGTAATGCTCAAAATTCTCCATGCCAGGCTTCAGCAATACGTGAACCGTGAACTTCCAGATGTTCAAACTTCCTTAGAAAAGGAAGAAAAACCAGAGATTAAATTGCCTGCTAACATCCTTTGGATCACAGAGAAAGCAAGAGAGTTCCAGAAAAACATATACTTCTGCTTCATTGACTATGCCAAAGCCTCTGACTGTGTGGATCACGAGAAACTGTGGAACTTCTTAAAGAAATGGGAATACCAGACCACTTTACCTGCCTCCTGAGAAATCTGTAATAGGTCAAGAAACAACAGTTAGATTGGGACATGGAACAATGGACTGGTTCCAAATTGGGAAAGGAGTACGTCAAAGCTGTATATTGTCACCCTGCTTATTTAACTTCCATGGAGAGTACATCATGCAAAATGCTGGGCTGGATGAAGTACAAGCTGGAATCAAGACTGCAGGAGAAATATCAATAACCTCAGATATGCAGATGATACCACTCTAGTGGCAGAAAGCAACTGAAGAGCCTCTTGATGAAAGTCAAAAAGGAGAGTGAAAAAGCTAGCTTAAAACTCAATATTCAAAAAACAAAGATCATGGCATCAGGTTTCATCACTTCATGGCAAATATATGGGCAAACAGTGGAAACAGTTACAGACTTTATTATCTTGGGCTCCAAAATCACTGCAGATGGTAACTGCAGCAATGAAATTAAAAGATGCCTGCTCCTTGGAAGAAAAGTTATGAGCAACCTAGACAGCATATTAAAAAGCAGAGACATTACTTTGCAACAAAGGTCATCTAGTCAAACCTATGGTTTTTCCAGTAGTCATGTATGGATGTGAGAGCTGGACCAAAAAGAAAGCTGAGCACTGAAGAATTGGCGCTTTTAAACTGTGGTGTTTGAGAAGACTCTTGAGAATCCCCTGGACTGCAAGGAGATCCAACCAGTCCATCCTAAAGGAAATCAGTCCTAAATATTCATTGGAAGGACTGATGCCGAAGCTGAAACTCCAATACTTTGACCACCTGATGGGAAGAACTGACTCATGTGAAAAGACCCTGATGCTGGGAAAGATTGAAGGCAGGAGGAGAAGGGGACTACAGGATGAGATGGTTGGATGGCATCACCAACTCAGTGGTCATGAGTCTGAACAAGCTCCAGGAGTTGGTGATGGACCAGGAGGCCTGGGGTGCTGCCTTCCATGGGATCGCAAAGAGCTGGATGAACTCTAGCACCAGTCAGCGGTTATCAAGCACTGGCACAGCAAGCCTGAGTACTCAGTGAGGGAAAACCATTCTTCCACATTTGCCATATTTTTATAAATGAATCTGTTAGAACCCTAAACTGAGAAGCACCAAGAATTTGATGCTTTTCTACTGAACAAGACTTTTTGCTGTCTCTTGCATACACTTCAAACCAAGTGTAGATTAAGATAGCAGTTTTGAGGTGGGTTTCCATGACAACCAATTAGTAGTTAAAAATTCTCATAAATTAGCCCAGAGACTTTGAAGATGATGATTAATAGAGCAGATATAGATCAGTTTTGAATAACCTATGCTTCAACATAGACTAGGTTTTATATTTTTTAGGATTTTGGCCATAACGTCTTATGATCTTTTAAACCTTCATTTTCTAAATTAATGGTTCGGGGGCCTGTGTTTCTGTTACTCTAGAGCCAATAGCCTCTTATCCCTCCAAGTATTCTTTACTAGCAACTCGTTTTCACTGTGTCCTCTGACTTCTATTAGGGTTCCCAGTGAAGGCCGGGTGGGTATCTGGCCCCATTTCACACGCACAGCCCTGGACACCACAGCAGCATCCCCCACCTCTTGGTTAGGAGAAAATGTGCTATGACTGCCACCCCAGTGTTTGTATTTTCCTTTAAGCTTTACAAGTTAAATCTAAAACCCACTGTCTATCCAATATGCAGGAAAAGGTCACCATGCCAACCCGCACACCCCCACCCTGCCCTGAGCCTAGGACACGTCCTTTCCGGGACATACAGAACCTCCCAGCCTGTGCCTGACTCCCTGTGAGGGAGGCTCTCCCTGTCCCTGGTGGAGTGCGCTTCCCTCTGTTTCCCTAAGCACCCGTGTGCACCGTGACCCCAGTGTTCAGACCTCCTTTTCTCTCCTTGATCTGGCTTTACCAAGTTCTGTAATGGCTCCTGGCAGAGACGGAGAAGATAACCTTGAAAAAGACAGCGGTGTCACCATATCTAATAATAGTAAATGGGTCCCTAATGTCTCCCAGGAAGTCTGCTCACAGCACTAAATTAACCATTTTGCAAGAACTTAACACCACGTAGTTTAAAATTCTCAGTCAACAGCTACCATAGTTCATGCCACTCACTTGGCTGTGTCCACGACTTTGACATCCTCTAAGGATAAAGATGGCAGGTGGCATCTGGACACACACTCTCCACATAAAAAATGTACCATTTAGGGCTGCTGAACTGGATTCATTCATTTTAGAAAAGCTTATTGACTTTCTACTGTGTGTGAGGCCTTGCTAGGCCTTATTCTAGACATCTGAAAACCAAACCAGATCATTTTCTGGGGAAGTTTCCCTCCCTGTAAGGATAACTGCTCACTGTTCAATGACTAGACTGGGCCATCTAAAACTGCCCCATTATCAAAACACCCAGATGTAATTCAACAGTAACACATCATTGGGTTTTCTTACAATTGGCTAAACAAAATTTGTGAGTACAATTCGTATCAAAAATTTTTGTGCCACTTATTCTTAAACCACTGTAACATCCATTTCAGAAGGTATAAATTAACAAAAACCATAAAACTCTGGGGTGGGGGGGCGGGGGGAGTATGGGTTCTTAATGAAAACCTTCCTTTTTCTTGCTCCAAGTTAAATGCCAGAGTTCCGAAAAATGTCTATTAGGAAGAAATCTAAACCTAGCTTATTCTGATTTTTATCCTAGATTTTCCCTGGAAAATTTCTAACTCTGTGCTAAATACTCCTATTAGTTCCTGCAGTCCTGAAGAAGTTTGGTTCCATGTGTAGCTAATGGAGAGCACAGCTGAAATGCCCTCTAGACCAAGATGGAGGGGCAGGTTAAAAAAAGAGATTTTCCATACAGTATTAATCTGTTAAGACACCACAGGCTGTCTTGGGGTATGTATCTATGTGCTGTCCAACTACTGCCAACCATCAGAGGTTTTAGGAAGTCTAATGAATGTGACCATGGGAAATGTCTCTCCAGCCAAAGGAGGATTCAGCAGAAGGCCCTCCCAAATGTTAGGGTTCCTGGACCACTTATTAACAAGACAAAGAGGAGTATGTGCCCTTAGAACTAAATTGCTTGTACATAGGAGGATGAGTCAAAAAACACAAATGCCAATATACTTAAAATGCATGACACCAGTAAGTCTCTTCACACAGCTGTCCACGAGAAGTGAACCATGGTGTCCTGATGGACAGAGCCACAAAGAACCAGAAGCTAAATCTTCACATGTGTGCTGGTTTTGTACTCTAGTCTCTATAATCAAAAATAACACAGAATAGGACCTCAAACACAGAATGTGGAAAGGGATGATATTAAAGTCTCTACAAATACTGAAAAAAGATGTTTTGGGCCTGATGAAGGTGAAGGTGACTATGACAATACAGATGTCAGCAGGGGGCAGGTGGGGAAGGATCACAGGTGGCGAGGCTGGAGCTGTGGAAACACGCAGATTTGACACCATCCGATGACTTCTGTGGCACAGCCTGCTCCAGCTACAGATGCCGTGAGCCCTTGGCTCAACTGTGTCAGAGTTAGTTTTTTAATACTTGATGAGGTGCTTGGGAATTAAAAAGACATGTTAGCACAGCCTCCTCCTTGCTCACACACAGAATTTGTCACTTGCTGTACACTCCAGTACACTCACTGGGACTAGAATTTCCCTGCCTGGGAAACAGAATCATCTTGAGGCTTTCTACCTGCCAAACCCAGCACAGGGCTTTTTACAACCACTGTGCTGGCACTTACCAACTGAACAAGTGTCTGTGACTCGTGTTTCTCCCTTATTCGTCTGTGAGTTCCTTGTGGACAGCAACTATGGTGTTTCCTTATCCCTGGGCACTTCACAGGATGCCTGAAGCTCAGGAAACATCTGTGGGATGAACCAGATCCCTCCCTCCTGCCCTTTCGGTATTCCCCACCCATCATCCCCATCTTGCTATACCTTTCCCAAGGTTTCTTGGCAAAAACTTCTGCTCCACCAACTGTTTTAGCTCCTTTGAGAATTATTAACATCCTAGTCTCTTATTTTCTAATTATCTGCAAAGAAATGAGGCTTAAATATAGGAGTACCAAGTTCTCCTGACTACCAAAAGCTAGATGGATGTAAAATATTATAGTTAATTATAATTTCCCATTAAGTAAAAAGAACTTTACAGGAAGGTTTAGGATTTCAGCAACCAGTCCCAGCTCGCCCTGGTTTTTACTTAAGATGTTTCAGTTCAGTTCAGTTCAGTTCAGTCGCGTCCAACTCTTCGCGACCCCATGAATCGCAGCACGCCAGGCCTCCCTGTCCATCACCAACTCCCGGAGTTTACTCAAACTCACGCCCATCGAGTCGGTGATGCCATCTAGCCATCTCATCCTCTGTTGTCCCCTTCTCCTCCTGCCCCCAATCCCTCCCAGCATCAGGGTCCTTTCCAATGAGTCAACTCTTCACATGAGGTGGCCAAAGTATTGGAGTTTCAGCTTCAGCATCAGTCCTTCCAATAAACACCCAGGACTGATCTCCTTTTACTTAGCATTTAAATGGCTGCTTTAAAAACATCTATCTAATACCTTATTTGGGTTTTGAGGGAGACGATACATAAAGATCTTTTATCCAACTGTCTATCATTTGGGCACTTGACCCAAATCACCTGATCCCCAGTACACTATCATTTCTAAAATAATCTGCTCTAGAGGATATAAAATAAAAATAAAATAAAAATTTAAAATTTCAAAATAAAAATTTCAACTTATAATTGACCATCTCAAGCACCTGAATACATTTTTAACTGCCTTTTTCTTTTAAAACACCATTTGAGGGAGAAATTCTTATGTACCAGTGATGGTATGTTCCATTTATTTTGAGAGCTCTTATGTACAAACAGGGCAAGGTTTTTGCAATAAACCCAAGAATTACAAGAGATTCACTTGTCCTACTGCAGAACCTGGGGTTATCACCTCTTCATGCAAGATTCAGCAGCCCATGCAAAATCAAAAATTAATTTCCACAAGCCTATTATTTTTTCTGTAACTATACACAATTGTCCAACATATACCTGACTTTCTCATTTTGACCCTTATAAACTTGTTACTATATTATCTGAACATTTCATTCTTTTTTTCCCCCTGAAATAAGAGAAGAAAATCTCCTTTGCCACAATTTTAAGTATGATTGAGAAGGGTTCACCTTCCCATTTTCAAGTGGCTTAATAATAGGAAATCATCAAAACAACATATATCTTTGGAGACAGCATGTGATTTATTGTGCTGATTACCATTTATCCTGCCTATCCATGGGCGCACAAGGAAGATGAACTTTTCAGAAGAGAATAAGACTTTTCCACAGATAAATGGTTCAACTCTAGCACAGTTACATATTTCCCCTAGAGAGGAAAAATATACCTTATTTACAGTGACAGTCTCTCCTTTTTGCCCCCCACATAATTTTTATCCCGAATACAACAATACTTTTAGTAATCACAAGCCACTTATCTATCAATTTAAACCATCAAAAAAACCTAATTTTAAAATGGTCTCTAAGCCCCCCAAAAGAGGTCTTTACATAAAAACCTGTTCTACAATTTTGTAAGGGCAGAGGCTGTAAGCACTTACTCAGAGGCTAAATATTTTATACACAATATGATTACACCAAAAGATCACACCCCTTTATAAAGTCATCATCAGATAGGTCTGGTGAGAAAGTCCTGATCTGGGAGAAAAAGGAACAAACAATTACCAGGACATTTACTGCAGCTCAGACAGTAAAGAATCTGCCTGCAATGCAGGAGACCCGGGTTCGATCCCTGGGTCGGGAAGATCCCTGGAGAAGGGAATGGCAATGCATTCCAGTACTCCTGCCTGGAGAATCCCATGGATGGAGGAGCCTGGCAGGCTACAGTCCATGGAGTCACAAAGAGTCGGACACAACTGAGTGACTAACACTACCACTACTTCTTACTTTGCTAGGCACTAAGCTAAGAGTTTTATGTGTCCTATAATCTGATTCTGACCAAACAGGCAAAGATGTGAGTATAAGCAATGAAGGAGCTGGAATTCAAAAATCAAGATGATCAGATGTTTTTTCTACATCATCCCCAACACTTTAGGGTTCACTAAAAGCTCCAATGGCTGTGGAGAATCATCTCCCTGAGTTTCCTTAACTGTTCTCTGTTCACTCTTGCTCCATGACTCCATGTAATGCTGAATGCTGGTAGTAATGATCCTGAGTCATTAAGATGAAACCATTACCCAGATCCATGGAAGAATGTAAGCAAATACTATTATGCATGTTCTATACAAGTTAAAAAACCTCTTTTTAGATTTAAACGAATAAGCTTCATTCAGCTAGAAAATGAATCTTTGTGGATTAGCTCATTCCTTCATATAATGGCAATAAAATGAATTATGATTTCCACTTCCTCCACTATAAACAGAAAGGAGGGAGGAAAACTTTTATTATATGGCTTCATTATTTTCTTGTAATAGAAATTTCCATTTAACATGCATAACAAAATACACACTCATAGAGAAAGATTCCAAATTGAATTTATTTTTAAATCTTTCATCAAAACTATTTTTGCACTATTTAAAACTTTGCTCCTCTCCATCTATTCAAATGTTTACTAAATAACTCTGAGACACTGCGAAGGGCATATCAAGATGAGTAAGAATAACTAGCATACTACGTACATATGTCAAATCTTAAGGAGAGGGAGAGTAGCCAGAGGATCATGTTTCAAATGAAATGAATGCTTATAAACTGTTTCATATTCTGTTTTGTGAAAGGAAACTGAAAACATATGCAGATTACACACCAATTTCACCAAAATATTGTATCCACCCAACAATTAAAATCGAAGGATTGACTCTTCACAGCTCATTAAGCAGACATGTTCATTTATATTCCAGTGTTGTTTCTTACCATAAGGTTCCAAAAGCTCCAGCAGTTTTATGCGATGTGCTTACAGAGTTGCCTAATTTTATGCTGACAAGACAGTGGATCAAAACTCAGAAGTAATATAGTGCATGCACAACTAGAAAATGCTGGGCTTATCTATGGCTAGGCTTTCTTCTTCAAAATGGGAGTCACTTGTCACAAGGAGACATGCCTTAGAACATGTTCTCCATGAACTTCAAACTTGAGCCAAGAGGAGGACTACAGGCCACAGTAACTGATTCATTACAACAGTAGTTACACAGGTGAGGTTCTTTTTTTTGATACAATGATTATCTGGAGTTTAAATCATTTATTTTAAATGCCCAATTTATTTATTTAACTCTCCTTTGTACTTTTTCATGTTTATTGCAATATAAAGAAGATCATATGCAGTTATTATTTTTCAACTGCTGCCTCGTGAAAACTAATGATTTCAAGCCAGTAGCAGAAACCTTTAAATAGCTTTAATGCTCAGGCACAAAGGTCTAGGAAACATGGGATCACCTATTAAAGTAGTGATTATGCCAAAGATCTGTGACAACCTACCACATTTTGATGAAATTTACTATAGGGCCTCCCTGGTGGTTCAGTCGGTAAAGAATCTGCCCACAGTGTGGGGGACCTGGGTTCAATCCCTAGGTCGGGAAGATCTCCTGGAGAAGGGAATGGCAACCCACTCTAGTATTCTTGCCTGGAGAATTCCATGGACAGAGGAAACTGGCGGGATCTCAAAAGAGTCAGACATGATTGAGCAACTAACACTATGGATTCAATGCCCCTCTAAAATGCAAAGATCCTTCATGTTTACAAAGATTATTATTTCTTTAGAACAAGGGTCCATGAAATGAAGCTATGGCAAAATATTTAGAATATTCCCAGTGATAAAGGGATTATTAATTCCATACTGATTTTCATCATATCGATTTTCAAAGCCAGTTCCCATAGAACCAGATTCTTGATTCCAAATCCTAAAGACCTATTCCAACTTTTAATACCTTTTTATGTCAAAGTATTAAATATAGTAATGCTGAGGGATTGCTTCCAAGTGATATTATTAATTGTTCATCCACTGATGAAGCATCCATGCTTTGTGGAAGCATGGATTCCATTTCATGCTAATGGAAGCCATTAGCATTACCAAAGTAGGTAAGCCAACTGGTTAAACTGAACAAAAGTAGAAATGGTGGCAGATACAGCCAAAAACTTAAGGTCTCACTTCTCTGATTAATAAGTAGTCACCACTATATGCTGAGCAGTATGGTATTCTTGCCAAAATGAATTAGCATTTTCCTACTGAACCTTTTATAACTGAGGGGAACTATGGTTAAAAGTGTCAGGCTTTGGAGTTTGAAAGAAGGGAGATTAAACCTGGTTCACCCCTTCCTAGTCATGTGATACTGGGCAAATTAATTACTTAAACTCACTTCGAGCTTCACATTCCTTATCTGTAGAATCAGGTTAATCCTTTATCATAGGGCTATTATTTTTTATAATGAAATGAAATATAACAGTTCTTCAAAAGCACTTTATGCCTTGGAACTGAAGATAATCATAAATGGAAAGGAAATGTTCATGCTGGTCCTAAAGACCAATGAGGTAATGTCTATTTAAAACATTAAATGGGATTCTCAAGGAAGTAAGTTTATCTGACCCATCTTGTATCCTTGGGAGCTAGTAATAGCTTAAAACTTAATACAGAATATATTATTGTTTAATGATGTAAATTATGATATCCGTAACATATTCATGCCATATCCATTACCACACCCTATTCCCTTTACTTCCAAAATAGCAATTCTGTTCCCTTCTCTTCATTTCTGTCACCAGCCCCCTCTTCTGTGCTCCAGGCAGCCTTCTCGGATTCCTGCAATCCTCACCTGAGAAGGCAGCATGTGTCCTGGCTTTCTGCCAGTCTTATGATTTTCCTTTGCAAGGAGAATGATTTTTCAAAGTGTCACTGGATCTTAACACCCTTCAAAGACCCCCATTATTACAGAATGAGTAGAGTCCCTACAAAGTTCTGCAAAGATTCCCAGGATCTGACTTCGACCAGCAATCTCAATTTTGTCTTATTTCAAACCACTTTCCCTGTATCTCATCATCCCCTTTCCAGCCACACCAGATTTCTTTCAATCTCTCTTCCTTTGCTATTGCCTGCAGTGTTCCGCCTGCCAACCTTCAGTTCAGATCTAGGTATCTCCTCACCCTTCACACCTCAGCTTAATTGTTACTGTCTCAGCAAAGCCATCCCTGAACTTCCTGTAAGTTCTCATGGAACCATGCATCTTTACTTTAGAGAATTTATCAACTTGTATTTCTTTCTGTTCTTACCTAATGAATGTCTATGTATCTTCCCAACTAAAGAATAGCCCCCACAAAGGGGAAGTGTTAAGTTTCTGTTACCCAGGTTCCTTGAGTATTCAAAATTCTGTTGAATGAGTGATTTTTCTAAACATTAATACTCTTAAAAGACTACTCAGGATTCATCTCTGTGGTATCCTGAAGTGATTTTGAAAGAAACACTATAATAAAAGAACAGGTTCAGTGTACTAACTGACATATAGTCAAAATAAATAAAACACAAGGGCAGTTGGAAGGAGATGCAAAAATTATTCTCTGTTCAAGTTTGAAAATGTATTTACTGACTGAGAACTTCATTTCTTTCAAGTTGTAAGCATATGTTAATTTCATAGCAAGCAACTTTTTCTTCCAGGACCAAAGGCTATGATGAAGCTTTGCAGGAGAAATTGAAGTACAGCGCAATAATGCATGAATTCATGAAATACAATCATTCATACATCTGAAGGGCTTTTAAGGCACGAGGTTTAATCATAATATTTTCAGTACAAGTTCTAAGTTCTTACCAAATGAAAATCACACCATCTGCAATGCATGTATGAGTGGCAAGAAGCTGTGCTACAACTTCCTTTAAAAAGAAATAAATTCACTTAAGGGAACCAAAATGGTTCTGCCCCTTCATTAGATGACAATATTGAGTTGAGTGGACAGAGTGGTGCTAAATCTTCTGTGTGAAATTTTAGGATTATGTATTAGTTGTAATACATTTTCAGTTGCAGAATATTAGGCAGGCGAGAAGCTAGAATTTTATCCTACAAACTTACTGTCTTTAAAATGTGAAAAACAAACAAATTAAAAAAAACAGGTTGCAGACATCTGATAATATTAACAGCAGATACTATCTGATATATTAACAGCAGAAAATGCGGCTATGGACAGAAAGAAACCATCTCTTGCTGGGTTGTAAAGAAGCTAAGCAAGGTGGCATGGAATAAAACACCTTCCATCACGTCCCACCTGGGCATCTCCAAGGCGGCCTTAACTCAGCGGTCCAGCAACCAACTCTCAACCGCGCAGGCGCACTAGTAGGGCATTCTCCCTCAGGCGAGGTCAAGGTACGTGTTAGGAAAGACCAGGACCCAGGAAGCCTTGAGAAGGAAACGGCAACCCACTCCAGTATTCTTGCCTGGGGACTCCCCTGGACAGGGGAACCTGGTGGGCTGCCGTCCACGGGGTCGCACTGAGTCGGACACGACTGAAGTGACTTAGCAGCAGCAGCAGGAAGCCTTGTCCAGAGCTAAGGCACTTTGGACCCTGGAAACCCGATGGGCTTTTTGTTCTGTCTCCCATGCTGATCCCCTAGTGAGACACGGACGCTGCTCACCTGTGAGGAGCCCACAGGCCCGGAGGCGGCTGGCGACGAGCCGGACCCCCCCAGGCCCTGCAGCTCGCGGCCCCGCACGTCAGTCACCGCCTGGCCCGGGCGCACGCGCGCCCGAATCTTCTCTCCATTTAGAGTACAACCCGGGCCTTCCACCATCGCCTGGGCCCGCGCTGCGCCCCACTAAGCTGCAAAGCCAGCCGAGAAACCTGCCGCGTAACTTCACCTCAGCGCAGGCACTTAGCGCCTCCGAGAAGTTCAAATCTCGCGCGCTCCTGGCCCCGCCCCCCACCCCTTTGCGGGCCGGCTTCTCGGCGCAGGCGCAGTGGCCCAGCCTCCGGGCCCGGATGCCGGGCTGCAATAGAAAGGAGTGAATTGCTGCTCACTCACCACCCTCCCCTGGGGGCTGAACTGTATATCCTCAGAAGTTCCAATTTTGTTTGCTTTGAGGTTTTGCCCTTGTCCTTGAGCTGCACGGTACGCGCACCTTTTGTGACCTGATCCTCTTATTCTTCCCCAAGTCCGAGGTGGCCTGGCAGGCCTCAGGTTTCTGCAGGCCCTCCTCAGGCTTGGAGGGTGCAGAGGGACTCAAGGGAAGGATTTTACAACAAGCAGCTTTTACTTTTCTCCTATAGGTTTAGCATGTCTTAGAAAACGTGGCCTAATATGCCAAGTTTATCTTAGTGTCTATGTTAAAATCCTCTTCATTTTTTGATACCTGAGCTAAGCAAGATTCTACAAAAATTCATGCAAATATTCTGTTCCGGGATGTCCGAGATGAGCACCATTTGAAATTGCTTTGTAAAAAGGCAGGGATCTATATAAATTTGAGGCAATGCATAGTTTTTCAAATTTACACAATGTTGCACACATGAAAATATATGACTCCATACAATTTTTTAAATAATGAAAAACCTAATCCTTTTTGAAAATTAAAATAAACCACATTAAAACACAACATCAATTTATCAATAATTTAGTAAGCATATTACCGCTGTCATTAAACCAGAAGAATATATATACTAAAGATTTAAATTAAAAAATTGGAAGAGTAATGTCTTTCTCTCTGTAGGGAGAAATTAGTCATCAAGAGTTAGCTGTATCAGGCTCAGGATTCTTTGTATTTCCTTGTTTAATTATTGTTTATGCTTCTGGGTCAGGTTAGAAAATAGTCAAGGAAGAATCCTATTCCCTAACAACCCAAATTCAGTCATGAATTCTGCTCTTTGATAGAGGATAGTCTTCATACGCCCAAGCTCAGGGGTGGCGCCCAAACTCAGGGGCCAGAGCCCAGAGGAGCTATCCCATGTCCAAGGTAAGGAGCAGCAGTTGTGCTTTGCTGGAGCTGCATGAAGAGATACCCCACGTTCAAGGTAAGAGAAACTCAAGTTTAAGACTGTAGGCGCTGAGAGAGGGCATCAGAGGGCAGACAGTCTGAAACCACAATCACAAACAACTAGCCAATCTGATCACACGGACCACAGGTTGTGTGGTCAATGAAACTAAGCCATGCTGTCTAGGGCCACCCAAGACGGACGGGTCATGGTGGAGAGGTCTGACAGAATGTGGTCCACTGGAGAAGGGAATGCCAAACCACTTCAGTATTCTTGCCTTGAGAACCCCATGAGCAGTATGAGAAGGCAAAATGATAGGATACTAAAAGAGAAACTCCCCAGACTGGTAGGTGCCCAATATGCTACTGGAGATCAGTGGAGAAATAACTCCAGAAAGAATGAAGGGATGGCGCCAAAGCAAAAACAACACCCAGTTGTGGATGGGACTGGTGATAGAAGCAAGGTCCGATGCTGTAAAGAGCAATATTGCTTAGGAACCAGGAATGTTAGGTCCAAGAATCAAGGCAAATTGGAAGTGGTCAAACAGGAGATGGCAAGAGTGAATGTCAACATTCTAGGAATCAGTGAACTAAAATGGACTGGAATTTGTGAATTTAACTCAGATGACAATTATATCTACTACTGTGGGCAGGAATCCCTTAGAAGAAATGGAGTAGCCATCACAGTCAACAAAAGAGTCCGAAAGGCAGTACTTGGATGCAATCTCAAAAACAACAGAATGATCTCTGTTGGTTTCCAAGGCAAACCATTCAATATCAGGGTAATCCAAGTCTATGCCCCAACAAGTATGGCTGAAGAAACTGAAGTTGAAAGTTTCTATGAAGACCTACAAGAACTTTTAGAACTAACACCCAAAAAAGATGTCCTTTTCATTATAGGGGACTGGAGTGCAAAAGTAGGAAGTCAAGAAATACCTGGAGTAACAGGCAAATTTTGCCTTGGAGTATGGAATGAAGTAGGGCAAAGGCTAATAGAGTTTTGCCAAGAGAATGTGCTGGTCATAGCAAACACCCTCTTCCAACAACACAAGAGAAGACTCTACACATGGACATCACCAGATGGTTGACACCAAAATCAGATTGATTATATTCTTTGCAGTCAAAGATGGAGAAGCTCTATACAGTCAGCAAAAACAAGACCGGGAGCGGACTGTGGCTCAGATCATGAATTCCTTATTGCCAAATTCAGACTTAAATTGAAAAAAGTGGGGAAAACCACTAGACTATTCAGGTATGACCTAAATCAAATCCCTTATGATTATATAGTGGAAATGAGAAACGGCTTTAAGGAACTAAACCTGATAGACAGAGTGCCTGATGAACTATGGACGGAGGTTTGTGACATTGTACAGGAGACAGGGATCAAGACTATCCTCAAGGAAAAGAAATGCAAAAAAGCAAAATGGCTGTCTGAGGAAGCCTTACAAATAGCTGTGAAAAGAAGAGAAGCAAAAAGCAAAGGAGAAAAGGAAAGTTATATCCATTTGAATGCAGAGTTCCCAAGAATAGCAAGGAGAGATAAGAAAGCCTTCCTCAGCAATCAGTGGAAAGAAATAGGGAAAACAATAGAATGGGAAAGACTAAAGATCTCTTCAAGAAAGTTAGAGATACCAAGGGAACATGTCGTGCAAAGATGGGCTCAATAAAGGACAGAAACAGTATGGACCTAACAGAAGCCGAAGATATTAAGAAGAGGTGGCAAGAATACACAGAAGAACTGTACAGAAAAGATCTTCATGACCCAGATAATCACGATGGTGTGATCACTCACCTAGAGCCAGACATTCTGGAACATGAAGTCAAGTGGGCCTTAGGAAGTATCACTATGAACAAAGCTAGTGGAGGTGATGGAATTCCAGTTGAGCTATTTCAAATCCTGAAAGATGATTCTGTGAAAGTGCTGCACTCAATATGCCAGCAAATTTGGAAAACGCAGCAGTGGCCCCAGGACTGGAAAAGCTCAGTTTTCATTCCAATCCCAAAGAAAGGCAGTGCCAAAGACTGCTCAAACTACTGCACAATTGCACTTATCTCACACGCTAGTAAAGTAATGCTCAAAATTCTCCAAGCGAGGCTTCAGCAATACGTGACCCGTGAACTTCCAGATGTTCAAGCTGGTTTTAGAAAAGGCAGAGGAACCAGAGATCAGATTGCCAACATTCGCTGGATCATTGAAAAAGCAAGAGAGCTCCAGAAAAATATCTACTTCTGCTTTATTGACTATGCCAAAGCCTTTGACTGTTCGGATCACAATGAACTGTGGAAAATTCTGAAAGAGATGGGAATCCCAGACCACCTGACCTGCCTCTTGAGAAACATGTATGCAGGTCAGGAAGCAACAGTTAGAACTGGACATGGAACAACAGATTGGTTCCAAATAGGAATAGGAGTACATCAAGGCTGTATATTGTCACCCTGCTTATTTAACTTATATGCAGAGTACATCATGAGAAATGCTGGGCTGGATGAAGCACAAGCTGGGATCAAGATTGCCAGGAGAAATACCAATAACCTCAGATATGCAGATGACACCACCCTTATGGCAGAAAGTGAAGTGGAAGTAAAGAGCCTCTTGATGAAAGTGAAAGAGGAGAGTGAAAAAGTTGGCTTAAAGCTCAACATTCGGAAAACTTAAGATCATGGCATCTGGTCCCATCACTTCATGGCAGATGGATGGGGAAACAGTGGCTAACTTTATTTTGGGGGGCTCCAAAATCACTGCAGATGGTGACTGCAGCCATGAAATTAAAAGACACTTACTCCTTGGAAGGAAAGTTATGAGCAACCTAGACAGCATATTAAAAAGCAGAGACATTACTTTGCCATCAAAGGTCTGTTTAGTCAAAGCTATGGTTTTTCCAGTGGTCATGTATGGATGTGAGAGTTGGAGTATAAAGAAAGCTAAGCACTGAAGAATAGATGCTTTTGAACTGTGGTGTTGGAAAAGACTCCTGAGAGTCCCTTGGACTGCAAGGAGATCCATCCAATCCATCCTAAAGGAAATCAATTCTGGGTGTTCTTTGAAAGGACTGATGTTAAAGCTGAAACTCCAATATTTTGGCCACCTGATACAAAGAGCTGACTCTTTTTAAAAGACTCTGATGTTGGGAAAGATTGAAGGCAGGAGAAGGGGATGACAGAGAATGAGATGGTTAGATGGCATCACTGACTCAATGGACATGAGTTTGGGTAAACCCTGGGAGTTGATGATGGACAGGGAGGCCTGGTGTGCTGCGGTTCATGGGGTTGCAAAAAATTGGTCATGACTGAGCGACTGAACTGATCCTGAGTCTTCATACATTTATTCATGTTTACATTTTTAGTAATTTTTTTTTTTTTTTTTTTTGCTACCTAACAAATTATTTTGTTCAGTATTTCAAAGTTTTGCAGGTCAAGAATTTGCAGGGGTTGAGTTGAGTGGTTCTGGATCAGTGCTTGTCAAGAAGTTTCAGTCTAAAGGCCTGATTGTAGCTAGAAGACCCATGTAAGAGATGGCTCTCTTTTACAGCTATTGGCAGGGGGCCTTGGTTTCTCATTTTATGGTTCTCTCTGTGGGGGTGCTCAGCTGTTTTCCTGACATGGCAGGTAACATCCCAGAGTGTGTGATCCAAGCGAGAAGGCAAGGAAAAAGCTGTAGTGGCCTTACTCCTTGTCTCTGCAGTGGCCCACCCACACCCTCACTACTGTTCATTAGAATCCAGTCATTCTGAACAGCCCACAGAGGGTAAGCGAGGGGAATTAAGCTTTATCCCTAGAAGCAAGGAGAATCAAATAACTTGTGAACATATTTTATAACCATCACAATTTTCAGTCATCTGACTCATTTGTCATGGACTTATTCTCTCTAGCTGTTGTGTACTGGTGCACATTTGGATCAAATAAAATCTTGAATTGGAATTAGGTTTACCATCCTCCAGAGAGCTGAGTTAAGAGCTGGGGAGTAACACTGAAGACATTGCGAGATGTCACTAACGTGCCCCTCGAGGCTGAGATAGATTTTGTTTCGCTGTGACTAGCCTTTGAGTCTTTGGATATTTCTCTGTTATCCCTCCTTACTTGCAATTAGGAGCAAACTGGCATGCCCGTGCATCTG
Organism: Cervus canadensis; assembly: GCF_019320065.1. Lineage (NCBI taxonomy): Eukaryota > Metazoa > Chordata > Mammalia > Artiodactyla > Cervidae > Cervus > Cervus canadensis. Next base: position 7,696,856 of record NC_057416.1, on the reverse strand, counting down.
CAGTGTTTATGAAGAGTCATGTCACCATTGCAAGTAAACCTACTCTGCTTTAGACTCTATTTCTTCTTAAGCATTATTTATTACTGGATGACTTTATAAAAGTCATTCATTTTCTCTAGAACACACTTTTTTCTTATGTAAAATAAAACATACTTTTCTTATAAACCTCCACATGATGTTTTTTGCTTTAATTCACAAATAAGGTAAGATACAGGAAAGCACTTCAAAAACTGTAAAACACTACAAATTCAAGGAATTAGGATAAATTCTATTTGCTGTTCTCTGTTTCTTGGCTCATGCTGTAATTCTCACGTTTTCTTAACCTTGTCTTCATTCCAGTTTCCTGAAATTCTCCCAATCTTAAGTCCTAGCTGAATGCATATCCTCTAAGAAACCTTACAGATATATTTTACAAATGTAGGAACTGAGGCTCAGAGAGCTTATGTAACATGCTCAAGGTTACAGACTTGGGATTCAGCCAGGCCAGCCAAGGTCTTAGCCAAATGTTGTCAGCAACATCACTTATATGACACTACCCACAATCAAATATATTTAGCAACAACTTATGACATGGTGGTTTAGAGGAAAAGTACATCTTAGTCAGCCTCATATGGGAATTAAAGACAATCTCAAAAGCTTCCTTTAGCTTATATACTGTTGTTGTTTGGTCAGTAAGTGGTGTCCAACTCTTTTGCAACCCAATGGACTGTAGCCCACCAGGCTCCTCCATCCATGGGATTTCCCAGGCAAGAATACTGGAGTGGGCTACCATTTCCGCCTCCAGGGGATCTTCCCAACCAAAGGATCAAAGCCACATCTCTTATGGCTCCTGCATTGGCAGGTGGATTATTTACCACTGAGCAACCTTTAGCATATTAAGCTTTGACACGTTTTGTGTAATGAAACTTTGTTTTTACTCTTCTCCTTACAATGTCTATGGACAGATTTTTAGCTTGAGTGATAAAAATGTAGTATGGGGGAAATTTCTTTTAATTTCTGTTTTACATAAGGTACCTGAATATATTTAACAAGTAGAGAGAGAACAGCCATCCTCTCTGAACACACTCTTAATTTGAGCTCTGAATAGAGGAAATAGTCATTAGTGAACATCACATGCAGGTGTTTTTGGTGATATTTACTGAAGAGTCTCCAGTTTCTACCCATTAAGAGAAACTTTTACTGTTAGGCTGTAAGAAGAAGCATAAAATGCATAGCAACAGAAACCATTTTTGACATGTCTATTATTTGAAGCAAATACCAAATGCTGAGACTTTGCAAAGCAGCAGATCTTGTTTCATTGTGAAGGCTGCAAGTGCCAGGTGACAGGTTTCTTCTTGCAAAGTCAAAATCTAAATTGCAGAACCAACCATGGTCTCCGAGGTGGCCCACAAAACTGCTCTGACACATCTGACCTTTCCACAATGCTGTGAAGTCTAGGATTGGGCACTTTAATTTTGCCAGGCTCTCCATGAGAAGGATTTTTCTAATTTATTTCTTAATTTAAGCATATTTAGTAAGTGAAGGTAGTTTCTGAGCATGAACTTAATTTGGGACAAACAATAACTAAGCAGTTCATAAGCACGAAACAGCACAGATACTCTCTTTGTAAGGGGAAAGTTCTTTCTATGAGAAAGGGTAGGAGAATCAATTTCTTTTCTGCTCTGGAATAGAAAAGTGTATTATTTTTGTAAATATCTTGAAGCAACATTCCTCATCTGTTTCAGATACTGGAGAGCATGCTCAAGTTGAGGCATGAAAGCCACCATTTCCTCATTCCCTCGAAAAGCAGTGAAATTATTGGGCCCCGAATTTGTTGCAGGGAGACGGCCAGATCCATGGAAACAGACAGAAGTCAGAGATCTAGACAGCTCACCAACCAGGGCAGAGAGAAGAGGAAATAAACACCCACATGCAGATATAGGTAACCTCAGGTGCTCAGCAGACGTAGGGAGGAGACCTCGGTCCCAGACATCTCAGCTAAACTCTGAGGACACACAAGTATGAGTTCTCTGCATAAAGAAAAAGGAAACAGGGAATTTCAGGCAGACGGGGGAAGCATATTTACAATGCCAGGAGGTATGAGAGAATCTCATATCTGGGGAACTACAAGAATATCTGAAGGACAAGTGGACAGGGAGTGGGGGCAGACGGGGCCAGGAGAAGTCAGAGAAGCCAGGTTACGGAAAATTGGATGATATGCTAAGTATGAGGCGTTCTTTCTATGACAGAGGTGGGAGATTCTGTTGAAAGGAATAGGGGGACAAACAGGATTCTGTGCAGCAGATTAACATGTTTAGATTTGCTTTATTAAGCAGAAGGGCATGAAGCTGTGGATCTTGATCCATAACATCTGGTCACAACCAGGGGGAAGAGAGAGTTCTAGGATCTAATGGGTCCAGGGAAAAGATGCTACTAAATATCCTATAAGGTTCAGGACAAGCCACCACAACAAATAATTAATTATCCATTCGAAAGCGCTAATTGTGCCAAGGTTGAGAAAGCCCGGGGTGCGGGGAGAGGGCTGAATAATGCTCCCCCCACCAATACATTCATGATCTGATCCATGGAATTTGTGAACAAGTTTCCTTAAATGGCAAAAGGGATTTGACAGCTGTGATTAAATTAAAGAGTGTGATATAAGGAGACGATCCTGAATTATCTGAGTGTGCCCAACGTAATCACGAGGGTCTGATAAGAGGAGGCATGAGGGTCAAAAACAGAAAAGGTAGTGTGAGGACAGACGCAGTCAATGAAGGAGACGTGATGACACCTTTGAAGATGGAGCAGGGAGCCAAGCGCCAAGGAACACAGGTGAACCTGCAGAAGGAGCCAGCCCTGCTGACACCCTGACTCCTGGCCAGGGAGACTGATTCTGAACTCTAACCTTCAGAACAGTTAGAGAATAAACGTGTGTCGTTCTAAGCCCCTAAACATGTACTACTTATAGCAGCAACAGGAAATTAATATGTCTGTCTTGGAGACTAGGGCAGGTGGGACGTCAATCTTGAGGCAGAATAAACACTAAGGAGGAGGGGTCAAGGGGTCAATATTGCCAGGCACTCATCTGAGCTCTGGGGATACAACAGCGATCAGGGCAGAGAAAAATTTCTGTTCTCTTGAAACATATAGTGCTTTCCTTTCTTTTATTTATCTATGAGTTCTTATTGTATTCCAGGAAGTAATGCCCGTATCATGCTAAAACTGCCTTTCCCAATTCATCATACATCGACTAACTTTTCTATCTTCAGTCTTATTTTGTATTTATTTGAACTTATCAGTATTTTACATTATAATTTGTACCCCCAAGTCCAAGGTATTTTAATGTCATAAAAATATCTCCCCACGTTTATAGTTTTATTATGATAGATTGGTTGTTATTCACAGTTACCCATTCACTCCTTCACATCACGGTTATTAACCCATTCCTGTCATGTGTCCCTGTAAAGAAATGCACTTCACCACACCATTGACAGGACCAACCATTGGACTACCTTTGGCTGACCAAATGCACATTCTCTTATCTGATCCTAAACTTGCAAGTAAGAAATAAAATGTCTATTGTCAGAAGCCAGTGAGACTTTAGGTTGGCTTGTCATGCAGCATACCCTGGATAAATTTATGCTTACATTTCCGCCTCTTACCTGTGATGCCTTCGGGCTTTCCCCATGACTTATCAGTAAAGAATCCCCCTGCAATGCAGGAGCCACAGGAGAGAGGGTTCGATCCCTGGGCTGGGAAGACCCCTGGAGAAGGGCATGGCAACCCATTCCAGGGTTCTTGCCTGGAGAATCCCACGGACAGAGGAGGCTGGCGGGCTACAGACCACAGGGTCGCAAACAGCTGCACATGACTGAAGCGACTTAGCACACGCACATCTGCGATGCCATCATTGTTATATGCACTTATCCTTCATATATAATTCTGCCTGGTCTCTCGATTCCGGGTCATTGATCTATCTGTTCCTATACCAGTTCTACACTGTTTCTTAGAACTGTGATATTACTATATGTCTTAATATCTCATGAGTTCCTACTTGTCTTCCTTCTCAAAATTATATTAGCTTTGTATGAAAGTGTAAACTTTATTATATTTAAAATCAGTTTCATATTCTCCTGAAAATTCAACTGAGATATTGATTATATTGCTACTGCTGCTAAGTCACTTCAGTCGTGTCCGACTCTGTGCGACCCCATAGACGGCAGCCCACCAGGCTCCCATCCCTGGGATTCTGCAGGCAAGAACACTGGAGTGGGTTGCCATTTCCTTCTCCAATGTATGAAAGTGAAAAGTGAGAGCGAAGTTGCTCAGTCTTGTCCGACTCCTGGCGACCCCATGGACTGCAGCCTACCAGGCTCCTCCGTCCATGGGACTTTCCAGGCAAGAGTACTGGAGTGGGGTGCCATTGCCTTCTCTGATTGCTGATACACACACACACACACACACACACACACACACATACACACACACTGAGTTTTAGATAAACTTGGGAAACCATTAATAGCTTTAAAAATGTCAACATGCCTTATTTTATAAAGGTCTCATTTGATTAATTTTAGAAATCTTGTAAGTTTCTCTGAGAAGATGTGCTTTCCTTATTGGTCTAATTCCTAAGATTTCATATTTTGGGTTGATATTTTAAGTAGAATATTATCTTCTATTTTTAGTTAGTTTTTTCTGTTAAAGTGATAGACTCCAATGTAAATTATGTACACTCGATTGAGGAAGAGAGGAAAATATTAGCACATCTGTAAATGTTTATTTTATTTTAACATTTTAATTTTTAGGTAAAGAGTAACTAATGTATTAATATATTAGTTCTTTTTTTTTTATATTAGTTCTATAATAATAACAGCTAATTTTTATAAGACACCAACTTTGTGCTATCCAAATGCTTTCCAAGTATTAATTCACTTGATCCTCACAATACCCTGAGTGGAAATTTTTTTCTTCGCATTTTATAGGCAAGAAAAATGAGGCAGAGTGCTCATATAACTTGCTGAAGGTCACACAGGTGTGACCCCAAGGCAATCTTGCTTTTAATCTCTACACTATGTTGTTTGTGAAGTACATAACTGCAGTTTATAAATAAATATTGGGGTCATAGGCTCATAAGATGAGCTGGTTTCCTTTTTAAAGATAAGAATTATATGTTTTTTTTAGAGTTTTATTTATCAACTTTTAGAGAACCAATATTTTGACATGAGAAGTGTAGAAAAATGCTATTAATCTTTAACATTTACCTTATACCTGGCAATTTCACTTAACTCTTTTATTAGATACACTAATTTGTTCATTCTGTTGGGCTTTCTACGTAATCTTATCAGTTACAAATAATGACAGTTTTATCTCTTCCTTTCCAATTCTTATCATTGTTAATTATTTTCTTTCTCTTATTGTGTTGGCTAGGGTCTTCAGTACTATACTGAATGCTAGTGGTGATAAAAGATATCTTTGCTTTATTGCATCCAGAATTTCTTCAATAAACACTATCTAGCTGAACCTTTTAAAGGAATACATTTATTAAGTTAAAGACATGATATTTGCCCCCAGTTTTATTAGTTCTTTTTTGCTTTACCATTAAATAAGCATAAAATTTATTAAATATTTTTTCTTTATCTACTGAGGTGATAATATTTTTTTTAGTCCACTGTCTTAATGAATTACACTGGTAGAGTTTTGATCAGTAAACCGCTGTACCATTCCTGAGATGATTCCTACAAATTCACACTGTATTGTTCTTAATAGACAATATCTATTTGGCTAACATTTTATTTAGTATTTTCTTATCTGTGTTCAGAAGTGGACTATTTATTTCCCTGTTTCTTTTGTATTATCCTTATATAATTTTAATATCAAGATATTAAGCTCATAAAAGGACTTGTGCAATCTTTGTTTTTTCTGGAAAAGCTTTTATATGATAAAATTATCTGCTTTTTAAAGTTTCCCTTAACTTCTAAAGGACCTTATTTCAACTAACTTCAAAGTATTTAGTTACCCAAGAAGAAAAAATGATACCAAAACTGTACTATGGCATTTTAATATTTAGTCAGGTAAATATTTTCTTCATTTCATCATAAGTGAGCTTTAAAGTTTCATAGTACAATTTTGAAATATGTGGTATTTGGCAATTTTGGAATAGATTAAGAACTTACGGCTCAGTTGGTAAAGAATCCGCCTGCAGTGCAGGAGACCCTGGTTCGATTCCTGGGTCAGGAAGATCCCCTGGGGAAGGGAAAGGCTACCCACGTATTCTGGCCTAGAGAAGTCCATGGACCATATAGTCCATGGAATTGCAAAGAGCTGGACACAACTGAGTGACTAACTTTCACTTTTCACTTTTCTAGAGCTAGCACTTTTGTATATTTGCTTCATGGTATTGTCATTCAGTTACCAACCATTTTCCAAGATAGTTTTCCCACAATTCCTGTCAAATTACTTATGAAAAGAATTAAAATAACTATATCAATGTAAACTAAGTTTTATTGGGCAAACTGAAAGACAAAAAGGAATTAGTTCTCAGTTCTCATTAGATTTCTGGTGAAGACCACATTTGTTCTAGCGAGAAATTATATCAAGGCTCTCCTTCTTCAGAAATGGGGCATTGCACAGTGAGTTACACTCAATGTTTTGTAATGACCTACAAGGTAAAAGAATCTGAAAAAAAAGTATGTATGAGTGTGTGTGTGTGTGTATGTGTGTGTATGTGTGTATGTGTGAGTGTGTGTGTATGTGTATGTATGAGTGTGTGTGTATGTGTGTATGTGTGTGTGTATGTGTGTGTATGTATGTGTATGTATGTGTGTGTATGTATGTATGAGTGTGTATGTGTATGTATGAGTGTGTGTGTGAGTGTGTGTGTATGAATGTGTGTGTGTATGTGTGTGTGTGAGTATGTGTATGTGTGTGTATGTGTGTGAGTGTGTGTATGTGTATATATGAGTGTGTGTGTATGTGTATGAGTGTGTGTGTGTATGTGTATGTATGAGTGTGTGTGTATGTGTGTGTGAGTGTGTGTATGTGTGAGTGTGTGTATGTGTATGAGTATGTGTGTGTATGTGTATGAGTGTGTGTATGTGTGTGTATGAGTGTGTGTGCGCATGTGTGTATGTGTGTGTGTGTGTGTATGTATGAGTGTGTGTGTGTATGTGTGTGTGTGTGTGTGTGTGAGTGTGTGTATGTATGCGTGTGTGTGTGTGTGTGTATATCTATGACTGACTTTGTTGTACACCAGCAACTAACGTGACATTGTAAATCAACTGTACTTCAGATTTTTAAAAAGGAAAAGAATCATGTTGTACACTTGAAATACTAAAAATGTGGCGTTGCCACTTGAGGCACATGGAAGGGCAACAATATATTACCCGCTTTGACTGGGTCAGAATGTGAGGAAGGGTTAGGGAGGCACTCTTCTTAAGAAACAAAAGTTGAGAACAGAAATCTTAATAGCTTTCAGGTAGCAACCCAGGCAGGCACTTGGTCATTTTAGTCCAAAGATCAAAATTTTAAGAGGTTTGAAATCTTCCTACTTGCAGATTCATTGTTTTTATTTTAAATCCCTGCCAGTTTCACTTAATGAGTTACTGGAAAACTCTTAGGGCGTCAGCAGCCTGTGTGGTGTTTTAGGAAATGCAAGTCATTTGGAGAAGTGGAAGCAAAACAGAGAGGGAGGGGACAGCAGACAATAGGAGCAGAGATTAAGCAAAGTATTTCTGGCCATGACAGAGAAGAAAAGAACACCAGAAACACCAGAAACATAGAGGAGAAAAGAACCACTCTTCTGAAGCTGAGAACGGACCTGGAGCTGAAAGCAGAAGTGCCTGGATCCTGTCATTATGCTGTGCTATCTACTTTGTGGACATTCCGAACTTGGCTGGACGGCGCTGAGGCATGATCTGAAGTGAGGTAACACTGAAACTGATGGCTATGAAATGACAGCAACAGATGGACCTCGCTAGCATGAAGCAACCAAAGGTGTGTGCAGTTTACAGAAAAATACTCAATCCTGAGCTTGACAGACCATATAGAAGCAGGTTACATCATCAGCTAAAGGTCAGATATAAATATAGTGAGCTTGTTTAAGATGGCTTGGCATGCTCTAGCCTTCTTAATCTCATTTATCTACCTGGAGATAACTCATCTCTATGTTTATCCACCTCTATCTATGTATTAGAAAAAACAAAAGTCCCAAGAAGATGGTTTAGTCCAAACTATTGTATTTTGATGTTTTAATAAGAACACAATGGTCATAATAAAGTAAAACAGATTTATATTCCTAGCAGAACAAAGTTCCAGTTCAGCAGACAAATATAAGATCACTTTTTCTCAAACATTTAGCACATGTAATTTTAATCAACTACCCAAGTCAACAACAACAAAAAACTCAGTCTTAAGTAATTTGTAGCTGTCTTGAAACTTACACAAAAAAATTAAGAACAGTATTTTCACATTGTTCATATCATGCAGACAGGGTTCAGAGTTTATCTGTTAAGCTTCAAGAAGGATTCTTTGACATTTCTGATCTCATTGTTATTGGCTTGGACCCAATTTGGACTAGTAATTAATTCACAATAGGCTCTATTTTCCATTATTAATGTCTTAGTCTTGAAAAGTTTATCAGATTCAAAGCTGTTAGATATCTAGAATTCTGCACTTTTTGCTTACTTGTTAAATATTGACTCCAGGTTTTTTTTTCTGTTCCATTATTTTCATTCATGAAGCAATTGGAAAATGCTAGGGGGTGTGTGTGCGCGTATGTGTGGGTGTGTGCACGCACGCACATGTGTACCTGTGCATGCACAGATACAAGTTTCACAGTCTTTCAGGAATAAGCACTCAACTTCACAAAATATTCAAACTTAGGTTAGCAGAGCTGAGAAGCACTGCATTCTACTTATGCACTAACTCTCGACCTGGGCCTTCAGAGCCTTATCCTAAATGTCTACTGGAATTGGTATCTCTTTCAGATGTAGGAGTTTGCATCAGTAGATACTCATGTGACAGCTTGATTGTAAATGGATCGATTAATTCCCCAGCACAAACGTGTAGGAAATTTCATCTGAGGTCCAGTGCTAATGCAAAAGGGATTTGCACTGCACCCTGAGAATTCAGCACTCCCCGAAAGAAAAGGATTAAATGTGATGTCAATTCAAGAGAGAAAAGGCCAAAGCAGTTATAGAAACACATTTGCTGAGGTCCCAGATAAGAAAATAATTTTGCACAAATTTCACCATGTAATGTCTTTCAAACTGTGTAAGAAGTCAAATTATTCTACAGAAGGGCAGTCAATAATCTTCCTCGGTATGGCCTGGGCTTAATATTTCATTTCAGAAAAAGAAGTGATATTTCAAAGAGAGAGAAAACCACTGTTTGGAGGACTTCTGATTACCAAAATGATGCAAAATGGGTGAAAGCCTGCACTGAGTTCTTTGCATAATAACATAGAAACTTTTAAAGTTTACTTTTTATAGAAATGTTTCAAGAAGAGTAGAAAAGGTGGAAGTGTAACTCTCAGGCCAAAGTTTGAACTTGGCTTCTGATAGAGCCACGTGTCTCTTAATAAATTTCTCTTTTGGGGTTAGTTAGGGATTAGGTTCCAGAGAGGGCAATGGCACCCCACTCCAGTACTCTTGCCTGGAAAATCCCATGGACGGAGGAGCCTGGTGGGCTGCAGTCCATGGGGTTGCGAAGAGTTGGACAGGACTGAGCGACTTCACTTTCACTTTTCATTTTCATGCATTGGAGAAGGAAATGGCAACCCACTCCTGTGTTCTTGCCTGGAGAATCCCAGGGACAGAGGACCCTAGTGGGCTGCCGTCTATGGGGTCGCACAGAGTCGGACATGACTGAAGCGACTTAGCAGCAGCAGCAGCAGGGATTAGGTTCACCTGCATGTAAACACAATTATGTTAACCAAATTAGGCTGTTCTTTCTTGTCCTTATATATTAAGTCTGGACATAGGCAGATGACATTGGTGCAGTAGCCTCATGATAGCATCAACACCCTGGATTTATTTTGTCTTTTCGTTCCTTCATCCTTATGGTTACTGCATGGTCGCAAGATACCACTAGTCTCCCTTCTGCATTCCAAGCAGGAAGACTAAGATATGAGGAGGAAGGGCTGACACCCGTGCTGGAAAATGAAACTGCAAAGGAATTCCTGGTTAGGTTTCAGTTCATCTCAGTGACAGAGCCATGTGCTGTGGGCAGCCTTTGCTGTCATAGAATCTGAAAAATGGTAGGGCTTGTTTGTTTGGGGTTTTGTTTGTATGTTTGTTTGTTTGTTGGCTGCATTGCCAATAAAAGCTGAAAACAAGGGTTCTTTTAATAAAAACAAAGGAGAGAATGGATTTTGGCTAGGCACGCAGCAAGCTGAGACACACGTTGCTTCAAGATATTGACCAGGGTCCTTTCTGAGCTGGCGCCGCCATGACATTCTAACTGCTGTTGTGCATACTGTGCCCTCTTGCCCTTATTTTGCTGGATTAGAAGTAGGTTTTGTTCAACACAGCTTTGGTGCAGTGGATGTTCTCAGGGAAGAATGACATTCTACAAGTTTGTTGCTCGAGTACCTTCCTCCACAGGACTCCAAAACAACCACCACAACAACCACAACCACCCAACCACCCATCCATGCAGAAAGGCTAGGGAGGTATGTTAGACTGTCAACCTGGATACGAAATCAAAAGCAAGCCTAACATCATTCTTCATGTGGGGCGGCCTTGAGAGCCGAGACTTAAGGAATAAACTATGTTGATAACAAAAAACCCAAAGTAAATACTGGAAGAACAATAGGGCAAATCCAATGGAGATTTTAGCATCCCTTATCAGGTGCATATAACAAAATCTCCAAGATAAACTGTATGTTGGGAAGAAAACATACTCAATAAACTTGAAAGGCTTGACTTGTAAGGAAGTTAGCTGACAATAATAGACTTAAATTAGAAATCAATAATGTATCCAGATAAACCTAGACATTTGGAAACTGAAGAGCTCCCTTCTAAATGTCAAAGAGGTCATAAAAATGTGTGAAAAAAATCACAAAGAAAATGAAAACCTGATTTGAAAAAAATTATAATGAATATATAGCCTATGAAATTTTATGGGATGTTTCTTTTTTTTGGGGGGGGGGATGTTTCTAAAGCAGTACTTAAAGGAAAATTCTTAAATTAGGAAAGAAAAAAGACTTGAGATCACTCTAAATTTCCACCAAAAGAATCTAGAAAGAGACAAGCAATTTAAACCCAAAATATAAAAGGACAAAAATAATAGACATAAGAGTAGAGATCAATAAATATAAAGCAAACAATAAAGGAAATTAACAAAACTGAAAGTAAGTCCTCTGAAGATTAGCAAACTATTTCTTTTGATAAAGACAAGAAAGTTAAAATGAAAACCAAAACTATTTCTTCCAGGAATACATGAGAGTTTGGCTTTTCCCAAATATTATAGATATTACAGGAATAATAAGGAAATATGAACAAGTGTGTGTGTACCCAGTTCTGTCTGACTCTCTGTGACCTCATGGACTGTAGCCCGCCAGGCTCCTCTGTCCATGAGATTTTTCAGGCAAGAATACTGGAGTGGGTTGCCATTTCCTCTTTCAGGGCCTCTTCCTGACCCAGGAATCAAACCTGTGTCTCTTGTATCTCCAGCACTGGCAGGCAGATTCTTTACCACTGTGTCTGCTGAGAAGCCCATATCAACAAGTATATGGCAGCGTATATGACAATTTAGATGAGGTAAACAAATCCCTTATAAAACAAGTTACCAAAACTGACAAAATAAAAAAATCTGTGTAGTCACTTAAAAATGGAATTGAATCTATCCTCAGGATCTCCCCACAAGTAAAACTGGAGTCTCAAATGGCTTCAGTGGTGAATTCAAATCAAGCTTTTAAAAAGGAAATAACAGAAATCCTATAGATAATTTCACGTAAAACAGAAAAGGAGTTAACAATTCCAAAGTTTTTCTATGAGGCTGTTATCCAGCCTGGCAGTTGATTTAACCTGACTTATAGGTTGATAAATTAACCTGTTTCTGTTTCATAGGTCCTGGCAGAAGACACGAGACTCTTGGGTCAGAGACAAAGGACTTTGCTACTCACAGGCAGCAGGGCAACACGAGAGCCACCATGCTTGCACCTGCTCCCCTGTTCTCACGTCCCCCGGAGGTGACGCAGAGCGCCCAAATAGATGCTGACACATGCAGGGAGCCTGTGACACAGGAGAGGGGTCCTCGGTCTGCAGAACCCACCGACTTATGTGTCTGCTGACACAGAGCCTGGATGAAAATCAGGAGAGCGGGTCAACTTTCCGCCTGAAAATGTCCGTCTCCCTCACCCTACAATTCATCTGTTGCCTGGGACCTATAGTTTCCTGACATTTATATTTAAGATTTCAGATCTGTACTACTCATAATACAGTATTCTTTTCATATCTGTTTAAAAATATCTCTTGATTGTGAGAACAAATTAAATAAATATACCAAGCTATTGTATGTAAGTACCTAGCAAACATCTAGTTGTATGTGTACATAACAATATATACATATGTGCATGGGTATATATATGTGTGTGTATATATGTATATATGCGTGCATGCATGCTTAGTAACTCAGTCTTGTCCGACTCTCTGTGACCCTTTGGACTGTAGCCCATCAGGCTCCTCCATTCACGGGATTTTTCAGGCATGAATACTGGAGTGAGTTGCCATGCCCTCCTCCAGGAGATCTTTCCAACCCAGGGATCAAACTTGTATCTCCTGTGTCCCCCGCACTGCTGGTGGATTCTCTACCACAGATCCATTGGGAAAGCCCAGATATGACTATATAAATGGATAAATACAGGCATATCTCAGAGATATTGCCACTTTGGTTCCAGACCATGGTAAAAAAGTGAATGTCACAATAAAGTGAGTCACACCAGTTGTTTCGGTTTCCCCGTCTACATAAGAGTTATATATTTAAAAACAATTCCACCAATAACAGATGCTCTACATAACATCATGTTCGGCTTTGAGCCAGAGAAAACTTGAAACACAACGTCTTAGGCACAGAAAGCGCTCACATACACTTTTCTCACGTATGAGGCCTTGTATAGACAGGGAGTCCAAGGCGGCTATGGCTGAAGCCCTGCAAGACCATCAAGGATTCAAACTCTTATTTCCTATTCTGCCCTCCTCAGCATGTGGCCTTCACCCTCATGATTGCATAATGGCTGCTCCCTTTCCAGGCATCACATTCTGATCCCCTGTGGGAAGAAATGGAAAGATCCAGAAGCCTTTCTCATAAGGCTTTGCTTTGTCTTGAGAAGGGATGCTTTGCCCAGACACATCTGCCTATATCTTATTGGCCAGAACTAGGTTAACAGAGCTTTCCCAAGATGCAGAGTTATTTGGAGGAAGTGAATTTATATATTAAGCAGGAAACACTGATGATCCTCTCCAGCAAAACTGGAGTTCTGTTAGCAAGGAGAAAGGGAGAACAGACCATGGCAAGTGACATGCAGTTTCTGCCATATGCCTACTCCAGAAAAGTCAGAAAAAACGAGAGGCATTTGTCCATTCTTTTTGTTCCATGTATTTATTCCTTTATTTAGTCTTTCAGCTTCTATCTCCTGATCAATACCTTATTTGAAAATAGAGACCGTCATGGTGGCCTTACCTCAGAGAGTTAAAGCACCTTTGAAGCTCTATCCTTAAGTGGATAGCTTTCTGATACAAATAACATCCTACCCCCACCCTCCCCACTCCACCTCCCCACCACTGAGAATTTAGTGAATTCACGAAGATAGAACCTTCAAGGGAAAAACATGTAAATAAGGTTTCAGGGCAGACAGACTGTCAGCATTTTATTTGGATTAGAAAACAGGCCATTTCCTGTCCTTTCAAAGCCCCGTGCCTCTTCACTCACTGCCCTGTAACCCCGGCAGGTGTGGAGATAGACTCAGAGGCCACAGAGGCAGCAGCCTCCTTTCCTGAGCCTTCGGCGTCTTGCTAATGGCTCTAGAAGCTGATTGCAGGGCCCGGTCCTGTTCATCATTGTCATAATCACCGTGGATTATTTTTTGAGTGCCTACAGGGGGCATGGCCCTGCACTGTGCAAAGTGTTTACTGTCCTAATTCTGCTCCCAAATCGCTAGATGTTGTGCTCGCAGTGAGCTGAGCTCTGATTGCTAGCAGTACTGTCCACTGTCAGTAAGCTGTCAGCTTACCCAAAGTTGAAGCTTTTCATCCTGTGGACGTTCCCTGAAGGAATCTCATGAAACAGTGACACTACCTGCTTTTTGGCTAAGTTTCTTCATCATTAATGTATTTTCTCAACAAGTCAATCGGCAGGTACTCTTTTCTTTGTTACAGAGCTCAGTGATGGCATCGCTGACTTCAAGGTTGGCCAGAGCCTTTGGGATTTGGAGGTAAAAGAGCTACTATTGATCAGTTCTGGGGACAGTCTTACACACTACTTTACATAGACTGGGTAACTAATAGGGACCTACAGTGTAGGCACAAGGAACTCTATTCAGTACTCTGTAACAGCCTCTATGGGACAAGAATCTAAAAAAGAGTGGATATATGCATAATGTAGAGCTGATTCACTTTGCTATACACCTGAAACTAATACAACATTGTAAATCAACTATACTAAATTAAAAAAAATAAAAAATAAATACTTCATACTTCATTCTCCAGGTATTCCTCTGAAGGCATAATCAGTACACATTTTGTAGATGAATCAGCTGATTCTAAAAGTTTAGATGAGTTGTCCAAAGTCACGCAAGCTGGTAAAAGATCAAAATGGAACTTGAACCTGGGTTCTAATTTAATTACCTTTCAACTCCAGTATATTGTCCTTTAAGAAGAGTCCTAATGTTTCACTAAGAGGTCACAAACCCAATCTTCATTAGTGAAGTGGGTTTAACCTAAACTGAAGGGTCCTCACTCACCTCTTGCTGACGTCAATGGTTACCCTGTGTGAGGAGGAACAGGTGCTTTTACAAGGTAAGTGAAGCGACTTTAGAAGTCTAAGAGAATTCAGGAATAAGGCATATTCTTTTCTTCAAGGTATATTAGGTACTGTCACATTTAATGTAGCAAAACTAGAATTACTCTCTGTTCCTGTTTATTGTGCTTTATTTCCCCTGTACATATTTACATTTTATTCCGCTTCCTGACTTTACGAGTTCTCCATCACAGTGATAGTTCTCCTCAGAGTTTATCCTTGCTCTTAACTCTTCTTTCGTCGAGCAGCAGTTTCTAGGGATGCTATATTTGACTCGCGCTTTCTTACTTTTGTTCAAGCGCTTTCATAATTTTCATCCTCATTCACATCAGCCTCATTCTCCTCCTGCATTATCTCTGAATGGTACTAACTGCACATTTATTTCCCGCGTATGTGTTAGAACCTCCCTCTCGCCTCTGTATTTGACAATTGCAGATGGCTTTTCCCTAGCATCCTTCTTTTCCCAGAGTCTGCACTTGTTAGAGCTTGAGGCTCCCACTCACTTAAATAACGATTCAGTGAGAGCCTGCATCTGCACATTCTGGTTGCTCTGAGTCTAATCGTGCCTTCCATTTCACAGGTATCACGGTTTTCCCTCTATCTAATCATTTCATCTGGGATGATTTTAAGTTGTGTCATAACTTTAAAAGGAATCTTGAAGACCTTTATTTTTGCATGTCTCCTTCTTTACAGACTTTGCTATAAAGATGCTGTTCTTTCCTGCAGTCGTTCTCAGTAATGGAGACTGTTTGTGGTGATGGTTTAGCTGCTAAGTCATGTCTGACTCTTTGCAACCCCATGTAGTATAACCCACCAGGCTCCTCAGTCCATGGGATTTTCCAGGCAAGAATATTGAGAGTGGGTTGCCATTTCCTTCTCCAGAGTATCTCCCAGACCCAGGGATCAAACCCCGGTCTCCTGCACTGCAGGCAGATTCTTTGCCAACTGAGCTACTAGGGAAGCCCTAAAGTGTTTATATCAGAAACTAAAGCTCAAAGGTGTAGCATTCACCTCTCCTGTTTCCTACCCCACACTCTCTGACCTTGAACCCACATTTCCCGTCTGATAACATGAGATACACCACGTTTGCAGCTTTTTACTGCATTTTCATTAGCCTCATACTGTCTTGATATTCAGGCATTGACTTTAACAAACACAATTATATAATAATGTAATATTCTGGCCCATGTATTTCCCTATGATTATATGGTTAGTAGAAGAAAATAATCAGCTATACAATATAAGCTGATAGAGACTAAAATAAAATATAATAGCAGATGTAAATATACTTTTGAAATAAATAGACCAATTGCAGGAAAGAAGGCTTGCATAAAAACAAACAAAGAAGTTCGGAACTAAATGTAAAATAGTAGTAAAATGTAGTAAAATAGTAACAGCTGTCTATAAAACACATGGAAGTTAAACATCAGGTTTTTGGCATATTTTTAACTCACAGAATCCTAATACAATTTTTAACCCATTTGAAAGAAAATGAGCAACCATTAGAATTACCCATAGTAATATAGCAAAATATGAAATTATTAACAATTTGCTCAATTGAGGTTCAAGCTTAGTTTTCACTATGGTCTGAAATTCCAAGATTTAATTTTGAAAATAGATTCTGTATTATTTATATTTTTTGAAATATAATCTATAAGATTTAAATTAGGTAGAGAAATGCAAATCCAGACTGTAATGAGCTACCACACCAGACAGAATGGCCATCATTAAAAAGTCTACAAACAACAAATGCTGGAGAGAGTGTGGAGAAAAGGGAACCCTCCTACACTGTTGATGGGAATATAAACTGGTGCAGCCACTCAGAAAACTAAAAAGAGAATTACCATATAATCCAGCAATCCCCTACCTGGGCATAGATCAAACAAAAGTATAATTTAAAACAACATACATGCATCTCTATGTTCATAGCAGCAATATTCACAATAGCCAAGACATAGTAACAACCTAATGGAGAGGGAAATGGCAACTCAATCTGGTACTCTTGCCTGGAAAATCTCATGGACGGAGGAGCCTGGTAGGCTGCAGTCCATGGGGTCACGAAGGGTTGGACATGACTGAGCGACTTCACTTTCACGTTTCACTTTCATGCATTGGAGAAGGAAATGGCAGCTTACTCCAGTGTTCTTGCCTGGAGAATCCCAGGGATGGGGGAGCCTGCTGGGCTGCCATCTATGGGGTCGTACAGAGTTGGACACAACTGAAGCAACTTAGCAGCAGCAGCAGTAACAACCTAAATGTCTACTGACAGATGAATGGATAAAGAAGATGTGGTATATATATATATATATATACACATATACATATATAGATGTGGTATATATATATATACATATACATATATATATATATATATATGCAAAGGAATAATACTCAACCATTAAAAATAATGAAATAATGCCCTTTGCAGCAAAATATCATACTTAGTGAAGTAAGTCAGAAAGAGAAAGACAAATACCATACAATATAACTTATACGTGGACTCTAAAATATGGGACAAATGAACCTATCTGAAACAGAAATGGACTCACAGACGTAGAGAACAGACCTGTGACTGCCAAGGGGGAGGGTGTGGGGGAGAGACGGACTTGGAGTTTGGGGTTAGCAGATGTCAACTACTACATACAGAATGGATAAACAACAAGGTCCTATTGTATAGCACAGGGAAGCGTGTTCAATATCCTGGGATAAACCATAATGGAAAAGAATATAAAAAAGAATGTGTATATGTGCAAACCGAGTCTCTCTGACGTACAGCAGAAATTAACACAACACTGTAAATCAACCACACTTCAATTTTTAAAAAAAGATATAAATTAAGACAAAAATAGCTCTACATGTCTTTAGGAGAGAAACTGTCATTTTTCTGTTTGGTAGAAATACATAAAATAACATAGTTGGATGGGGAACACATGTAAATCCATGGCTGATTCATGTCAATGTATGGCAAAAACCACTACAATATTGTAATTAGCCTCCAACTAATAAAAAAAATGAAAAAGAAAACATACTTGGTATAGGAATACTAAGTACTGTTAAACTATTTCCTTGAGTTTCTTTTCTTTTTTTTTTTTAATATACCATCAGCACCCTAACTTGATGCATACTTGAAATTCAGCACTGGGCTCTTTAAACTACATCCGAATTTCACTGCCTGTAAGACCAGGGTCTGAACTGTGGCCTTACAACTGTGTAGTCAGGAGCCAAAACGGAAAGGACCAATCGGACTCTGACAGGAAGAACCAAGTTAATTTATTTATGATTTCCTAGAAATGTGCTTTATCAGAGGGACCTCATATAATGAAAGAAAACTCTAACCCGGGGTGTGCGTGTGTTTCTCCTTTAATCAGCCCAGTGCTGAATCATGACTGTTACCAGAAACGGAAACAGAACTGGGTATTGCTATCCGCCTCCAATACACCGCATCTTCTCCTTAGGAGAGTCACCAGCTTGTGCGGATTGCTTTTCCATGTTCAAGATCTTCTCCCGCCCTACAGCAGGACTGGATCCTACGTGTTCCTAGACTCTAGCATAGAGCCTGGCACATAGTCCCCGACTCAAATAAACACTCACCAAAGGAGGGAATGAATGAAAGAATGGTCATCTTAGACACTCGCAGTGCCATCCCCATTAGACAGACGAGGAGAGAAAGGAATCGACAGCTTAGTTAAGGGGTATTTCACACGGTCACAAGGTGAAGGCACTAAGCCCTAAACCAGACCTAGAGCCATGGTCTTCTCAATGACTCCAGGCTGTTGCTTCTGGCAAGTTATTAAAGCTGTACACATTTTTAAACCTGACCTATCAAGTCACATTATTTTCAGCAGACTGTATGATGAATATTTCATACTTTGGTCTCTAGAACTCTCGGGGTGTTTGGAATCATGAAACAGCATTACATTTCCTCAGCACAAAAGCACCAGGAAGGCCAGTTGAGAAACTTTGCCACAAAGTTTTCATGTATGTCTATAGAGGATTAGGTTCCCCATAAACATTCCGGGGCACTCCCCAGGAGTTTTAGGGCATACTGTTTTCCAAAGCTGTCCACAAGGTCCATGAGATTAGGAGAATTTCTGTGCCGCTTGGGCGAGTGTGGTATCTGCAGACTCTGATTTTCTAGGTCCAAGCCAAGAAAATGTTGGTGAGGGAAACTGTCTTTGGGGGCTTTGTCTATAGAAAGCAAGCTCACTTATCACAAACAAACCATTTCTAAGAGATCAACAATTTTGTTGACTGCATTTAAACATAGAACATGCAGTTCCCGAGTGCAATTTCAGTTTTTCAAAGGACAGTTTTATTCTTTTTCAGAAATGTCAGGGTGATTATTTTTTGTTGTTTTGTTTTGCTTAGAAGGGCCGCTTAGCGTGCCTCTTTAGTCAACATGTAAAGGAAAGAACAAGCAACCGAATGATCCCCTGTCGGCCTCCAGGCAGCGGATTGAGGACTTAAACACGAACAGGGTCTCTAGGTGATGCTGGTAAAGGCTTTCAAATCAGGCGAAAATACTCATCAAACTCTGACCCAGTCAGATTGATTCAGATTAAATGTTTTCTTTTTTCCTTGAGAATGTCTGTTTTCTGAAATGTTTTTAAGAAATCTCTTAAAAAATACTGAACTCTCAGTAATATGATGGTAATCTCTTACATTAAGAATTGGACTAAATTGACTTAGAGCAGCCAGTCTTGGCTTTTATTACATTCGGTATATGATTTTTTTTTCTTCTGACAACTACTGTTATAAAAATTACTGATTCTTTTCTAAATCTGTGCTATTAGGTGTTAGTATATGTATATACAGGTTTCCCAGGCGGCGCAGTGGTGAAGAATGTGCCTGCCAATGCAGGAGACACAGGAGGAATGGGTTCAAACCCTGGGTTGAGAAGATACTCTGGAGCAGGAAATGGCAACCCACTCCTGTATTTTTTGCCTTGAAGATCCCATGAATAGAGTAACCTGGTGGGCCACAGTCCTTAGGGTCACAGAGTCAGACACGACTGGGTGGCTGGGCACACACACATATGTATATACACATATGTGTACTTATTTATTTTTAGGCAAGGAATTTATAATGGGGCTTCCCAGGTGGTGCTAATGGTGAAGAACCTGTCTGCCAATGCAGGAGACATAAGATGTGGGTTTGATCCCTGGGTCGGGAAGATCCCCTGGAGAAGGGCATGGCAACCCATTTATTTGGCACTGGAACCAGCAAAGGCATCAATATTTGAGGACATCTGTATATAGTTTGGCTATGTAGGGGAGGAAAATAGTTTTCTTTACCCTTCTGAGTTCTTAGCTGAGACCCCTTTAATAAAAGACAGGCTAATAGGAATAAAACACACAGGCATTTGATTAATGGGTAGACCTCACTGTATACGTGGGAGACGGCCAGGGGAAAATGAGTGATTGTCAAAGTGGCTTGGGAGAAGGCAATGGCACCCCATCCAGTGCTCTTGCCTGGAAAATCCCACGGACGGAGGAGCCTGGTGGGCTACAGTCCATGGGGTCGCAAAGAGTCGGACACGACTGAGCTTCTTCACTTTCATTTTTCACTTTCATGCATTGGAGAAGGAAATGACAACCCACCCCAGTGTTCTTGCCTGGAGAATCCTAGGGACAGGGGAGCCTGGTGGGCTGCCATCTATGGGGTGGCACAGAGTCGGACACGACTGAAGCGACTTAGCAGCAGCAGCAGCAAGGTGGCTTAGAGCGCAGGCTTCAATACCATCTTAATAGGGAGAGAGGGTGTATGGGCCCCTTAGGGGAGAGGAAATGGTTTTTACAAAATGAAGGGCCCTTAGGAGAGTCCATAGGCGGTGTGCTAGTCTGTGACAAGCCATGTCTGAGTATGGTGTCTACTTCTAGCCTCCTCTCCAGTGACCAACTTCCCTGCTTGATGAAACTCCTAGGAGGGGATTCAGGACAATTGGTTGCTTTTGGAGCACCTGTCTTGAGGCAGATAAGGGAGTCGGAGAAAGTATCTCCTTGCGTTGCTGTTTTCCAAGCGCCTACAGTTCCCAGGAACCAACCCGCCAAAGTGGTGGACTTCGGGGTGGCCTGTTTTGCAACCCTCCGACTGCTGTGCATCTCCCCTATAGTCCTCGTAGGTAAGATGTCCGTGGTCAAATATGTGCAATCCCTCAGAGATGGTACGATTCTCCCAGTTTAGTTAAAAGCTTGTAAGTAATGCCGTGACAATTATTATCTGTCACAGATAAAATTTATACTCTAAAGTTGCAAAAAAATCTTTTCAGGATAATGATTTTGGTGATACGAAGGATGGGCTTAAATCCAGGTTTGTTTCCTGTGAGCATCCCACCAGGTTAGGAGCTTTGCTAGGAAATACACTCTCTATCATTATGGCTATATCCTCCACACTTTGTCGGATGACCTATTATAGTAAACATCCAATAAGATTTTGTTGACAGGAAGATCATTAAATTGATACACTTTTATGTGTCCTTCCAGGGGTCAGCACCCTGGGGTCCAATTTGGCCCACAGCCTGTTTTCATACGTCCTCTAAGCTAAGAATGTTTCTATATTTTTAACGGGTTTTAAAAATAACAAGGAAGAATATGGATGGAAACTACATAACCCACTAAGTCTAAAATATTTACCACCTCTCTCTTTATGGAGAATCGTCTGCAGTTGAGTCTTTATTCTTAAATATACACCTGGTTTTTAGACATGCTTCAGCGAGGACTCAGGCCACTTTGCAGAGTGAGGTTATCCAGGGAGGGAGACCGTGGTCACTGCCCACTCAAAGTCATTCTCCTTCCTTCTTAGTAACAGAAGTCCTATTTTGTACCCACCTCTAGAAATGAAACGCGGTGTGTCAAAGCCAGTCTGGGCAATCCCACTCAACTCGACTAGGAACCTGTCTGGGGTAGACGTGTGATTCAGTCCTGGAAGATGAAACAGAAATGGAATTGTTCCGGGAGATCTCCAGGAAGGATCTTACTGTGAAAGCCAACATAAAGGAACACACCTGTTTGCTTTCACTCTTTTCTTCCTTGGGACACAGTTATGTGCCGATGGATGACACGCTTTGAGTCCTTAGCCGTCCCTTTTTAACCATGACTGGAAGACCAGACAGCTCACAGTGAGGCTGGCCCAACCTTCTGCCACTGTTGGGCCGGCGCCTTGACCTCAGAAGTACCCACCTCCAGTTTCCCTGTTGTGTGATAAAACACGTTATGGGTAAGGCCACTAACTGTGTGTTCTGATACTTGCTGCCAAAATATCCAGATTCATTCAGGTTGTAAATCTGTTCTATTAATGAGCGAGATTACATTATTAAAAGTTTGTTCAGAATGAGGAGTTTTCTCAAATGACCTTGGAAGTCTTGAATGAAATTATAGGATAACCCAGATAGGGATTAACATAACCGGGTGTTAACATCATCTTGGACATAACTATTTGGGCTTGAACTTGGATGAGAAGAAACCACTTGGAGAGCAGAGTGAATTCAACCTTGAAACCTATTTAACTTTCCTATCTGATACAGAAGCAAGTGCGGTGTGTTATTTATGTGCCCTGTGGGAACATAGACGGTGTGGATTACATTTAACTAGATATCGTTCAGAACATATCAGACTAGGAATAAGGAGAGAAACACCTCTGACCTCAGTAAAGACATTACAAATCCATTCTCTAAAGTTCAGGCTTCTGAATTTCATTAAGAACCCCAAGTTCCTCCCTCAATTCTTGTTTCAAAATGGATAAAAATGCAAGGTTATCTTGCAGCTATTTTACCCTATTTATTTTTTTGACATCCCAACTTGTGAACTGCATTTTCACTGCCACACAGGAAACTTTTCAGGGCTCCCAAGGGCAGAGTGATACTCTTCAGACTTCCATTGATGCTGCAAAGCCTGCTACAAACTAACATTTTTTTTAGTTGGACTGTATATTTTCCGAAAGCTTTCAAGTAATTTTATGACTGGCACGAATTGAATAACACTTTGGATAGACATTCTACACCCTCATCCATCTCTGACTTGTTATTACTTTCTATTATTGGTTAATCTATGAAATTTCATGCATTATTTTATTTCTGTCCATCTTGTGAGCTTTTAACTACCTGGCAGGGGTCCACACTTCCTGAATTTGTGAGGAGACGACTCCCTATCCTCCACCAAACTGTTCTCATGTAATGAACTAAGGATAGAAAACTTCTTTGGCTAAAGGAAAAAAGGGGAACTTCCCGAGTGGCACAGTATATAGGAATCTGCCAGTCAACGTAGAGAACACAGGTTCGATTCCTGGTTCAGGAAGTTTCCGCATGTGGTGAAACAACTAAGCCAGCATGCCACAACTTCTGAGCCCGCATGTCTAAAGCCCGTGCTCCTCAACAAGGGAAGCCACTGCAATGAGAAGCCTGCTCAACGCAACAAAGAGCAGCCCCAGCTCGCTGCAACTAGAGAAAGGAAGGCCATGTGCAGCAAGGAAGACCTAGTGTAGCTGAAAACAAATGATAAAAGAAAATACAATTTTAAAAAAAATATAAAGGAAACAAGGGGTACATTTCTATAGTGACATTCTAGAATGTATGTCGTGCTTTACAGTAAAAAGTGCATTCGTATTTCTTATTTTGTCCTCATAAGAACTTCATAAAGTCAACAAGGTATGACTTGTTGTATCTGTTTCATGTTGAAAAAGCCAATCTCAGAAAGTCTGAGACCTGCTGAAGTCACTCTCCTTTGAAGAAACAGATTCTGGCTCTAAACCTAGGTCTTCTAATCTCTCACAGAACTAGGCTACTTGAACTGATTTTTTTGGTACTGAAACCATCTTTCTGAATGACTTTTGGAGATGATTAATTTTTGAAACAGAATTTTTGTTGGAGGTGCCTAATTAATTAGGTTGACCGACATCTGACTTTTTCACTGAAATCAGGCAGCCTATTTAAAAATGTCTCCATCCATTTGTCTTTTAAAAACTTATAGGAGAAGTGTTCATTACTCAATAAAAACACATAGAAATATTTTGGAAATGTCTGGACACCGTGTGTCAAATCGACAGTAAATTCTATGGTTGTGATGTGTCAGATGTCAATGTCAATGGAAGATTGTAATGAACGGTGTAAACATGAAGGTCCCCAGTTAATTGACTACACGATCCTTCTTCACTTGTATTTCAGCAGATGACACAATGCTGTGTACCTGCTGGTCAGGTTTTCCTGGGAGTCCACATGTGTGCAGTGTTTGTTCCATTTTAATTAACCTCAAGACTCTAGTTCATGTGGCAGAGCTGGGTTCTCTAATTATTTTCATAAAACTAGTGATATTCTCAGAAACAATGGGTGAGAGATGCAGTAAGCCATCAGAGCCACTGCTAAATCTCACACAAATAGGCAAGGGTACTAGAAGACATAATAAACTACTGCTGTTTTTTAAAGACTCATGGTATTTAATTTTTGTTGAATGGAGTTATAGTTAACTCCAGAAATGATTCAGGGGCTAATTCTTTCTCTTTCTGAACATCTGTCTATTTATCTATCTATATATACTTAGAGTATATTAAAGAACATATGCCCAACAGTAATAGTTTTCATCTTCATAACATATGTGGAAAATTATTCTTGGTTTATCCTCTCAGGATAGCTGAAATGGAGTTGAATTTACTGTTGCTTATATGTTGGCCTTGACAAAGAAAGGCCAGGATTATCTTCAGAATCAAAGCTTCATTACTGAGATAAAATGAAAAGAGACCTTACCGCTCTTTATGTAATTAAATGCAATCATTATTATGAAAATTTTTCTGCATAGCTGCTATGTTGAAAAAAATTTGCATTAACAGTAATCCCTTTATATCTTTGACATGATTCATAGCTCCTCACATATTCCCTGGCCTGAAAATGAAAGAGAATTTGAAACCTTCCATAGATGTATTGCTTATTTGTTGCCTGAATAGCAATTTTATACCTTGTTTTTATTAACTCAGGGAACCATTCAAATGGTTAAGATGCCATGTTCTTACAATTCATCCACTTAGTGGCTTGTAGATAAAGAATCAGAAGCCAAGCAGGTCATAAAATAGTCAATTCAGTTTAGCCTCAAACACTGACAACTGAAGTAGTAGCCTCCATTGAGGCTGTTTTTTCAGTTTAGTTCAGTTCAGTTGCTCAGTTATGTCCAACTCTTTGTGACCCCATGGATTGCAGCATGCCAGGCCTCCCTGTCCATCACCAACTCCCGGAGTCCACCCAAACCTATGTCCATTGAGTCAGTGATGCCATCCAACCATCTCCTCCTCTGTCATCCCCTTCTCCTCCTGCCCTCAATCTTTCCCAGCATCAGGGTCTTTTCAAATGAGTCAGCTCTTCGCATCAGGTGGCCAAAGTATCAGAGTTTCAGCTTCAACACCAGTCCTTCCAATGAACACCCAGGACTGATCTCATTTAGGATGGACTGGTTGGATCTCTTTGCAGTCCAAGAGACTCTCAAGAGTCTTCTCCAACACCACAGTTCAAAAGCATCAATTCTTCAGTGCTCAGCTTTCTTTATAGTCCAACTCTCACATCCATACATGACCACTGGAAAAACCATAGCCTTGACTAGACGGACCTTTGTTGACAAAGTAATGTCTCTGCTTTTTAATATGCTATCTAGGTTGGTCATAACTTTCCTTCCAAGGAGTAAGTGTCTTTTAATTTCATGGCTGCAGTCACCATCTGCAGTGATTCTGAAGCCAAGAAAAACAAAGTCACCACTGTTTCCACTGTTTCCCCATCTATTTGCCATGAAGTGATGGGACTGGATGCCATGATCTTAGTTTTCTGAATGTTGAGCTTTAAGTCAACTTTTTTACTCTCCTCTTTCACTTTCATCAAGAGGATTTTTAGTTCATCTTCACTTTCTGCCATAAGGGTGGTGTCATCTGCATATCTGAGGTTATTGATAATTTTCCCGGCAATCTTGATTCCACATTGTGCTTCCTCCAGCCCAACGTTTCTCATGATGTACTCTGCATATAAGTTAGATAAGCAGGGTGACAATATACAGTCTTGACGTACTCCTTTTCCTATTTGGAAACAGTCTGTTGTTCCATGTCCTAACTGTTGCTTCCTGACCTGCATACAGGTTTCTCAAGAGGCAGGTCAGGTGGTCTGGTATGCCCATCTAATGTCATAACATATGTGTGCTGGTGGAGGTGATGTTCTGTCCCAACATAAAGATCTGGGTAGGTCCACGGTTGGGGGCCTGGGATGACTGATATATTACCTAACGTACCTGACCATATCTGAAAAACTTTTTCAATATACTTATTAGTGTTAAAAATATATTTAGATCTCCTTTGACTGTCTAAATCTTGAATGATTCTGAAATCAGGTAGGGAAGATAGAGGTAAAGTATACTAGGATCCTTAAAAACCTATGTATTAATCCAAGCTCCATAATGAGTCTAAGCTGATACCTGAAAGGTCTGGGAATTTCCCAGTCCAGCCCCATGATAAGTGGTCCCATGTCCTTTTGGGAAAGACCAGAAAGGAAATTCAGCAGTCACAGGTCCTTCCTTAAGGGAATCTGTCTTACTTATTTCCTCCCACTCCTGGTTTTGAGAAGTGATTTACGCCTAAGAATTAAATGAGGTAGCCAGCTACTCCTTTATGGTGTCAAAGTCAGGCTTTTGGTTACGACACTCAAGATTTGTAAGCTGACTCACACTAAGCTGGACTCTAACTGCCCAACCATTTCAGTCCAAGGGGGCCCCTGGTAAGTCAGAAGCTACTAGAGATTTCTATGGCACGGATTATCCTGATTATCTTTCTGTCCTCGCTGCCTATTTTTGTGATCATGAGCACCTTGTTTCTAGTAGTTCATTGCTACCACTTGCCCTTTCCTCTCTGGGATCCAATCCTCCTCATGGAAACTGGTGGGCCTATATCAATGCCTGCATTTCCGCCTTCTTATATAAGGCCTGCAGGGGATATCCTTCAAAGTGCTGGGTGTATTTTTAAAATAAAATATATATTAATTTTTAAATTTGGAAAAACTTTCAAACTTACAGCAATGGTGCAAAAGTAAGCCTAAATGAAGAACAATACATGCCCTTTTACCTGATTCAATTATTGTTTGTGGTTTGTGCTATTTGCACAATGGATTCTCCCCTGCAACACTGGGAAGTAAGTTGCCTACCTCTGGGTCTTTTGCCACTAAAATCTTATATCCTATACAAAAAGATATATTCTCATGTAACAATTGTTATGTTATCATCTTCAGTAAGTGTAACATAAATGTCATACTTTTGTTTTATCTATCATCCATTTTTCAATTTGATCTGTTGACCCAGTAATGTCCTGTTGAATATGTTTGTATAAAATGCAGTCAAGGGTTAGATACTACATTCAGTTGTCATGGTTTTTGAGACTCATTTAATTTGGAACATGTCTAAAGCCCTCCTTGCCTTAATATTTCTACTATTTACTACTATTAGCATTCATGCAGAATACAAACCTCCCCTACCTCTCATAAAATAGGAGGAAACGTTCCTGTTTTGTGTTCGTCTGATGTTTCCTCACGATTAAATTTAGGGCAAGTATTCCTAGCCAGAACACTAGAGAAAGAACACTGTGGTTTGACATCCTTCTCAGGCTATCAACTCAAGAGACATACAGCGTCAGGTTACATCTTTATCACCCTGAGGACGTGTTGACTGATTTCTTCACCATATGTCGCAGTGACTAAACAATCTACAGGGACAACTTAAGAGCATACAAATATTTTGCTTATCAAAATCTGTCCCTCTGGTTTCAGCATCAATTGATGATTCTTGCCTGTATCAATATTTACTATAATTCCAGCACTCCCTCACACTTACCAATCAACACTTGGTATTCTCCTGAAACAAGAGCGCTTGTCCCTTTTTCTTTCTTTCCTTCTTTCTTTTGTATATTAACATAAATATTTATGTTTCATAGGCAACAATGCCTATTTTCTGTATAAGTCTATACCACAATATATACACATACATATATATGAAGGTTTATATATATATATATATACACACACACACATATATATATACACACACACACACTTAATTAATTTGGTCTTCCCTGTTGGCTCAGATGGTAAAGAATCCTCCTGCAATGTGGGAGACCGGGGTTTGATCCCTAGGTTGGGAAGATCCCCTGGAGGAGGGCATGGCAACCCACTCCAGTATTCTTGCTTGGAGAATCCCCATAGACAGAGGAGCCTGGTGGGCTGCAGTCCATGGGGCTGCAAAGAGCTGGACATAACTGAGCAACTAAGGACATATGCTTAATTTATATATTTAATATATTTTGGTGTGGACTCATATTTTCCCATTGTTTCCTCCAGTGGTTTATAACCAATTTATTCCTAAATGCTGGGTAACAGGAGACTCCTTTGGGCACCCTCAAGAGAAACTCTTGCAGACTGAGTGACTTAGGGCCACATGTAAGTTTTAGAATTCCTTCTTTTATATTACCCTAATGATTTTAGGCATCTCACCTTGATTTAGTGCAGGCCGCCCACCAAAAATGCCTATATTAAATACCATATTGGGAAATTTGCATTGGCACCTTGAGCATATAATCTCTGGTAGATACACCCATGTTGATATATTTGGCCTAATCAATAGTTATATTTCTTTTTCTTTATGTTTAGCCCTCTGAGAACCGACCCTCACATATGGTCTGCAGATTTCCCTCAATAAATATTAGCAGAGTCATGGGTTCATCTGGATGGATCTTGCTGGGACAACCTGGGAGCCCACTCTTGTCACAGGTGTAGGGTCTAGAAGGTACAGGAGAGGCGGAGGTGAAGACGGGGTGCTGGCCTCGCTTTGAGCAGTGAGGTATCAGAGGATCCACACGATCAGGGCTCCTTTCACTAGAGGAGAGGCCTGCCAGCAGAGGCATTTTCACTGGTCTTTGGGAATACAGAGTAATCAGGTGCAACTGAATCCAGCAAAATGTCCTTTAGGATTCTACTTTCTCTTAATAAATGTTCGTGCTTTGATGTATGAGCCATAGCAAGGCTTTGCATTCAATTTATGTTGCAATTTAGCAAATTATTGGAACTGATTCTGTGTCTGATCTCTAGCTATGTCAGTTCTGTGGCTGCAAGAGATCATGCTAAATGTTCCTTAATTTTCTAACCATGTTTTGGGCTGAGAACTTAAAACTCAGAGAGTGTGTCCTTTTTCTTCTCCGTCTTCCTCTTCTTTAAACTCTCCAGTGTAATGAGAAGTAGCCGGGGTTCTGTGCTCTTTACTCCCTTTAAGTGGTCTATCCCAACAGGTATCTGGTCTCTCAAAGCCTTGCCTCCAGTCGGCACTTCATCTCAAGTGACCGAATGTGATAACATGAGTAACTCTGGGTGCTGTGAGCACATACGTGTTTTCCATTCGTTAATGGTTTGGGGCATCAACTTTGCTTCACACCCAGACAGGTCTCACAATTACTCCCGACTGCCCACCCCTGAGAACTTCTGCTGGCAGCTGCTTCCACTGCTAGACACTGTATCAGTCAGAACCCAAGGTAAAAACGATCCACAAATATTTTGGTGAGGAAAAGATGAACACAGAGAACTACAAGCTTACCTTCAGGAAGACTGGAGGGACAGATTCGAGTTGAGGCACCAGAAATACTTCCAAAATCGAGGGCGGATCCCTGGGGACCAATTCTCGGGGACAAACACTGGAACTGAGGCTGGTCGTGGTGCAGGGACCCGCGATGCCGTCCCATGAGGCTGGCTCCGCACGGCCTCTGATGCAGCTTCTATGCAGACAAAAGAAGCAGGAAAAGGGGCAGCACCCAGGCAGAAAATCTTCAATTTCCATGACACTGTCTTGTCAGGAAAACATGGTTTTGACCTCATTTTCACTTTACAAAGCTCACTCAAGTACATTTAATCTGAGGAGCCTGATATGCAGCCAGAACCCTAGATAACATGGATCAATGCTGTTTCTAGTTTTCCACGTCTCAGTCAGAGATAGGGTGGGATCTAGGCTGAACAAGCCAACCACAGTGTTTATATAGCGTGGACCACCATCGATTGGGAACTGCCACGCTTAGATTTGCAATCAGAACCCATTTATCTATTTTTAATGAGAGTCGTAAGCAGCAGATACTTGATTCAATTCTCATAGTGGTACGTGTAAACCATATGTCATGAGACTCATAAAACAGATGATGCCACTCTCCCAGACTGACGTCTATGACACCTCTTTTCCTTGTTTAATATTCTTAAATTATGAAAATAAATGGTCCCCAGTTCATGGATAGAGGGATTTTGATTTTGTTTTATACTTAATGGTAATGCATTTGTATTTCCTAATAAAGCCTTGATTATATTGAAGTCAATCAACCAAT
Organism: Cervus canadensis; assembly: GCF_019320065.1. NCBI lineage: Eukaryota > Metazoa > Chordata > Mammalia > Artiodactyla > Cervidae > Cervus > Cervus canadensis. The sequence continues at coordinate 7,666,505 of NC_057416.1, read as the reverse complement.
AATTGCATTTATTGCAATTAATTAATATAAACTGCAATGAATATATTTGCACTTCCGGCAGAGCAAGACCTGCCTTATCTTTCAACAACATGGTATGCAAGGTCCAGTCCACCCCAAGGTAAGAAGAGTCTTATCTCTTCACAGGGGCAGCTGGGCCAGCCTGGCTGTGCTGAGCGTGTGATATCCTCTTGACCGCTAACTAAAGGCTCTCCTCACTTGATGTGTGTGTTGCTAGAGGTCCGATGTAAACACATTCTCTATGTCATTTTTGCTGTTTTTATCAGTAACTGCATTTTAAACTAAAGTAGAAATTCATAGGGAAAAAAGGAAAAATGCAACTGTAGGCTAATTGGCTTTGAAGCTCTGGGGGATTCACTTTATTATGGAAGATTCAACTGAGAGATAAATGCAGACACAGCATGAGCAGGATCGACCCCACGGAGGCCACAGGGGAAAGCTCAGCTGGCTCCCGAAGCTATCTGAGGCAGAGGTGCAGAGACATAAACTGACTTTCGTTGTGTTTGTTTTATTTATACTTGCTTATCTCTTTGAAGCAAGGACTTATTATTTGAAAAAGAATTCATTGAAAGGGGGAAAAAAAGAGTAAGAGAAGAAACTTTTTAAAAAATGTCTTTCTGACACCTTGTTTAAAGGCTTTCACTTTGAGGTAAATTATTTTGTTGCATTTTACATTTAACTTGTGCTTGCAAACTTTTACTAGTTAATACATTAACCTTTGTCATTTTTGCCTAAGAATATTTATTCCCCAAGCTCTGTTATGAAAAGAATCTCCTTTATATAATACAGTAAGGTGACTACATATTAGAGTCCAGTGTCAATTATTATCTGGCCTTTTGTGTAGGAGTAGTTGACACTTAAGAACATCTTTCCAAGGCAAAGCCCTCTGTCTGCTTTGAAGCAATCTGTCCATGCTGGGGTTGCAAATACCAATGGTGTCACAGGGAAAAAACACAATTTTACTTCTGACTGAGTGTCTAGAAGATTCACTCTGCTCTCCACATCTCTCTGAGCTATGCAGTTGGATCTTTGGAAGAGATAATCTTAAAGCTATATGATGCAAAATTTTAGACATTCCTTCGCATGGTATTTTTTAATTTACTGAAAATTAGTATTTTCAGCTGTATCACAAAAATCAGAATTCTGACCCCAACTACAGATACAGAAGATGACATGTACCAAATATCATTCTACTGAAACAGAAGAGGTAGCTGGGTTTGTCACAGCAGAATTTAGATCCACGTGGCGTGTAAGTATAAACGGCATTCCTAACGGATGGGGCTGGAGGGCAATCACATCTCACCCTTGAAAGGAGCCATGAGAAGAAATGCTTCAGCTGAGTCAGTGCTGTGATGACACTGGGTTGCATATTTGAAAGGGTGACACATGTCTAGCGGATGCACACGTGTGAGGCTTTAATACATGTAAAGGGTGTGGTAGACAGAAGACTTCACAGGCAACCGCCAACCACAGATGCCTGAATCCACGCAGGCACAGTCCCTCAGCGTTCCTCCTCAGTCCCACAGGACGCACCTCATCTCTGGACGTGAATCACCAAGGCACGTATGAGCTATCTCAGCATCAGGGGACTTTGATAACCACACCTCATGCAGGCAAAATGGGAGGGATAACCAGCTCAAACCAGGAGCAAACTATCAGCTGAGCTTGCTTTACAAGCCCTGTGAGCTCATGTAACCAAGCCCCCACCTCTACCATTTTAGAATTTTTACTTCTCTTGTTTCCTAATATATCGGTATCCAAACTCCTGATTGCTCATCTGACTTCTATTCTTGAAATCACTGATTTCCCTTGACCCCTTTTCCCCATCAGCATTGCTCATCAGCCTAGTGAAGGGCTTGGTAGAGAACAAGGACACAAAACTTGACAATTTTTCTGTCTGCAAGACTGTTTTTTATATTAATGATATTTGCTGGTTCATTTGGCAGGTTAAGTTGATAGGATGGGGATTTGTGGATAAAGAATTTTAAATGACTTCTTTGGGAGGAAGGCTGGAGCATAATTGCCTTCCATGATATTTAACTATAGGCCGTTCAGTGTAAAGTTATCAACTGTATACAGAAAAGAGCTTTTGGTTAGATGGCATACACTGTGTGATAAGATTCTATCTGCATTGCTCATTTTTATATTCACAACTTTGTGTGTAGGAGGAGACCTAAGAGATCTTCCTGGTAATATGAGAGCTTTTAACTTCAAGTACAGCCAGGCTGAGCTACCATTCACCACACAGAACGTGCACATCCCATCTTCCCGTAACGCTGCCGAGGCTGTCTCGGTTGAAACAGGATTCTTCCGTCCCTGTACTCACCCTCAGTACTCCCGTGGCATGAATGACTGGTTTTTATCTCCTTGTCTTTCTTATGAAGGCTGATTTGACTGTGCCTGCTGACCCACGGCTCCTTTTGAAGTTGCCAGAGTGAACTTAATTGGCATTTTCAGCATGTTCAATGTCTTGAAGAAGTCTAATATCTCCCCAATGCATTGTACAGAAATCAATTCCAGGAATAAAGACTCTCTTGGTTCATCTGGAGGCATATCACAATAATAAGAAGAAAACTAACATTAATTCAGAACTATACAGGTTACATGTATTGACTCATTAATCCTCAGTAATTTTATGAAGCAATAATTGTTATTATCCCCACTTTACAGATGTGGAAACTGACACAGAGATTTGCCCAAGTCTGCCAAGTAGGAAAAGTCTGATCTGATATTAAACAGATACGTTAGTAAAAAGTCCCACAGTCAACACAAGATGAAACAGGACAAAGCAAGAAAAGCTACAGTAATGATAATTTTTAAAGTTTTTCAAAAACTACTCCTTTTCATACAAATTTATCCAAGGATTATGCGTTTGAGTAACAATCATTACTACAGTGTACACTGAGAAATGCTTCAGTAATTTACTTAGATTTTCCCATGGCCTTTTCTAGAAAAGCCCCAGATCAGCTCTGAGATTGCACAAGTGCTCAAGGAAACCTGAGTAGATAGATCTGGAATTCTTGGGGGTGGGTGAAGAGAGAGAGTACCAAATATTTCATCATATTTACTTTAGAAATCCACAGAGAGTTGGAGATAAACCAGAAGGTTTCCTATGGTGACAAAAGGCATGTTCCATAACAGAGGAGTTTTTTGTTTGTGTGCGTCTCTTCTATATCCCTGACAGTCAGAATAATGCCTACAGCACCATTTCAGTTCAGTTCAGTCCCTCAGTTGTGTCCGACTCTTTGCGACCCCATGAACCGCAGCACACCAGGCCTCCCTGTCCATCACCAACTCCCGGAGTCCACCCAAACTCATGTCCATTGAGTTGGTGATGCCATCCAACCATCTCCTCCTCTGTCGTCCCCTTCTCCTCCTGCCCCCAATCCCTCCCATCATCAGGGTCTTTTCAAATGAGTCAGCTCTTTGCATGAGGTGGCCAAAGTACTGGAGTTTCCACTTCAGCATCAGTCCTTCCAATGAACACCCAGGACTGATCTCGTTTAGGATGGACTGGTTGGATCTCTTTGCAGTCCAAGAGACTCTCAAGAGTCTTCTCCAACACCACAGTTCAAAAGCATCAATTCTTCAGTGCTCAGCTTTCTTCACAGTCCAACTCTCACATCCATACATGACCACTGGAAAAACCATAGCTTTGACTAGACGGACCTTTGTTGACAAAGTAATGTCTCTGCTTTTTAATATGCTATCTAGGTTGGTCATAACTTTCCTTCCAAGGAGTAAGTGTCTTTTAATTTCATGGCTGCAGTCACCATCTGCAGTGATTATGGAGCCCAGAAAAATAAAGTCACCACTGTTTCCACTGTTTCCCCATCTATTTACCATGAAGTGATGGGACTGGATGCCATGATCTTAGTTTTCTGAATGTTGAGCTTTAAGCCAACCTTTTCACTCTCCTCTTTCACTTTCATCAAGAGGCTTTTTAGTTCTTCATTTTCTGCCATAAGGGTGGTGTCATCTGCATATCTGAGGTTATTGATATTTCTCCCGGCAATCTTGATTCCAGCCTGTGCTTCATCCAGCCCAGCATTTCTCATGATGTGCTCTGCATATAAGTTAAAAAAGCAGGGTGACAATATACAGCCTTGACGCACTCCTTTTCCTATTTGGAACCAGCCTGTTGTTCCATGTCCAGTTCTAACTGTTGCTTCCTGACCTGCCTACAGGTTTCTCAAAAGGCAGGTCAGATGGTCTGGTATTCCCATCTCCTTCAGAATTTTCCACAGTTTAGTGTGATCCACACAGTCAAAGGCTTTGGCATAGTCAATAAAGCAGATGTTTTTCTGGAACTCTCTTGCTCTTTTGATGATCCAGCGGATGTTGGCAACTTGATCTCTGGTTCCCCTGCCTTTTCTAAAACCAACTTGAACATCTGGAAGTTCTCGGGTCATGTATTGCTGAAGCCTACAGCATAGTAGGTGCTCAAAAAACATTTCATGAATTAAATAGCTACCATGTATCATAGCCTTTCTATACACCCGGTTTGCTTGAAAGCCTGGAGTGTAGGAGCAACTGGTAAAGTAGATTGGAAAGCGACCTCAATGTTGGTCACATGCATCCTCACTCCTCCTAGTTCTCATCCTCATTTTTTCCCCCAAAACACTGAAGAAAATTAAGATCCATGTCGCCATGAACTGAAGAGTTCCTTCTTTGATACATAGTTTTCTATGAGGACAAGGAAAATATTTTCATTCACTAATTCAGATGCTGAACACTTTTCAATATTATATGTTAGCCATTGGATATAAAGTGAAAAAGAAAGTACTGTATAAGTACTTATCTAGTAATTACTATGGGCCTTTAGGGCTTCCCAGGTGGCACTAGCGGTAAAAAAAAAACTCCCTGCCAAAGCAAGAGACACAAGAGATATGGGTTTGATCCCTGGGTCAGGAAGATCCCCTGGAGGAGGGCATAGCAACCCACTCCAGTATTCTTGCCTGGAGAATCCATGGATAGGGCCTGGCGGGCTACAGTCCAGAGGGTCGCAAAGAGCCGGACACGACTGAAGTGACTTAGTCTGCACACACACATGGGCCTTTTACTTAGTGCATCCTCACCACAGTTCACATATGAGAGATGTGGATCACAAAGGCTGTACATGGCAAAGCTGGGGTCATAACTGGCAATCATGTTATTAGCCAGTAAGTGAAGACTCCTACTCCAACTGCAGCTGAATCTAAAGACACATAATCATGCAAAGCCTGTTAAAAATTACAAATCTAACAAGTGCTAGGAAGATCACAGCAGAGCGTGTTGTGGGAGAGTGTGATGGAGCGAGAGGCAGGGTTGGGCTCAGAAAATGACATTCAAGCTGGCGCTGGACAGGAGAGTAGCAGTGAGTCAGGCAAAGGACAGGAGGCATTCTCGATATGGGGAATTCTGAGTGAGGGGTAAGGCCATGTGGGCACGCTTGCTGTTCAGAGAAATGAGAGAAGGGCACTGTGATGTGAGCTTAGGAGCTGGGAGCGGGGCAGGTAAGAGGAAGGTGATCACGTCAGGATTTGGAGCCTAACTTCTGCATTTTTATTTCAATAGGAAGTGACTCTAAGATTTTAGCAGAGATGGACATGATCCTATTTATGTTTTATAAATATTACTCATTCTTCTTTTATACTTTTATGGCAATAAATGTCATGATGATTAACAGAGCACTTGTGATGTTTTCTCCATGATTTCAGCTAGTTCACTTGTATCACAGACACCATGTAGAAGATGCTTTTGAAACTGTGTTTAAAACTGTTTCTGAATGAAGATGTGTTTTAACACAAATAAATGTGATATATATATAAAGAGCAAATTTAGAACATCTGTACATGTTATTATGAAACAGAAGAGATGTGACAGAAATATTAAGTGCTTTATAGTATTGCTGATTAAAGTTACAATAAGCTATAGTGCTCCTTGTAGGTTAAGCACATGTTAACATTAATATATTTAAATATTTAGACAATATTCTCTATAAGGAATACTGATGCAGCAATATATAATTATAAGGCAGTTATAATAATATCATTATAAACTGTTATAGTTATTAATACATCATTCTATAATAGGATTAACAGACTCAGGTTTATTATTTAATTCATGGCTTAAATATAACGAATTAAAAGGCAAAAAAATGCCAGCATTTTCGTGGAATTCAGTAAACAGAATGCCTATACTGGCCTGTATAATGAACTACTAAGACTTTCACAGAGACAGTGCATGTTTTCTTGCAAAACCATCACCTAGAAAAAGAACCTAGCTACCGTTAGGGTGCTGGGTGTTTGTAGCTCATTCGTATCAACAAACTGTCTTTCAGAATCAGACGTAAAAACCGTGGCTTATGGCAGTGGTTAAAAACGGCGCTATTGCTCTTAGCGAGCGTTTCTGCTTGTGGCTGGCAGGAGGCGGGCAGGAACCCGGCGCTACACGAGAGCAGGCTCGCGGTCCAGCAGCGCCCCCTGGAGGACAATGGCAAAGTAGCAGCCTGTCCGGCCGCCTGAGAGCCAGGAACCAGGGACCCCGAGGGGCTGCAGAGAAGGGGGCGGACGGGCCGGAAAGACCGCGGGGGCTGGCGGGTGACTAGACAGCGAGACGACACGGCCGGATGCGGTCAGTAATGGGTCTAGCAGCTTTCCGTCGCCGAGAATGTCACAATCGGTAAGGGAAGGTGACACATGTGACTTCTCTCTTGGTAACACGGAAGTCCTTCTAAGATTTGAGTGCTCTTGCCTGTCAGGACATGTGGAAATACTTCGATGGTGATAATAGAGCATTAAGGCCATTTTTTTTTTTTTTTTAAATAAAAGGCTGTATTATTGAATCTGCCCCTTGTCAACTTTTGAGAATGCCAATGAAAAGAAACCTAGCAATATAGCCCAGGATGTGTGCTGGTGATTCTGCTATTGAGATGAAAGGTGGCCCTGGTGGTTTAATTTACAGTTGATAAATTTTTGATACAGCTGAATGATCACTGGGCTCTCACCAAACTGTACACTTCATATTTTAAGGTGACCTAAAAACACATAATACTCAAAAGAGAAGAGGGGGAATAGTATTAGCCAGATCCTTCTTCTTTCTAGTAATGGAATTATTCTTTTAAGTAGGTTTGGATAAGAGATGCTCTTGAAGTACTGGGAATTCTGCAAATGGGGATTTGAGATGCTGGGGACAACCGTGGTTTATCATCAAGAGGCACGGAACAACAACATTTTCAGGCCATGACAAGGGGGTGTAAAGAACTGCATGGACCCCTCTTTGCCCCAGGACTTCTGAGGGTTGTTGGCTCCCTGCCAATCACTGTGATGGGCAGCTTGCTCAGTGCTCCTTGATAACGCCATGGCATGTCTTTCTGTTTGAGCTTAAAGCCTCTTGTTTAAAATGTGAGTGAATACTGGTTCTAATACTAGATTCATGGGGTAATAAAAGAATACCAGATCAAGGCCATCTTTTTCACCTACCGACCACATCAGACGTTGAATCCACCAGCCTCAGAAATGTTTTTTTCACTTAAGTGGTTGTATAACTAGACATAAGATCATAACTTTTTAGCAGCTCTGAAGACTAGTATTTTATGAAGCACGTATCTCTGCATAGTCAAGGACTACGTTGAGAGAAAAGCACTGACATATATACATTACTATGGTAAAACAGATAGCTCACGGGAAGCTGCTGCATGACCCCGGGAGCTCCGCTGAGTGCTCGGTGGTGACCGGGAGGGGTGGATGGCGGGTGAGAGGGAGGCTCAAGAGAGAGCGGATATACGTAGGCTTATGGCTGATTCATGATGCTCTGTAGCGGAAGCTGACATCAGATTGTAAAGCAATTATCCTCCAATGACAAAAATAAAATGAAACAGACATAAACTTCCCCCTTCATGGAACCCTAGGAGATAATTACTAATCTTACAGTAGTTGTTGATTTGGTTAATTTGTTGCTTGCATTTAAATTTTTTAAAAGTTTGGGGTAGGAAGTTAGAGGCCTACAAATTATTTCAAGCAAGTGCAGAGTGAGGCTCGTATGGCAGTAAGTAGGCTGGAGGCATTCTAGGTAAGGCATTCTAGGTCTGGGCGTGATGTTTAGCCCCCATGGGGATTATCCAATTTGATCCTCAAATTGTTTGAAGAAGTAAATGTTCTTTCTACCCACCCAATACTCAGGGAATCTGTGGTTGAGCTACAGTTAATTAACTGCCCAATGTCATACAACTACCAAGTATATATTTTGGTATCTCTCACCCAATTAAAAATTTAGAAAATGGTAGATTTTTAGGCTTCAATACACACAGGTAACTATTAGTAAAACCACAGATTTGCCAGTGACAGACATCATAATGGATTCAGTAATTGTGAGGCACCACTATCTGTGTACTTTGTCTTCTTGCTCCTACAAACTGCCAACTATTTCCTGCTAATGCTCATTCCAGAAGCAAGTCTTCAGAATATTAGAATGATTAGCCAGGAACCTGAAAGGTGGAACCGTCTGTCAGGAACCATCTCCTGGTTTTCAAAAACAAGCTCCTTTAAGCTGTTTGTACACAAATCATTCAGCCAAGAGCAAGACATCAGAAATTCTTAGCAGGAGGCAGATGGGAGGTCAGAGCAGATTATTGCAGCAATGAAAGAAAGCTTATAAAATGAAAAAAACAAAACAAAAAGGCTTTGCCTCCTTTTGTGCATAGTAAAATGCTGACACAACTTTAATTATAGTGTTACGAACAGTGCTGTTGGGCTCTGCCATATGGGACTGAGTACCATAAATATGTTATAGACTGGTTCTTAGGGAAGGAAAATTTAGAATATACTCTTTGTAAGAATCATATTTTTATGAGCCTGCTGAAGAGTAGCTGCATGTTGAATCGAGTCAGGAATTCTCAAGACCATCATAATCAGAGCAGGCAAAGTATATATTTGCTCAGGGAAACATCTGTTGAGGAATTTCTCCCGAGTCTCATCAGTGGTTGGCAAGCTTTACTGCCTTAACTGTGTTCTCATTATTGGCCTGTCGGTAGAATAGTTTACACGAGTTGTCCTTCTATCATTAATTCACTGGGAGAGACAGCCTTTTTAATGGCCTGTCTTTGTTGAAAATGCTTACAACAAAATTCAAACTAAAAATTCACTTGCTGATTTGTATTTTATTCTCAAATTTTATATATATGCAAAGAGATCTAAAAAGGATATAAATAGCAAGCTATGAAATGAGTGTGAATCAACTGTGGTGTTAAAATTGACAACCCAGCTACTTTTAGAATATTACAGAAGCTGTGTCTTTACCTCTTTACCTGTGGCTTTGTTCATGGGGGTCACACCATCATTTCTGAGGTTCTCAGTGAAATGATCGAAGTTGGCTAAATTATATACATAGAAAAATCTTCTTTGCTCCAAATTGAGTACTTTCTGGCAAAATATACTTTCATCAGACTCTCAAATCAACAACAGGAAGTAAAGCATCTTCTGGGAAAAAAGAAGAAAGCCAAAAAATCATCATCTTTGATCCATTTATCTCATAGATGTATGCAGCAGGCGGCATACATGAACTGCAGGACGGGCTTTTGGGATATGCCCCACATTAGACACATGTGTGACCAGGATGACGGTATTTCCTTTCTAGCTTCCATTTGGTGCTGCTCATGTGACATTTGGTCAGTAAAAGGCTGTTTTGATAAACCCATTTATATTTTGTTGCATGTTGTTACTGTTACTTAAAACCTGTTAAGAACACTTGGGGGCTTCCCTGGTGGCTCAGTCGGTAAAGAATCTGCCTGCCATGCAGGAGACCCAGGTTTGATCCCTGGATTGGGAAGATTCCTTGGAGAAGGGAATGGCAACTCACTTCAGTATTCTGACCTGGAAAATTCCATGGACAGAGGAACTTGGTGGGCATGGGTTCAGTCCATGGGTCCATGAATTCGCAAAGAGTCAGATATGACTGACTAACACACGAGAACACTTAACATGAAATCTACCCCTTTACGAAGACACAATCCAGAGTTGCCACTTACAGGTGCCATGTTGTATGGCAGATCTCTGGCTGGCTTAGATGCTCAGTTATGTCCAACTCTTTGCGACTCTATGAACTGTAACCTGCCAGGCTCCTCTGTCCATGGGATTCTCCAGGCAAGAACACTGGAGTGGGTTGCCATGCCCTCCTCCAGGGAATCTTCCCAACCCTGGGAATCTTCCCAACCCAGGGATCGAACCCATGTCTCTTGCTACTCCTGCCAATGCTGGAAGAACCCACCATTGCTCCATCTGGGAAGCCCGATCTCTAGAACTTATTTATTTTGCATACATGACACTTCATATCTGTAGACTAGCAATTCCCCATTTCCCCTACCCTCAGCCCCTGCTAACCACCATTCTACTCGCTGCTTCCACGAAAGTGAAAGTGTTAGTCACTCAGTCGAGTCCAACTCTTTGTGACCCCATGGACTGTAGCCCACCAGGCTCCTCTGTCTGTGGAATTCTCCAGGCAAGAATAGTGGGGTGGGCTATTATGAGTTTGACTATTTTAGATTCTTTACAGAGTCAGGATCATGCAGTCTTTGTCCTTCTGTGACTGGCTTACTTCATGTTCTCCAGGCTCATACATGTTGCATACAGGAGGCTTTCCTTCTGTTTGAAGACTAAATAATATCCCATTGTACGGATCTGCCACATTTTCTTTATCCATTCATCTCTTGATGGATATATAGGTTGTTTCCATGTCTTAGATACTGTAAATAATGCTGCTATGAACATGGAGATGCAGATATTTCTTCAAGATCTTGATTTTAATTTTAGGATGTGGAGAGATTGGAACCCTTGCACACTCTTGGTGGGGATATAAAGTGGTGCAGTTGCTATGGGAAAAAAAAGTATTGCAGTTCCTCAAAAAATTAAAAGTAGCAGTACCACATGATCCAGCAATCCCACTTCTGGGCATATATGCAAGGGAATTATTTTTGATATGGTACTTACTAGTGTCATATCAAGATATCATATAACTAGTAATACAGAATAAGATTCCAATTTTGTCTAACATTTTCTCTGGTCATAATATTAATATAACCTGGCCGACAATAAGCACAGATGACATTGGATGTACTGTTTCTGCTGTGAGCAGTATTAACTTGCAGTTGCTGATGCTCTTATTAAGTTTCAGTAAAACAGTCGCTTAGGTCATCCATCTCTGCAAGCACCTCTCAGAGTGCTTGATGACAGTGCAAACACCAAGCTGTGCCACATTAAAAAATGATGAATCTCTGTCCAGGTAAAGTTCTGCCCTTTGGCTATCATAATGTATCACCATTTTGTTTACAAATGGGTATTCACTGTGCTAAATGGCAACAGGGTACATGGGATTTTATAAATACATGGAATGTTGGCACTTGCTAATATCAGAACTTATGTGGCTGACAGCGCAACTGGAAATCTAGGGAAAATAAACAATTCCCTGTGAAATAAATGATTTGTGAAATTAAAATCATGGTGATCATCTATTTAAGTCCCTAGAGATTATTTGTTTAAAGTATTACACTCTTTAAAGGATAGCTCAATTTTTAACTTTAGATTTTCACTCTTAAAAAATGGAGTCCATGTTTCCTCCTTAAACATAACTTTACATCACAGACATAATTTTGGTAATTCATAAATTTCAGAAGAATGTGTTTCTGATCTTTGCTGTTAGATTCATTCAGCCATTAGCCATGTTATTAGTAAGGCCATATTATTTTATTATTTTGGTTTTGGACAAGAGGATTTTATTTTTGGCAGGAAACTTATTTCCTGGGCACACAATGGAGATGACTGTCTTTATCCTCTATTTATTTACTGATTGGTTTATCAGCGTGCTGTGCTTCACCCCAGTGCAACCTTCCTTGTCTGTCAAAGGTGGCGTTTTATAGACACATCAGAGGAAAGTTGTATGGTGCTTGCTGTAACTCCTTTTCTATTCTTTCCTTCCCTCTTCTTTTCTTTTTTAAACTCAAGTATTTTGTCCTGTATCTGTACTTACTATGATAATTATGCTAGTTTTGGCCATATTATCATTCTTTATTCAAGGAACATGGTAAAAACTCCATTTGTCAGCATTTTTTTTTAAGCACAGAAAAGTATGGAGACACTGGAGTCATCTCACAGGAAGACACTGCTTAGTTTTATCAGATGTTTAACAATTTGATAAATTCAGATTTTTTAAAGAAATGAGAGATCACAGAAAGAATTGCAGTACTTGGCTACCTTTCCCAGACTGCCTCCCTCCCTCCATTCATATCCTGTTTACTAGACTGCTGGTCAATTTTGAGTATTCATTTATACTATTACTGCACAAGTATCTATCCTTATACACTATGTCATGTTTTGTACATGTTCTGTCTTTATACAAATGGCTTGAGGCTGAGTGTCATTATTTACCTTGCCTTTGTTTTTCAGTATTCTGTTTTTGAATTTTTACCACATTAACACATACATCCTGAATGGTTCATTTTTAGGTCCTGCATGTTACGCTCCTGGTGGGGTGCATCACAGTTTATCCAATGAGCAGCTAGGCCTGTGCCCAGCCTTTCCCTGTGATAAACAGAAGTGTGCGGCCATGTGTGTGCTGACACATGTGCTAGGATTTCTCTGGACGAGCACCCACTTAAACGTTCAAATGTTTGTATCATATGTTTGTACAACTTCACCAGGTCGGCGTCCTATTGCTCTCCAGGGTATTTGTATAACTTTACATTTCTGGCAGTACATGAAATGTCCCTATTTTTCCACAACTCTACCAATGGTTAACATCATCACACAGTTTCAATTTTGTCAGTCTGATGGGTATGAACTCACATTTTACGATCTTTTTCATTTCCCTCCTTAGAAATGAGTTTGAGTATCTTTTCATATATTTATTGGACATTAGATTATCATTGGATTACCTATTTATTTTTTTTCACTGTTTTGTTGTTGGCCTGTTCTGACTTTTAAAAAGTTAATTTCAATATACTTTCATAATACAACTACAGTAAGTATTATCCATAATAACTGTATGTTGATTAAGGATTAGAAATACTCTTTTTTGTATTGAGAATTCTTTGATTGTGTGTTATTCTGTAAATCTGACAGGAAGTGCTCAATTGCACCATTTATTAGTGGTGGTAATACAGTAATCCTCATTTGAGAATATCAGAAGAGCACAGTAAATGGATATCATTCTCCACATAAGTTTAAAATGATTATAAATACAAGGTTCTAGTAACTGTTACATGGAAAAGGCAATGGCACCGCACTCCAGAACTCTTGCCTGGAAAATCCCATGGACGGAGGAGCCTGGTAGGCTGCAGTCCACGGGGTCGCGAAGAGTCGGATACAACTGACTTCACTTTCACTTTTCACTTTCATGCATTGGAGAAGGAAATGGCAGCCCACTCTAGTGTTCTTGCCTGGAGAATCCCAGGGACGGGGGAGCCTGGTGGTCTGCCTATGGGGTAGGCAGTCTATGGGGTCGCACAGAGTCAGACACGACTGAAGCGACTTAGCAGCAGCAGCAGCAGCTGTTACACACTGCATTTACATTGCTTAGTTTGATATAATCTGTCATAAAATATTATAACATCCAATGTACGTGGAAAAAACAGGGAAAATACATATGGACTCTAAAAATTTAGTTTATTACTAGACCCACTAAAATTAATAACATGGTATTTATGAAGTCTAAAAACATTAAGGTGACTGAAAAATTAGCATTTTTTGGTGTTAGGCTATATAAAGGTTTATGTCTAAGCATCCTAAAATGCTGACAAAGAAACTTTTTTTCTTTTATGGCAAGGAAAAGTGCTGCATGGTAACTTTTACATTTAAAAAATAGTAAGAAGTAAGACCTTTAAAAATTTAAATCTCATTAGACTAGAATAGAAATCTCAACTTCAAAGAGACCTTAGAAATAATCGAATCCAATCCCTTCACTCATAATGACATTGAATTTTAGGGAAGTTAACTAACTTCTCTTAGAAAACACAGCATATGAGCCAGAACCAGAGCTACAACTGAGGCCTGCTATTCCCTGTCACGTGTGCTTTCCACTGAACCAGGCTGTGTCTTTAGATACTGTGTTCGTTGAGAATGCATTTCAAAGAACTTGAGATTGTACTTTTACTACAAATTCATTCCATAGCAAAGTTCATGAATCTTTGGCTTAATTGCAGGACAGAATGGAGTGTATAGTATTTCTACATTACTTCCATGGCTAAATGAACTCATTGCTGCCACTTACCCAAGAGAAAAAGAAGTATTTTCATTAACTAAATACCTTGTTCTCAACATTTCCCCCACTTCCTACTTTAATGATAATAACCCATTATTATGACTGACCATGACTGTCACCATCAATTAGTGTAGAACTTTTCTTCATGAGAGGGTTTATTCATTCAATGAGATTTTATTAAAGCATCTACTTACTACTAACCATAAATTGGTCTAGGCATGGGAGTGCTCCGTGAAATAAAATGAAGACCCATGACCTTCATGCTAGATACATCCTGTAGTATTAGTAATCCTTACATGTTCTTTTTGAGTGCTCAGATGAGAATTGAAATGAAGCTAGGAGGCAGTTGACAGTTTGCAAGAATAAAGTGACCCAGGGATGGAAGTCTCCCTGTAGATGAAGGATACCTGAAGTCACAGTTAGAAAGTGTGTGATCTAGAAATATGACTAGGTCAGAAGGAGGGAGCTATTCTGGAGCTTAGATGTTCCAGGGATGATAAGATGTACTAGTGAGATGTATTAGTGAGAGAATATAGGAGATTTTATATGTATATACATATATATATGTATATATGAATACACATACATATATATATCTGTATGTATCTGACTAATAGATAAGAAGAGAGTGAACACAATGGACTGAATTGAATTGTGTTCCCCTCCATGCCTCAATTCATATGTTGAAGCCCTAACCCCCAGTGAAATGATATTTGGAGATGGGGCTTTTGGGAGGTGATTAAGTTTAAATGAAGTCTTAAGGATAGGACCCTCATGATGGGATTAGTGCTCTTATAAGAATAAACTCAAGAGCGCTTGCTCTCTCTTCCTTCCCATCATGGGAGTAGTAGATGCCATCACAGTAAGTAGGTGCCATCTGCAAGCCGGGAACAGAGTCTTCAGGAATCAACCCTGTTAGGACCTCGATCTTGGATTTCCAGCCTCTAAAACTATGAGAAATAAATTTCTGTTGTTGAAGTCATAGCCTGTGGTATTTTGAGAGAGAGAAAGACAGTGAGAGAGAGAGAGAAGTAAAGGAATTGACCTAAGCAATTATAAGTCTTGCAAAGCTCAGGTATGTCGTTCAGGCCAGCAGGCTGGACACGAAGGTGAGAGTTGGTGTCACAGGGTTGAGTTTCAGATTCACAGGGCAGGGAGGCAAGCTAGAAACACAAGCAGGATTTGGGTGCTCAGTCTTAAAGTGGGATCAAGGGGTGGGTTGTAGAAATGAAAACAAAAATCTGCCTTTGGAGTTGACGATGAACACATGGACAGCTACACTATGGGGTGATTCATCCACAGAAGTCATCCACCTGGTGGTAACATTAGGTACATGATGCAGTTAAGGTACCTTTCTTATTCTTAGAACACATTCAGAATCTTTCTTGCAGTTAATATCTTCAATGGTCCAAAATGCAACATGAAGACTGCATGTGTGTGTGCGTGCTAAGTCGCTTTAGTTGTGTCTGACTCTGCAACCCACTGGACTGTAGCTCACCAGGTTCCTCTGTCCATGAGATTCTCCAGGCAAGAATACTGGAGTGGGTTGCCATGCCCTCCTCCCAACTTAGGGACAGAACCTGTGTCTCTTATGTCTCCTGCTTTGGGAGGCAGGTTCTTTACCATTAGTGACACATGGGAAGCCCCGGAGATTGCATAGCTGGTGATATTTCCAGTGTATCTTCAGCTTAGTCACTTTGGGCTATATTTTTTTCATTTACACTTACAATATTTAATATTTACATACATCCTTTTCATTGTGGCCTAACAGTAGATTATTTTCTCAAAAATACATTTACTACTGTGACTACTGTCATTTCAATTTTACTAAGTGGTTAAGAATTATCAAGGTATTAATCAGCCTCATGTTCCAATGACCAACCTCTGATTTTAAAGAGAATTTGGCTTTATTATTTGTATTGTAAAAACTAAAAGGCAAAAGCAATGCACAGATAGTTATGCAGAGGGAGCCCCTGCTTCGTATTTGCAAATCCATAGATGCAGTATACACATTGATTTTGCAGCTGGAACATCATTAAGCCAGGTGGAAGCCATTTATTTGTACCACAGTAATACTGTTCTGTATTTAAATATAGAAAGACTGGGCTCTCATTCCAGGTTGATAGTAGCTTTACTTGTGAAAAATATAATAGTTAAACCAAGAGAATTAAGTGTGTAAATCTTATTCATCATAAAAATAGAAAGTTAAACTGTTTGCAGAGCAATTGAAGGAATGCAGTAGGACTATCAAGATACTGACTCTTTTCCATTGTACATATGTTTTAATAAAAATATGGTGATCCAAGCATACCTTCCCAACAGCTCTATACCTGAAACAATCCAGTTAACCTTCATGCAGCAGGGACATTTTTACTTTACATGTTATCTTATAAGGGCTTCTCTGGTGGCTTAAACGGTAAAGAATCTTCCTGCAATGCAAGAGACCTGGGTCGGGAAGATCCCCTGGAGATAAAAATGGCTACCCACTCCAGTATTCTTGCCTGGAGAATTCCTTGGAGAGAGGAGCCTGACAGGCTACAGTCCATGGGGTCACAAAGAGTCAGACATGACTGAGCAACTAACGCACACACATCATCTTATAAATACCCATATAAAGTTCATGAAACCAGAGGATTTTCCAAAACGTGCCTACTAGATATAACACCACAGATTCATACTTGAGCTCAAAGCAAAAGAAAAAGAGAACTTGTATGTTCTGTGAAACTCCCATTCTGGAAAGGGGAAAAAAGAAAAAACAAACATTCACAGATTGGTTGATTGTAAATGGATTTTGCAGGGTATAAGGAATTCCTTCCCATCACAGCTCTTCACCCTCATCTTGTTTAACCTCCACCTTTTGGGGCTCAGATGCACAAAGTGAAAGAACTGAAGATATGATTCAAGATTCCAACAACAGAAGTCCATTCTGAATATTTCAATGTCATCTCCTTTTTACTATGGCTTTTTGGATGACCTTAGACATGCTGACTGCACCTACACATGGTGTGTTAAGGGAAGTACACTCCTCTTCTGCTTGATACACTTTTATAGTATTATTAATGAGTTAATCTTCTGGTACTTTTATTGTATTTTAAAAGTTTTAGCTTTGTTTATTACAAATCTACTGGTACACTGGAAATGTACATGCCAGGATCGTTATAGCTTTCCTTTGAAATTCCCTCATATCCATCAAGTAAATGACTAAATTAGCAGATAAATACATTACACATGTCGTTACTGCCTCTAAACCTGGAGTCACCAGAGGCGAACGGTCAGGAATGACTGATTCGTGCCCTGGGGCTTCTAATCATCCCGTGATGGATAATCCGAGTCTCTAAATCCAAATTAATCTCAATTGCTTTCTGATAGCATATTTCCTTTTACATTTATGAAATATATTTGTGATAAACAAATGCAGGTTAGGAGGATGTATGAAGAAACAGCTAGAAACCTGGCTTCATTTTTTTCCCCCATGTATGATTTTGCATTTTGAAAGTGTTTGTCTCCTTGACCTCTGTGACCCTTGTCAGCATTTGCTGACAGTCGGTGTGCACCATCCTTTCTTCTGCTTGATAAGTGTGCTTGTGAGTATTTCAACATTTTCTCATCAAGCAAGTGTAAATGTTAAGAGCAGTTCTGGTACATCAAATCACTGCTGAGTGGCTATGAGCTGCAGGCTTTATCTGGACGGAAATATCAAAGAATGTGTAAATGTTGTTGATATTTCCTCCAATGTTTTCCTTGAGAAAACATAAGAAGCTACAGGCACAAGTTCTAATGTTTGATTTACTTATGTTTCCAAGTTATTTGTCCAGCAATAGTCATCACATTTATTTGCTCTCACTTTTACATATCTTTATGAACTGAAAGTGCCACCCAAAATGAATTTCTAATGTCATATTATTAAGATGAGGTTTCTTTAAAAGGCTTTATAATATTTGTTCACATTATAAATAGTCTGAGATCTACTAATGGACTCAGGATTGATCAAATCAATTTCTGCCTTATATAGAATCGTGCCATAATAATGATCACCCTTCATTTCTTTTTCATTGTGTTCTTGTTCTTGTGCACCTAGTCAATGAAGATTGTTCTCGCATCATAGTGGAAATGCTGACCAATCTCACATAACAGTAACACTGCAGGAAGAGCTATCCAAGGAGGTAACTTTGAAAGGGAGCCGTGGTTTAGTTTGGGTCATAAGTGAGGACATCGCCACTTTCTAAAATACTGTCAGGGGTAACATTGTAAAGTGGTTCTTACCAAAATCATTCAGCACAGCAGTACAGGCACTAATTCAACTAGTTTATATATCAATCAGAACTATTAAGATTACAAGTGTCAAAATTCAACTCAAATCTGCTTAATCAAAAGTGGAAAAGGAATGATTCACATGCCTGGAAAGGCCAGTGGCAGAGAGGCGTCAGGTGTGACTGGATGCAAGTCAGGTGAGATCAGCAGAGCATTTATTCCTATTTCTAGGCCCTGCTTTGTCTGCGCTGGCTTCATTCCTCGGCTCTGCGTTGGGGTTCCTGGACCACCTGGCTTCCATCGCAATCAGAGCTAGCAGTTGCATTCAAAAACAGCACATTTCTTTCCCCAAAGTCCCAGTAAAAAATCCTTAGCTTGACTTTTCACTGGTCCAAGCTGGGTGACAATCTCATTCCTGAATTAATCTCTGGGGATGGGGGCTGTGATAAATTTAATGTTGGTCACATGCTTTGTCTGGTGCCAGGGGTCGGATAGGCCTTTCCTAAACCATGTGACCAGCGTGGATGGACGGGGTGAGCTGTGAGGACCAAATTCTACCCAATGTGACATGCTGCCCGTTCGTCTGGAACCAGGTGGCCTTGAGTCACTGGACCGCAAGATCCCATCCGCATTCTGCTCATAGGGAAGGTCGCCTAGTCAAACAGCTCTCCTCCAGAGGGGACTGCATGCAGTTCCTGCTGCTCCCGGAGTCCTGGAGTTCAGTTCCCCACCTGCCTGCGGAGTTATTCCAACAAGCTCATCACCTCCTTCCAGGGGAATGAGAGGCACTCCGCTGCCTCATCAGGACGAAGCCACCAAGCCCGCCTCACACCGTCCCGCATTCACCAGCTCCCAGGTGCAGCCTCTGTGGCCTGCAAGTGCCCCCCCCCCCCGACTGTATGCACACACGACTAGAATCTGTTCTAACCCCCCCTGGAGCAGTATCCTGTGTTTGGCCATCCCCGAAGTCAAGAGTGGGGATCCCCTCTCACCAGTGTGAATGAGAAGTGATTAAAGAAAGATGATTATCACAAAAATCAGGGATTAATTGAACACAAGGATGAATGAATGCTGAGGGTAGGCCCACAAGCCACTGAAGTTAAGTTCGGCTTTGATTCCCAAGTCAACATACCCAGAACTCCTGGTAGGAAGACAGGCTAAACCCAACAGGTCTCCCGAGAGAACCTGAGACTTTAGACCCCCTTACCTGATGAGGGTCAGCATTATAGCATGAAGGGAACCAGGGCTGATTTTCTCAGCTGATGAAGCACTGCATGTTACCATCTCTTCTATTTTTTTGTTTTTGGAAATTCACTGCATTCAAGTAACATGTCAAGGCTCTGATAAGTCCTGTAGTAAAAGCATCTAATCAATATTTTACATTGAGAATTTCCCAGACATATTTGACACAAAACATATGAATATCATCTACTAATACTGAATGAGGATATTTAATAAGATATAACACTTTTAGGGAAAGCTGACATATTCTTCATCTTTGGAATGTTATGTCTTTTAATACTTTGTTTAGAATACCATGGGAACATCTTAAATCTTATAATCCTACTGAATACAGTAACTGCAAAGGAATATTGTGAAAATTACTTATGTGGTCCTATCCTTGAGAGACCTATGTTATTAATAGAAGGAGAATTAGATGCTCAACTATTTAAGCTGAATTTCAGTTCTTTAATTCATTTCTCTAGATTAAATCCCCTTAAAAGTTGTTTCCCCTTTAATGTAATTTTAGAATATAAATCCAATTGTTATAAAACCAAAAATATTATCGAGATAGTTATCTCTCTTTTTATCATAAACCCATGGGGTGGAGCCTGGTGGGCTGCCGTCTATGGGGTCGCACAGAGTCGGACACGACTGAAGTGACTTAGCAGCAGCAGCATGGGGGGAAAAGATTAACCTCAGACTTTCTGACCTAAAATACCAACATATTTTATTTTTTTATTTTTTTTATTTTTTTTTTTATTAGTTGGAGGCTAATTACTTCACAACATTTCAGTGGGTTTTGTCATACATTGATATGAATCAGCCATAGATTTACATGTATTCCCCATCCCGATCCCCCCTCCCACCTCCCTCTCCACCCGATTCCTCTGGGTCTTCCCAGTGCACCAGGCCCGAGCACTTGGCTCATGCATCCCACCTGGGCTGGTGATCTGTTTCACCATAGATAGTATAGATGCTGTTCTTTTGAAACATTCCACCCTCACCTTCTCCCACAGAGTTCAAAAGTCTGTTCTGTATTTCTGTGTCTCTTTTTCTGTTTTGCATATAGGGTTATCGTTACCATCTTTCTAAATTCCATATATATGTGTTAGTATGCTGTAATGTTCTTTATCTTTCTGGCTTACTTCACGCTGTATAATGGGCTCCAGTTTCATCCATCTCATTAGGACTGATTCAAATGAATTCTTTTTAACGGCTCAGTAATATTCCATGGTGTATATGTACCACAGCTTCCTTATCCATTCATCTGCTGATGGGCATCTAGGTTGCTTCCATGTCCTGGCTATTATAAACAGTGCTGCGATGAACATTGGGGTGCATGTGTCTCTTTCAGATCTGGTTTCCTCGGTGTGTATGCCCAGGAGTGGGATTGCTGGGTCATATGGCAGTTCTATTTCCAGTTTTTTAAGAAACTGGAAATAGAACTGCCATAAAATACCAACATATTTTAAAAGACTAATATTTCAAATGCTAATTTCTTTTTTGAGAAAACTATGAAAAATAAAACCCATTTCTAGTATGTGTCATCTGTGGCCTTTACCACACTCCTGAAAGAGCATATTAAAACTAACATGTGACGCAAGTTATGATAAATTGTTCACACAAATTTTCTGCACATTTCTTGTTACACAACAAGGAATCAGTTATGCCAATAAAAACAATAACCCACAACCCACGATCAAGTAGTGCAGATCGGTTGTGATTTTAAGTGTATTTCATTTTTTATTCGTGCATCTAATTAACAGCTATGTAAATATTCTGAGATACTTATCTTTGTTAACTTTAATCTGCACCATATAATTATGCAAAATTTGGGGTAATCTTTCTTTCTGGAAAAATGTGACTGGCTGTCAGTGAGGAAGGTGGTTTTATTTCTTACAATATAAGCAATCATGATAGTTCAGATATAACAGGAAAATACCAGGGTAGCTGTTGCTTTTGAAACAACGTTATCTTTAAATAAGAAGGTAAAGAAATGTATTTTCAACCCTTATGGAAGACACAATCACAAATATTTTGATGATTTAAGAATAAAATATTTCAGATGGGAAGGAGATTAACTGTGTTCATTAGCAAAGTATTCTGACATGGGGGCCAATATTTAGGATTTGGGGGATGTTGCATGTTAAATATGAAAATATTCCAGCTTTCTAAAATCTCGGATGATTCTACTTGGTCCAGAAATTTTATTTTTGAAATCTCTGTTAGTAATTTGTTCTTTAGAAAATATGCTCGGATCCTCTCTGGTTCCACATGGACAATATAGACAGAAACAGGTACAAGCAACAGACCAAGTGGTGCGTGTGAAAATTCCCATCTTCTTCCATCTCTTCTTGACAATTATTTGTTGGATTTATAGACATGACACAAAATCAAATCTTCCTGAAGTCTAAACAGATGACCCACTCTGTATCTATAACTTTGGACCACGGGGACAACTGTATGTGTGTGTGTGAATTTAGTCCCTGGTCTCTTGATAAGGGAAGCCTGGGTGTTAAACCACAGAAACTATACATCTCAGCACCTACCAGTTGTAAATGTGTGATGATTTGTGTATGTTTATAATTGTCTCTCTCTCCCTCTAAAGTCTTACTCAAAGGATAGGCAACAGTGTTGGAGGGCTGGCAAATACAATATAGACAAGAACGTGTATCATATACATACCATACGCATGGAACGTTTTTTATTGCCACAGTGACAAATTATCAAAAATGTACACCTTAAGACAACACAAACTTATAGCTCTATAGGTCAGAAGTGTCCCTGAGCTGAAATGGAGGTGTTAGGCAGGCTGCGTTCCCTTTGCAGGAGGACTTACTTCCCTGTCTTTTTATAGAGGCCTCTTGCTCCCCTGGTTCCTGGCCCTTCCTCCATCTTCAAAGCCAGCTGCGTAGCCTCTTCCCATCACCCCTGACTCTGACACTCTTGATTCCCTTCCATAAGGATCCTTGTGATTTCACTGGGTCTGCCCAGATAATTCAGGATAATCTCCCATTTCAAGATCTTTACCTTAACCACATCTGCAAAGTCCCTTTTGCTGTAACAAACAGTACCATATTCACTGGGGGTTAGGTTGTCAGCACCCTTAGAAGACCACTATTCTATCTGCCACAGGTACAGTATATACCTAAACACCTATGCCTATATCTAATGGATATAATGCTCAGTCTACACATTTAGAATTAAAATAAATATAACTTTATTCTTCATAACTCAGTTCAAATTATCTTTTGATCACTGATTTAGTAAGGGTCTCAAACACAATTTCAGCCAGGCTGGAACTGCATCCATAGAATGTCAAGGTCTAGGGTGTGGGTTGTGAGGAGTGCCCACAAGGACCTGAGTTCTCTCGTCCATACAGCTTTGCCACTGAGGAGTCCTGCATCTCCATTACAGAAGATGTATTACTTAGTAGCAAGAGGTCATCTAATTCTCATTTGCTATGTACTCATCCATCCGTTCATTCAGTAAAGAGTCATTGAGTGTGTGTGTGTGTTGGTCCCTTATACCCTTGGAATATAAAACATGAATAAGGCATCAAAGCCACTCCCAAACAAACTACTGTCTAATGAGATGAATACATAAATAAATAGCCATAATACATGTTAGTAAGTGCAATGATGGAAATATTCATGATATATTATGAGAGTACTGAGAACAGGGAGCCAATCTTGCTGGGAGTGGTGTAAATTTTGATTAGCAAGGGCTCCTTGAGTTGCTGACAGTTGAGACTTAAAAATGAGAAAGAGTTAGCTAGGGGTATACAGGAACCGCTAGAGCTGAACCTCAACATTCCTTGAGGACTGAAGATACATTTTCAATTCAGCTCAACAGATACTTATTGAACTGTGATGCATGCTAAGGAGAAGCATGATGACCTAGGAGAACATTTAATACCAATACTTCCCTTGTCAGGGGGATTACGGAGAGCCTCTCTGAGGAAGTTACAGACATTAAACACATAATTACAAGTGTGATGAGTGCTACAGAGCAACACTATGGTGATTCAGGGAAAAATAATTTAACCCCGTCAAGAGGGTCAGGGACTGCTACATGAAGAAATTAATGTTTAAACTGAGACCTGAGTGGTCGGTAACATTTAACAAAGGAAAGTAGGAAGAGCTGGGAGTTGGAAGAAGAGGAAGCTGCTACAGCATCTAGACAGGGTCCTGACTTGGGCTGAATGGTGGCAACGGTCCACCTATTCAAGAAATATTTAGGACACACAATATTTATTAAGCTCCTTTTACACTGAAGGCACTATGCTAAATGCTGGAGCTACTTTAATGAATGGAACAATGCTAAATATTTTCAAATTGATTCATGTTTGAGACACAGAGTGAGCAAGACACAAAGACACGGACTAGATCCCAGAAGTTTTATCCCCAAGTGTCAGTCTGGTGTTTCAAACAAGGTTACTTTGACATCAGAATATTTGTTTTTAGTCATTTAGTGCCTGTTTGGAAGATGAATTTGAGGAGGACGAGGTCCTAGAAGGGAACAGATGTAAAGAGACCACTGAAGTAGTTCAAGTAAGTGATGATGGAACCTGAACTAGGAGATAAAAGGAGAAATACCAGTGAAAAGTAGTTGGGAGGTGAAATCAGAATTGATGGTTGAATGAGGTACAGAGAAAGAAAATCGAGAGCCAAATATGAACCACAGTTTCTAATACCAAGGACGGAGAATGACACGTGGATCCAGGGACAAACAAGGTCGAGGTGGCAGGCGCAGAGTGAGCGTCTGGGGCTACTTGCCAGTGACATGTAATTACATCCTGGATCATCCTGCCAGGATCATCCTGCCGACTTAAACCCAAGTAAAATCCTGCTTTCATCTTCAACTCATTTTTCCACATGATGAACCCAAGTTTTAAACTTCTTTTTATATCATTGGTGACAACTGTTGCACTGTCAATCTTGTTTTGATGCTTTACTATGATGCAGGGGGAATCCCAGAAAGACAATGTATTGGGAGAAAATTTCTTACTAGTCTACACATTTTTTTGGTAGTCAATACACTTTCTCCCTTGAGTATACATTGTTCACTACTCAGAGCATTGGAAGAGAGTTGTTTATTTTTACATGAATAGCTTTCAGACAAACTGTTTGCTGATATTGATCAAATTACAAAGAAAACCATACAAGCAAGACCCCCTCCCACAGAGCCATTCTTCTCTGCTGGTCATCGCCCAAGCAAAACTATATTCTGGGTAAAAAGGAGGAAATACATGAAGCACAACCTCCAGAGACCAACAACAACAAAATAGCTTCCAAATCCCAGACTTGGTGCCATGTAACACAATTCAAGCCATTTGGGGGTTCCAGTACTTGACTAGCTATCGCTGAATGCACTTTGTGTTATAGCTTGTGACACATCAAATGTAGAGGCTGTGATTTGTGACTTTATTTTATAAAGGAGGTGACTTTAATTTTGCAATAATATATTAAGTATTGTTGTTATTCACATAGAGAAAGAACTGCAAATAGGAGTATCAACAATGAAAAAAGAAATGCCCTTCATAGATGTGCATTCTTGTCTCTGAGGCCATTTCTTCTAAAAAATCATATTGTTTGGCTATAGTTTACGTGTCATAATTTTTATAAAACTTGACTTTCTATTCCTCCTACATACTGTATTGACTTCAATTTGATTAACATATACAATAAATTAGTTATAACTTTTTATAAAGATAGAATTTAAGGCATATACATGTTTATCATAAATGGCTAAGAGACCTAGAGATTGTCCTACAGAGTGAAGTAAGTCAGAAAGAGGAAAAAAAAATAGCATATATTAATGCATGTGTGTGGAATCTAATGAAAATTGTATAGATGATCTTATTTGCAAAGCAGAAATAGAGACACAGATGTAGTGAAGAAGCATATGGACACCAAGGAGGGCTTGAGATGAATTGGAAGATTGGGATAACACATATACGCTATTGATACTATGTGTAAAATAGATAACTAATAAGAACCTACTGTATTCAGTGCTCTGTGGTGATTTAAATGGGAAGAAAATACAAAATAGGGGATACACACACACACACACACACACACACACACACACACACACATAACTGATTCACTTCACTGTACACTAGAGGCTAACAGAACATTGCTGAGTGACCCCATGGACTATAGCCCTCCAGGCTCCTCTGACCACGGAACTCTCCAGGCAAGAATACTGGAGTGAGTTGCCATGCCCTTCTCCAGGGGATCTTCCTGACCCAGGGATAGAACCCTGGTCTCAAAGCAACTATATTCCAATAAAATTTAATTTTAAAAAATGGCTAGGAGAGAATGACAAGCAAAGCCTTTTTTTATGCAGACCTTTTTAGATCACAAAAAGATACTTTCGGCTTGCCAGCATTGCTAGCCAAGTTAATAACTCATCCTGACCTGTGGGCCCGGCAGATTAATCACACCAGCCTCTGAATTTGGTTAAACAATAGCAACAGAGGCCCACACTGCTCTGGCAAGTCTGAATGGAGCTGTCTTGCTCTTTAATATGGATTTAAAACTGATATGTAAGAAATCATTATGCTCAACTGAAGCCATTTGTTCAAATAAACTTCTGGGAGTATCTTGTTTCTTTGGAGGTTTTCTGAAAATATCTAAGTCTTCTTGATCAGGCAGATTTAAAAAAAAAAAGAAAAAACCCAAAACCCCAGAAAGTCTGGTTTATCATCTGGTAATCACTTAAAAAAAAAAAAAAAAACAGAACCACAGGTTAGTATCCCTCCCTTTCAGACACAAACTTTCAGGCCACTCATTAGAGTTTTCAAAATCAAGAGGAGACTCAGGTCCTCCACCTTGAACATTTTCCATAGCTCTGAAAAGTCAGGGGATTTGCAAAGTGCCTGTTGTTTCAGGAATCAGTTTTCCCAGCTGCGTTTTAGCATTTTCTTTGTAAGTAAACTGGTTCATTTTAAAGGCTGGTCATGAAGTGGCCACATGGTAAAAAAAACTCCGCCTGCACTGCAGGAGACCTGGGTTTGATCCTTGGGTTGGGAAGATCCCTTGGAGAAGGGAATGGCTATCCACTCCAGTACTCTTGCTTGGAGGGTCCCATGGACAGAGGAGCCCGGCCGGCTACAGTCCATGGGGTCACACAGAGTCGGACACGACTGAAGCGACTTAGCAGGTAGGAACTGACATACAGTTGAGTTTCTCCAAGACCTATTCTATGAGCAGACAGTCTGTGAACTTACTCACCTAAAGTTTCCTCTGATCTCTCCAGGCAGTAGTCCTGATTACTATTGATTTATACAGTTAGGAGCTTCGCTGGTGGCTGAGCGGTAAAGAATCTGTCTGCCAAAGCAGGAGCCGCAGGTTTGATCCCTGGGGTGGGAGGATCTCCTGGAGGAGGAAATGGCAACCACTCCAGTGTTCTCGCTGGGATAATCTCATGGACAGAGGAGCCTGGCAGGCTACAGTCCATGGGGTTGCAAAAGAGTGGGACATGACTTAGAGACTAAACAACAACATACAGTTAGGAAGGAAGGCAGGGAGGGAGGGAGGCAGGGAGAGGCAGACAGAAAAGAAGCAACCTTTGCACTGAGCGGGCTGCTGGGTGAGGTGGCTCCTGCCCCTGAGCTCAGGACTCAGGCCTGCAGGACCCTGCGGCAGGTGGGGCGGGGCGGCCCTGGCCTTGTTCCGCAGACTGGTGGGGAGCCGCCTTCCACTGAAGGCCGGGCTGTGGCCCTCAGCAGGGAAGAAGAATGCCTCTTTCCTGGTGTAGACTGACCATACTGTCCCTCCAGGCCAAAAAGACTGGGGTTCCCAGGACTCACTTTTTATGACACCGTGGTTGGAGTTGCTCACAACCATTCTCTGTGGCTCAAAATCTGCAGCTCAGAGACACGAGTTGGAGCCACAGTCAGTGTGCCACTAACCCAGAAACAGCTTCTGTCAGTGCCTCAGTCTAGGATTCGGGGCCATCACTCCCGCCCTGACTCTGCCTTTCACTGTCCTTTATCTTCATCTTGGGAATCTGCTGTCCTTCACTCTCCTTCTCACCTCCTTCCACCAGGTCTTGGAGAGGTCCTTCTCCATCCATCCCTGCTGACCTGAAAACTCCGAGAAGAGAGTTTTGATCTCTTCCAGAACGTCTGGGGGTCCTTTTCAAACCCATTCCTTCTTCAGTCACATTTGAGCTCTCATTACTAATGCTTTCTTGAAAAGAATGAAGATCTCTCTTATCACTGAGAAATGGAGCATTTCCTGCTACATCAGTAAACAAAGACGTCACAGCCATCAGTGGTTCTGGCCTCGAAGCATGAGTTTCTGCGCCTGCGGCCTCCCAGGAAGAAGAATAGTAAATGCAGTCAGGCAGCCGTCAGACCGCAGCCACTCCCTATGATGAGCTCCAAGGAGCTCGGAGAGAGAAAAACACAGGACCCTGCAGCCCAGACAGCTGAGGGGTGTATGAGAAGAATGATGTCAGTGAGCCCAGACTCTTGCATCTTCCCATACGTAGAAAAGCACTAAATTCCTTAACTTGAGATATCTGGTTTTCTTTAACTTATAAAAATACTTTGGATGTTCAGACCACCTGCCCTCTGTGGCAAACTTCTATACAACCTGACTCCTCCCCCTGCCTCCTTGGAGCAGTCCTCTCAAGGTTACTTGAGATGCTGCTTCCCAGGCTTAAGTCCTAAAAATTTCTGCTGAATAAAACATAACCCTCAACTTTTAGGTTGCAACTATTTTTAAAGTTGACATCAGCCATATTTGCTACAACTTTGTAGGTACGAAGCTGTTGAAAAACCTTCTACTCAATCTGTATCTGTACCATAGCTGTGTCCCAATCTTCTCTTTCCATTCTTCATTATATCCTCCATCTTTCCTCTTTTCTCTTTATATTTCTTTAATTAACCTGTTAATTTAATTTACCTGGTCCTCTGCTTAGTTCTGTTAAATGTTACTAGCAATAATTCATCGATCAATTAATAAACTGGTGTGTCGGGACCTGGATGGATTTTTGGGTTTGAGCTCACATGGTGGCCGGAAAAGGAATCTGGAGGAGACATGGGGGCGTCCTGAGGAGAGGCGTGAGGGCTTGATGAGCAGTGGTGTGAATAATGGAGGAAAGACGGACATTCAAGGTGACTCCATGCACAACCACCTGACTGATTTAAAGAGTGCCGGTGGAATCAGCACCATTAAGAGGGTGAAAAGTCATGGATTATTCTGGAGGGAAGGCACAACTTCAATGTGAGAACACACTTAGGTATCTAAGTGTGAAAAGCCATCACACTGATAGAACTTCCATGACCAAATATGACCACAGTGAAGCATCCCGGTAATATCTTTGTCATTGTTCACAGATGGTAAAATTAATCCTTGATTCTCATTTAAAAATAAAAGAGTCACCATCAGTAAAAGTGAATTTTTACTCTCTTTCAAAATAGAAAATGCTAAAGAATATTAAGGTTCTCATATATTTTACCTGAAGCAACAGGAAGAGTGTATACTCAGTCTTAGTGGGCTTCTGTGATTCTCCTGTTCAGGAGACTCTGTCTGTGAAATATTTTCAGGGCCAAGGAAATCTAAGACGCATGCAGCAGGTCTTGGACACATCTCATCAGACTGGAAAATCTAAACCTGTTGTAAAACAGACTGAAAACAACATTTACCAAAGAACTTCATAATTTTGGCCCAAGCCCTAACACTGAAAAACGGAGAAGGAGCACCTCTTGCAAAAACAAACCCAACACTCTTTCCATCAACCTCCATTCTCTCTTAATGCCTTTGCTTTTCACTTTTGAATTTATGTCCAGTCACATGATTATATTTGTAAGCCAATTAGGATGAAAGACTGTATAAAAATGGAGAGGGGGGAAGGACAGAGAGTCTTGTATGAAGCCTAGTTTGATGAAACGTTATGAGCCATTAGAGAAAAAGAAAGAAAGAAAGTGAAGTCGCTCAGTCATGTCTGACTCTTTGCAACCCCATGAACTGTAGCCCACCAGGATCCTCTGTCCATGGGATTTTCCAGGCAAGAGTACTGGAGTGGATTGTCATTTCCTTCTCCAGGGGATCTTCCCGACCCAGGGATCAAACCCAGGTCTCCCACATGGTAGGCAGATGCTTTGCCGTCTGAGTCACCAGGGAAGCCCCACTAGAAGGGCTTCACCATCTGAGCCATCAGAAGGCACAGTTAATGAATAACCTTTGTGATTCAATTATAAACAAAGTACTTCCTCTACTTCTTTTTTCTTGTCTTCTGACTAAACTTCATTAATTATATGTTAAACGCTCATGAAAGAGCTTTAGGACATGTCCTTCTAAACATACAGGATGGTTCAAAACTGGGCAGCTAGACACACTGAAGTAGTTAATATCACCTGGCACTTCCAATTTTCAGCTTGAGAGTTTAACTTCTTTTTCTTTCTGCAATTCTTGTTGTGGGTAAACTGATTAACACCACTCTCTCGTATTTGTAGAATTATTTTTTAACCATTTCAGATAAAAGAAATATAAAGCCAAGGTTCAAAACTTATAAAACACTATAAGGGAATACATTCCCACAAAACTAAAATGTCAATTCCTATTGTTAAATACACAGTCATTTTTTTAAAAAAACTGAACTGTACATTAGAATTTATCGACTCACAAATTCTCACTTTACAGATAACAAATAAGAGGCCAAAGATGTTAAGACACTTGCCCACTAGCACTGGAAATATTCAGTATTGAATCAGAGATGTCAAAATCACTGGCTTGGGGGTGGGGATGGGATGGGGGTGGGATGGAAGTGGGGACATGATCTTCACAAATGATTTAGTAAAAGCCAAAGAAAACAGACTATGATCAAATTAACTGAGCTCCTCAGCTCTTCAAATATCCTACCTTTTATAAAAGCAAATGAAAAGATGAGTACCATGTATTTCCATAGGCTTTAAAATATTTTCTTATTTAAAAATCACTTTCAGTAATATCACAACTGAAGTACACTTGGCAATGTTTTTTTTTTTTTTCAGGTTCACACAAGTTCATTATGTTGACCAGAAATCATGTGACAGTTATTACAAGTTTTGGCAGAAACTGCTAGGAAAAAAAGTCCCTTTATAGTCAGAAATGACCCTTTCACTCCCTCAATCAGAGACTTAAAGAGCGGGAATATTGGGGAATTAACATTTGGCTCAGAACTCTTATGACTTCTCCAGGCTGGCCGTCACCACTAGGTCCCGCTTATCTCAGCTCTCATAAGATTTTCTAGCTCAGTGGGTCCGGAATGCTCAGATCACTTTGGCTAAGTACCCACATTAATTTCTTCCTTCCCCATCATTTATATGCTGGAAACCCCCTCTTACTTTTCAATTTATGAATATGAAACAAATGTCAACATGTTAGTGTGAAAAAGATACTATTATTCAACACTCATGGCATACTCAGAAAATGTTACCTGTAAAAAAGCTAATGTTGCTAATAGGGGGAAGAAGATACAGTTATTTCATATTCAGCTTTGCTTCTTTTTTCCTCTATTTTTTATGTTTTTTTTTTTTGCTGTAGTGATGCGAACCAAGTATTTTTCCCCTCAGATTCCTCCTTAATGTGTACTGAATAATTGTGTTGAAGCACAATACTAAGATAGCAATTATAGGCTGCTTGTATAGAAACCTTCACATGCTACTTCAGAAATTATAGGGACAGGAAATTTAGGATTACTGAGGTTTTTATATACATGGAACAAACCTCCAAATAACGCAATTATGAAACACGACACATGGTCCGCTAAATGGCCGCTACTCCACTGGCATTAATGTTTTCGGCATGGCACCCTCTAATACTTGATGGAGTTTATAACTGCTTGAGAGGGCCCTGTTGCCCAGACAGGTTGAGGTGCCCTCCCAGCACACTTATGGTATCAGAGTCCTCTGACCAATTCAGCTGCCCGGGTTAATGTACGGTTATCATGAGCTCAAGGTTGTGATCATTCCCTGCTTCTCTAAGAGAAAAACTGCTCTGCAGCCACAAACTGGAGGCCCTTCTCCATTCACAGATGCCTGCAGCTCTCCATTCCTGGCCATAGAAAGTGATAAAATGCAAAACCTAGCATTTCCACTACAGAATAAACTTAAAGCTCAGAGATGAAAGCATAACATTGCCTCGTGGCCAAGTGCACCATTTGGAGTTTCATCAGCCTGTGCTGAAGTCACAGTTCAGGGCTTAAAAAAAAAAAAAAAATCACAGTTCAACCTCTGAGTCATGTAATCTTGTGGAAATGATTTGACTGTTTGCAGAGGTCAAATATGATATTTAACTCATCAGCTTTCTGGGAGATTTAATGTACCTGGCAAATGGGAGTCAATAAACATTAGCTATCTCTATTAATTATTTCATTTTTATGTACGCATGGCTGGCTTCATGTCCACTGTTTCAGTAAAATGGTTAACATTTATTCGTCTGTTGAGATCATTCTAGAAGCACTTCAGCTGTTGACACCCAAACACAGTTTGCATTATTCAGTGCATTGCTAAATCACTTTTTGAAATGCTCTTCATTAACCTATTCTCTCCACAGTTCTTAACAAAGTCGATTTTCCTCATGATAAATTTTCTTCATATAGATTGGCTAAAAATGCTAAACAAGTGATGAGCACCCTTAAAAAAGCTTTTAAACTTACAGAGAAATTGCATATTGTGCAGAGTTTTCATGCCCCTCCCTCACCTTCCCCCGAAGCTTACAAACTACATAATCATGGGATAAAACTGGTGATATATTATTTTCAACAAAAAGGAATACTTAATGACTGAACTTTTAAAAAACAATATTCTAAAAAGAGTTACAAATAGAGTCACATTTGTAGAGAACAAACTTACAGTTGGTTACTAAGGTAGGGGGAGAGGGGATGGGGTTGATTGGGAGATTGGGCTTAACATATATATTCACTACTATATAAAATAGACAACTATGAGACCTTACTGTACACAGGGAACTCTACTCAGGGCTCTTTGGTGACCTAAATGGGAAGGAAATCCAAAAAAGACAGGATATATGTATACATATAGTTGATTTGCTTTGCTATACAGCAGAAGCTAACACCACATTGAAAATCAACTATACTCCAGTAATACTTAATTTAAAAAGTAATCAGCTATAGCCTAACTTATCGTGAAGTGTCATATTTTTCTTTGAAAAGTTCGTGTGTGCGCTCAGTCGTCTCTGACTCTTTGCGACCCCATAGATTGCAGCCCGCCAGGCTCCTCTGTCCATGGGATTCTCCAGGCAAGAATACTGGAGTGGGGTGCCATTCCCTCCTCCTCCAGGGGATCTTCCTGACCCAGGGATCAAATTCACATCTCCTGAATTGCAGGAGGATTCTTTACCACTGAGCCATCGCGGAAGCCCTTGAAAAGTTTAATTGAGTGCAAAAGGCGCGGATTAGTCTCTTACTATTGACAGTTAATATTACCAAAATTGTTACAGACTTGGAACAGTAACTTTCTATAAATATATGGAGAATCCACTCATTAACAGGATCATTCATTCTTCTAGCATATATTTGTTGAATTCACAGCATTTGAAGAACTAAAATTAAGCTGCATGTTTTGTATTTACAGAAAAGTAATGTTCCAATTTGTGTCAATTAAAATAGTTTCATGGTTCCTCTCCATGGTGTTACAAAGTTTTGTAACCCATTTACAAATTACAAAAAACAACAACAACAACAAAAAAAAACAACCCACTAACTACATGAAAGACATCCTGGAATTTTCAGCTTTTAATTAGTTGATTGGAATTTCTTTTTTTAATAATTGGGCCTTGAATGGATTTCCTCTGTGGTACTTTTTCTGTATACCTACCTGGAATCCTGTTAAAATTCCAGGAAAGGAAATAAGCTCATTTGTAGTCACACTTACATTTTTTACCACTAAAGTATTAGGTTGCTAAATAAGTCATTACCACTGAAATATATTTTTTCTGGTGCATATTCTTTATAATCCTCCCAAAATATTTATTCATGCATTTCAAGATTAATATACATTATATGTTAGCTTAGAAATATTTGGTCCAATTTCCATATTATGAAAAACATAAAATTTTGCTTTGGTTCAATTTTGATCCAATTTCCACATTATGAAAAATGTTCTAAAATTTGCTTTTGTCAAATTCCTGCCACACTTGGCATTTGAAATGTATTTGAAAAAAAAAAAAAAACAAAAAACAAAACAAAAAAAAAAGAAATGTATTTGAGTTCACTGCTATACAGATATTTTACTGTCATGGAAAGAACACATCTCCTCAGCTCTGATAATTAAATGATAAGATGGAGAGTGACCGGTACAAGGATGAAAAATGGATTTCAACTCCAGTGCTAACTCTGGTCAGATAGTGCCAATGGGGCTTTCTTTGCTGAAGACAGTTTGGAAGCCACACCCAGGACTGGTGGGAGGGTGCTCTGCAGACAGTGTCATGACATGCAGTTTAACTGGACACAACCAGTGAATAATCAGTGTTTTATTAAATAACAGCAGTTAAAATCTACTAACTTCAAGGTGGGGGTTAGAATTGTAAACAATTCATATTTCTTAGCATATTAATACAATTTGATGATAAATAAACCATGTGGGCATAGTCTGATTGTAATCTAGTTAGTATTTCTCATTTTACTGTTTGTATTCTTGCAGCATCTCCAGGTCCCCATATTTCTGGGAATGTGTGAAGACGGTAGAGGTGGTGATCAGTGCTTGGGAGGAAGTGTGGGCATAGCATCGTGAGATCACCACACAACAAACCCCGGTCCTTTGTTTTCTCATACATTTTCTCTCACGGTGTATTTCGGAGATGTCATTCTAATAGCGTAGCTTCACAACTGACCTAATGAGAAACATGTTTGACAAACATCTGATCCTTTTCATTATTCATTCAAAAGGTATAAATGGGGACCCAGCCTGTGTCAGCTACCACGTGACACCATGAGCCACAACCGGGGAGGAAAATCAATGAGATCTCACGGAGCTAATAGTCCAGTGAAAGGAAAGACAACTCACCACTCTAAAAACAGAAACAAAATACACGTAAATTGCGATGTGTTATAAGTAAGACAGAGAGAAAGGCATAAAACCTCATATAGTAATCGACATTTTAACACATGTGCCTGGGCTTTATATTTCACACGCTCCGTGAGTATCTTGTGTGTGCTTTATCACACAGGTGACAGACATCTCTTAAAGATAAATTCGTAATGCTATTCAACGCACAGAACCATCAGAAAGAGGTTCTAGAACACTCTTCTAGTGAATATCTAATAAGGAAAGTATGGGTAAAGAAAATTAATTAATTTTGAAGTCATATTTATTATTATATTGCAAGACCTGTGTTGTCACTGACTTCTATCTGTATCTAATTTACGTGGATGGGACAGTAGATAAGGGCTAATCTTTGGGTAGAATCCACTGACATTAAGTCATACCCTGATGATAGTTTTTTACCTCCTAGGAGAAATGGAGTACAATTGGCTTTCATTTGTTGCTTTTCTTGAAATAAAATAGCTTATTCAAACTCAGTTCAGTTTTTTAATCTGAAGCCAAATTCAGTGTTAATTAGCTACTGAGATATTAGAAAAACTTGATTTTAGAAAAACTTCAATGAAGTTTCTCACTGACTCAGTGTTTGACAGAAAATTTATGTAACTTAGTTAAAATCAAGAATAAAAAAATAATTATACTTCTGTATACAATGTGTCCCTCTTCCCCTTTTTATTTATTTGGTTTGTAGCTTTGATAGAATATGTCTGAAATGATGGAATAAGTAAAAATATTAAGTAAAAATGGAAAATAAAGTTGCCAAACTTCAGAAGAATATAGATTACTACAGACAATGCACCCATAACTGGGAAACATACATTAGACCTATCCAACAGGCACTGTAGATCAATAAACCATTCTAAAATCTTTCAAAGCTTAAACTCTTTGGAAGCTTTTAAGATGCTGTGAATCTGAAAACGCATGCTTTACAATGACCTGAGAGCACAGGTGCAGATTTAGGAGAATGATTCTTGCAGATGGATGATGTTTTAAAATCTGTGACAATATTACATGAGTAGATTCTCATACATTTTTAAAAGCACTGGTATAAAATATTGGGTTGCCTTTGGTGAGCTGTTTTAAATAACAAAACACAATAGACAAGATAAGCCTTGGGCTAAACCTATGAGTTTTGTTTTTTTTTTTTAAATTCTGAGATGGGTACAAAATAACTCATTTCTCAATGGCAATTTAGTCAAAAAATGAAATGCTTGAAATCTTTTTAACATGGACAAAAAAGAAGCTATAAAAGTGGTTTTCAATTAGCATTCATAGTTGGACATTTGAATGGAAGAAGTCTTATTTGGGGACCTGAGAATTTATATTATCAGTTTATTTTCACTAAAAGACTGAATCAGCAGATTATTTAATGTACTTTAAATTTAAAGACTATTTAAGCAAAGAGTCAAAATATCATGTATTTTCAGTAAATTTGAACAAAACTCTTAGGGGATCTTACTTCTTTATTCTGCTGTTGTTGCAATTCATCTTCCCCCAGCTTCACTGAGGTATTGATGATGTATAGCATTATGTAAGCTTAAGTATAAAACAATGATTTGATATATGTATATGTTGCTAAATGATGATCACAATAAGGTTGTTAACATCCAACAGCTAATAAAGTTACCTTTTTTGCTGATGTGGTAAAAAAAATTAAGGTCTACTACCTTAGCAAATTTCAAATATACAGTATACTCATGCTGTACATTACATCCCCAGAACTTATTCATCTTATAATTGACTGTTTGTACCCTAGGTTGGGAAGATCCCCTGGAAAAGGGAATGACAACCCACTGCAGTATTCTTGCCTGGGAAATCCCATGGACTGAGGAGCCTGGTAGGCTACGGTCCATGGGGTCACAATGAGTCAGACATGACTGAAGTGAGTTAGCACACACTTTGATGACCTTCAACCTAATCCCTTTCACCCTCCCTCCTGCCCCTGCTTCTATGAGGGCATTTATTTTTTAGATTCCACATATAAATGAGATCATAAGGTATTTATCTTTCTCTAACTTATTTCACTTAGCATAAGGCCCTCAAGGTACATTCATGGCAATATTTCCATATTTTTTATGTTTAAATAATATTTCATTGTATATATACCACATTATCTGTATCTAATTCATCATCAGTGATGAAGGATCACTTAGGTTATTCCCCTGTCTTATCAGTAGCTAACATATACCTACTGTATATGTTGTTAGGAACATGAGGGCAGAAATGTATCTTTGAGATAGTGATATCATTTCCTTCAGATACATACCCAGAAGTGGGATTGCTGGATCTTATGGTAGCTCCATTTTTATTTTTGAGGGAACCCCATTCTGTTTTCCACAGTGTTTGTACTAGTTTACATTCCCACCAACAATGTACAAGAGTTCCCTTCTCTCTACATCCTCACCAGCTGCTATCCTTTGTCTACCTGATCACAGTCATTCTGACATATGTGAGGTGATGCTCACTGTGATTTTGATCTGCATTTCCCTGATGACTATTTATGCTGAGCACCTTTTCATGGATCTACTGGCC
Organism: Cervus canadensis; assembly: GCF_019320065.1. Classification (NCBI taxonomy): domain Eukaryota; kingdom Metazoa; phylum Chordata; class Mammalia; order Artiodactyla; family Cervidae; genus Cervus; species Cervus canadensis. The sequence continues at coordinate 7,629,190 of NC_057416.1, read as the reverse complement.
ATTTGAACATCTTCTTTGGAAAAAAATGTCTATCAGGTCCTTTGCCCATTTTAAAATTGGAATATTTGCTTTTTTTGTTACTGAGTTGTAAGAGTTTCTTACTTTTTTGTATTAACCTGTTATCAGATATGTGGTTTACAAATATTTTCCTCCATTCTATAGGTTACCTTTTTATTTTGTTATCTTCTCTCCTGTACTACAGAAGCTTTTCAGTTTGATGCAGCCTTCCTTCTTAATTTTTGCTTTTGTTTCTTGTACTTTTGATGTCATATCTGTCAAACTGTGCTATGACCCACGTCAAAAGACATTTTTCCTGATTAGGGATTTTAAAACACACCTCGAAGAGTGATTTGAGGCATTGATGCTGTACATGGCATGAAATGGTCTCAAATTTTAGACACTGACTGAGATTCATGGAAGCTACAAAACTCACTCTGTTTCCCTTTATAAGCGTGAAAGTTGCCCAGTCACGTTCGACTCTGCAACTACATGGACTGTAGCCTTCCAGGCTCTTCTGTCCATGGAATTCTCCAGGCAAGAATACTGCAGTGGGTCGCCTTTCCCTTCTCCAGGGGATCTTCCCAACCCAGGGATTGAACCCAGGTTTCCCTCACTGCAGGCAGATGCTTTACTGGCTGAGCCACCAGGGAAGCCCTTTGCTTTAAAACCTCTTGCCTAATCGTGTGGTCCGCGGCTCCAGGCCGGGCCCTCATCTCTGGAGTTTCTATTGCAGCTGCCTACTCCCTCTCGGTGCGTTAGCTGATTTCTGTGTACACACACAATGTGCTTCCAGGAATAGATACAAGCTTAGCTAGAATATTTGCCATGAACTAGCTCCTTTATCTGGAGAAGGCAATGGCACCCCACTCCAGTACTCTTGCCTGGAGAATCCCATGGACGGAGGAGCCTGGTGGGCTGCAGTCCATGGGGTCGTGAAGAGTCGGACACGACTAAGCGACTTCACTTTCCCTTTTCACTTTCATGCATTGGAGCAGGAAATGGCAACCCACTCCAGTGTTCTTGCCTGGAGAATCCCAGGGACGGGGGAGCCTGGTGGGCTGCCGTCTATGGGGTTGCACAGAGTCGGACACGACTGAAGTGACTTAGCAGTAGCAGCAGCAGCTCCTTTATCCACGCATGTGAACTTAAGTTCCTTTCTCCATTTGTGGCTCTCTGAAAACCTTCAGCTGTGCTCCTTCTCCCCAGGTTTCCCCTCAGATCATTCTTGCCTTATAATCGACTAAAGGAGTCCTCTTGGGTTCTAAGCATGGACATTCAGACATGATTTTATAGTTTACCCCTGGCTCCTTATGCTTTCAGAAGGAATTCAGAGATGATCTCTCCATCTGATCTTCCTACATTTTTAAAAAATAAAGTTTTGCTCTTGGAATTTCCTTGTACTTTTAACAATTTGGTAAATTTCCAACACTTGGGTGATGTGCAAATTATAAATTCTGAAACTTTCAACAGTCTTTTTTTTTTTTGACAGTTATAATGCCTGATATTTCTTCTACACTAGTCTGTATTCATTTCCATAGTGGGAAAGTTCAGAGAAGGCAAGGCTGAGCTGATAGCAATGCTGGGAAATGGATAGTTTTTCCCCAAAGAGGCTACACTGGTGGACTTTTATTGAATTCACCAAAATCCTTTTTCTCTGACCCTTGGGCAGACAAGTTGTTAGCACATCAGAGTGAATCCAGCTTTCAAAAGCAGAGTCACACTAGCCGGCACTGTCAGAAAATCAGGAGGCCAATGTGTTCACGCGAAGCAGAACTGTGCTGGTGAATGACAACCCTCCCGTCAGCACAACTAGTTCAGTGTTTTTCAACTGACTGAAACTGCATCGTGATCAAAAGTTGGCTTGGTAAGAAGAACAAAGGGTGGGAATTATAAGGCTAAGTTTTTAGCCAATCAGGCAAAAACAGCTCGACAATACCCACAGAGATTCCTGGAGTTCTTTTGACTATGATGCTCTGTTGGTCAGTGTTATGATAGAAGGATCAGAATTTCCAGAAAGGCTGTTGGTTAGCTCACAGGGTTACGGGAAGGATGGGGAGCGAGGATCAGAGGTGAGCAGGAATGAAGTGAGGCTTGTCGAAGCCACACTAACAAAGTCGGGGAGCAGCATCATGCTGCCCAGGGCTCCAGCTAGCCCCCCGACACTGAGGTCCCTCAGAGCCCCATGAGATGTAGCGGCTCTGTGCCTGGAACACTGTCCCCACTGTTTCTGCTCCTCTGCTTCCTCACCTTTGCATTCCAGGGCTGGTGGGTGCCTCAGCTTGTCTGGGCCTCTTGTTATAAGACACATACTGCATGAATGTCCCAAGCATAGAAACAGAGTGAGATAGCGGGTAGACAAAAAAAAAAAAAAAGGTGGTAAATATTCATCAGAAGTCCTCACGGCCACAGTAGGCACCCCATCCACGTAGACAGCGGTAGGATGGGAGCTGGGGTTCCACTTGTATAGACATGGGAGTCATGCAGGCTTGGCATCAAGTTCCAAGTCTGCCCCTTTCTTCCAGTGTTGGAAACAGAAAGAAAAGTGCTTAGTACGCTGCTTGGCACAGGGGATGTCCTCATTAAGTAGAAATTACTACTGCCATCTCCAGTTCTGCAGAACCCTCAAGCTCATTCAAGCGTCCTCTCTGCACCGGGCTAGTCCTAGGGGCCTGGCAGGTCATTGTGAGTGGTTCTCTACTGTCATCGTTTATGTGCTGGTTTCATAGCAGACTCGTCAAGGGCAATGCAGTCTGCCTTATTTTCAAATTCTAGGAAAAGCTTGATTTAGTACCCACGGACAACATTCATTAGGGTTGTTATAGAAAGAAGAAATAGCATTATACACGAGAGAATGCCTTGCTTGTTACACAGCGCATATTAGGAATTCAAAGGTATAAAACTTATATACTTTTCACTAGAATTTTTTTTCAGCCTTTGCACCTCAAAACAAAAACTACAAATAAAATCAACTAATAAAATTATTGGTTGAGTTATAAGTTTGTTCAGTACCACAGCTGTATTCCTTGCCTTCTTGTACCCAGTGGTGTACCATGATCTGTGCACTGCATTCTGACTAGGGGCACAGCATAAACCAGAGACATGCTCTCTTAGCCAAGTCCCAGGTAAGTTTCAGTTTAAATGAGATTTAACAAATTATTTCAAATTTACAGCATGAGGTTTATTTTCTCTCTCCTTTTTGGAATATATGAACATGTCTTTCCTAACAGGAAAGGCAAAATAAAAAGTCTCTGTAGTTTTCTTTTTATAAGGCACATAATATTTACTAAGCATCTATTCTGTTCTAATAAAACCATTATGAGGTTATACTATCAAATGTGCTTCTCAAAACAGCTCTGCAAAGTCAGAGTTATTTATTGTTATCACTGTGAATTTTTTTTTAAAGTAGGCAAATTTATTTCGCTTTAAACCTGGTTAAAGAGGAAGATGACTTTTCCACGTCCCTGTGTGTTTTCTTTGACTAACACATAAGACATTTCACCTGTTTTTTTAAGCATGACCCCAACAACTCCAAGACTCATTAATAGAGTAACAAGAGCGCTGGTACCCCGTATGCATCAGAACTAAAAAAAGCCAGGGTCACCCCACTTTGCAGGGTGGTGTGTACAGATGTTCATGCAGGCAGCTCAACACAGTGGCTGAGAACCCACAGCAAAGCCAGACTGCCTGAGTTCAAACCTCAGTTCCACCACTGACCAGCTGTACAATGTTGGAAAGTCACTTAACTTCTCTGTGCCTTAGTTCTCTCACCAGTAAAAGGGGGGATAATAATAATAATGACTTGTTGGAAAAAAGTAAATGAGGCAAGTACCTCAAGTTTGCTCTTTTAATAGGTGAGGAAACAAATTATCAATTGGGGGAAGAGGCAAAGGAAAACAATATTTTCAAGTCAGAGCCTGTATTTCATCCTTACGTTTCCTCAGCATCTCCAAGGTGTTATTAGCAGGTAGATGTCTGATAAATGCTTCTCAGATGTACAAATAAGTAAATCACTATAAGTTTATTATGTTGGCTTTTTGGGGGAGGGGAGAAGAAAATAATGTAAGAGAAAATATGGGCAATACTCATTTAGAAGTCCCCAAACTTTATAATAAATAAGGCATTGAAACCTTTCTCCTAAATGCTTATAATAGGGGTGAGGCAGTATCTTTCTCTTTAAGGAGACAGAGACCTCTCAGAAACAGTGTGGGATTTTATTTTATTTATTTTTAAAAGTCTATTGAATTTGTTAAAATAATGCTTCTGTTTTACGTTTTGGTTTTTGGGCCACAAGGCACATGGGATCTTAGTTCCTCAACCAGGGACTGAACCCACAGCCTTGCACTAACCACTGGACTGCCAGGGAAGTCCCGAGATACAGTGCGGCACTTTAAAGGCAGATCTAGAAGGGCTTAAGTAATAGATCCATTACTTGCTCTACTTATGCCTTGGGGAAATAACCACTCAGCTTCGATCTTATCTGTAACATGGAGAAAGCAATACAGAAACAAAATCAGCTGTGCCTGAAATCACCCGATGCACCCGTGGCACACAGGTGTGCATTCTCTTCCTGCTTGGTAGATAGCTCTTTTAGAAGAAGAAGGTAGAAGCGGAATGAAATTTGTGGTGTGACCCTTTGCCACCTTTTGAACAATGAATAGAAGAACTGAAAGAACAGAATAGAAAAAAAATAGAACTTTATAATTTTCTGTTCCACTGTGATGACTATGTAGAGGTCAAATCACTTTTTAAAACTGAAGTATGGTTGCTTTAGGATACTGTGTTAAGTTTTGAACGTACAGCGCAGTGATTCAGTATTTTTCACCTTTAATATGTAAGGGCATTGCCGCTGACTGTTACCTTGAGTGTCTAGATATAAATTGTCATATTGTGACACGGACAAATGTGAGGCAACCCAAATTTGAAACAGATGGGCCAATCAGATGCCAACAGTCAGTAAGAAGTAATTTTTAGTAGAAGACAGAGAAAATGCTAATCTCAGAAACCTAGTAATGAGCTTGCACAGATCAGAGAAAAAGGAAATGTCGAATTAGCTAAACCTAAAACCAAAGAAGAAATATGAGGATCATTTACAAAATAGATAATAAAGCAGAGAAAAAGAAAAAAATTGGAGGACAATAAATTTCTCTACTAGCTGCCTGGGTTTTTGTTTACGTTCTATTTGTAATCAATACTGCAGACAGAAACAGACGTGCAAAATGTAACAAAAAGAAAAATAAAAATCCAAAACTTGAAAGTAACAGGAAGAGAGATAACATCATAAAATTTAGGGCTTTGGGCAAAGATCCTAAAGAAATCACAGTTTAAATTCTTGCAGGTAGAAAAGGAAAAAAGTTGGTGCAAAGTACAGAGCAGATTTGTGAGATCTGGAAAAATAATATTGAGTATAAAATTTCTACAGACCAAGGGTATATTTTCTCAGCCAAGATGCTTCACATAAGACATTATTTACACTGCTACTACAAAAAACTATATATAAGAAAAGGAAGGTTGAAGGTTTAAGCTTTTCTTGGCAGTAACTAGAACTGAGTTTCAATTAGCATTCAAACTCTTTATCTCAGTATAAAATATGAAATAAAAAGAATTAATTGACATTATAAAAGTGCTATATAAAAAGAACATCAATTCTTTAACCCCAAGAAGTCATTCTTGGATTTTTCATGAACCAGAATAGAATGTTAAATCTGTGAAATCCCCTGAAAACTGAAATAATCTAATTTATGTTGTTATTCATCGTTGCTCTCAGAAGAATGCAGCATTTCTTAAGGACAGAATTATGAAAAATTAAGGTTGTATACAAGTGGGGAGATGTGTGACTACAGTACCTTATTAAAAACAAGGCACAGAAATAGAAGAATAGCTTCCTGGATTGATGCTACAGGCTCTGATGCAGGTACAGTGATATTTGGCAAGATTTTTAATGGTGTGCATTTAAAATATTGATTCCATTTATTATCCATCTTTTGTCCAAGGAAAATATTTCAAAGATAAAAAGGTTATCCGAATGATTATTTTCTCCTCTAAGCTGCTGAAAGTCCCCTTGACACCTTTAAAGGCCTAAGCAATAGAATAGACCTCATAACTACTCGTGTATCTGGTTGTAAAATCTGCAGTGACTTCCCATTTTTTTAAATTACGAATTTAGATGAACCAAATTGACACCAATGTCTTGAAGTAAAGGTCTATTCTAACATACCTTCTTTCTTTCTTTTTTACATTTTAGAACTTTTTTTTAATAGGGGTCTAGTCGCTTTATAATGTGTTAGTTTCTGCTATACGGCAAAGTGAATCAATTATACATATACATCTGACACACTTTCATGAAGCAAAGAGTAAATAAAGTTTGGATGATCTTAAATATAAATAATTAGGATTCAACTATTAAATTCTTAGAATCTGTAGTTCTAACATATCTAACAAGTACCATATATTTTTACATAAAAAGGCATCCTTTTGACCATTATTCTCAACTATACACTTGCATAGTGAAATAAGGAATTTAAACTGCAGATATTGTTAGGTCTCAATATTAGGAGAAAAAAAATAAGAGTATTAATATTGTGGTACCTCAATTTTATGGTGAAGTCTTAAAAAGAATGTTAGGAAGAATTGTATGAGAAGTTTAAAAATAACCTTGACCACCAAAAAACAGACCAGTAGGGACATGCCCACTAGTCCAGTGGCTAACTCTCTGTGCTCCCAGAGCAGGAGACCCAGGCTCGATCCCCGGTCAGGAACTAAATCTCAAATGCCGCAACTCACGATCCTGTGTGCCGCAACTGAGAGCCTGGTGCAGCTAAATCAGGGAAAAATACAAACCAACAGAAGTGGAGCAGTCATCCACGGGCCAACCCTCCCCACTGTGTGTTTCTGTGAGTAAGTTTTATCGGGACTTAGTCACGCTCACGTGTTTACATACTGTATCTGGCTGTTTTCAGGCTACCACGGCAGAGCTGAGGAGCTGCAGCAAAGATTATGTGACTTGGAAAACCTAAAATATTTACATCTGTAGAAAATTTCACTGACTCCTGACCTAAAAGATCATTGGAAACAAATCTTACAATAATTCTCAAGCCACAGAAACCTCAAAACTCAAGATTAGGGCTGACTGTATGCTTTTATTCAATGATTTATTATTGAATTTCTTCATTATATGGAAAAAATTTTTTTTCTCCAATAAACCTCTCTGGTTGATTCAAAAGTTAAAAATTTTGTGAAGAACTGGAGATGAGAAAAACTAGCATATTGTCTAAGGACTCTCAATCTAATCAGCTTCAGAGAGTCCATAACCTGTTCAAATATATAATGTTTTTCAGTTTGTTTTGTCTGAGCATAATAATTGTGTGAAGGTTTGCAGTTTCCCAAGAATGTAATGATAAAGATTCAAATTATTTTCATTGCAGTTCAGACTCAAAATATTTAAGAATAACTGATTTAGACAAATCTTAATGTTTAAAAATATTGATTATGAGGCCAAGAAAGTTAAAATACATTTTTCCCCAAAAGTATATAACCAGAATTAAAAGCTGGAATTTTTTGCTCCCAGCTTAAATGTTTTTATTCATATTGCTGCCAATTTTCTAGAAAAAAAGTTATTGTGACAGAAAAATCAGAGAAGTTTAATCTTCTGGGAATTAAATACAATAAGCAATCAGACTTTGTATTCTCTCTTAAGATGAATGACTTGTACTTTCATGATTTAAAGACAAATATGGGGAGGTGAGATTGAGGTATTGGGCCTTGGTCTCTTCAGGTCCTGGAGGTTTATGTGTGCAGCTGATCCAGTTTGCTGTGAAGCCAGTTGAGTTTATTGGTCTGAAGCCAAATATAAAATATAAAATGCAGAGATCAGCAGGCAGATCAGCTGACCCCAACACTACAGCTTTCCTAAGATCCCAGAGTTGGAGGCATTGTGGTTTGAACCTCAGACGGTGTTTCCACTTTTCCTGTGTGCTAGCTCTTGCGTTTTTGAGCGGGGAGAAGAAAAAGGGAAACAAGTGAACGCCTCCTTATTAATGACCATCTGCAGCTGCAGCTTTCTTGCTGGTGGGCTGCGCTGCTTCACAATCCCGAATGTGGATGTCCTACTGGCATCATGCGCCCAAGAGGTCTTACCTCAGTGCAGCTCCTCTGGGTCCTGGTGTTTGCATGCGCGATCTGCTCACCACTTCCACCTGTCCGGCAGGTGGCATCCACCAGCATCCTTCCACTGGGATTGCCTCTTCCCCTCATGCTGTGCCAGTCCTGGAAGAGCCCTCACCCCTCACCCCATCACCAGCTCCAGATATTGTGCCCGCCCACCCCTCTCTGCAGCCCTCAGAACTGGGAATGCCGGGACACTGTCTGGGCTTCCTCTGTCCTCACCGATATTTTACCAGGACACTTCTCTCCAGTTCTCCTTTCCCTTCTTCAAAGTTTAAGGGTAGTTTCACATATGTTGTGGAGAAGAGTATGGCAATGCACTCCAGTATTCTTGCCTGGAGAACCCCATGGACAGAGGAATCTGGTTGGCGACAGTCCATGGGGTTGCAAAGAGTCGGTTATGACTCAGTGACTAATACTATCACATATGTTGTAATTATGGAAATTCTAGCTAGGGCACAACATTCCAGTTCTCTCTCTTAATAAACATGTTCTATCTTTAGATATGATTCAGCTGGAACACCCAGAGTGAAAAAGTTGGCTTAAAACTCAACATTCAGAAAACTAAGATCATGGCATCCGGTCCCATCACTTCATGGCAAATAGATGGGGAAACAATGGAAACAGTGAGAGACTTTATTTTGGGGGGCTCCAAAATCACGGCAGATAGTGACTGCAGCCATGAAATTAAAAGATGCTTGCTCCCTGGAAGAAAAGCTATGATCAACCTAGACAGCATATTAAAAGGCAGAGACATTACTTTGCCAGCAAAGGTCCACCTAGTCAAAGCTATGATTTTTGTCAGTAGTCATGTATGGATGTGAGATTTGGACTATAAAGAAAGCTGAGCTCTGAAGAATTGATGCTTTTGAACTGTGGTGTTGGAGAAGACTCTTGAGAGTCCCTTGGACTGCAAGGAGATCCAACCAGTCCATCCTAAAGGAAATCAGTCCTGGGTGTTCATTGGAAGGACTGATGCTGAAGCTGAAAATCCAATACTTTGGCCACCTGATGTGAAGAACTGACTCATTGGAAAAGACCCTGATGCTGGGAAAGATTGAAGGCAGGAGGAGAAGGGGACGACAGAGGATGAGATGCTGGGATTGGCATCACTGACTCGATGGCCGTGAGTTTGAGTAAGCTCTGGGAGTTGGTGATGGACAGGGAGGCCTGGCGTGCTGCAGTCCATGGGGTCACAAAGAGTTGGACATGACTGAGCGACTGAACTGAACTGAATTTCTGGAACCCCCATATTTTTATCACATTGGTGAGGAAAGGCTGATGACTGAAACACTTCCTTCCTGATAAAGGAAACTGTGTACATTTCTTTAGACATCAGTTATAGCTACTGGGGAGATGCCTACAATAGGATGGAGGGAGAGCTATGAGCCAGCAGAAGAGGCATTAGGGCAGTTTCTGACCCTTCTCCAGAAGACTTGAAGAGAGATGGTAAATGTCACTGGCTTAGACTTTCTTTATATGGAGTATCAGTATATTTTGTTGTCAGCTCTCAGTCTTTACCACAGTGATGCAACATGCTGTCAATTCACAGAATAAGTATTCATATTTTGCTATGCCATTATTGATGGACATAATAGTAGCTCTGATTTTCTTCTCTTGCAAACAGTACTGCCACGAACATCTAGGTTCATACCTTTTGTGGACATGAATTATTTTTTTACCTAGAGTAAACACTGAGTGGGGAGATCACTCAGTTATAACATGAAAATTTGAAATTTTAATAATTGACAAGTTCTCAAAAGTGAGTGACTATTCTAATTTATTTCCCTAAATCTTTAAGAAACATAAACATATGCTCATACGCATTGTGAGTAGGGATATGCAATCACAGCCACAATGAGGTATCTCTCAACACCCATTATATTGACAAATATGAATATTCCTATGCTGCGGGTGGGAAAGAAAGAGAACAGGATTCAGGCAGTGTTCACATCTGTCATTTTTCTCCAAACCTCCATTATTAAAATATGAAACTACTGAAAAGTTGATACTACTATAATAAACACTTGTATCCTCACAATTTACACACACACATGTGCAAACAGATATCTGAACCATTTGCAGACATCATGTCTATATTTCTAAACACATACCTCTTAGTGTGCACTATTTTTCTGTCTACTAAGTGAAGATAACTATTCATTATATACTATGCTTGTGAAGAAAGAGCAAAATAATATATGTGAAACACCCAGCACAGTATCCAGATCATCATGAGAATGTGAGTATGCAAAAAAGACACTCTTCTCTTCTTTTTTTTTATTTTATTTTATTTTTTTTCATTTATTTTTATTAGTTGGAGGCTAATTACTTGTAAAGTAAATATTGTAGTGGTTTTTGTCATACATTGACATGAATCAGCCATGGATTTACATGTATTCCCCATCCCGATCCCCCCTCCCACCTCCCTCTCTACCTGATCCCTCTGGGTCTTCCCAGTGCACCAGGCCCGAGCACTTGTCTCATGCATCCAACCTGAGCTGGTGATCTGTTTCACCCTAGATAATATACATGTTTTGATGCTGTTCTCTCAAAACATCCCACCCTCGCCTTCTCCCACAGAGTCCCAAAGTCTGTTCTGTACTTCTGTGTCTCTTTTTCTGTTTTGCATATAGGGTTATCATTACCATCTTTCTAAATTCCATATTTATGTGTTAGTATGCTGTAATGTTCTTTATCTCTCTGGCTTACTTCACTCTGTATAATGGGCTCCAGTTTCATCCATCTCATTAGAACTGATTCAAATAAATTCTTTTTAACGGCTCAGTAATATTCCATGGTGTATATGTACCACAGCTTCCTTATCCATTCGTCTGCTGATGGGCATCTAGGTTGCTTCCATGTCCTGGCTATTATAACCAGTGCTGTGATGAACATTGGGGTGCACGTGTCTCTTTCAGATCTGGTTTCCTCAGTGTGTATGCCCAGAAGTGGGATTGCTGGGTCATATGGCAGTTCTATTTCCAGTTTTTTAAGAAATCTCCACACTGTTCTCCATAGCGGCTGTACTAGTTTGCATTCCCACCAACAGTGTAAGAGGGTTCCCTTTTCTCCACACCCTCTCCAGCATTTATTGCTTGTAGACTTTTGGATAGCAGCCATCCTGACTGGCGTGTAATGGTACCTCATTGTGGTTTTGATTTGCATTTCTCTGATAATGAGTGATGTTGAGCATCTTTTCATGTGTTTGTTAGCCATCTGTATGTCTTCTTTGGAGAAATGTCTGTTTAGTTCTTTGGCCCATTTTTTGATTGGGTCATTTATTTTTCTGGAATTGAGCTGCAGGAGTTGCTTGTATATTTTTGAGATTAATCCTTTGTCTGTTTCTTCATTTGCTATTATTTTCTCCCAATCTGAGGGCTGTCTTTTCACCTTACTTATAGTTTCCTTTGTAGTGCAAAAGCTTTTAAGTTTCATTAGGTCCCATTTGTTTAGTTTTGCTTTTATTTCCAATATTCTTGGAGGTGGGTCATAGAGGATCTTGCTGTGATTTATGTCAGAGAGTGTTTTGCCTATGTTCTCCTCTAGGAGTTTTATAGTTTCTGGTCTTACATTTAGATCTTTAATCCATTTTGAGTTTATTTTTGTGTATGGTGTTAGAAAGTGTTCTAGTTTCATTCTTTTACAAGTGGTTGACCAGTTTTCCCAGCACCACTTGTTAAAGAGGTTGTCTTTTTTTCCATTGTATATCCTTGCCTCCTTTGTTGAAGATAAGGAAGACACTCTTATTTTCATAAAAGAGAAGTATGGAATGAGTATAGTGTGTGCATGTATTTTTAAATGAATTTTTTTTTCATTTATTTTTATTAGTTGGAGGCTAATTACTTTACAATATTGTAGTGGTTTTTGTCACACATTAACATGAATCAGCCATGGATTTACATGCATTCCCCATCCTGATCCCCCCTCCCACCTCCCTCTCCACCCGATTCCTCTGGGTTTTCCCAGTGCACCAGGCCCGAGAACTTGTCTCATGCATCCAGCCTGGGCTGGTGATCTGTTTCACCCTAGATAATATACATGTTTCGATGCTGTTCTCTCGAAACATTCCACCCTCGCCTTCTCCCACAGAGTCCAAAATTCTGTTCTGTACATCTGTGTCTCTTTTTCTGTTTTGCATATAGGGTTATCGTTACCATCTTTCTAAATTCCATATATATGCGTTAGTATACTGTATTGGTCTTTATCTTTCTGGCTTACTTTGAATATTTATATTTGTTTATACATTGTGTAAATAATCTATTTCTTCCCTGACTGCTGCTGTCTCCTTAAAGAAATAAAATGAGGACTATAGTATGCTGGATGTCTCAGTGCAGATATCTAGTTTACTTTAGTCAGAATATTAACTAATAGTGGACTAGCAACTTTAGCTTGCTTGGTCTTTTCCCATTTAAATTTTTTTAAAATTAAAACCCACATGTGAAAGTCATTCAGTTGTGTCTGCCTCTTTGCAACCCTATGGTCTATATAGTCCATGTAATTCTCCAGGCCAGAATACTGGATTGGGTAGTCTTTCCCTTCTCCAGGGGATCTTCCCAACCCAGGGATCGAACCAAGGTCTCCCACATGGCAGGCAGATTCTTTACCAGCTGGGCCATAAGGGAAGCCCAAAAATACTGGAGGGGGTAGCCTATCCCATCTCCAGTGGGTCTTCCCGACCCAGGAATTGAACTGTGGTCTCTTGCATTGCACGCAGATTCTTTACCAACTGAGCTATCAGGGAAGCCTAAAACCCACATATGGAATGCCGCTTCATAAAATAGAGACTAGAGAATTTTCAGATGCAAAAAGTTAAACTAATATCTTCCTTTAAAAAATTCAAAAATCTACTAGCTTTCATATTTACTATTACTTTTTACATGTAAATATTTGTTTCTTCATTTAATCTAATCATAGCATTACTATTTAAAGGTAAGGATGCTGTCCTGAGTATTTTCAAGTAATCTTCTTATATGAATACATTTTACTAATTTTGAAGACAGGTTGAAAAACCTTATATAGAGTATGTGTTTAGTAAATATTAGTTAATTTCAGCTGACTGCAAGTATAAATTTTTAAAAATGAATTCATTATGTTCTTTGTCAGAAAGATGAAGTCTGAATGCAACTCTTCCATTAAAAATGAACATTTTATTGAAATTATTATAATTTATAAATTTGAGTCTGTCAAAAACCTTCAAACATGCTAACCTTCTGTATTCATTACACAAACAAACCTGTTTTTTATGAAGTAGTGTACTTCTCATAGGTAAAAAACACAAGCTGAATCTAGGTAGCTGTTAGAAACAGTTTGCAGGAACTATCTTTTCACCTAAGCCTTGCTGCTAAAGGCTGGAATATGCCCAGTGTTGGTTACATACAATGAAGCCTGATTAATTAAACTTTGTTTTTAAATAATTCATATGTCATAGAATACAAGTCAATCAGAACATTATCTTCAATAAAATTTCACTACCAGATAATATGATGAAGTCATGAAGAATCCATATGACAGACACCAAATAACAATCAAGAACCCAATTTTCTTTGCTGACTTGGACTTAAATAAAATCTTCACTTAATCTTCGGAAGAATAGCTCTTTGTTATTAATTAAATCTACAATTTCTGCTGTTGAAATCACACACTAGTTTAGTTTTATTTTTGCAAGGCTATGGGAAATGTTTTTGCTGCTTCAACACATATAGTACATAGTGCATAAAAATGTATCTCATGCTTTGTGAATAGAAACAAAAATTCTCAAGCATTAACAATTATATCAGTGGGAGTTTTGCATTAAATTAAGCTTGGGGCGGGGAAGGAAGAAATGCAGGCTGTAAACAAGAAAACTATTTCTCTTAAGACACTTAAATGTTAACTAGGTGTATTAATCATATTGTGATGGAATGCTCTGCAGAGTCAGCTATATGAGAAGTGTATCCCGTTACTTTTCTACTTCACATTATTTTTTTTTTTTGCAGTAAAAACTAACTGCCATACAGAGCAAAAGAAAAGTACCTAACTTGATGTGTAATTTCCTTCCGAACCAAAGAACCTATAAAATTTCTGTGTAAGAGGATACTAATTGCTACTTCACCTTTTATGGCAGAAAACCTTAGCACTTTGGATATCTGCCTGATCTTTTTGAAGGCAAAAGTTACTTCTCATTCTTTTTTTTTTGGCAAATTTCTAGTGACAAATGCAGTGCCTAGAACATTTTTAAAGGTCATTGTTTGTAGAAGGAAGGAAGGAATAAATTAATGTCGGATAGTCAGTTAGTAAATTCTAGAAATTCTACATATAAATGTAGAAAGTGTCAAGGCAATGTACTTTGAAGTTCATTATACTTAAATATTAGGAAAAACAAACTGGTTAATATACCCTATGCCCTTTATATAATTAATTTAACAAATGCGTTTAATCCATAGAAGTAATTTCCAGTTTTAATCTTTGATAAGTCACAACATTTGCTAGGATAAATTTCCTTATGTGAATGAAAATGGAATAGTCCAGTTCAGTTTCCTCACTCAGTTGTGTCTGACTCTTTGCAACTCTATGAACTACAACACTCCAGGCTTCCCTGTCCATCACCAACTCCCAGAGCTTGCTCAAACTCAGGTCCATCGAGTCAGTGATGCCATTCAACCATCTCATCCTCTGTCACCCCCTTCTCCTCCTGCCTTCAATCTTTCCCAGCATCAGGGTCTTTTCCAGTGAGTCAGTTTTTTGCATCAGGTGGCCAAAGTATTGGAGTTTTAGCTTCAGCATCAGTCCTTCCAATGAATATTCAGGACTGGTTTCCTTTACGATTGACTGGTTTGACCTCCTTGCAGTCCAGGGACTCTCGAGAGTCTTCTCCAATACCACAATTCAAAAGCATCAGTTCTTCAGTGCTCAGCTTTCTTTATGGTTCAACTCTCACATCCATACATGACTACTGGAAAAACCATAGCTTTGACTAGATGGACCTTTGTCAGCAAAGTAATATCTCTGCTTTTTAATATGCTGTCTAGGTTTGTCATAGCTCTTCTTCCAAGGAGCAAGTGTCTTTTAATTTCATGGCTGCAGTCACCATCTGCAGTGACTTTGGAGAATCCAGACAGACAAGGACAAATACTGTATGATATCACTTATAGGTATAATCTAAAATATGACAAAAGTTAATATATCAGTGAAACAGAAACAGATTCACAGAGAGAACAGATTGGTTGTTGCCAAGGGGGAGAGGTGAGGGGTGAAGGAGGGATGGATTGGTAGATTGGGATTAGCAGATGCAAACTGTTATATACAGGTTGGATAAACAGCAAGATAGTGAGCCAGCTGTAGCTTAGACAGTAAAGCATCTACCTGTAATGCAGGAGACCTGGGTTCGATCCCTGGGTCAGGAAGATCCCCTGGAGAAGTAAATGGCAACCCACTCCAGTACTCTTGCCTGGAAAATCCTATGGACAGAGGAACCTGGTAGACTACTGTCCATGGGGTCGCAAAGAGTGGGACATGACTGAGCAACTGCACTTCACTTTTAAACAAAAAGGTCCTACTGTACAGCACAGGGAAGTATATTCGACATCCTGTGATAAACCAGAATGGAAAAGAATATGAAAAAGAATAATATAGATGTAAAAAAATGGAATCAGACAATAAAAACTTGTCACCAAGGAGAAGCTAAAAAAAAAAAAAATAGAAACTTGCTTTGTTCTTTTTAAGAAGCTCTGTGTGAACAACAGTTAATTTGTCCACTTTCTTGCCTTTAATTCAAGATCAAGAAAGCTTTGGGGAAAATATTTCATTTCTATGGCTCATGAAAATTAAAAACAAACACAAGTAACTTGTGCAACAGATCTAGAGGTTGGAGAAATTAAAAATACAAACACACATACTGGTCAGTGTTCTTTGGTCAGGAGGCTTTTCAAAGCAGGAGAGAGTAAGTTTCAATTTTACATCAGTGCAATGTATACTAATTTAAAAGATGACAAGAAAGCCAAAACAGTTCTGGATTTCATAGAGACTTGAATTAAAACTCAAGTGAAGAAAAGATCATGTACTTATAGCTGATTTCATAAGGGTAATGAAGAACCAAGAGTTCAGGTTTACCATTAAATTCGGTAGGAATTCAATAAAATTCTTACATAATTCTAGGGGGTAACTTACTTGGTTATTTTGAAACATCTGATTAGTGAATTTACTGGGTGATTTTGCCTTTTTAAAGAAAGAATATAATCTACAATCAATGTAAACCCTCTTTTGGAAGAGGTAGATTTTCTAGTCAAATGATTTCAGGGGGCAGATATGGGAGGGCGTGGAGGTTACGAGGGGAAGACTTCCAAGTTAAGTTCCTTGAAGGAAGGCAGATACATCTGAATTTCCCATATGCCCACTCATCAGCCCAGAAATGCTCTCTAAAAATTTTGTGTATTGATTTGCTTAGGAATTTAGATGTATAATCTGCAATGATTGCTATTGATACACAGTAAAATGTCCTACATTTTTTCAAGATGAAATTAATTCTTCTTTAAATGAATTCAAAGAATTAATGCTTTTGAACTGTGGTGTTGGAGAAGACTCTTGAGAGTCCCTTGGACTGCAAGGAGATCCAACCAGTCCCTCCTAAAGGAGATCAGTCCTGAGTGTTCATTGGAAGGACTGATGCTGAAGCTGAAACCCCAATACTTTGGCCACCTGATGTGAAGAGCTGACTCATTGGAAAAGACCCTGATGCTGGGAAAGATTGAGGGCAGGAGGAGACGGGGATGACAGAGGATGAGATGGTTGAGTGGCATCACTGACTCCATGGACTTGAGTTTGGGTAAACTCTGGGAGTTGGTGGTGGACAGGGAGGCCTGGCGTGCTGCAGTCCATGGCGTCGCAAAGAGTCGGACGCACTGAGCAACTGAACTGAAATGAACTCAGCATTCTGGGGCCTCAATTGGAATTTATCAGTGTTCATGTATCTTTAAAAGACCCTTTTTGAAAAAATATTTTAAATTATTTTCAAAAGGTCTGTAGCCAACCTCAGATGGAAGTGTGATAGCTCCCAGGAGCTGTAATTTGTCAAATGCCAAAACCTATACAGAGGAATGAAATTCTGCTTTCTGACAGCTTGATATTTAGATCATATGGGTCTCATGTCAGAGCATTCAAATATGCGTTGAATATGATCCAGGACTTTCTGAAAGCCTATTTGAGATACATGATATTAGGAAATTATCTAGGATCTCTCGATTGTGTGTTTCCCTTGATTTTCTAGTATTTGTCATTGGAAAGCAATGTACCCGGAACTTACTTTCCATCACCTCACAGCTATGTGTAAACTATCTTAAGTTAGCCATGTTGCATAAAAAGCTTGTTTCAGAGAACATATTTATCTTCATGGAATTTCCCAAGTCCTCTATTTTACCTTTTACAGAACCAAGCAAAAGAGATAAAAGAGCTGTCCTTTAAAATAATTCATTCCTTCTCTATACTTCACTTTTCATCAGAAAGGTTAAGCTGATGTAAGATAAGTTTTCCTCCTGTTCCAAAGGCTCATGCAGAAGACTTGATAACCATCAATAAAGCTGTGGTTTCTGGACATATCTCACCCTCTACTGTGAGTTGATGTAGTACTGCCTCAGTGAGCCATCTGGGGTGGGGAACATACTAGCACTTCACTACCTGCATCACACTCCAACTGCCAAGACATCTTCAACTTCTCTACAGTATCACATGCAGAAACAGCACAACCCAGTTCAACTAACCTCAGAGTTCTTTCACTGAAACCCTACTGTGTGCAATGCATGAAGTACCTTCTTTTTTGCTTTTTGAGCCTTCCCTTGACTTTCTTAAGCTAACTGGAAATGGTTTCAAATGTTTTTGGACATTTCTCAAGCCACCAAGACTGGCAAATGTTACAAATGTCAACATTTTTTTTCTTACAATAATAATTCATACACAGTTGACAAAGGTTGAAAAACTTTCCAGGAAAAGGCACTTTGAGGTTGAAACCAAACATGGGACTATAAATCTTTTGGTAAATTTTCAGTTAGTGAAAAAGTATTCAAGTTAAATTTGCCCTCAGGCCACCGTAATGGATACTTCTGTTCATACAAGTTGAGATTATATGCCAGATAAAATCCTACTTCTAAAAGTCTGTGCACCAATGTAGCACAAGTGGACTTCTGTCATTTATATTATTATTACTTATTATTGCTTTTTATATGATGCCCTCTGAAGTAATAAGCCACACTCGAGAAACATAATTTCATAGAATTCTTTCTAGGTAAGCCTGGTCCTCACCCGCCATAATTCAGATGAGATATTTAAATCAAAGTGACTTTGCATAGATATGTTTCTCAATGAGTCGATCTAGAGTCACAGTTAATCACCAAGGTAGGTGATTGATAGAACCTAAAAATTTATATTTAATACATGTTAAAAGATTGCAGTTTTTTTTATGTTGACACATTTAAAACATGTTTGAAATCATATTCTAAATTCACAGATATTCAATACTAGTTAAAACTTTGGTTGTGATCAAAATAGTTTCCAAAGATTGGCTTGCCTTTCCTATCAGTATTCAAATCAATTCTTAGGTTAAAACATCACTGAAGGACACAACACTCACTCTGTGTTTGCTCATTCATTCATCCATCTACTGAAATTCAAATTTTTATTGAGATAGAAGTATGATTAGCACAGGGAAGATAACCAAACTAAGGCAGAAGCCCAAAATGTAGAGATAGACATCATTAATCAAGTCATCATGTGAATAAAGTAGAGTAGTGGTGCAAAAACGCCTGGTTCTCTGAGGTCTTGTCCAAAAAACAAACAAACAAAAAAAAACGCATGGCTTTAATGCAGGACTCAGTTGAGATGCAGGAGAGAGAGGCAGGCAGAACCAGAACACCTAAGACCTTGAATGGGACCATTAAGGATTTTGATTTTTTTTTTCCCCAGAAGCAATGGAAAGGTTTTAAGGAATTTAAGCATCAGGACTAAGATCATGGCATTTGGTCAAATCACTTCATGGCAAATAGATGAGGAAACAAGGGAAACAGTGACAGACTTTATCTTCTTGGACTCCAAAATCACTGCAGATGGTGACTGAAGCCATGAAATTAAGACGCTCCTTGGAAGAAAAGCTATGACAAACCTAGACAGCATATTAAAAAGCAGTCTTTACTTTGCCAACAAAGGTCCATCTAGTCAAGGCTATGCTTTATCCAGTAGTCATGTATGGATGTGAGAGTTGGACCATAAAGAAAGCTGAGCACCAAAGAGTTGATGCTTTTGAACTGTGGTGTTGGAGAAGACTCTTGAGAATCCCTTGGACTGCAAGGAGATCCAATCAGTCCATCCTAAAGGAGATCAGTCCTGAGTGTTCATTGGAAGGACTGATGCTGAAGCTGAAACTCCAATACTTTGGCCACCTGACGTGAAGAGTTGACTTATTTGAAAAGACCCTGATGCTGGGAAAGATTGAGGGCAGGAGAAGGGGACAACAGAGGATGAGATGGTTGGATGGCATCACCAACTCCATCAACATGAGTTTGAGCAAGCTCTGGGTGTTGGTGATAGACAGGGAAGCCTGGCACTGTGCAGTCTACGGGGTCACAAAGAGTCAGACAGGACTGAGCAACTGAACTGAGCTGAACTGAAGCATCAGAACATCATTAGATTTTAGTTTTAAAAGATGGGGTTTTGCCTGAGGGATGGAGAAGAGATTGGAATGGGCCTAGGTGGGGAGAGACTAGTTCCTAGGCTTGTGAATATGGTCCTGGTGAGGATATTAATAGGCAGCTTGTTTGCTACATTAGGTTGCACCCTATCTAAGAGGATGGAAAGAAAAGCTGTCCCTCCTGACTCACTCAGTAGTGGGACTAGCTGGGCCTAACCTGAGTTACTATTTGTTTTTATCTTATGAGCACTTAATAGATATTTATCTGAGGAGTATTTGTTTTGTAAACACTAAGGAGCTATTTAGAAATAACACAACTGATCACACTCTCATTTTCTCACTGGCTTCCAGAAAAGCTAATGCCAAACCTGTGGTTTTGAGAGCACTGGGCCCTAGGGTACTGAATTCTGTGTGTCCCTCATTCCTAGTTTTATCTTAATCCTTTAATTTATATTTCTTTGCCTTAATTTTAATATTATTCTGTATCCTTGGAACAAAAAATCTTATAATCAAGCCAAACAATGGATGTTTTATGTTAAAAATTTATTTTTATTATATTAACAATGAAAATTATTACTTTTACTATATTAAAATATATGTGTTGCTACCTTAGAAGAAATGTCTGAAAAACAGGAAAATGTATTGACAATATTTCTAGCATACTATTAATATATAAGGGCAAGACACTAAGGATAGAAATAAGTATGTGTGAAAACAACATTCTTGTGTGTACCGAATTGCCACTTGAAGATTTTGAGTGCTAATCTCTATCCATGTTGCTATGAACTGTATTATTTCAAGATGTGTAAAACTGGCAGGACCCTAAATTCCACACATCATTTGCTCTTGGCTTTGCAGCTCACTCATGGTATCTGGTATTGCGCAATGTTCTTTGGAATTCATAGAAGAATTTGACTATTTCTAGCTTGAGATACCAAAAATAAATAAATAAATAAACCTTATCTAATTTAGCAGAGTGATAATGCAGTGGTTAAACACATCACAGCTGATGTGAGACATGATACTTCCTTAAACAGTACTATCAAGCCTTAGATACGGTGATTTAATAGCAGGCAAAGTCAATAAGAAATAGATATTTAGAATTTGAAATAAAAAACTTACAACTTTGCTCTTCTTTCTCACTGGGAAGGCTTTTTACATTTATATCAATTTCTAACTAATGACTCTGTTAAGGCTTGAATATAGTAGTCATTCTTTCAGATAACTTTATGATTAAAGGTGAGAAAGGACCAAAGAGGGTTACCTATTCATCTGTGGAGTCTTAAAACTCTA
The DNA here is from genome assembly GCF_019320065.1 of Cervus canadensis. NCBI lineage: Eukaryota > Metazoa > Chordata > Mammalia > Artiodactyla > Cervidae > Cervus > Cervus canadensis. The sequence continues at coordinate 7,608,084 of NC_057416.1, read as the reverse complement.
AAAGACAGTGATGAGATGATTAGTCTTTGGGTTGTCAAGCTTAATAATAGAACATGGGCAACAGAAAGCCACGCAACCGAGCAGGTACAAGTGAGGGCTCACCAAGGGAACATTCTCCGCTGTAATTAGCAGTCTGTATCTCCCATCGCCTCTGGCTTAAGTTGGCTTCATCTGGTCCACACTTGTCACTTCTCCCACAATAGTCCGGGAAGGGTACTGAAAACCAGGTAGATGGATTTGGTCTCTAATGAGGCTCTGTTTCTTTGTACAGACCTCTTCATGATACTGATTTCCCAAAGTGCTTGTTCTTCTCAACCCAGTTTTCCAAAACTGGCTTAAAGATGGTAACTTTTATCTGAACACTTCACCATCACCGCTGCCTGTGGCTTTTCTGTTTTGTGTGTACCTTTCATAGCTATATACCTGCACTGTGTTTCTGACTGGATCAGCTGTTAGATTTGAATCTCCATAATGCCTACTCCTGCTGTATATTCAGGCTTGCTGTGCTGACAATTCGTCTACATTGACACTTTGCTCTTGGTTTTGTTCTCTTAGGACTCAGCATAACTGCATTTCTTCCCAGGCTTTGCTCTAGGATAAATTCTTGTTCCTCACCTGGTCTCACCTGCTCTACCCAGGCGCAAGGAACATCACAACTAACTGTCAAATAAAGGAAAGAGAAGCAGATTGAGATATTTCCCAAATGGGATCCTGGATATGAGAACTGAGGAACAAGACTGACTCTGCACATTCATTGGTCTAAAGACCAAAAGAGTTGATATTCAGCACTGTGCACATTGTCACCTGATACTTTTTTTGTGCACAAAATATCCAGCCTATTGTTCATTCTGTGAAAAACTGTGGGACTTAGGCATTCTTCTAGAGCCTTCTGGGACAATGCAGGACAAAATATTTAAACTATGGGATGATCATAAAATTGAACCCTAGTAAATTTGCGTAATGAGCCTAATTTTTTTCTACCACCTGCTTCCTGATGCCAGTGTCCCTGCAAAGGCAGTCAGTGGTTCATTGTTTTATTATCTGTTTCTTATCCTAGCATTCACATCTACTTGTATCCATCTATTTGCTTATGATAGTAACTAGGAAGTCATATCTGCTTCTATATCTAATCCATGACATTCTAATAAAAATATACTTTGTATCCACCTCATTATTTCCTTCTCAACAGTCACCACCCAGGTCACATGTGTATATCACACTGTCTTCTTTTACTGGTTAATATCATTGAATTCTGGCTGACCTTTCTGCTTCCACTTCTGTCTATTTTAAGTCATCCTGAAACACACAAGAGGCAGAATGATAGTACAAATTACAAAATCTCATTACATTGTTACCCTGCTTAATTCTCTTCAAAGTCTTCTCCTTGCACCTAGGATAAAATCAAGATTCTTCCACAGTCAGCTAAGCCTGGTACCTCTGGTCCCTGGTGACTGCATTAGCTACATCTATGTTCTTCTCCTTCTGCTAATCATGTTCCAACAGCCCTGACCATCTTTCCCCCTTTCTCAGCTTTTGAACTTTGTGCATGTATTTCTTTCATGTATATATTTTTTAACATCTCAATTGCTATTTAGCTTTTCATCTATGTTACTTCTTTAATGAGGTTTTTCTCTGAATCTGGGATTTAAGGTAGTTCCTTACCCTATACTTTGGCCATCTCATGCAAAGAGTTGACTCATTGGAAAAGACCCTGATGCTGGGAGGGATTGGGGGCAGGAGGAGAAGGGGACGGCAGAGGATGAGATGGCTGGATGGCATCACTGACTCGATGGACTTGAGTTTGAGTAAACTCTGGGAGTTGGTGATGGACAGGGAGGCCTGGCATGCTGCAATTTGTGGGGTCGCAAAGAGTCGGACACGACTGAGCGACTGAACTGAACTGATCTGATTTTATGGTATATTGTAACTTTCCCCAAATAGCACGTTTCTCAGTTCCTATTTAGGCACTTGTTGTTTCTATGGATATTTCTATAATGGCAGTTTTCTCAGTAGGCTGTGCACCCCATAAGAGGGGGGACCATGTATCCTTTGCTTCCTACCGTATCCTAAGAGCTAGTACAGGGACTGGCAGATAGCAGTCATTCAATATACTGTAGTGAATGAATGGAAATACAATATCTCATATCTTATCTGTTCAGTTATTCAATAAGATGTGTATCTTGCATAAAGTACTGTCTTCAGCTCACTGGATACAGAAAAGACCAAGAGACAAAAAGAACAAAGTCCTGCCTGTGTGAAGCTTTCTTTCCAGTGTGGGAAAACCAATAATAAACCAGAAATATAATAAATTACATAGTGTTTTAGAAGGAGATATGTGTTAAAGAAAAACAATGGGGCAGGAAAACAGAAATGAAGTGTGCCAGGGGAATGTGATTTGCAATTTTAATAAACGATCACTTTAGTCCTTATTTAATAGGCTATATTCAGGGAGAGAATTGATGCAAGTGATGGTGTTAAGTTACTCAGATATATAGAGAAAGACTTTTTCTGCCAGAGAAACAGGAAGAAAAATCCAATAACGTAGGATTTTTTGACCATGGGCATTACTTTGGTTTTTAAAATGACTGAGCTGGGTGATCCATCAAATGGTTTCAGAAGAAGAGTGACAACACCTTCCTTCTGCTTTCAGTGGATCAAGGTGGCTACTCCATGTAGAATGGATTGTCATGAGCCATGGGCAGAAGCAGAAGATCAGACAAGACATCTGAAGAATTCAGGCAAGAAAAGATTGAATCAGAATATAACAGTGAAGGCAGAAAAAACTGTTGGATTCTGGATGTATTTCGAAAGTAGAACCAAGAGGTTTGGCTGATGCATTGGATGGGAATTTGAAAGGAAGTAAGGAGTTAAAGATAACTCCAAGGATTCTGGCTTGATTAACTGGAAGATGGAGTTGCAATCAAGTCAGAGAGGGAAGAGGACAGATGAATGTGCTTGGGTGGAGCTGGTGAGATCATGTTTATTTGTAGATGCTGGCAGAGAGGTTAAATGAGGGGGAGGATATAGGATTCAGCAAGGCTACAGGAAGGGGTAAACCTATGGATGGTACTTAAAGGCAAGAGAGCACGTGAAACCGCCATGGAGAAGGTATAGACAGAGAAAAGGACGAAGGTCTGAACCACTGGACACTTAAGCCTTAAAAGACCTGAAGGAAGAATTTTCTGCATAGCCAATGCTGGATTCAAATGACTAAATCTGTTTTAAAACTGTTGCTTTTTTTAAACTTTAATATCAGCCAGAATTTTTCTGAAAAGACAATGATTTTTCCCTGTAAAAAATATTCAAAAGTCCACAAAATCCTCATATCTTATTATTTTTAATAGAAAAATATTGTCTGATAACAGAGGCCTAAATTCTTTGATTAAATCTCAATTAATGATACTTAAAATTAATGACAGACAATATATGTTCTTCATGGAATATGACTTTATCGTTAAATAGCTTCTACCACTATTTCTTCAGTGAGATAATCAGATTACTTATGAAATCTTTGCATTTAGAATATGGCAAAAGAGTTGAGACAACAAAAGTTATATATATATATCTTCTGAATAGTAACCAAAATGTTAGATGTTAGATTAAAAAAAATAGCAAAAAGGTAAGGTTAAAATCAAACAAAACTTAATTTTAGATTCCCGTTTGTTCCAAACAACTTTGAAGGTCAAACTTTGTTCTAGATCATTCACTGATCTGAAGGAATTTGAGGAAGTTGGAGTGGTTTCAGGGTTAACAAAGGAATTCAGGCCTTTGGGTTTAGTTCAGTACGTGACCCCACAGAGCCCCTGCAGAATAACTCAGAATCAACTTGGGTTGAGCTGCTGAGGCTGACCTGGTTCATGGCAGTTCAGACTGACATCCCCAAACCACGAGCGCATCTGTGGCGTGGCTTGGCTGACAATAGACCACCCAACAGCACTCCTTTCTCTTCTACTGTGGACAGCCTCTGGGCTCCGTGGTAAATCACCTTCCCGTGAAACCCTGAGGTCTGGAGTTTGTACTACAACACTTCTTCGTGTTGTGTATTTCTCATGTTTGTGTCAGTTAGGACGGAGCACAAATGTTTAGCAAAGGATTCCAAACTCTTAGCAATACTTAAGCAATACTAAAAGTATGTGGAATGTAATCTTGATTTCTCAATTGCACACTTATTTCTAAATATAAAATCCTTCTAAGATTTTTTTTCTCGAGGGTTCGGTTCCTGTAATGAAGGCTGTAGTTGAGTCACACGCAGCTGCAACGCAGGCTGAGCGCGGCCGCACCGCTGGGTGTAATAACAGGCGTGTTGTCTGGCAGCGTAAACGGACTGGGTATTAGTTTCCTCACCTGCAAAGTGGGGTTAATGGTAGTACCCTGTGGGTTAATTTAAAAACGTAAAGTAAAACAATGCATTCCAGGGCTTAGCAGAATGCACCTACTAAGTCCTAATAAATTGTAGGCTTTTCTTTGTAACTACCAATCATTCTTGGTCTCTAGGTCTTGTTTCCATTCGAAACAACTTAATATTTTTTATCAGCCTTAAATTCTGACAGTTTTTGTGCTATTTATCTTAAAACAACTTTAGTGGAATATAATTTACATAAAATAAAATGTATCTATTTTGGTATACATTTTGACAGATTTATACACACATTGGTAACCACTATAGCCATTCAGACACAGAACATTTCCATGGCTCCAATCACGTTCCTTGAGACTTTTCCAAATGATTTTCCCACTTTAGCCCCAAGCAAAGGCAACCATTGCTACCTTCTGTCACTATAGATATATATATGCCTCTCTAGAGATTCAGATAAATGGAATTCTACAATATTTATTCTCATGCAACTGGCTTTTTTTTCACTCAATATAATATTTTTTTTTAATTTTTATTTATTTATTTTTTTGTCATACATTGATATGAATCAGCCATAGATTTACACGTATTCCCCATCCCGATCCCCCCTCCCACCTCCCTCTCCACCCGATTCCTCTGGGTCTTCCCAGTGCACCAGGCCCGAGCACTTGTCTCATGCATCCCACCTGAGCTGGTGATCTGTTTCACCATAGATAATATACATGCTGTTCTTTCGAAACATCCCACCCTCACCTTCTCCCACAGAGTTCAAAAGTCTGTTCTGTATTTCTGTGTCTCTTTTTCCGTTTTGCATATAGGGTTATCGTTACTTTCTTTCTAAATTCCATATATATGTGTTAGTATGCTGTAATGTTCTTTATCTTTCTGGCTTACTTCACTCTGTATAAGGGGCTCCAGTTTCATCCATCTCATTAGGACTGATTCAAATGAATTCTTTTTAACAGCTGAGTAATATTCCATGGTGTATATGTACCACAGCTTCCTTATCCATTCATCTGCTGATGGGCATCTAGGTTGCTTCCATGTCCTGGCTATTATAAACAGTGCTGCGATGAACATTGGGGTGCACTCAATATAATATTTTTAATATTCATTGTGTTTCTCTGGAGACCTCTGACTAATAAAGTAAGTTTTATTACTTTTAACCATTCTGATGTTTGTGTTTTGGGTATCACATTATGGTTTACTTTGCATTTCCCTCACAACTAAAGATGTTATACATCTTTGCATGTGGTTACTGACCATTTGGCTATCTTTTTGGTATATTCAACTATAAGATTATTCATAATTCTTTCCTCTGTATTACTGATGTGTAAAACTTTTTTATTCAGTTCCATTCCTTTGTCAGATACATATTTGTTTAGTAAACATTTTCTTGCTTCCATGCTTCTTAATTTTGTCAATACTGTATTGACGAACAGAAAATTTTAACTTACCAAGTCCAATTTATCAATTTTTTCCCTTTTATTTTAGACTTTTGGTTCCCATCTAAGAAACAATAGATAGTGAAGAAGTTCCCTATGCTTTGTTGTATAAGTTTTAATATTTTAGATTTTATATTAATGTCTGTGGTTAATTTTAAAGGAATTTTGTGTTAAAGTATGAGACAATAGTCAAAGTTCATTTTGTTTCCCAAATGGTGACCTAGTTGTTGTAGCTGCATTTGTTGAAAAGTACTTCCTCATGAAATACCTTAGCATTTTTGTCAGAAATAAACTTGCTACTTATGAGTATATCACCTGTTCCATTAATGTGTATTTCTATCCAAAGAAAAATATGATGCTGTCTGTACTGCAGTAGCTTTACAGTAAGTGCTAGCGTATTAGAACACAATCAATTTTTGTATTAACCTTACCTTCTGCGAACTTGCTAAATTCAATTTTTACGTTCTAGTAGCTCTTTCTAGACTTGCTAGATAATACAGGATTATTTTCAGCCTTGCCATTTTCTGCTCTCTGTATTTTGAAGCTCTGATATTGGATGCATACACATTTAGAGTTGGCACATCTTCTGGATGAATCGTGCCCTTTATCATTAGGAAGTGTTCTGACTTTGATTTTAGTACAGCCACTCTCTCTTATGCTTAGATTTGTGTGGTGTAGTTCTTTCACCGAATTTATTTTACTGTATCTGTAGCTCCTAATTAACATGGACTTCTGGTAGACAGCCTATAGCTGCATTTTTCTTTTTTTGTATTTTTTTTAAAAAATGGTATCTATTTGGACACTAATAATTCCATTTAGACAATGGAATTAGACAATTCCATGTTGAAATTTGCTTTATATTTAGCCCACTTTTTGTTCCTTTTTCTTCCTTTTAAACCTTCTTTTAGAACGACTGATTATTTTGTTTCAGTTCAGTCACTCAGTCATGTCCGAATCTGTGCAAGCCCATGGACTGCAGCATACCAGGCCTCCCTGTCCATCACCAACTCCAGAGTTTACCCAAACTCATGTCCATCAGGTCAGTAATGACATCCAACCATCTCATCCTCTGTTGTCCCCTTCTCCTCCTGCCTTCAATCTTTCCCAGAATCAGGGTCTTTTCTATTGAGCATCAGGTGGCCGAAGTATTGGAGCTTCAGGATCAGTCCTTCTAATGAATATTCAGGACTGATTTCCTTTAGGATTGACTGGTTGGATCTCCTTGCAGTCCAATGAACTCTCAAGAGTTTTCTTCAACACTACAGCTCAAAAGCATCAATTCTTTGGCGCTCAGCTTTCTCTATAGTCCAACTCTCACATCCATACATGATCACTGGAAAAACCACAGCTTTGACTAGATGGACCTTTGTTGGCAAGGTAATGGCTCTGCTTTTCAATATGCTGTCTAGGTTGGTCATAGCTTTTCTTCCAAGGAGCAAGTCTTTTAATTTTATGGCTACAGTCATCATCTGCAGTGATTTTGGAGCCCCCAAAAATTTTGTTTAGGATTCCATTTTATTTGCACTGTTGGCCTAAGTACACCTCTGTATACTTACCTCTGTAATTTTTTAAAGGGATGACCCCAACAGCTCTGGTTCCAGGTTATCTCTTCAGAGATATCAGTAGAGCAAGCAGCCTTAGAGGACAGAGATAGTCTCTTCCTCTGAAACAGGCTGATTTGTTTGCACATTAGTGTTATTCCAATAAAGATAACATGTTGGGCCCAGTTGCTTGCATTCCATTAAAAAGGACTGTGGTTTCCTAATCTCATCTGTGATGCAAACCTACTGTATGTACAGCTCCCACCTAGATTTACCTCTGTTTTGCCCCCATGGGATTTGGTGGGGAAAGAACAACTGATGCAAATGTGAAACCTCATGGGAAGACCAGTCTCAGTCTTTTAAAGTCTTTATTAGTCCTGTAAAAGAGAGCTAACAAGAGAAAAATCAGGAGACCCTATGAAACTACTGGGATCTTATTTGAAGCTGGGGCACCAAACTGATTTTCTACCTTTGTTCACCAGTTCTCAATCTATAGAATGCATAAGGTTGCTTCAACAACAAGAACTTTCTAGGTGCAGAGGAAGGAGACTTATTGTTATCTAAATGTCATGGTGCAATTTCCACAGGATTTAATACAAGAAATGATGACCGTGGGACAAGGAAGTCATATGGAAACTGCTAGATGAAGAGAGGCTGGTTTTCAAAAATGTGGATGGCCAGTAGCAGTAGTGGTTGGAAAGGTACTCTGGTAGTAAGGCTGGACACATGTATTCACTTTAAGTACACTCAGGTGCTAAGTGAAGTGGTTGCTATTATTGACATTTCAGGAGAAAAAAGGAAGGAGAATTTGACTGGAAGGGGTGGGATGGTCCTTCATCATGGTTCTTGATTAGAGTAGGCCAAGGGTGGGATGGTAGTGGAGAGTTCTGACAAAACATGGTCCACTGGAGAAGGAAATGGCAAACCACCTCAGCATTCTTACCTTGAGAACCCCATGAATAGTACAAAAAGGCAAAAAGATGTGACACTGAAAGATGAACTCCCCAGGTCGGTAGGTGCCCAATATGCTACTGGAAAACAATGGAGAAATAGCTCCAGAAAGAATGAAGAGGCTGAGTCAAAGTGGAAACAATGCCCATGCGGATGTGTCTGGTGGTGAACGTAAAGTCACATGCTGTAAGAACAACATTGCATAGGAACCTGGAATATTAGGTCCATGAATCAAGGTAAATTGGAAGTGGTCAAACAGAAGATGGCAAGCGTGAACATTGACATTTGAGGAATCAGTGAACTAAAATGGACTGGAATGGGCAAACTTAATTCAGATGACCATTATACCTACTACTGTGGGCAAAATTTCCTTAGAAGAAATGGAGTAGCCGTCATACTCAACAAAAGGGTCCAAAATGCAGTACTTGGATGCAATCTCAAAAAAAAAAAAAAAAAATCACCTCTGTTCATTTCCAAGGCAAACCATTCTATATCACAGTAATCCAAGTCTATGGCCTGAACCCTAATGCTGAAGAAGCTGAAATTGAACTGTTCTATGAAGACCTACAAGACCTTTTAGAACTAACACCAAAAAGATGTCCTTTTCATTATAGAGGACTAGAATGCAAAAGTAGGAAGTCAAGAGATACATGGAGTAACAGGCAAGTTTAGCCTTGGAATACAAAATGAAGCGGTGCAAAGGCTAACAGAGTTTTGCCAAAAGCACATACTGGTCATAGCAAACACCCTCTTCCAATAACACAAAAATGACTCTACACATAGACATCACCAGATGGTCAATACTGAAATCAGATTGATTATATTATTTGCAGCTGAAGATGGAGAAGCTCTATACAGTCAGCAAAAACAAGACCAGGGCAGACTGTGGCTCAGATCCTGAACTCCTTATTGCCAAATTCAGAATTAAATTGAAGAAAGTAGGGAAAACCATTAAGCCTTTCAGTTATGACCTAAATCAAATCCTTTATTTTGATACAGTGGAAGTGATAAATAGATTTAAGGAATATATCTAATAGAGTGCCTGAAGAACTATGGACAGAGGTTCATAACATTGCACAGGAGGCAGGGATCAAAACCATTCTAAAGAAACAGAAATGCAAAAAGACAAAATGGTTGTCTGAGGAGACCTTACAAATAGCTGAGAAAAGAAGAGAAGTGAAAGGCAAAGGAGAAAAGGAAAAATATACTCATTTGAATGCAGAGTTCCAAAGTACAGCAAGGAGAGATAAGAAAACCTTCCTAAGAGATAATGCAAAGAAATAGAGGAAAACTGTAGAATGGAGTAGACTAGAGATCTCGTGAAGAAAATTAGAGACACCAAAGGAACACTTCACGCAAAGATGGGCAAAATTAAGGAAAGAAATGGTATGGACCTAACAGAAGCAGAAGATATTAAGAAGAGGCGGCAAGAATTCACAGAAGAACTATACAAAAAATATCTTAATGACTCAGATAACCATGATGATTAGACATCTAGACAATACCTAGAGCCAGACATCCTAGAATGTGAAGATAGTGGGCCTTAGGAAGCATTGCTAGGAACAAAGCTAGTGGAGGTGATGGAATTCCAGCTGAGCTATCTCAAATCCTAAAAGATGATGTTGTTAAAGTGTTTCACTCAATATGCCAGCAAATTTGGAAAACAGTGGCCACAGGACTGGAAAAGGTCAGTTTTCATTCCAGTCCCAAAGAAGAGCAATGCCAAAAAATGTTCCAACTACCACATAATTGCACTCATCTCACATGCTAGCAAAGTAATCCTCAAAAAATCTCCTTGCCAGGCTTCAACAGTATATGAACTGAGAACTTCCAGATGTACAAGCTGGATTTAGAAAGGCAGAGGAACCAGAGATAAAATTTGCAACTTCCACTGGATCATAGAAAAAGCAAGAGAATTCCAGAAAGACATCTATTTCTGCTTTATTGACTATGCCAAAGCCTTTGACTGTGTGGATCACAACAAACTGTGGAATATTCTTAAAGGGATGGGACTACCAGACCATTTTACCTGCCTCCTGTGAAACCTATATGCAGGTCAAGAAACAAAAGTTAGAATCGGACATGGAACAATGGACTGATTCAAAACTGGGAAAGGAGGAAGTCAAGGCTATATATTATCACACTGCTTATTATGCAGATTACATCATGTGAAATGGTGGGCTTAATGAGGCACTAGCTGGAACCAACATTGATGGGAGAAATATCAATAATCTCAGATATGCAGATGATACCACCCTAATGATAGAAAGTGAAGAGAAACTAAAGATCCTCCTAACGAAGGTGAAAGAGGTGAGTGAAAAAGTTGGCTTAAAACTCAACATTCAAAGAACAAAGATCATGGCATCCAGTCCCATCACTTCATGGCAAATAGATGGGGAAATAACGGAAACAGTGACGGACTTTATTTTGTTGATCTTCAAAATCACTGGAGATGGTGAATGCAGCCATGCTATTAAAAGATGCTGGCTTCTTGGAAGAAAAGCTATGACAAACCTAGACAGCTTATTGAAAAGCAGAGACATTACTTGGCCAACAAAGGTCCATCTAGTCAAAGCTATGGTTTTTTTCAGTAGTCATGTATGGATGTGGGAGTAGGACCATAATGAAGGGTGAGTGCCAAAGAATTGATGCTTTTGAACTGTGGTGTTGAAGAATACTCTTGAGAGTCCCTTGGACTGCAAGGAGATCAAACCAGTCAATCCCAAAGGAAATAAATCCTGAACATTCATTGGAAAGACTGATGCTGACGCTAAAGCTCCAGTACTTTGGCTACCTAATCAAAGGGCCGACTCATTAGAAAAGACTGACGCTGGGAAAGTTTGAGGGCAGGAGGAGAAGGGGACGACAGAGGACAAGATACTTGGATGGCATCACCGACTCAATGGGCATGAGTTTGAGCAAGCTCTGGGAGATTGTGAAGGACAGGGAAGCCTGGTGTGCTGCAGTTCATGATGTCGCAGAGAGTCCAACACGGCTGAGCGACTAAACAACAAAACAGGACATGTGTGAGACTGAGATGGTCCCAGTGAAGAGGAGACAATTAATCTCCAGGAAATTCACTGTGGTCAGATGTGGTGACAGACACAGAGGAACCAGTAGGTTCCAGCTTGTTCCTGCTTCCTCTCCTCCTTGTCCAGTTCTTCTTCCTGACCGCTGAGCACACGACCAACACCAGCCCCAGCCCCCCTCCAGACGCCCACGGCCGCCCGCGGGAGTCGCGGCAGTGCGGAAGCCCGGCTCTCCAAAGACCTCCCTCTGGGCTCGCGTCCTCCTCACTCCCAAGCGACAGCGTGTACTCTGACGCCTCGGATCACTGGTGGGTGACTGCATCCTCGATCCTTCCACCCCCCGGACTGCTCCTCTGTCCTCAGTTTCTCCCGCAGTTGTGTGAGGTCTAATGTTTACAGCTGATCCCTAGCCCGCGTCTCACAGAGGTTCTGCTTCAGCAACTGAACCCTGACTGATACTTCCTTTTTGAGAGCCAACATTTTATTTAAAATATTGTGCCTATTCAAACCAAAGTTATTTGTTTACTTCCTGGTGGAAATAACAATTCCTTAAAAATAAGAGTAAACAAAGTTTGATATATTTGTCACATATAAGACATATAGTTTACTAACTGTATTCTTGAACCAGACTGTGTTTAATTGTTGAGAAAAGAGTCATTATCATGAGCATTCTTTTTAAAAAAGCAATGCCTACAAGTCTAACAAAATGCATTTTTTCAACATGTTTGTCACATGTGTGGCTTAAATGCACTGTGGAATGACATGACATTATGTTTAAAATAAACACTTTTTAAAAGCAATGCAAACACTGTGGTTTATTGGATATGTGAGATTTGAGTACCTCGAGTAGTATTTACTTTATATTGAACTTATCAAAATGGACTTTTAAAACAGACTCAAAAAAAAAAAAAAAATCCTTTCTTCAGGGATTTTTGAGTCAAGTTGATGTTGTTTTCTTGGTGCTGTTTTTAAACTTGGAAAATGAAGTATTTTATTCAAGCTTTCCTTTAAGATGTTTATTTTAAACTCTTGGAATCCAGACCAAGCTTTCCACTGAGAATGAAACTTAAAGGGCTTTCCAGACAGGCTCAAAATATGCATCCAGTCACGGGCTCCTTGGCTTCATGGCAGATGTCACTCAGTGTAGATGTGCTGGTTTATGAAAACTTTACCTCATTAATGAAATGCAAGCATGTCACAGGATGACAACCAGAGAAGGACACAATCCATCATTAAACACTGTCGTTAAAATAATTAGTCTGCCTTTCATGCATATTAACTAACTCACCAATGCAGTTTAAGGACAGTGTCTCAAAGCAGCTTTTCTTATTTGCTTAGCTCCAGGCATTTCTCAAAACCTGGGATCATCCTCAGTGTCTTGGGAATTTTTAATACATCGTCCACAGATGGCTCTTCTTATAGTCCAAAGCTACTCGATCTTCATAGACCACCATGAGCACCAGGTTCTGTGGACCAACAAAGGAAGATGGAGCCGCCCCCAGAAATGGACCCAAGAAACTCTCAGCTGAAGGTCATGCTTCAGCATGGCCATAATTTCAGGACACTGGTCCTTGATGTGCTGAGTGTGACCTCCAGAAAGCTAGGCTCTTTCTTTTAGAGGCCGATGGGCAGCACTGGCAGAATCCCAAGTTATAAACTGAGTCTGAATGTGATTCAGTTTTCTTCTCTCTCCCAGCACTTTATTCAATGAATCCCTAATTCAATGAACATTTAAGTAGTATCTATACTGTTTTAGGTCTGGCTATTCAAAGATGCATAAGATATGGACTTTGTTCTCTAGGATCTCATGATCTGAGGATACATGCTTAAACAGAAATACCCCACAGACAGGCATTTAAATAGAACATAAAGTAAAATACATTAAGCTCTACTAAAATACATACAGCTTACAGTGTTACTAGAGAAGAAACAGCAATTTCATCTCTCTGAAAGCCAGAAAAGCCTCAAATAAAAGGTAGCACTTAGCCTGCATCTGAAGGATTTTCTGTGTGTGGTGTATTCTTGGGTTTGCATCACGGTGAGGATTCTGAGGGGTAAAAGGTTGAGAAGAGGTCAACCCACGAGATGTGGGGGTGTTTTCATGATACAGAAGACTCACTTTCATTCATAAAGAGAGTACTTGAGGTGACTTTCAAGTTACATGTATATTCAACACTTAATAAATAGCTATTGAGCTCCGAATATATGCTGGGCATTATTATGAACACGTGTTCACTTGTTTACATCAGTCAACAAAACAAAGTCCTATTCTTCATGAAACTTAATTTCTAGCTGGAGAGATGCTCAACAGGAATAAACCCAACAAATAAGTCAGTTGTATAGTTTGTTGCAAAGTGATAGGTGCCCTGGAGAATAGTGTAGTGGGTAGGTAGACACCCAGGATGGAAGCGGATGGAAACATGGTGATACTAAACAGGACAGTCCAGGTTGGCTTCGCAGATAAGATACGATTTGACCAAAGACCTGAAGGCAGTGAAGGCATAGAGGGAAGCAGTGGAGGCCGTAAGCAGGTGTAGAGGCCTAAGTCTTCCAGGCCGAGGGGAGAGAACTCAGGTGTGGGGTGCAGAACGAGCCCTGGAGAGCACAGTATGAGGACAGGGCAGAGGTGGGAGAGAGGCCAGCTTGGGGCCTGTGGACGGAAGATCACAAAGGGTGCTGTAGAGCTGGAAGGCCGTTAGGAGGGTTTCAGCTTTTTGTCTAAGTGAAAGTGGCAAATGACTGCTGGTTTCTTGAGCAAACAGTGACCTTACAGACAGATTTAGAAGGGTGATGCAGCTGAATAAACTGCAGAAAGGCAAAGATGGAAGCAGGGAGACCTGTGAAAGCTTACTATTACTGAAGTAATTAACCCTCAGGTGGAAATTGCCACTTGAACTAGGGTCCTAGCAGTGGCAATGTTGAGAAAGTGGCCTAATTCTGGACTTAATCTGAAGATAGACCTGGCAAGAATTCCTGATGTGTTGGACAGGGGTGTGAGAGAAAGAGAGGAATCCAGCATGACTCTAGGTAGGATTCTTGGATTGAACAAATGAGAAGGTAGAGCTGCCATCAACTGAGATGGGTGAGGCTGTATTGGAGAATAGCATGGAGGCTTATCGGGAGATTGGTTATGCAGAGATTAGGTATAACACATCTATTAGTCATGCAAGTGAAAATGGCAGGTAGATGGCAGATGCATCATTGATGTTCAGGGGGGCATTCTGGGTTAGAAACACACATTAGGAAGTCATCAGCATAGGGATGGCATTTATAGCCATGGGACAGGTTGAGACTTTCAGGACAGTGAGTGTAATGAAGAAGAGCTTGGGGCATTTCAGCATCACACACACACACACACACACACACACATGTTTACATCTTAAATACTTACATATCATATAGATATCATAAAATATATAGATTCATACACAATAGAAATATATGTATATGTATTTTAGGATTACTATATATTATTAAGGACAAAATGAGATATTATGAAGACACTGTGAGATAAAGATATTATGAAGAAGAAAATTCATGCTTTGAAATGCATGGCTGGATATGCCATGTAATTACCACAGCTGGGCCATAAGATGAGCTATGAAGCTCTGCACTCTGCAAGGACCAAAACAAGACCTACTGCACGATGCTGGAGCACAAGCTGGGCCTGGGGAAGCAGCCTCGCCGCAGTTGAAGCGGGGGCAGGAGGAGATGACGCAGGGCGTCATGTTCAGGGCGTGTGTGAAGCTGATTCATGTCATTATGCTGCGCTGGCTATTTAGAGGCAGCCTGTTTTCTGAATCGACCTGCAATCTGCAGGTGGTTCTGGTCCATCTTGTACTGTGTGTGTGTTAGTTGCTCGGTCGTGTCCGGCTCTGTGTGATCCCGTGGACTATAGCCTGCCAGGTTCCTCTGTCCATGGACTTCTCCAGGCCAGAATACTGGAGTGGGTTGCCATTTCCTCCTCTACCATTGAACACTAGTTAAGTTTTCTATCACCTTCTTGTGAGATAGGTAAAACGCATGAATTTTGCCCTTTAGGTTCAAGAGACTTGAATGACTTGAACAATGACATGAAAGAATTGTCTAACCTCAAACTTTCATTTATTTACCTATTTACTCAATTGTTTACTTATTTTTTATTTTTAAAATTATAGGGCAGCAGGGTGTAGTATAAACTACAAATGGGAAGTATTAGAAGAAGAAACATCAGCTAGAGGTCAACTGAGGATGCAGTCTTGACCTGAGGCAGTGCAGTGGGAATACGGACCACAGCAGCCAGACAGGGATTTAAAAGGCAGAATAACCAAACTGGACATTTATCAGACGTGGAGTGAGGCATCTATGGCAAGGTGGATGGTAATGTCACTGAGAAGAATAGAAAATATGGTTAGAAGAAGAGTTTGAGTTTAAAATTTGTGTTTTGGATACTTTGAACTTAAGAGTCTTGTCAGATAACCATACATTTGTATTTTTATTTTTGCATAGTTAGTGAGTATTAAAGGATTAGCAATAAATATTTGGGAATCATCAGAGTATGCATAGTGGTAATTAAAACTGGGAATTCAGAAAATTCTATCGCTACAATTTCAAATACTTCACCAGATTAATTTTTTCTAAAGTACTGCCTCCATCGGTCGGTCCTCTCCTGATCCTGGGTAAAACCCATTTCTAGGAAAGTAAACTTGCCTGAATGTATCATAAAAGTCTCTTTCTGATCTCATCAAACTCTCTCTTTTCAGCTTTACCTCCCATTATCTGTATCTCAGTTTGTTTTAACGAAATTTGACTTAATCTTTTGGAGTCCCTGTGATTTTATGTGTATTATTTGATTTGCTTAGAATTCTTTGTCCTCCTCTCTCTAAAATTACATATTCCCTTTGCTTAAATTCATGCTACATTTGACAGTGACATGTTTTGTTGATTTATGTCAAACTGTAATCTGAGAATACCTCTAAAAGAGATCTGAAATACATAGTTAAAATCATTCAAATACTATACAACAAAATAATTTGTTTTGTTTCAAATGAAGGTTTTTAAGCTTTACTTAATAAAATATGGTCAAAGCACACGTCCTGCTAGATTGTACAATAGTATTAGGTCCACACTTTCATGTAAATCTAACAAGTGGATTTTAGGCTTAATTAACTCTTCTATTTACAGCTATCCTTTACAAGACAGTAACCCTTTAGGCAGCAAACATCTGCCATGCAATTAATATGTCTGGGAAAATTTGAGTCATAGCTTATTAATTATGGCTTAGTGAGAACTAAGTAGAACTTAACCAAACAAAGGAAAGTCAATACATTTGATTCTGGGAAAGCCAGAAATAGTCATCTGTTTTCAATTAATTCATAATTTGATCACTCAAGCAAATTATGGAAGAAATGAGGCATTTCTTATATTAGACTGGTTGTAAAAAAAAGACTGGTTGAGATACTTTCTTTCAGGGAATCCCATTAAATTGGATTCATAGTGTGTTAGATTCAGAATAAACCTCAAGGAACCATCTATGGCAGCCTGTAGATGACCAATGGTTCACCAATGACTGACTGGCCCAAGCTTAGGTCACTATCATATCTGCCACCTACTGAGCCAAGATTTGCTCAGTTAGACAGCTGTTGAGTGATGAAAATGGAATTGTTCATTAATTTATTCTCGCTGATTCTAATTTTTAAAATTATCAAACTTCTGGATCCTATTGGGTGTTAATGGCATATATTGATGAATATAATGTGTCCATAGGAGTATGTTCACAGTATGGACATGAGAGGCCTAATAAAAGTCAATAATAAATTTTAACTATGAACATTACTTAATAAAAGTTAATCATGAAACTGCTGTATTTTTTCAAATTAATGAGCTACAGCATAGAATGTGTTGTGTTGTATCTCATTAACTTGAAAAATATAGCTGAAGTTCCAATACTTTGGCCACCTGATGGGAAGAGCTGACTCATTGGAAAAGACCCTGATGCTGGGAAAGATTGAAGGCAGGAGGAGAAGGGGAGGACAGAGGATGAGATGGTTGGATGGCATCACCGACTCGATGGATATGAGTTTGAGCAAGCTCCGGGAGTTGGTGATGGACAGGGAAATCTGGTGTACTGCAGTCCATGGGGTCCCAAAGAGTCAGACACGACTAAGCGACTGAATTGAACTGAACTGAACACAGAATGATTAAACTGCTTCTCAAAAATATTCACTGAAATTTATCTAATTTACTAATTCATTTATAAACTATTTCCAAACTTAGATCTCTTTCATGTGCAGCCACATAGCACTTATGGTTCAGATTGGGTTGGGTTCTAAATTAAAAATTGGTACGTTAAAATGTAATTCTTTAAGGACAGTTATAAGCTGTCTCATTTTTTTTTGAACCAAATTTTATTACTGAAGTATAACTGCATAACATGCATAGATCTAAAAGAAATTAAGTAAATGTACTGCCTAATCACCACTCAGCACAACATACAGAAAGTTATCAGCACCACAGAACTTTCCTTATGCCCCTTCTAATCATTTCCTTCCTCCCTAAAGTAATCACTACTCTGATTTCCATTGCCCAAGAATGTTTTTCTAGGTTTGACACTTATTCAAATGGCTATCATAAATAAAGCTGCTGTGAGAATATATACACATCTTTTGGCAGTATTGCCAAGAGTAACATTGTTGCATCAAAGTTTAGGGCTACTAGATAACCAAAATAATTTCCTAAGATATTTTATCAACTCAGATTCTCAATAGCAATGCACTTTATTTTAGTTGCTCCAAATCCTCACTCTTACTTGCTATTATCAGGTGTATGCTTCACATTAGTGTGCTCAGGAGCAAATAGTGGTATTTTATTTGGGGTTTCATTTGCATTTCCTTGATGATTAATGATGTCAAGCATACTGGGCCACTTGAGTATACTCTTTTGTGAGTATATTCTTCCGTTCATATATTTTGTCCATTTGTCTATTAGACAATCTTTGTAGATTTTTGTTACATATAATGGACATGCTGCTGCTGCTGCTGCGTCGCTTCGGTTGTAAATGGCACCCCACTCCAGTACTCTTGCCTGGAAAATCCCATGGATAGAGGAGCCTGGTGGGCTACAGTCCATGGGGTTGCAGAGTCGGACACGACTGAGCAACTTCACTTTCACTTTCATGTAT
Organism: Cervus canadensis; assembly: GCF_019320065.1. NCBI lineage: Eukaryota > Metazoa > Chordata > Mammalia > Artiodactyla > Cervidae > Cervus > Cervus canadensis. The sequence continues at coordinate 7,589,605 of NC_057416.1, read as the reverse complement.
ATGCATGCTATATATAAATAAAACATGTTTATCCCTTTATATCTTTCCACTTTCTTAACAAAGTCTTTAGGTGAACCTGGAGGTTCGTAATTTTAATAAAACCCAATAGGCAATTTTTTTTCATTTATGGTTAGTAGTTTTTGTGTCCTATTTAAAAATCTTCCAAAGCCCCAATTCCAAGTCTCCACAATTCACCTGTTTAACCTTCAGTGCACTTATGTAGTTATTCTTTGATTTTTGTCTGAAGTTTTGCTTGTGTGTAGTAGGGGAGATGGGCTGTTGTGACCTGACACTTCATGCTATAAACTCAAATTCCATATATATAGTATTTTGAAATGGCCAATTCGATGTCATTGCTATCTTGGTGCTCAAACCTCTTTTATGGTCTTAACAAAAGCATGAAATATTTTGCTTTGTGTTTATTACCAAGTCAATTAAAATATATCCCCACCATCTCATTAAGTAATTCCACATTGTTTTTGAAACTAAACTTATCTTTCCCTTGATCTGAAATATCTTTTTCATGGTGCCCTTTAAATAATTTTATTGTTATTCATTCATTTCTGATCTAAGAGTCTTTTAGTTCAGTTTAGTTCAGTTGCTTAGTCGTGTCTGACTCTGCGACCCTGTGGACTGCAGTACGCCAGGCTTCCCTGTCCATCACCAACTCCCAGAGCTTGCTCAAACTCATGTCCATCGAGTTGGTGAGGCCATCCAACTTATCTTTCCCTCGATCTGAAATATTTTTGCATGGTGCCTTTAGATAATTTTATTGTTATTCATTAATTTCTGATCTAAGAGACATTTAGTTAGGTGAGGTATTTAGAGGAGACAGGCAGTGTAGACTGTTCTTCAGATTATTCACTGGCTATGTAAGTCTTCCTAAAACTCCATTTTTAGAAATAAAGAGAAAGAATGGTTCCTATGGACAGATTTAAGGAAACTGCTTCAGGACATCCGTTCAGCGATTCTGGGTATAAGGAATACATGATAAGCTGAACGTCCAGCATTTTCTTCTGTGTTAAACTCTGCCCTCATGCCTTGCCTGGCTGGTGAGGATTGTGTGCCTTGATCTGCACTTTGTGATCAGCATTTTCCTTCCCTCTTCTCCTCACTCTCATTTTTAGCTCTTTTGCTTCCTGGGATTAAGCAAGTACTCTTGCTGCCTCAAAAGCAAGCGCTAACGTGATAAAAAAAATGTCTCTCCAGATTTTTGCAGGATATGGATGGCAGAAAGTAGGTTGGCGCTGCATAACAAGCTTCCAGTCAGGCACTGCTTTAAACAAAAAGCAGATTTTTTCTTTCACAAGGAGTATGTATTTCAAAGAAATGCTAGATTTTTTGGAAGAGGAAATCTGGAGATATTAATACTTGACAACTCTTAAAACCCAGAGTGAGACCTATTTTTCTATTTGGCACAGAAATTGACGACTGTAATAAAGAAAGGAACCACTGAAACCATATTTAACATGACATACGCTTTAAGTAAGTAAGTTTTGTTCATATTTTGTTGATATTTTCTGTAAACTTAATGATTAGTGTAAACTAACCAGAGTAATAAGATAGGTTTAAGAAACATTCAATAGTTCAAGCCAGTAATATCTGTTGAAGATGAACTTTCTTTGCTAAGCTATAACTTTAATTTTGCCATATTTTCAAAGAAAAGGAAAATTAATCTAGTGCAAAAAAAGTAAGACAATTAACATTAGGATGTTATTCTAAGGAAGATTAGGAAGCAAAGCTGTAGTCTTTTTAATTAATGATAGTTACTACAGATCAATGACCTATGGTTTGTGGACAAGAGGTTATAGAAGCTACCTGGTAAGCAAGAGTGCAAGAAAGCAGAGGTGATGCTAATGCTACTAGTGATGCCATTATAATTAGATATTAGCCAGCCAGCTTTTCTTCCAGTAAACTAATTTATAACACTGAAAGTCCATAGTGGGCCGTTTACATTTACAAAATCATTATTATGGAAAAGATTAGGAAGTGTTTTCTCTATCTCTCATTATTTGGAGGTGCAAATTTAGGGATTGGAATGACATTTACACTGTAAATTCAGAGAAGCAATATAAATGTTAAGATAATAAGATAGTATGTCAGCAAACATGTTTCAGCTAGTAGTTTTTAATTCAGAAATAAAAAATGAATAGAAGTATAGATGAAAAGCCTGCAGAAGAAGAAATACACAACTTACTTCTTCATCTTTCACAAAGGCTCATGAGATCTTGTAACCACAATGGGATCCCAATCATTATTCTTGCTGGAACCAGGGAATTTGATTCTCTCCCTTCTATTAAGGCCTATTTTCTCCTTGGCCTCTGGATATGCTCCTACTTTCCCCACAGATCTTTTGAGGTCAACTAGCAGATTTACTACAAAATATTCACTGTTAAATACTATCCTTTTTTTACACTTGTTCTTATAAATAATGCTGTCAAGAGATACCTGCAATAGTTTTTTCAAATTTTATCCAAATAAATGAGATTTTAGTAGTGATTTCTAAATGAGTATAAAAACAATAATTTTAAATTATTTTTTAAAATTTTGTAAGCATTTACTATGGAAAGGTATGATATTAAGTATTTTATATACATTTAGTGGTTCATGGCTCTATTTCTGCTAATTGCCTGACCTTGGATAATACTTTTCGCATTCTATTTTCTCATAAGTAAAATGAATATAACAAAGTAGTATTTTGATATTTTGTTATTCTAACATGTAAACATTTTAGCCAACTGAATATTATCTAATTTTTTAGATATATAACAACTCTTATTATGATTAATCATTATGAAAAATAATGTTGAGCATATTTCCATGTACTTACTTGATATTCAAATGTCATTTGTGAAGTATCAGTTCAGTTCAGTTCAGTTGCTCAGTCGTGTCCGACTCTTTGCGACCCCATGAACTGCAGCATGCCAGGCCTCTCTGTCCATCACCAACTCCCGGAGTTCACTCAAACTCATGCCCATCGAGTTGGTGATGCCATCCAGCCATCTCATCCTCTGTCGTCACCTTCTCCTCCTGCCCCCAATCCCTCCCAGAATCAGGGTCTTTTACAATGAGTCAACTCTTTGCATGAGGTGGCCAAAATATTGGAGTTTCAACTTCAGCATCAGTCCTTCCAATGAACACCCAGGACTGATCTCCTTCAGGATGGACTGGTTGGATCTCCTTGCAGTCCAAGGGGACTCTCAAGAGTCTTCTCCAACACCACAGTTCTAAAGAATCAATTTTTTGGCACTCAGCTTTCTTCACAGTCCAACTCTCACATCCATACATGACCACTGGAAAAACCATAGCCTTGACCAGACGGACCTTTGTTGGCAAAGTAATGTCTCTGCTTTTTAATATGCTATCTAGGTTGGTCATAACTTTCCTTCCAAGGAGTAAGTGTCTTTTAAATTCCATGGCTGCAGTCACCATCTGCAGTGATTTTGGAGACCAAAAAAATAAAGTCTGACACTGTTTCCACTGTCTCCCCATCTATTTCCCATGAGGTGATGGGACTGGATGCCATGATCTTAGTTTTCTGAATGTTGAGCTTTAAGCCAACTTTTTTACTCTCCTCTTTCACTTTCATCAAGAGGCTTTTTAGTTCCTCTTCACTTTCTGCCACAAGGGTGGTGTCATCTGCATATCTGAGGTTACTGATATTTCTCCTGGCAACCTTAATTCTAGCTTGTGCTTCTTCCAGCCCAGCGTTTCTCATGATGTGCTCTGCATATAAGTTAAATAAGCAGGGTGACAATGTACAGCCTTGACGTACTCCTTGTAAAGTATAGTATCTGTCAAATCATCTGCCCATTTAAAAAAATTGTGCTGTTTTCATATTACTGACTTCTGAACATTATTTATATATTCTGAATTGACCCCTTTACCATTATATATAGATCTTATTTTTGCAGAGGCAGTATCCGTTCCTGTAGATTTAGGGACATTCTCTTTAGTTTTTGCTCCTGCTGGTATAAATCATTACTTCTTTAGGGAACCAATTATCCTTTCACATGATATAAAATGTAAACTATTATGAGGGCATACAACATAGGAAAATAACAGAGAAATGTGTAACCTTGTATGCCACCATTTAAAATACTCATCCTTATTTTTCTGAAAAGGCTACAATTATTTTAGGTGAAAAAACTATACAATGTCTCCAGATGGAGATGTCAATTAAGAATATCATTTTAACATCCTCATAAGCAGCTGGTCATTGAAGCCACTTGACCATTTCCTAGTTTTATACTAGCATACATGAAGGAAATAATTGTACTTCACAGATGGTTTTAGTCTAGGGTATGTGAATTTATGACTTTGTAGAGGGAGGGTCATATGTTTAAAACTTTTCTAAAGCTTCAGATGAGCCAGACTTATTAATGTATTATTGTTGCAATCTACTATTTTCAAAATCTCCCTGTACTAAATGAAGACTTTTTAGTCATTTGTCTTGTCAAAATTTACTGTAATTGAAAAAACAATCATTGAGGACTTCTTTATGTAGTTGATTTATATAATGATTAGAAGCTTAAATTATAGAAGTTGGGCTTAGTTAAGCAATTCCTAAAAATCAAATCTGACTCAAGAATAAACTTTCCCCAAAAACCCCATAGAATCTTAAAAAAAAATAGTCCCATGAAGGTACAACAAGTATGTTTGCAATTACCCCACTGGCTTCCTGTCTCATCCCTTTTGGAGGTAAGTTTTTCAAACAATCCAGCTGCTGTCTGTACTATCACAAAAATGTTGGCTGAGTTCTAAAGATGAGAGGAGGCCTTCACCAGATGTGATCTTGCATTGCAAGCAACTCTTACTTCTGGGTTCTCAGACCTACATCTGGACGCTGCATGTTTAACTGAGCAAGAATTTTAGTCTCCAAAAGAAAAAATGTCCTATTTAGCACAATGGGAACATTCTTGTATTATCTCAATTAATGTCAACAATCATACTACTTGAAGCACTAATTCTCAGTAATGACATGAGATGCATGTCAACTTCATGTTGGTGGAACGTCCAAGTTGGGCATTCATGTGGATGTTCCATCAACATGAACAGTTGATGGAAGGTGCCTCTTTCCAAGCAGCAATTCTAGGACCCAGGCTTCCTTCAGTGAGTAGACCCACACTGTTGAGCAGGTGGCTTCCTGGGTTCCCATGCTTTTCTGCATCAAGCCCGTGAAGGAGAGAGGACATAGAAATTCAGGGGAGGGGCTTTTAGGACTAGTTCTGGAAGCGATGCGTTTGGTTTTTCCCACATTCTACTGGCTGGGACTCAGTAATAACGATCACCATAACAAGCTAGTTCTTAGGAAAAAAATAAGTAAATGGATCTGATAAGCAGTTTGCTAGTATCCTCTATAGTTTCCTTCTAGAGTCTTTCCTATGCCAGTGGTCTATTTAATCTGAAGTAATTTGGAAAATTTCTATATTCCCATGTACTTCTTTAGGCTGTCTTCTAAAGTGGTGGGGTTTTTTTTTGTTTGTTTTAATATTCTTTTTGTGTGTCTCCTGCATTGGTTGGAGTTTTTAAAAAATATTCTTCAGTTGTATTCAAAATAATAAATTGGAACAACTTGAATTCCAAAGGATTTGTTGCCCACCGAGAGTCATTCCCTGTTTTAATCTCTACCAATATTTTGAGTAAGACTCAGGATGAGTGAGAGATTCACACATCATTCACTCAGTCGTCAACTCAGCACATCTTTATGGTGCCTGATCTGAAGCAGGAATTTCTGGAACCCTGAGATATATTGCTGCATAAAAGAGATAAAGACCCTTTAACATGGAGTTTCCAACTGGAGGAAATGAAAAACAGGTGAAAAAGATGAAAAACAGAACTAATGAATGAGTTGATTGTAAGGTATGTGAATAAATGCCAACTGAAAATGGAAAAAGGAAAAGGAAGGTCAGAGAATGACCAGTGTGGTTTTGGTGGAGGATGGCTCCACTGTTAAATAAGGTGACAGACACACTTTGCTGAGTGCGACATTTGAACAGATCCTTAACAGAGATGCTTCCTGGGAAGGAGCGTGTTAAGCAGAGGAAACAGGCTATGTAAAGACCCTAAGGTGTGATCATGTTTAATGTGTTGGAGAAACAACCAGAGAGGCAGTGTGGCCAGAGCGAGGAAAACCGAGATGCTAAGAAGAGAAGAGATCAGAGTCAACAGGGCAGAATTCAAAGCACACACAGTTTGAAAGAGGCTGAGAAATGCAAATTGATCTCTTTAAAACTGTGCCTTTCAAGTTTCAGCTTTGCCTAGTTGAAGAAACCTTATGCTCTACAGAGATAGTGTGAAAAAAAAAAAACCTGAGTAATATTTTGTAATATTTTGCTGACAAAGGTCCATCTAGTCAAAGCTATGGTTTTTCCAGTGGTCATGTATGGATGTGAGAGTTGGACTATAAAGAAAGCTGAGCACTGGAGAATTGATACTTTTTAACTGTGGTGTTGGAGAAGAATCTCGAGAGTCCCTTGGACTGCAAGGAGATCAGGCCAGTCCATCCTAAAGGAGATAAGTCCTGAATATTCATTGGAAGGACTGATGCTGAAGCTGAAACTCCAATACTCTGGTCACCTGATGCAAAAAACTGACTCACTGGAAAAGACCCTGATGCTGGGAAAGACTGAAGGCAGGAGAAGGGGACGACAGAGAATGAGATGGTTTGATGGCATCACCGACTTGATGAACATGAGTTTGAGCAAGCTCCGGGAGTTGGTGATGGACAGGGAAGCCTGGCGTGCTGCGGTCCATGGGGTCACAAAGAGTCTGACACGACTGAGTGACTGAACTGAACTGACTATGTTCTACAGAGATAATTTGAAAAAGAACTGAGTAATATTTTGTAGCTATATTATCTAGGTGTTCAGGATGTGTTGCAAGTAACCAATATTTTAGTGCATTTTTCAAACAGAAGTGAACTTAGGATTTGGTCACATAATTCAATATATATAGAGAAACTTTATCTGGAGGATACAGGTGGTATAAAGTTCAGGGAAATTCTATTGATTCTTCAATTATCTGTATTTCTTTCCTTTGTTAATCAGGTAACCAGGTATTTGGCAACTGGTATGTATAAACAAGATTCCTACTCATCTTTGTATCTTCAATATATTTGCCTTGCACATAGCAAACTGTGTATGTGAATTTAAACTTCTAAACATCATGTTGTTTAGACTCCAGACTGCATTGTTTTGTTTTGATTGGGGAGCTTGTAATAAGAGAAATTGATGTGTTTTTATGTTCTAAAATACCATTTAAAAAAACATATTGTGTAGATAATTTTTCCATATTGAATTCACCCCTCTTTTTTGACAGAGGCATATCCATTTTAATAGTGATGATTAACCAAATAAATTTCCATGAAGTACTGTGCTCCACTCTGTCTTCATTTATTTTTATTAAGATGGTGCTTGGTTTCCCATTCCCCTGCATTTTTCCTTTATGACTGTATCTGTTTTCATAATTCAGTTAACTCTATCCTCATTGTTGAAAGATTTGTACTATTCAGGTGAGATATATTTTCAAGGTTTGTTTTTTTCCTGAATGTAATAATATTTCAGATTAGTCAAATTACCTCCAATTACCTTCAAATTACCTTCAATATTTAGGGGCAAAGAGACTTTCAAAGCAATCCTAGAGACAATCCATCATTCCAAAAATTTAAAATTAATCCCATCTATCTTTACTGACAGAACAGTTGTGGAAAAACTTAAAAGGAGAGAACAGTATTTTGGGATGACTGTGTTAGAGACTTCCCTTTTGTTACTAAAGTTGGAGACATGATGAGTGATATATGGATCCCCATTCAGAGGATCTGGGGTCATCCCTGCAAAGTTACATTTCAGTGGACTTCTGACAAAAAAAAAAAAATGATGATGCCATATGAGAAAGGTTAGGGGCTTTAGAGCTTTAGTTTTTAAAGAATTTAACCTTGTCTTTGGTAGGGAGTTAATTATAGAACTAATTGTGGAATTGGTTTTCTTGAAGTAAGAGTTTGACATGTTAGAATTATTACTAACAGTTTATCCTAATTTTCTTCTCTTGACCAATAGCTTGACTCTGTTAGATGCTGGCATGCATCTCTGTGTACTTCTCAAATAAAGTAAATTTTTGATTAACATAATTATTCTGATAACACTTTTGCTTTGCATTTTCAGTGTTAAAGGACTTATTTCTTTACAGCCCACATTTGCATTATTTGTATATATGAGTGGGCATATACATATGTATTTATATGTGTGTGTGCATACATTATCATTGGTTAATATACATGTATATAGAAGATAAAAATATGTTAGAAGATAAAAATATGTAGAAAAATTTAATGTTAAAATATTAAAGGTATTAAAATGTATTTAACTAATACAGTTTCTTTTAAATAATTTTATTGAGGCAATACTTTAAAGGGGCTAGTGGCTTGGTACTGTCAGAAAAATTGATCCCAGAAGAATTGATCCTGTTCTTTATTAACTTAAATGCTGGGAAAATGCACATTGTATGCTAGAAGACAGAAATGAGCAGAATGTTCATCTCCTAAGACAATGAAAAGTTAGGGGGGAAAAACCTTTGTTGCAGATATAGTAAAGCAGCAAAAAGAAGACAAATTTTATCAAGAAACAGTTTGGGGAGAAGTAGGATCACTGTGAAAGGTATTAAGCATGTAGAAGAAACCAATATAACCAGGTGTTTATGAGTTCTTACTCTGAGATAAAGTTTGATAAGGTGCCATAATGAACCCTCCTTTTGAATCCTTTCATCAAATTTTTCCTTTGAAATAATTATAAATTCATAGAAAGATGCAAGGAGAGTAGAGAGGGTACATTTCTATGTAATCACAGTACAACATAAAGACAAGGAGACCGATACTGGTCCGCCGTGTGTGTATAGGTTATTCTGCTGTGTCCTTGGCAGGTGTGTGTAACCACTGACTTCTGTCTCCCATTGATCATCAAGGTGGCCTGCTTGGTTCCTAACTTGTTCATTCTTTCATAACTGTACATGCTTGAGTGCCAGCATGGTCCATGCCCCAGAGCAAAGACCAACAGTTGCCCAATGGAACCAAAGTGAAGTACTAGATACTATGCTTGCAATAAGGACTGGAGGGCTGTATGGAGTATGTCAAGGCTGTATATTGAGATCCTGCTTATTTAACTTACATGCAGAATACATCATGCAAAATGCTGGGCTAGATGAAGCTCTGCTGGAATCAAGATTGCCGGGAGAAATATCAATAACATCAGATATGCAGATGATACCACCCTAAATGGCAGAAAGCAAAGAGAAACCAAAGAGCCTCTTGATGAACTTGAAAGAGAACAGTGAAAAAGCTGGCTTAAAACTCAACATTCAAAAAACTAAGATCATGGCATTTGGCCCCATCACTTCATGGCAAATAGATGGGGGAAAAATGGGAACAGTAACAGACTTTGTTTTCTTGGGCTCCAAAGTCACTGCAGATGGTGGCTGCAGCCATGAAATTAAAAGACACCTGCTCTTTGGAAGAAAAGCTCTGACAAACCTAGACAGTGTAATAAAAAGCAGAGACATCCCTTTACCTTCAAATGTCCATATAGTCAAAGCTATGGTTTGTCCAGTAGTCATGTATGGATGTAAGAGTTGGACCATAAAGAAGGCTGAGCACAGAAGAATTGATGCTTTCAAGCTGTGGCTTTGAAGAAGACTCTTGAGAGTCCCTTGGAAAGCAAGAAGATCAAACCAGTCAATCCTAAAGGAAATCAATCCTGAATATTCGTTGGAAGGACTGATGCTGATGCTGAAGTTCCAATACTTTGGTCACCTGATGTGAAGAGCTGACTCACTGGAAAAGACCCTTATGCTGGAAAAGATTAAATTGTAGGAGGAGAAGGGGATGACAGAGGATGAAATGGTTGAATGGCATCACAGATTCAATGGACATGAGCTTGAGCAAACTCTGGGAGACAGTGAAGGATGGGGAAGTATGGTGTACTGTAGTTCATGGGGTCACAGAGAGTTGGATCCAAATGAGCGACTGATCAACAAGCAACATAGACTTAGAAATATGTGTTTGGACACAACAGATCCCAGCCTAGACACTCTGTTCTCTAAAGGAAAACTATGGTTTCCAATTCCTCCATGTTAACCTGGCCACTGAGAATTTCTCTAAGGGTTGTAATCTCATAGTAATTATCCTTTAGATCTCAGACATTATTGCTGCCCTGTCCTCTCAAGGAAGTTTATTCTTCTGATTGTGACGTGCAAGGGGGCACCTGAGGTCAGCACCCTTGGATCCTGTCATCCTCCTCTTTCTCTCTCTGAGGGTTTATTCCTTCTCTGGGTCAGTCCTCTTCCACAGTCTTCACAAAGCAAAGAGCTCATCTCACTCCCTTCTTGGACAGTTTTGGCTTCCTTCTTGTGTGGATTCTTTTCGGTGAAAGACTGGGAAATCATTTTTGTGCTCCTCCAAGTTTTCTATAGCACTGAGGCCAAATTCCAAATCAGTAACAAGGTTTTTGAAAGATTTCTCAGGATTAATTTGTTCCCTTGAAATGTTGAGTTTTAGAAGGTTTTCAACCTTGTGGAGATAATACTTCACTTTTGAAAATGAGGCGCTTGTGCCTCAGGAGTTGCACTGGTGACTGATTGGCAAGGATTTGGTCTGACCACATCAAGCAGGGTCCAGAGAAATCTCCTGGCAAGTGACTTTTTTCATGAGGCCATTTTCAGGTTTGGAAAATTGGTCAAAATTTATAATAGATGAAATTATGAGATCAGAGTTACGGTGAGCATGGAATACACTATTTTTAGAGGTAATATAAAAATGTCACTATGACTGAATTCATTCGTCAGCCATCAATACATTTTATCTTTTCATGGATTTATTTAGCAAAGGGAACATCATCTAGTTCTCTTTTCGTTATCTTTAGGGTCAGGGATTTTTCTGGTTTACAGTGCTGCCAGTATAATAATTAAGAGCACTTCCTTTCACACTTAAGAAAAATGCCCCAATTAGACCAATAAATTATATGGTCACTCAAATCATCATCCTTAATTGTCAAATCCAAAGCCTCCAATTGGAATTTTAAAGTGTGCATGTGTGCATGCATGTGTGAAAGTGCAAGTATATGTGTGTGTTTGTGAGTGTGTATGTGAGTGTGTGTGCATGTGCAAAGTCCACATTGTTCATAAAACAATGTTTGAATGTAACATCTTTGAGAGTATTTCTGAGTTCCATTGGAGCTATGTTCTTTTACTAGCCAAGATTTTTCTGGCTCCCTAAAAGTTTTTTTTAATCAAACCAGGAGTGCAGATGGTCAGTTCTCTGCTCAGTGACAGGGGAGTTAAAGCTTGTTTCTACATGATTACAATCTGCTGAAACTTAACTACGACAGGAAGCTTACCCAAAAAGATTGCATTAACAAAACATTACAGATTCTGAAACTCTCCAAAGATTACAGATGAACTAGGAGAGAATCCTGTTTTATTTATATTTAATTTCTGTGGTATCACTGTTCTACTCATGTACAGGTCAGATTTTGTAATATGGTGAGGAAACATTAAAAAATGACCACTTTCAGCTGACTCCAAAATACTTATCTCAAAGATAGAAACATGCTGATTTGATTTGTATTTAATCAAGAAAGTGGGTTTCTTGTTTAGAGGTATAATTAGAATTTTCTTTAGATATTAATCAAAATTTACTACCTAAATATTTTTTCATAATACAAAGTTTACCTATATGGTCTAGAAGTTGGTAAGTGTGATTAGATGGGGTTTGGAGTAGAAAGTAATAAAGTAATTAGCTCTGAAATTTCTTAAACCCACTATTTTCTTTTAATTAATAAGAAAATATTTCTAAATAAAATTAAAATCCCATAATACATAATAACACACTTATTATGTATTATGTAAAAATAAAAATGTAACCAATAAAAATTCCCAATGGTTTTATGAATCCAAGAAATATTTACACTGAAATTTAGAAACATACAGATTTCTGTTTTGGACTTGTGTGATAAGAGAATATAAGTTATGTTGGATAAAATGGATTTTAACTCATGGATGTGTTAGAGAGGGCATTTCACGATGAAAGAAAACAACATTTTTACCCTCTAACTCTCCTGAACTACTTTGGGAACTTTGAGAGCTGTCATTATGGAAGAAATTCTAACGTTTAGTTTCTGAAGCAATGATTCTACTGGGGGCCTCCATTTCCACAGAGTGTGTGACTGGAAGGAGTATATGCTTTAGAGAGATGCCATGGGGACAGAGCGGACGCAGTGAGATGGAGAAGGGGGCTGGCTGCCCTCAGGGGACCTCCTCCCCCTGCTTCACGTGCAGTCCTTGCTGGGCATCATGTCACTTCAGACGACCCGTCAGACACTGTCATTTCTCTTATCCCACTGAGCACAGATCATCGCCAGTGCCTAGAGGCTGCACTGTGCCAATCTGTATATAGGGCCAGGCAAATATGGAGAACTGTGGGTCTCCAGGGATGGAGAATGACTTTTACTCCTTGTCTTTAACACGTCAGTATTATTTGTATCTCATTGTTTTAACATTTTAGAAAAATGACTCAGTTCTTAAATGAATCTCTTTCTTTCTCTCCCTTCCTTTCTGATACATACCTGCATCCAGAGGGCTAGTTTTCAAGCTGGTTGACATAACTACGGTTGTAACCATGGCACAGAAAACTGCCCTCCATACATTGACTTTGTCCCTAAGATAAACTCATAAAAGCTCATTCCTTCTCTGGTATGGTAATAACTAACTAATCATGCTTATTATGTATCAAGATATCTCTGAGTAATTTTATGCTAACTAATTATTTTACCATACAACAATTAGGTAAGAGCTGATATTATTCTGTTTTTACAGGTGGGGAAACTGAGATAAAGGTTAAGTACAAGATCACGAAGCTGGTAAGGGACAGAGCCAGGATACAACCTCAAAGAACCACTCAACTCTGCTTTGAACAGACATCTGGCTATCAATGCATCATATCAACATAAAGGATAACTTCTCATCTCCTTGATTCCAAGGTGCATGTGTGCTAAGTTGCTTCGGTTGTGTCCAACTCTCTGCGACCCCATGTACTATAGCCTGCTAGACTCCTCTGTCCATGGGATTCTCCAGGTAAGAATACTGGAGTGGGTTGCCATGCCCTCCTCAAGGGGATCTTCCTGATCCAGGGGTCAAACCTGCGTCTCTTATGTCTCCCACATTGGCAGGAGTGTTCTTTACCACTAGCACCACCTGGGAAGTCCAAGGTAGGATTTTTAAAAATGTAAGCTATGGGTCAGACGATACCTACAGTAGTTTCCATCTCCTCCCTAAGAATATTCATGCTTTCATCACAGTTATTAACATAATTGACAACACATATTTTGGCAATTTAAAATATTTTATGCAATCACAAAATAATCATTCTTTTTCTTGGAACTTGAACTGTGTCTCAATCTGACATCTACAAGTACAATTAATTATCTGTACTCAGAATGCTCGCTCAGACCTGTTGGTACCATTAAAATATTTTAAACACAAGCAGTTACAAGTTCTTTAAAGAATTTTATATAATTACTTAAAAATTCCAAGAATGAGTTTACGGGGTCATTTAATGCTCATGCACTTTCCAAGACATTTGATTCCCTGCTCCAGGAAAGACGGATCTGTTCCATTTCATACCCCCATCATTTCCCTTCACCTTCCTGCAGCTATATTTGATAGTTATTATTTGTACTTTGTTTACAGGATAATTTTAAAAAATACATTTAAACCTCTAAATTTTATTTCAATTGATATAAGTCATGTCTCCCTATTTCCCCATTCCAGCTATACCCTTCTAACCTCCCCTCTTCTTCCAAAAATACTTCCTAGATTCTGTCAGTTATTCCTTTATTTTTACATTACCAATTTGCTGGTATTGTTTGTAGCTATACTTTCTTCATGTTTTATCTATAGATTGATCTTAACAGTGGAAAATGAATAAAGTACCATTGAAATGTTTGTGGCTGAGTGAATGTTGCTCTCTTGAGAGCTAAGGAATGGCCAGGACAAATTTTATTTATTTGAATCCAACATGAACATTCCGGGATTGCCTCAAAGATCTGTCCCAAGATCATGGTCAAAATAATTTTTAATTACAGTCCTTCAATTATTACTGAAATTATGACATGTTTTAATTAGCTTTATATTTGCACCCTGATGTTCTTACATGGCTTTTGATTTCTCCGTTGTTTCTAAGTGTGTGTTGCTGGGGAAGCTGAGGACTCACCACTGGCTTTCATAGCTCTAGGCTGTGGGGGGCAGGGGGGAAGCTGGCCAAGTTCCTCTTATTCTCTCCAATGCATCCAAACCTGTATTTTTTTCTCTGGTGTCATGCCGGAGCTTCTCCTCTGACATCTGGACCTCTACAGAGGCTCTCTGGTCCGTGGGGGTCTGCCTGAGTCAGCCTCCTGCAGGTGCTTGGAGACCAGGCCCCTGCCAGCTGGCCCCGTAGCCCACACCACATCTGTCTGCCTGTTCCCTGGGCATACATGGGCCAGGATCCTCCCTGTCGCGTGGCATCTGGGGCTCCATCTCTCCACTCCCTCAGAGGCACTTTGGTTAGTGAATGGATGTTGAATTCTACTTGTTAAAGGGGGGATGAAAAGAAGGGGCGCCCAGTGCTGCCACGATTCTGACATCACGTGGCAGCCACGCTTTTCTCCTGAGAAAACAGACCTGGCAAGTTTAGGGGCATTCGGAGGTCAAAGTTTCAGACTGCATCTACTAAGACATTCACATCTCAGTTCTCAGGGTCCCGTTCTTTCTCTGCGAAGAATCGACTTCGGTGTTAGGAGACTTGCTGGAGCGAAGTACTGAATATTTTGTAGGACGATCATTTTACAGATGGACTGTGTCAGCTTCGTGCTTCTCTCTGGGGACACGAGGAAGTACGGCCCTGACTCTTGGCCAGATAAGGTAGTAGGCTAACTCGTGATTTATGACAGACTGTTTAAAGTCCGGAACTCCCTGGTGGGACCCGGGCTGGTTTGCTTATTGATGGCTCGCATCTGGCATGGCTGGTCACGCAGCTGATTTGGCTAGGTGACTATGCAGGAGTGGTGACTGCTGAACACTTCTGGGGGCCAAGGCTGCACAAATCTCAGAGGCTCAGGCCACAGACAAAGCCAGCTCGTGTGAATAAGAAGAACCCTCAGCAGCTGAACTTGGAAGTCTCTTGGGCCCTGATGCTCCCTATACCCCCTCATTCCTTCTGCACTGTGTTCTTTGCCATTATTTAAAATTCATATTACATGAATACGCTCTGCAGAATTTTGTTAGTCCTTTTCCTTCTCTGACCTTGTTGTATATACTGCAGTTTTTCTCTGAAACTTATCCACTCCTGTGAGTTAATCCTGAGCCCAGTCCTCCATTAGGTTGGCTCTCCTTTTGCAGGAGACAGGGCTTCCTGAAAATCTGGCAAGGCAGTCCTCTGGCATTCAGATTTTGCCCTTAATTGGTGATTAATCATCTTGGGCTTGTGGTTATCTCCCGACATTGCGTGAGTGGCACTCGGTCACAGACATGTATTCAACAGTCTATTCCCTTCTGCTTCTCAAGTGCAGAAATATTATCCTGCTGATGTAATCCATTCCACCATCACTGCATCCCTGTTCACTAATGAAAAATGTTTTAACAACTGCATTATTACAGTAGTCATGGGCTATCTGTTCTCTATCTACCATTGGTAATGGAGTCCTTCATAATGCCAGATTTCTGGGGACTGATTCATATCCAAAATCTCATTTTAGAATCTGTTTCCTTTTGAGAAACACAGCTGTGAGCCAATCAGCAGCAGGTCCTTGTGGCAGCTTGAGGATGAGGGGATTGGCTGTGAAAAAGGAAATCACTACATTTGCTCTTTTTTCTTAACTAGTTGTACTTTTACCCCCCCACACACTTATGGGATCTTAGTTCCCTGACCAGAGATCAAACCTTTGCTCCCTTCAGTGGAAGGGCAGAGTCCTAACCACTAGACCACTAGGGAAGACCCCCAATTTGCACATTTTTCATAGTTAATTTAATATGTTTTCAGAAGGAAGATAAGGCAATTGTATGTGTTTATTCTATTATCTAAAAGTGGAAGTGGTTATTTTTAAATTTCATTTAATACTGACTTGCTAAGGTAAACCATTATTCTATATTCTAATTAATTTCTCAATTTACCCATGGAAAGGAATTTTTCAGACACAGTAGGCAAAACCACAATCTAATCAAATACACTCAGAATTCATTCAAATGGAAATCAACAGTACTACTCAGGATGTGAAAACACAAATTACTAAATAAATAATTCAATGTACTTCCTCAAGAATATGAAATTATTCCACCTAGTACAAATAAATTCAAATAAGACTTTAAGGCTTCACAAGGTCAGAATTTTTCCTTTTTGAAGCAAGTAGAAAATACTTATATTAGTTATTTTTAATTTTAACTAATTATCCTATTTATTGAAGAAGCTAGCAGAGTGGGTCAACTACTAAAAGATATGTTTGATTAGGAAGATCTATAAAATCAGTCTGGGTTCACAGAAGGTTCATTTGTAATCAACATCTGGTCGACCTTAGTGGGGAGCTTACACAATGTCACCTTTAGGTGGCAGGGTGGTCCTATTTGGGACTGAGGGGAATTACAAAGTGGAACCTGCTCCCAAGATTCCAAATGACATGCACCCGGCAATTACAACTCAATGAATGTACTCTCTGGGAATAATTAGAAATGCATGCAAACATGTGTGATTCATGGTCAGAGAGAACACTGAAGATCAACAAAATGCCAGTGGATTAGATAAATATGTTATATTTCATAATTATGATAGAATAATGTGGAGGTATTAAATACACTGTAGAAAAGAAAATATTTAGCCTATGAATAA
This sequence comes from Cervus canadensis, assembly GCF_019320065.1. Classification (NCBI taxonomy): domain Eukaryota; kingdom Metazoa; phylum Chordata; class Mammalia; order Artiodactyla; family Cervidae; genus Cervus; species Cervus canadensis. The sequence goes on along the minus strand of NC_057416.1, from coordinate 7,572,702 downwards.
TTAATAGAAATTAGTTCTGAAAAAAACTTATTTACATGTACATCTTTGAAACATTTTCTTTGAAAACCCATATTTAGTCTTAACATTCATTTTGTTTTCTTAACTTTTCTTACTAGTTTGTTACTGTTGCCATCACTCTCATTACCATTTTGCTCAGCATTTACCAAAAATATTGTTTTTCCTTCTTCGATAATATCAGGAATAGTGCTAGTATACAAAAATGCCCGATAAAAGGCTCAGTTATTTGAAGTCATTGCTAAACAAATACAGTCATGTTAATTCAGCTAATTTGAAACATGTGAAAATGAGCAGACTTTGCCAATGGCAAGGAGCAGGATGAAAAAGGAAATATATTTTGTTTTCAAGCTTCTCTCAGCATTTGACAGGTCATGGAAAGTGAAGAAAACAACAAAAATCCACACTTAGGGGAAAATTTATCTGAACATTTTCAAAGTTTTATTTCTTCCAAAGCCAAGCAACTCTAGGTGTCATGTATCTTCCAAACCATAACTGTTAAACATTCCATTTCTCCTTAAATGGAAAATAATGAGAATGTCTTAGTTTTACTAAAATGACTTAATGTTAATTGTTAGCATTTTGAAAACAAGCATGAGATAATGCTCTCACTCTTATGTTTTATATAACTAATATATAAAACTGCATGTGATCCTATATTGTAATAGATAATAATTCCTCATATTAGGTCCTTCATATCTAATGAGCTTCATAAAAATGAGGTATAAAAATTTGAGTGTCATTGGCCCTTCCAGTTCCTTCTCAGATTACAAAGACATATCTTCTATTATTTTCCAATCTTTAGCTGAAACTTTGATTAAAGCTAGAGAAAATTATGTCAGCATTTGTTTTGGGGTCACCTTACCCTAATTATTTATTCTGGATTCTGTGTAACATATGGATTCTTGGCTTATGTAAGGAAAATAGCAAGTGAGTCTTAGTGTTCTTTTCAATGACCAGGTTTAAAATACTGTGTTCCACTGGTCATCAGCCAAATGCTGGAGGTTCCAGCAATGTTAAATCAAGGTATTCCTCCCCTGGATCTCTCCACTAAGAAATTTTATATTCTAATTATACAAAACAGAAGTTTCTAGATATTAAATTCTTTTCATCACGTAGGATATTTATAGTTCATTTTAAATATGTGCTGGATTTATTTTTAAGATTACATGGATTCAGTTTTTTAACTTAAATCATGAGATGTAATATGTACAAAACATTATCAGTGTTGTTTATCAGACATATGGCATGGTGCCCAGAGTGCCAATAAATATTCATTAAATTAATAAATGAAGGGAATAATATACTTAGAAGGCAGTATTTTTAAATGTTTTTCAGGAGTTATTACCTTTAATTTTCTGTATGTATATAGGGGATTAATAAACTTCTTTTCCTGTGTGAGATGTATGTTAATTAACTTGATTGCAGAAATCATTTCACTATGTACATGAGCATCAAATCCTCATGCTATATAGCTTAAATATACTATAGAAATAAACTGAAAAAAGTAGGCAATGATACTATTTATGAATTAGTGAGTGAAAAATAGGCTGGGTGTTCCTTGATGTTGTCAACAGAAAGCAGGATAAAAAGAATTTAAACTATGGTTTGAGATTGTCTGTAAACTATTAATCAAAGGGAAATAAAGTCTTGGAGTATTCATTCTTTTCTAGCTAAATCAGAAAATCTGTACAGTCAGGAATGGATAGGTAGATATGGAGGAAGGGCTAAGGGCCATGGACTGAATCCTGAAATTCTTTAAGAAGGAAGTCCATTGGGAATCCCCTAGCAGTCAGGTGGTTAGGGCTCTGCACTCTCACTGCAGGGGGCACGCATGGATCCTTGGTTGGGGAACTAAGATCCCACATGCTATGCAGCATGGCCAGTAAAGAGAAAAAGGACCCCACTGAGGATGATAAAGCAAGTGATACTTAAAGACTGAAGTTAATGATCAGGTAATAGGAAGTTTGGAGTTTTATTTCACAGGTGGTACATTTCTAAATGATAAGACATTCTGGGATGTACCCGTGAGAGGAATAGCTGGAAGGGATTATATATTAATATATTGATACAATAACTGACAAGTAGCAAAAAACCAGGATGCTGGAGGAACTGTCCTCATACACCCTGGCTCAGAGTTTATGGTGGGGGTTGGTGTAGAGGGAGACTCTGAACCAAGTGTGAGTATTTTCAATACTGAGGGAGCAGGACCAGAAAGCGGGCTGGGGGCAGAGACAAATGGAAGAGAAAGTGATACAGTCAGCAAGCAGAAACCTCAAGAAGCAGCTGCTTTGTACATCTGTGTCTCTTTTTCTGTCTTGCATATAGGGTTATTGTTGCCGTCTTTCTAAATTCCATATATATGCGTTAGTATACTGTATTGATAGTAAGCTTTCTGGCTTACTTCACTATGTATAATGGGCTCCAGTTTCATCCATCTCATTAGAACTGATTCAAATGTACTCTTTTTAATGGCTGAGTAATATTCCATTGTGTATATGTACCACAGCTTTCCTATCCATTTGTCTGCTGATGGGCATCTAGGTTGCTTCCATGTCCTGGCTATTATAAACAGTGCTGTGATGAACACTGGGGTGCACGTGTCTCTTTCAGATCTGGTTTCCTCGGTATGCCCAGAAGTGGGATTGCTGGCTCTATGGGAGAAGGCGAAGGTGGGATGATCTGAGAGAACAGCATCGAAACATGTATATTATCAAGTGTGAAACAGATCGCCAGCCCAGGTTGGATGCATGAGACAAGTGCTCGGGGCTGGTGCACTGGGAAGACCCAGAGGGATGGGATGGGGAAGGAGGTGGGAGGGGGGTTCAGGATGAGGAACACATGTAAATCCATGGCTGATTCATGTCAATGTATGGCAAAAACCACTACAATATTGTAAAGTAATTAGCCTCCAACTAATAAAAATAATTGAGAAAAAAAAAAAGAAGCAGCTGCTTTTACAATAAGTGGAGCCTTGCGATCTGAAAGTAACGTGAATCACAGGGATCCGTCTACCTTTTGTTGGAGGCGAGGAGGACGGGGTGGAGGGAGGGAAAGACCATCTTCCCCTGGATGGTGCAGCAGAAGCAGTGGTGCCTCAAGGAAAGCCATGTTTCAGTTAAGGCCAAGAGGCATCATGAATGTCTGAAGAAAAGGGGCATGTCTCCATTAGAGATGGAGTGAAAAGGAAAGGAGGCGTGAGATGCTGGTTCAGGAAACAGTGCTGCTCTTCCCCAGTGTTTTAAAGTTGGCGATAATTTCATAGTTTGAAGAGAGATCATTGGTTTCTAAACATGCCAGATTAACTCAATCCAGAACTTTAGCTTTGAGAGGATCCGGCAAAATGAATGCCACTTTTTTTTTTTAACAGCCGCCCTAATATGGATTTACACACACTGTCAAATCACAGTCATGTGGGGAAGTCTAAGCACATTTGCAATTTTGCCTTTGAACATCCAAGTTCTGGGAGTGCTGCCCTCCAGTCTTGCTTCACACTTTCATAGAATTGCTGCTAAAACAAGATGTGTGAGAAAGATGTCGATACCGTCTCCTGTTTAGCAGTATGAATGTATGTCGCTAGGTGAGTTCGCCATGGGTTATTCCGCTTTTAATTATTAAAATATTAGATTTTGATCTCTACCAGAAGAAGTTGCCTCTATTATTCTCCTTTGCAAAAATATATAATCAAGAACAAAGATTAGTATTAAAAATTAACTCTTTAGATATGTTCTGTACATTGACAAACGTGTTGTTATATTTATTTGTTTTCTATTTAATTTCCTTTTCCCTTTTCATCTTCCCCCCTAGATTTACTACTTTCTTTTAATTATTCAGGTATTTGAAAGTTCTGCAGCATATTTCTATTCTTATGGTCTCCATTATGTTTTTACCAAGTATATTTAATCTGTAATTTCTGTCACTGTAGAGAATTATTAAAATCTGTGAATTCTTCTCTAAATGAAATTAGACTCTGCACAGTTTTGCTTCTCTGGATTGATTTCTCCTCTAACTCTAGTGTTTGTTGACATCTTCCAGGATTTTAAATTCAAGATTCTTTTTACAATTCTTATTTTTTATATCATTTCTATTTTCTTAAAATTGTTATTCTTTATAGATGTGCTATTCCAGTTAGTTAAATTTAACTTTAAAAAACTATCCCTCACTCTGAGTGAAATAGATAGTCTCTTGTATCCTAGTTTTCTTGATGCCTGTCCCTGTTTGCATTTCTCTCTTGGCCACCAAACACGTAACTACTATATGGAATTCTGTGGTAATTAGCCCATTGATTTCTTAAAATGCTTTAGTCAATGACTGCATTATTAGATGAGACATTGTTTAGTTTTGCCTGATTTTCAATATTATATAAAATGTATATTCACTGGCACCTGCTTCTTTCATTAAACATATTTTTAAAATTCATCACTATTGATACACTTTAGATTCATCACTGTTGATACTGTGGTTCTTTCACTTTTCCTGGCCCAGAATAATCCATGTTATAAATATGGCACAGACATTGACCATTCTATTGTGGTATAACTTCTGGTTTAGGGCAATTATGAGTAATTTTTCTATAAACATATTTGTATGTTCCTGGTGTAATATGTCTATATAGAGAAGCAGAACTGCTTTGACTTTCAGTTTGCTCTTGTTCAATTTAAATAGGTAAATACTAAGTATTTTGCTATTCAATTGTATCAATTTACATCCCCCTAAAATCATTGAGACGGGGTTTGATCCCTGATTTGGGAAATGCCCTAGAGAAGGAAGTGGCAACCCACTCCAGTATTCTTGCCTGGAGAAACCCATGGAGAGACGAGCCTGGCGGGCTACAGTCCATGGAGTCTCAAGCATTGGACACGACAGCAACTAAACCACCACCACCACCAGAAGTCACTGAATGGTTCTTCTGTTCCACATCATCTACAGAATTTTATATTTCACACTAATTTTTTTCCAAACTGATGGGCATAGAAAGCTATCTGGTTGAAATTTGCATTTCTCTGACTCCTTATATAAGGTTCCACATTTTTCAAATACTCTCCTACTGGTTGTTTTTCTTATTGATTCATAGAGTTTAAAATGAATATATTTATCAGTTATATATTTTCCAAATACATTTGCATAATTTATGTTTTATTTTTTCACTTAATGGTGTCATTTAATGAATATAAGTTCTTAAAGTTACTATAGTCAAATTCTTTCCTTTATGGTTTGTACTTTTTATATCTTATTTAAGAAATCACTTCCTACTTACCAGTAAGATTATAAAATAATTTTCTTCTAGAAAATATTTTGCAGACTTTGCCTTTTACATTTAGGCCTTTAATCTACTTAAAGTTAAATTTATCATTTTTATTTGTTTTTCATGTTATCCAAATGCCCCCACGAGAATTTATTGTCTCATGTCTACCTTGCCTGCTCAGTAATATATCAAATGCATGCGTACCTGCATGATCTACTTCTCAGCTTTTCATCCTGTTTTATTCCTTTTCTACCTCAGCAAAATGCCAGACCATTTATTTACTATAGACTCATAATAAATTTTTATATCTGCTTGGGCAAATATCCTCATCTTAATATTTGCTTTCATTGATTTCTTTGATATTCTTGGATTTTTTATGATTTCACCCTCATCTTAATATTTGCTTTCATTGATTTCTTTGATATTCTTGGATTTTTTATGATTTCACAAAAATTTAAGAATAAGGTTGTTAAGTTTCCCAAGAAAAATTCTATTGCAATTTTGATTGGCTTACATTGTATAAAAAATTCAATTTGGAGAGAAATGTTATCTTTAGAATATATAGTCTTCAATCCAAAATGAGGTGTTTTTCAATTTATCTAGGACATCTCCAATTTCTTTCAATAAAATTTTGTAATTATTTCATTGGTGGTTATACACACTATTTTGTTTTTGATACTTTTGCAAACATCTGTTTGAAAATGTTATTTTAAAATGTTATGGTTCTATTCAATTTTATTGATATATTTGATTTATTTTTCTATATTGATTTGATTCAGCATAAATAAAATTTACTTGCTAAACTTTTGCTAAGCTAAACATACAGGATATAATTTCTACATTTATTTGTAGGTTCTGGGCTTCCCTAGTGTCTCAGATAGTAAAGAAACTGCCTGTAGTGTAGGCAATCAGGGTTCAATCCCTGGGTCAGGAAGATCCCCTGGAGAAGAAAATGGCTACTTGCTCCAGAATTCTTGCCTGGAGAATTTCATGGACAGAGAAGCCTGGCGAGCTTCTTCCATGGAGTCACAAACAGTCAGACATGACTGAGTGGCTTATATTATATTCATTCAAAATGAATATAACCATGCCATGAAGATGATGGAAGATGAAATTTGCTTTCACATTATTTCTTCATATTACTCTACTCTAGGGGATAGATTCTGAAGTATAATGTGTGAATAGAATTGGAGGTAGGGGTCATCCTTGTCTTGTTTCAGATTTTTAAAGAAGTATTTCAATGTTTCACAATGAAATAAGGTGTCTACTATATAAGGGTTCTTATAGATACTTTTTATTAAACTAAAAAGGTTCTTTCTATTGCTAGTTTTGAAACATTAAACAAATCATGATTTGATATTTGATTTTATAAAATTCTATTTTTTAATTTAATGCAATAATAATATATATGCTTTAAAAAATCTGTGTGACAAAGCACATACATTTATCTTCTAAAATTACAGGATGTTTGTTTCTATGTTCATGAGATGAGATCAATCCATAGTTTTCCTTCTCCATTTATCCATGTGAAATTCTGTATCAAGGTTACACTTGCCTTATAAAGTGAGGTGAAGACTGATCTTCATCTTTTTGTTCTTTGGAATAGTTTGTGAAGCATCATGATTATGTCTTTCTCATTTGTTAGAATTTGCTAAATAAGTTGCTATGCCTGTTGAAAAGATGATCAACATTGCTAATCATCAGGGAAATGCAAATCAGAATCACAATGAGATGGCTCTTCACACTGTCAGAATGGCTGTCACCAAAAAGACCAGCAACGACAAATGTGGGTGTTGGTGGGAATATAAATTGGCACAGCCATGATGGAAAACAGCACGGTGTTCCTCAAAAAAACTAAAAATAGAACTACCTTATGATCCAGCAATTTCACCCCTAAGTATATATCCAAAGAAAATGAAAACACTAATTCAGAAAGGTAAAATATCAATACATGTAGGCCAGTGTTCACAGCAGCATTATTTACAATAGCTGAAATATGGAAGCCAGCTAAGTGTCCATCAACAGATGAATGGATAAGGAAGATGTGATACCTATGCACAATGCAAATGCTACTCAGCCATAAAAAAAGGAATGAGGTATTGTCATTTGCAACAACATGGATGGAGGTGGACGGTATTATGCTTAGTGAGAGAAGTCAGAGAAAGACAAATACTGTATGGTATCACTTATATGTGCAATCTAAGAAAAAAAAAGAATGAATATAACAAAGCATAAACAGGCTTACAGATAGAACAAATTAGTGATTACTGGTGGAGAGACAGCATGAGAAGGGGGAAAATGGAATAATGGATTAGATAGTATGGTCTGTTATGTATAAAATGAATAAGATACAAAGATATATTGTACAGCACAGGGGATAGAGCCAATATTTTAAAATAACTTTAAATTGACTGTAACCTATACAAATATTAAATCACTATTTTGTAAATCTGAAACTAACATAATATTGTGAGTCAATTATACTTCAATTAAAAAAGAAAGCTGTTTGTGCATGGAGCTTTAATTGTATGAAGATTGTAAATTACTGTTTCAAATTCCTTGATGATGTAAAAATAGCTTCTTCTTTTTAATAAGTTATGTAATTTAAGAAGTCTGTCCATTTCATTGAAATTTTCAATATTATCGACAAAAAGCTATTTCATAATACGCTTTTATCATCTATGTAATGTCTGTATCACCAATAGTTGTGTCCTCGTTTCTTCAGGTCATTTGTGCCTTCTTTCATTTTTAAATTAATGAGTCAAGCCAGAGTTTTGTCAAATTAACTTTTCAAAGAATCAACTTTTGCTTTGTATCTTTCCTAATATATACTTATTCTCTATGTCATTAGTTTTTCTCATATTTATTATTTCCTTGTTTCTTCTTTATTTGAGCTTGTTCTGCTTTTGTTCTCATAATGCCTTTAGATGGTAATTGGCTAATTAGCTTTCAGCCTTCCTTCTATTCTAATATAAACATTTTGGAAATGAATTTGTCTGTGTGTTCTGCTTTATCTGTATTCCACAAGTTTTTATGTATTTCATCTTTGTTGCTGTTGTTAGCATTTCTAAATTCATTCATAATTTTTTCTTGATTCATATTTTCTTTAGAAATAAATCTCTTAATTACCAAATACTTAGAACTTTCCTAGGGATAATCTTTGGTATTGATTTCTACATTATTTGTATTATGAGAAAGTATATTAATTCTTCATAATTTTATGAATCTTATCTTATATATCATTTGAAACATATCTAGAGGGACTTAATGTTTCATCACTTGGTCAGCTTTTGTTAACATTCTACATAGGCTTAAAGAGAATGTATATATGTGAGTTGTTCAATTGTTGGGTGCAAGAGCTGTAAGTTTTTTAATTCTTTTATTTTTTTGATCTTTACTATTTTATTCTATCTCCATGCTTTTCTCTCTTTTAATTATTATGATTGTTTCCCTCTGGAATGTACTAGATTGGCTATCTAGGATTGGCTAGACATTACAGTAGTTTAACCCCTACACACAAATTTTCTTTTCTATTATCTTTTTTCCTTCTTCTTTTATTTCCTTAAAAGCACTGGAAAATGTGCCCTCTTGAGATCAAGCATTGGATATGCCTGTGTCCTACTCAGAGATGGTTAGTTAGGATCCCAAAGACAATTCTAGGTCTTAAAAAGTAATAGTCTCTTTTGTTCCAGGATGGTGGTAGTTTTGACAATAAAATATCCTTAAAAGTTTGATTGACTTCTTAGGTATTTGATTATAGACAGCTTTATGCTTCAAAAAGAATAGTCAATTATTTCCTGGACATAAATTTGTTAAGACTGACCACAGTCCTTTGTTCTCTTGCCCCCATGTCTTCTCTTGCTCTGAGTCCATCTCTTTCTATTTCATTGTTCTTTCTTTGGTTCAACTGGGCTTCTGTGAGAGTCCACGTGTGAATTCTCTGTTCCCTGATCTGTTTTACCCTGCTGAGAACATCTGCTGGCTACCAAACCAGTAGAGGGACTTTTACTCTGAACACCATAAGCAATTAATTCTAAGAGGGATATTTTATGATGGGCCTTATCCTTACCACTAAATAAACAGATGAAGTCTAATTTAGAGGGTTGTCATTGTTGCTGTTGTTTAGTTGCTCAGTTGTGTCCAACTCTTTGTGACTCCTTGGGTGACTCCTCTGTCCATGGGATTTCCCAGGCAAGAATACTGGAGTGAGTTGCCATTTCCTTTTCCAGGGATCTTCCCAACCCAAGGACTGAACCTGCATCTCCTGCATTGGCAGGTGGATTCTTTATTGCTGAGCCACTAGGGAAACCAATTTAGAGGGTAACATAAAACAAAATAATGGTCTATGATATTTTTCATAATTCAAAGTAGCAAATACAAAAGTTCAATGAACAATTAACAGATCACCAAATGCTTAGCCATTTACTTATAATTTCCTTTCCAATAAAATTTCATTTTAAAAGATGTCCATATTTTATTATTTTTTTTAAATTGGAGTATTGAGAAACAATGTAGTTGTAACCATCACAAAATTTTGAAGCACTTTTAATTTTTATGGAAGAAATCCTATGAAATTTATTTGGTTAAAATTCACTTGAGATGACTTAGATATGTATTAAAATATTATGAAACAATGTTTTATTTGCTGTGTACCAGAGCGAATGCTCTGTCACTCTAATTACTGATATTTTGATTTACTTGATAGGATTCCAAAGGACATCACCCTCTGTGGAAAAAAGCCAAATAATACTTCAGTGCTGTTCTCTTCTAGGCAATCTGAAATGAGACCGTACTTTATTTTCCTCAGGCATTTCCAAGGTGAAAGTAATGAGCAAAGTGTCCGAATAACACTAAGATGAGGATTTTCCTCTGCCCTTGGTGTGGGTGCTCAGTTACTAAGTCATGTCTGACTCTTTGCAACCCATGGACTGTAGCCCACCAGGCTCTTCTGTCCATGGAATTTTCTAGGCAAGAATACTGGAGCAGAATGTCATTTCCTGCTCTAGGGGAACTGCCCAGCCCAGGGATGACCCGTGTCTCTTGCATTTCCTGTATGGGCAGGCGGATTCTTCACCACTGAGCCAGTGGGGAAGCCCCTCTGCCCTTTAGTGTAATGCTTTTATCTTTGGTTGTACTTGGGCTATGGAAGTTATAATGAAATCTGCTAACACAATGCGTACAAATGATGGGTTAAAGGCTTATCTTATAAGACTAAAATTCCTTCAACAAATCAGCTAGATTTTATACCATACTGCAGAATTTTAATATTCAGAAAACAGAAAAAGACAAATAGTTACGTATATGAGGTGGAAATGTTTTTGCTCAGCTTGAGGAATTCCACGTAGAAAAGTTAGTTCCATGTAGCTAGGAGTTTATTTCCTGATTCATCCTTGGGCTCACTGGATGTGGTAATTACAGGTACATTTTCTGGGCTTAAAACTTCCAGCAATTTTCCACACTCTTGCTAAGAATCATTAATAGACTAGTACCCACATGATGAGAGAGTGGTATGGCAGGAAGAAGTTGAACATAGCCAGACTCAGACTAGACACCTGCTTTAGCTGTGGAAACAAGAACAACCAAACCAATTTCTAGGCTAAAATCACTATTTCCTAAAATACCATATTAGTGACATTAAATAGACATTTAAAAAGAAAATAACATTTTTGCTATTAAACTGTTTATGGAATAATTTGGGCTGTGCATTCTCATAAACATCAATTTCACATCTGGCTGAGGAAGCCTGAGTTCCAGCAAAAAAAAAAAAAAAATGTTTCTCCAATTTGGCAGAACTTTCTTTAGAAGACCCAAGGAAAATGAACTAAATAAACATTTAGAAGCTGAGCTGAATCAACTTTTCATCATCTTGTTTCTGGTGATGTGCATGAAGAAAATGTTCATGGTCACTTATTTGTGAAGGAAGAGATTTTCCTTTCATTTACATTCATGTAGAAATAGTTTAGAGGAACATGTAACAAATTTCAATCACAGCATTATAAGCCCCTTCTTTTTCTCCCACTTAAATTTATTTTAATCTCTTCTTAAAAGCAGAGATTGAGAATTATTAATACAGCAAAGCAGGATATTGAGTGAGATTTTTTTCCCTTATGTATACATATGTGCATGTGTGTTTCTCCCGTACCAGGACGCAGGATCTTTTCTCAGTTACATACTTCAAGTGATTTTGAGATTCATTAATAGAAACATTTGCACTAAATATAAAGGTGCTGACCTTCTATGAGATCACATCATTAGTCTCAAAAGTCTTTCTAGTTCCTGGGATGACTTTTGCTCTACATAACATCACTGATAAAAACTGTCTTTCAGTGAACAGCATGTATAATTCTCTGATGTCCAGGTAGCACCATAGTTTTCCCATATTATTATAGGTGTCTACTATAGTAATGGGCAACAGACTGCACACTAAACCATTGTTTTATTTTTCGTAAAACTGGAAATGAAAACCTCAGCGGTTGTCAGTTCAACATTTAACACCAGAGAGTTTACATTTCTATGACATCTAAGTCTATTCTAACTTTTCACTCCTTGGTTGTATATTCCAACAAAACCAATTTTTTCATTGCTCTCCATAAGATGTAGTCATTAATGTTGAAGACTTTCCTGTAGTTTATTTTGAAGCAAAACAAGCTAATTAAATCTGTTTCATCGACTTAATGTTGACAGAAAGTGCTGGAAAAGGACACAGCTGACTGTGTTGATTTATTTTTAACTCTAGCAAGTGGTTGCTTTGTGTTCCAAATAGATATCTGGGAGGAAAATGAACTCATTCCGCTCATTTATAAAATTCTTGGGCTTGAGGTGAAACTATCTGAGACAAATTAATAGGTCCCTTCACGGATGTTGTTCTTCATTTCCCTAAAGAAAAACATTGAACATTCCAGAATTGTTAGAAATCTTAAAAATAACATCAGTGAGTTCAAGGCTGTTGGCTCATTCCCTTTACATGTTTAATTTATTTTTTTGGATTTCATGATCATGGACTATCCCCTAGACCAGCAAGCCGTCTCAGAAGGGTGCCTACTGCCCAAGTTTAACAACAACAACAGTTTTGACAGATAAGCACAGGTTGATCATGGCGGAGTTACATCACTGTTTTCAAGCCTTTAAGAGTGTCCGTTATGCTATGGGTTACATGCTAGTGTTGGGAGAAGAAAGACAGATAAAATCCTAGTCATTGATCAGCACACTCTAGTTGATTTATTCGGTCTCATGCATCATGATGCAGAGACAGGCCTCACTGAACGCCAAATGAGTAAAGCAGGTAGCAATGACTTCAAGCAGGATCTGCGGCAGTCATCCACACGTCCAGACAGTAGGAACAGAACGGGAGGAGTCTGGGGAAGAAGATACGAGAGATGATGTGGTGGGGAGGAGGGGGCAAGGGGCAGGGCTGTGAAGGTTAGAAAGGAAGTAGTACATTTCGGAAGATCCTGGCCAGAGAGCCGGAATGAGGCACCGAGGGCACGGAGGAAGGCTGTGCTTGGTAAGATCTGAGGCGTTCCACGAATTGGACACGGCAGAAGGTGGAGAATGCCGTTTATGAAAATTGTCATTTTAATTTTATTCTGACGGAACTGAAGAGACACGTAAGCCTTCTGAATAGGCACTGTGATGATTGGAACAGTTGTGAGGGAACGCAGAAGAGCCTGCAAGGTGGGTTACCAAGCGACTGCTCACAGTTACATCAGAACATGCTCCTCTGTCACCAGAAATCCTCCAACACTTTGCATTTCAACTGAAGTTAAGCATGAGTTCCTACAAGCTGGACACAGCTGGTCCCCACCTGTCTTCACTCCCGTGTCTTGCTCTGTGCCCTTGTCATAACGCTGCAGTTCCATCGTCCTCCTCCCATCTCCAGACAGGCCGACCTCAGTCTTCCCTCTCATCCTCTGCCCTCGTTTCTCTGGCCAGGAAGACCCTCCTCCATGTTTGAACTCATCCCATCATCCAGTGTTCATCTCAACTTGACCTCTGTTCAGAGACTTTCCACGACCCGATTATCTAATTTTGTTTGACGACCTCCCCTCTGCCAACAAGCCACTTTCTGCACACCACCCTGTGTGCACTTGTGAAGACCTAAGATTTTATATTCGTTTACTTGTTTACTTTTAGTCCACTGCCTCCTGATAGATTGAGAGCTCCATAAGAATGGAGATTGCATCTGTTGTTCACTGCTTTATACTTAGCACCTAGGAGAGTGCCTGGAAGACCTCCTGTAGGTATGGGTTAAGTGAATGAATGAATTGGAAGGGTGAGATTATAACTCAAGGCTGAAAGGTCTGTGAATGGTAGATAATGCAGCACCTAAATACATAGTCTGAGTACTGGAGCTTCTCACAGCCCACACTTTCGGTGTCCACATGCTGACAATATACTATGTGATGATCCAGATTCTGTGATCTAACTTCATAGTCAGATGTGAACAATAGCCTTACTGTTCACAACCCCTTCAAGAGAAAATGGGATGAATTTGGAAGGCAGAGGAGCCTGGCGGGCTATAGTCCACGGGGTTGCAAAGAATCAGACACGACTGAATGACTAACACATACACACAAGCACACACACACATACACACACACACACCTTTTGTCACAGAAGTCAATGCCATGGAAATGTATCTTATACTTGATTCAAACTATAAAATTAATAATCTAGCTGTAACTTATGAATGGGAAACTTTAGGAAATTCTCTGGTTTCTCAAATTGGTTATAATCTTTGTCTTCTAATAACACCCTGTTTTATGCTTTAAATATTAATGATACCACACTGGGACTATTTCATGAAACATCTTGCAAAATATTTGAAATAGTACTTAGAGTTCTCCCAAACCATCAGCATCCCCACATAAGATAATCAGAAAACAAAATAAAACCAAAATAAACTTGATAATGCTGACTGAAATTATGTAAACTCAAACCCCATATACTCCCTAAAACTCTTTTTAGGTACATGGAGCCATTAAGACCAATTAAAAATCAACTATGAACTAATGAAGGTTTAGCTTTTCAAAAATTTAATGAAAGTATTTATAAACTTATTTTCAAATATTCTAAGTTAGATAATATACTGTCTTAACAGACATTCCTGGCTCTTTATAACCTGGGTAACTAAATGTTTATAAAAACAAAGAACGCTTTTCAGTATAATGAAGGAAGGTAAGTTTTGGAGAAAATTGTGTAACATTTTAAAGAAATTGGAGGACATTAAAATCACAACTTTCATTGAATTATGTTTGTGTGCAACGCCAACACGTTTCTGTATAAAGACAGGCATCTAGTCTTCTACTCTACATACTAACACAGCTCACTGAGCATGTTTTATTGTTAGCAGATGAGTCTTAGATTGCCAGTGATAACTGATTCTACCAAACTTTCCATAACAGAATTACTACAGTCCAGATTAGCGGTTTGCAAACTGTATGATAAAATCCCTAAAAAACCCTTAAAAGGTAGTGCAGAAATTGATCCAAAATCTAAAGTGAGATAGTCTTTTTGTGAGATTTCCAGGCAGCAGAGCAGGAAAAATAGGAGAGTTGTTTATTTTGAGTGACTAACCTCTGGAAACTCTCTAATAATAGCTTGTGGGCAGCTGAATGAACAGAGAATGTTGCTGCTGCCACAAATGCCAACTCGAATAAGACGTGACACAGTTGGATTCCACCATCCTTTTAGATTTCAACCGCAGAAAGAAAGGCCACCCACACTCACAAGCCAGATAGAAAGGGAAGAAAAATCCCAGAAATTCTTACTAAAAAAAAAGAAAAAAAGCTACATCTGACACTCTGGCTTTGTCTCCCGGTCTTACAATCCTTACCAAGAAGTGTTCAGTTCAACCTGCTGGGTCTTTCTTGGGCTGTGGGACTAAAGGCAAGGAATGGGTGTCTGGTGCAGGGTCAAAGGGCAGAGCTCTGGAGCAGTTCTGTAGAAACAGACAGGAGCAGTGATGGGCAGTGGTTTCAGTCACAAGCAGCAGATTTGATCGGTGTTAGGAATCTGCCGTGTGCATAAGGCAGCCTTCCATGCTACAGAATGGCGCCGGTGCTCTCAGGAGGGGCCCTCCCGGGAGTGAAGGATGCTGGGTAACGACCTCTGTGTGTCCTGTGGGCAGCGGCTGCAGACAGCCAGCTGCCTTCGTCCAGTCCTGCAGAGGAGAGCGTCAACCAGCGCCTCCCACGTGTGTCTCCAGGCATCCAGGGCGTCAGGGAAGTCACCGGGGTGAAGAACCCGGAGGGTCTGGAGCTTCTGTCATGCACTGAGGTGTTTGCAGCCAGTTGAATTTTGTCTTGACTTCCACTGACTATCAGCTCTCGAGGGGAAAGGCTCAGGCCTCTCAGCAGTGTATTTCAACTACTTACTGGTAAATAATTCTGCAAAGGAGAATCTGATCTGTGTAAAGCAAGGGGAACACCACAGGTTTTCGACAATGTTTTCCCTTTTTCCACCATCGGGAGCACAACCTTCCTCAGGATGTTTCACCATTTCAGTGACTGGCACTGAAGTGTCAGTCCATTTGTCATGGTACATTTGTCCTCAGGATTCTAGGTAGCCTGAAATTTAAAATAACTTTTTGCAAGAGACCTGAAGTAATTCTATACAAGATACACTCAAGGAGAGACTTCAAATAGGACAGTGTAGTTTTGGGCATCCTTCAATACTCTATTGGCAAAATATATACAATTCAGAATTTTATTTAAAATGATTTCTTGCCTGACAGCACATAGAATCCAAAGAAGGTTGGAAAGAAGGAAAATGCTTATATTGTGTTATGCACACCATTCCCACTCTTTATGATGACTAGCCCAGTTTTGTCATCAAATTCCATACATCCAAATAAGATACACCGGAAACCGCAGGGTGCCACCAATGCTTCACCAGCTCCTCAGTCTCACCCCAAATTGCTGCTCTGGGTCATGAAGCAGTAGCTGCCCAGAAGATCATTAGTTCAAAACCAACCATACCAAGACTGGAAAATATGGCGCAGAGAGAGAGAGAGGATATAAGCTCGGAAATCCTGAGAGAAACAGTTCTGCCAAAGGGATATACAGATTTGCACAGTCTGCAACCTGCACTTGGGCCCCAGGCTGAACTGGAGATAAGACCGCCAGAAAGTCTAAACTATTGCATCTCTCCTTCCCAACACGGATATACAATATTTGCTGTGGACAAGGCTAAACATGCCCCAGAGCTAAAGCACTCTCTAAAAATGAGCAAATAGCCGAAACACCTTGTCCTCCAATTGAGACGATTCTAAGTCATAGAACCTATAGCCTCCTGGAAGACCACAGAGGACCTGCACTCCAGTTATGGTACCAACATAAGCAATCTTCCTTCTTAGCATCACTTCCTCACTCCCTTACTGATGTTTCTAAAAATCAGCTTCCAAGTAAATTACTTGCAATCAAATTTTATCTTTGAGACTTCTGAGAGAAACCAACCTAAGTTACCAAGCACAGGTCCTGATCGTACACATATCACCATTACATATGATGATTCCTGACATTCACCAAAGCAAGTTTGCAGTTTATTTGTAATCCTTTTTTGGGAGCAAAGAGATTTTTATTATATTCATTCTTACTGTTGAAAGGATCACAATTTTAATTATAAATATTATATAGTAGATATTGCTGTTGTCTGCACAAGTAATCAATAAAATAATATCCTTCCATGGTTAAAGTGCATTTTCCATAGTAGCAAAGGTAATGAGTAAGTGCTACACAGAGGTAGGAGAATTTTGTTTCGTTAGGAAGATAATCAATCTGACCTATCTTAAAGGACATATAGTTTTAGAGATCCAAAGGAAAAAAATCTAGCAAATCTTTAAATATAGCTTTGAGTTTGCACTTGCAAAGGAAAAGCTAAAAAACCTTTGTATATATAGAACTCCCATATACATAAATCATAATTCCTTTATATAGTTTTATGAGATTAATTTTGTAGTAGAAGAGTTGTGGATATTTCAAAAACTACTGATTATCAAAGCAATTATAAAAACATTTTCCAATTTGCTAGATAATTTCCAATCATCCCAAATTCCAAATAGCCATTTTATTATATAGGAAACAACCCTCTAAAAATAGTCAATGCATTTTTTAAAAAGTAAAGGATATTTCTGTATTAAAAGAATCCTGTCATAAAATTTAGCAGCCAGACAAACCTCTGGCAGGGTTGACCATAGAATGGCACGGTGGGGAAATTGAACTGACACCACAAATATGTTTGAATATTGTTTTGTTCCAATATTATGTAAATGCTGCAAATCTAAAACAGAAAGTTTATGTAAAAGATGCCAAGTGGATCTCTGTGCATGCTTCATTCCTTGTTACTTAGGAAATGATGTGCTTTCTGCTTAATGATGCTGAAAATCACTCCAAGGACACAGAGCCAAATATGCAGAGGACCCATTGCCTGGTATAATTTGCAAACCATCAGTTATTTCTGTCACAGGCATGAACTTTGTTTAAAGCGCGAGTAGCACAGTGTGAGTGGTGGAGTAACTCTTAAAAATTGTAACACAAGACTCAGAGGGCAGGCAGCTTTTTAACAAACTCCAGTTGGTAAGATCGGTGAAACAAGCACCACTTAGATAGTAAGCACAACAGTAAGTCTTTGATGTAGAGATAACAGGGCAATTTAGACCAGTAAACAAGCCAGTGATATTTTCAGTCTGTGTGCTGGAGGCCTTTCAGTACAGTCTAAAACAGACTACAAGAACTAGATGGCCAACCAATAAATACAGTTGTAAGTTAGGGGTGTTCTTTCAAATTTAATCTTATGTTCATTTTATGAATGTTAACATAATCTTTAAGTTACATTTAGGAAAATCATTTTTTTTGAAACTTTTAATTGAAGGATAATTGCTTTACAGAATTTTGTGCTTTTCTGTCATACATCAGCAAGAATCAGCCACAGGTACACCCATGTCCCCTCCTTCCAGTTTAGAGTAGCAAAGCTGATTTGACATGATGGCCATATTCATAATCAATATGTATAAAGACTAAGTCAGAAATCACTCAGATGATCAGATTTTTTTTTTAAGGAGTATTTTTTTTTTCCTTTTTCTCTCCAGAAAGATGCAAAACTAAATATTACCCAATATTTGTTTGGTAATCTAAGCAAATTCCAATGGCTTAGCTATCACTATGTTGATTTTTATAACAAAATTTATGCAAGTAAGTTTATTGATGGTGCTTCAAATTTATTGATGGCTTGGTAGCAATGTATTAATTTTGCTGTTAGCTGTCTATTAAGAAGACAGAAATAGCTTATTTTTTTTTTTTTTTGCAAACCATAGAATATTAAGTTTAATCTTTGTGATGATTTAATTTCTGGTATGAATATAGTAAATTTGACCACCTACTGTGGTAAAGTCAATATATTTCTCTTTGGGGGAAATAAGAGAGGGAAAAGATAAGGCATAAGCAAGATGTGTCGAATTTTCAAAGTTCTGAAGGAAAGAAAATACTTCTAGAGAAAGACAGGAAATTGACTGAGCATATAAATTTTAGATTTTTCATGCTTAAGTCACTATTACAGTTATCATGTTATTCTACTTATACCTTTCTTGTTTCCATTATTCACACCTTGTATATTATGGCCTAAGTAATTTACATATTTGCTTACCCATTAGGATGTTGTAAAAATCTCAAACTGTTTTCTGAGGGAAATATTGACCTTGGCTTCAGGTCCTCACTTTGAAAAATTCTGTAGGGAATTAAAAAGTAATCTGTTCTACAAGTCAATTTGTCTTCTTAAATTAAAAAATATATATATGAACTCAAGTCTTTTAAAATCTTACCACTTTTCAAGTTCCATACCAAGGGCAATAAATGTCCTTAATTAAAGCCATTAAAAAGAACTCTGTTGTAGGCACTTGCTAGAAAAATATATCCTGATATTTGCTGCTGCCTAAGTCTTAATAGAAGTTTGATAATACTCATAGAATACCAGTTGCAGAGTATATAAAATATCTTATAAGGTATTTCATAAATATTAAATTGATCCCTGGAGGAAACTGATTCACTTGAGAATGAAATAGACTACTGCCTTGACTCAACCTGTAATCAGTTATTACTGGAGAGTCTCACCTTGACATAATGCCATGGAGAAGGACTACATTTGATCATTAAGCTGTGTCTGAGGACACCATTATACAACATAACTTTGGTTGTTTGAGGATCCACAGGAGAAATTTCTCTTCAGATGTAGTGTCACAAGTACCTATTTTCTTCTAAGAGAAAAAAGTCTTACAAAAAAGTGCTCAATCTTATATACAATATTCTTTTTTGTGTTATGTAGTAGCTCAGGGCCAGATCTGAATCCTATCTCTATACACGTATAAATTAATTTTACCTCTTACATTATCAGATTTTCTATTCAAATTTTACTTGTAACATGATAATACCTATTTGTCTTCCCTGAAAATATTTATTTTTGTAAACCACTTTTAATCAGACTTTTAATTTTTCTTATGGGTTACTGGGAACTCTTTAAGGGTATTAACTGTTACATGTTAGAGGGTGATATGATAATGTTATAATTCTATTTTTTATCTTAAAAAATGTTTTAATAAAAAAAATTTTTTTTAGGTGCCCTGTGCTGCATGTGGGATCCTAGTTCCCTGATCAGGGGTGGAAATGATGTCCCCCACATCGGAAATGCAAATTCTTAACCACTAGACTGCCAGGGAAGTCCAATTATGTTAGAATTTTAGACCAATTACTGTTAATCCATGGGGTCACAAAGAATCGGACACGACTGAGTGACTGAACTGAACTGAACTGTTGGGACAACAAGAGAAATAGGTTAGGGATAAAGGTACTAGAGAAAAGAAGACTGAAGAGAAAATGATAACAAAATCCTGTGAATTAGAAAATGAATTCAGAGAGTAAGTGCTGGTAGACAGAGAGAGGAGAAGACAGAAGTTAGAAATGTTCATGGGATAGCAATCAAATGGTTTGGTTGCCAGTTGGATGTGTTTATTCAAGATAAAGGAAATGAAGGAAGGCAACTCTAGTGTCTGCCTTGGAAAATCTAGTGGCTGGCAGATCAGGGACATAGAGGGGTCAGTGTGGGAAGAGCATTTGGAGCTTGAGATGGTCTGGAACAAGTCAGTAAATACATTCATTGGGAAGCTGGATATGCAGAATGGGAATGGGGAGAGGCATCCTGGAGATACAGAGTCACCATCCTATGATTAAGAATCAAAGTTATGATAGTGGATGAGGTTATCCAGGGAGACCAAGTAGAATTAGAACTAGTGGAGGACTGTTCCAGTGTTCTTGCCTGGAGAACCCCAGGGACGGGGGAGCCTGGTGGGCTGCCATCTACGGGGTCGCACAGAGTCGGACCCGACTGAAGCGACTTAGCAGCAGCAGCAGTGTTTTGGGGGAAATTGATATTTAAGGGATTGGCAGACAGAGCTGACTTCATGATATAACTTTAAAAAGACCAAAGAAGGAAAGTCTAGACAAAATCAAGTTTCAAGAAGAAAAGGGCTCTTAAAAATATCACCCAGTAGACAAAAGTTCAAGTAGGAGGAAAGGTGAATGGAGTCTATTTGATGATTAGAAGACTGAGCATAACTTGGACCACAGTGGTTCCATGGATTGATGACAAAAAAAGACTGATTACACGAATGTGAAGATAAATTAGGTACTCAGTGCATTTATTTACAAACTGCTTGAAGACAATTACAAAACTAGACCGAGATCAACATAAAAAAGAAATCTTTTGACCACTATAACATGAAATCAATACAAAATTCTCCTAATAAGGTATGATTTGAGATCCTTTAAAAGTATAATCTTAAGGTATCTATTACTCAAATACTGCATACAGTGGGCCAAAGGAGAAACATCATAACCACTTTAGTTTCAAGAAGACATTAATGTCACTAAGTTTCCCTCATAAAAATTCTGAGTAAATCTGAATGAACTTAGATTTGAAGGAAAATTCCTTAACACCAAAAGAATAATTCAATCCCAAAGCCTGATAATTCAATATCATATTTAATAGCAAATATAACCTGGTTTTATAATACTAAATCACTGAAATAAAGTAATACATATTAACAGAAAGAAAGCTGAATATAATTCCACTTTCTGGAAATACAACTATTTTCTCAAATAAAGAAGACTGAGTGTTTACTTTCCATAGAGTCTTCATTTGGTTACCATTTGATATTGGTGTAGATAATTCTGTTCATGTTTTTCTGGACAGGGCTGAAAATCTCTTCTATCATCATGCCATTTTCAAGACTCTTTTTCACAAAGAACTTACTTTAATCATTTAACATGTAAATGTTAACTATCTTGGAGAAACTCTCATACTGTAATTTACTTTCATATTACTGAAAACTTTAGGGCCATATTTTGTAATATCTTTTCAGTCAAGCAATATGTGTATGTGTCGAGGAATGGGGCTACCATGTAATTTTAATTTCTGAAATAAAGTTGTCATGCAGAACATCCCTTTCCAATACTGTTCTCATTTCCTTGGTTTTAGCCATATAAGAAAATACCTAAAATTACCCTTTCCTGGTTAGCTACTATTTCAGTGCACTGCAAATCTATTTAAAGATAATTTTTTTGAGTTCTTCTCCCACTTCCTTATATAAAGTTTTTCTAATCTCCAGGAGCACACAGTACATAACAAATGACTCTATGAAGTCAGGATATTTTAAAATTAATTTTACTAATTAAGGCCAATATATAATTTGTAGAACAGAAGATAGGATCGATCAGACTGTTATTAATAGCAAACTAATGTATTTAAACTTTGTTTACTGATGGAGAAAGTAAAATACATATACACTGTGGTGAGGGGGGTCATTCTGGAAATGCAGACTTAGGTGTTGCCAGGACGTCACCATGAAATCTGAAAGGTATTTGTTTTGAATTCTGTCACAGTCAATTTAAAGGCCAGATAGAAGGAAGATTTTTGACATAATGCTGTTTGCCCTTTGTACAGTATACTTTTTTGAAGACTTTAATGCAGCAGAATATGAGACAGATACAAGAAATGTGTCTTTTGGGCCCCGAGGTCTAGGAATGTTTTAACAAATGCACACACTTTAATTAGTTAACAGTTTTCTCACTTTCTTAGTCTTAACATTTTTCTATTTGTAAGCTGCTCGGAAGATTCAAGACATGAGGATTTTTGCAAGAATACTGAGACAGGAAGCCAGGTAGTTCTGCTGCCTGGATGGAGTGACAGATATCGCTGAGCTGCATGCACGAGTATGCCTACTGAGAGTCTGTGGTCTGGGCGTGCAAATGCTGGTGTCTGGCTGTATTAGCTGCAAGACGTCTGACTTTGAGCAAGTTGCTGTAACTTCCTCATCCATAAAATTGGGTGGTAGTATCTATGTTTCAGTATTGCTGTGAAATTTGATTTATATATGCATGCTCAGTCACTTCAGTCATATCTCTTTTTTTGCAACCCTATGAACTGTAGCTCACCTGGCTCCTGTGTCCATGGGATTCTCCAGGCAGGAATACTGGAGTGAGTTCCATTTCCTTCTCCAGGGGATCTTCCCTAACAAGAGATCAAATGTGTGTCTCCTGAGTCTCCGGCATGCAGGTGGATTCTTTATCCACTGAGCCACCTGGGAAGCTCCTTGAAACATATATAGTAATCTACATATTACATATATAAAATTAATTGATATATATATAAGATTAATGTATATGTGTGTGTGTATACACACAGACACACATATATATAGCTTTAAATGTAGCCTTATAATGGTTGTTCAGTCACTAAGTTGTGTCCAACTCTTTGCGACTCCATGGACTGCAGCACACCAGGCTTCCCTATGTTTCTCTATCTCCTGGAGTTTGCTCAGATTAATGTTCATTGAGTTGGTGATGCTATCTAACCATTTCATCCTCTGTTGTCCCCTTCTCCCCTGCCATCAATCTTTCCCAGCATCAGGGTCTTTTCCAATGAGTCAGCTCTTTGCATCAGGTAGCCAAAAATAGGAGCTTCAACCTCAGCATCAGTCCTCCCAATGAATATTCAGGGTTGATTACCTTTAGGAAGACTGACTGGATCTCCTTGCAGTACAATGGACTCAAGAGTCTTCTCCAGCACCACAATGTGTAAACAGCAATTCCTCAGTGCTTAGCCTTCTTTATGGCCTTATAATAAGCACTAACAAATCATCTGTTCTAAATGGTGTTGATTAAGTCTAACTTCAGATATTGGTTAGTGATGGAAAAAAAAGAGTGAGTAAAATTTCTGGTGATCTAATAAGATAACCTGAATGGTCTAGTGGTTTTCCCCACTTTCTTCAAAGTCTGAAATTGGCAATAAGGAATTCATGATCTGAGCCACAGTCAGCTCCCAGTCTTGTTTTTGCTTACTGCATAGAGCTTCTTCATCTTTGGCTGCAAAAAATGTAATCAACCTGATTTCGGTGTTGACCATCTGATGTCCATGTGTAGACACTTCTCTTGTGTTGCTGGAAGAGGGTGTTTGCTATGACCAGTGCATTCTCTTGGCAAAACTTTATTTGCCTTTGCCCTGCTTCATTCTGTATTCCAAGGCCAAATTTGCCTGTTACTCCAGGTATTTCTTGACTTCCTACTTTTGGATTCCAGTCCCCTATAATGAAAAGGACATCTTTTTTGGGTGTTAGATCTAGAAGGTCTTGTAGGTCCATAGAACCATTCAACTTCAGCTTCTTCAGCATTAATGGTCAGGGCATAGACTTGGATTACTGTGATATTGAATGGTTTGCCTTAGAAATGAACAGAGATCATTCTGTCTTTAAGAGTGCATCCAAGTACTGCATTTCAGACTCTTGTTGACTATGATGGCTACTCCATTTCTTCTAAGGGATTCTTGCTCACGGTAGTAGATATAACGGTCATCTGAATTAAATTCACCCATTGCAGTCCATTTTAGTTCACTGATTCCTAAAATGTCGATGTTCACTCTTGCCATCTCCTGTTTGACCACATCCAATTTGCCTTGATTCATGGACTTAACCTTCCAGGTTCCTATGCAACATTGCTCTTTACAGCATCAGACTTGCTTCCATCACCAGTCACATCCACAACTGGGTGTTGTTTTTGCTTTGGCTCCGTCTCTTCGATCTTTCTGGAGTTATTTCTCCACTCATCTCCAGTAGCATATTGGGCACCTACCGACCTGGGAAATTCATCTTTCAGTGTCCTTTTTGCCTTTTCATACTGTTCAAAGGATTCTCAAGGCAAGAATGCTGAAGTGATTTGCCATTCCCTTTCCCAGTGGACCACATTTTGTCAGAACTCTCCACCCTGACTCGTCTGTCTTGGGTGGCCCCACACAGCATGGCTCATAGTTTCATTAAGTTAGACAAGGCTGTGGTCCATGTGATCAGGTTGGTTAGTTTTCTGTGACTGTGGATTTCATTCTGTCTGCCCTCTGATGGAGAAGAGGCTTATGGAAGCCTCCTGATGACAGCTTCCTAATGGAAGCTTTCTAATGGGAGAGACTGACTGAGGGGGAAACTGGGTCTTGTTCCGATGGGTGGGGACATGCTCAGTAAATCTTTAATCCAGTTTTCTGTTGATGGTTGGAGCTGTGTTCCCTTCCTGTTATTTACCTGGGGCCCAACTATAGCGGAGGTAATGAAGATGATGGTGACCTCCTTCAGAAGGTCTTATGCATGTACTGCTACACTCAGTGCCCCAACCCTGCAGCAGCCACCACCGACCCACGCTTCCACCAGAGACTCCTGGGTACTCTCAGCAAAGTCTGGGTCAGTCTCTTGAGGGGTCACTGCTCCTTTCTCCTGGGTCCTGTTGCACAGAACATTCTGTTTGTGCCCGCCGAGAGTCTATTTCCCAGTCGTGGGTAAGTTCTGGCAGCTCTAAGTTGGGGTAAATGGTGACCTCCTCCAAGAGGGCTTATGCCATACCCAGGTCTGCTGCACCCAGAGCCCCAGCCTCTGCAGCAGTCCACTGCTGACCCGGACCTCTACAGGAGATGCTCAGAGACAGTTCTGTCTCAGTCTCTGTGGGGAATTATACAGTGGAATTATACAGGATTATATAGTGGAAGTGACAAATAGATTCAAGGGATTAGATCTGATAGAGTGTCTGAAGAACTAGGGACAGAGGTTCATGACATTGTACAAGAGACAGGAATCAAGACCATCTCCAAGAAAAAGAAATGCAAAAAAGCAAAACAGTTGTCTGAAGGGGCCTTACAAAGAGCTGTGATAAGAAAAGAAGTGAAAAGCAAAGGAGAAAAGGGAAAATATACCCATTTGAATGCAGAGTACCAAAAAACAGTAAGGAGAGATAAGAAAGCCTTCCTCAGTGATCAGTGCAAGGAAATAGAGGAAAACAATAGAATGGGAAAGACTAGAGATCTCTTCAAGAAAATTAGAGATACCAAGGGAACATTTCATGCAAAGATGGGCTCAATAAAGGACAGAAATGGTATGGACCTAACAGAAGCAGAAGATATTAAGAAGAGGAGGCAAGAATACACAGAAGAACTATACAAAAAAGATCTTCATGACCTAGATAAACAAGATGATGTGATCACTCACCTAGAGCCAGACATCCTGGAACACAAAGTCAAGTGGGCCTTAGAAAGCATCACTGCAAACAAGGCTAGTGGAAGTGATGGAATTCCAGTTGAGCTATTTCAAATCCTAAAAGATGATGCTGTGAAAGTGCTGCACTCAATATGCCAACAAATTTTGAAAACTCAGCAGCGTCCACAGGACTGGAAAAGTTCAGTTTTCATTCCAACCCCAAAGAAAGGCAATGTCAAAGAATGCTAAAACTACCACACATTTGCACTCATTTCACATGCTAGTAAAGTTATGCTCAAAATTCTCCAAGTCAGGCTTCAACAGTATGTGAACTGTGAACTTCCAGATATTCAAGCTGGATTTAGAAAAGGCAGAGGAACCAGAGACAAATTTCCAACATCCTTTAGATCATCAAAAAAAGCAAGAGAGTTCCAGAAAAGCATCTATTTCTGCTTTATTGACTACGCCAAAGCCTTTGACTGTGTGGATCACAACAAACTGTGGAAAATTCTTCAAGAGATGGGAATACCAGACCACCTGACCTGCCTCTTGAGAAATTTGTATGCAGGTCAGGAAGTAACAGTTAGAACTAGACATGGAACAACAGACTGGTTCCAAATAGGGAAAGGAGTACATCAAGGCTGTATATTGTCAACCTGCTTATTTAACTTCTATGCAGAGTACATCATGAGATATGCTGGGCTGGATGAAGCACAAGCTGGAATCAAGTTTTCCAGGAGAAATATCAATAACCTCAGATATGCAGATGATACCACCCTTATGGCAGAAAGTGAAGAAAAACTAAACAGCCTCCTGATGAAAGTGAAAGAGGAGAGTGAAAAGTTGGCTCAAAACTCAACATTCAGAAAACTAAGATCATGGCATCTGGTCCCATCACTTCATGGCAAATGAAAATAGTGACAGACTTTATTTTGGGGGGCTCCCAAATCACTGCAGATGGTGACTGCAGCCATGAAATTAAAAGAAGCTTACTCCTTAGAAGAAAAGTTATGACCAACGTAGACAGCATATTAAAAAGCAGAGACATTACTTTGCCATCAAAGGTCTGTTTAGTCAAAGTTATGGTTTTTCCAGTAGTCATGTATGGATGTGAGAGTTGGACTATAAAGAAAGCTGAGCACCAAAGAATTGATACTTTTGAACTGTGGTGTTGGAGAAGACTCTGGAGAGTCCCTTGGACTGCAATGAGATCCAACCAGTTCATCCTAAAGGAAATCAGTCCTGATTATTCATTTGAAGGACTGATGCTGAAGCTGAAACTCCAATGCTTTGGCCACCTGATGCAAAGAACTGGCTCATTTGAAAAGATCCTGATGCTGGAAAAGATTGAAGGCAGGAGGAGCAGGGGATGACAGAGGATGAGATGGTTGGATGGCATCACCGACTCTATGGACATGAGTTTGAGTAAACTCCAGGAGTTGGTGTTAGACAAGGAGGCTTGGCATGGTGCAGTCCTTCTGGTCGATAGGAGTCAGACACAACTGAGCGACTGAACTGAACTGAATAAGATAATCAGTCCTTTGCCAGCTTCCCCAAGCATTGATTCCTTCATTACTATCCCACAGTAGCTTTCTCACAAAGGGTTCGTGATGCTGGGCATTTTCTTCAGTTTTGTGTGTTTACAAATGATTTAGGTATATTGATAGTTACATGACCACTTGGATGGACACGAAGTCTTAGCACTGCATTCTTTTCTAGAGTTCCTCAAAATGTTTGTCTTCTGTGTTCTTTCTTTGTAAGTTACTCTCAAAATAATACCAATCTGACTTTATGTCCCTTTGAAATGATTTCATGGATGTCTTGAAGCCTAAAGGATATTTATTTCTGCTACTTATTTTAAAATCTATTAATTTTACTAAGATTAGTCTTGGAATTAATGCTTCCAGGTGAATTTTTTCCAAGTGCATATCTTGCCCTTTTAGCATACACACTCTTTATTTCTGAGAAATTATCTTAGCCTATAGGTTTAAAAGAATCTCCTTACTCTAAAAGGCCTATTAAGCCCCTTTGTAGTAAATTCCTCTCCCCATTTCCAGACACAGAAAACAATTTCACAACATATCTGACATTTCTAGAATTTTTTATAAATTACATGACAAATTACATGACATTTTGTATTTGATTTCTCTCATTTAACATAAATATTTTTGAGATTTATTGATTATAGATATTAAAAGAGTGGAAAAAATGGGCAATATAATTTCAAGAAATGTTAAAGGCTACAAAGAAAGCAAGACAAGTCGAAAATTAGAGTATGTCTTTCTCACTGTACAAAAAGATCAAGGGTTTCTTCAAGTTGAAGATCTGGGGAAACTTTTCTGAGGAACTGGCATTCAAGTGGAGACATAAATGTCAAGTAGAGAGTGGAGGACAGAATATTCCAGACACAAGTAACAATAAGCACAAATATCAAAAGTCAAGGAAAAAAAATAGTAGTATATAGAAATAACTGCATTTTCCAAAACAAAAATACTTACAGAGAGAGAGGCACTATTTTACATTATGCAAATCTTATTTGGCTAAAATTGAAGAAAACTGAATTCTTATAACTGTCTCCATATTCAATTTTTATATCTGTTTCCATATTTTCCATATTCATAATTTCACACTTCAAATAGTCTGTGAAAAACTCCCCAGAGTTTAAGAAAGAGAGTGAAAAAGTTTAAGAAAGAGAGTGAAAAAGCTAAATAATATCCTTATATTTTTATGACTATAGTTTTGATTTTACAGAAGCCTATAGAAATCTCATGGATGGCCAAAGACTCCCAGGGCCATTTGTGAGAACCATTGAACCAAACTGTATTGAATAGTCATAGTGTTAGATGTGCTTCCTGTGAATTACCTCATGCAAACACGAAGATGGGAAAAGTGTCTGAGAATGGCCAGAGGTCTTTGCAAGAGCTGAGCTCGGAAAGTATGCTCCTGAAGTCCACCCTGGCCACTGCCCCATTTCACTCTTCCTATTTAGATACAAATTTTAAGGAAAAGTTTTCCCTACTTGGTATTTTTACCTTTCACTTCCTACATATCTGAATACACTGTAGTGTGAAGTGTGCATTTCACCACCACAAACACTAAAAGACATATAAAATGAATTTAATGCTAAATTTTATGCTAAGTGTAACACCTCTGAGTTTCACAGGCAAGGTTTTACTCATTTTCTGAGTTAATCACTTAAAAATACTTATTGTTTAAGCAAATACTTTATATCTCTGTGATAACACAGTAAGTGGGGTCACAATTTCCACAATGTAAAATATGGGGACATGGTACGATGTGGTTAAGTGAAATACTTTTATGACCAACACCAAAACTAATGATAGTAACATGCAAATGTGTATGACTTACATGAGAAAGAAGCATTAATACTATAAAAATTAGAAGTGGAAAAACACATGAAGAGGTTTCAATGATGATAATCCATTTTTTATCCCAACATGATATCAGAACCCAACTCATCACTGAGTTGTTTTTTTTTTTTTTAACACTTGTAGGCTCTGCCTCATTGCATTCCTAACCAAAAGGTTTATAACGAATTTAGAGGTATAAGAAGAATTTTTCATTAAAAAGTAGAGATTTCTGAGAGAACCTAAAGAGGACATTTGGGAAACAGAATCTGCAGCCTCAGATAAAGAGTGTATTATCATCTTACATGTATGAAAAATATAAACATATAAGAATGGTTTCCTGGAGTTCATAAAGTTTGTCCACAATGATACTGGGACAAGCTCCAGATCTCTAACCCCTACTCTAATAAATTTTCTATCTACTAATGTCTGTTTCTATTTTTTTGCACATTCCCTTTCCTATCATGGTTACTGTTGAGGCTTTCTTGTCTTGATAGATATTAATAGATAGATACAGATATATAACCACACACATGTATACACATATGACCCACGACTCTGGGAAACTCACACCAAGGAAGTCTTACTTATTAGAAAATGGAGTCTCAACATTTCTCAGATTTACAGAGCATGGAACAAATAAGGAAGAGGTCATTTTCCTATGACGTAAATATAGTACTAGGTCCCACACATTCTGAATATAGTTTGAATTAAAAGCATGCTTGGCAGTCTTCCAAAGTGTGAGAATATCATTTATTTGGTAACTTTCCATACACTTATTACTTTACTCAATAAATAAAAATCTAAGATAAGATTGTCATTTTAATACATCAATGACAGCATAAAAATAGAGGAATCAAGAAGGAAATAAATGTCTTTGTGGCATGATTTTAAGGGGTTTAATAGGAAAGATATTTTGAATCTGCTAGTCAAATGATTGGTTTTTTTAAAAAATGAGAAAAATCGAAGTGCAAGTGAAATGCATAAATTAAGAGTGATAGTTATTTAAAGAGAAACAAATATGCTTTTTCATTACAATTGATATATAACTATATGATAATACATTTAGATTCCTTATAGTCTGTGAAATAATTTATTTACCTGCTCCTTATGACAATTGACAAGTAACAAGCACCAGTCTCTTCTCAAAGAGAAATTCACATTCTAATTCCAGAACCAATTATGTTATATGTTGAATTGGTATGTATAATTAATAGGGCTTTTTTGAATTAACTGTCAAAGAATCCCCTAGGATACCTCAGGTCTATAAATTCGTGACATAAGACTTCATTGTGTGTAGATAATACTTCAGTCAGTACTGACAGTGTTTACTCAGTGGAAATCAAGTATTTGGCGAGATAGAGAACTACTAGGTCAGTAAGGTGTAATTAGGTGCCTCTGGAAACTTTCATACAAAGTTTATGGGATATTGGCAGCAACGGTGATGCCTGCAATAAATATTTAAGGTCTTGGCTCCTGAGATTAATGACACCATAAGCATATTTCTACATGGGCAACTGATGTTGACCCAGAGAATTCAGCCAAAATGGTAACTATTCACTAGTACTGGTTCTGCTTTCCTAGTACTGATTGACCTAATGTACAGCATTTTACAGTGTTCAACCCAGGTCTTAATTGCCCACATGACGATATAGGACTTTGTCTAATTCACTCTTGCCTGCCTTAAACAATATGCCAAACAAAACCGACATAATCCCAGACAAAGAATAATCCAAATTTAGTCACAGCATCCATTGTTGGTGCATGAACTCTCTTGGAAAATTTAGATCATATATATATATATTCTTTTTTCTATATTAGCTAGAGTTTAATTTGAATGAAAACTTGATATTAAGATGTAAAATAGTACATGTTGTATTAAAATGCATACCTAGTTTTTTAATGTTACTTTATTTTCATCATAAGAATATGATATAATTGTTATTCATGACTCAAAAATCAAAAGCATATTGGCACATGATATGTTAAGAATAACTGTGATTGGCACATAATCCTCTGTAAATTCTAGGGAATAGGTCATATTTAATCAAAATATTATATTGCTGGGAAATGTATAGAGAATTTTAAGCTAGTAAAAGAAGACAAGCAATGTATTTACTAAAACTAGTGATTTGAATCATTCTTTTTTCCTTTGCCAAAGATTGGAAAATAGCAATGAATTCTGATCTTGTATTACTTTTCATTTTCTCCTTTGGGAATTACTTTAAAATGGTGATATTAATAATAATATGATATATAATCATGACTGAAATATTGAATATGCATTTCTGGATACTCATATATTTATATTATTACAAAAATGAAGAGTATATTTCATTTAATTGTATAATACAAACTAACTCATAATGCTCAGGTTTTATTTATTACACTAAATTTTTAATGATGTTCTAGAGTTGTGTTTCCATTCTGGCTGGGTGAAGTTCCACGTGTGTATTAATTTATTCACAAGTAACATTATCCCTTTCACTTTACCCTCACTTATATCTATAAATTCATGCTTTTAGCACTCACTGCATCCATGCCCAAATGTGTAAACCAGCCAGAACTGAATTATCTACATAAAGCATGTCTGACAAACTAGGCATTATTGACATTTAAAAAGTAATAGGATGCCTATGTTCTCCTCTAGGAGTTTTATAGTTTCTGGTCTTACATTTAGATCTTTAATCCATTTTGAGTTTATTTTTGTGTATGGTGTTAGAAAGTGTTTCAGTTTCATTCTTTTACAAGTGGTTGACCAGCTTTCCCAGCACCACTTGTTAAAGAGGTTGTCTTTTTTCCATTGTATATCCTTGCCTCCTTTGTCAAAGATAAGGTGTCCATAGGTTCGTGGATTTATCTCTGGGCTTTCTATTCTGTTCCATTGATCTGTATTTCTGTCTTTGTGCCACTACCATACTGTCTTGATGACTGTGGCTTTGTAGTAGAGTCTGAAGTCAGGCAGGTTGATTCCTCCAGTTCCATTCTTCTTTCTCAAGATTACTTTGGCTATTCGAGGTTTTTTGTATTTCCATACAGATTGTGAAATTATTTGTTCTAGTTCTGTGAAAAATACTGTTGGTAGCTTGTTAGGGACTGCATTGAATCTATAGATTGCTTTGGGTAGTATAGCCATTTTGACAATATTGATTCTTCCAGTCCATGAACATGGTATATTTCTCCATCTGTTTGTGTCCTCTTTGATTTCTTTCATCAGTGTTTTATAGTTTTCTATGTATAGGTCTTTTGTTTCTTTAGGTAGATATATTCCTAAGTATTTTATTCTTTTTGTTGCAATGGTGAATGGTATTGTTTCCTTAATTTCTCTTTCTGTTTTTTCATTGTTAGTATATAGGAATGCAAGGGATTTCTGTGTGTTAATTTTATATCCTGCAACTTTACTATATTCATTGATTAGCTCTAGTAATTTTCTGGTAGAGTCTTTAGGGTTTTCTATGTAGAGGATCATGTCATCTGCAAACAGCGAGAGTTTCACTTCTTCTTTTCCTATCTGGATTCCTTTTACTTCTTTTTCTGCTCTGATTGCTGTGGCCAAAACTTCCAACACTATGTTGAATAATAGTGGTGAGAGTGGGCACCCTTGTCTTGTTCCTGATTTCAGGGGAAATGCTTTCAATTTTTCACCATTGAGGGTAATGCTTGCTGTGGGTTTGTCATATATAGCTTTTATTATGTTGAGGTATGTTCCTTCTATTCCTGCTTTCTGGAGAGTTTTAATCATAAATGGATGCTGAATTTTATCAAAGGCTTTTTCTGCATCTATTGAGAGGAGAACATAGGCAAAACACTCCCCGACATAAATCACAGTAGGATCCTCTATGACCCACCTCCCAGAATATTGGAAATAAAAGCAAAAATAAACAAATGGGACCTAATGAAACTTAAAAGCTTTTGCACAACAAAGGAAACTATAAGCAAGGTGAAAAGACAGCCCTCAGACTGGGAGAAAATAATAGCAAACGAAGCAACAGACAAAGGATTAATCTCAAAAATATACAAGCAACTCCTGAAGCTCAATTCCAGAAAAATAAATGACCCCATCAAAAAATGGGCCAAAGAACTAAACAGACGTTTCTCCAAAGAAGACATACAGATGGCTAACGAACACATGAAAAGATGCTCAACATCACTCATTATCAGAGAAATGCAAATCAAAACCACAATGAGGTACCATTACACGCCAGTCAGAATGGCTGCTATCCAAAAGTCTACAAGCAATAAATGCTGGAGAGGGTGTGGAGAAAAGGGAACCCTCTTCCACTGTTGGTGGGAATGCAAACTAGTATAGCCGCTATGGAGAACAGTGTGGAGATTTCTTAAAAAACTGGAAATAGAACTGCCATATGACCCAGCAATCCCACTTCTGGGCATACACACTGAGGAAACCAGATCTGAAAGAGACACGTGCACCCCAATGTTCATCACAGCACTGTTTATAATAGCCAGGACATGGAAGCAACCTAGATGCCCATCAGCAGACAAATGGATAAGGAAGCTGTGGTACATATGCACCATGGAATATTACTCAGCCATTAAAAAGAATTCATTTGAATCAGTTCTAATGAGATGCATGAAACTGGAGCCCCTTATACAGAGTGAAATAAGCCAGAAAGATAAAGACCAATACAGTATACTAACGCATATATATGGAATTTAGAAAGATGGTAACGATAACCCTATATGCAAAACAGAAAAAGAGACACGGATGTACAGAACAGAATTTTGGACTCTGTGAGAGAAGGTGAGGGTGGGATGTTTCGAGAGAACAGCATCGAAACATCTATATTATCTATGGTGAAACAGATCACCAGCCCAGGTTGGATGCATGAGACAAGTGCTCAGGGCTGGTGCACTGGGAAGACCCAGAGGAATCGGGTGGAGAGGGAGGTGGGAGGGGGGATCGGAATGGGGAATACTTGTAAATCCATTGCTGATTCATGTCAATGTATGGCAAAAACCACTACAATATTGTAAAGTAATTAGCCTCCAACTAATAAAAATAAATGAAGAAAAAAAGTAGTAGGATGAACAACAGGGCTACATGGAAGAGACGAGTAGGATGACAGGCTGCTAACTTCCTTGACATTAAAAAGCTTTTTCTTTTACATTGTCTTTTACATCTTTATGTTTCATACCTTCTTCAAGACTTCTCAAGACTTGTATCTTCTTCAAGACTGGGATATTGTGACACCATAAATGCTCTGAAAACAGGTTAAGAAGACAGACTTTATACCCAGAGCCAAACTTCTCAGTCTGTTTATCAAATACTGATATGATTAGAATAGCTTTCTTACGCCTGAGGGCAATTGAGTGATCAAACACAAATATTCAATATTATGAATGTGGTAGACTGAAGCATGGCCATCACTGTCTTTCATCTGGATTTTGTAACCAATATGACGGTTTCACACTGCAATAACATGAACAGTTGGAAAACACAGATGAATTTTCTGTTCTGAAGAGATATTATCTGGGTTGGTGGTCCAGAAGTATCACTTCATGAATTAATTTAGGCAGATACTTTTTCTGACAGTATCCAAGGCACTTAATATATATGCTGGAATGGGCAACTCTTTATCTGTTGGATGACTGGAGTAATGATAACCATGTGTGTTTGTTTTTTGTCTATCAGCTGGGTGAATACTATTGTTACCATCCTATCTTAGCAACTAATAGCTACTTATTAGTTGGAGACATCTCATTCAAAATTGAAACTCCCACTCAAACTGAACCATTTGTTAGGCAAAAGCCAAATCTAACTGGGGTGAAAGCAAAAGATGTGAAACATAGTTTAGTCAATAGCCCCTGACCTTTGCTCCTCTTGACTGGCTGCCACTGATCCACGCCCTGTATGCTCCATGCTGCACTGATACTTCCCACACTGATACATGCTACACTGACACTCTTGGCCACTGACCAGGATCACAATCCTGATGTAGGAATAAATAGGAATGTCTAAAGAAAAAAAATCAGTTCCATTTATAGAAGTAGACGCTGGGGAGTCAATACAAGGCAATGAATAGTTCCGGTTCACCAGGTTAACAGAATGATGAGCATTTCCAGACTTTTAAGGGTAGATCTTACAGCATTCATCACTGCTGTTTCCAAAAGCTAAATATGCAAGAGCTTTTGTAGACAGATGTGCATATACTAATTTTTAAGTAAACTTTTAATGGAAGTATGCAAAACTGCATGAATCACAACTCTATAGCAGAAAGAATTTTGGCAAAATGCACCCATGTAATTAGCACTCAGGTCAAGTAACAAAACTTTACTCTCACTTCAGAAACGGCCTTTAGGACAATTCACTCCCACCTCTCCCTTAAGGGTAACCACAATCCTGATTTCTAAGACCATAGATTGGTCAGTCTTGTGGATATATTATTTACTAATTCAAGGGTGGGGAGTCCATTTTATTTGATGTTGATGTGCATTAACTAATTTAGGCTTAACTAATGTGACTAATGGAGGATATAGATATCCTGTGGGAAAAAAGTGAAAGTGTTAGTCACTCAGTTGTGTCTGACTCTTTACGACTTCATGGACTGAAGTGGGTAGCTGTTCCTTTCTCCAGGGGATCTTCTCAACCCAGGGATCAAACCCAGATACCCCACTTTGCAGGCAGATTCTTTACCGTCTGAGCCACCAGGGAAGCCCATAGATATTCTAGCACTTCAGAAAACTGTGGAGTTTAACCAAAACTTATTATTTCATTAATATAAAATCACATTGTTAGGAACATAATTGGAAAAAAAAATCTTCCCATCTTCACTTCTGACAGTGTCCCAGATATTAGCACTGTATATATTGAACTGATCAAGAACTAGCAAAAAAAAAAAAAAAAAAAAAACTTTAAAAGTAAGAATACAGTGCTAAAAACTAAGCACGAAAGAAATGACTTTCAAGAGAGTAATACTGAGGTAATGACAGTTAGCAACAGTTAGAACCAGACATGGAAAAATGGACTGGTTTAAAATTGGGAAAGGAGTACGTCAATGCTATATATTGTCACTCTGCTATTTTAACTTGTATGCAGAGTACATCATGCAAAATGCCAGGCTGGATGACTCACAAGCTGAAATCAAGATTGCCTGGAGAAATATCAATAACCTCAGATATGCAGATGATATTACTCTAAAATCAGAAAGTCAAGAGGAACTAAAGAGCCTCTTGATGAAAGTGAAAGAGGAGAGTGAAAAAGCTGGCTTAAAACTCAGCATTCAAAAAACTAAGATCATGGCAGCCAGTCCTATCACTTCATGATAAATAGAAGGGGAAAAAGTGGAAACATTGGCAGATTTTATTTTCTCAGGCTCCAAAATCACTGTGGACTGTGATGGCAGCCATGAAATTAAGACACTTGCCCCTTGGAAGAAAAGCTATGACAAACCTAGACAGCATATTAAAAAGCAAAGACACCACTTTTCCCACAAAGGTCCATCAAGTCAAAGCTATGGTTTTTCAAGTATTCATGATGTGAGAGTTGGACCACAAAGAAGGCTCAGCGCCATACTATTGATGCTTTTGAATTATGGTGCTGGAGAAGACTCTCGAGAGTCCCTTGGACTGCAAGGAGATCAAACCAGTCAATCCTAAAGGAAATCAACCCTGAATATCCATTGGAAGGACTGATGTTGAAGCTGAAGTTTCAATACTTTGGCCTCCTGATGTAAAGAGCTAACTCACTAGAAAAAATACTGATGCTGTGAAAAATTGAAGGCAAAAGGAGAAGGGGGCTGCAGAGGATGAGATGGTTGGATAGCATCACTGACTCAGTGGACATGAATCTGAACAAACTCTAGGAGATAGTGGAGGACAAAGGATCCTGGTGTGCTGCGGTCTATGGGGTTGCAAAGAGTTGAACATGACTGAACAACAATGAAGAAGACTTGAGGTAAGCATCTGTTTTAGATAAAATAGCACATTTCCATGAACACAAAAAAAAGAACTAGTGCTACAAATTCAGACATGACCTCAACGGTTGTTACCAACATGCTTGCATTTGGTCTTAGAGAATTTGATGTTAATTTCTAACTTTGTGCTAATTTTTAGAAAATGGAAGAACAGAAAATTTTCAGTTGGCTCACTTCTTTTAATCTATGTGAAGGATTTTAATTTTTTATATTTTCCTTTATAGTCCATACTATTTCATCTCTCTTATAACCCTGACAATTTTGTAGTCTAATAGAAAGTGGTTTGTGTTATCAATTATACATTGAAAGAGTTACACTGAATAATTCCTTATTTATTTGTACTGGTCAAGCACAAAATCCAAAAGTTCATGATTCAAGAGAAAATTATGGTTGCTGTTTTAACCAGTGATTCATTCATTCTTCCAGCAGACACTGAAGGACCATCACTTAATACAAGACTCTGGCCTAGATGGATGGATAAAAACTAAGAAAATCGACATTCTGTCCTAGCAAGCCAAGCCCTGGGCTGTTTTTATATAGGATATAAAACCACTGCTTAGTGATTTAATGAGGCAGCACCTAAGTTACTGTCTAGATGTAAAGGCCTGACTCCATAGCTGGCCAGAAGGCCATTTGGAGGTCAATCTAGCTATTTCGGCTGTATTAATGAACAAGTTAGACACAACTCACTGCTTTGCCAAGGCATGTTAAGGCAAAAACAGAATTAAAATTCCCAAAGTTTGACTCAAAGTCCCATATTAGCTTTTCAGGGAAATACTGTAACTATTCCAAGTCAGCCTTGGGGCACTGCTATCATTTACATCTTCTGTACCATGTAATTTTTCTTTTCCTTGCTCCAAAATCCTTGACACTAAAGCACATTCTTAGAAAATTTACTCATATAAATTTTTAAGATAATATGTGTAGTAAACATTTTACTAAGTTTGTCCTTACATCAATAACACCATCAACAGAATATGATACCAGATCACTTTTTCAAACAATAGCAAAAATAGTGTTTTTTTAGTTTGATAAATACACTTCCAAGACTTCTGTGTCATTTTAATCAGATAAATTATAACTAAAGGTGACATATCGATATCCTCCATTAACAATAAAAAACTGTCACATGTTAACAGATAATTTAAGAGAGAATGGATTACATGATTATAAATGATAAAGCAGAAGTTAGGCTTTAGGAGAATCAGCTAATTAAAAGGTTGACTATGCTTTTCCCGAAAGCAGAATATAAAATGTCAGTCATTGAACCTTTCAAGTTTAGATATCTTTTCTCTTTCCCTTTTTATTGCAATTTCTTATTCTATTTTTTTTTCAATTTGATACATAAAACAGGCTCATCTTCTTTCCACAGGGCGCATCATCTGATTTGGGTGTCACTTTCTGTCTGATATCATCTTGTAATAGTGGTGGGATATTTACCATGGTTTCTTTTCCCTTTTAGAGTATATCTAACTGTTATACAGAGTAAACTCCGGGAGTTGGTGATGGACAGGGAGGCCTGGCATGTTGCAATTCATGGGGTCACAAAGAGTTGGACACAACTGAGCGACTGAACTGAACTGCTATATCAATTTCCTCTTAATTAAAACAGTGAATTATATGTAAAAAGATTAATATATGACGGTAACCATGCACACATTTACATGGCATTAAAAATGGCTTAACAGCAATTAGAGAGCTGAAAAGCAAGAATGATGGATAGAAATCACTGTCAGATAATGCAAAATGAGGCACTGGAAGCTGAAAAGACCGTTATTCATTGGCAACTACTCATCTACTGGATAATAACAGAATATATAACTTTTAAGTAACTAGATATTGTATTGGATAGTGGGGGAGCTTGTGCCTAGAGTTTGGTAAGAGCAACACTGGACAGCTGACACACTCAATTTAATCTCTTAGGATGAAAACTGGAAGGAAGCATGGACTCTGCAAGAGTAGACTTTGCTGATTTTAGAGACAAGAGCTGGATCTGCCAACAGAGGCAGCAATGAATATTCAGAAATAAACTGGGAGGATGAAAAAAGAGGTTCTGGAAGCAAGTCGGCTATTTTCCAGCTATGTGGTGTTGGGCTCCTTCAAGCCTGTTTCTCCAACCGCAGAAGGAGGTGCTGGGTGACTCGGCTCTGTAAGCAGCTCCCACCTCTACATATCCTGTCTAATGAC
Source organism: Cervus canadensis (assembly GCF_019320065.1). Taxonomy (NCBI): domain Eukaryota; kingdom Metazoa; phylum Chordata; class Mammalia; order Artiodactyla; family Cervidae; genus Cervus; species Cervus canadensis. The sequence goes on along the minus strand of NC_057416.1, from coordinate 7,533,399 downwards.
TGGGGCTCACCCTCAGGCTGCTTCCTCCCCCAACATCAGGACAAAACTCAAACACTGTTTTCTGACCTTCCTTCTCAATTCTGCACCCGTTTCCTGCTTCACAGTAGCTACACACACACTCTAGGACCACTGCACTGTGTCTCCTGGGACCCTAATTCACACTGAAGAGCCCTTGGACAAATGAGTCACCACCCTGCCCGTGCGCACTGACTTTTCCAGAGAGGATCAGGGGGAAGGCAGGATATAACATGAAGAAGTGAGTGGTCAGTGCCAAAAATCCAGGTGTCAGAGGCAGATGGCAGGGAGATGTTTTTGAGAGGGAACCTCCCAGAGGACTGCTTTCCATCTCAGAGGCTGAATCACAGGATCCTCCTTTGGTTTATCAGTGACCAATATTTATACAGCCATAATAAAGCAAATAGTAATTTACATATATAATACATACATTAATATATATATTTATACATACATAATAGTGGGAGAATGGGGGAAAGCAGAGCACTGTCAAAGAGTTGAAGTTACAACTATTATATTAAAAAAGCTACTAGGGGAAGTTTAAATTTGATAAATACAAAATAGCACTACTTATGAATTAATTTAACAGGTTTATTAAATATCTATCACATATCTAGCAATTACAGGCACTGGAGTTACAAGTGAATGACACAGATAAAAATCCCTGCCCTCATGAAATATACACATAAGTACAGGAAAGACATTAATAAAAAAACAAAAAATCAAAAGATAAAACATACTGGTGTGCTAAGGATGGATAAATGCAGGAAGCATTATCCCAATAAATGCCAGTTGCAATTTTAGCTATAAAGGGAAGTTTTCACTGACATAGTGAATTTGGAGTGAAGACCTTATGGAAGTAAGCAAAGTCTCAAAAGAAAGCACAGACACACAAAAATTCTTATGTAGCTATCAGGATGTACTAGAATCTGTACATATAAAACATATGTGGAGACAGAAACTTGAGAAAGAAAAGTTCCTGGGAGCATCTCACACTTTATTTATGATACAGAACAACAAGAAAAGCATTTTATGCCAAGAAGGTGCCTAAAAATTTTAAAAAGACACATAAAATTGATTTATTAATGAGAATAGGTATTGAGCTCAAAAACTTTGAAATAAATGTACATTGAGGTCTAATTTGATAACTAACTGATGAAAGAAAAGCTAGCATTTTCAAACTGGAAAGCATAGTTTTTACATGTAAATAAACACAAAATGATATTTGCAACTGATATTTGCAAATAAAAATATCTAATATTCATCCATACTTTGTCCTATCATTCATGATATACAGAATAATCACTTTTCTCAGCCATCTTTACAGGTTGGGCAGTGCATTTTACTAGTTCTAAGTGCTGGTTCATGGGCAGAAACAAAATGTGTCATGTCCAGGCTGTAGTACCAAATTGCCTCCTATGTTATTACTCTTTCCCTGCCAACACAGTTGGAGACACATAAAAAGACACATAAAAAACACAATATAAGATGATTATAATAATATAATATATATTATTTATATTTATTGTATTATATAATATATTATTATAATCATCTTATATTATTAAGCGTCCATGATAAATTGATTCCTCTGGTGTCCTATGTTAGACACATATCCTGAGAAATAAAAGTAAACCTTTGTTATTTTAGTCTACTAATATTTGGGGGTTACCTGCTCATACAGTATCCCTGACCTGCTCTTACTGATCCAGCAAACCAAACTGTGTGGGTTTCCATTATTTCTAAATTGTCAATGTAAATACTTCGAGGAAAGAAAAGATTCTTATCCTTTAGGAAATATTCTGCTATGATTTTGCTTGACAGGCAGTAGGCAAATATTAAAATACATCAAAACACCTAATAGCAGAACCAAAAATAGACATTGATGAGTTACTACATCAGTAATTTAATTAATTTAATCACGCATTGGCATTTGTAAATAAATAAAATGGACTCTTCAGATGAAACTGTCAAACATACAGTCACTAGTTTCTAAAGAACAGAATATTAAGAATTATCTCAGAAATGAAGTGAGTGAAGTGAAGTTGCTCAGTCGTGTCTGACTCTTTGCAACCCCATGGACTGTGGCCTAACAGGATCCTCCATCCATGGGATTTTCCAGGCAAGAGTGTTGGAGCGGGTTGCCATTTCCTTCTCCAATCTCAGAAGTAATATTTAATTAGAAAATAAGTATGAATAAATAAAAATGAAAGAAGGTAATGTAGATACCCCACATAAGTTATTTGTAAAGTCAAAGAAGAGAAAATCCTGTAGAATTTATCATTTTAAAGTTTAGTGTATAAAGATTTTACTAGTTTTATTTTTAAGACCATTGAATTTATTAATCTGTATGCTTTTTAAAAGAAAGAAATGGAAAGTACTGTGCTAACTTGAGGACTAAACTCCACATATTTCAAAGATTTTAAAAATGCTTATTGGAAAACAAATATTTTTTTTATTTGGATGGAAATGAGAAATAATGATCTGTAAAACCAACAAAGTCCAAGAGGATTTAATCAGCATAAGTATTCCTTATTTAATATCATCTATATTTTAAGCCCTTGAGATGGTTATTTTCCAACAGGCCATTAATACCCTAGAAAAGAATTTCAAATGGATTTTGTGATTTAGGCCTATGTTTCAGAATTGGACTATTTAATGGAGAAATAAAGTGTTTAAAGATTACTACATGAACTGTGTGCTATTTGTCCTTCAGATTATTGAATGTTAAAAGTTTTTGGTTAGAGGTAGACTCTGATATTCACAAGAAAGCATTCTTTTTCTTTTTGACTACTAGTTTTATTCAAATGGAAAGATAAGTAGGACAACTCTGGTGGATTTTTATTCCTCCTATTTTCCATACCACAGAACTAGCATTCACCTATGAGTGTATTCAATTATTCTTTCATGTATTCATTGGAAAAGTAAGAACTGACTATGTGCTAAATGATAAATTATATACCAGGTACAAGTGATACAGAAATAAAAAATGCAGCTCTTGCCCTAAAAGAACTCACTCTTTAGGAAGTCTAAATATCAAACAGCAAATATTAAGCTGAATGAGAACAGGGGCTCTAGAATCATATGGACATGACTGAGTTCCAATCCCTCTCTGATTTGTCCATTACTAGCTATGTGACTTTGGGGAAAAACTCCCTTGTCAGTGAAACATGGCTTACATTATAGTCTATTGTTTGGATTAAATTAGATCATACACATATTTGATCACATAGATTTATGAATTATTACACACTTGAATTTGATATATGGTAGTTATTATGATGGTTTTTTAAAAAATGTTTCAATATAAGAATTGCTACAAAAAAGGGTTGATGAGGAATTCTTTCTCATTTACCCGGAAGCTGTGGGAATGGGGTCGGTAAGGTCCACACAGACACTAAAAGCTGTACCACAGCTGAAAACACAAGGAAAACTGAGATAGCTAAGCTGTGGGGAGAAGTCAGAGGGTCTGAATATGCAAACGTACAGAAAAGGGCACCTGGGGAGGGTTTAAGGAGCTGTGAGTACTTAGTAAGAGGGCGTTCTTGGAAAATCAGTGGGACATGAGGCTGGAGAAATGGAAAAGAAGTTTGATTTCATTCAGAATGATTCATAATTTATCCTGAAGATGGTAGCCATTCAATCAACAATAGTAAAATAATTAGATGTTTATCTTTGCTTTATATTACTAGCAGAATCAAGCCCTCTTTGTGGTTCAGAGGTGTTGAAATCAGTTAGCACACAGTTTACACTTCAATATCAGAGTGTTTACATCCATGCAGTCTTTATGTAACTGAGTGAGCAATTGAGGATACATTTTTCACTTTAGGAAATAACACGAGAGTTTAAAATATAAGTAAAATATATGATATTTACCCAGTATATATTTATGAAGATTACTTGGTGACAGGTACTATGCTAGAGTCTTCAGTGATAGACACAAAAGTCTGTTTCCTTCTTTAAAGGAAATTACAGTCTGAGTGAGTGAAATAGATGCAAGAGTAATAAGTTTTAAGTTGTGTGTGCTCTCATAGAAGCTTATGAAAGGCAGGAGAAGTACGGAGAATAAAGTGAAGTGAAAGTTACTCAGTCGTGTCCAACTCTTTACAACCCCATGGACTATACACTCCATGGAATTCTCCAGGCCAGAATACTGGGATGGGTAGCTGTTCCCTTCTCCAGGGGATCTTCCCAACCCAGGGACAGAACCCAGGTCTCCCACATTGCAGGTGGATTCTTTACCAGCTGAGCTACCAGGGAAGCCCAGTATGGAGAATAGAATGGCTAAAAGCTCTTGGCAAGACCAGCATCAGGAGGACCAGCAAGGAGGCTACCTCAATGGTTCAAGTTAGATTACGACGGCTTGAGGTGTAACAACCATAGTGTTGATGGGGACAAGGAACCAATACAGAGTCTATAAAATGTCCTTACTGTGAGAGTCCATATTTGAAGTATAATGAAATGACAGGTTTGTCTGTGAAAATGGTGTTACACACATGGGCACCTAAAGAAATCCAAGTGCTCTGGGAGCTGAAGGATAGACTATGAGGGTCCTGAACGTGTTCTCTCATAAACTCGGACTCACCCTCAAGCAGACCTGCTCCACGGCAGGGCTCAGTGGGAGCGTCTGCCATCAGACGCTCAGTTACCTCTGTGGTCGCTGAACCCTCACTTTGGCGATTCTGTTTTCCATGCAGAAAGTTTATTTCACTCAAAGACGAATGGGCAATGACATCTCTTCCCACCTGGAGGTGTATATGCTCAGTGTGAACAGCTGGTGGAACAACTGTGGGTGGAAATTTTGCTCTGTAGAAAACAACCTTGAGGAGCTGCCATGGTCACGCGGCTCTCAGGACTCAGGCCCACCTGCGGGGCTGGCTGAGTGCCTGGTCACTCGCTGGTCAGAGTTTAGGACATAAAATATCTCCATCAGCAAGTTCCTCTCCCGCCACACCACTGCCCCCTGGGTGTTGGATGCTCCTGTATCTCAGACAAGCTGCCAGTGGTTGCATCAGATATAAATCCCTCTTCTCACCGGCTCATCAGAAAAAAAAAAAAAAAAAATTCAAAATTTCCCGGAAGGTATATATTGAAGGCCAGAGTATATTAAGTCTGTTATTGACTTGAATTTTTTCTGCTTATTCTACTCCCTCCAAAGATGAGAGAAGGTTAGTGCGGCATGCCCTGATCGCACATAGGAATCATTGCATGTGGATGCTTATTTGGTTTTCATAAAGAAGAGCTTTCATACAGATTTCCTTTCTGCACACACATAAAAATCAAATAAAATACAGTATAGGAGTCTGAAAACAATTTTTTTTCTGATTTTAATTTCTTTTATTTTTTTACTATTTAAAGCTTTTTTCATTTCTTTATTCCTTTATTTCTCTGCCTTCCTTTTCAGGAATTTTTTTTAAACTTTCTGCTCTACTTTTCTCATAACATTAGGATTCTGGTTTACTTTCTCCCTGACCTGTTTTAGTTTCCCCTCAAGTCTTCAACCTCTCCAAACAGTGTTCCTCTAATTATTGCCTTCTCCTGTAACTCAGTCTTCCAGTCTGCCTGTCACTGATTCTGTGCATCTTCCAGAAGGTGGAATTCTTCACCTTCCTTGCCCTTTTGTGAGCTGTCTCATTTTAGTTGACCACTTTCTTCTACCTCTGAGAGCAACTAGGGGATAATGTCATGTGAGTCTCCTCTTCTGCTCCTCTAATGAGCTGCATTCCATTCGACACTCAGACAACAGAGAGAAAGGGACTCAAAGGGAATGTAACTTAAAACAAGGAGATTTCTCTGCAGGACACAGAAACACATCAGTGTCCTTTACATAAACCCATGGAACTGAGAGGCTGGTCTATGCAACCCACTGCAACTTGGGGACCATGAACAGTCACAGGAACCTCAGGAGGAGCTGCTAAGCTTTACGAGACTGATAACATGCAACGTGAAGTGTGACTACAGAGTGAACATATACTCAATACTGTTCTTCTCTTCTGTCTAACTGTGCCTTTTTCTCTTCCAGCCCATAACCAGGATGGCAAAATCAAGAGATGGGGGAAATTCTGGGAGACAGTGAATGTAAAAATGAAACAAAATGTGTCAGCTCCCTACTGTGTCCACACACAAGATATCTGGTCACCCTGGATTCACAGAAATCTATGAAGATTGTGTAATTGTGTTTTATTGTTTTGTAATGAAATACATAATAGCAATTGATATACTGCATTCACTGTTTCTATAACTGTTTATTAAGCGTGTCTACTAATGTCAGGTTATGTGTCAGAAGATACAACTAAAGCTATATACATTTTTACAATATATTAATTTTAATAAATCCCTTAGTCAGACTAGATTGAAACACACACATTTACCATGTGTAAAATAGATAGCTAATGGAAAGCTGCCATATAACACAGGGAGCTCAACCCATTGCTCTGTGATGACAAAGATGGGTGGATGGAGTGGAGGGGTGCGAAGGAGTTTCAAGACGGAGGAGATACGTGTATACTTATGGCTGATTCATGTTGTTGCAGAGAAGAAACAAACACAACATTGTAATCATCCTCCAATTAAAAATAAATTTAATAAAATCCCTTAGCTACCAAATACTGAAAATGTTATTATATATAGAAATAATTGAGCTTTACTAAGAATAAAAATGATCTGTAAAATCATTTTTAAAATAAGGTTAACTGGCATATAACAATTATGTAAGTATAAAGTATATGTTATATTAGTTTGATATATTTATATCTTGTAAGGTGATTATTGCTGTCAGTTCAGTTCAGTCACTCAGTCATGTCTGACTCTTTGTGACGCCAATGACCGCAGCACGCCAGCCTTCCCTGTCCATCACCAACTCCTGGAGATGCTGAAACTCATGTCCATCGAGCCGGTAATGCCATCTAACCATCTCATCCTCTGTCATCCCGTTCTCCTCCTGCCTTCAATCTTTCCCAGCATGAGGGTCTTTTCCAAGGAGTCAGTTCTTCACATTAGGTGGCCAAAGTATTGGAGTTTCAGCTTCAGCATGAGTCCTTCCAATGAATATTCAGGACTGATTTCCTTTAGGATGGACTGGTTGGATCTCCTTGTAGTCCAAGGGACTCTCAAGAGTCTTCTCCAACACCACAGCTCAAAAGCACCAATTCTTTGGTGCTCAGCTTTCTTCATAGTCCAATTCTCACATCCATACATGACCACTGGAAAAACCATAGCCTTGACCTTTGTTGGCAAAGTAATGTCTCTGCTTTTTAATATGCTGTCTAGGTTTGTCATAGCTTTTCTTCCAAGGAGCAAGCATCTTTTAATTTTGTGGCTGCAGTCACCATCTGCAGTGGTTTTGGAGCCCCCAAAATAAAGTCTATCTCTGTTTCCATTGTTTCCCCATATATTTGCCATGAAGTAATGGGACTGGGTGACATAATCTTAGTTTTCTGAATGTTGAGTTTCAAGAAAACTTTTTCACTCTCCTCTTTCACCTTCAGCAAGAGGCTCTTTAGTTCTTCCTCGCTTTCTGCCATAAGGGTGGTGCCATCTGCGTATCTGAGGTTATTGATATATCTCCTGGCAATCTTGATTCAGCTTGTGCTTCATCCAGCCTGGCATTTCGCATGATATACCCTGCATATAAGTTAAATAAGCAGGGTGACAATATACAACCTTGACGTACTCCTTTCCCTGTCTGGGAACCAGTCTGTTGTTCCATGTATAGTTCTAACTGTTGCTTCTTGACCTGCATACAGATTTCTCAAGAGGCAGGTGATGTAGTCTGGTATTTCCACCTCTTATAGAATTTTCCACTGTTTGTTGTGATCCACATAATCAAAGGCTTTGGCATAGTCAATAAAGAAGAAGTAGCTGTTTTTCTGGAACTCTCTCACTTTTTTGATGATCCAACGAATGCTGGCAATTTGATCTCTGGTTCCTGTGCCTTTTCTAAATCTAGCTTGAATATCTGGAAATTGTTGATTCACGTACCATTGAAGCCTGGCTTGGAGAATTTTGAGCATTACTTTGCTACCATGTGAGATGAGTGTAATTGTCTGGTAGTTTGAGCATTCTTTGACATTACCTTCCTTTGGGAGTGGGATGAAAACTGACCTTTTCCAGTCCTGTGGACACTGCTAAGTTTTCCAAATTTGCTGGCATACTGAGTGCAGCACTTTCAGAGTATTATCTTTTATGATTTGAAATAGCTCAACTGGGATTTCATCACCTCCACTAGCTTTGTTCATAGTGATGTTTCCTAAGGCCCACTTGACTTCGCATTCCAGGATTATGGCTCTAGGTGAGTGATCATATCATTTTGATTATCTGGGTTGTGAAGATCTTTTTTGTACAGTTCTTCTGTGTATTCTTGCCACCTCTTCTTAATATCTTCTGCTTCTGTTAGGTCCATACTGTTTCTGTCCTTTATTGTGCCCATCTTTGCATGAAATGGTCTCTTGGTAGCTCTAATTTTATGATGAGGTCTCTAGTCTTTCCCATTCTATTGTTTTCCTCTATTTCTTTGCATTGATCACTGAGGTAGGCTTTTTTATCCTTGCTGTTCTTTGGAACTCTGTTTTCAAATGGGTATATCTTTCATTTTCTCCTTTGCCTTTAGCTTCTCTTCTTTTCTCAGTTATTTGTAAGGCCTCCTTAGACAACCACTTTGTCTTTTTGCATTTTGTTTTGGGGGGGGATGGTCTTGATCACTGTTTCTTGTACAACATCACGAACTTCCATCCATAGTTCTTCAGGCACTCTGTCTAAGAGACCTAATCCCTTGAATCTATGTATCACTTCCATTGTAGAATCATACCAGGTCATACCTGAATGGTCTAGCAGTTTTCACTACTTTCTTCAACTGAAGTCTGAATTTGGCAATAAGGAGTTCATGATCTGAGCCACAGTCAGCTCCCATCTTGGGTCTTCATCACTGGTGAAAGCAATGGCAAACCGCTTAGTATTCTTGCCTTGAGAACCCCATGAACAGTATGAAAAAGCAAAAAGATAGGGCACTGAAAGATGGACTCCCCAGGTCAGTAGGTGCCCAATATGCTACTGGAGAAGAGTGAGAAATAACATCAGAAATAATGAAGAGATGGAGCCACAGTGAAAACAATACCTATCTGTGGATGTGACTGGTGATGGAAGTAAAGTTTGATGCTGCAAAGAGCAATACTGCATAGGAATCTGGAATGTTAGGTCCATGAATCAAGGCAAATTAGACGTGGGCAAATAGGAGATGCCAAAAGTGAATGTTGACATTTTAGGAGTCAGTGAACTAAAATGGACTGGAATGGGTGAATTTAACTCAGATGACCATTATATCTACTACTGTGGGAAAGAATCCCTTAGAAGAAATGGAATAGCCATCATAGTCAACGAAAGAGTCCGAAACGCAGTACTTGGATGCAATTTCAAAAATGGCAGAAAAATCTCTGTTCATTTCCAAGGAAAACCATTCAATATCACGGTAATCCAAGTCTATGCCACAACCATTAATGCCAAAGAAGCTGAAGTTGAATGGTTCTGTGAAGACCTAGGAGACCTTCTAGAACTAACACCCAAAAAAGATGTCCATTTTATTATAGGGGACTGGAATGCAAAAGTAGGAAGTCAAGAGATATCCTGAGTAACAGGCAAATGTGGCCTTGGAGTACAAAGTGAAGCAGAACAAAGGCTAACAGAGTTTTGCCAAGAGAACGCACTGGTCAGAGCAAACACCCTCTTACAACAACACAAGAGAAGACTCTACACATGGACATCACCAGATGGTGAATACTGAAATCAGATTGATTACTGCTGTACCTTTAGCTAAACCTCTATCACGTCACATAATTATCATTTCTTTTTTGTTGTGAAAGCATTTAAGATCTGGCGTCACAGCAATTTTGAAGTTTACTATATAGTATTATTGACCGTAATCACTACTTCGTGCATTAGACCTCTAGAATTTCTCCATCTTCTCTCTGCAAGTTTATACACTTTGGCAGCATCTCCCTGATTCCCCTACCCCTGGCACCTGTTAACCACCATTCTTCTCTCTGTTTCTACAAGTTTGGCTTTTTCAGATTCCACATGTAATATATTACAATATTTGTCTTTGTCTGGCTTATCTCATTAAGCATAATGCCCTCACAATCCCTCCATGCTATTGCAAATGGCAAGATTTCCTCCTGTTTTATGGCTGAATAATATACTAGTGTGTTTGTGTGTTTGATGGACACTAAGTTTGTTTTCATATCTTGGCTACAGTGACTAATGCTGTGATAAACATGGGGGTGTGGAAATATCTGAGAGTCTCCTTCCATTTCCTTCCTGTTTACACCCAGAAGCAGGATTGCTGGATCATATGGTAGTTTCAGCTTTAGAATCAGTCCTTCCAATGAACACCCAGGACTGATCTCCTTTAGGATGGACTGGTTGGATCTCCTTGCAGTCCAAGGGACTCTCAAGAATCTTCTCCAACACCACAGTTGAAAAGCATCAATTTTTCAGTGCTCAGCTTATATACACAGCCATATATTTTTAAACCTAGCTTTGATCACTCTTGGTATAGAAAAATCTTTGTGCAAATGTCAATGTTAAAGTTTAATTTAAATCACTGTCATTCTAAAGTGGAACTGTCCATTAATCACATTCTGCAGAGTGTTGACTGCTTCAATACTCAACTTGGAAATTTCTGCAGGTATCTTTCTTGCCATTTCAAGTGCCTGTTCTGCAAAAACATGCTACATTATCTCTCCCATCAGCATTTGGTGTGTTGTAGCAAAGTCAAAAGCATCTTAAACATTTCAGCGAGAAGAATTTCTTTGAGACCTACATTGAAAGTTCATTCAGACAGAAAGCTAAGCTCTATGACAATTTTCATAAAATTATATTAAATGCTACATTTTGAGATATTCTACCTCTTTTTTCAGAATCCACTGGCATCATTTCTTCTTTTTCATTCTGCATTCACATTGTCCCATATCTAGCAATGAACTAAGAGCTTTGTCTTGTTTAAAAACAATCATTTCCATCTATTACCAAAGCAAAATCTGTTAAAACATTCGAAGATTTGAGCATTATAATACGAGGTATGATATGTTAAGTCAAATTCGATATCATATATATCATATCTCTATATAAATTGCACTCAGTGCAAAACAACATTCTTCTGCCTCTATTAGGAAGACCTCAAAAAATTTACATATAATCAAACACATGGGACATAAATGTCATTTAATATAATCATATGTGTATATATATGCATTATATGATAATATGTGCATATATGTGCAACAGATGTGAAATTATGTTATTTTCATATTTGTCTTGCTATTGCTGTGAATTTATTGGTCTTTGGTAAATTCTAAAATTTATAGCTGTAAAATCTATTTTCATAATATTTGCATCTATAAAGTAATACAAAATCTAATACATGATCTCTGCAGGAATCTAATGATTTAAATTACATCACTGTAACTTTCAAATAAAGTAAAACTTTCAAAATAGTGTTTTTTAAAATGCATGGCCTCATCCATTCAAACTTAAAATACTTATGCAGTATTCTCTGTGCATTTGATAAGTTACAGAAAAAATTTATTTGGTCTGCTTTTAACATAAACAAAATTAAATAAAGCTATCCTCATATTTTCAGGCTAAAAATGTTGGACAGTAACTTGTAAAAAGAACAAAACTAGTTTAAGAGAAAGGGTCACTCTGAGGTCATCAAGAAGCCCATCTTAAAAGGTGAGTGATGGATTATACTGTGTTATGTAGAAGACAAGGGGGGAGGTTGATAACATGAAGATTAGAAGAAGTAAGATCAAGGCAACAGGTAACCTTGTTTATTTGGAATATAAAACTTATTTGGAAGCTGTCTAAACAACTGATAGATAAATCAATGTGGAAATGTTCTTCCCAAGAATATAAAAGTTAGAATAAGGGGTTTTTACAAGAGAAAATGCCAAAGGTCTGTCCAGATAATAAAACTTTCTGCTACATTTCACTCCATTCAGTTTAGAGTGATTACAGAATTTAGGTATGTGAGATGCTCCCATTCTGAATTTCTTCTGAAAACACAGACTTATGAATGTATTAAATTTTTTTTCAAAAAGCATTCTATCCGTGTTGAATATACATTAAACCAGTTTATTGCCTTAAGAGGCACTCAGCAAAACAATTTTCATCTTTCTTGTATTTGTTGTTATACGACCAAAGCTTGGTTTCTGAGAACATGTGCTGTGTGCTAAGTCGCTTCTGTCTTAAGACCCTGTGGACTGTAGCTCACTAGGCTCCTCTGTCCACGGGATTCTCCAGGCAAGAAGAGAGGAGAGGCTTGCCATGCCCCACTCCAGGGGATCTTCTTAACCCAGGGATCAAGCCCATGTCTCTTATGTCTCTTCTATTTGGCAGGCAGGTTCTTTATCAGTAGTGCCAACTGTGAAGCCCTTCTGAGAACATACATACATGCAATCATATCTAAGGTTTCTAGACTAAGCACATTCTTTAAAAAATCATAAAAATAACTATTTTCTAAAAACCATAGGAAGACTGATGATATTTAGGTGTTTAAATTCTTTCAAGCAAAATTCAACTCTACCTCTTAACTTGTCTACATCTAAGAAGCTCAAAACAAAATGGCATCTGGAGAATTATTTTTTTCCAATATATTATGAGGGAATAAAACACTATACTTAATCTATGTGTAACTTATATAACTTAGTTACTCACTAAGTTACAAAATTAGTTTCTAAAATGTATCAACACCTCACTCACTCATTAAATTGTTTGCTTTAAATGTGTTAGTCTCAGAGGAGCTTTGGGGGTGGATGTCTATGAAATTTTGGTTGTACTTTTGCTATAAAAACACAACTTGCATGGTATTAATGAATAGCTAGTACATGCTTATTAACAATCTGTATATAAATGGTTTATTTCTTCCTGCAAGGTTTTATCTCAGGCCATGTTTATTTGTTACAAGCAGCAAAGATTGGTGGAAGTCAAATGCCCTTGGAAACCTAGCTAACAGAAGCCAACTGCTCTCAAGGATCACCACTTCAAGTCAAGCTTGCCCTGCCCAGTGAAGTGTGTAGAGAAGAGCCAGGAACTAGCTGGAAAGCAGCCTGGGGATGAGTGCAATTAAAGGACTCACGGTGCTTCCACAGTGAGGGCAGCAGCGTGGTACTGAGGGAGATGTGTGGGCTTTGGATTTAGGAAATCCTCAGGTGGCTGGTTCAGCTGGTGAAGAATCCACCTCTAACGCAGGAGACCTGGGATCAATCTCTGGGTTGGGAAGATCCCCTGGAGAAGGGAAAGGCTACCCACTCCAGTATTCTGACCTGGAGAATCACATGGACTGTATAGTCCATGGGGTCGCAAAGAGTGAGACATGACTGAGTGACTCACTTTCAGCTTAAAAGCAGGCAGATTAGCCTTTAAGAGCCGCAATAAATGGGGATGTGACTATCTTGTTCATGGTGTGCTTTAAATGAATTAAATGAGATGAAGGATGTACAGTGGTTGGCACACTGGTTTTGCTTGGAATGTGAATAATTTTAATGTGGATACTTTGATATAAAACAGAGGTTTCACATTTGGTTGTATATCTCTGCCTGTCTTTGTAATCATGGAGAGTAAGCATCACTATAAAATACTAACTATCCCCAAAACTTAAGCCGTAAAATTTGAATTTATTTTATGTAGGATTCCTTCACGTAGCCAAGCGTGAAAGTGAAAAAGTACTTTGACGGTCTTCTACCCATTTAATTCCTCACATGTAAAAATCAGAAAGATTCACAACTGTATTATGTAAATGATCAGTTTCAAATGCCCTAGAACCACAATAAATGACCTCCAATGTCCATAACCATTTTGTGACTCATCGTTCATAACCAAAGGACTTCCCTGACATTTATCTACTCTGTTAAACCACGCATATCTGTGCAAAAAGAAAAAAAAAGGGGGCATGAGCAGGTATATGTTAAAGTAATCTGAACAAGGCCATTCAAGCTTATGACCCAAAGCATATCAGAAGACTCAGTTATTCAATTATGGAGAAACCAGCCTATCATTGCACATTAATTAAGTGTAAAATATGAATTGTCTCTATACATCTGCATCCTGACCCTGCAAGCAATATTAGCTGAAGTATTATTTTTATATGCTTTAACAACTTGATATACTTAAGGGTGGCATAAATGTCTCTTGACTATCTTCTGTCCTGATAGAACACTGTCAGGTAATTGGTGCTGTGGGTTATGAACTGCAGTCACCCGACTGTAATCTTGTGCCCAGGCCCGCAGAGGAAGCACCCATCAGGGGAAAGTGCACCAGGCACTCAGAGAACATTCAGCAAGCGCAGCACCTCCATCAAAGCTCTGCTCCCCAAGGGGGAGGGACCGCTATGCAGGAGAGGCACGGAAGGGCAGGGAGTCACATCCCAATGAGGTGGTTTCAGAACCTGATTTCGTGAAGTTATGTGGGCCTTTGCATTTATTATTAAAGTACAAATAACTCTAGGAGGGCTAACACCTTAATCCACTATCAGACCACAACTGGAGTGTCATTTACATACACCAGGCTGATCAGAAATATGAACTGTCAAAAACTGGGGCATAACCAGAGAAAAGTGAGAGAAAGACAAAATACTTCTTAACTTCTCAAGTTTCAGTTCAAATTCATGCCGGTTCTACGCTTGTGAGATAACAGAAAAGGAAATAATTCTGCTTATAGACGATCCTTGTATGACTTTTTCTTCCCTCAGAAACTCAAGGCGAATGAAAATAATGTCAACCTTGTGATATTAAAAACTGCAACTCATTTTCAGTACATCTTGAATGCCTGGATATATTACAGGATTCTTAACCCATAGAGGTATTTGTATGATAGCCAACTTAAATATAACTAGAATTGCATCCTGCTAAAGTCTTTGGGATAATATTAACCACTTGATAATAATAATAATATGTCTTATAGAAGTCTCTTCAGAAAAGTGAGAAACATTTTGAACTAAAAACAGTGGACTACTTCTCCATCTGATAATACCAAGTGGAAATTAGAGGCTAATGTCAGGGTACAAAAGACAGGACCATTAATCTAACAGAGGCATAAAGCAAATGCCAGTTTAAAAGACAAAGCAGAGTGATGACAGGACCCTGCTAGCCCACAGGAAGGAAGGAAGGAAGGAAGGAAAAAAAGGAAGGAAGGGAGGGAGGCAGGGAAGGAAGGAAGGAGGTGATTCCTGGAGAAGTTGTCTGAGATTGTGGAGGGAAACTGAGGCTTTTAGAGGGCATATGTTTCCTTGACCTTGAATAAAGAGAAAGCTGCCATGGATATAAGCCAGTTTAAACGCAATTTATATAACATCTGTATTTTTAATGAGCATCACAGTCATAATAGAACTTCAAAATGGTAAACTGAGTTTACAGGTATTTTTGGCATATTCATTTACATGACGCCTTGAAAACATGCCTTAAGTTTGTCTCCGAGATGTGTAGGGAAACAGGGAAGCTGGGGTGGGTGGATACGGCTATCTAGAACACACCACCGGGTTAGACATCACTGCACTCCAGAGCTTACTGAAGGGCCGGTCCCCGATGTCAGTACGAGCCTACGAGCCTGCGCGCCTGCGTGCTCGGCCGCTTCGGTCGGGTCTCTCTGTGTGACCCCATGGACTGCAGCCCGCCGGGCTCCTCTGTCCATGGGATTCTCCAGGCAAGAACACTGGAGTGCGTTGCCATGTTTTCCTCCAGGGAATTTTCCTGACCCAGGGGTCAGATTTACCTCTCCTGCATTGCAGGTGGATTCTTTACCTATTGAGCCACCTGGGAAGCCCCCAGGATAAGCCTAGGGGGCTCACAGAGAAATAACCAATCATCCAGAGAACTTGCTAATAAAATTTTTTTTTATTTAACTAGTCTAATAAGGGATCAAGTAATCACTTTATCTGAAAAGTTCCCTAGAAGAAGCTGACGTATAGAGAACCATTAGCCGGTCTTTTCAGAAACAAGTGACTACTGTTAGCTTTAGTTGCAGTTAGGTGGTTCCCAGGCTGGTTGTCCAGGCTCACAGCAGACAACCATGGCTGTCCCTTACACTGTGCCCTATAATGCAGACCGGGCTGCAAAGCACAAACTCAAAGAACTCCTCAAATTTACCCCAGCTCTCCATCTATTCAAACAGTAGAAGACATCTCCTTGATCCCACATCTCCCACTTCCTAGTCCTTCAAGAAGCAGGAAAATCAAGTCCATGGTTACTTGCCTTTTGTAATTTGTTCATGTTTTGGAATAAATCCTCTGCTCCTGCTTATGATTGTATAAAATTCACTGATGAGGAAAAGAAAGAAAAGAGAAAAGAAACATTTATTTTCAAAGATGCTCCAAGGTTTAGTTAGAGTGGAATGATGATTATAAGTAAAGAAGAGCCTAGAACTCTTTGTCCTTGGCAATAAAATAAGATACACTGATGATTTTTCTTTTCAGTGCCTTGTAAGGATGACTGAGGAAATCATGTGTCTTACACACCCTGCACGTTGCCTTAATGTTGATAACTCTTAACCAACTGATTTAAGAGATAAGCATGTACCATTTAACTGTGCATATTTCCCCACATAACTGTTCAACTGTTATTCTTATTACTTCTTTTGCAGGTCTGAGTCTTATTATATTTAATAAACAGACTTATTTAGAAAAATACTAAGTGACTAATAACCAAGTTGGCTGGGGTAAAAATACTAAGTAGCAGCTATTAGTAACCAGTAATGACATAATTCAAGGAGCTGAAGTTTGAGAGAAGAAAGTGTTTTATCTTCTAGGGTCCTCAAAGAAAAAAGAGAAGGTGAGAGGTCAAAAAAATTGAGAAAATATGTGGTGAAAGGAAATAAACAGAGTCTTTCAAGTCTGGTAATGATTCCTTTGGAATAAATAGATAAGAAAATGTGCTAGGTGACAATAACAAATAATTTTAAATCTTAGCGATTTGGGGAAAAAAAGCAGTGACTTATTTCTCTTCCACCACACGTCCATTATGGGGGTGAGCTGAAGCTCCTCTCACTGTGGTCCTCACTCAGACGAATACAACATTCACCCTGTGGAGTACTACTGGCAATTGTGACAGAAAAAAAGAGGAGTGGCAAATTGTGCCGATACATAAAATCTTCCATCCTGAAGTGATAGAATTCAGCTGATGTTTCATTGACTAGAGCAATTTCAAGTTGTCCAGAAAATATAATCTGATCCTTATGCCCAAAGGGGAGGAAAACTCTATTTGGGGCTTGTCACTAATCACTACATCACCACTAGTGACTTTCTGGTCACTAACTATTTGAGTTCCTCTCTCTTGAACAATAAAATATACAGTAACTCATTGCCGAAGTAGAGTCCCATAAAGTTATCCAAGTCATGACTCTCCTTGGAATAAATCTTAATAATCCCATGACCATTAATAAAGCTCATTGGGAAGCTGTGACAAAACAAAATAGAGTCTATAAATTCAAGGACTTGTGGAGGTGGGAAAAATTCCTTTGAGTAACAAAAGGCTGATTAAAATTTACCCTTGAAGTGAAGATCAAATCCAGCGTAAAGCCATTTATTCCCGTTAGTAAAACTCATGATGGACCCAGTGTCCATGCTCTCCAAGCATCTATTCACGCAGACGTTATTTCTCCGTCTGCAGATCTCTGTACCAAACAGACAAGTTATCATCCACCGCCAACCGCCGCCTGCCGATCCCTGTTCTCTGCAGTGGTAGAACAGGGACAGACGCTTCTCACCACCTGGAAAGGTGAGACATGGGAAACCCAGTGAAGTTACTGGTTTGTAGGAAATCGTGCTAGAAAACGTTGCGGAGCACTTATGTTGGGAGAACGGAGCACGTTTTTAGACTGTGATTCTGGTTCCTAGAAGGGCCCCTCCTTCTACCTTTTCTCCATAGCTCTTGGCTACTCCTTTTGATTGTTAATTCTTTTTTATTACCCTCCTTAGACAATAAAATATCCTTATCTGGAGACTGGGATGCTATTTTCTCTTTGGTTGCTAAGCAGCTTTCTCAGTTGATTCTCCAGCCTACCAGAAAGTTAGGGACCAAAAGTCACTTTAATTCTTGCATATATGTACGTGAGTGTGTGTATTTGAGTGTGTGTATGTGTGTGTCCATGCACATGGGCAATACACTCTCTTAAAACCTTAACAGTTTTTCAAATGTTTGACTTAGTCAGTTACAAGTGCCAATAGCCACATTCAGAATTCCTTCTAGACACATTTCTTAGATTTACAGTATTTCTTTGTTTCCTGCTCTATGCTTTCTTTTTCTCAACTTAATTACAAGCCTTAGGCAATCAGGCCAAGGTGGGTGATCCATACCTTTTATCTCTTTTCCCTGAACTGGTTTATCCAATTGAAAGGATTTACTGTGTGCTATCTTAATCCATTCAAGGTTTGTTTATTTTTTTTCTCTTCCTTTTTTAAACTATGAAAGTAAGATAATACATTTACAGGAGAATTGAAAAATACAGAAGAAAGTAACATAAAGTTCAACTATACTACTACAATTATTTTTTAAGTAGATAAATTAAGAGTTTTAGTTGGAATTTCAATATCAAATGTGCAAAAATTAATAGAAGGAATATACATAAAAGTAGAAGGATATAGTAGAGTTGAAAAGCACTATGAACCAGTTCAATATGATTAAGATTTATACAATTTTCACACAACAGTAGGATACAAATTCTATTCAAGTTCCCATAGACTATAAAATAGGAGACACTGAAACATATCCAAGGACATAAAACAAAGTGCAAAATTTCATGGTCTAAAGGTATTGAAGTCAAACAGAGTCTGTTCTCTTATTAATGTAGAATTATGTTAGAAATCAACATCAAAAGAGGTACTGTGCTGTGCTTAGTCACTCAGTCATGTCCGACTCTTTGTGACCCCAGGAACTGCAGCCTGCCAGGCTCCTCTGTCCATGGGGATTCTCCAGCAAGAATACTGGAGTGGGTGGCCATGCCCTGCTCCAGGGGATCTTCCCAACCCAGGGATCGAACCCCGGTCTCCCATATTGCAGGCAAAATTTTAATGTCTGAGCCACCAGGGAAACCTAATCAAAAGGTACTTGAAAATAATCCACATATTTATCAAGAGAGATCTTTGACTTAGCCTTTGAAAGCCTCAATAAAGCTAGAGGGCTGGGAAAAAAAAAACACACACACAGAGGAGAGAGCATTTAAATGAGAAATTAATATCAAAATGAGAAATCAATATCAAAGATACTTTCAAAACCCCAAGTATTTGGAAATTAAATGTTCACTTTTAAACTATGAGTGTATCTAAAAGCCATAACAAGGAAAATTAGAAAATATTTGTTACAGAATAAAAATGAGAAGAGAATTCACCAGAATTTATTGCATGCAGTTGAAGCTGCTCAGTGCAACTAAATACAACGTGGGATCCTGAATAAGGTATGAAAACAAATAATGGACACTAGCATAAAATTTTGTGAAATTTGAAGAAACTCTGTACTTTAGTTAATAATACTGTATCACATGTTAATTTCCTGCCTTTTTTTTTTTTTTTTTACAACATAGTATTTCTTTATATTCTCTGAATTGGATGAACTTTTCAAGCCTCATTCAATTCTTTAAAAATCATTAATATAATAAATTTTGAAAACCTTAAGCAGTAATACTAGATGCCAAAGTACGTGGAACTATATCAAACTTTGTTTCAAGGGGTTTTAATAATGGGAATAAACAGCTTTAGCCTTGATTCAATCTTAACTTCAAGGCTAAATTTTAATCAGCCTTTGTTACTCAAAGGAATTTTTCTCCTACTCCCAGAAGTCCCTGAATTTGTAGACTCTATCTTGTTTTGCCACAGCCTTCCATGGTCATGGGACTGTTAAGTTTCTCCAAAGAATAGTAGATTTCAGATGTAAAACTCTTTACTCACTTTGTAAAGCAGCAGCCAACTTCCATAACAGAAATCAATCTCTGCCCCCTGTTCAGCGGTAAGAGAAGTGTTAAATGGCTGGGAAGCAATCTTAGCTCTTACACTGATGAACTATGGTTTTATCCCTTGTAGAAAGGGCAGGAAGCAGATATTTTGTAAATTCCTTAGCAGGATAATTTTGCACAAAATACCACAATGGAGAAATCTTTAAAGGGGTCAAGCAATGCTAGCAGAAGCCATGCAGACAAGGAAAGCAAATTTCTTAAATGTGATATGCACCCATTTCCATAAGGACAAATTTGCTGTCCTCATGGTGGAAAGGGGGTGTAATCAAAGTAATATACTTGCCACTAGATGAGTGGATAATAACTGATCTCTCCTGATAATCCTCAAGTCTCCCTGGGAAACTCCCAAATATTCACAGGCAAGTCTGTCTTAGTCTCTTGCTCCTTTCCCCTGGGTCCTGGTGTGCAGATGGTTTTGTTTGTGCCCTCCTGGAGTCTCTATTTCCTCAGCCCTGTGGAAGTTCTGTAATCAAATCATACTGGCCTTCAAAGTGTGAATCACCACATGGTCAATATGGAAACCAGATTGATACATTCTTTGCAGCCGAATATGGAGAAGCTCTATACAATCAGCAAAAACAAAACCAGGGGCTGACTGTGGCTCAGATCATGAAATCCTTATTGCCAAATTCAGACTGAAATTGAAGAAAGAAGGGAAAACCCCCAGAACATTCAGGTATGACCTAAGTCAAATCCCTTATGATCACACAGCAGAAGTGACAAATAGATTCAAAAGATTAGATCTGAAGATAGAGTATCTGAAGAACTATGGACAGAGGTTTGTAACAGTGTACATGGGGCACTGATCAAAACCATCCACAAGAAAAAGAAATGCAAAAAGGGAAAATGGTTGTCTGAAGAAGGCTTACAAATAGCTGAGAAAAGAAGAGAAGCAAAAGGCAAAGGAGACAAGGAAAGATATATCCATCTGAACACAGAGTTTCAAAGAAGAGCAAGGAGATATCAGAAAGCCTTCTTAAGTGAACGATGCAAGGAAACAGGAAAACAATAAAATGGGAAACACTAGAGATCTCTTCAAGAAAATTATAGATACCAAGGGAACATTTCATGCAAAGATGGGCAAACTAAAGGACAAAAATGGTATTGACCTAACAGAAGCAGAAGATATTAAGAAGAGGTGGCAAGAATGCACAGATCAAATATATAAAAAAGATCTTAATGGCCTGGATAATCATGATGGTGTGATCACTCACCTAGATCCAGACATCCTGAAGTGCAAAGTCAGGTGGGCCTCAGGAAGACTCACTGCAAACAAAGCTAGTGGAGGTGATGGAATTACAGCTGAGCCATTTCAAATCTTAAAAGATGATGCTGTGAAAATGCTGAACTCAATACACCAGGAAATTTGGAAAACTCAGCAGTGGCCACAGGACTCGAAAAAGTGTTTTCATTACAATCCCTAAGAAGGACAATGGCAAAGGATGTTCATACTACTGCACATTTGCACTCATTTCACCTGCTAGCAAGTTAATGCTCAAAATCCTTCAAGCTTGGCTTCAGCAGTACATGAACTGAGAACTTCCAGATGTACAAGCTAGATTTAGAAAAGGCAGAGGAATCAGAGATCAAATTGCCAACATCCATTGGATCACAGAAAAAGCTAGAGAATTCCAAAAATCATCTACTTCTGTTTCATTGACTATGCTAAAGCTATTCACTGTACAGATCACAACAAACTGTGAAAAAATCTTCAAAAGATGGGAATACCAGGACACCTTACCTGCCTCCTGAGAAACCTATATGTAGCTCAAGAAGCAAAAGTTAGAACCAGAAATGGACTAATGGACTGATTCAAATTTTGGAAAGGAGTACATCAAGCCTATATATTGTACCTCTGCTTAATTGCAGAGTACATCATGAGAAATGCTAGAGTGACTGGATGAAGCACAAGCTGGAATCAAGATTGCTGGGAGAAATATTAGTAACTCTAGCTATGCAGATGATACCATCCTTATGGCAGAAAGCAAAGAGAAACTAAAAGGCCTCTTGATGAAGTTGAAAGAGGACAGTGAAAAAGCTAACTTAAAACTCAATATTCAAAAAACTAAGATCATGACATCCAGTTCCCTCACTTCATGGCAAACAGATAGGGAAACAATGGAAATAGTGACAGACTTCATTTTCTTGGCCTACAAAATTGTGGACAGTGACTGCAGCCGTGAAATTAAAAGATGCTTGCTCCTTGCAAGAAAAGCTGATAAACCTAGACAGCGTATT
This sequence comes from Cervus canadensis, assembly GCF_019320065.1. Classification (NCBI taxonomy): domain Eukaryota; kingdom Metazoa; phylum Chordata; class Mammalia; order Artiodactyla; family Cervidae; genus Cervus; species Cervus canadensis. The sequence goes on along the minus strand of NC_057416.1, from coordinate 7,511,157 downwards.
AAAAAGCAGAGACATAACTTTTCCAACAGAGTTACGTATAGTCAAAACTGTGGTTTTCCCAGTAGTCATGTATGGATGTAGCTGTTGGACCATAAAGAACGCTGAGCACTGAAGAATTGATGCTATCAAACTGTGGTGTTGGAGGAGACTCTTGAAAGTCCCTTGGACTGCAAGGATACCAAACCAGTCAATCCTAAAGGATATGAACTCTGAATATTCATTGGAAGGACTGATGCTGAAGCCGAAGCCCCAATCCTTGGCTATCTGATGTGAAGAGCTGAGTCATTGAAAAGTACCTTGACCCTGGAAAAGACTGAAGGCAGGAGGAAGGAGGAGAAGAGCACAACAGAGGACGAGATGGTTGGGTGGAATCACCGACTCAGCAGACATGAGACTGAGCTAGCTCCGGGTGATGGTGAAGGACAGGGAAGCCTGGCGTGCTGCGGTCCGATGCACAAAATGTCAGACACAACTGAGTGACTAAACAATAAAGCTGCATCCATATCAGCCCTGAAGAGGGTAATTTTCCACAGGTGAGCCTATTTATGGCATTCACTGAGCATCACTGTTCTTGGTAGAGAGGGAGGTTCTCTTCATCATCAGACTGTTGAGAGCGTCCTCTGCAGTTGGTGCCCCTTGTGGGCATTCACGAACCACAAAGACTACGGATACATTATGTGCCCATCCCAACACCATTTCAAAAGATCACTTTGTCACCGACCTTATTCTTTTTAACTGGCCAAAAACATTACCCAATGTTCCTTATCTGGTATAAATGCATACCTCAAATTATTTTTCTACAAAACAACATGGACTACCGGATATATGCCCATAATGATTGCTACTGGGAAACTCATTTCACAGACATCTAACAAAGACCTTTTTGAATGGCCTATAAAACATTACACCTACTTCTAGTCAACCACAACTTATCATGCTCAAGAACAACAACAGAAAACTATGCCTGAACTTTCCCCTCCTTGGATAACTAAGTTATACTGGTCATGAGGAATTTCCCACTAAGTCACAGATGGGAACTGAGGACAAGACCACAAAGCAGCAAGAGTGGGTCTGGGACACTTGCTCATGCAATTTTCTCATATTTTCTGCACCTACTTGGGACAGTCTCCTACATACCACCCCCGTTTAGAAACAGAATATTGATGCTTAGAATTTGCTGGCTCGAATAATACCCAGTAAGCAGCCTAGAAGATTACTGTTTGAGCTGAATCATAGGCAGAGAATCCAGCATAAGTGGGCAGAAGTCTACCAGGACTTCCATAGTAGTAATTCACAACCTTTCACCCACTTTTTAGAATTGAGCCAGTTCATGGATCCACAGCCCATTGATTAAGGGTAAACTGTGTTTGTGTGAGTTTTATTCAATTATCCCTAAGTGAGACAACTAGTTTATTCTGAATTTCACACTATGATTTGGGGACTAAATGCCCTCCATCTCCCCACCTCTTACTTTTCCTGCAGACTTGCATCATGAAGTTTTTAATACATTTTTTATTTATTTTAGATAGCTTGTAGAATAGAAGCCTGCCTGCAATTCCATTTTGGCCCAGATTTTGATTGGAAAAATCGAGTGATATATTGTAATTTTCCTTGGAGCTAGCTTCTTTCTCTTACTTGGACTTAGCAATTTGGAAACTAAACATTTGGTCTTTTCTCTTGAAAAAGAAAATGTAAATATCTAAGGAAAGATTCTTGTTTTCTTTTTTTTCCATCAAACAGAGGAGCTATGTCTAATTTATTTAGTTTACTTACTTTTATTATAGCTGAATATCCCTTCTTTTTCAAAGCACTTCTTTATTTTCTGTTTCAGTTGTGTAAGAACAAACTTGGGACAATAAAATCCTTAAATCCATAGTTTCCTTTATATTCACATTCCTTAATACACTTTTTTACTTCAGCGTTCAGAGATACAGAAGATAAAAAGACTGGGGAATATGCTTTTTCAACATATTATGTATAAGAACCAAATTGTTAATAAATACTTCTATATCTGTAAAACCACCTCAGAACTTAATTTATTTTAGTATAAATCATATGGAGATAATCTTTACATTTTTGTGATTTACAAGGCAGGGGAAAGAGGTTCATGGCGATGTTTTGGTCAACTGTAATCTCTGGGGTTCTATATTAAATTAAAAACAAATATGTTCCTAGCCAGGAAAACTCTTAAATTAATCCTGTCATGGGAACCCACATTCAAGATGTGTTTTGGGAGGAGATTGATTGGAATTAGAGCAGAAGTTATACTTTGGTCAAACTTGGCTCCCAAGATGCCCAAATGATAAACCTAACAATGTCTACATAACATTCTGTAGAAGTCAGGTGCTTTACTATGAAGAATAGAGAAAACATTCCAGAGTTTTCCCCTGAGATTGACCAAAGCTTCCTGGGGCACTGCAAGAACACTCATGCCTTTGCTTAGTTAAAAACATCTGGGGTAAGAATTTTGAAAAAGCTTCTGGTGACAGAGAATGTAACAAAGTGAGAATTGGATCTGAAGTCAGAAGATACAGGCTTAAGAGAGGTCCTGCCCTTACCAGCTGTTCTTAAATCTCCAAGCCTTGTTTTCCTATTTGTGCCCTCTGGAAAGAGGACCTGTCTGGCAGTTTGTTTATTTTGGTTATCATCAAAAATAACGAGTTTGTTGAGAAATGCATTATAGACTGAATATAATATACAAGTGATGCATGCTTTTGTTTATAAATAAGAAACAAAGCGTTGGATTTTGTGTAGACAATGCTTAGCTGCTCCTACAGATGGAGAGACAGAGTCAAGAGGCTGATTCCACTGCTTAGGGTTACACAGGAGGAACGAGAATTAAAAACTAAAGTTCTTTGGAAAATCAGCTTTCTATAAAACTTAGGGAGATCCGAGAGGATGGTAGGTCAGCATTTGTCAAAATGTAGTCTCTGAAAGGCCTGTCTTAGCATATGTGTTTATTTGTTAAAAACGCAAATTCAGGGGCTTCACTCAAGACTGAGGCAGAGTCACCGGCAGTGGACTAGTTCTGTCCACACCCCCGTGGTGACCATGTGATGGGGGTCACTGAAGGCCCCTTGTGCACGGAGGCTGCCAGGGTGGGCTCTGGCACCTGAATAGCTGCATGTCCGTCCTGCTTTCTGGATCTTCAAAGGAAGGTCACAGGTTGCTGCCATTTACCAGTCTGTGAGGACATACAGGTAAAAATGTGATAAAGGGAGTGACACATAATATTAAAAACAAAAAAAAAGCGCTCACTTGACCACTGGCTCCCGCATTGCAGCGAGCTCACCCGCTCACTCAGCAGAGGGCAGAGGGCAGAGAGAGGGCTTGGCTGTTGGCTCCTGCTACAGCTGAAGCCAAGAGCATCAGAGATGCAGTCCCCTAAGCGGGAAGGAGAGACACACGGCCTGCAGGGCAGTTATTACTGGATGAAGGAACCACCATGTTTTTTAAAAAACCTTATTTGGTTTATTTTCCAGAATAAAGACTACACTCTTCCTAGGCCTCTTAAAAATTATGCTTGCACTTGCCACCATACCTGTGACCGGGTGCTGACAGCTCCGTCACAAGCCTGTGTTATTTTTACCTCTCCCAGGACCGTATGCCACCGTGCACATCGGACCAGTCTGATTGCATAACTTCCCATCAAAGGGTTTGGTGGCAAATGAGCAAAGGAAGAATAGAGAAGGGGGAAAGTACGCCTACCAGCATGGTGACTGTCAGCTTGGCTTTGTTGTCAATAAGGACTCAATTCCTACTAAGGGCCTGCTGGCTGTATAACCTTGGGAAAGCCCCTTAACACAATATACACCAAAGACACATAATATGTCTTTTGTCATCCTAATGTTATTGATCAGAGATATAGTAACACATTTTTAGAGAGTAATACAATGAATATTCCTGAATGTTAATTCTCTTATTAGTTGAATACAGCACAAAAGCATTGGGTTCAAACAAAACTAAAATCATAAAATGCATATAAACTTGCCCAGCACAAAGCAATTTATTAATTAATATTTCCTTCCTTGCAGATGTGTGTCCTTTCCTGCCCTTCACCACATCCCTCTTGTTATTAGATCCACTTAAATTTAACAAACATTTATTTGATGCCAGGACTACAGAAACACAGATGCACTAATATATCTCTGCTCTCCAACAACCACTGAAGAATTTCACCTGGATTTCATGTTGGAACTTCATCATCAAGGTAATGATGGTAACAACCATAAGTGAGTGAGACACAGTTAGGCTCTTACATGCAGTTTTGGAAAACTGCTTCTACAAGGAATAAATGATGGTGCTCCTTTGAGAGATGGAATCACTGCTCAGGAAGGTGAAGGGAAGAAGCAAGGCCACAGAGCTCCCACCCCACAGAACTGGGGCTTGAAGGCAACTCTGTCTCCCTCCGAATGCACCTCTGCACAACCACATCCATGCCCAGTCTAAAGCCAGGTTGAAAACCTTCCTCCCTCAAACCTACTCCTTCCTCTCTATCTCCAGTTTCAGAGAAGAGAATCACAATCAATTTAGCATTCCAAAAGGAAATTTGGTACTTATTCTTGGAACTGCCTTTTTCTTAACTCCTGCTTCTCATCATTAGCTAAGGTTTCTTCATTTATGCCCTTCATATTTTAACAATTTGCTCTTATTTTCAGACACATAACTTCTACTTTTGGAAGTTTAAGGTCTCATGATCTCAAACTTGGGTAGCAAAAATAAATCATTTCTCTTTGCCCAGTGAGAGATCTCATGCCTATCCATGTCAGTGCTTCTAGAATGATCCTTCTCTTTTTCTTTGCTCCGTGGCATGTGGGATCTTGGGGCTTCTCTGGTGGCTCAGTGAGAAAGGAATTTGTCTGCCAATGCAGGAGAAGTGGGTTTGATTCCTGGGTTGGGAACATCCCCTGAAGAAGGAAATGACAACCCATGCTAGTATTCTTACCTGGGAAATCCCATGGATAGAGCAGCCTGGTGGGCTTCAGTCTATAGGTTCTCAGAGAGTTGGATATGACTGAACAACAAATCAACAACAACATGTGGGGTCTTAGTTTCCTGAACAGAGATCAAACACATGCCCCCTGCATTGGAAGCATGGAGTTCTAAGCATGGACCACCAGGTAAGTCCTAGAATGATCCTCTAACACCTAGATTTGAATTTGATCATGTCCCTGTTTCCTGTGTCTGTGGCTCCTCATCTCCATCCAAGCAGACTCAGCTCCTTCCTCACGTGCCATGTTCGATTCCCGACTGGGTGGCTCTCTGCCCTCATGTGAACATTCTTCTCTGTCCCTCTGGCAAACACTGAGGCACACACAGGACTCACTCAAGCGCCATATCCTCTATGGACACTTTGCTAATCTCCAACTAGGACTTCCCACCTCTCCTCCCTGTCCTGCTGCACTGTGCAGGGGTCTGTGTAAAGGGTGGCTTGTTAAATGTGCCCCCTCCTGGAACACTGCCCCTTCCTTGGAGTCAGGGATGTGGACTTTTTCATCTTTGATTTCTAAGTCAGTTCAATGTGAGCAACTAGTACAGGCACTTAGTAAGTGTTTAGCGAAACAAAAACCATGTGACTGAGTGAAGAGTGGTACACATGTATCCTGTTCTGTCCTGGATTAGGTAAGGTGGGGGGCCAGAGGCTTCATGCAGGGTGTGTAACACTCCAAGGATAAGACTAGGTATTTGAAACAGCCTGTCTACAGGACTGAACAACAGGTCAATTTTAATTGGTGAGTTAAGCCTTGTCTTCCTTTTTTCCTCATTATTATTTTGTGGAAATGAGAGAGTTTATTTACCAGAATAAATCAAACTTGCTTTGATTCTCCCTTTGTGACAGTGAAAACTGTTAACGGCCAGAGCTCTGAAAGGGACTGAATGATTCTACAAATACTTCTGGAAACAGATTAACCCAGCTTCACAGAGGACCCTGAGGCTATCACCCTGAATGTATAACTTACAAAGCTCTGCCCGGAAAACTGAAGTGGATCTCCATGTGTTCAATGAGAGATCATTCATTATCCTCCTTCAATGGGAAGAGCTAATGGGCTTTCCTGGTGGCTCAGATGGTAAAGAATCTGCCCACAATGTGGGAGACCTGGGTTTGTTCGATCCCTGAGCTGGGAAGGTCTCCTGGAGAAGGGAATAGCAACTCATTCCAGTATTCTTGCCTGGAGAATTCCATGAACAGAGAAGCCTGGTGGGCTACAGTCCACGGGGTCACAAAGAGTCGGACATGACTAAGGGACTAAACACACACACACACACACACACACACACACTACTTCAATAAAAAATAAAATAAAAAGGAACACCAGAGGGCTCTGCTAAATGGCAAAGAAAATGGCTGGTTTACTTATGGCTGTTTTCAGCTGAATGTCAAAGAAACCGACTGCAGGGGTTTATTCAAACAAATGCTGATTTTTCTCAAATTAGAGCCACCCTGGCAAGGAGATAGAGGACTGGTGAGGCAGTTTCATTAAGTCAGCAGTGACTCCACTTCCCTTTTCTTCTTTCTCCGTCATCATCACCATCACCACTGGGGTTTTGTTTCCAGGTCTTAAGGTGGCTGTTCCACCTCTAGGCAGTGTGTGCACTTTATAGAAAGGAAGGAGCCTCAAGAGCAGAGGGAACAAAATGTGTGGCTTTTTTTTTTTTTTCCTGGCTCTTTTTCTCTTTTTGACTCCACCTAGTAGACGGACCTCTCCCTGGCTAGAATACATCACAGGGTCACATAGACTGCAAGGAAATCTGCAAGAAGAAGCATTGTGGGCACTTGGCCTCTCTGAACAAATGATGTTTCATTTCATGAGAAAGAAGGGAGACAGGAAATTGTCACAAATCTGTTTTCCAGGTGTGCAGCCAATAAGGAAGGACACCTGACTCTGCTCTGACCTCATGGCATATGTTCCTGTTGGAGGGACAGATAGGGACACTGAAAGAAGTATGTGCCACTCTTTAGGCGGACTGCACAGAGGCCTGGCGCTTCAGGCGCTGGAAGTGATGTGTGGGCCCTGGCACAGCCCTGCTCTCTGCCCCTCCCTGCCAGCCGGCTCAGACTGTAGAGACTGTAGCCTGGATCCTCTTACCCAGGCCCCATTTCTCTGCTCTGAGGTTCCTCCCATGCAATTTCTTCTCTCTACTCCTCTGAGAATAAACATTCTCAAATACCAACTGGTTGCGTCACTAACATGAATCTCTCTTATAAAGCTCAGCTCGTTAGAGAGCTGGCTCCTCATCCCCAGCTCTCCTCCACAGCCTCCCTTTCAGGATGGGGCACCTCATAGCAAATCTGGCCAGATGGGACAGCTTTCAGATTCAGCACCTTCCTAGTCTGGGCCTTCGGTCACCCACTTCCTTCACTTGAACCATTCTTCATCCTTCTCCAACTTTCTTGCCTGCACAGTCCCAGAAAGATGTGACTTTCTGCAAGAAAACCTCTGCTTCCTGGGGTATGAAACTTCGATACCCTTCTTGGACATCCAGGAGTGTGAAGTCAAGTGGGCCTTAGGGAAGTATCACTGAACAAAGCAAGTAGAGGTGATGGAATTCCAGCTGAGCTATTTCAAATACTAAAACAGGATGCTGTTAAAGTGCTGCACTAAGTATGTCAACAAATTTGGGAAATGCAGCAGTGGCCACAGGACTGGAAAAGGTCAGTTTTCATTCCAATCCCAAAAAAGGGCAATGCCAAAGAATGTTCAAACTAGCATAAAATTATACTCATTTCACATGCTAGCAAGGTAATTCTCAAAATCCTTCAAGCTAGGTTTTAATAGTACATGAACTGACAACTATCAGATTTACAAGTTGGATTTAGAAAAGCCAGAGGAAACAGAGACTAAATTGCCAACATCCGTTGGCTCACAGACAAAACAAGGGAATTTCAGAAAAACACCTACTTCTGCTTCATTGACTACACTAAAGCCTTTGACTGTGTGGATCACAACAAACTGGAAAATTCTTAAAGAGATGGGAACACCAGACTACCTTATCTGCCCCCTGAGAAACCTATATGCAGGCCAAGAGGCAACAGTTAGAATGGACATGGAACAATGGACTGATTCAAATTTGGGAAAGGAGTGTGTCAAGGCTACATATTGTCACCCTGCTTATTTAACTTCTATGTAGAGTACATCTTGTGAAATGCTGGGCTGGATGAAGCATAAGCTGGAATCAAGATCGCTGGGAGAAATACCAATAACCTCAGATATTCAGATGATACCACCCTTATGATAGAAAGCAAAGAGGAACTAAACAGCCTGTTGATGAAGGTAAAAGGGGAGAGTGAAAAAGATGGCTTAAAACTCAACATTTGAAAAATGAAGATGATGGCATCTGGTCCCATCACCTCATGGCAAATAGAAGGGGAAAAAGCTTAAACAGTGACAGATTTTATATTCTTGGGCTTCAAATTCATTGCAGACATGAAATTATAAGATGTTTGCTCCTTGGAAAAAGAGCTATGACAAACCTAGACAGCATATTGAAAAGCAGAGATATCACTTTGTCCATAAAGGTGCATATAGTCAAAGCTACAGTTTTTTCAGTAGTCGTGTACAGATGTAAGAGTTGGACCATAAAGAAGGCTGAATGCCAAAGAATTGATGCTTTGGAATTGTTGTGCTGGAGAAGACTTCTGAGAATCCCTTGGACTGCAAGGAGTTCAAGCCAGTCAATCCTAAAGGAAGTCAATCCTGTACATTCATTGGAAGAATGGAGGTTGAAGCTGAAACCACAATACTTTGGCCACCTGATGTGAAGAGCCAACTAACTGGAAAAGACCCTGATGCTGGGAAAGATTAAGGCAGGAGAAGAAGAGGGTGACAGAGGATGAGATGGTTGGATGGCATCACTAACTCAATGAACATGAGTTTGGGCAAACTCTGGGAGATAGTGAAGGACAGGGATGCCTGGTGTGCTGTTTTCCATGGGATTGTAAAGAGTTAGACATGTCTTAGCCATTGAACAAAAACAACAAAGCAGCTTATTGTTTTCCAACTAAAATTTAAGCTATTTTAAAAAGCAGGACCTTATATATGATAGATACCCAATTATTTGTTGATAATGAACATAGGAAAGGCAACATTGTCCAAATAGCACTGAAGTCTGAGCTCATGGATTTGGGCCCTGTTCTCAGATCTGTGCCTAATTAGCAGGATGACGTTGAGTGATTTTACCTCCTCTGTTTGGTTTTCTCATCTATTTAACACATGGTATTACCAATTTCAGTGGATGTCAGGTTTGCATGTCCAGTACCTACTCCTTCTTCTGAAGAGAGCATCCTTGTTTCAATTATGACACAAACTCCTCTCAGGTGTTCAGTCACGTTTTTTGAGTAAGGTGAGATATCCAAGCTTTGTCGATCAGTATGTAATTCTTATGGCACTGAGGTCTGTTCCAAAATCAACAAGGACCAAGCCAAGTCAATAAAAGTTGAATGTGGGACATTTGGTAAAACCTTTGAAATGCAGAAATAGCTCTATTATTGCTACACTTAAGGAGGAGGAAACCTGGAATATCTGTGCTCATGAATGGACAGAGCCTGCTTGAGTGAAGCAATGATAGAAAAAAGAGAGCAATGAAAAGAAAAGACAATGAACTCAGACGCCCCTGTTTGAGCCATTGCATCTCTTGACACCCAAAGCCAACATTATCTAATCATTATCAAGCTATTTGGGCTTCTATCAATATTCTCATTCCCCTCATCACCACTTATCCCAGTTCCAGTTGGTTTGATGTCAGTCATAATGTAAACAATCTGGATTTCATGACAAGAAATATATTTCTTTCATATATATTTTGGAAGAACTGGTAGACCCTTTTAAGAGTCTTTACTATGTCCATATGTTTTCCCTCCACATTTGGAAATTCATCCTAAATATGAAAAGGACTTTTTGACAAAAAAGGTATACCCCTTAAAATCAATTTTTGTTTCTTAAAAATCATGGTATGTACACAGCACTTAACACAATGTTTAACATAAATTACCTGTTAAATCAATCAACCAACTAGATAACACTAAAATCGTTTATTGTAATGTAAAAAACCCAAATGTAAAATCTGTAGGGAAACAGTTCACACACACATACACACACACACACACACACACATGTTATGGTACACTCCACTGTCATTAAGATAAAAGGGATTTGTAGTACCATGGACAACTAAGTATGACATAATGTTAAAAGAAACAAATTTAGAAGCCTGTATTTAAAGCATATCTATTTTATTAAAGGCATATTCCAGAAGCATAATCCAACAATGATAATGGAATAGCATGAATATTTTTTCTCCCACTTTTCTATGACTACCAAAATGTACTAACATGTTAACACATGACGGTTTTAATATTGAAAAAAATAAGCACCTAAAATGTCTGATTTCAACCATCTGCTCACTACCTTTATGAGTCTATCATTCTATGATTCCAAGAACTGCTCAGCTAATCATGGTTTGCACAAACCTCATTGTTTTTGTAAGTGGGGAAAATTTAGTACCAAAATTAAAGGACAGAGCTGACAGAGTCATTAGTCTCAAGGAACTTACATGTCCTTTGTTTTTGTTTTTTTAATGCTTGTTTCTGATGCTTTCCTATTCTTGTGAAATCAAACAGAAATGAAGTTGCTACAGAGACAAGGAAGGGGTCATGTGCTTTCTTGGAGGGATCCTTTTACTTGATTCAAATGATCACAAATGGTGCCCACCGTCTTCATATTCTCTGGCCTGACCAGGATCCCTCTGCATTTCCCTGGTAAGTTTCCTCTCCCCTTCTTTCCAGCAGCCACCTCTTGCCTACGCTTACTTATCCTTCCCCACCGTGTGTATCCAACCTCTGCCATGGGGCTCCCCTGCTCCCCTGCCCCCGTGATAAACGCCTCCTCTGTGACACATCCATGCTGAACTTCATTCGGTCTTCCCCAGCCCTGTGTCCTCCTGCTTTCATAGTATTCTTTCTCTGCCTGCTTCCCTGGCAAAATTCGTACTTATTATTCTATCTCCAATAGCAGCAGTTCCCAACCTTTTTGACACTGGGGACCAGTTTTGTGGGGGACAATGTTTCCATGGATGGGTGGGGGGATGGTTTGGGGATGATTCAAGCACATTACATTCATTGTGCACGTTATTTCTATTATTATTACATCAGCATCACCTCAGATCATCAGGCATTAGATCCTGAAGGTTGTCTTTCTCTAAAAAGCCTTTCTTGACCCCTGCAATGGCAAGTGTTGCCTTACGATTGTTCCTCTCAGACCCTTGGGCTCCTTGTCCATAGCTCTGACCACATGTTGTTATTTAATACTAGCAGGTCATCCATGATGGAATGCAACCCTGGTGATCACAGACATAATCTGTATTTCTATCTTGCATGTAGTCATAGCACTTGGTACCGAGCTTGGCACATATTAATTCTAGTACTTCATAAAATTAGAAAGAAAGGGTGGTTATCATACACTAGTTTAACAGCACAACCATAATTAAAAACTGACAGGCTGGCCTTCTGGTCCCCAATTTACTCCATTCAGTGTCACTCTGCCTTCCTTGATTTCTCAAGTGGGCTGTTCTCAACTTTTCAAAGTAAGTCATATAACATTATGCCTCTTTTGCTTTAAACTACAGATTTCTTGGATATGCTTCATTTGTTTCTACAAGTGGAAAAGAAGAGAGAGTGGGAAAAAAGGGACAAAGGAGAAAAGGAAGAGAACAATAAAACAATATGTTTAGAAAGATCATGTCTTTGGAAAATCAGTATTTCCTTGTTGATCATATCTTTTTGGTAGCAGAAGGCTATGGTACAAAGCCCTTTTACTAAAAACAAACCAAAAAAAAAAACTATAATATACAAACATACTTATTACTGACTTCAAATCACTGGATCGGAAGTTCAGAGAGGAATTTATAAAAATATTTTGTTTTAAAACCATTTTTGTTATGATATTAGTAAACTGTGGTCATTTATGAACTTTTGTAGGAAAGAGTAATATTCAGAAGCTAAAACAAACAAAAGAAACAGGAAAACTAAAAACGAGTTCTTTCATGCTCGTCCTTTTGGGGCCCTTCATATACACAGATGATAAGACAAGAGCTTCTAGACTGAGGAGTCAACTGTCTCAAAAATTAACAAAGGATTCATGAAAAACAGCAGAAAACAGGTGATATTAAAAAATCTCTATAATGATCCAGCATTGAATCATAACAGATGGTAACTGCCCATGAAATTGTAGACTAAAAATAGGAAAAACAAAATAAACTTGAACAAATTTAAGGAAAGCTAAGAATCTTTAAACTCCATTAAAAAAAAGTTAACAATAATCAGACTTCAATCCAATGTGAGTTTATTATTAAGAGATTTGGTTATCTCAATAAATAACTTGTTTTAAAGTTTCATATCATTTGACTGGATCTCTGCTATAGTATTTGTATTTTAGGGAAAGAAAAAATGCACAAGCTGCAAGATATGATGAAACTATTTCACTTAACATTTACTTTCTAAACAACTTGATGAAAATAATGATAAATTTTACTTCAGGGATTTCTGGTGAGCAGTTATGAGCCTGAGCTCAGCAAATCAAATGGTCTGTAATTGGGCCATGACCCTATATCTCTTGCTTCACTGGAGGGAGGAAAACAAGTTGAGATCAATATTTACACATAGAGAAAATTTCCTAAATACTTGGAGTTTTTTTTTTTTTTTTTTTTTTTACAATGGTTAATTTGACCACACAATGCTTTTTTATGTTCTGCAGTTGTAGAAGAAAAATGTATGAATCCTCAGATACTTGAAGAAACATATCAAATTAAAAACAACTTGTATCTTCAATGACTGATTTTATTGCCCAGATTATACAGTATAACCACTGTCATTAAATGAATACTAGTTATCATGGAGATCAGCAGGGTACTCAGTCAGACCTTGAGGGAGTTCTTTGAAGATGGTCTCTAGAAAGAAATAGATCACCCTAAAGGAAACCACGTGGGTTGAAAAATACCCATTTTGGAGTCAAGTATAAACCTTTCTTTAACTTTAGTAAAGGATTGTTTTCAATTTTGTTGTTTTTATAAGGATGCAGAAATATCTAAACCATTTTTGGAGCAAGCTATATCAGTGGTCAAACTCATCTAGTCAAAACAGATCCCTTAATGATCCAGTTAATGAATATTCATAAGGCATTTTTATGTGTTAGGTGGTATACTAGGAATAGAAATGTAAGACATGGGTTCTGTTCTCGAAGAATGTACACTTTAGTTAGGTGAAAAAGAAGAAACAGGTGAAAAGCTAAATAAGGATATGCATTTAGCAATAATATATGCAATTCTAACACTTGAATTTTTGGCACCACAGTGGCTCAATGATAGAATCAAAGACACTTTCTCCTTTCTTCTCAGCGTTTCATCTTCCACAGTGTCAGTTTCTTCCTAAGTGCTTTCCCCTCATGGTGTCAAGAAGGCTGCAGAAGTACCAAATGCCTCATTTGCTTTCCACATCACCCAAAAGGAGAAAGAGCAATGAGGTCTGCAGGTTTGACCAGGAGAAAGAGGAACATTCTAGTCCAAAAGACCCTCATATACCATTGGTCTGAATCAATTCAAGTTTATTTCTGAAGTAATTACCTTGCCTAGAGTAATATGCACTGATTGGCTTAGACATAGATTTTCTGAATTTATCTCTGTGGCAAGGGGGTTGTAATCAGCCTAGAGACAGGAGGTGGCTGAATCCTGTGCCTCGTTCTATCCCTAAGACCATGAAGATCTAGATGCAAAAGATGTTCCAACAATAGCCAACACAATGCTTACTTCTTTTTTTTTCTCCAAATCTCTCTCTCTCACTCAACGCCCCCCCCACACACACACACAGAAACACACAATCTTATACATACTTTTCAAAAACCCCTACAACCTACAGGGAAATATTTAACTCTTCCCGTAGGATAACAGATTTTTGTTTGCTGCATAAAGATCGATTTGCAAGCTCTCTTGGTGACATGCCATCCTCTTCCTTGTGCTGTATGAAACTTTCTAAGGTCCAGTAATCTATGGGTAAGAGAGATTTTTTCCATCCCTGGTTTTTCAAATATAACCATGGTGAAAGAATAGGAAATGCCATGAAGGAGAAAATGAGAAATAACATATTCAATATTCCATGGCACAAAACATACACTGCTGTCCAGAAAAAGCAAGGATTCCCCTTTCCTTGAAATGGAGTAAGTCTTTAGATCAGACAGTGGCTACTCAAGAAGCTGCTTTCTGGGGCAGTCTTCCCTGTCCATGGTCCTATGTGGCTACACCAGGGGACAATGTCCTTTCCAGGCAATGCACCATCTTAGCAGTCCTGTGGAACCATGTCAGGTTTGGGGGAGACTGGTTAGGGGGGTGAAGAAAGCAGTGACTGGGGAAGGAGAGCAGATGGTGGAGGAGTAGGAGGACATCCCTCTCCATGATACATCAGAAATACACCTTCAGACACAGAAGTGCACGCAGAACACCAACTGTGAGCAGACAGGAGTACCTGACAAGTGGAAAACAATATAGAGAACCACGCACAACTTGGCAGGATGAAGGAACTAGGGGGGGAAACAGGAGTGTTACTAGAACTGGACCTGCCCTCAGCGGGTAGGGGAACTAAAGCAAGGGTCCAATCCCCACATCAGAGCAGTAGTCTGAGTCAGAGGAGAAACATTTAAGGCTGAGAGTGAAAGAGCTGATCTGTGGCAGCCTGAATGGAATGAGAATCAGAGAATCCTTGCCACAGCCAGACATACGCTGGACAGGGACACAGGTCCCCTAGAAGACACAGCAGCTGAGAGCTGGAGTTTAGGGATTGTGGAGCAATACCAGGGTAAGGGCTGCTGTTGACCAGGTCCTCACTGGGACAGACCCAAGTCCTCCAGGGCAGCCTCAAGAGCAAAACCCAATGGACAATCCACATGCAGACGTGGAAATAAAACTACATTGAAACCCAGGGGCGGTGTGGCTAAGGAAGAAGACCCAAAACCTTCCCACCAGCTGTACAAGCTGCAGATTAAACCCACACTGTCAGCTAGGCAGACTCTGTGTCTGTGGAATGTATAAAAAGACACTGAGAGCTCCCACAAAAGAAAATGCACTAGTTCTGATAGCTGTAGACATTGGAGACAAGGACACACAGGAGCAGGACCAGATTAGACTCTGAGATATTCCCACAGCAGGTCCAGAGACCAGCACAGGGTTGGACGGCATCCTAGGGAGGCGAGGTGGACTGTGACTCCCAGGGAGAGAAAGGACTCTGACAACAGTGACTCGAGGAAACATTTATTATTCTAATGCCTTGACTAGTTCTGTAGATTCTTTTGGATTTTTTTCTTTTTTCCTTTTCTTTTTTTTATACCCTGTGTTGTAGTTGTCGATTTTATTGGCATTATGAAGTTGAATTAAGCTTTTGAGTTTTTTTTTGTTTGTTTCAGTGACACTTTTAATTGTTGTTATAAAACTCTGCCTCTTCATTGGGCTTTTATAGTTTTGTGAAGTCTTCTTTTCTTTCTTTCTTTGTTCTTCCTTTTTTTCCCCTCTTTTTTAATTTTAATTTTTAATTTTTTAAACCTACTATTTTTTTTCTACATTTACTACTTTGCTTGCTTTTCCTACTGTTCTTTTCCCCTTGCAATTAATCTTTAATTTATATAAATCTTCTTTAGCTACCTTTATTTAATTTTGCATATATATTCTTTCTTTTCTTTCTTTCCTTTCCTCTTAACATATTTGCTATTTTAGTTTTCATTGCTTTATTTCCCACTTGGCCCCTTGTTTTAGTTTTGTTTTCCAATTTGTGCTTTACTTAGTTTTGTCCTTAACTGGTAGATATAATTTTTGGTTTCCTTTGTTCACTGAGTCAATCTATTGTACTTTATTTTTGTTTGACTGTTTTGATTTTGCTTATGGGTGTATATGTATATGTGTATATTCTGTATATTCCATTTTTTAATTATAATTTGCCTGATTTTGTAACTGCCATTTGTCTGCGGTCCATCTTTGGTTTCTCATTTTTGGTGTTTGTTTTAATCTCACTTAATGCCATAATAAACCCCTTGTGAAATCTTTGTTCCTGACCAGAGATCAAGTTCTGAGCCTTTGGAGTGGGAGCACTGACTCCAGGAACCTAGACTACCAGAGAATTAATCCTAGGGAGTATCAAATAGTGAGAACTCACACAAAAGAAACCACTTGAATACAAGACACAGCATCACCCAACCACCAGGATCACCCTGTGCAGGACGCCTCATCTAGCAAAACAAAGCAGAAATACAAACCCAATCATCAGCAGACAGGATTACCACCTCACTCAGCCTTGCCCATCAGAGAAACAAACAAACAAAAACTCAGCACAAATTTCACCCTATAGGAAGCTTACACAAACCACTGGACCAACCTCAGTAGGGCAGAGACCAAGAGGAAGAAAGAATTCAACCTTGAAGTCTAGGAAAAGAAGACATCAAACACAATAAGTTTAAAAAAATGATGAAAAGGCAGAGAAATACTACAAAAATGAACTAACAAACTAGAAACATAGAAGTCCAAATAAATGAAGAGGAAATAGGCAAACTACCTGAAAAAGAATTCAGAATAATGATAGTAAAGATGATCACAAATCTTGAAAACAGAATGGGGAAAATACAAGAATCAATTAACAAAGACCTAGAAGAATTAAAGGATAAACATACAGAGGCAAACAACACAATTACTGAAATTCAAAATACTCTAGATGGAATCAACAGCAGAATATCTGAAGCAGAAAAATGAATCAGTGAGCTGGAAGATAAACTGGTGGAAATAACTTTTGAAGAGCAGAATAAAGTAAAATGAATGAAAAGAACAGAGGATAGTCTCAGAGACCTCTGGGACAATATCAAACACACCTAATTTGAACTATAGGGGTCCCAGAAGAAGAGAAAAAGAAAGGGTATGAGAAAATTTTTTAAGAGATTATAGTTGAAAAATTTCCAAACATGGAAAATGAAATAGTCAATCAAGCCCAAGAGACACAAAGAGTCCCACACAGGATAAACTCAAGGAGAAACACACCAAGACATATGCTAATCAAGCTAACAAAGACTAAACACAAAGAAAGAATATTAAAAAACAGCAAGGAAAAAGCAACAAG
Organism: Cervus canadensis; assembly: GCF_019320065.1. NCBI lineage: Eukaryota > Metazoa > Chordata > Mammalia > Artiodactyla > Cervidae > Cervus > Cervus canadensis. The sequence goes on along the minus strand of NC_057416.1, from coordinate 7,494,020 downwards.
TAACACACAAGGGAAACCCCATACATTTAACAGCTGATCTTTCAGCAGAAACTCTGCAGGCCAGAGGGAATGGCAGGATATATTTAAAGTACTGACAGGGAAAACTCTACAACCAAGATTACTATACCTGGCAAGGATCTCATTCAAAATTGATGGAGAAATAAAAGGCTTTTCTGACAAGCAAAAGTTAAGCGAATTCAGGACCACCAAACCAGCTTTACAACAAATGTTAAAGGGACTTATATAGTTAAGAAATACAAGAGAAGAAAAAGATCTACAAAACCAACCCCAAACAATTAAGAAAATGGCAATAGGAACATATATATCAATAATTACTTTAAATGTAAGTGGATTAAACGCTCCGACCAAAAGACACAGACTGCCTGAATTGATACAAAAACAAGACCCATATATATGCCATCTACAAGAAACTTGCTTTATGCCTAAAGACACATATAGACTGAAAGTGAGAGGATGGAAAAATATTTTCCATGCAAAATAAAGCTGGAGTAGCAATCTTCATATCAGACGAAATAGACTTTAAAATAAAGATTATAAGAGATAGGGAAGGACACTGCATAATGATCAAGGGATCAATCCAAGAGGAAGACATAACAATTGTAAATATCTATGACCCCAACATAGGAGCACCTCAATACATAAGACAAACACTAACAGACATAAAAGGAGAAATTGACAGTAACACAATAATAGTAGGAGACTTTAAAACCCCATTCACACCAATGGACAGATCATCAAAACAGAAAGTTAATAAGGAAACACAAGTCTTAAATGATACATTAGATGAGATGGATCTCATTGATATCTTCAGGACATTTCATCCAAATGCAGAAGAATACACCTTCTTCTCAAGTGCACATGAAACATTCTCCAGCATAGATCACATCTTGGGTCACAAATGAAACCTCAGTAAATTTAAGAAAATTGAAATCGTATCAAGCATCTTCTCTGACCACAGTGCTATGAGACTAGATATCAATTACAAGAAAAACGAACTGCAAAAAACTCAAACACAGGGAGATTAAACAATACATTTCTAAATAACTAACAGGTTACTGAAGAAATCAAAAGGGAAATCAAAGTTTTCTAGAAAGAAATGACAATGAAAATATGACAACTCAAAACCTATGGGTTGCAGCAAAAGGAGTTCTAAGATGGAAGTTTATAGCAATACAATCCTACCTCAAGAAACAAGAAAAACATTGAATAAACAACCTAACTTTACACCTAAAACTACTGGAAAAAGAAGAACAAAAAAACCCCAAAATTAGTAGAAGGAAAGAAATCATAAAGGTCAGAGCAGAAATAACTGAAAAGGCAATGAAAGAAACAATAGTAAAGATAAATAAAACTAAAGTTCATTGGAAGGGCTGTTCCTTCCATGTTCATGGTGTTCTAAAGTTCATGGTATTCATCAGAAGGACTGATGTTGAGGCTGAGACTTCAATACTTTGACCACCTGATGCAAAGAGCTGACTCATTTGAAAATACCCTGATGCTGGGAAAGATTGAAGGCGGGAGAAGTAGAGGATGACAGAGGATGAGATGGTTGGATGGCATCACCGACTCAATGGACATGAGGTTGGGTGAACTCCCGGAGTTGGTGATGGACAGGGAGGCCTGGTGTGCTGCAGTTCATGGGGCCACAAAGAGTCGGACATGACTGAGTGATTGAACTGAATAAAACTAAAAGCTGGTTCTTTGAGAAGATAAACAAAATTGACTAATCTTTAGTCAGACTCATCAAGAAAAAGAGAAAAGAATAAAAAGATAAAATTAGAAATGAAAAAGGAGAGGTTACAACAGAGAATGCAGGAATACACATGCAGGATTACATGCAGCTTATATGCAGAATACAATGCAGGATTATAAGAGAAGAAATGGACAGATTCTTAGAAAAGTTCAATCTTTCAAGACTGAACCAGGAAGAAATTGAAATTATGAACAATCCAATGACAAGCACTGAAATTGAAGCTGTGATAAAAAATCTCCCAAAACCAAAAACCCAGGACCAGATGGCTTCACAGGAGAATTCTAACAAACATTTAGTGAACAGATAACGCCTATCCTTCTAAAACTCTTTCAAATAATTTCAGAGGAAGGAACACTTCAAAACTCATTCCATGAGGCTACCATCCCCCGATACCAAAACCAGACAAAGACAACACACAAAAAGAAAACTACAGGCCATTATCAATGATAAACATAGATGCAAAAATCCTCAACAAAATTTTAACAAACAGAATTCAGCAACACATCAAAAGGTTCACACACCATGATCAAGTTGGGTTTATTCCAGGGATGCAAGGATTCTTCAATATACACAAATCAATGTGACACACAATATTAACAAATTGAAAGATAAAAACCATATGATAATCTCAATAGATATAGAAAAAGCCTTTGACAAAATTCAGCACCCATTCATGATTAAAACTCTTCACAAAATGGGCACAGACAGAACCTACCTCAACATAGTAAAGGCCACATATGATATGCCTACAGCAAACATTATTCTCAATGGTGAAAAACTAAAAGCATTCCCCCCAAGATCAGGAGCAAGACAATGGTGTCCACTCTCACCGCTACTATTCAACAAAATTTTTGAAGTCCTACCTACAGCAATCAGAGAAGAAAAAGAAACAAAAGGAATCCAGATTGGAAAAGAATAAGTAAAGCTCTCACTGCTTGCAGATGACATGATACTGTACATAGAAAATCCTAAAGACAGTATCAGAAAATTACTAGAGCTAATCAGTGAATTTAGCAAAGTTGCAGGATATAAAATCAGTACATAGAAATCACTTGCATTTCTATATACTAACAGTGAAAGATCAGAAAGAGAAATTAAGGAATCAATCCCATTCACCATTGCAACAAAAAGAATAAAATTCCTTTAAGTAAGGAATAAACTTACTTAAAGATACAAAAGAACTGTACACAGAAAATTATGACACTAATGAAAGAAATCAAAGACAGCATCAACAGATGGAATGATAGTCCCTGTTCCTGAGTAGGAAGAATCAATATTGTGAAAATGACTACACCACCAAAGGCAATCTACAGATTCAATGTGATCCTGTCAAACTGCCAATGGCATTTTTCACAAATGTAGAGCAAAAAACTTCACAATTCATATGGAAACACAAAAGATCCCAAATAGCCAAAGCAGTCTTGAGAAAGAAGAATGGAACTGGAGGAATCAACCTGCCTGACTTCAGATTATACTACAAAGCTACAGTCATCAAGACTGAATGGTACTGGCACAAAAACAGAAATACAGACCAGTGGAACAAGATAGAAAGCCCAGAAATAAACCTATGCACCTATGGGTACCTTATTTTTGACAAAGGAGACAACAATATATCATGGGGCAAAGACAGCCTCTTCAATAAATGGTTCTTGGAAAACTGGACAGCTACATGTAAAAGAATGACATTACAACACTTCCTAACACCATACACAATGATAAACTCAAAATGGGTTAAAGACCTAAATGGAAGACCAGAAACTATAAAATTTTTAGAGGAAAATATAGGTAGAACACTCACTGACATAAATCAAAACAAGATCCTCTATGACCCACCTCTTAGAGTAATGGAAATAAAAAAAGTAAACAAGTGGGACCTGATTAAACTAAAAGCTTTTGCACAGCAAAAGAAACTAGAAGCAAGGTGAAAAGACAACTCTCATAATGGAAGAAAATAAAAGCAAATGAAACAACTGACAAAGGATTAATTTCCAAAATATACAAGTAGCTCATACAACTCAATATCAAGAAACCAAACAACCCAATCAAAATGTGGGAAAAAGACCTAAACAGACATTTCTCCAAAGAAAACATATAGATGGCTAAGAAACACATGAAAAGATGCTCAACATCCTTCTTTATTAGAGAAATGCAAATCAAAACTACAATGAGATATCACCTCACACCAGTCAGAATAGTCATCATCAATAAGTCTACAAACAATAAATGCAGGAGAGGGTGTGGAGAAAAAGGAATTCTTGCACTGTTGGTGGGAATGTAAATTGACATAGCCACCATGGAAGACGGTATGGAGATTCCTTAAAACACTAGGAATAAAACCACCATATGACCAAGCAATCCCACTCTGAGGCATATACCTTGAGGAAACCAGAATTGTAAAAGATACATGTTTTCTATTGTTCATTGCAGCACTATTTACAATAGCTAGAACATGGAAGCAACCTAGATGTCCATTGACAGATGAATGGATAAAGAAGTTGTGGTACATATACAGAATGGAATATTACTCAAGTCATAAAAAGGAACACATTTGAGTCAGTTCTAATGAGATGGATGAACCTAGAGTCTATTAGAGTAAAGTAAGTCAGAAAAGAAAAAGATAAATATTATATTCTGACGCATATATATGGAATCTAGAAAAATGGTACTGAAGAATTTATTTGCAGGGCAGCAATGGAGAAACAAACATAGAGAATAGACTTATGGACAAGGGGAGAGGGGAGGAGAGGGTGAGATGTATGGAGAGAGTAACATGGAAACTTAGATTACCGTATGTAAAAGAGATAGCCAACAGGAATTTGCTGTATGTCTCGGAAAACTCAAACAGGGGTTCTACATCAACCTAGAGGGGTGGGGTGGGGAGGGAGGTTCAAAAGAGATGGGGTATACATATACCTATGGCTGATTCATGTTGAGGTTTGACAGAAAACAAAATTCTGTAAAGCAATTGCTACTGCTAAGTCGCTTCAGTCGTGTCTGACTCTGTGCAACCCCATAGATGGCAGCCCACCAGGCTCCCTGGTCCCTGGGATTCTCCAGGCAAGAACACTGGAGTAGGTTGCTGTTTCCGTCTCCAATGCATGAAAGTGAAAAGTGAAAGTGAAGTCGCTCAGTCATTTCAGACTCTTAGCAACCCCATGGACTGCAGCCCACCAGGCTCCTTCACTCACAGGATTTTCCAGGCAAGAGTACTGGAGTGGGTTGCCATTGCCTTCTCCATAAAGCCATTATCTTTCAACTAAAAAATAAATAAATTTTTTAACAAAAGGAAAGCACTGATTGGTTTCAGTGAAGTTTGAGGTTTCTTCAGTGAATTCCACTCACTTAACAACACTGGCAGCATTGGTCTATTTACTTCTGGTAAAGACCATGCCCTAGAGATTGAGTTGACCCCCCAGGCCATGAGTCTGTGAATTTCTGTCCTCTGTGGGGATGCTGTGTGGTAACAAGCACAGCCCATTTCCCCTGACAGTCCCTTTAACAAACTTAACCTCATCCTGCAATCTGCCTCAGAACAAATGGAAAAATAGCCTCTCATAGGGAAGTGCTGCTAACTTTTCACTATCTCCACACTATATCCCAGGCACATCATCAGGGTGAGATCGAGCTCCACTTTCTCCAGTTATCGGATGCTTTATAAAAGTACCTAAGAGACTGGGGTGTCTATACCAACATTTTGTTTTTTGTGGGATTTCGACCTCTCCACCTCTGCTCACATGGACTTCAGCTTGGGATACTTCAGTATTTGGCTTTTACAGTCTACCAAATTTCAAATTACAATTTTTCAAGCACTACAGATGACTGCTTGAAAACAGAGTACACATTTTTTTTTAAACAGAGCTATGTACGTTTTTGATTCTATCCCTTCAGATTGACCTATTTTAGATTAATCCACTTTCTTTCTTCAATCTTTTTACTGAGAGTCAAAAAAACAGCTAGCACTCTAAAATTCTGATTTTTTCCCATACATTATTTTAATGTCATAGCTAAAGCATGTGATCTTAGCCCTGGCATCTCATGGACCACAACTTACCAATGCTGTTTATCTACCACACAATAGTGTCTAGAACCCTACTCCTTTCCAGCCACTTCTTCAAGCAGAGGACATCTTCACACTTGGGTTTGTTACATGGCTCACTCCAATATAAATCCATATTTCTAACTTAGCCAACTTATAGAGATTTTATCATGGAAGATAATACAAAAAAGAGAGTGTTTCAAAATCCTACCCCTGAAAGGAACACATAGAGCTGCATTCAAGATAACAGATCTGTGAGAAAATAGAGAAGAGTTATCAACTAAATCCTGACTGTTCACCTTCAGGTTTGATAAAAGTCCTTCTAAGTTAGAGAGAGTGAAGCAGGCATGTCAGGTTCAAAAAGCAAATAGACACAGTATCCGGTGGACTAATTTTTTAAGTATAGGCATCATACACTAAATAGAAATAGAATATTTATATATATTTAATCTACATCATATACATAGAAATTTCACAGGAAAATAACAAAATAATAGTAACATGAGGAAAAAGATATTATAGACAGATAGGAAGCCAGCAGAAGAACAAAGTTGCAGGGGAGTGGGAATTTGTAAATATGCTTGTTCTTAATCTGAAAAAAGGATTGATACTGATCAACTAGGTTTTAGAACTAACACCCAAAAAATATATCCTTTTAATTACAGGGGTCTGGAAGGGAAAACTAGGAAGTCAAGAAACACCTGGAGTAACAGGCAAATTTGGCCTTGGAGTACGGAATGAAGCAGGGCAAAGGCTAACAGAGTTTTGCCAAGAGAATGCATTGGTCATAGCAAACACCCTTTTCCAGAAACACAAGAGAAGACTCTACACATGGACATCACCAGATGTTCAACACTGAAATCAGACTGATTATATTCTTTGCAAAGATGGAGAAGCTCTATACAGTCAGCAAAAACAAGACCAGGAGCAGACTATGGCTCAGATCATGAACTCCATATTGCCAAATTCAGACTTAAATTGAAGAAAGAAGGGAAAACCACCAGACCATTCAGGTATGACCTAAATCAAATCCATTACAATTATACAGTAGAAGTGACAAATAGATCCAAGGGACTAGATCTGATAGACAGAGTGCCTGATGAAATACGGACGAAGGTTCACGACATTGTACAGCAGACAGGGATCAATACCATCCCCAAGAAAAATAAAAACAAAAAAGCAAAATGGCTGTCTGAGGAGGCCTTACAAATAGCTGTGAAAAGAAGAGAAGTGATAAACAAAAGAGAAAAGGAAAGATATATCCATTTGAATGCAGAGTTCCAAAGAATAGCAAGGAAAGATAAGAAAGCCTTCCTCAATGATCAGTGCAAAGAAATAGAGGAAAACAATAGAATGGGAAAGACTAGAGATCTCTTCAAGAAAATTAGAGATACCAAATATTTCACACAAAGATGGGCTCAGTAAAGGACAGATATGGTATGGACCTAACAGAAGCAGAAGATATTAAGAAGAGGTGGCAAGAATACACAGAAGAACTGTACAAAAAAGATCTTCACGACCCAGATGATCATGATGGTGTGATCACTCACCTAGAGCCAGACATCTTGGAATGCGAAGTCAAGTGGGCTTTAGGAAGCATCACTGTGAAAAAAGGTAGTGGAGGTGATGGAATTCCAGTTGAGCTATTTCAAATTCTGAAAGATGATGCTGTGAAAGTGCTGCACTCAATATGCCAACAAATTTGGAAAACTCAGCAGTGGCCACAGAACTGGAAAAGGTCAGTTTTCATTCCAATCCCAAAGAAAGGCAATGCCAAAGAATGTTCAAACTACCACACAATTGCACTCAACTCACACACCACTAAAGTAATACTCAAAATTCTCCAAGCCAGGCTTCAACAATACGTGAACTATGAACTTCAGATGTTCAAGCTGATTTTAGAAAAGGCAGAGGAACCAGAGATCAAATTGCCAACATCCACTGGATCATAGAAAAAGCAAGGGAGTTCCAGAAAAACATCTATTTCTGCTTTATTGACTATGCCAAAGCATTTGATTGTGTGGATCACAACACACTGTGGAAAATTCTGCAAGTGATGGGCATACCAGACCACCTGACTGGCCTCTTGAGAAATCAGTATGCAGGTCAGGATGCAACAATTAGAACTGGACATGGAACAACAGCCTGGATCCGAATAGGAAAAGGAATACATCAAGGCTGTATATTGTCTCCCTGTTTATTTAACTTATATGCAGAGTACATCATGAGAAATGCTGGGCTGATGAAGCACAAGCTAGAATCAAGATTTCTGGGAGAAATATCAATAACCTCAGATATGCAGATGACACCACCCTTATTGTAGAAAGTGAACAAGAACTAAAGAGCCTCTTGATGAAAGTGAAAGAGCAGAGTGAAAAAGCTGGCTTAAAACTAAGATCATGGCATCTGATCCCATCACTTCATGGCAAATAGATGGGGAAACAGTGGAAATGGTGGCTGACTTTATTTTTGGGGGCTCTAAAATCACTGCAGATGGTGACTTGCAGTCATGAAATTAAAAGACGTTTACTCCTTGGAAGGAAAGTTATGACCAACCTAGACAGCATATTAAAAAGCAGAGACGTTACTTTGCCAACAAATGTCCATCTAGTCAAAGCTATGTTTTTTCCAGTGGTCATGTATAGATGTGAGAGTTGAACTATATAGAAAGCTCAGTGCCGAAGAATTGATGCTTTTGAGCTGTGGTGTTGGAGAAGATTCTTGAGAGTCCCTCGGATTGCAAGGATATCCAACAAGTCCATCCTAAAGGAGATCAGTCCTGAATAATCAATGGACTGATGCTGAAGCTGAAACTCCAATACTTTGGCCACTTGATGCAAAGAAATGACTCATTGGAAAAGACCCTGATGCTGGGAAAGACTGAAGGCGGGAGAAGATGGGGATGACAGAAGATGAGAAGGTTGGATGGCATCACCAACTCAGTGGACACGAATTTGGGTAAACTCTGGGAGTTGGTGGTGGACAGGGAGGCCTGGCGTGCTGCAGTCCATGGGGTCCGAAAGAGTTGGACATGACTGAGCAACTGAACTGAACTGAATGATCAAAACTTATGACAACCTAGACAGAATATTAAAAAGCAGAGACATTACTTTACCAACAAAGGTCCACACAGTCAAAGCTATGGTTTTTCCAGTAGTCATGTATGGTTGTGAGAGCTGGACCACAAAGAAGGTTGAGTGCTGAAGAATTGGTACTTTTGAACTGTGGTGTTGGAGAAGACTTTGAAAATCCCTTGGGCTGTAAGGAGATGAAACCAGTCAATCCTCAGGAAACTAATCTTGAATATTCATTGGTTGGAAGGACTGATGTTGAAGCTGAAGCTCCAATAATTTGGCCACCTGATGTGAAGGGCCAACTCACTGGAAAAGACCCTGATGCTGAGAAAGATTGAAGGCATGAGGAGAAGGGGATGACAGAGGATGAGATAGCTGGATGGCATCACTGACTCAATGGTCATGAGTTTGAACAAGCTCTGGGAGTTGGTGATGGACAGGGAAGCCTGGCGCGCTGCAGCGCTTAGGGTCACTAAGAGTCGGACACAACTGAATGAATGAACAATAACAATGACATAAAGGGCTTCCCAGGTGGCAACAGTGGTAAAGAACCCTCCTGCCAATGCCAAGAGACATAAGAGAGGCCAGTTTGATCCCTGGGTTTGGAAGATCCCCTGAAGGAGGGCACGGCAACCCACTCCAGTATTCTTGCCTGGGAAATCCCATTGGCAGAGGAGCCCGGCAGGCTACAGTCCGTAGAGTCACACAGAGTCAGACACAACTGATGCAATTTAGAACACAAGCACACAATGATAAAAATGTTGCCATGGGATGTAAGAAGAATACTAAGCATGCCTGCTTCTCAGCTCATGTCTGGGTCCTGAGACATGTGGCATATGAGGAAAAGAGTAGCAGGCACGAATGACGCGAAAATATAATTTAAAAATAGAGGAAAACATGAAAAATAAAAATAAATGAAACAGAACATTTAAATGAAAGATGCATTTTTTAAAAAGTCCTAATAGCCACTGCAACATCTCACAATCTGTTTTTCCCGACGTTAACGGTGTAACAAATTCAACACAAGCAGTGAATACGGTGTCAAGAAGTAAACAAATTAAAAAAAAAAACAAAAAACTTAATGCAACTGTTGGTCTAAACTTGGAAAGATATGTGCAAGTTGCTATCATTCAGGGATAAAAAATTTTACTGAGTTCTCAGTATTTTGGAACACAGAGAACCAGTCTGTGAGCTCACTGACAATTTTTCTTAAAATATTTTTTTAAATTGTGTAATTGCTAAATGCCCAATTTTTCTCTGTATTTGCCTGAAGTTTTAGTATTTGTTTTGTAGGTTGACTTCTAAAAGCCAAACCACTGCTTGGGGAGGTTAGATATGTCTGTTTCCAAGCTTGGTGTGTATGAGTGGTTTTGCTTGCTTTTTGGTTGTGTTTTCCTCCAGAGGTTTGGAAATCTTAATCAGTAATTGTGTGTATTGTTTTATTTTAAGTGGCTTTTTTTTTTCTTTTTTCTTTTTTTCCCTCAAGTAAAGTTGTGAACATATTTGCTTTTCAAGGGCAGGGTATCAGTTCTAGAGATTGAAGAGTGTTGTAGGCTGTACTCTGTGCCTTTCTGGTGTATTTCTGGACACAGTTTTGTGTTTTTTTCCCAACAACTTGAAAACTTAAAAGGGACATTTGGTTAGGTTATATACTGTACATCAATCTATGCATAAATGGCAGCTTGTTTTCTTGAGCCACTGTCTAAATTTTTTGTTTTTATAGAACATTTTTGTACTGATTGGTTCATATATGGTCAGTTTTATACACAGACTAAACAATACAGCACTTTGCCAAAAAATAAGTGGAGCATTGCTTAAACATTGTGTATTAACACCAGTTCTTTGTAATTGGGTTCAGTGGTGTATTTTGCACTACCTGGAGTTACGGTTTTTAATCTGTTAATAAATAAAATGTCCTTTACCTTCAAAAAAAAACCCAAAACTCACAGACTGGTGAGCTCTATGGAGTTCACAGATATTTACTGCAGGAACTCTCTGGCACACACAGTCGGGTCTCACTCATTTCCACATCATTAGACCTGGAAATATCAAAATGACATAAACCGTATCTATCAAGGAAGCAAATAATTAAGGCAAAACTTCAGATAAAAGGACTGCAAGTTATTAGAGGCTGGCATAATTTAGGAGATAAAGAAGAGTTACAAGCCCCTAACTATGGAGAACAATGGAAGACAGATGAATATATTCCAAGAAAGGCATGATTCTAATCCCACACCTTAATTCACTCACCTCAATGCTGATTAAACATCCTTTGTAAAAATTTTCATAACAAATCCAGATAATTTTAATTATCTACATAATATTAATATCTGGCATACAGAATGCATCCAATGCACAAATGTGTATTATCCAATGCACATTATTTCATAATGTGCATTATCCAATGCACATTAACATTATGGGTTATGGTGTTGGTACCAATCATAGAATGTTTATTTTATTTGAATAGATTAGACAAATTAGAAAAATGGTCATCAAAAGAAATCTGATTTGACTAGATGAGGGGAGCCACATAAAGATCCAAGGGAAAGGATAATGAGAAAATGAGGATAATATGGTAAGAAGGTAAGTTGTGAGTTAGGCTGGGTAAAAGCAAGGTTTGGGTTTTCATCATTTCATGAGCTAGAGGGTGATTCATGGGGAATCCAGCATTCTTTAAAGACCACAGACAGAGTGAACAGTTCCTTCTTAATGACTGTATAACTTTTTGGCTAACCCAATATAATGCATGTGTATATGTGTGTATACACACACACACACACATAAATATATATATGAAAAGTAGCCCTATCCTTGAAGATGTGTACATTTAGGTTGTTTAAGTAATAATAAAAATTTTTGTTAATATTATTTGACTGATTGACTTAATAATAAGGAATTTATGTTAAACATTGTGCTAAATGCTGTGTATACAAAGACCAGTAAAAAATAAAAAACTGGTTTCAAGGAGTTTGCTATATTGTTTGTTGTAAAGTCTTTTTCATATTTAGAATGATTCTGTTAGGTTGGATTTCCAGATGTAAAAAACATAAGTATGACACAGTAAAGTCACTTGATTTCTTAAAAGGATATACCAGTTCACAATTCTTTAAAAATATATGACATTTATTTTTTCCCATCATTAAATCCAGATTCTTATATCTAAGAATTCAATTAACATTTAGTGAACATTGAGTCTATGCTACATGTCAGGTCCTGCACAATGAAATAAGGATATAAAAATTAAGAAACAGCTGCCTTGCCTAATCTAGTGGGGAGAAGTTGTATGGAAACTATTACTTAGTGCCATAGCGGAGCTATTTAGAACCATGGGAACAAGAGGAAGAGATGATTAATTCTATCTGACAAGTTATGGTTCACAAAGCTTATGATATTTTGAGTTTGGTCTTTGGGGATTGAGAGGGGGTTTTTCTGAGTTGGCATGAGGAGAGGAATTTCATGAAAGAGTAGATAAAGTGCATGAGGTTCAAATTGTGAAAGTTTGTGGCATCTTTAAGGCAACTGTGAACTGTCTGTTTTAGGCCAGAGTCCAGGAGGAAGAAAGAAAAAGATGATAACAAAACTGAAAGGTGTCCTGGGGCCAGATCCTGGCTGAACTTATAAACATGCTAAGGTAATTGAACTTACAAAAGGAGTTTAGGAAAGAGGGTTGATGTAATCAGATGTGTACTTAGTAAGTACAACACTGAAGGTGTTGAGGATGGTCAGGAGAGAGTAGAAGGAGTCAAGGATTATTATAAGGCGCTAAGCATGAGGGACGAGGATCAGAGCCACATAGAAATTCTAGGAGAATCAGGACTACTGAGCCTGAGATGATTTCTGAGGTAAATTTCAAGACTCAGGTAACAACTGACTGCAAGTGCATTAAGAAAGAGAAGCCATGGGATTCTGTCTCTCTCATCTGAAACCCCAAAGGGATATAGGTATGCAACAGTCTTAGTAGGAACAGTACAAGAGTGCAACAACAAAAACAGTTTTTCATGAGGGGGAATAAGAAGTAAGTTCACATTTGGATCTCTGGATTGTAAGATCTAGCAGACATTATATAAGGGAAGTTCAGATAAAAACTATGGTCCTGGAAGGTATGACAGAAGGATGGAGCCTGACATACAAATTTTCATGCCATCAATGTTGGGGTGATATTTGACATTATTGGGGAAAACGGGAACATTCAGTGAAAGCATGGGATGTGAGGCAAGAAAAAAGCCTGAAGCCAGAATTTTGAGACCTTCACATCTTCAAGGGGCTGAGTGCAAGAAGGGGCAACAAGCTTGTGGGGAAAATTACCACAAGAGTCTCAGAGTCTCTCAGAGGATGGTGACTTTCAACAATGCTCTAAGGCAGTTTCCAGTAGTAGCTATATAAACAAGCGTAGAATTATTTTTTGAGTGCAACAAAAATCTGAATGCTAAATGAAACGGGGAAAGCTCCTATGATGGACATGATTTGAAAGGTCTCCTTGTGAAAGGTGGGAGGTACACTAAGCCAACTGATTGAAATGATAAGGTCAATTCTTTCAGGAACACCAACCCATGACAAATAGCCAAGGCACTGTGCCCTCAAATACGTCAGCACCATCTCTGATACAACCTGATCACACTCCCACCCCGTAAGAAAGGCTACCTGTCAGTAAGGACTTGGGGGAAGCTTGGTGTTCCAAGGCGTTTACCTTTGCTGTGTGATGAATGCTCACTGTCTGAATCTATCTCCCTTTCAGACGAGTGTGAGGGCTTCCTAGCACTCTTGAGATTGTTGGCTGCTGACACTCCCTGGACAGTCTTCTCAATTTTCCCAAGTTTTCCTCATGAGATTATCTTGGTATGGACCTGTTGGGGTACCATCCTTCCTTCCACTTACTGACTGTAGGAGTGGTGCAAGAGAGCAACACAGATTATAACTGGTTTAAGTAAACCTCCATTTCTCTGTACTATACCTTCAACACTCTTCAGCTCATCCAGGAGCCAACCTCCTCCCTTCTTAAAAAGATGGGGAGCAGGTAGACACAGAAGAGATCAACCTGGAGAGTAGAAAATATCATGGAATCTGAGACTACCACTGCCAAAAATGTCTTTAATTTTGGATATGAGATAAGGGTAAAAACTGGCATCAAAGAAATTGATGAGCAAACTCAGTATGGCATATGGCCACCGATGCCTCACTACTCCTTCATCAAGAGAGGCAGTCTGCAGTCAAATGCTCGGGATGGGGAATACATGTAAATCCATGGCTGATTCATGTCAATGTATGACAAAAACCACTACAATATTATAAAGTAATTAGCCTCCAACTAATAAATATAAATGGAAAAAAAAAAAAAGAGAGAGGCAGTCTGGTTGCCTTCCCCTGGTATCCAGGCTGGCTGCAGGCCTTGTCTGGTCAAACGAATGTGGTGGATGTGAAACCAGGTCAGAAGATGACTTGCGGCCTCTACTCAGGCCTCTTGGGGCACTCACTTCTGAACCCCATCTGCCATGAGGATAGGGAAACCTCATGCCTTCGCCAGCAAAAGCCCAGCCAGCAGTTACACCAACTGCCAGACGTGTTCAGGGCTACCCCGGAAATGGATCCTTCAGTTCCTGTGGAGCAGCCCCATCGGGTGATGCTGTGTGGAACAAAGACACACAATCACCCAGGAGACCTGTCCCAAATGTGCATCATGGGAAAACAAGCTAAATCCTTGATTTAATTTACCAAATACATGGATGGCTTGTTACATGGCAGTATATAACTTGGTCCAAATATTTCCAATTGCATAACAATCTTTCCAAAAAATTAGAAGCTAACAGCTAAAGTTATACCTTTTCCAAAGATTAACATAATAAATCTAAAGCCATAATGAAGACTCAGCAATGAAGATGTAAGGTATGAAATATATTCTATTAATACCATTCCTTCCAAACAACTTTCCAGTTACTTTTTCTGAATGTATGTCCTAAAGGAGGAAAAATGCAGAGGAGTGCTAGAGATCAGCTATTGTTCCTCTTACAAGAAAGGTCAGTTAGAAGAGTGATGCCTGGGAAGGAAAATTGCTAAATGTTCAGAACAAATGTGGGCATATCTAAAACAAATCTCTGTAGGTCAAGTGAAATTTCATTACTGAATAATTTTCCAAACCTCTCTTCAAGTCATACTTACAGGAAAATATTTTATCTTAAATACCAGTTCAAACATCACAGGCATTCCTAATGAAGTTAGATAAAAGAAGTATTTTTTCCTATATAACTACAATGAAAATATTTCCACATATAAATGAGATGAAGGCACATCAGGAATGTAGCTAATAGATATTTTTAAAACATGATTTAATTGTTCTGGCAAAGCTACTCATTATGTTTTTGGTGCTTGACATCATTACAGTTCTCTGTTTACTGTGTTATACTTGAAATTAAATGATAACAGAAATCATTTTAGGATGAGAAATGCTCAACAGAAAAATAAATGAACATCATTTGGAGCACATGAAAGGATAGCAGAAAATGGTCTAGAGAAAATTTAAGGGATTATCATAAAAATAACTCTAAATTTAAGGCATGCCATTATAAGAATAAAGTTATAAGGAAATAAAGAGCTCAAAAGTTCCTTAACTGTGTCTGCTACTAATTAATGAAGCATTATCTGTAAGACAGCTCATCTAACACACGGAGCATAAAGTTTGTTAAAGATATAGGACACACAGCAAGGCAGGATATATTTTGCAATATGTTCTCATACAAAGGCAGGCCTCCTGTGAGCATCTGGTATATATGAATTAGAGTGAAATTTATGCCTCTAGTACGGATGTGGACAGTTTCTCATCAGTGGAATGCTTTGAGAAACTTTACAGAGGAGAGTCCTCATAGGAAATTCCCATGGCACGGAACAGATAAGACTGTGTATATTTACGGTATAGGGCTGGGGAAAAGAGTCATATATCTGGTCACGTCAGGTTGGCACTATTTCGAGCACTAACTAGGATTAGTACAGAAAGTTGGGAGTGTGTGTGGTCTGGAACACACCACACTCACACTCACATTATCATTTCTAATTTGAACATGTGAGGTCTATAATATATTCTGTGAAAAAGAAAAGACATCAAATAAAGCAAAATTTAAGGTCCCATATTATATAATGCAGTCCCAAACAATTAACAAAAATACCTGCAACTCTCATAAACACTTCCACCAGTTGGATCTTTATATTAGCTCTACCCAGATCTAGGGCTTCCCTGATAGCTCAGTGGTAAAGAACCTGCCTGCCAATGCAGGAGACATAAGAGATGTGGGTTTGATCCCTGGGTAGGGAAGATCTCCTGGAGGAAGGCATGGCAACCCACTCCAGTATTCTTGCCTGGAGAATCCCTTGGACAGAGAAGCCTGGAAGGCTACAGTCCCATAGGGTCACAGATGGTCGAACATGACTGAAGTTACAGCATGCACACACTACCCAGAGTTTCTGATAGCAATCAACTTCCAGTTACTTCTCTGAACAACATGCATCTGCCTAGACTAAATTCTTAAGTATGTAGGAAAACCAGTGGGCCTCATCAAACCTGCCAAGTTCACAATATAAAAAAGATACAAAAATTATCAAATTTCTCTGAGACTTTGAACCTTTGATTCCCTTTATCCTTACTTGGCCTGGGGCTGAGGGTGGGGGAGGGTACTTTCTGTGGCTCCTGCCTGATTCTTCTGAAGCCCTGAGCATATGGTTATTTGCTCATATGGATGATGCAATTTATGCCCTGTTCGAAAATAACAAAATTCTAAGGCTTCGTGCATATTTAGAACAATTAAAAACAATTGAAAGTTTATCATGCCATTTGCAGCCATCCAAACAACATTTTCTAGCCATTACAAAACATAATAAAACCAATCTCCCATCTCATCTTTGTTTTTAATGCTTTTTATGAAAAGCTAACTTCACAAATATTCTTGGTTCCTATAATATACTATTAAGGGGCAATTCAGATCAGAGAACAGGAACAGTGAACTCTGAGCTGAGAACTGGAATTAAAAGGGAGCATTTATTACAAAGAACAAAATGTGCTCTTACACATCAGTGTGAGAGGGGAAGATAAAAACTTTAACCAGAAAAGAAGCAGAGTAAGAAAATTATAAAGGCACATTCCAGAGGTTGAGAGAACAGATATGGATAAATGTAGAAATGAAAACCACTGTCAGTAAAGATATCTTTTAAAAATTGACTTTCTTAAATTGGAGGATCATTGCTTTACAATGTTATATTGGTTTCTGCTGTACAACAAGGCTAATCAGCAATTAGTACTTGTTTCTGTTCAACAAATATAAGTTGTTTTCAACTCGTGACAACCCCATTGACTATAGTGTGCATATATATATATATATATATATATATATAAATTTTATGAGTCTAGCATATTACATGGTATAAAGAGAACCACTGGTAAATGTCAGCAATTATTACTGTAATTATCACCATAGCCCTGTTCAGATCATCTCCCTATCTCAACTGTGCCCTCTACTATAATTTCCCATGAGGAAAGTCATTCCTTTTGATATAAAAGACTCACTGTCTATGACTCTGGCATTCTGGCTTAACAGGTTATCAACTTGCTATTCACTGTGGTGTATGGTATGGGGCTGGCTAGGAGGTACCATACTTCTTTTGTTAGAATTTAATTGAAATAATTTCTCATATTTCCTTCACGCAGTTATTATTACACATTGCATGTAACGAAGAGAAATTTCTGTGTGGATAAAAATGTGTCTATAACCCCAAAGTCACAGTGTTAAGTGGGAGTATAAAATGGAGACTCTTCTTATTTTGTACCTGTTAAGCTAAGAAGCCAGGAAATCACTGTCTACAGTAAAAAGAAACATGGATTTGGACTTCACCTTCTATTGAGTCCTTGGCCATGGTAATGAGTAATAATATTTTTCCCTCCTAATATATTTCTTAGTAAGCTAAAACATATTATGCATTTACTAGAATAAAAGACCCTCTGGTGTATATACTGTAGCTCAGTAGTAAATAATATGAGTCCAAAAGTAAAAGAAAAATAAGTTAGAGGGCACATAATGGAAAATAATTTTAATTCATTGAATGACTTTTTCAATTAGAATGTTCCAGGAAAAAAATACATGGGTTGTTGCCTATCTTAAAATCATTGGATCATAATAATGGAAGAAAGATCTTGTTTTATGTTGGAAGTTGCTAATATGTTCATAAGTCCACAGTAGAATTTTATCAATTTTCATAAACAACTACTTATGAAACTATAAATCACTTTCAGACCCTCTTTAAGGATGCACAAAAAAGATAACAAGCATTCATTTTTCAACTTGCAACTTACGCAAGAGATAAGAACTTGGTGCTGATTATCCAGCTGTTTGCAATTCTAAAGATGAATCTCCTCTGTTACTTCCCTTTAGGTAAAAAGGAAAAAGGAAATATTTAGTAACTTTTATCAATCATACTTTTCAAGCATGAAGAGGTATGGAAAATATTTTTTGGTAAAAATTTCACATTTCTAAAATATTATTCCAAAGTTATGCAAAATAATATTTATCCAATTTTATGAAAAGTAAATGTGATAACTATTCAGGACTCTCCTACAACCCAAATTAATTTGCTGATGGAATAAACAACAGCCCAAATCTGGTATTTGGTAGAAAAATTTAACTCATGTCACACTTTTGGACCAAAAGCAATTTTACATACCCCCCCTTTGGAAGAGTCTTGTTCTGGAAGCTGGGACCCTCCTCATTACTACACACTGTCTGCTGTTTTACTGTTAGAATTGCCTTACACTGATCTCCTATCCTTGTGTATTTTTCAAAAATTATGGCATCTGGTTGAGTGCCAGACATCTGTTAGTGGAGAAACTCTCAAGAATTAATTGCTTACGTCCTTTTCTTCTAAGCAGCCCGGGAACTGTGAATAGGCAACGTCAGAAACTATCCCTTTCTGAGCACATTTGTAAGTATGCAGACCGTGGCCTCCTACCTACTCAGGACAGTGCCTGTTTACTGAATGGTGAGTATCTCCCTTCCTACCTCCCCCAATGGTGTGGGTCCTGTTGCACTGTCATTTTAAAAATTAATGTCATCCAGCTGCAGAAAGGTTCTTAACGTAACTGAGAAATTATTGTCTGTGTTTCTAAGGTATGTCTTTCTTCCATATCCCATGACTATTTTAAACCTAAACTACATTTTTAAAGCTTTCTACTGATTTTTAACACACCCTTCCAGTCGTTGTATCTTCCCCTCAATCTTGCCATAAAAAAAACAGAGTCCAACAGGAATGAATCCCTTTACCTCTGCTCTAATACTTTCTTATTACTAGTTTTAGAAGCAAAGATGTTCCTCCTTCTCTCCCCAAAGGGATGCTTATCCCACATGTACGCATCTCCTCCCCCCTACTGATGGAGCTTTCTCATTTGTAAATTAATTATTAACTGAACAATCCTTTCCAGTGCATACTGTGTGCAAGACATCAAACTAGAGGTTATGAATACAGAGGTGAAAACCAACTGGATGGACAAGGGATGAGCTAACAACTGACTATAAAAAAACTCGTAGTTTCTAAACTGAGGAGGATAGATCAGGTACAGTGGAGGCTCAGGCTGCAGAAAGGTTCTGGGCAAGATGGAAAAGGTTTAAGAAGCAGAAGCCAATATAGAAGTTGAGACTTAAAAAGTCAGTAAGAATTTGCCTGTTGGACAGGCAAGAATATGCTATATTTGCCTTTCTCTAGAAGCCCTCCTGTAAATTAAATTATTAGCTTTTAAAAATAAAATATTTTCCAACTTAATCTGAGCACACAGCAGTGATGAGTCAACAGAGAAGCACATGGAGTAATGTCAGCTCTGCTGGGTGAGCCCAGAGGCTCCTCCTAAGATTTCTTGTGAGAACCATACTGATACTAGTATGAACCTTCTGCTTCTAAACTATCTATTATACTCAAAACATTATTATTTTATTAATACTATTAAAATAACAAACCATTATAATTTAAAATTATTTTAAATTTAATATAAATGTTCTAAATAAAATAATGTATTAAAATAAATAATAAATTATTGATAAGAAAGAAATTAAAATAATAAATACAGTATAATAAATAATAATAATATTGTTACTTTGGCCATGCCACAGGGCATGTGGGATCTTCATTCCCTAACCAGGCATCTAACTCATGTCCCCTGCACCGGAAGTGCAGTCTTCCAATGGACTGCCAGGGAAGTCCCAAAATATTGTTACTTTTAAAGTTTATTTTTTAAATTCCTTGAAAACGTTTTACTTTGTAGTCCTTTTGTTATGTACAGACGCTTAGAGCTCAAGCCCTAGACCAGACTGTCAGTTCTCTGTGGACCATGGTTCAATCCACTTTTAATTGCCCAAACCAAAGCAATCAACCTCAACTTCATTCAGCTAGTGCTGAACCTTTGACATGTTGACATGATAATCTGATATATTATTTTTCTCTTTTTATTGAAGTATAGTTGCTCTACAACACTGTGTCAGTTACAGGTGCACAGCATGTGGCTCAGCTATTTTATTCTGATTATATTCAATTATAGGCTATTATAAGATATTAAATATAATTCCTTGTGCTATACAGTAAATCCTTGTTGCTTATCTATTTTATATACAGTGGTTTTTTAGTCCCCTACTCCTAGTTTGTCCCTCCCCTGAAATATTTTTGTTCTGTCTGTTATAATTCTTTCCCTGGTCTATTAAAATATTTAAGGTCCTTTCATAAATTCCTTTATCTCAGAAGTATTTGCAAAAGCTCTTCCGAGGCCACTGGTCTTACATTGGGTGTAAGCAGGGTCTCCCAGAGAGAAACACAGGAAGAAGAAAGCCTTGAAAACTGCTGGAGAGAAGAGGAAATGATTTCTCTCAGAAATGGAGAGGTCTAAAGTGAGTAGCCGAGAAGGCAGTGGCACCTCACTCCAGTCCTCTTGCCTGGAAAATCCCATGGACGGAGGAGCCTGGTAGGCTGCAGTCCATGGGGTCACGAAGAGTTGGACACGACTGAGCGACTTCACTTTCACTTTTCACTTTCATGCATTGGAGAAGGAAATGGCAACCCACTCCAGTGTTCTTGCCTGGAGAATCCCAGGGACGGGGGAGCCTGGTGAGCTGCCGTCTATGGGGTCCACAGAGTCAGACACAACTGAAGCGACTTAGCAGCAGCAGCAGTAGCAAAGTGAGTAGGGCTCATCTATTGATCTGTGGGAGATGGGAAATGGGAGATGGAAAAATGATTTGAGAGGGTTGTGTGGTGCACCCAGGAGAACTGGATCCTGGGCCCGAGCAGGTCTGTTGAGCCATTTCAGAGATTGAGGTGACCCAGGTGGGTCACAGAAGGAGCTAATAGTCACCTGGCTGGAAGGTACCTCAACACTAGTTATAAGATGGCAGTGATTTATTTTGAAATACTTCCTAGCAGACTGTACAATACATATAAGTGTGCTAAAGTTCTGACACTTTCAGAAATCTGTGAGGCTGGTGTGGTGGGCAGAATTCTAAGGTGGTCCCTAAACACTGCCAGTGCCCTAAGTAAACATTCTTCCTGTTATTCACATATTAGTCTAGGTACTGATATGAAGGGAGTCTACAGGTATAACTAATGTTCCAAATGAGTTGATTTTATAATAAAGAGATTATATCAGAGGGACTATAAAAATTGTGCTAAGAGGTTATAAATTAGTTCTCTTTGCCTAAAAACATTAGCATTGAAGACCTAATGATAGACTACCAAGAGTTTTTGGAGATTGTACCAGTATAAATACAGATTAATTAGAGCACCTATTTATTTACTCACTGGTTCAATAAATTTCTTTAATATCTAGAATCAAATAAAATTAAACACAAAATGCCATGAATTCATAAGAAATGAGCAATTCTAATTTTACTTTGAGCACTGCTATGGAATGGGGTTTCTTCTTTATCGTTCACTGAATATATGCTTTAAAAGAGGGTAAACGTCTCAGTAAAATCTATTAAGTTACATTTTGCACAATTGTGATTTACCTAAATAGCTGCCTCCATGACTCCTGCTGGTCAGAAAATGTCAGCTTCTTGTGTTTCTGCACAGTTTACAAGCAGAAACTTCCCTTTTGTCCCAGATTGTCTTTTCAAAGACGTGTGTATAGTGAACAACCCTGAAGAATACTGTGTCCCCTCCACTCAGAGCAAAGGGCAGGTATTCCTTCTGTTCAGGGTAATAAAGATAATGTCTTCTCCCTGAACAAATGCCAGGCTTGCTTGTGCCCGTTATGCAAAGATTCAGGCTGTGTGTCTGACTCCTCAGTGTGCTGCCTCCCTGCCTCACGTGTGGCATCCATGTGGACCCGTTGGCATCACACTCACGTAACTTGGGGAACTAGGAGAGCCTACACAAATACGCCATGTTCATGCTATTTCCCGTGGTATGAATAGTAAGTACTTCATCACCAATTCAGGAGTCCCGTGTCTTCTGCTAGCGTCAGTGAAACAGGCAGAACACCTGGTTAGCTGCAATTAGCATAAAACTATATCCCTCAAAGTTCTTGATACTAATTTGCTTATAAACACAACTGGTTCCTAGCACACTCTAGGCATTTTCTAGTTTATAAAATGGATTTGTGGTAAAAAAAAAAAAATAACCAATGTATCTTTGCTCATTGATTGTATAAAATAGGTAATGAGATAACTTTTCTTAATAACTTCTAGATATATGATTTATTTAAAGAAATTAAAATGGACACTTCCATAACCTTCAAACCCCAGAAAAGACCTTATCTTCTTAAGTCACTGGGGGAATTTGGCTTCAATCACTTCTAACTTTATCAACAAAAGGAATAATAACAAAGGAATGTTCTTTGCTCATTTATTTGTAATTGCCAAAATTTGGGGGTGGAAAAAGAAATACCTTTTCAGAATGTACCTGTTTTGACTAATTATAGAAATAAAATATTCTCATTAATTCTCCTTCCTAAATGCTCTATCAAATTCCTTGCAAGAATACTATTAATTTTCTTGATTACTGTAAGAAAGTTGTTTCAGAACATTAATGAAAGAGAAAACTATGATAACAAAGTGACTATGATACGCAAAGTGACTTCAAGCACTTTATTCTATTAAACATTCCCTCAGCTATAAACTAATTTAGTAAATATAAACACTTTTATTTTACATATAAATTTAAAAAACCCTTATTTCAGAAATAGATTGCATAAAGCTGATGGCTCTGCAGACATAATCACTTTGGACCTGTTTACTGAATCAAGCCTATAATGGGTGGTCAGCTGACCATGTGTGTACCTGCAGCCAGTCTTTCTCTGGAACCAATTAACACCATTAAGAGGATGGAGAAGGTCTTTAAATGCCTGCTCTTTAACATCCTAGAGTGTTATATAGCTGGCCAGTCCTTTTGTTTTGATTTGCTTTTATTTCATCTTCTGGATGGTTTGTTACTGAGTCCTCTAGCATCTCTAAAGCATAATGGTTTGGGGGAAGTTTTTAAGATCAAGAAAACACAAAAACATGTACAACTTTTCAACTAAGGAAAAAAAAATCTTCATAGTTCAGTGTAGGATGCATGATATACCCAACGCCTGTATAGTCAAAAAGTGTTCATTTTTTGCTTGCTTGTTTGTTTTTCAGGAGATAGATATTCTGCAAGAGAGAAAGTAGGGAGACAGCGGAAAAACAGACACAGAGACAGAGAGGGGCGAGGAGGGAGAAACAGAGAGACACAGGAAGAGGGGAGGAAGACCCTGGATTGTGAAGAACTGCTCAAATAGTGAGTAAAATAACAAAGTGACTTTAAATTCTCTAGATACCATGAATAGCCCATTCTTCTACAACCTGCAGAGGATAGAGATTATAAGCCATAAATCTACAAGGAAACGGGTGCTCTTTTGGACCAACAGTTTGATAAAGGAGTTTCCCCAGCTCTAAAGACTTCAAATCCTTTTGTCTGTTTTTTTTTCAGCTGGAGGAGGTGATGAGTTAAATGAACCATCAGCACACAAGACGTATCACTGTATCTTCAGCAGCTCTGAGGCATCTCCCTTCATCTCTTGCCTTATTCCACCCTTTTACTCCTACAGCTAGGAGGAGAAGGGAGATTTTGTAGCTACACTACCAATGCATTTGTTTTGTAGGACCTCCAATCCATGATATCTCAATCAATCATTTTGGAGGTGGTGCTAATGAAGTCAAGGTTACAAATTTAAACTCCACCTGAGCCAGGTGTTTGGCAGCAGATAACCTCACTGTTATCAGAAACTGAAAAATGTGCAAGCATGCATTTATTCATGTATTAATTTAATTATATTTGTGGTTCCTGACTATACATCCTATGTCATGGCAGGCCATAATGGTACAATAGTGATTAAGGTAAGCATAGGGTATACAGTGAGGGAGGTAAAAATAAATGAACATAAAATGAAAATAAAAAACAAATGAATAATGAGCAACTGGGTTAGAAATAATTTACTCAACAAACAGAGTGATATGATAGAGAGGGTAATGAAGAGGGATACTTGGACCCACATTGGATAGAATAATTTGACACATTGCGGGGGGGGGGGGCGGTCTACATTTAAATCGAAGCTTAAAGAATGGTTGAGCTATGAGCAGAGCAGGATAAAGTCTGTAGGAAGCAGTGTTCCAGGCAGGTGGGAAAGACTTTGCTGTGTCAGAGAAAATAAAGGAAGACAAGGTGACTTTCATGGGCTGATCATAAAAGGTACTGAACTGAAATGAGGCTGGGGAGGGAGGCATGAGGCAAATTATCGTGGCCTCAGTAGGGTGACAAGAGTTTTGGATTTTAAGTTTGATAAGAAGATGGTGATTGGCTTTCAAGTAGAAGACAGGTAAAATCCATCTTGCCCTTTAGGTAGATGACTGGAGATGCTAAAAGGATGAGGACTAAGGGTAGAAATCAGAAGTCAGATAGAGGATTGTGGCAGATATATTTATACTGATCTCCATAGATGCATTCTCTACCTTTCCTCAAACTCTTCTTATCATTCCCTTCCTCACTCCCTTGATGTCCCCTGCCCCAGAGCAGAATAGGAAATGACCTCTTTTTTATTTTTTTAGTTTGTGCAACATAAAAAAATCTAATTGGCTTTTTTCCCCCAATTATTTTTATTAGTTGGAGGCTAATGACTTTACAATATTGTAGTGGGTTTTGCCATACAGTGACATGAAACAGCCATGGATTTACATGTGTTCCCCATCCTGAACCCCCCTCCCACCTCCCTCCCCATCCCATCCCTCTGGGTCATCCCAGTGCACCAGCCCCGCACACTCGTCTCATGCATCCAACCTGGACTGGCGATCTGTTTCACACTTGATAATATACATGTTTCGATGCTGTTCTCTCAGATCATCCCACCGTCGCCTTCTCCCATAGAGTCCTAAAGTCTGTTCTATACATCTGTGTCTCTTTTTCTGTCTTGCATATAGGGTTATCGTTACCATCTTTCTAAATTCCATATATATGCATTAGTATACTGTATTGGTGTTTTTAAAAATGGAGGGCAATTTTCAGAGATAATGAAGAGAACAAAATAGTATATATTTTAAAACAATCATTATAATATCAGTTAGAAAATTACAGTATAAACAATGAAGAACACACAGGAATAATGTTCAAAAGCTAATTCCCTCTTCCACAAGGGCAGCATGACCTCAGAATGGATATACAGTGTTAGAAGAGCTTTACTGGTTGTTCCAAGTGAATGTCAACATTCTAGGAATCAGCGAACTAAGATGGACTGGAATGGGTGACTTTAACTCGGATGACCATTATATCTACTACTGTCGGCAGGAATCCCTTAGAAGAAATGGAGTAGCCATCATGGTAAACAAGAGAGTCCAAAATGCAGTACTTGGATACAATCTCAAAATGACAGAATGATCTCTGTTCGTTTCTAAGGAAAGCCATTCAATATCACAGTAATCCAAGCCTATGCCCCAGCCAGTAATGCTGAAGAAGCTGAACTTGAACGGTTCTATGAAGACCTATAAGATCTTTTAGAACTAACACCCAAAAACGATGTCCTTTTCATTATAGGGGACTGGAATGGAATGGAAGTCAGGAAACACCTGGAGTAACAGGCAAATTTGGCCTTGGAGTACAGAATGAAGCAGGGCAAAGGCTAACAGAGTTTTGCCAAGAGAACATACTGGTCATAGCAAACAACCTCTTCCAACAACACAAGAGAAGACTCTGCACATGGACATCACCAGATGGTCAACATTGAAATCAGATTAATGATATTCTTTGCAGCCAAAGATGGAGAAGCTCTACACAGTCAGCAAAAACAAGTCCAGGAGCTGACTGTGGCTCAGATCATGAACTCCTTATTGCCAAATTCAGACTGAAATTGAAGAAAGTAGGGAAAACCACTAGACCATTCAGCTATGACCTAAATCAAATCCCTTATGACTATACAGTAGAAGTGAGAAATAGATTTAAGGGACAAGATCTGATAGACAGAGTGCCTGATGAACTACGGATGGAGGTTCGTGACACTGTACAGGAGACAGGAATTAAGACCATCACCATGGAAAAGAAATGGAAAAAAGCAAAAGGATTGTCTGAGGGGGGCTTACATAGCTGTGAAAAGAAGAGAAGCGAAAAGCAAAGGAGAAAAGGAAAGATATTCCCATCTGAATGCAGAGTTCCAAAGAATAGCAAGGAGAGATTTAAAAAAAAAAAAAAAGCCTTCTTCAGCAATCAATGAAATGAAATAGAGGAAAACAGAGTGGGAAAGACTAGAGATCTCTTCAAGAAAATTAGAGATACCAAGGAAACATTTCATAGAAAGGTGGGCTCAATAAAGGACAGAAATGGTAGGGACCTAACAGAAGCAGAAGACATTAAGAAGAGGTGGCAAGAATACACAGAAGAACTGTACAAAAAAGATCTTCATGACCCAGATAATCATGATGGTGTGATCACTCACCTAGAGCCACAAATCCTGGAATGTGAAGTCAAGTGGGCCTTAGGAAGCATGACTAAGAACAAAGCTAGTGGAGGTGATGGAATTCCAGTTGAGCTATTTGAAATCCTGAACGATGATGCTGTAGGAAGCATGACTAAAAACAAAGCTAGTGGAGGTGATGGAATTCCAGTTGAGCTATTTGAAATCCTGAACGATGATGCTGTGAAAGTGCTGCACTCAATATGCCAGCAAATTTGGAAAAATCAGCAATGGCCACAGGACTGGAAAAGGTCACTTTTCATTCCAATCCCAAACAAAGGCAATGCCAGAGAATGCTCAAACTGCCGCACATTTGCACTCATCTCACATGTTAGCAAAGTAGCGCTCAAAATTCTCCAAGACAGGCTTCAGCAACATGTGAACCGTGAACTTCCAAATGTTCAAACTGGCTTTTGGAAAGGCAGAGGAACCAGAGATCAAATTGCCAACATCTGCCTGATCATAGAAAAAGCAAGAGAGTTCCAGAAAAACATCTATTTCTGCTTTATTGACTATGCCAAGGCCTTTGACTATGTGGATCACAATAAACTGTGGAAAATTCTGAAAGAGATGAGCATACCAGACCACCTGACCTGTCTCTTGAGTAAACTGTATGCAGGTCAGGAAGCAACAATTAGAACTGGACATGGAACAAAAGAGTGGTTCCAAATAGGAAAAGGAGTACGTCAAGGCTGTATATTGTCACCCTGATTATTTAACTTCTATGCAGAGTACATCATGAGAAATGCTGGAGTGGAAGAAGCACAAGCTGGAATCAAGATTGCCGGGAGAAATATCAATAATTTCAGATATGCAGATGACACCACCCTTATGGCAGAAAATGAAGAGGAACTAAAAAGCCTCTTGATGAAAGTGAAAGAGGAGAATGAAGAAGTTAGCTTAAAGCTCAACATTCAGAAAACTGAGATCATGGCATTTGGTCCCATCACTTCATGGGAAATAGATGGGGAAACAGTGGAAACAGTTTCAGACTTTATTTTGGGGGGCTCCAAAATCACTGTAGATGGTGACTGCAGCCATGAAATTAAAAGACGCTTGCCCCTTGGAAGGGAAGTTATGACCAACCTAGACAGCATATTAAAAAACAGAGACATTACTTTGTCAACAAAGGTCTCTCTAGTCAAGGCTATGGTTTTTCCAGTAGTCATGTGTGGATGTGAGAGTTGGACCATAAAGAAAGCTGAGCACTGAAGAATTGATGCTTTTGAACCGTGGTGTTGAAGAAGACTCTTGAGAGTCCCTTGGACTGCAAGTAGATTCAACCAGTCCATCTTAAAGGAGATCAGTCCTGGGTGTTCATTGGAAGGACTGATGCTGAAGCTGAATCTCCAATACTTTGGCTACCTGATGCGAAGAGTTGACTTATTGGAAAAGACCCTGATGCTGGGAGGGATTGGGGGCTGGAGGAGAAGGGGATGACAGAGGATGAGATGGCTGGATGGCATCACCGACTTGATGGTCATGAGTTTGGGTAAACTCCAGGAGTTGGTGATGGACAGGGAGGCCTGGCGTGCTGCGATTCATGGGGTCGCAAAGAGCCGGACACGACTGAGCAACTGAACTGAATTGATTGGTTGTTCCATGCCCTTCTCTACATTGTAAAACAAATAACAGCATTTTTTCCTCAGTGTTCCAGGGCACAGAGAAAACAGTACACATTTTCAATAACTGCATGCTCTTCATTCAAACTTTCACTATTTCATTTTTCTATTTGCGCTGGTTAGCTGTTTTTTTAAGATTTTTTTTTTTTTTTTTGATGAGGAGCATTTTTAGTCCTCAGTGCATTTGTTACAGTACTGCTTGTCCTTTCTGTTGTGTTTTTTTTTTTTTTTTTTGCCACAATGCATGTGTGATCTTAGCTCCCAGACAAGGGATCAAACCCATGCTTCCTGCCCTGGAAGGTGAAGTCTTAACTACTGGACCACCAGGCAAGTCCCTGGTTAGTTTTTTTGTATTTATGTCTTAGATCATATTTTAATTTTATTTTTAAATATTTTCAAAAAAAGCTGCAAAAGAGCCACCATAATGCAAATATTGTTTGCAACTACTATCTAAGTATCAAAAGAAAAAAATCAAGAAACTTTACTTTGATGCAAATATTTTGAGCAAAAAACAAATTGTTTGGAACAGAGACACTTCAAACCCAGAAGTGGTGCGAGGCTCAGAGGCGGGTGTTCTAGGGCGGTATATACAGAGGGGATCAGGAAGCTGCTTAACTTCTACAGTGACTGGTGGTTACTATAATCGGAGTTTCTAGACAGCAAGGGATTCATTAAAAGTAATCATCTTACACGATTTTAGGAGGACAGCTTAAGTTTCGTTTATGATCACTAGAAGAATTTATAAGAAATAACCTAAGTTAAATTTTACTTGCATTCCTGAACTATCATGATTATCTATGTCATGAAGATCCTTTTTGTACAGTTCTTCTGTGTATTCTTGCCACATTTTCTTAATATCTTCTGCTTCTGTTTGGTCCATACCATTTCTGTCCTTTATTGTGCCCATCTTTGCATGAAATTTTCCTTTGGTATCTCTAATTTTCTTGAAGAGATCTCTAGTCTTTCCCATTCTATAGTTTTCCTCTATTTCTTTGCATTGATCACTGAGGAAGGCTTTCTTATGTCTCCTTTCTATTTTTTTGGAACTCTGCATTCAAACGGGTATATCTTTCCTTTTCTCCTTTGCTTTTCACTTCCCCTTTTTCACAGCTTTTTGTAAGGCCTCCTCAGACAGCCGTTTTGCTTTTTTGCATTTCTTTTTCTTGGGGATGGTCTTGATTCCTGTCTCCTGTACAATGTCATAAACCTCCATCCACAGTTCATCAGGCACTCTGTCTATCAGATCTAGTCCCTTAAACCTATTTCTCACTTCTACTGTATAGTCATAAGGAGTTTGATTTACATCATACTTGAATGGTCTAGTGGTTTACTCCACTTTCTTCAATTTCAGTCTGAATTTGGCAATAAGGAGTTCATGATCTGAGCCACAGTCAGCTCCTGGTCTTGTTTTTGCTGACTGTATAGAGCTTCTCCATCTTTGGCTGCAAAGAATATAATCAATCTGATTTTTGTGTCGACCATCTGGTGATGTCGATGTGTAGAGTCTTCTATTTCATTGTTGGAAGAGGGTGTTTGCTATGATCAGTGCGTTCTCTTGGCAGAACTCTGTTAGCCTTTGCCCTGCTTCATTCTGTACTCCAAGGCCAAATTTGCCTGTTACTCCAGGTGTTTCCTGACTTCCATTCCATTCCAGTCCCCTATAATGAAAAGGACAGCTTTTTTGGGTGTTAGTTCTAGAAGGTCTTGTAGGTCTTCATAGAACTGTTCAATTTCAGCTTCTTCAGTGTTACTGGTCGGGCATAGGCTTGGATTACTGTGATATTAAATGGTTTGCCTTGGAAACGAATGAGATCATTCTGTCCTTTTTGAGATTTCATCCAAGTACTGCCTTTTGGACTCTTTTGTTGACTATGATGGCTACTCCATTTCTTCTAAGGGATTCCTGCCCACAGTAGTAGATATAATGGTCATCCGAGTTAAATTCACCCATTCTGACATTAGGGCAGTATCATCTGAGGTTATTGATATTTCTCCCCGCAATCTTAATTCCAGTTTATGATGCATCCATCCAAGCATTTTGCATGGTGTATTCTGCATATAAGTTAAATAAGCAAGGTGACAATATACAACCTTGACATACACCTTTCCAAACTTTGAAGCTGTCTGTTGTTCCATGTCTGGTTTTAACTGTTGTTTCTTGACCTGGGTACAGGTTTCTCAGGAGGTAGATAAGGTGGTCTGGTATTCTCATTTCTTTAAGAATTTTCCATAGTTTGTTTTGAACCACACAGTCAAAGGCTTTAGCATTGACAATGAAGCAGAAGTAGATGTTTTTATGGAATTCCCTTGCTTTCTTTATGATCCACTGGATGTTGGCAGTTTGATCCCTGGTTTCTCTGCCTTTTCTAAATCCAGCTTGAACATCTATTAAGTTCTCAGTTCACATACTGTTGAAGCCTACCTTGAAGGATTTTGAGCAATACCTTGCTAGCATGTGAAATGAGCACAATTGTGTGGTAGTTTGGACATTCTTTGGCACTGTCTTTCTTTGGGATTGGAATGAAACTGACCTTTTCCAGTCCTGTGGCCACTGGGGAGTTTTCCAAATTTGCTGGCATACTGACTGCAGCACTTTAATAGCATCATCTTTTAGGATTTAAAACAGCTCAGCTGGTATTCCATCACCTTCACTATAATGTTCCTAAGGTCCACATGACTTCATATTCCCATATGTCTGGCTCTAGCTGAGTGACCACCCCATTGTGGTATTTGGGTCATTAAGATCTTTTTTTGTAGAGTTCTTCTGTGTTTTCTTGCACCTCTTCTTAATATCTTCTGCTTCTGTTAGGTCCAAACTGCTTCTGTCCTTTATCATGCCCATCTTTGCATGAAATGTTCCCTTGGTATCTCTAATTTTCTTGAAGAGATCTCTAGTCTTTCCCATTCTATTGTTTTCCTCTATTTTTTTTTCCTTTGCATTGTTCACTTAATGAGTCTTTCTTATCTCTCCTTGCAATTCTTTGCAACTCTGCATTCAGATGAGTGTATCTTTCCTTTTCTCTTTGCCTTGTACTAATAATGAAAGGGTATTTAAGCAATAAAGAAATTCTCGAGCAGTCTTTAGGGTCACTATATTAACAAGTTTACAGTTAATTTATATAATTACCACATTGAAGTATAGGCATAGAGTTTTTAACTTTTACAGATAGTTAAATTCCTGAAATTTGTACTGAGTTTATATAAAATGTATGGCTATAGCTCTCTTCTCAAGATCATCAATGCTCTTAATATCATGTTTTATGTTATTATGTACAAACCAAGCAAGGTAGAATATTAAATAGCAACCTGATTAGGAACTGAAAGCCAACCAACCCTCATATATTGTTTAGAAATAAGAATTCAAAGTTTTTCTTCAGCTTCTGGATTACAATACAGTTTCAGAATTTTTATATGCATCACTTTGTCTGAAATAATTAACAAAGTCATTACCTCAACAGTAATGTGCCAATGGTATGACCATATGGGGGTAATTTCATTTCAGTTTAGTTCAGTCGCTCAGTCGTGTCCGACTCTTTGCAACCCCATGAACTGTAGCACACCAGGCCTCCCTGTCCATCACCAACTCCCGGAGTCCACCCAAATCCATGTCCATTGAGTCGGTGATGCCATCCAACCATCTCATCCTCTGTCGTCCCCTTCTCCTCCTGCCCTCAATCTTTCCCAGCAACAGGGTCTCTTCCAATGAGTCAGCTCTTCGCATTAGGTGGCCAAAGTATTGGAGTTTCAGCTTCAGCATCAGTCCTTCCAATGAACACCCAGGACTGATCTTTAGGATGGACTGGTTGGATCTACTTGCAGTCCAAGGGACTCTCAAGAGTCTTCTCCAACACCACAGTTCAAAAGCATCAATTCTTTGGTGCTCAGATTTCTTTATAGTCCAACTCTCACATCTATACATGACCACTGGAAAATTACAGGGGGTAATTTACTGCCTTATATTATTTTATCATAAATAAGATATTTGCTTATGATTGTAGATACTGTTGAATTTACAAATCCCTTAGCAACAGTCCAGTCAATTGTTTTTACAAAGCTTTGGAAACAATCTTAACCAATAGTGAATTTACATTAATTAGAAATATACTGTGTCCTTCCCCTTCTAAGATCACTTTCATCTGCCCAAGATTCAGCTCCAGAAAATTTTTATGTTTAATTTTTAGTCATATTTTGGCAAAACAGTGACACTCACATGGTTGCCAAATTGGGCCAGATGGAAAAGTTGATCTGATGGCACTGCCGTTTCAATGTCTTCATTTCCAAGTATTTTGCTATCCTTTCCTATGTCCCAACCTACTCATTCTCAGCACACACAGTCACATCAAAATGCATGTCCCTCTGCATGAAGGACTATTTAACTGTAAGAATAAAATCTCCATGTGTCAATGGAGCTTTGCTGCTGAACGTCCTCATACAATTTACAGGAATTAGTTGTTGTTTTTTTTAAAAGAAACCAAAAAAGCATGTAAATAATTCACATAACTTATATGTTCTGGTAGAGAAACAGAAACACTAAAAACATATTTTAGTAAAACCTTGTATGGATTGTTGTCATTTGATAAATACAATTCAAATATCTATAAAGCCTGAACACTCAAATTTGTTTCTGTAATGAAAATAAACTGTGTGGGATTTATAATGAATCTTGACAACAATAAGCACTGAGGTAAAAGAAAAACACTTCAGCTGAGTATTACCATTAAATCACATAAACATAACTGTAGAATTTTGCCAAAATTCCTTGGAAAATGAATTGTATAATACTTTTCACTGTTTTTAGTAAAACAAACTGTAAAAAATATAATTTTCCAATAGTAAAAATTTCCCTTCCTCTGAAATCTTGGAAAGTTTTTAAAAAGTGATTATTCATAGGCACGCTTTAAAGACACATTTTTAAAAATCCATTTTTACTAGATAATTCCCCGAAGACTGTATGGACTTTAAAGATTTTCTGAGTACTTGCTTTGAAAATCTGTGCCATTTCAGTAGGCAAATTTAAAAGTTAACACAAATTTGGAATCTTACATTAAATTAATTTTATAAACTTTGTTTTTATTTTTTCTACTTAAGATACATGCTTTCAGTTTTTACTTTTTTCCCACTTTCATTATTTGTAACATTACCAAACTGGTGATTGTCAGAATCCCTTCCCCTCTAGTTATCAAAGCATTAAGATTTATCTAAAACTGTCGACACTTCAGGTTCTTCCTAGTAGGTAAGCAAAGTATTTAAGATAAGACAAATCCTTTTGCAGAAACAGTCTTCTCCAATCTGAGGATCTACCCTCTATATAGCACAGATAGAATAAAGATATTTCTGAATCTATTCCTAGCAAAATAGAGTATATAACAGGATTGTTCAAAACAATGTTTGTTTTCTGTCATTCTTTCAACAGAAAGTCCTGCCTTCGATAGGTAGCAAACTACAGCTAGCCCATCAGTGAGATTTTAATAACTTATTCACAGGCTATGGTAACTGTTCATTAACAAAGGTTTCTTTGTTCATGTCTTTATTGTCTATTCATTTTACGTTACTGTGGCAAGAGGTGACAAGAATGCATAGAAGAACTAACAAAAAAGATCTTAATGACCCAGATAACCACAACAGTGTGATCACTCACCTAGAGCCAGACATCCTGGAATGGGAAGTCAAGTGGGCATTAGGAAGCATTACTGCAAACAAGTTAATGGAGGTGATAGAATTCTAGTTGAGCTATTTCAAATCCTAAAAGATGATGCTGTGAAAGTGCTGCACTCAATATGCCAGCAAATTTGGAAAACTCAGCAGTGGCCACAGGACTGGAAAGGTCAGTTTTCATTCCAATCCCAAAGAAAGGCAATGCCAAAGAATGCTCAAACTACTGCACAATTGCACTCATCTCACACGCTAGCAAAGTAGCACTCAAAATTCTCCAAGCCAGGCTTCAACAGTTTGTGAACTGAGAACTTCCAGGTGTTCAAGCTGGATTTAGAAAAGGCAGAGGAACTAGAGATCAAATTGCCAGCAACTGTTGGATCACAGAAAAAGCAAGGGAGTTCCAGAAAATCATCTACTTCTGCTTTATTGACTATGCCAAAGCCTTTGACTGTGTGGATCACAATAAATTGTAGAAAATTCTACAAGATATAGAAATACCAGACCACCTGACCTGCCTCCTGAGAAATCTGTATGCAGGTCAAGAAGCAACAGTTAGAACCGAACATGGAACAACAGACTGGTTCAAAATTCAGAAAGGAGTACTTCAAGGCTGTATATTGTCACCCTGCTTATTTAACTTATATGCAGAGTAAAGCATGCAAAATGCCAGTCTGGATGAAGCACAAGCTGGAACCGATTGCTGTGCAAAAATATCAGTAACCTCAGATATGCAGACAACACCAACCTTATGGCAGAAAGCAAAGAGGAATTAAAGAGCCCCTTGATGAATGTGAAAAAGGACAGTGAAAAAGCTGGCTTAAAACTCAACATTCAAAAAACTAAGATCATGCTATCTGGCCCCATCCCTTCATGGAAAATAGATGGGGAAACAATGAAAACAGTGATAGACTTTATTTTCTTGGGCTTCAAAATCACTGTGGATCATGACTGCAGCCATGAAATTAAAAGATGCTTGTTCCTTGGAAGAAAAGCAATGAAAACCTAGACAGCATATTAAAAAGCAGAGACATTACTTTGCCTACAAAGGTCCATAGAGTCAAAGCTATGGTTTTTCCAGCAGTCATGTGTGGGTGTGAGTCTCAAAAAAAAAATGGCTGAGCACCAAAGAATTGATGCCTTTGAACTGTGGTGCCGGAGAAGACTCTTGAGAGTCCCTTGGACTATAAGGAGATGTAACCAGTAAATCCTAAAGTAAATCAACCCTGAATATTCATTGGAAGGACTGATGCTCTAACTCCAATACTATGATGTGAAGAGCTAATTCATTGGAAAAGTTTCTGATGCTGGGAAAGATTGAAGCAGAAGAAGAAGGAGACGACAGAGGTTGGAATGGTCGGATATGGCATTACCAACTCCATGGACATGAGTCTGAGCAAACTCTGGGATATCATGAAGGGCAGGGAAGCCTGGTGTGCTGCAGTCTATGGATCGCAAAGAGTCAGACACGACTGAGCAACTAAACAACAACAATGCCATTGCAAGTTCAGTTAAAATAATATATATAGGCGTACACATAGGAGTGGTGAGTATGGAACAATATGTCAGATTGGAAGATAAACTTGGCTTTAACAGGAGAGATTGTTAACTTGTTCTCAATATTGGGACACAGGAAGTAGTGCAGCACTAGACATTCAGCATTAACACATCAGTATAGTTTATCGTGGACAAAATTTCTGTGAGAGACTCTAAGTTCAATTTATAAAGCAGTGAATGAGACCACGGAGGAAACATCTTAAATAACTAAAATTATCAAAGCATATTTACGACCTACGTGTTGCTGTTCAGTACCTGAATATGAAATTTATATATGCGGTGCTTTATATTGAAATTGTAATCACTACAGACCGAAAACACTGTAAGCTTACCCTCTGTTCCACAGTCCTGCACAGGAATTAATTCCTTCTTATCTTTCTTCATGATGCTAATTTCCAGCTACCATGTCTTAGACATCACCTCAGATGTTCAAATCCAAGGCTGAGCTCACATTTTACTTCTTTCAGCCTCAACAACTGCTCCATTCTGGATTATTTTTTCTCCCTCTGTTACCCAATTAAACTTATCTCTGCTATACCACTGTTAGACTGTGGTGGTAGGTTAATTTGCATACATCTTCTTTAGCTAAAGTGTTTCCATTTCATTGTTTTAAAGCCTGTACTAAAGGCTTTAAAGAAGCCTGTGCTTCTTACTGTCACATAGTATGAGTTGTTACTGTAGCTAGCACAAGCTTCATTCAGTTCAGTTCAGTCGCTCAGCCCTGTCTGACACTTTGCGACCCCATAGACTGCAGCACACCAGGCTTCCCTGTCCATCACCAGCTCCTGGTGCTTACTCAAACTCATGTCCATCAAGTTGGTGATGTCGTCCAACTGTCTCATCCTCTGTCGTCTCCTTCTCCTCTTGCCTTCAATCTTTCCCAGCATCAGGGTCTTTTCAAATGAGTCAGTTCTACACATAAGGTGGCCAAAGTATTAGAGTTTCAGCTTCAGCATCAGTCCTTCCAAAGGACATGTCTTTCCAAAGGA
This sequence comes from Cervus canadensis, assembly GCF_019320065.1. Lineage (NCBI taxonomy): Eukaryota > Metazoa > Chordata > Mammalia > Artiodactyla > Cervidae > Cervus > Cervus canadensis. Next base: position 7,457,345 of record NC_057416.1, on the reverse strand, counting down.
CATGGATCTCCATGCAGTCCAAGGGACTCTCAAGAGTCTTCACCAACATCACAGTTCAAAAGCATCAATTCTTCAGCACTCAGCTTTCTTTATGGTTCAACTCTCACACCCATACGTGACTACTGGAAAAACCATAGCTTTGACTAGATGGACTTCTGTTGCAAAGTAATATCTCTGCTTTTTAAAATGCTACCTAGGTTGGTCACAGCTTTTCTTCCAAGGAGCAAGCATCTTTTACTTTCGTGGCTGCGATCACCATCTGCAGTGATTTTGGAGCCTAAAAAAACAAAGTCTCTCACTGTTTCCATTATTTCCCCATCTATTTGCAATGAACTGATGGGACTGGATGCCATAATCTTAGTTTTCTGAATGTTGAGTTTTAAGCCAACTTTTTCACTCTCCTCTTTCAACTTCATTAAGAGGCTCTTTAGTTCTTTTTCACTTTCTGCCATAAGGGTGGTGTCATCTGCATATCTGAGGTTATTGATATTTCTCCCAGCAATCTTGATTCCAGCTTGGGCCTCCTCCAGCCTGGCATTTCACATGATGTACTCTGCATATAAGTTAAATAAGCAGGGTGACAATATACAGCCTTGATGTACTCCTTTCCCAGTTTGGAACCAGTTTGTCGTTCCATGTCCAGTTCTAACTGTTGCTTCTTAACCTGCATACCGATTTCTCAGGAGGCAGGTCAGCTGGTCTGTTATTCCCATCTCTTTAAGAACTTTCCACAATTTGTTGTGATCCACACAGTCAAAGGCTTTGGCATAGTCAATAAAGCAGAAGTAGATGTTTTTCTGGAACTCTTGTGCTTTTTCCATGATCCAATGGATGTTGGAAATTTGATCTGTTTACCCTGAATGTCTAAATCCAGGATAGACATCTGGAAGTTCACAGTTCACATACTGTTGAAGCCTGGCTTGGAGAATTTTGAGCATTACTTTGCTAGCATGTGAGATGAGTGCAATTATGAAGTAGTTTAAACATTTTTTGGCATTGCCTTTCTTTGGGATTGTAATGAAAACTGATCTTTTCCAGTCCTGTGGCCACTGCTGAGTTTTCCAAATTTGCTGGCATATTGAGTGCAGCACTTTCACAGCATCATCTTTCAGGATTTGAAATAGCTCAACTGGAATTCCATCACCTCCACTAGCTTTGTTCTTAGTCATGCTTTCTAAGGCCCACTTGATTTTGCACTCCAGGATGTCTGGATCTAGGTGAGTGATCACACCATCATGATTATCTGGGTCATGAAGATCTTTTCTGTACAGTTCTTCTGTGTATTCTTGCCACCTCTTCTTAATATCTTCTGCTTCTGTTAGGTGCATACCACTTCTGTTCTTTATTGAGCCCATCTTTGCATGAAATGTTCCCTTCGTATCTCTAATTTTCTTGAAGAGATCTCTAGTCTTTCCCATTCTATTGTTTTCCTCTATTTCTTTGCATGGATCACTGAGGAAGGCTTTCTTATCTCTCCTTGCTATCCTTTGGAACTCTGCATTCAATTGGGTATATCTTTCCTTTTTCCTTTTCCTTTAGCTACTCTTCATTTCTCAGCTATTTTTAAGGCCTCCTCAGACAATCATTTTGCCTTTTTTGCATTTCTTTTTCTTGGGGATGCTCTTGATCATTGCCTCCTGTACAATGTCAAGAACCTCCATCCATAGTTCACCAGGCACTCTGTCTATCAGATCTAGTCCCTTAAATCTATTCCCCACTTCTACTGTATAATTGTAAGGGATTTGATTTAGGTCACAGCTGAATGGTCTAGTGGTTTTCCCTACTTTCTCCAACTTAAGTGTGAATTTTGCAATAAGGAGTTCATGATCTGAGCCACAGTCAGCTCCCGGTCTTGTTTTGCTGACTGTACAGAGCTTCTCCATCTTTGGCTACAAAGAATATAATCAATCTGATTTTGGTACTGGCCATCTGGTGTTGTCCATGTGCAGAGTCTTCTCTTGTGTTGCTGCAACAGGGTGTTTGCTATGACCAGTGCGTTCTCCTGGCTAAACTGCTAGCCTTTAATCTGCTTCATTTTGTACTCCAAGGCCAAACTTGCCTGTTACTCCAGGTATCTCCTGCCTTCCTACTTTGAATTCCAGTTCCCTATAATGAAAATGATATCTATTTTGGGTGTTAGTTCCAGAAGGTCTTGTAGGTCTTCATAGAACCATTCAACTTCAGCTTCTTCAGCATTACTGGTCAGGGATAGACTTGGATTACTGTAATATTGAATGGTTTGCCTTGGAAACCAACAGAGATCATTCTGTCATTTTTGAGACTGCATCCAAGTACTGCATTTTGGACTCTTTGTGGACTATGATGGCTACTCCATTTCTTCTAAGGGATTCTTGTTGACAGTAGTAGATATAATGATCATCTTAGTTAAATTCACCCATTCCAGTCCATTTGAGTTCACTGATTCCTAAAATCTCAATGTTCACTCTTGCCATCTCCTGTTTGACCACTTCCTATTTACCTTGATTCATGGACCTAACATTCCATATTCTTATGCAATATTGTTCTTTACAGCATCAGATTTTACTTCCATCACCAGTCACATCCACAACTGGATGTTGTTGTTGCTTTGGGTCTGTCTCTTTTATTTCTCCACTGATCCCATTAGCATATTGAGCACAAGCACATGCTTGACTCTCACTGTATGAAGACATTTAGAAATATATTGTGATTTCTATTCCTTAAATTGATGGGGAAATTTTTTTCTTTGGAAAAGAACAATTCTATGTTGAAGAAAACATCCTAATCAATATTTTTTTGTGTGTGAAACATCAGCAGTCTCTGTGTTCCTCCTCCCCAAGACACTGTAGATAGAGGAAAATGAAAAGTACAAATGTCATGCATTAGTAATTATAGATCAAACCAAATCAGCTCAAAGGAAGAAAGGCTTAAGTTTAAGGACACCAAGCAGAGGATCACAAAGAGAAGAGCCTATGAAAACAAGCTCAGCCTAGAGACAGTGGACACATGTTCCTACCTGGGTACCGTAAATAGCTGATAAGTTCCTTCTTTCTCTTGGTTTTTGAAACTAGCATGCTTCTCACTAAATGCATAGCTGCATATACCCAATCCTACAGCTGTGTTTTCTTCATAGAGTTTGGGGCACTTGATAATCAATACCACCTATGAACCTGCCAGTCTATAGACATGACACTGAAATGACAGAAAATTAGTCATAAAAACTTTGCTTTATTAAGAAACTATAATACTTCTATTTGTCAGGAAAGACAGACAGTGGGGGCAAAAAATCACAAAGCACAGAAACATTCAAATAGTGAGTTTATTTCCTGTAAATCTTAGCTAATATTTTGATGTTACAGAGACACATGTCCAATAAAAGCATGTTTGATCATTTTATCCACTCAACAAGTATTTAATAGCCACATATTTTGTGCCAGGCTTATAAAGTTTGTCTGTAAAAGTTTTTATGTTTTGCCTATTTCCAGAAGGATATTCAAAGTGACTTTTTCCACCCGTTACGATTCATCACAATCTTAACGATATCCACACAATGAAGTTAGTCTACTGGTGGCCCTGTTTCTTTCTAAGGACTTTGTTCTCCAGGAGTGTAGTGTATGTCAAATATTCTAGTTAGTAAGTTAAAATAATCTTGTTCACAAATCAACTAATATTTGCTGAGGGCCATAATTTTTTAAATTTTTTATCGATTACTATTGTACACTAAAAAATGACAAAAGAATAAAAGATGTTGTCCTGCTCCTACAACAACTTCTTGCCAGGAGATACACAAACATGCAGAGAAGAAATTTCTGCCCTTGGGGACATGACATTCTCAGGCAACAAGACATCTGTGGAAAACAACTAAAGAGCAACCAGAGATGCTATTGAGCAATACTTGTGCGATTTTAGTGTGGTTAGAATCACCTTGGGATCTTGTTAAAATGCGTATTCAGGCTGAGCAGATCTGGGGAGGAACCTGGCCTTCCACATTTTTAACAAATGCCCAAGCGATGGTGGATCTTGCCAGCTCCTACACCCCCACTCTGTACTATGATTTGCCACTAGCTAAAGGAGCTAGTCACTTCATCTCCTGAAATTTCATATATTATATTTGGAAGAGTTTAATACATAAAACAAATAGATTGCTAATGTTCCTTGTTGCCTTAACACTTCAGTCCTCTGTGGCTTTTTTTTTTTTTTTTTTCTCTTTCAACACATTTTCTCATGCAAAGATTCATGCCTGGATTCCTTAATATCAGAAGAGGCAGATGAGATGGTCTACCATCTTGCTTCTGAATTAATGGCTCCTCTGCTTCCCTAATTTATCCCATCTTTTAATGAATTGCTACATGATTTCATAAACTTCTTCAAATACTTCATGTATTCTACACAGATTGTCTTTTGAGTTTGCTAATTTTATATTCTCATTTTTTTTCTACTCCATCAAATTTTCTACAATGAGAATATAAAACTTTGAATGTCTTTATCTGGCACGTACACCTCTAATATATTTTTAAATCAGAACTGGCATTCCATAAGGTGCCTAAAAGACAATACTGTGCTGTTTTGAACTCAAAGACAAACGTTTTTAATTTAATATTTTACTAGGATTACTATCATGTAATCTGGTGCTGAGAATTCTTGGCCAGTGAGGTAGAAGTATGACATTTAAGAAGCTCACAAAGATTTTCCCTTCAATGTCCTCTCCTTTGGTGTTGCCTCTCGGTCCTTCCTGACTGCCACCAGCAAGCATCTGTGGGTTATCATGTACTGAGAATACGCTGAGCAACAAGATAAGTTTGCACACTATTTAAGAGCTGCACGTGTCTTAACAAAGTTCCATTATAATTGTGAAATTGCCTTTCCCATCTGTTTATATAAATAAAACAGCTAGGGCTGGAAATTTTTGATTGCCTAATAAAAAGATAAGAGCTTTTTAGAAAAAGAGTTGATCCTCCTAAAATATTTGAAGGCCTGTCTTTTAAGACCTTTAAAATCTTTAGTTTTTCTGTAAAAAACTATATAGAGATACAAAGAGTGTTTATCATCTCCAAGAGCCATACTTCCACTAGCATCAGAAATTGTGTGTGCCTTAAATTCTCTACCAGGAATTATGATATACTTAAAGTTGAAGCACTCTTTAAAATAAAAATACTATCAATATAAAGAATTCTGAATAAATGGTGCTGGTTGCTGGCTTACTGAGAAAAACTAATTGACTATCAGGTAAAATGTCTCACTTGTAGAATTAACCCTTCTCCTGAAACTGACCTTTAACATTATAAAATCGGACATCTAAATATCAGTACTCACAGCAGATTTGCTTCTAAGCAGAGATCTGTTTCCAAAGCTTACTGGAGCTCAAGAATATAATTGTCCAAAAAGAATGAAATACTTACTCAAACATAACTATAACTAGTACACTGTCTCTTTCAAGGAAACCATTTGAAAAACATCGTGGTCAGAAAGTTACTCAGTGAGCACAGAATCACAGCAAGGGAGATTAAGAAATTATTAAATAGCTTGTTTTCTGCTATTAAATCTTGATCTATCATCACAGTATTACAGAAGCACCAACGGAGGTAACAAAAACCCCTCTGAGTGTTGAACAGATATACTCTAATTTGTGGTCACACAAGTAGCGGGAAAGACAGACTAACCAGGAGATGGTGTAAACAAGAGTGGAAGGTTATTGACTTTTCTAGACTAGAGACAGACAAAAGGAGAAAGCAGGTTTCTAGAGTCTGTGGGGTCAGCTGGCCAAAACTAGAACCACAGCCGCAATACAATACCCCTGTTCCTTCTTCCTCTCTCTTTCAATCTCCCAGTAAAACCTCTTACTGGCTGAACCCTCCCAGAACATAGCTTTTTTTTTTTTAAGTTTATCACTTTTTTTTTAAGTTTTTTTTTTCCATTTATTTTTATTAGTTGGAGGCTAATTACTTTACAATAGGTTTTTCATTCTATTTTTTCTTTACTTTTTTGGAAAGTATTCAGCTCTACTTCTATGCTTTTGGTGGTTTCTCTAGAAATTTTACCACGCATACTTATCTAACTTGAAAATCAATATCTCTACCCTTTTCCAAACTACATAATTATATTCATCACTCCTGGTTTTATTGCTATTATTTTTATTTTTAAGACCTTTTAAACCTCATACAACATCGTCACTTTGGTTATACAATAGTGATAAGAATCGTAACACATGCTGAATGTGTTTCAGATATCTTTCCAAATATTTAACCCTTTTCATATCCCCCTGATAATAACCCATAAGGGAAACAGTATTATTGTCACCAATTTACAAAGGATAAGAAAAGGGCAGACTGGGGTTAATTAATTTTCACATGATCACAACAACTAAATGACAGAATCAGGTTTTAATGCACACAGTTGGCTTCAGAGTCTAAGTTCTTAACATCACGTATTAGAACCTCAGCCTGTGAAGGCTGGCTTCAATTTCCCTATATATTCCTAAATTTCTTAGCTTTGTAATATTTAAATTCTCAGGCAATCTACCTGGAAACATTATTTTTTCTGTTCATGATTTATTTAATATGGATTTATTGGTGGTATTCACAGCTTCTGATTATTTACAATTGTCTTTATTTTTCTTTGTTTCTTGAAAAAGACTATTCTTACTGACTACAGAATACTAGGTCAATGGTTATATTCATTTAGTGTATTAAAAATATTATTACATTTTGCCTAAACTTTCATTTTTTATGTAAAGTCAGAAGACAGCCTAATTATTTCTCTGCTTCAATCATCAGACTTTCTTTTTGGCTGATTTAAATGTCTGCCTTTGCTTCTGGTGCTTTTAATTTTACTATCATGTGCTTTAGGTAGATTCCTTTTATTTATTTGTTCTTTAGTTATTTGTTTTTATGTTATATTTATTTTTATTTATAAATCAGTGGGGTTCTTGAATTAATACTTGGTGTCTTTCAAATTCTGGGAGGTTCTCAGTCATTATACCTTCAGAAAATATTCCTGTCTTGAATGCTCTTACACTGTTGGTGGGAATGTAAATTGATAGAGCCACTGTGAAAGAAGGTATGGAGATTCCTTTAAAAAATCTAGGAATAAAACCACCATATAACCCAGCAATCCCACTCCTAGGCATATACCCTGAGGAAACCAAAATTGAAAAAGACACATGTATCCCATTGTTCATTGCAGCACTTACAATAGCTAGAACATGGAAGCAACCTAGATGTCCATCAACGGATGAATGGATAAAGAAGCTGTGGTACATATACACAATAGAATATTACTCGGTCATACAAAGGAATGCATTTGAATCAGTTCTGATGAGGTGGATGAACCTAGAACCTACTATACAAAGTGAAGTGAGTCAGAAAGAGAAAGATAAATATCGAATTCTAACATATATATACGGAATCTAGAAGAATGGTACCAAAGAACTCATTTACAGGCCAGCAATGGGAGAAAGAAATGACAACCCACTCCAGTACTCTTGCCTGGAGAATCCCAGGGACAGAGCAACCTGGTGGGCTGCCGTCTATGGGGTCGCTCAGAGTTGGACACGACTGAAGTGACTTAGCAGCAGCAGCAGCAATGACGAAACAGACATAGAGAATAGACTTATGGACGTGGGGAGAGGGGAGGAGAAGGCGAGATAGATGGAAAGAGTGACATGGAAACCTACATTACCATGTATAAAATAGATAGCCAGCGGGAATTTGCTGTGAGGCTCAGGGAACTCAAACAGGGGCTCTGTGTCAACCTAGAGGGGTGGGGTGGGGAGGGAGACGGGAGGGAGGTTCAAAAGGGAGGGGGGATCTATGCATACCTATGGCTGATTCATGGTGAGGTTTGACAGAAAACAACAGAATTCTGTAAAGCAATTATCCTTCAATAAAAAAATAAATTAAAAAAGAAAAAGAAAAGAAAATACCCCTGTCTCATTTCTCTCCCTCATTTCCACTGGGAAATATTAAGTCTTTTAACTTTTCTTTGTGTTTAATCTTTTCATCATACTTTCTATTTTTATTCTGGGCCAAATTCTAGATATTTTCTTCAGTTTTTAATTTTATTTAATCCAACTTAAAACTTCAAGTGTTACATATACATTTTTTTTTAATTTCCAGAAATTCTTTTCTTACCCCCAATCTTCCTGTTCTTTATAATTATAGTTCTTTCTGCTTTTGTAAAATGCTTATAATTCCCTTGGGTGATGTCTTTGCAGGCCCAGGTGTTGCTGTTGTAGTTTCCTTTGGTGTTGTTTAGAGTACTTTTTTCTTTATATGTTTCTGTGATTTTACTTCACTGTAAGGTGCTCAATTTGCTTGAAACTTTATATGTGAAAGTACTTTGAGGCCTGAGATGTTTTTGTCCAGAACAGATCGGCATTGCTTCTACAGGCATAGTCCAGACTTACTGAGCCAGACGTATAGCTTTAGTTTGTGTGTATGTCACTCAGATGGGGTGAATGCAGGTTGCCATCCTCTGAGAAGACAGATTTATCACAGCATGTTCTCAAAGGAACATTCTTTTTCCTCTCTAGACCTTAGCTGAGTCTCATCTGTAAAGTGAGTATGACAATAATATTGCCAGTCTTATAAGACTGAAATTAAGTCCATTCCCATATATGCACATTACTCAAAACTGTACCTGGCGATGGTATGAAAGTAAGTGACAGATATTAATTATTATACCCACTGAGGCACTGTGTTAACATATTCTCACAGCCACAGTCACTCCATTGAGGGATGGGCACGTGGCCTAAGCTGGGACATCTGAGTCTTTCTCTGGGCTTGCTGGGTATGAGTCAATCCCTTTGTGCTGGGGTTCACATGGACCTGAGGTTAACAGGTGGTGGAACCAACGTTTCCCGTCATTCTCTAGAAGCTACACTGCAGCAGGAAAGAATAAAGTCAATGTAAGATATGACAAGAGAATTCTTGGTTCTCATAGCTCCTGATGTCGAGCTATAAGTCTACCCTCCCTGCAAGCAACTCCTTTTTCTAACCTCAACTATTTCAGGTTACTCAGCTGTCACACTATTTAATGTTACATATGACTGTCACACACAGCCACTGTATACGATACTGAACTCTTGCGTGCTACAGAAGGGAAGAGCGGATTTATCTGTCAACTTTGACTCATCCAGGATAGCATTCTTTTAATTACAGAGTTAACAGCAGATTCGCAAACAATGTGCTAAGATAGCACTTCCTGGTTGCATCACAGGTTTCCCAGTTATCTAAATTTTAAGATGTTTTAACCATTAATAAAGTTCAGAGATAAACCTCTGGAACAGAGTCACGAGGGCCTTGCATGGTTAGAATTCTTTTCTACTCGAAGCTTAGTACGTTTTAATGCAGACTAAGGATAGGAGTGGCCACGTGATTGTGTCAGAGAACAGCAAGATGATATAGCCAACAGGTGAGTATATTACATTATACCAGTATATGATAATATGTGAAACTATATAATTATATCTTTCATAGACTTGCACTATGCTGACTTATTTATAAGCCACAATAGATGGTGAAATTCCCTAGAAAGGAAACAACCAGCATAATATTTGCCATTCAGGAAAGCATGTTGAACCAAAGACATTTCCTACAGACATCCAGGCATCTGTTTCTAAGCTGCTAGTTCTCTAGCATCCTCATTAATGAATACGGTGCCTATAGGTGACAGATGTTCAGTTTGATGAGCTTGAAATGACCCTTCTCTCTTTTTCAGCTAGTATGTGCATTCATTTCAGTAGTCGTATTTATCTTGGATGAGAAGGCTACTATGAAACAGACAAGAGTTTATTAAATCCTTGGAATAATCACAGTTTGCCTATGAGGTAATGATGTCATTAATCACCCTGTTTAAATTAAAAAATTGAGTCAAATTTAAGTTATGCAAAAGGAATCTACATAAAAATAGTGGTAATACTTTATCATTTTTTGCTCTATGTTGTTTAGTCATTAAATAGTGTAGGACTCTGAGACTCCGTGGACTTGTAGCCCTCCAGGCTCCTCTGTCCATGGCATTTTCCAGACAAGAATACTGGAGTGAGTTGCCATTTCCTCTTCCAAGGGATTTTCCTGAACCAGGGATCGAACTCAGGTCTTCTGCATTGACAGGCAGGTTCTTTATCACTGAGCCACCAGGGAAGCACTATAGCTACCCATAATTATATTCCCTACTATCTTATTCAAGTTTCTTTTGAGACCAAACAAATTCAGGTGGTTCAAAGAAGTTCAGTGGGGAGTTCACAAATACACTCATGAAACCTGTGACTTGGGTAACACTGCTTTCATTCAGGCAAAAGAAAGGCACTGGGAGAGGAAGTTGTTCAGTTGCTCAGTTGTGTCTGACTCTTTGCGACCCCATGGACTGCAGTACATCAGGCCTCCCTGTCTACCGCCAACTCCCAGAGTTCACTCAAACTCATGTCCATTGAGTCAGTGATGCCATCTAACCATCTTGTACTCATCATCCCTTCCCCCTTCTGCCTTCAATCTTTGCCAGCACCAGGGTCTTTAATAATGAGTCATCTTTTCGCATCAGGTGGCCAAGCATTGGAGCTTCAGGATCAGTCTTTCCAATAAACATTCAGGACTGATTTCCTTCAGGATGGACTGGTTGGATCTCCTTGCAGTCCAAGGGACTCTCAAGAATCTTCTCCAATACCACAGTTCAAAAGTATCAATTCTTTGGTGCTCAGCCTTCTTTATGGCCCAAATCACACATTCATACATGGCTAATGGAAAAAAACCATAGCTTTGACTAGACGGACCTTTGTTCACAAAGTAATGTCTCTGCTTTTTAATATGCTGTCTAGGTTGGTCATAACTTTTCTTCCAAGGAGCAAGCGTCTTTTATTTTCATGGCTGCAGTCATCATCTGCAGTGATTGTGGAGCCCAAGAAAATAAAGTCTCTCACTGTTTCCATTGTTTTCTCATCTATTTGCCATGAAGTGATGGGACCATTTGCCATGATCTTAGTTTTTTGAATGCTGAGTTTCAAGACAACTTTTTCACTCTCCTCTTTCACCTTCATCAAGAAGCTCTCTAGTCCCTCTTCACTCTCTGCCATAAGTATGGTGTCATCTGCATATCTGAGGTTATTGATATTTCTCCCATCAATATTGATTCCAGCCTAGCATTTTGTATGATGTACTCTGCATATAAGTTAAATAAGCAGGGTGACAATATACAGCCTTGACGTACTCCTTTCCCAATTTGGAACCAGTCTGTTGTTCCATGTCCCATTCTAACTGTTGCTTCTGATCTGTATACAGGTTTCTCAGGAGGCAAATGGTCTAGTATTCCCATCACTTAAAGAATTTTCCACAGTTTGTTGTGGAAAATCCACACAAAGGCTTTAGCACAGTCAATGAGGCAAGGATCAATGTTTTTTTCTGAAATTCTCTAGCTTTTCCTATGATCCAATGGATGTTGGCAACTTGATCTCTGATTCCTCTGCCTTTTCTAAATCCAGCTTGAACATCTGGAAATTCTCGGTTCATATATTCTTGAAGACTAGCTTGGATATTTTTGAGCATTACTTTGTTAGAGTGTGAAATGAGTACAACTGTGTGGTAGTTTGAACATTCTTTGGCATCGCCTTCCTTCAGGATCGGAATGAAAACTGAACTTTTTCATCACTTACCTAGAGCCACACATCCTGGAGTGTGAAGTCAAGCAGGCCTTAAGAAACATCACTACGAACAAAGCTAGTAGAGGTGATGGAATTCCAGCTGACCTATTTCAAATGCTAAAAGATGATGCTCTGAAGGTGCTACACTCAATATGCCAACAAATTTGGAACACTCAGCAGTGGCCACAGGACTGGAAAAGTAGTGGAAGTAGTAAGGGGTAATAAGTGAAAGTGGTGGGAGGCAGAGTTTGGGCTTTAAATTCTAACTCCGTCACTTACTAGCTGAACTACTGAGTGATTATTTAAACTTGTAAACCTCATTTTTTCACAATAATGTGATGTGAAATAATGCTTTCACATGAGATTGTTACACAATTAAATGAAAAAAAATTAAGTGCTTAACACAATGCCTAGTGTATAGCAAGTTTTCAAAAACTTTAGTAGAATCCAGAAGAGACCAAAATAACCTGGGAAACAATGAATAAACAAGAAAACAGGAAAAGATGAAGACTGAAATATGAGAAGTACCATTGGTTTCAGAAATTCCTCTGCAAGGTTATATTTTAACATATTTTAATGATACAAAAACACGAATAAAGTAACTATGCAATGTAAAATCTGCTGCCCACAACATGTTGGCATTGTCCTACTAATTTAAGACAATAACCTTAAAATCAGAGGTCTGTCATTCGATTTACATCTATATGCATTCTTCCTTTAGGGACATTCATCCAAACGCCCAGAGCAAAGTCTTTTCTTTGCCAACTAAAAAAATTAGGGAACAGACAAAGCTCATGGAACCTCATTCTCTGATGTTCTTTTCACAACTACAATAATATTCCTTGGTTTTTCTCTTCCTGTATTTCTTTCACTGTGGTGTTTTCTATCAGTCATTCCTCTGGGTTAAACAGGTTGAGCTATAATGCTCTTTGAGGTTGATTATAACAAAGTTCAATTTAAGCAATGCTTGTCTAATTTTCTGGTGAATTCATTTTCTTTTCTCATTATACTTGGAAGAACTTCTCAGCCTTTCATGGTGCTATGACTGGGAGTCAGCTTTGGACATTATTTTCATAATGTCACTTCAGACTCCACAATATATTAAAACCGTGAATTGATGGAAGATGGTGTAGAGCTAATGTGATATGGTTCACCCTTTTAAGAAACATTTTAAATTATTCTTTCAAAAATAACCTCTAGCCCCACCTTTCCTCTAATTCTCTGCTTTGTAAAATGAGAGCAACAGAAATAATGAGTTGGTGGGGTGAGTAAAATTGGAACAGTAAGGGCAAGCTATAGCTATCAGCATGTTTTATTAAACTTCCATACACTAAAGTGAGATAGGATTTCTAAACTGTTCCTAGCTGTGCTTGCCAAAACCTAATTAACAGGATTAAGCTTCAGAGTTTCTCATTTCCCACTGGGCAAACTAAAATGACATTAAGAAAGATACTCCATATCTAATCTGAAACTAGTTTTATGCTACTATGTTTATGTCTAAACTTCACAGCTAAGTTTAGAATACATCAACAGAGTTAAAGCAATGACATTCTCCTAAATGACTATTCCCAATTGATAACAAAATAATGAAATGGCAAATAATTTTTACTTTGAAAGTAACAGAACTAAATATAGATTATCTTAAGAATAGTTTTAAACTTATTATGAGAAATATGTCTGAACTTAATCATTATAACTGAATTTATCATCTTCATAAAAATATTTACTAAGTTGATTCTGTGAAATGTTATTTATACTAAGAGTATATTTTTTAAAATAATAGAAAGATATAAAAATATTTCATAATGTAAATTCTTATTCTATTTATTATGCTAAAACTTTATATATATGGAATCATACAGTATGCATTCTTTCTTCTAGCTTCTTTCACTCAGAGTAATGATTTTGAAATGCATCTATACTGTTGTGTACGTAAATAACCATTTGTTTTTATTGCAGAGAAGTATTCCTTGGTGTGGATAAGCCATTCTCCATTTGTTCATCCATTCTCATGATATATTATAAATAGATATAATGAATGCTTGTGTTATCTGCAGTTTGGGATTTGACAATTACAGCTAAATCCTTGGACATGGAAGTTTTGTGTCTCTTGGGTAAATCCCTGAGGGTAGAATGGGTGGATCAGGGGTGTTCCCTGAACTTTCTAAGAAACTGTCAGTTGTCCACTGTGATTGGGCCTGTCTACATTTCCTCCAGTAGTACATGGGAATGTCAGTTGCTCTACATTCTGTAAGGTCACACATATAAAACGTTAAAGAACTCATCACTGATAGCTTTTCACAAGAAGAAATGTTAAAGGAAGCCCTTGAAGTAGAAGGAAATGATGCCAACTATAAATAGGGATTTACACAAAGGAATAAGGCACACCAGAAGTGGTTAACAACAACATGATCAGATTATTTTGAAGTCCTTCCTCAGGTAGCATCCATGTCCCAGTCATCTGTAAGCCTGTTTCTAAGTTTTTTATTGGATTTTTAGTTTTGATATTAACTTTGTGCTCCAGCCATTTTTATTAAATGCAAGTTACTCTACAGTAAAACAAATTGAGAGGCTTAGGTGATAATGCATTCCTCCGGAGAGCACTGTATTTATCTTCGCTACTGTGCTGAAACGACAGAGCCTGAGTCCACCGGTCCAAGTCCTGGCTCCACTGCAGCCCTCCTGGCACTTATTCCATTCGAGTTTGACTTGGACTCGATCCAGAACTTTGCGTATTCTCCTCGGCTCCTCCCCGTTTCAGGCCCTGAACTGTAGTTTTTGTCTTGTAAGACAGGTGATAGCTCCGTTATGCTTTTCAGAAGCTTCCCACCTAACTTTTACATCTCTTGCCCCATAGAGCCCAGAATCTGGCAAATTATTTTCAGGGAAAAATGAACCTCATGCTTGGGGCTGCCAAGTCCTCTGGTAACTGTGAGTTTTCCTCTGACCTCCAGCAGCACCTTCCGAGGGCTCAACTTAGATTCTGAGCACCTTGCGCTTACCCAGAGCCATCCAACCAAGGAAAACGGTGGTGCAGGAATGATTTCACCTCTGATTTAAAATGTCTCTGTGCTTTCTTGAGCCTGGCCACAGGCAATTACCAAGGCTTTCCCTAACAGATCTCTGCACAGCCAGGGCACTGGTCTCTGAAGGGAGTTGCAGTCAAGGACTTGGGTCCCTCTGCCTGGCCATGCATTTCACACATATAAATATCTAGCTCCATGCCTCCATTCCTCAGTCTCTTTATCCAAGGCCTTGGGAACCTGTGTCAAGGGCTCCTTATGTGGGGAAGGGGTGCTGTTTCTCTCCAGTCTGACTCACCACCCACTGACTCACCATTTCACTCCTGCCCTTCCCCTTCACCTCCCCACAACTGCACGGTCCATCAGACTGTGGGAGCCTTCTGTTCAGGCCTCCTTCAACTGGGGGACACCCCCACATCTGTGCTGATCCCCCAACCTTCAGTTCAGTTCAGTCGCTCAATCGTGTCCAACTCTTTGCAACCCCATGGACTGCAGGACACCAGGCTTCCCTGTCCGTCACCATCTCCCAGAGCTTGCTCAAACTCATGTCTATTGAGTCAGTGATGCCATCCAACCATCTCATCCTCCGTTGTCCCCTTCTCCTCCTGCCTTCAATCTTCCCCAGAATCAGACTCTTTTCCAATGAGTCAGTTCTTTGCATCAGTGGCCAAAGTATTGGAGTTTCAGCTTCAGCATCAGTCCTTCCAATGAATATTCAGGACTGATTTCCTTTAGGATTGACTGGTTTTATCTCCTTCAATGGGTGCCCATTCTGTGGAGGAAATGAAATCAGGGCAGTGGGTCCTTTTTTGGGTTTAGTCTGTTGCTTAACCATCTCAGGAAGTGAAGAAAGGCTTAACCCTTTCATTTTTGGCTTGTAGCTGAATCAGCTTTCTCCCTCCCAGCTCAGTGGAGGTCCTGACCACTATGGCTTCAGCTCTTTCCTCATGTCTTGTCCCTCAACTGCTGTTCCTTGTATCTTATCTGGATTTCAGCTATTTTCCACAGAAGAACTTTTCTATTACTATCTAATCTATCCTACCCAAAGTGTCATTTCTACCTACTGCGTTCTGATTTAACACCCTGACAGTAGCACGTAACACCTCTGATTACATTTCATTAACTATTTCAAGTGTGTCTGGGAAACGTGTAGTCCTGTAACTGAGAACACCGTCACCCTCGGTTCTGGTCGTAAGGATGAGGGGGCAGTGGCTATGAAGGCAACTAGCCATCTCCACCACGGACTGCCCTTTTCTGCCCTGGTGCCTGTTGCCTTTTCTACCCCTCTTCACGCTCTCTTGTGCAGGCTGACTTGACTGCATAAAATGTTGTTTCTATTCACAGGGGGTGCCTGAACTTGCTGGCACGGTCAGAAACCAGGTAGGTGATGAATTATCAAACCTGGTGGGATTTGAAGTGGCTAGAAACAAACAAAAAAACCATGTTCACAGTGGGAGAAGGTATATAGCTTGCAAATTAGAAGTACATTGGACTAATTTGTGGCTGAACTTTCAACAGTTAACGTATTCTCAAAAATGGTGTAATTTTGACTGTTTAGTTTTTTTCCTCTATATATGTAGACTGCTTTCAAGATAAAATTAAGTGTGATAGTCAACCTAATTTCAGGCAGTTAATTTTTGATCACTGTAACTTCATATGTACTTATTTCTATGCCTTGGTTCTTGATAGAAAAGAAAATAACTAATATTGTACAAATAATTAATGCTTCCCAATGTTTATGACCAAAATGTACAGAATGATTTGTACCCTTTACAACTGAATATTTAAAAATGACATTGATTTCTGATAACACGTATATCTAATAGACTGGATGAATAAGTTGATTAGTAAACTCATCTTGTAAAAACCTTTTAAACTTGAACTAGTACCTAATACTCTTAAAAGATGTACTACAAATAACTGTCAAATCATGCACCTAGGAGCCTCTGTCACAAAGGTCACTCCCTAAAAATATATGGAGTATTTACTGATAGTTGTATATCACATGAAGGTCTTATGTAGGTTATATGTAGCTGTCACAGTATCAACTGTTCAATAAATGCTGGAGGTTCTCCTCTTACATGAGAACAAAAATGCACTATGCCAGCTTTGAGTCAAGGGACGGAAAGTGCCCCATTCATTTTTCTAGGAATAATGTGATATAGAGGATTATTAATCAGATATTGAAGAAGAGAAATGGCAATAAAGGGAATCCTAGAGTGTCATAGAGAACATAACTTCAGGAAGCGACTCCCAGAGACTCTGGGACTGTAGGGAAAAGTCTGGAAACATGGAAATCTGCTGGAGCTTGATCCGGACCTCTGCAGTGGACACTGCTGGGCTGGTGCTTGTGCCGTAGAAGCTCAGCAGGAGGCCGTGGAGCTGGACTGGAGACCCAGGAGGTAGCTGAACCAGCCAGCTGGGGCGGATGCTCCTTACTGAACACACTGAGGTTCACTCTCCAAGTGTCAGGAGATCTGCCAGTCAGCCACAGCCAGGGGAAAGGGCACCGCTGGGTGACTCACAGGATGGAGCGGAAACAGGAAAACAGACCAGCACCGTCTTTCTACCACCACCTTCGGGCACAGCTGGAACCTCGTGGCCAAAAGGAAGTGTGGTCTGCAGGGTACCAAGCTTAGCACCCCAGAGAGCAGCAGAAATGGACTTGACCTTTCTTGACATTTCCTCTCAAGCCCCAGAGAGGACTTGAAATGGAGAGCGAATAGCTTAATAACTGGCACAAAGATCTTATATATGTCACTAAATGAGATGCAGGGCTGCACATTGTTGAATTGATGGTTTGATACTCACGCTGTAAGATTTTATTTGGTGGAGGATATTATTAACATAG
Source organism: Cervus canadensis (assembly GCF_019320065.1). Lineage (NCBI taxonomy): Eukaryota > Metazoa > Chordata > Mammalia > Artiodactyla > Cervidae > Cervus > Cervus canadensis. The sequence continues at coordinate 7,439,863 of NC_057416.1, read as the reverse complement.
TTAAATGTGGACAAAATAAAACAAGTCTGAAGTCATGTCCCTAAATTTCAAATGGAAATCTATTCTCACTATGAGAAACTGAAATAAAAAATGAGAAAAGCCAAAGTAGGTTTAAACTATAAAAGTAATTTGTGAATAGATAAATTCTTTTTTCTGAGACAGTCTTAATTTAAAAAATGAAGCAAGAGTTTACATTTTTTCCCCCTGTAAATATATGTGTGTTCACAGGTAAGGGCGCATGCTGTGTGTGTATGTGTGTGTGTGTGAAGAATTTTTCATACATATCTAGAAATGTAACATAATCCTGACTGAGATTGAGAGGTTTTAGATTGAGGAAAAGTAGATCATCTAAAATGAGACTCTAGCTTAACTTTTCTCTGGCCTCTGGCACAGATCCTTAACAAGTGAACCACAACTTTTAGTAGAGAGAAGTGAGGATGACATTTGGCTGATGCAGGAATATATTTTGGTTACATTCCACCTCATTCTGGAAGAAAAAAAATGAATGTTCAAGCAAATAATATAAATGACTTAAATATATAACTTCAGTTGTCATGGGCAACCTTTTTCTTCCAAGGGGAAGAAAGGATAAGGATAAGAAACATATGGAAAAAAAGACACAAGATCTAAAAGTATGCACAAGAGAAATCTCAGAATAACAAGAACACATATGCTCTAAGCAACTAATCAGCAAACTACCAGCCAAAAAGCTGTGTCCTTCCATGGATTCTCATTCACTTCTAAGAGTCCTTTCTGTAGAGCCATTTACCCTCCAGCTGGCAAGGAACAAGTCAAGTTAAAACTGTTAGGAACACAGGATAACAAGAATAATTTCAAGTAATTCCAGGGAGGCAATGGTGGTGCTAATCACTCCTCCTGAGTTCTACTTAAACACTCTCTATTGTCAGAGGGAAGAAAACTATTTTGTTGACTCAGTCATAAAATATATGTTAGCATTTATCATGGAAACTGTATACTATATTCACATAATTTTTTTGTTCCAATTGGTCACCCTCTGCAGAATTTAAGATAAAAATTGTGTATTTATTGACTTTATAAATGTATTTTTTTAAACCTTCCCATTTCCCATTATTGGTTTCAATGATAAATTCCCACTGATACTCTCTATATTGTTAATTTCCTTAAGTAATTGCCTGAACTCTACAAGGTTTTGCTTTGCTTTGTTTGACTTTTCTATTCTTTGCCTTTGTTTTGACGTTAGAAACATAAGAAATCCAAACTCAAGAGGTTTGTAACATTTTGAACTATTTTAATGGTACTGTAAATTCCTAAGTTTCTATTCTACTATTTAAAATGAAAATCAATATGAGACTTAAAGAGGGAGACTTTGGGTGGGTTAATGGGGAGTAAAGTAATAAAGCAAGCAATACATAAATGACAAAAGCACAGATAAAAATTCTCATCATTTATGAAAAACTGTGATAACTGTAAAACAGCAACAACAAAAACACAGAAAACAAAAATTAGTCAGTAGATTCTGGTGGTTATTACTGCACTGCATTTTCCTTAAGTTCTTTTTTTTAAATTTCATATTGTTTTATTTTGTTAATCAGTAGATTAACAATGTTATGACAGTTTCAGGTGAACAGTGAAGAGACTCAGTCATACATACACACGTATCCATTCTCTCCTAAGCTCCCCTTCCACATTTTCCTAAGTTCTGAGAGCTGAAAAAGCAAAGTTACTTTTCATTATTAACTTCTGACTTGTAAAATCATGTGTGTGTTAGTCACTCACTCAGTTCTGACTCTTTGTGACCCCACGGACTGTAGCTCGCCAGGCTCCTCTGTCCATGGAATTCTTTAGGCAAGACTACTGGAGTAGGTTGCCATTCTCTTCTCCAGCGGATCATCTTGATCCAAGGATCAAACCCTGGTCCCCCACATTGTAGGCAGATTCCTTACCATCTGAGCCACCAGGGAAGCCCAGCTGTATGATAATCTATTCACCGAAATTTAAGACTCTTTGTTGCTTAGCACTGATAACTTTTTATAAGTATCCAGAGGGAAAACACATAATTAAAAAATTACTGGATGCAGAACTTTATGTATCCAGGGAGGTCACTCTTGCTACTATCTTTTAGATATTCTATTTTTTGCTTGCTTACCTGTCAGTAATTATTAAGAAAAATGTTTTAATTATAATCTCTTAGGGATTTCCTGCTATAGTTCCATCATTTTTGCTTCATGTATTTCCAGGCTTATTTAGATGCATAATCTTTAACATTGCTACATCATGTTAGTTAACAGAACGTATTCCACTCCACAAGTTCTGCTGTTTTTTGTTTATTTTACCTGGCTTTGAAATGAACTTCTGAAAGTTCATTTCTCTCTCTTCAAGATTCATGTCTAGACATCAGAACTTAAACTTTAATTCTTCATATCAACCTTTCTATTACATGTTCTATTTCTTTCTTTTTTCCTCTTTCCCTCTAGGAGTTTTCTTAACTGGTTGTCTGATATCTTAATTAATTCTTCTGCTTTTTATGTTAAATAAACAGTCTTCTATTTATATTACACTGTTTACCTACACTATTATTTTTAACTTTATAGTTCTGCTTTTCTTTTTCTGGATTCTTCTACTGTTGTTTCCTATTATTAATGTCTTCCTCTATCTTTCTTAACATGTTTATTTGGAAAAATTTAATTTCTTGGCCCTTCTCTTATAATATTTCTAGTTTGGTTGGGATCTATAGTACAATGGGGCATTTTCCTCCTGAAAAAGTTGTGCTCCTCAATGTTTTGATAGTACTTTTGCCTGTGAGCTCATTTTTCCTATGGAAAGTATTGGTTACTCTGTTGGAATGTGTATAAAGGTCAGATACCAGTTCGAGTCATTATTTATAAGCTCAGGAAATGCACAGTGAAGGATCCTTAGGTTTTGAGTTCCAGGCACCAGATACCATGGTCAACTTCAAAAAGCAACTGCTTAGGTTCTGATCTCTTTTGAAGAAGGGTCTGTATCAGGAAACACTCTTAGGTAATAAGTCACTTGTTCGGTGATGAGCCAGGAGGGGTGGTGGTAGGTGGGGTAAGAAAGTGATAAATTAGTTAGTTTCCATCTCATTTCTCATATGGGCTTCAGGTGGCTTAGCAGTAAAGAATCTGCCTGCCAAACAGGAGACATGGGTTTGATCCCTGGGTTGGGAAGATCCCCTGAAGAAGGAAATGGCAACTTACTCCAGTGTTCTTGCCTGGAAGATTCCATGAACAGAGGAGCCTGGTGAACTACAGTCCATGAAGTCGCAAAGAGTTGAACACGACTTAAGAGACTGAGCACACACGCAGTACCCCACTATGTAGGTGAACGAAAATTAATCTCATAGTGGACATTAGAGGTATTTCTCCTAGTTGGCCATCACACATGTCACTGCTGAAACCATATTTTTCACATCAATTAGCTTGTATATTTTCAGTTGTATATCAAGCATGTATTCCTAAATGGTACAGAGCTAGATGCTGGCTGAATTTTTTAAAACTCATTTTCAATCAACTTTCACCTATGTGTGTACCCTGTGTAACCACCACACTTGTAAAATACATAACATTTCCAGGTGGATCAGTTTTTGAGGAAAAAAAAATCAGTTTCAATTTTCTTTGTCCTTTCCCCTGTATGTTCTCCAATATTAGTACTTTTCTGCTCAAATTGCACAATTTTGATACCCAAATTTGTAAATAATTATTATAGTTACTGTTCATATAACAATTGTACTTTAAAGTTACCTCTTTCCTAGAGAAAAAAATAATTGTATAGTTTATCACAATGCTACCTTTCTTCTGGTGAGAACTTATGAATTTGTCTAAACTGGAGGCAGTAGGTAGGTTTCCTTCGAATCAATCCAATAGGACTGAGTTCTTGCAGGTGGCAAAAAAAAGAGTAAAAATTCTGGAGATATCTTCCTAAAACATCCAAGAAAGTGATTCACTGGCAACTAAATTTTTGAATGTGAAAATATTAACATATTTTATCCTGACTAACAAAACTTAAAAAATTCAGTTTTGCATACCATTTAAAATTATTTGTGGATAGTATTCTGTCACTTTTATGACTGCTGAAACAATAAATCAAATAGAAACAGGCAAAAGAAAAGAGGTAGCAGAAAGGCAAAGCTTGAAAGGACAGAACTATTTAATAAGTCATTGCCAAAAATGCAACGCAATTATCTCCACAAGGCAGCGTTAATTCACATCCTCCAAGTATTAAATTTTGAAGAGCAGCATAAACGGTCACAAAAACAAAATTCTATTCAACTGGATAGCTGAAGAGTAGCTGCATGTGAGTGAAAGTTGCTCAGTCGTGTCCGACTCTTTGCAACCCCATGGACTATACAGTCCATGGAATTCTCCAGGCCAGAATACCGGAGTGGGTAGCCGTTCCCTGCTCCAGAGGATCTTCCCAACCCAGGGATCGAACTCAGGTCTCCCACACTGCAAGCGGATTCTATACCAGCTGAGCCACCATGAATAAGCTAAAAGCCAAAAGCCCAAGGAAGTGACATTATGATCAAATCACAAATACATATATGCTCATTTGTATAAAAATTTCAAAGAATACTTGGTTGTACAAAAGCTCATCTAAATGACAATTCATAAAAATTGAAGCCCAAGTATACTTGATGAGTAGAGATTTCAAAAGGTAAAATAAGACTGTCTAGAAAAGGGAAATCAGAGGTCTAAAGAAGTTCTCTATCAAATTCAATCGAGATTCTCAGTCTTTGTGTTTATTCTATTTACATAAGAACAGAGATGGACAAATAGTGCATGAGTCCCTGTAAGTTGCACCCAGCACCTTTTTCCCAGACTGTTTTGTTTGCCACTGTGAGCAGGAAGCTGGCCTTGACTTTCTTCACTGCGTTAGAGCTGATGTCTACGGGAGTTAAAGGTTGAAGACAATGTCTCCACACATGAGACTGTAAATATAGAAACAATTGAGCTGCTGTTTGAATGAAGTTTAGCTTCCTGAACCCAAAAAGAAAAGTCACTCTCTTTCTGAAACCTCAGCTGCTTTAGGGACGTAATGGGATAGGGTCACAGTGAAATGAATCCAGAGAAAGTTATTTTGGAAATTGACTATCAGCTCCTTAATTTTCACACAAAAGCACTGTGTGTACTTTTTCATATGAAAAGCAGGCTTGGTACTACAGGCTTCCAGTAAAGAGTCTACTTGTTTTATTTTTCAAGATAGTACTAACTGTAAGTTTGGCAGTATATTCCAAATGTATCTACAAAGAGCAGAGCTTATAAGAAAAGTGTACTGGAATCCTCTGGAAGTCCCAGGAAACACCAGCAATGTTTCTTTTATGTGTTTGTCAAGTTGTAAAGCTAAGTCTGGACTTTTTGCTATTGGCTTTAGTGCCATCAACGGTATAAAGAGGTACTGGGGGCTCTTTCTTTCAGAGCTGTGTTTAACACTCTCCAGAGGACAGCCTGCCATGGGAAGTGCTCAGTCAGTCAGTCACCAGGGATGGGAACGACCTCAGTGACAAGAGCTGACTGCAGTCTTGTCAGAGCCGAGCAAAGCAGCTGCAACGTCACTTCCCACAAGACTCCAACAGTCGCTCCAACTTGGGCTTCGTGTTACCACCGTGTATCTTTATTTCGTGTTGTTTTACTGTGAATACGCTGACACCACTGCATGGAGACTGGACATCACCAGCAGGCAGAAAGTCGTAGGGAAACTGAGATATATTTAGAGGAATATTGGTGGAATGTAATTAATACAGCATTATTGCTGTACTCAGGTGATTTTTGGAATACATCTGGAATTCACATGGCTAAACAGAAAGGTCAAGGAGAAAATATTGTTGAAGGTTTGAATCTAATTTTGCCTAATCTAATTCTAGCTCTGATTACATAATATCTAGTTATTCACTGCCACAGTTAATTTTTAACCTAAATTTTGGAGACATGGAATGGATAAACCAATTATTTCTCTGTTAGAAAAAGCAAGCATTATATTTACACTTTGGATATTGGAGAAATCAATCCAAATCTACTTCCGTATTTCATGAAGAAGCTATAGAGACTTATGCTCAGATATATTTAAAACAATCTTATTCGAAGTATGATAAACAAACGCCTCTATTATTTTACAAGGAGTATACATAATTCAGTGTTCATTAAATTGTTTCATCTTTTTAGTGGGATTTGAATAGAAAGAAATAACATTAGACAGGAGAGGACAGTCCTTGTCCTTGGATTTAGGTCAGTGAAATGTGAAACTTGTTAAACTATTTTCAGAAATTGAAATAAACCAGTCCAGTGAAGCATGCTTTTTTTGTCTCCAGGAAATTGGAGAAACACATACCTCAGACTAATGTGTAATGACAATGTTAACTGCAATTAGCCCCACAAACACACTATTGTCCATACAAAAAAAAGTGGTAACTATTGACCTTAAACAGAGCATCTGTTTACTTTTATGTCCTCTTTTTTGAGGATGTCAATTAATGCAATATAAATGCTGGAAACAATAAAAGTAGAATGCCCTTGTACTTTGATATTCAAATACAATTATTGCCAAGTATAAGGACAATGCTGGAACATAATTAAAACACATATACAAAAGTTCCTTTTTTAAATTTTCCATTTAGTAACAGTGATTTTCAAAGAAGTTACCAGTAATAATGTTACTGGAACCTCCCTAGTGGCTTAGCAGTAAAGAATCTGCCTGCAGTGCAGGAGATGTGGGTTTAATCCCTGGCTTGGGAAGATCCCCTGGAGAAGGAAATGACAACCCACTCCAGTATTCTTGCCTGGGAAATCCCATGGACAGAGGAGCCTGGCGGGCTATAGTCCGTGGGGTCACAAAAGAGTCAGACATGACTTAGCAAACAAACGACAACAACAATAATGTTACTCCCCCACAGTATACCGGGTAGGAGGCAACTGCTTGAAAATTTCCGTTTTATATGTGACACATGCTTAAGTAGCCATGAGACAAGTTGACAGTTTAATCAACAGTGTGCTATTGGAGTAGACATGATATGACAAGAAAATACCATACACAATAGCACAGAAAATAGAAGGGCACTTATTTTAGAAGGAATCCTGACATGTGGCAGGTGGTAGGCATTCGTATATGACCAACCACCAGAACAAAAGAGAAGAAAATATGGTGACCCAGAGTGAAAAGAATTGTTTCTTTCTCTTTCTCTTGGTTAAGGAAATGGCTGTGACAGTGCAAAAATTTCGAGCTATCGAGGAAGCTCTATGTGCAGCTGAAGATGTATAAGATAGGGCATAGGTCTTGAATGGCGCAGAGATGAAAACAACCTAGGCCCTGGAAATGTGTCGTATTGTTACATTCTGTCCATTTCTATTGCAGCATACTTGGGATCATCTATACTTATGGAATTTGATGTTTATTCTCTCTATTCAAGAAATTTTACCATTCCTCTTAGAGTTGTATTCTTTTTGGCTTTTTAATATTTATGCTGTATTTTTTATGTTTTATCATACTATAATCTGTTTCTTTAAGTTTTCTCTGGTGGCAATTCACCCTTTAATGCATCCCAGTATGGATCTTCATTGTCTTGTGTTTTATTCTTTCCTGATTTCTTTTTGTACTTTGACCACTACTAAGGGGATGACAGAAGATGAAATGGTTGGACGGCATCATTGACTCAATGGACATGAGTTTGAACAAGCTCCGGGAGTTGGTGATGGACAGGGAGGCCTGATGCGCTGCAGTGCATGGGGTTGCAAAGAGCTGGACATGACTGAGTGGCTGAACTGAACTGCCTTCCTTCCAGGCTGCTCTCTGCTTCTCTGTTTTAGAATGGAGGTATCCTTGCATTTTCATTAAACGACAACACTCAAATGTTTTCTAATATATTCTCCTAACTTTTAAGCCAAAAGATGATCATAGTATATACGCATGTACATACTTATACATGTGTCAAAAATACGATTTGTTAAAGTGACCAAAGATCTGTATTATTTGCTGAAGTTTTCAAATATTATCACATTAGATATATGTCTCCTAGCAAAACCCACCATCTTTTGGGTAGTATTCACCAGTTTCAATTAGTGTGAAGGTTAAAAAAAAGTGATAATTTGCTCCATTGAAAGCCAAGTCAAAACCAGTTTATGGCATGTACTTTAGGAAGATGGGCTTCCCTGGTGGCTCAGCAGTGAAGAATCCACCTGCTAACGCAGGAGATGCAGGAGACATAGGTTCAACAGCTGCATTGGGCAGATCCCCTGGAGAAAGAAACGGCAACCCATTCCAATACTCTCGCCTGGAAAATCCCATGGACAGAGGAGCTGGGTGGGCTATAGTCCATGGGGTCACAAAAGTCAGACACAATTTAGCAACTATACAACACCTCTAGGAAGGCAAATGAACATGTGGAGTCTCTTGGCATAAACGGACCCTCCAAAGTAAGGATACAGAGATTGCCTATTTGAGACTTCTACTGGAGTCATATATTTTGGTCACCACTACATAAACTAGAGAATTAAGCTTGAAAATACAAACGTTGGGGGTTTAGTATCCTTTTGTTTCTGTAACAAATTACTTTAAAACCAATTGCTTCAAACAATGCAGATAACATCATCTTACAATTCTTGAGGTTAGAAGTCTGAACAGATTTATAGTTGTCATTCAATCACTAAGTCACGACTGACTCTTTGCAACTCCATAGACTGTAGCATGCCAGGCTTTTCTGTCCTTCACTACCTCCCTGAGTCTTCTCAAACTAATATCCATTGAATTGATGATGCCATCCAACCATTTCATCCTCTGTCATCCCCTTCTCCTGCCCTCAATCTTTCCCAGCATCGGGTCTTTTCCAATGAGTCAGTTCTTTGCATCAAGTGGCCAAAGTATTGGAGCTTCAGCTTCAGCATCAGTCCTTCCAATGAATATTCAGGGTTGATTTCCTTTAGGATTAACTGGTTTGATCTCGTTGCAGTCCAAGGGACTCTCAGGAGTCTTCTCCAGCACCAAAGTTCAAAAGCATCAATTCTTTGGTGCTCAGTCTTCACTATGGTCCAATGCTAACCTCTGTACAGGACTACTGGAAAAACCATAGCCTTGATTTAGATCATACCTGAATGGCCTAGTGGTTTTCCCTACTTTCTTCAATTAGAGCCTGAATTTTGGATATAGGAGCTCATGATCTCAGCCACAGTAAGCTCCAAGTCTGATATTTGCTGACTATATAGACCTTCTCCATTTTTAGCTGCATATATATGATCAATCTGATTTCAGTGTTGACAATCTGGTGATGTCCATGCATAGAGTCGTCTCTTGTGTCTGGAAGAGGGTGTTTGCTATGACTAGTGTGTTCTCTTGGTAAAACTGTTAGCCTTTGCCCTGCTTCATTTTGTACTCCAAGGCCAAACTTGTCTGTTACTTCAGGTATCCTTTGATTTCCTACTTTTGCATTCCAATCCTCTTTGATGAAAAGGACTTCTTTTTTCTTGGAATCAATAAATATTTCAGTCACTAAAATATACAGGTGGTTTTATATCAACTTTCTCTTTTTAAAAAAAATTAGAACTATCTTTTACCCGTCACAAGACAACTTTCAGGGATCCTTCTAGATGATTATAAGAGGAGACTTGCCATTACAAAATTATCAGAGATCTTCACTGTTCATCACATTTTTCAGAGAGAGAGAGAATCTGAATTCATTTACCATCTGGTACGTTAGTGGACTAAAAGAAGCCAAACTTCCAGTTTCAGATTTCCTGTTTCATTACTAACGACAGAACTAGTTCACCCCTACCCCAAATCTAAACTATATTTAGCTACAAACAACTAACCAGATGCCAAAATATGTAATTTCATTTGACTGTTTGATTTGCAGTATGAGATGAAAGATTTAATTAAGAGTGAGTTATGTCCTTGAAAATTCTGTCTAGCCAAGCTTAATACTGGTAATGTAAAATTACACTATAAAGTTATGATTATTCCTCAAGTTACAGATAATAATCTTGTTGAAGATAAAGGAAACAGAAATAACCATTATTGCCACTGACAGGCACAGACAGAATAATCTATTTTAAACATAGGAGATGCCAGTAAAGTTACATGAATTACAAAATAAGAAGGGCAGAGATGCAGAGATGGTTACTTCATGCTACTAACACATAGGTATTCAGATATGTTGGGACACTGCCATTCAAGAAAGAAATTCAAGATTTCAAACATTTGAAAAACTGAAGAACGTTCACAGATTATGTAGATTTAATGCTAAAATTTAATCTTATTTGGTTGCATTATTAGACACTGTAAGCAAAGAAAGTACATAGAAATACATATAGAAATCTTAGTCTTTACCTCTTGGTGTGTAGCAATAAAGAATCATTTTCCTTTGTAATTTTCATAATTTTCTTAATTTTATGCATTAATATTTTATACTAATTAAATTAAAAATGATCATTAAAAGTTAAAGGAGCTTGTAAGGAGTAATTAACTAGGTGATATAAAATAAAACACTTTTTAAAAATAACTGTATTATTTTTAATTTGAAAAGATAGATACACCTCAATGTTCATAGTAGCATTGTTTACAATTGCTAAGATAAAGAAGTAATCTAAGCATCTTCATCCAGATGACTGGATAAAGAAGATGTGGAAAGTACAAATTGTCGGGTGTAAGCAGGCTACAGGGATGTACTGTAAAACACATGGAATATAGCTAATATTTTTTAATAACTGTAAAACATAGTATAATCTTTAAAACTGTATTAAAACATTTTTAAATTTAAAAAAGCATTAAAAAAAAACATTGTGTAAAAGCCCATATTACTGGGTATTGTAATACTAATTATAGATAGCTTATAGACCAAGATTATTAGGTGTGTGTGTTTACTCTATAAGCTCTGATAACCAGAATGTAGAGTCTGCAAAACAGAAGACAAAAAGAAACCCTGAAATAAGACACAATGTGAACAACTAAGATTATTCCTGAAACCTTAGCAATATGTAATGGTAATTTATTTTAGCACACATGGATTAATTATAGATTATAAATTAACAAATAAATACACACCTACCATGTATATAATTGGTAAAATACAAAGCACACTATTTATATCATAACGTGAGTTTCACTTTCAGGGTTAACTTTTGTTGCGGATACTAAGGCCAAACTTCAAAGAAGGATCTCAGGCCTTTAGCTATTGCTAAAGACAAGCAGCTACAGCACTACTGCGGTCAAAGCTGAAAGAAAGTAGACCTTGTAGACACGTCATCCTCAAATGAAGACTGTCCCAATAAGGATTGTGCTTTGCATGCTCTCTTTCCTAAATTGATAAATAGATGAAAAGAAGAGCATGGTTTAAAATAAATACATTTTGATGTTGCCACTGTTTTGATGCAATCACTGCCAATCAGCCACATCAAAAGAATCAAAGAATTATTCTGTTTCCAAATAATAATCATAGGAGACATTCATTAACTTTATCAAATACCTGATTCCTCCATTCCTCTCACTGCATCCTAATTTCATTTATTCCCTCATCTTTTCTTTTGCTGTTGAACTGAAAGACTGATAGCAATAGCAACTGACTGAAACAAAGCCGGCATTGATAAACTTACTGCAAATCTACTCTTTGTCCTTCATGAGAGATTATGTTAAAAGAAAAATAAGTAAGCCTCACTTACTAACAATTTCAGAAGAGTTGGACTATATTCTCAATTTAATCCCTCAAAATTGTAGAACATTTTTCTTGTTTATTGAAGGACGGTTTCACTTTCCTATTACTTTTATGGCAAGTCTTCAAACCTTCACTAAATTATCACCTATTCTAACCTCTATAATGATTTTACTCCTTTGTTTACATTAAACATTTTATAATCTCTCTGAGAATCAACCTCATCAGTGGATTTCTAAAAGTTAAGATGATCCACTTGAGATTTCATTTGTGAATGATGAAGATACTTCCACTAAGTAATCCTGTCAGCATTGACAATGACTATTTTCTTATAAAGTAAACAAAAGTGTTTATGATGCATGCCTCTCACACCACATGTATTCTTCAAACTCATTTAAATTATTTACATTTTTCTAAGACTATTTTTGAAAAGACATAAAGAATGTGAGTATTGTTTGGTATTTTAAGTGCTTACATTTCACAAGGCACAGACCCTTTTACAATGGGTCAAAGATGGAATGACGATCTGGAATGGGGCCAGGGGAGTACTGAGGAGATGGCCATGTATGGGGCAAGAGTGGGGAGGGGGAGTTGCAGATGAAACATGGATTAACAGCAGTATCAACTCTTGTCTCCACTACTTCCCAACAAGAAATAGTGAGACAGGGCACAGGTCAGGGGTTGTACAGAGGCATCGTCACGTAAAACTGCCAGTATGCTTTCATTCTGGCAAGGTAAAGATGCAGTTTATCTGTTGACTATGATAAACAGTCCTCAGCGTCAATATCATAGGCAGTATCCAGATGCCGTGTGAATGTTGTGTGACATATGTCAATAATAACTAGGAAAGGCCTAATAATAACATTAATGTGGTCTAATGTCATGATTTAATTAAGTATGTATTGGTGCTTGAAATGTAGAAATTCTCTGGTAAGAACTCCTCTCCAAAATAAATGTCACATATATTGGTAATTAGGGAATTCTTCAGAATGAAAAAAAGTGGAGGAGGGAGAGGGAAAATAATTAAGTCATTCAAGAATTTTAACCTACATTACTCAGTACTCCTTGGAGGGCTATGGCTGGGTCTAGATCTCAAAACAGCATAAGCAGAATGACACCGTCCTCTTCAAGATATGTCCGAGCCCAAATCCTAGGAAGCTGTGAATATGATAAAAGTCAGTCAGTTCAGTCACTCGGTCGTGTCCGATTCTTTGCGATCCCATGGACTGCAGCTCACCAGGCTTCCCTGTCCATCACCAACTCCTGGAGCTTGCTCAAACTCATAACCATCAAGTTGGTGATGCCATCCAACCATCTCATCCTCCATAGATTCCCCTTCTCCTCCTGCCTTCAGTCTTTCCCAAATGAAGGTTTTTTCCAAGAGTCAGTTCTTTGCATCAGGTGGCCAAAGTACTGGAGCTTCAGCTTTAGCATCCATCCTTCTAATGAATTCAGGACTGATATTCAGGACTGAACTCCTTTAGGACTGACTGGTTTGATCTCCTTGCAGTCCAAGGGACTCTCAAGAGTCTTCTCCAATCCCACAGTTCAAAAGCATCAGTTCTTCAGGGCTCAGCTCTCTTTATAACTCATAACTCAACTCTCACATCCATACAAGAGTACTGGAAAAACCATAGCTTTGATTGGATAGACCTTAGTTGGCAAAATAACATCTCTGTTTTTTAAAACGCTATCTAGGTTTGTCATAGGTTTCCTTCCAAGGAGCAAGCGTCTTTTAATTTCATGGCTGCAGTCACCATCTGCAGTGATTTTGGAGCCCAAGAAAATAAAGTCTGTCACTATTTCCATTGTTGCCCCATCTATTTGCCATAAAGTTATGGGACCAGATGCCATGGTCTATGTTTTTTGAATGCTGAGTTTTAAGCCAACATTTTCACTCTCCTCTTTCACTTTCATCAAGAGGCTCTTCAGTTCCCTTTTGCTTTCGGCCATAAAGGTGGTGTCATCTGCATATCTGAGGCTATTTATATTTCTCCCTGCAATCTTGACTCCAGCATGTGCTTCATCCAGCCCGGCATTTCACATGATGTACACTGCATAGAAGTTAAATAAGCAGGGTGACAATATACAGCCTTGAGGAATGCCTTTCCCAATTTGGAACGAGTCCATTGTTCCATGTCCAGTTCTAACTGTTGCTTCGTAATCTGCATACAGATGTCTCAGGACGCAGGTAAGAACTTTCCACAGTTTGTTGTGATCCACACAGTCAAAGGCTTTGGTGTAGTCAATGAAGCAGAAGTGGATGTTTTTTCTGGAATTCTCTTGCTTTCTCTATGATCCAACGGATGTTGGAAATTTAATCTCTGGTTTCTCTGCCTTTTCTAAATACAGCTTGAACATCTGGAAGTTCTTGGTTCACATACTGTTGAAGTCTCGCTTAGAGAATTTTGAGCATTACTTTGCTAGCATGTGAGATGACTGCAATTGTGTGGTAGTTTGAACATTCTTTGGCATTGCTTTTCTTTGGGATTGGAATGAAAACTGACCTTACCAGCCCTTTGCCACTGCTGAGTTTTCCAAATTTGCTGGCATATTGAGAGAAGCACTTTCATAGCATCATCTTTTAGGATTTGAAATAGGTCAGCTGAAATTCCATGATCTCCACTAGCTTTGTTTGCAGTGATGCTTCCTAAGGCCCACTTGACATCTCACTTCAGGATGTCTGGCTTTAGGTGAGTGATTACACCATAGTGATTATCTGGCTCATTAAGATCTTTTTTGTATGGGCTTTCCTTTTGGCTCAGCTGGTAAAGAATCCTCTTGCAATGAGGAAGACCTGGGTTCTATCCCTGAGTTTGGAAGATCCCCTGGAGAAGGGAAAGGCTACCTACTCCAGTATTCTGGTCTGGAGAATTCCATGGACTTGTATAGTCCATGGGGTCGCAAAGAGTTGGACACGACTGAGCGATTTTCACTTTAAGATCTTTTTTGTATAGTTCTTCTGTGTTTTTTTGCCACCTCTTCTTAATAGCTGCTGCTTCTGTCAGGTCCATACCATTTCTGTCCTTTATTGAGCCCATCTTTGCATGAAATGTTCCCTTGGTATCTCTAATTTTCTTGAAGAGATATCTAGACTTTCCCATTCTATTGTTTTCCTCTATTTCTTTGCACTGATCACTGAGGAAGGCTTTCTTATCTCCTTGCTATTCTTTGGAACTCTGCATTCAAATGGGTATATTTACCCTTTTCTACTTTGCCTTTCACTTCTCTTCTTTTCTCAGATATTTGTAAGGCCTCCTCAGAAAATCATTTGCCTTTTTGCATTTCTTTTTCATGAGAATGTTATTGATCAATGCCTCCTATACAGTGTTACCAAGCTCTGTCCATAGTTGTTCAGGCACTCTATCAGATCTAGTCTGTTGAATCTATTTGTCACTTCCACTGGTATAATCGTAAGGGATTTGGTTTAAGTCATACCTGAATAGTCTAATGGTTTTCCCTACTTTCTTCAATTTAAGTCTGAATTTCAAAATACGAAGCTCATGATATGAGCCACAGTCAGTTCCCAGTCTTGTTTTTGTTGACTATATAGAGTTTCCCCATCTTCGGCTGCAAAGAATATAAGCAATCTGATTTTGGTATTGATAATCTGGTTATGTCCATGTGTATAGAGTTGTCTTTTTTTGTCATTGGAAGAGGGTGTTTGCTATGACCAGTGTGTTTTTCTAGCAAAACTCTGTTGACCTGCTTCATTTTGTACTCCAAGGCCAAACTTGCCTGTTATTTCAGGTATCTCTTGACTTTCTACTTTCTCATTCCAGTCCCCCATGATGAAAAGGACTTCTTTTTTTGGTGTTAGTTCTAGAAGGTGTTCTAGTTCATCATAAAACCGTTCAACTCCAGCCTCTTTGGCATTAGTGGTTGGGGCACAGACATTGGATTACCGTGCTATTGAGCGGTTTGCCTTGGAAACCAACAGAGATCATGCTGTTGTTTTGAGACTGCACCAAAGTGCTGCATTTTGGACTATTTTGTTGACTATGATGGCTACTGCATTTCTTTTACGGGATTCTTGCCGACAGTAGTAGATACAATGATCATCTGAGTTAAACCCACCCATTCTAGTCCATTTTAGTTCACCGATTCTTAAAATGCCCATATCCACTCTTGCCATCTCCTGTCTGACCATTTCCAATTTACCTTGATTCATGGACCTGACATTACAGGTTCCTATGCAATATTATTCTTCACAGCATCAGACTTTACTTCTATCACCAGTCTCATCCACAATTGGGCATTATGTTCGCTTTGGCTCAGCCTCTTTATTCTTTCTGGACCTATTTCTCCACTCTTCTCCAATAGCATATTGGGCATCTACCTACCTGGGAGTTCAATTTTTCAGTGTCATATCTTCTTTGCCTTTTTCATATTTTCATGGGTTTCTCAAGGCAGGAACACTGAAATGGTTTTCCATTCCCTTCTCCAGTGGACCACATTTTGTCAGAACTCTCCATCATGACCCGTCTGTCTTGGGTGGCCTTACACGGCATGACTCATGGTTTCATTGAGTTAGACAAGGCTGTGATCCATGTGATCAGTTGATTAGCTTTCTCTAATTGTGGTTTTCATTTTGTCTGCCCTCTGGTGGACAAGGATGAGATGCTTGTTGAAGCTTTCTAAAGGGAAGGACTGGATCTTGCTCTGATCCAGCCATGGTCAGTAAATCTTTAATCCAATTTTCTGTTGATGAGTGGGGCTGTGTTTCATCCCTGTTTGCCTCAGGCCAAACTATGGTAGGACATTAAAAAAAAAAAAAAAAGGACTTGTGGCTTTTGAAGGAGGTGCTGGCATAAGCTAATATGATATACTTCTTTGCAAAAGGAACTCTGCAGATGTGATTAAGGGTATAGATGAGGCATTGTGGAGATTATTGTAGATTATTCAAGTGAGGGCTTCCAGCAAGTATTAGGGAGAGGACCAAAGAAGATGGAGGCATCCCCAGGTGACAGGCAGCAAGGAAACAGAGACTTAGTCCTACAATCTCATGGAAGTGAATTCCACCCACACCTGAAGGAGTAAGAAAGTAGATTTGTCTGCAGGGTCTTTAGAAAGGAATACAGCTTTGCCCATACCTTGTTTTTAGCCTGGTGATTACCCTCAGCACAGTAAAATAATAAACTTGTATTAAGTCACTAAATTTATGGTCATTTATTATGGCTGGAATAGAAGACTAATACACAAGGGCTTCCTAAAATTGTATGCAGTATTTTGTATATTTGTGTGCGGTATTTTTCATATGAAAGAAGCTGTATATTTAATCAGTCTTGTAAGGGTCAATGAGATAAACAAGGACCTATGCATAAACAGGGGAATATATTCAGTATCTTGTAATAACTCCTGGCTCAGGTGGTTAAAAATATGCCTGCAATGCAGAAGACCCAGGTTCACTCCCTAAGTTGGGAAGATCCCCTGGAGAAGAGAATGGCTACCCAATCCAGTACTCTTGCCTGGAGAATTCCAAGGACAGAGGAGGCTGGCAGGCTACAGTCCCTGGGGTCACAGAGTCAGACACAACTGAGCGACCGACTCTTTCACTTCACATAGCTGAACAGGTTGCTGTACGGCTGAGACATTGCAATCCAACTGTACTTCAATTTTAAAAAGTCAATGATCACGCTGAGTCACTGAGCCGTGTCCAACTCTTTGCGACACCAAGGACTATAGCCTTCCAGGCTCCTCTGTCCACGAGGATTCTCCAGGCAAGAATACTGGAGTGGGTTGCCATGCCCTCCTCCAGGGGAATCTTCCCAATCCAGGTATCAAAGCCAGGTCACCCGCATTGCAGATGGGTTCTTTATCATCTGAGCCACAAAAGCAAGAATGACTGAACTATTATCCTTCTTCGTACTGAAGCAGTAAATACATCCTCATTCACTATGAAAGAACACGTCTCATTTTACAATTCAACTGGGAAATGAGACGGGGGAAAGCCTAGAGAAGTTGGAAATATGGTGACAAATTTAAAACATGAGATTCAACTTGAAATAATGTGAGGAAGTGTGTCTGCAGAAAAATAATCAGAAACAGACATTCAGTGGAAGGGAGACAGCTGGAAAGCAGTCAAACAGAACAGGACAGAAGGGAGAGTATAGATGAGACTGAAATACTGTGATAATTTGGAGAAAAAAGCTGAAAATCACCTTGGTGGCAATAGGACGTTTCCAAACAAGAAAGTACACCTGAACTAGAATTCACTTTGAGATAGTGCTTTCTCTTTATCAATGTTGAAGAAATCAGACGAAATGGAAGGCATTCAAAAAAGAACAGCAAATACAATTAAGCATCTAAAGGGATTGATTTATATAGTGAGAGGGAAGAAATAAAATGTGCAGTCTTCGGCTAAACACTTCTGGAGAGAACTTAATAGTCCAAAGTCTTTAAAGGATTTACATGCTGAGTCAATAGAGAGTGATTTAGCTCAGTAAGAGGGAATTTAGGCAGAAGCACAGGGCGATAAAGGTAAACTCTAAGCTGAAAACATTTTTCTGACTGTTAATACCAGAAACTAAAGTGTTTCAACTGGTGCTGACTCAAAGGTCTGCTGTTGTTTTTGTTGGTCTTTCTAACCCATTTTCAGATTTATCCTGAGTGACCAAGAAAGATAGTTATTGGAAAATTCTTTATACCCCTGTTACTCTCTTTCTAATAGATTGAGACCTTTCTGTCACAGTATATAAATGACTACTGATTTTATATTCCTAGCTTTATAATATGTCTTGATATCTGGTAGGGCAAGTCCTCCCATATTGTTGTTCTTTTTAAAAAATAAACTAGGCTGTTTATTTTGTCTCTTTATATATACTCTGTGTACTCAGTGATTTTAATAGATTATTAGTCTGCTCAGGCTGCCAAAACAAAAAAATACCATCAACTGGGTAGCTTAAACAGAAATGTATTATCTCACAGTTCTGGAGGCTAGAAGTTTCATTATAAAAACTTAAATATATAAGAATATAGAATAACATCATAGAGTATGGCATATTAACTTGAAAGACTAAGCAGTAAATCACCATTAATAAAAATGTGATTGTTTAATTAAGACAGTTATAATTTCAGTTATGTTAAAATAATTATATTAATAAGAAGGTGCATAACAGGTGTATATATGCATATATGACATATGGCTACTGCTATTTTCTTTGAATAATAGAAAGTAGAAATCAAAGTATTGATTCCATTTCTTTTTCTTTAAATACAACATTTTCATAATTCAAAAATATAATCCATAAGAAGAAGACATGTCTCCACTAATGGCCACAACACAGAGTCTTATCAAAGTGGAAGCTGAGGTTGCCACCTGGCTACTCTGGTCTCCTAGTGGAGACCAGACCTACTGGATCAACCAGCAAAGAAGGAGGTTAGTCTACTGGCAGGGGCAATGGAACCTGAGTGGGAAAGGACACTGTTGTTAAGACACAATGCAGAGTAGAAATTGGTTGTTACTATCCAATGGCAGCCTGGAGGAATATGTCTGAAATGTAGGAGATCTTTTAAGTTTCAACTTAGTATTATCCTCATATTGCAAGAAAAAAAATAAAATACTATAAAACATAAAATGCTGTAACAATTCATATAACTGCATAAAATACTATAAAGCCTGTAAAATACTGTAACAACTCACACTGGCTTATGAGAAATGAAGGTCTGTTTTACCCTACCAGGTAAAGAACCTAACCTCCAGAGATGTTTGCTGAGAGTAACAGAAATATGGAAAAGGAAGTTTATAATCCTCAGTTAGGAACATATGACTAATTTCAAATGAGGATTGCAATAGTTGAGTCTTTCTTATTGTGCTCTGAATATATGTGTGTGTGTGCATGTACTGACCAATTATTTTTCTTTCTTTCATTTCCATTTCTTCTCTTATTCTCTAGCACTAGATGTGTTGATAGTGGTTAAACCTGTATTTTCAGTATTTAAGTTACTGGATAGCAAATGCATGAAAGGACACACTTATATCCTGAGAGAAACTGATATAAAGTAATCTAAATACACTGGCAATATTATCACATGTTTAAACATAAGGAAAAATATTAGAGTTAATTAAGAAATATAATCAAGTCAACCAATAGGTATAATCTCCCCAACAACAGTCAGTGTAAGAAAGCAATCCACAAATTATTCAAGAAGGACATTCTGATTCATGTTTTATGCCAAGTCAAGCTAACAAACACAATATGTAAAAATTATGCTTCTGGACATAAATAACAGAAAAACCCAAGCTTAAATTGCCTCAAATAACAGAGAGGTATAACTGAAATATTCACTGGTTGGAAACCATCAATCATGGTTCAGTCAAGTCTCTCAATTTTTTCTTAATTTTTAACTTAATTTCTCTGAGATTTTCCTGGCTCTGTTCTTTCTATGTTGATTAACACCCACAGGCTTTTAGAAGATGGCTATAAAATTTCTATGCTTTATTTCAACACATAAAAATTTTTTTTTTTTTTTTTTTTTTAGTTTTCTGAATGTTGAGCTTTTTTTTTGTTGTTATTTTTTTTTTAAATTTTTTTGTTTATCCTTTTCACATTTATTAGTATGTACACTTTTTTTTTTTTTTTGTCATACATTGATATGAATCAGCCATAGATTTACACGTATTCCCCATCCCGATCCCCCCTCCCACCTCCCTCTCCACCCGATTCCTCTGGGTCTTCCCAGTGCACCAGGCCCGAGCACTTGTCTCATGCATCCCACCTGGGCTGGTGATCTGTTTCACCATAGATAATATACACATGCTGTTCTTGAAACATCCCACCCTCACCTTCTCCCACAGAGTTCAAAAGTCTGTTCTGTATTTCTGTGTCTCTTTTTCTGTTTTGCATATAGGGTTATCGTTACCATCTTTCTAAATTCCATATATATGTGTTAGTATGCTGTAATGTTCTTTATCTTTCTGGCTTACTTCACTCTGTATAAGGGGCTCCAGTTTCATCCATCTCATTAGGACTGATTCAAATGAATTCTTTTTAACGGCTGAGTAATATTCCATGGTGTATATGTACCACAGCTTCCTTATCCATTCATCTGCTGATGGGCATCTAGGTTGCTTCCATGTCCTGGCTATTATAAACAGTGCTGCGATGAACATTGGGGTGCACGTGTCTCTTTCAGATCTGCTTTCCTCAGTGTGTATGCCCAGAAGTGGGATTGCTGGGTCATATGGCAGTTCTATTTCCAGTTTTTTAAGAAATCTCCACACTGTTTTCCATAGTGGCTGTACTAGTTTGCATTCCCACCAACAGTGGAAGAGGGTTCCCTTTTCTCTACACCCTCTCCAGCATTTATTGCTTGTAGACTTTTGGATAGCAGCCATCCTGACTGGCGAGTAATGGTACCTCATTGTGGTTTTGATTTGCATTTCTCTGATAATGAGTGATGTTGAGCATCTTTTCATGTGTTTGTTAGCCATCTGTATGTCTTCTTTGGAGAAATGTCTGTTTAGTTCTTTGGCCCATTTTTTGATTGGGTCATTTATTTTTCTGGAATTGAGCTGCAGGAGTTGCTTGTATATTTTTGAGATTAATCCTTTGTCTGTTTCTTCATTTGCTATTATTTTTCTCCCAATCTGAGGGCTGTCTTTTCACCTTACTTATAGTTTCCTTTGTAGTGCAAAAGCTTTTAAGTTTCATTAGGTCCCATTTGTTTAGTTTTGCTTTTATTTCCAATATTCTGGGAGGTGGGTCATAGAGGATCTTGCTGTGATTTATGTCGGAGAGTGTTTTGCCTATGTTCTCCTCTAGGAGTTTTATAGTTTCTGGTCTTACATTTAGATCTTTAATCCATTTTGAGTTTATTTTTGTGTATGGTGTTAGAAAGTGTTCTAGTTTCATTCTTTTACAAGTGGTTGACCAGTTTTCCCAGCACCACTTGTTAAAGAGGTTGTCTTTTTTCCATTGTATATCCTTGCCTCCTTTGTCGAAGATAAGGTGTCCATAGGTCCGTGGATTTATCTCTGGGCTTTCTATTCTGTTCCATTGATCTATATTTCTGTCTTTGTGCCAGTACCATACTGTCTTGATGACTGTGGCTTTGTAGTAGAGTCTGAAGTCAGGCAGGTTGATTCCTCCAGTTCCATTCTTCTTTCTCAAGATTACTTTGGCTATTCGAGGTTTTTTGTATTTCCATACAAATTGTGAAATTCTTTGGTAAAAAAAAAAAAAAAATACCGTTGGTAACTTGATAGGGATTGCATTGAATCTATAGATTGCTTTAGGTAGAATAGCCATTTTGACAATATTGATTCTTCCAATCCATGAACACGGTATGTTTCTCCATCTGTTTGTGTCCTCTTTGATTTCTTTCATCAGTCTTTTATAGTTTTCTATGTATAGGTATTTTGTTTCTTTAGGTAGATATACTCCTAAGTATTTTATTCTTTTTGTTGCAATGCTGAATGGTATTGTTTCTTTAATTTCTCTTTCTGTTTTTTCATTGTTAGTATATAGGAATGCAAGGGATTTCTGTGTGTTAATTTTATATCCTGCAACTTTACTATATTCATTGATTAGCTCTAGTAATTTTCTGGTAGAGTCTTTAGGGTTCTCTATGTAGAGGATCATGTCATCTGCAAACAGTGAGAGTTTCACTTCTTCTTTTCCTATCTGGATTCCTTTTACTTCTTTTTCTGTTCTGATTGCTGTGGCCAAAACTTCCAACACTATGTTGAATAGTAGTGGTGAGAGTGGGCACCCTTGTCTTGTTCCTGATTTCAGGGGAAATGCTTTCAATTTTTCACCATTGAGGGTGATGCTTGCTGTGGGTTTGTCATATATAGCTTTTATTATGTTGAGGTATGTTCCTTCTATTCCTGCTTTTTGGAGAGTTTTAACCATAAATGAGTGTTGAATTTTGTCAAAGGCTTTCTCTGCATCTCTTGAGATTATCATATGGTTTTTATCTTTCAATTTGTTAATGCACATAAAAAATTTTATAAAGAGAAGAAATTGTTTTTATAGAGGCTCATTATTAAGAATAAACAATTTATTTCCATAAATCTATATTCATGGATTGGGGCTAAACGTGGTACCATACCCATTCATTTACAGATGCTTCTCTCCAGGGCACTTTCTAAGCATCTGAACCAATTCACATGTTCAGGTGACTCTATGCACCAACTGGCTTAGGCCTGGGTTCCTAAATCAATGACTGGCAAGTAGATAAAACTTCTCTTAGACCAATCAGCATGACCCCCAGCCAGGATACTGTAGTAGCAAGCACTGACTTCATAATTCAGAATATTCCAACACTTATATGATGTATTTGTCTAATTAAAAATTTGACACAATTCTTCACTCAGTATAATGTATAGCATTGAATTTATTAACTTCTAACTAATTAATTTAATATTTCAAGCTTTTATAACTTAGAGGAAAGATGAAGATATTTTAAATATTCTGAAGAAATTAAGAAAGATACTAATTGAAAAACTATTGAAAAATGTTCCCTTTCTTAAACAGTTTCAAATACTTTTAGTTTATCATCTTCTCCTCTCATACTCAACTATGGAGTGAAAAGTTTTGTATGAGAGAAAAATTATTTACAACTCATTTACTGCATAATCTAAAGAAATTTAGGCCTCCAAATTTAAGTCTTTCTTAATAACAGAAGTAACTAATTGACCATTATTTACAACCAAAACCTAATTATTTGGAAGATGTGACAATAGCCTTTTTTTCAGAATTATATTTTGATATTTTTCTAAGAGATTATGTAATCTAAATAAAACTTTTATAATGATACAAAGTTATAAATCCAATTTAGCATATGAATCATCGTGTTAGTTATGCTAAATCATCATGGCTAATTCTCCATTGAAAACCTTCCAGGAAGAGCTTGATCTTTCCTTCTTAGAAGATGATCCTGTATTTAGAGAATTTAAGGGCCCTCTAGTTGAGTAACAAGAACTGAACAGCTGATGTTTTGATGGCAGTTGAACTAAATATTTTGTAGCTATTTCATAAAAAAGAAACTCTAGGGATTTCCAACTAGTAAGTGAAGGATAAGTAAAATATGAAACCTTTTGGTCTAAGAGGTCAGAAATTATATCTGAAGCTGTTTAAAGCTATGCTTGTTTCTCAGATATGAAAACTATGGATATGTGAAGACATTATAATAGATTTCAAAAAACTCATGGTTGTTTGGTAGAAATATTTGAACTTCTTGAATATAAAGATAGTTTTACTCTTATAACAAAAGGGTATAAGCTTTGTATATTTCTTAATGATTTATGCCTTATTAAAAATTTTACAATTTAATATTATTTTACATGCATTTTGAGAAAAAGTGAAACTGAATATGGTAAATTTTAAGGGTGTATTATGAACAAAATATTAAAAATCTTAGATTCCTAACCTCTGACTAATTAAGCTATGCTGCCTTGGTGAATCAATTTAGAAAGTAAGGAAAAAAACTTGGTTTTAAATTACTTCATTGCTCACTAGGTGTGTATTGTGGGGAAAGCATCTCAATTCTTCTGTCTCAATTTTCTTAAGTATATAATGGATATATTAAGGCACCAGTAGATAAACTAATTTGTTGATAAGATAGCAGTTATTTTAATCAGCAGAATCATAGGCAATACCTTAAATGCATTCTTAAAATTAAAAAGTGCTTATTTCTATGAATATCAATTCACCTATAGTGATATTTCAGAACTTTGGGTGCATGTGGGAATTCATTGAGAGCTTTAGAAATCACTGATGCCTGGGACTCAAACCATAAATTTGTGTTCAGTTGTCCTCATTATGATGTAGACATCAGGAGTTTTAGAGACTGACTTAAATGATTAATTATTAGAATTTATCCTTGCATAGTTTTGAATAAGAGTATGTATTTACTTTTAAACTTGATTTGTAAACATCAGATTTAAACAACCTAAAGTGTAACTAGATACAGTAGTACATCTATATTTATTTATATACACATAAAATTAAATATATTTAATATTCCATTAACTAAAAATGCATGATGAATTTTAGGCCAACTTATGATAATCCTTGTAAGAATAGACATGTATTACACTTGAGAAAAAATGCTCTCTGTCATTTTTGTTTAGATATCATTTCCTGGTGATGTTGAATCATTCATAAGCCCTTTGGGATACACAGTGAAATACTGAAAGTGATACAAATAGTGTAAAGTTATACCATATAAAAAATTAAACCTCTTTTTAAATTTTGGTCTTTAATCATACATACTATATTCTCTAGTTAGTGTACTTATGATTTTTTTTCCTACAGTTCAAATCTCAAAACAGAAACTTTCACTGTAAGTGTGTTAGTATATAAGATACATGGTTTATATTATTAGAATTGGCCAGATTTGATGAGAACTATTAATCACAATTGTTCTTACGTGGCAGAAATGGATGAACTTAACTATTTTTCTTTTTGAAAGGAAGAGAAAGGGAGGAATAAAATCTCATATAGTTTAAAATAACTTACTGACAAATTTTATGAGAGTTTTGATAAATATGTATTATAAATTCCCTGTCAAGTTATTTTATTATTTAAAGTCTTTTGACCTTAATATTAGTAGTTTCTTTAACAATGAATTTTACCAAAAAAAAAAAAAAAAACTAGTGTGATTTTGAGTACATGAATAAAAAACATACCAAGAATAAGGAAATAGATTTTTTAAAATACCCTATAAAAATCTTTGGTCATTTCTATTAAAAATATATATTCTAAGTAGATATTATTTTCATTAAATACATTGGATTCTTTTAAATTGAAAGAACTATGGCTGAGTAATATTCCATGGTGTATATGTACCACAGCTTCCTTATCCATATACACCATGGAATATTACTCAGCCATTAAAAAGAATTCATTTGAACCAGTCCTAATGAGATGGATGAAGCCGGAGCCCATTATACAGAGTGAAGTAAGCCAGAAAGATAAAGAACATTACAGCATACTAACACATATATATGGAATTTAGAAAGGTGATAACGATAACCCTATATGCAAAACAGAAAAAGAGACACAGAAATACAGAACAGACTTTTGAACTTGTGGGAGAATGTGAGGGTGGGATATTTCAAAAGAACAGCATGTATACTATCTATGGTGAAACAGATCACCAGCCCAGGTGGGATGCATGAGACAAGTGCTCCGGCCTGGTGCACTGGGAAGACCCAGAGGAATCGGGTGGAGAGGGAGGTGGGAGGGGGGATCGGGATTGGGAATACATGTAAATCCATGGCTGATTCATATCAATGTATGACAAAACCCACTGGAAAAAAAAATAATAAAAAAAAAAAAAAAAAAAAAGAAAAAAAAAAAAAGAAAGAACTACTTGCATAACTCTAAAGAATACAAAAGAAGATGCCTCAATTATGTAGTTTAAATTATTTTCACTTGCTGTATGAACTGAAATAGTTCTATCCCAATATAGCACTTCAGGAGAACCTGGCAGATAATTACAAGAAACGTCCAACTGAATGAATTATATTGCCAATAACATGCCAGGCATGGCTACCCTGAAATCCTTAACTACAACCACCTAAAGATTCTTGATAAAGTATTAAAGTTTAATGAATGACTTTTGCAAAAGGAAGAAAAATGTCCAGAAATCCTGAACAATCAGGCAAAAGAAGTCAAGTCCTAGGAAGCTGAAAACTTAATGAAAACTGTACACTCTTCACTAGGTTCTTTCAGGTCCTTACTGCAAAAGCCGTTCTAAACTTCACAACAACCCCTTGACTATTATCCTAGTTAATGATACATAACTTGGCCAAGGTCACACCAGCAGACGTGCACTAGAGTCAGTAAACTTAACCAGCTCATGGATTAGAAGCCTCTGGACCTGAGATAACACAACAGTCTCAAAATGTTCAAAAAAGATTTAAAAATATACACAGGATCATAATGAAAGACAAGATAGTAAATAACAATAAACATATTTGAAAAAAGGTCTAAATATAACCTGTGGATGTTAAAAAAAAATAACTCACTGAAAATAAAACTCATTTTACTTAAGCTATTACTTGAGTAAATTACCCCTATACCTAGTGGAACGTTCAGATTACAGGTTAGCTGAAACCTGCTATATGTATTTTCTGTCACCAATTTGGGAAATGAAAATGCACCACATGTTGTGTATTGTAAACTTTAAAGCTTCATAGCATCCTGCTGCCTCAACATCCCCACAAGCAGGTTGTGGGCACCCCACCCAGATGACCCGGAGCAGCAATGTTCACAAGAACCCTTTTTTGTCAAAACTTAACCTAGTGAAATTGTACATGCCCGTGAAATCCGTGCATACCTTTGGCTAGGATGCTCCAACCTGCGCCCCAGTAAACCCAAGGGCCCTCCTTCCTCCCTCCTTCCTCTCCCTGCCCCCTCAGCTCCCCCAGATGTCTGGCATTCTCTCCTAGAGCTCCCTCCAGGCGCCCCCCCACCCCCATGGTGAGCACTGACGGTCCCTCCAGGACCTGTGAGTACAGGAAACCTTGCTTTCCTGCCTCTTCTGTTTCCCCTCTCGTCAACACACCTGCCCTACCATCTCAAGAGAAAAACAGAACAGCTGCTCACAAAAACACTTGACCATATCCAATCACACAGGGCAGCAAATTACAGTCCTACAACGTACCCAGGTGGGAGAGGACCAGATTATCGGAAAATATTTATATTATACTGTAAGTATTCTTTGACTAATACATATATATATATATATATTTTTTTTTTTTAAACTGGGGGTGGGCAGGGTGGGATGAAGAAAATGAACTTATTCCCTTTCTTTTTTAGAAATGAGAATCACTTAAATGATGGAATGCATTTGGATGGGCATGCAAATTTACTGAGGGGAAGATATAATAGGAGTAATTTTAAATTTTTAAATACTGGACTGAAGGGTTCAGGTCAGTAGGCTCCAGATGCAGCTCCAAATGTAAGTTCTGACAAATTCATTTTATTATTTCCCTGAGTTTTAAGGTTAAAAGAATCTTTAAAAATTTTACAGTGTCAACATTGAATTTTCAAAAGTTTACTTTTATTATAATTAAAAATACTCATAAATCACTGCCATTTTATCCACTCCCTCTCTAATACAGTGTACATACACCATAGTCACCATGAAATAATTACAAACAGAAAAATAACCATAAACTCTAATACCTGTGATAGTAGGATGCTTTTTTCCCTTATTTTGACAAAGAGGCACCTACATACTTAGAGATAGTTTTACAAATGAAAATCAAAATGATCACTGAGAACATTTTAAGAGCTCAAAATGTGACATTAAATATTACTATCATTACTGATAATGAATTAATAATTGAAATAACATTTATGCCACTTATAGTATTGAAGGAAAATGGAAGAGGCACTGAAGAAAATACTTTCTGTTCTTCTATCAGGTGTTAAAATAAAGCCCTGCCAAATTCTGGCAAAGAGATGCCAGGACAGACTAGCTTGAACATAACATGAAGTTCTTAGATCTACTTAACTATCATGTGCAAGCCTCAGTGATTTCACTTAGCTCCACAAAACCCATGCTAAAAGCCTCAGAAGGACGTTAGAAAGCAGATCTTCTAGACCCCTTTTAATGTTTTTTATAGTATTAACAAAATAACATTTAATTATTTTCATCACCATGAATCCTAAACAAAACATGAGCAAACAGAATCCCACAACACATAAAAAGGATCACACACCATGATGCAGTTAGATTCACTCCTGGGCCACAAGTATGGTTCAGTAAATACAGATCAATCAATGCAGTATGTCACATTGACAAAAAGAAAGACAAAAACCACGTGAATATCTCAACAGGTGTGGGAAAAGCATTTGATGAAATTCAACATCTATTCGTGGTAACTCTCACCGAAGTGGGTGTAGAGGGAACATATCTCAACATATTAAAAGCCATTTATAACAAACTCACAGCCAACATAGTATTTTTTCCCATAACTTATAATACTAACTTCTGGGGGGTCACTAAACATGACATACATTTTGAATAATCCTTATTACTTTCTTAAATTTATTCTTTATGTTTTAATAGAGTCAACTGAGTTACTTTTTATCTTAGGGAATTCTCTTTGATTTTTCCAAACATTTCTTTCCTAAATCACAAAACATCATTAAGTTAATCTTACACTGTATTAAAACAGGCCTCTGAATGATGAATAAATATGAATGAATGACTGATTACGCATCACACATCTGACGCATCCTGCAGTAAGATGTCTGGCCCTTCCTGGGGAGATCAGGGAGTTTGCTGGAGGATGTCTACGGGGTAGGCCTGAGAAACCAGGGTCTATGTGAAAGTAAAACTCCAACTCCTCTTCAGTCAAGCTACCTCCTGAGGTCACAGGAGAGGAAGGGAGAGAAGATAGTAGAAGGAGAAGAGGAGAGAGGCATCCAGATGCCATTTGGACAAAATAACTTCTTTTGAATGCCCAGAGTGCTTGATCTACAATTATTTGAACCCTCTCATCTCTTCTAACAAACATTAATTTTAATAAAAATATCTTCCATTTTTGAGTATTTTTACTTTGTTCCCATGTACACATTACTGAGTGTTGCTTAATTTATACAGCACATTGATGAGGTTGCTTAAGTTATAATTCTTAGCTTATGAATGAAGAAGAAAAAAGATTTAGTGGCCAGCCCTGATCACACCTGACATGTAGCAATAAAGCTGCCATGAGTTCTTGAACAAATCAATGAATAAATAAACACTTGAATCTTTCACTGCTACAGCATTAGAAGGTAGAAAAGTCTCCAGATTGCAAGTATGTTTTCTGATATATTTTATATTCTCATATTTTTCTATTTTTTTCAATGTTGACAGCAATAAAATTGCTGAGTAAAATTTGTAAAAAAAATTCTAAAATATGGGCTATTTTAGAATATTTTCTAAAATATGAGCTCATTTTCTAAAAATGAACTCAGAAGATAATGTTAATTCTGATTAGTCACATCAGCACTTTTCATTTAACCTTTTATGTCTTACCCCTTTCTGTCTCGTTTATAACCTGATTTTACTCAGCTTCCTTCTCAAACCTCGGAAAGTCCTGAGTATTTCTTGGTCTCCCGTGATGTCGTGCATTTGCCCTGGCAATTCTCAGGTGGACGACTGGAGTCCAGGGAGGTCGGCTGACTAGCCAGAGATCACACTCAAGCTACTGAAATTTAGGACTAGAGTCTGAGAATCTTTTGACTCTGGATTTCCTCTCCCCCAACAACCATTAAGATTAATTACTTCAAAAAAAGGTGAAACAACCACAAAACCTAGTATTACTTCATTCTCATGACTGAAGACCTGCATCACAGACCAAACAGATTTCAAGGCTCACAATTCAATAATCAAAAGAAAGAAAGGCACACAGCACTTTGCCTTGAAATGATAGAACTGGAATAGAGGCTTAGATGGGAAAACTAATGACTTACTTTAGTATCTGCAGTCCTTCCCATCTTGTTCTTCATATTCCAGAGAGATTACTCTTCATTTTGTACTTTTTCCTAAAACATGGTATCCTTGAAAGAAAAAATGAAAAAGTATGTTATATGTTTCTTTTAAGTTACTCTAATTTAATTTGATGTAGTACATGTAATTAAGCATACAGGAAGCTTTTCTTTAATAAGCAATAGTTAAGTCCCAAATTTTTAAGAATATCTACAAAAGAGCCTCACAGCAACCTTCTGGTAAAGAGTAAACAAAGGACCAAAGTGAAAGGGAAAGTGAAAGTCGCTCAGTTGTGTCCAACTCTTTGCAACCCCATGGACTGTACAATACATGGAATTCTCCAGGCCAGAATACTGGAGCTACGGGTAGCCTTTCCCTTCTCCAGGGGATTGTCCCAACCGAGGGATTGAACCCAGGTCTCCGGCATTATAGGCAGATTCTTTACCAGCTGAGCCACAGGGAAGCCCAAGAATACTGGAGTGGGTAGCCTATCCCTTCTCCAGGGGATCCTCACTACCCAGGAATTGAACTGAGGTCTCCTGCATTGCAGGTGTATTCTTTACCAACTGAGCTACCAGGGAAGCCCCAAATAAAGGACCAAACCAGCTATCCAATACTTAGACAATGGAATACTTGACTGAAAAGACGTGCATGTATAAGAAAGAGAAAGGATAACTTCAAACTACTTGGAGCACACATGTCACAAGGTTACAGGGGACGTTCACCCACTTACACATCGTTAATTAACAAGTGGCCTAGACAAACATTCCACATGTGTTCAATTATGACCCACTGATATAATTCCAGGGAGTCTGATATTTTTAATTTAGCCTAGAATGGGCATTTTACAATGACAGTGGTACATATCTTTTACATAAATATCAAATTTTGTTTACACATATGTTGGTTGTTGTTGTTTAGTCTCTAAGTCATGTCTGACTCTTTTAGGACCCCATGGACTGTACCCACCGGGCTCCTCTGTCCATGGTATTTCCCAGGCAAGATTACTGGAATGGATTGCCATTTCTCCTCCACAGAAGGGACAGAACCCACATTTCCTGAACTGGCAGGTGGATTTTTTACCACTGAGCCAACAGGGAAGCCCTTACACATATATAGACAAAATTTGTATTTTACTAACAATTAATTTAAGAATACAAACAAAAACTTTTGAAACCTTTAATTTATAAAGTAGAATGACTGGAATTCTCACTTTCATTTCTTTCAAGGAGGACAGAGTTTATGGTAAATGTGAGGTGTTTTCTATGAGCCTGAATCCTGCACCACATCAGTGCAAACTCTTTTTCAGTCATAAAGCATATGAATCAGGCATGTTAGTATTTTTGCCATTGTTTTTTCTTGCAGTTGAGGGAAAGGAAGGATAAGATAAGGATTTTCATCAAATACATTAGTTTGAAGGAAAATATAAAGAGAATCTAAATATTTTAGGTATTCAAAAATTTTCCAGCTTGGCATACAATTTGTTTTAATTTTCTCTCACTTCTCTCCTTTTCACCCCTTGCTATGTATATTATCTTGTACAAATTGAAAACAATTGTATTGAAAGAATTCCAAGTTCCAAAAAAATTTGTGACTGACTTTAGTTAAGAATATACTGTAGATTCCTGACTTGGTCATATTCCAGGAAGCCTGTAGAAAATGACAGTTTAAAGAAATTTAAATACATTGTTACCACTTTTTCCATTACATCTTGAACAGCATAGAGATCTCTATCCCAGTTATCTTAAATGCTTCTTACCTTTTTCACCCATATCAAAATATCTACTCTCATTTCCCTTTCCACAGATAGAAAAACAGGAAATAAAAATCAGAAGTTCTTAACATTATACATATATTTTTTTCAAACAAAGCTTAGAACTATGGTGATGAAGCAGTCAAATAATAAAACTAGTAACTCCAGTTTTAAAATAAATATTATACACAGAGCATAAATTTATTACATCTAAGCGGACTGGTCATAGCAAACATCCACTTCCAACAACAAAAGAGAAGACTCTGCACATGGACATCACCAGATGGTCAACACCGAAATCAGATTGATTATATTCTTTGCAGCCAAAGATGGAGAAGCTCTATACAGTCAGCAAAAACAAGACCGGGAGCAGACTGTGGCTCAGATCATGAACTCCTTATTGCCAAATTCAGGCTGAAATTGATGAAAGTAGGGAAAACCACTAGATCATTCAGGTATGACCTAAATCAAATCCCTTATTAACTATACAGTGGAAGGGAGAAATAGATTTAAGGGACTAGATCTGATAGAGCGCCTGATGAACTATGGAAGGAGGTTGGTGACATTTTACAGGAGACAGGGATCAGACCATCCCCATGGAAGAGAAATGCAAAAAAGCAAAATGGTTGTCTGAGGGGGGCTTACAAATAGCTGTGAAAAGAAGAGAAGCGAAAAGCAAAGGAGAAAAGGAAAGATATTCCTATTTGAATGCAGAGTTCCAAAGAATAGCAAGGAGATAAGAAAGCCTTCCTCAGTGATCAGTGCAAAGAAATAGAAGGAAAAAAAGAATGGCAAAGGCTAGAGATCTCTTCAACAAAATTAGAGATACCAAGGGAACATTTCACGCAAAGACGGGTTCAATAAAGGACAGAAATGGTATGGACCTAACAGAAGCAGAAGAAAAGAAGAGATGGCAAGAATACACAGAAGAACTGTACAAAAAAGATCTTCACGACCCAGATTATCACAATGGTGTGATCACTCACCTAGAGCCAGACATCCTGGAATGTGAAGTCAGGTGGGCCTTAGAAAGCATCACTACAAACAAAGCTAGTGGAGGTGATGGAATTCCAGTAGAGCTATTTCAAATCCTGAAAGATGATTCTGTGAAAGTGCTGCAATCAATATGCCAGAAAATTTGGAAAACTCAGCAGTGGCCACAGGACTGGAAAAGGTCAGTTTTCATTCCAATCCCGAAGAAAGGCAATCCCAAAGAATGCTCAAACTACCACACAATTGCACTTATCTCACACGCTAGTAAAGTAATGTTCAAAATTCTCCAAGCCAGGCTTCAGCAATACGTGAACAGTGAACTTCCACATGTTCAAGCTAATTTTCGGAAAGGCAGAGGAACCAGAGATCAAATTGCCAACATTCGCTGGACTATCGAAAAAACAAGAGCGTTCCAGAAAACCATCTATTTCTGCTTTATTGACTATTCCAAAGCCTTTGACTGTGGATCACAATAAACTGTGGAAAATTCTGAAAGAGATGGGAATACCAGACCACCTGACCTGCCTCTTGAGAAACCTATATACAGGTCAGGAAGCAACAGTTAGAACTGGACATGGAACAACAGACTGGTTCCAAATAGAAAAAGGAGTACGTCAAGGCTGTATAGTGTCACCCTGCTTATTTAACTTATATGCAGAGTACATCATGAGAAACGCTGGGCTGGAAGAAGTACAAGCTGGAATCAAGATTGCCGGGGGAAATATCAATAACCTCAGATATGCAGACGACACCACCCTTATGGCAGAAAGTGAAGAGGAACTAAAAAGCCTCTTGAAAGTGAAAGAGGAGAGTGAAAAAGTTGGCTTAAAGCTCAACATTCGGAAAACTAAATATCATGGCATCTGGTCCCATCACTTCATGGGAAATAGATGGGGAAACAGTGGAAGCAGTGTCAGACTTTATTTTTTTGGGCTCCAAAATCACTGCAGATGGTGATTGCAGCCATGAAAATAAAAGACGCTTACTCCTTGGAAGGAAAGCTATGACCAACCTGGATAGCATATTAAAAAGCAGAGACATTGCTTTGCCAACAAAGGTCCGTCTGGTCAAGGCTATGGTTTTTCCAGTGGTCATGTGTGGATATGAGATCGGACTGTGAAGAAAGCTGAGCACCGAAAAAATGATGCTTTTGAACTGTGGTGTTGGAGAAGACTCTTGAGAGTCCCTTGGACTGCAGGGAGATCCAACCAGTCCATCCTAAAGGAAATCAGTCCTGGGTGTTCATTGGAACGACTGATGCTAAAGCTGAAACTCCCAATACTTTGGCCACCTCATGTGAAGAGTTGACTCATTGGTAAAGACCCTGCTGCTGGGAGGGATTGTGGGCAGGAAGAGAAGGGGATGACAGAGGATGAGATGGCTGGATGGCATCACTGACTCGATGGACATGAGTTTGAGTAAACTCCGGGAGTTGGTGATGGGGGCGTGCTGTGTGATTCATGGGGTCACAAAGAGTCGGACATGACTGAGCGACTGAACTGAACTGAAGCAGACAATGTAATGTTTTTGATTAAATGTGATATTATACTTATAATAAAAACTTCTGTTTTCATTTTAAAGGATAAACTTTGGGATGTACATTTTTTATAGTAAAAATAATTAACATGTTCAAATTTTATTTTTAATATACTGTCAAATGTAAGCTTTATATTAATTTAAACTTTAAAAAGGTACAGTTTTTAAAAGCATGTTACAATCTTTTCATATACAGTCATGAAAATAACTTTCTTTGTATGGTCAAAAAGACTGATACTTAGTGTCTGTTTTTATTTCAGGTTGAAACTTTGATTACTTTCCTATAGGCTTCTCCATTTTTTTCTTCATTTTTTAAAAGGTATACACCTTGATAAAACTGCAACATTTTAATGGATGACCATTTAAAAAAATAAAGTATATGTTTGATAATTATATAAGTTTTAAAATATACTATCATGTCATTTACATTTTTAAAACTTAAACTTTTAATCATGTCTAACATACTTATTTTTTTATTGTCCTTAAAAGTCCCCACGTCTCTCCTTTATACTTTAGCCTTTTAAGTCCAAGAAATTTCCCTGTATCCTCTCAGCCTGTGGTGGAATATGTGACTCAGCCTGAATTCAATAATTTTTTTGTGGTTGTTGAATAAGTGGAGTCCAAATGGTTTACTATGTACATAAACTACATTTTAGTTATTATTTCTATTCATTTCTTTCAGAACATATTTAATCATGTCTTCAATGTTGTTCATTTGTTAACTTATTCAACAAATATTTCTAAAATATTTGGATAAGGAATCAACTCTTCCTTAATGAAGTAACAACAGCTGTCCAATCTTCTGTGTCTATGTTCATCTTCCTAAATATGGCTAAGCCCTTGCATTCCTGAATTTTAAGCATATGTCAGATCCACTCACTTGGATCTGAGCTGTGGTCTTTCTTGAGCTTGTACTATCATCTTGTCATCATGCTCTGGTATGACAAAGTTCATAATGAAGTGGAAAGAAAATCTTATTAATTAAATAATACATAAATGTTGGCTTTCAGAGTGGCTTACTTTATGAGGCAGCAGATACCAGAAGCATCTGTCACAGAGCCTGGAGACATGAGTCTCACTTACTTTGATTTGTATGTGCAAGCTGTCTAAGGTCTGTTTTACTCATCTGCAAAAAGCGAGTATGTATAGCTGGGTAACACAAGATTGCTGTGTTTAATTCATTTGTGAATATTTGAAAGCACTGAAAAACTATAAAATGATATTCATATATGGACTGGTAGGCTATCGCCTGTGGGCCAGTTGCCTGCTATTGTAAATAAAATTTTATTGGATCACAGGCATACCTCTGTTGATTTATATTTTTTCTTCAGTAGACTTCAGCTATAACAGCAGAATTGAGTAGTTTCAATAAAGGCATTGGGTTTGCAAAGCTTAAAATATTTACTCTTTGGTCCTTTATGGAAAAATGTGGACCCCTCCTAATGATATTAACACTTACCACTAACAATAATAGCAACAAAAGTCAATTTATACAACTCTAATGAAAAATATTTAAAATATTTCAAGTGGTGATATACTGTTTACTTCTTTAAGAAACTGATATAGTTGATTTTGTTAACTGATCAATAATATCTAACAGTAAATTTTTATATCAATATGCCCAAGCTTAAATTTAACATTCACATAAATGTTAATCTCTATAATGATGAGTTTATTAAACTCTTAATATCATACTTATGCATTTAATATTTATACTATACCATATAATACTGATTATAAAAATTATAATGCTGACACTAGTGCATAAACATAAATACATTTATGATATTTAAATTGTGGTACACTGAACAAATATCATTTACATTTACTTAATTATAACACTATAGATTAACATTCCCTAGTTTTAAAATATCAAAAGTGAAAATCAATCAGACCACTTGATCTAAGGTAATTAGAAAACATATTCACTTTATTAAATCTTTGGATTAGAGGCAATTTGAAGCCATCAGTGACCAAGTAAGAAACCATATCGAAAACAATCCATTGGACATCAATAATACTATAAAGTCATCCTTTGTAAAGTGAAGAGGCAGAAGACACTTTACTATGTATAAAAGTTAGTCCTATAACTGACAAGTACAGAAATTTAATGAACTTATCTGAGTGGGAAGGGAGGCAGTGCAGTACAGCTTAGATGATGTACTTGGTCTTGATACTATTTGTTATTTGAAGAGACTTATTCTTTAAAGGTATTTCATTTGCTGATATGTCAGTTGTGATATATCACAGTTTGAATATGATATTTGAAGAAATTAAAATAATATTTTATTTCCTTTTGTGGCATATGACAAAAAGATAGACTTTTAAAGATTCTAACAGTAACTATAGCTTATAGTCATTAATTGCAGTAATAAAACTAACTCTACATGATGTTTAGAATAAAACATAACCTATAAAAGAGATACCCAAATGACAGAGGACTTAAACATACAGGTTACCTAGTTTTAGAAGCTTAATATGTAAATCATCTTGGTCTTTTGATACAACTCAAAAATGGTCCCTCCTTGGATCTGCACTCGGTGTAGAATGAACCTACTGTAATTCTAGTCTGTTTTTATGAAGCTGACATACATTGGTGACCTATCAGAAACAGTCTCCTCAGAAGGAAAAACCATCCATATTCTTTGATTAGAAATTCAATTATTTCTTAAGATGCCATGTGACTATACTATGGGGATATAACTTCTAAACTAGTGTCCTACAGACACAGCCTTAGCATCAAGCCAGGGTAAACAGGTATTACTTAGTAATGGAGTACCATCACTACACACAAAAATGACAAAACACGGATTATCTTTGAAGCATACAGTATATATGAGACTACAAAATCTGTGCTGCAAATCTGTTGAACTCTAATCTTCCGCTTTCTCAGCTATGTGGTTGCTTCAAAATATTAAGTCTACAATTTTCTCTTTCATTTTCCTTTCAGACACTGACTAAGTGTGACAAATAGCTTTATGTCTCATCTCATTTCATTTCCATGATGTGATCTTCAAAACCACAAATGCACCAAAAGCAGAAATGACTTTATACCACTAATTCTGGTTGTTTTCATAGACCTAATCCTGGAGGCAGGAGCTGCTTAACAGGCAAGTCATGGCCTTAATTTTAGCCCACAGGAATATTTTGCTTAACCAGCATAGTATTTTAGAAATCGGGAAATTTTGTGAATTCTTCCTAATCTTTGACTTCACTTGAAAAAAAAAAAAAAAAACTTTCAATATGGGTCCACAGCTCCACACGGTAACAAGCAGTTGGATGTGATTCATGTCTGCCACAGCCTCGACCAATTCTACTGCTTCAGATCTGGGGCTTTTCATTGATTCAAACTGCCTGCAAAGTATCTACATTTTCTAACTTTCTGAGTTTTTCAGTGATTTGGCCCCTAGCACAATTAGAACATAGCAATTAACCTTTCCCTGCATATTTGACTGGCATTTCCTATTCACTTTCTTACCAATTTTGAGTCAACTAACTAGATTCATACAGCATATGGTATCGAAGAGTACAGGACTATAAAGGAGGAGAATGAAATCTCACTTGATGAATAATAGAAACTGGAAAAGCTAGAGTTTAAGTTAGGATGTGCCCTCTGGTCACTTGTCCCTGAAGCCTGACACTTTCAGTATGCCTCTGGATCAGTCCATGTACAACCTGACCTATGTAGATAATGTACTGGACAAAACCGATTCAGACTTTTCTGGAATCTTAAATTATAAGTACTAAAGCCCTCTGAATTTCTTCAATGTCCAGAGTTTAAGTTGATATATCATATTATAAATTATAATAATCGGTTCAAATTCTATAACACCTTTCAATGGACACTAAATTGCATATAATGCTAAAACTGGCATTCATCTGAAGATGGTAAAACTTCTTATAATAAATATATACAATATGTGAAAATAACATATGCCTGCCTTTCTTACCTCTACTATCCTTAATCTCCTATTCATCTTTTATATTTCTTATATTATTTGAGATGATAAACAGAAACAGCGCTGTAAGACATTTGTCTAAATTTTACATTTGTCTAAATTAAACCAAAGAACTGTAACAAGCTTGATTTCACTCTCCTTAGCATACAGTTTCTTTTATCACATGGCATGATAATTAAATGCATTAAAACATGCTCTTTGGTCAAGGTTTTTTAATTTATTACTATAGTTTTCTTAGTTGAGCATAAATGAGCTTTATTTCATTTTTAAATTTCATTTCTGACACATGATCCATCATTCAATCATGTTGCGACCAGATGTAAATCATTTCAATAATGTGTAGATGCAAATCTTAAAGAAAAATTAAAATTCTTAAAGAATTATTAAGAAATGTAAATGTATCATAAAAAGCCAAACCAGACACAATCATGTGTAAGTTGCTTTTCCCCAAATGAACACAGAAACACATACTCACATGCAAACTCCATTTTTCAAAGATAATATTTGTAATTTTTTATATTCTCACTACATATATAAAGTGTTTTTGTCACTCAATAAGATGTCTTATCCATCTCTCTCTCCATACTAAAATATGTAGATCTAGGTTATACTTTATGACTATGGAGCATTTAATTGCATGATAAACCTAAATTTATAAAACCACCTCTGGTAAAATCTGGGTTATTTGTTGCTTTCTTGTTTTTTTGACTATTACAAAATTTAAATGAATGCATTTTTATATAAATCTTTTCACATCTATATTAGATAAAACAAAGATACATTTTTAGAAGTAAAATGGCTGGATCATACTGTCAGCAAATAAATAATTTAAAAATGACCTCTGAAAATACTACCTCAGGTACAACTTTTATCTCAGCACTAACAACAGAGAATGTTTATCTCTCCATACTTTAGGGGACACTGAGTATTATCAATTACTTAAAATTTTGGGACCTTATTTCATCAACCAATTTGTATCATTTGTATTTTTATCTATAAAATCCTTTTAGTTTTAGTATATTTTTCTTTCTCATATAGGACATACTAAAATAAGCAAATGTGCGCATCATTCCTAAACACAACATCTTAAAAGGCAATAAATACTAATCAATAAAGAAAAATGCTACTGTCTAATTTAACCATTCTGACCAAACTATTGCCTATTTTATCTCATTTCATAACTCATTCCCCACCACTTTAGATGTGATAGTTTAAGTGTCCTTTGAAACACACCCGTTTACACTAGTATCTGAAGACCATTTTGAATAAACTCAAACAGTGTCAAGGACCTGGGACAGTGTGTCTCCTGTGACTTTGCAAAATAGATGGTTAGCTTCCATTTTTCAGTTGCTCTCTCGCAATCCACCAGAAATGTTAGTCATTTATGTGTGTGGTTACTGGTGAAAGAAATGGAATTTCCTTTTTTGTTCATAGATAATTGATTCTCTCATTTTTTAGGAATTTTATCTATTGAATATTATACATTTTCTTATTTACACCAAATCTAAACGAACTAGAACTATACAGTGAATAATTTTCTATATTCTTTTTAAGGACTTTGCAGTAAAAACCTCTCTTAGATATAGAATCTTGGTAAATGAATTCTTTAGAATTACTTCAGAAGGGTTTCCATACCAAAAATGATGATATTAAAAATTTTTGATGACACAAAGAAAATAACTACAAAACAAAATCAAAAGCTGCTCAACATGGCATTTACCCTTGGGATCAAGATGTGCTAAGTAGCTTCAGACATTGTGGAAAAACTGTTTAAGCAGAAAGCACTATTCCACAGAACAATTTCTAAACATGGAAATAATTCGGTGATATAGGCGCCTGAGAAGAATCAGACAGAAAAACAGAACATGACTCTGTAATAAAGTCAGGGAATTGGTATAGGACTTCTGATCCTTATTTCCCTGAATATAGATTATGTGTCTTAAACTGGTGTGCATTCTTTGACACATCATCCCAAATGTTTTTCATCATATTAATGTAGGTGTTCCTCAAAAATCATCTTTGTCTCTCGATTGTTAAGTTAGCATTTGCTCCTAAAATCTTTAAGTCACCTTTTAGTAAAAAACAAAAAATTGTTTACAAGTATAATTAATTAAACTTTGCTTCTTTTTTCTAACTTCTGTGAGTTTTTCAAATCTATACTATTTAATAGGAAAAATGGGATACTTCTTGTGAATAATTGAAGGCCAACTTTTCAGAAATTACAAGTTCTTTCAAAAATCACTTTATGACACATTGCAGAGAATTTCTGAAGCTACATCAGAAGTGCTAAGAAACATTAAAAAAAAAAATACTGTGCAAGAAGACAAAGAAGGGCACTTATTGCCACTATATACATTTCCATAAAATAGAATAGTTTATCTACTACAGCACATACAAATTTCTTATTATGCAGAATAATTTCATAAAAACTTCTCTTCACCTCATTTTTCAACAAAAACATTTATTTTCAGAAGTAAATATTTTTCCAAATAAAAATGACTGAATAAAAATAGGGGTTCAACATATTCAACAATGGATAAATTCAGTTAAGTCACGAGTCGTATCCGACTCTAAACCCCATGAACTGCAGCACGCCAGGCTTCCCTGTCCATCACCAACTTCCGGAGCTTGCTCAAATTCATGTCCATCGAGTTAGTGATGCCATCCAACCATCTCATCCTCTGTTGGCCCCTTCTCCTCTTGCCTCCAATCTTTCCCAGCATCAGGGTCTTTTTAAGTGAGTCAGTTCTTCGCATCAGGTGGCCAAAGTACTGGAGTTTCAGCTTCAACATCAGTCCTTCCAAGAATATTCAGGACTGATTTCCTTTAGGATGGACTGGTTGGATCTCCTTGCAGTCCAAGGGACTCTCAAGAGTCTTCTCCAACACCACAGTTCAAAAGCATCAATTCTTCAATGCTCAGCTTTCTTTACAGTACAACTTTCACATCTATACACGACTACTGGAGAAACCATAGCTCTGACTAGACAGACCTTTGTAGGCAAAGTAACGTCTCTGCTTTTTAATATGCTGTCTAGGTTGCTCAGAGCTTTTCTTTCAAAGAGAAAGTGTCTTTTAATTTAATGGCCGCATCATCTGCAGGGATTTTGGAGCCCAGGAAAATAAAGTCTCTTACTGTTTCCCCATCTATGTGCTATGAAGTGATGGGACCAGATGCCATGATCTTAGTTTTCTGAATGTTGAGTTTTAAGCTAAATTTTTCACTCTTCTCTTTTACTTTCAAGAGGCTCTTTAGTTCTTCTTCGCTTTCTTCCAAAGGGTGGTGTCATCTGCATATCTGAGGTTATTGATATTTCTCCCAGCAATTTGATTCCAGCTTCATCCAGCCTGGCATTTCGCATGATGTACTCTGCACAGAAGTTAAATAAGCAAGCTGACAATATACAGCCTTGACATACTCCTTTCCCGTTTGGAACCAGTCTGTTATCCCATGTACAATTCTAACTGTTGCTTCTTGACCTGCATAAAGGTTTCTCAGGATAGACCTCAATTTTTCCCTATTTTTAAATTAATATTATGCTATTCTTCCCCTGTTAAAAACTCCTGAGGAAATTCTCAACTAATGCTGGGTATATGTTCAAATTAAACTTTATGTAAATGCCAGAGCATATCCTTACAAATCAAATTTCAAATCATCAAGATACTGAATAATGGACACCCCAGGGCTTCTCTGGTAGCTCAGTTGGTAAAGAATCTGCCTGCAATGCAGGAGACCCCGGTTCAATTCCTAGGTTGGAAGACCCCCTGGAGAAGGGATAATCTACTCACTCCAGTATTCTTGGACTTGCCTTGTGGTTCAGCTGGTAAAGAATCTGCCTGCAGTGTGGGAGACCTGGGTTTGATCCCTGAGTTGGGAAGATTCCCTGGAGAAGGGAAAGGCTACCTGCTCTAGTATTCTGGCCTGGAGAATTCCATGGACTGTATGTATAGTCCATGGGGTCTCAAAGAGTCAGATGCAACTGAGGAACTTTCACTTTTGCAGTGCTTTCTGAGTCATCCAAAGAGGGTAACGGATGTTTTCTTGGAACAATACCTGCCATGAAGTCACTCCCGTCCAACACTTGGCTTTGCTTCTCTCATTTATACCCTTACTCACTTTAAGTTGGTGTTTATGTTTCGTTTTAGCATTTGATTATTGGCAAACACTCAGGATTTCAGCTGGGGTTAAATCAATTTCAGTGATACAATCACAGAAAATTCAGCAGGGTGTGTAAAAGCCCAGGCTCAACTCAAACAGATCTAAATTTACATTCTAGGCATGTTATTTACTATACAATCTTTGGCACTATATATAGCTGATCTGAGTAAAGCTTCTTCGTGTAGACTATGTTACATGATAGAATGGTTTTAAATATTAAATGAGAAACACATGTGAATTGATTGGCTTAGTGCTGAGAATATGTTAAGTGCTCAATAAATATGGCTATTCTATTAGTCTTGTTGTTTTTATGAACTATCCTGAGTAGAAGACCTTAACCGTGGCTCCATGGGACCCCATTTCTCAGGGTAAGCCCCCTTGCTTGCACAGGACAGTTTCATTCTCTCCCCACTCCCTGAATGAGACAGTGAGG
Organism: Cervus canadensis; assembly: GCF_019320065.1. Taxonomy (NCBI): domain Eukaryota; kingdom Metazoa; phylum Chordata; class Mammalia; order Artiodactyla; family Cervidae; genus Cervus; species Cervus canadensis. Next base: position 7,396,964 of record NC_057416.1, on the reverse strand, counting down.
AGAGAAGGAATCAAGTCTTACAAACCTTTTGTGTGTCCCACAGATCCAGCACTATTTGGCACACATAATAAGCACTCATCTAATATGTATAAAGTGAGGATCATGATATTCCTTCATTAATTGATTTTGAATGTGCTGTTGGAAGGAATAACAAAAATGATTCCCTTGGCACTTTATTTAGTTCCTTCAAAATGCATACCATTGCATAAACTGTATCCAGGGTGATCTTTCTACCATACAAATAAATGGCATGAGTTTGTACAAGAGGCCGCATTTTTCTTCAAGAATGTCTGTAGTTGGCTGTAAACTATAGAAGACTATGTCATGAGTGCTAATTCCTGGCTACAAGCACAAAAGAAAATCCAGAATGGTTCATACTGCTGCTTGGTAATCTTAAAAGTCATTATCTACACTTCAGAGTACAGTAAAAAATGTTAAGCCAACCCAATACACTGACACTAGATAATTCATCTTCCAAGGGATTTGAAAAAAAAATTTTAGTCTCTGACTTAATATGGTCAATGACTAACAGTTTTTAAGACAGGATCAGAGAGTGACTATCTTAAATTGTCAGAGAGTTTAGATTGCCTTTGATTGACTTCTAAAAATAAATATTGAACCTTTTGGAAAAAGGAAAAGGTGGATCAATTCCTGACCTCATGTACCACAATAAATTCCAAGTGTATAAAATAATTACATGTAAAAAATACAACTTAAAATATACCAGGAGTAACAACATGTGTGAAAATCTCTGTAACTTGTGAATGGCCTATCATGATTCAAAAATCAACAAAGATTTATACTTTGATGCTATAAAAATGACAGTATTTAAAAATCTGAGCATGCCAAATACAACCATACATAAAACAAAAAGACAAACATAAAACTGGAAAAATTTTGCAATGTGTGTAACAGACGATGCCAATATGCCTAATACATAAAGATCCCGTGATAAGAAGAGAAAAAATAATCACTGTCTTTTTTTTTTTTTAATCACTGTCTTTATAACAATAAACCAGAATATAACCAGTTCACAATAAAAATGCAAATGGTTCTAAGACATTAAAAATAATATATGCATGAATCTTTTGACTAAAATATTCCATTTTTCTAAAACTACTGTAACTATACATAGGGAGATAAGAGATTTATATTTATAACTAGTTATTAAATGAATAATTTTAATAGCAGAAGATGATAACAATCCAACTACCCATCAGCAGGAGAGTGAATAAACTATGGACTATTTAAACCCAGAAGGAATAATCCTGTGAGATTATTATAAACAGGAAGCAATAGAGAAATAAATATATAGTAGTAAGCTACCATTTCTATAGGGGAAAACATGATTGGATGTGTGTCTGTATTTTTAATTAAACAAATAATGAAAGAATAGATAATAACTTTTTAAATGTTTAGCTAAAGCCAGAGGCAAGGACTAGAGAAGATATGACAAGGTGAGATACTAGATTTTTTTGACCATATCTTGTTTTATAGATTTGACTTTGTAATGATACAAAGTTTTCCACAAAGCCATATGGCAATTTAAACAAAAACTCTAAAATAATCTAAAATAAAATGAGACAAAGAAAACTAAATACGTATTTAGTTAATGGCAGATGATAATAAATGATGTTAAAACACATGGTCTAACTGGACATTGCCCAAGGTACATAACCTAAAGACTTAAAAAAAAAGGGAAAAACTATTTAAACTACTTTAAGCAATTAATTTTTGCAAGTGGTGTTGTTATTGTTATAAGATTTTTGTACATACACTGTAGAATAAAAAAGATGTGTACTTCTATGGTATGATAAGGATAAAATATCAAGTATTATTGAGAACTAGAATTCCCTGAGAAAAAAGAAAATGCAAAATAGGAGTTAAACAAAACTCTCATGGTCTTTGTTTTGATTGCAGATATCAATATACACTGCAGATGTATTTTATATTAAAATTATATTTCTAAGCTCCCAACACAGAAAAAAAAAATCTCAAAACAATGATCCACTTAACAACAAGGAGCCCTGGTAGCACCAATATTTAATTTCAAGCTCTAAGATCTGTTTTTACTAAAAGCAACTAGAGATGCTTAAAATAAAACTGAATGATTCCAGGTCTTAGTCAAGAAATAGATAAGAAATCTTAGGACATCTTTCAGGACAATTATGAAGAAAATTACAAAAGTGTGAAAGGGTCATGCCAAAAGGCCTCAGCAATTATTTTGAAGAGGTTCCCCTGGCCCATTATGGGAAATTTAAGTATAAAAGCCATGGAATTAACAGATACTTGTTCCTTGGAAGAAAAGCTATGACAACCTAGACAGCATATTAAAAAGCAAAGACATTACTTTGCCAACACAGGTCCATCTAGTCAGAGCTATGGTTTTTCCAGTAGTCATGTACGGATGTGAGAGTTGGACTATAAAGAAAGCTGAGCATCAAAGAATTGATGCTTTTGAACTGTGGCATTGGAGAAGACTCTTGAGAGTCCCTTGGACTGCAAGGAGATCCAACCAGTCCATCCTAAAGGAAATCAGTCCTGAATATTCATTGGAAGGGCTGATGTTGATGCTGAAGCTCCAGTACTTTGGCCAGCTGAAACAAAGAACTGACTCATTTGTAAAGACCCTGATGCTGGGAAAGATTGAAGCTGGGAGGAGACAGGGACAACAGACGATGAGGTGGTTGGAGGGCATCACCGACTTAAAGGACATGAGTTTGAGTAAGCTTCAGGAGTTGGTGATGAACAGGGAAGCCTGGCATGCTACAGTCCATGGGGTCACAAAGAGTCAGGCACGACTGAGTGACTGAACTGAACTGAGCTATGCACTCAGTGAACATCGACATTTTAAGAATCAGTGAACTAAAATGGACTGGAATGGGTGAATTTAACTCAGATGACCATTATATCTACTACTGTGGGCAAGAATCCTTTAGGAGAAATGGAGTGGCCATCATAGTAAAGAAAAGAGTTCAAAATACAGTACCTGGATGCAATCTCAAAAACGACAGAGTGATCTCTGTTCATTTCCAAGGCAAACCATTCAATATCACAGTAATTGAAATCTATGCCCCAACCAGGAATGCTGAAGAAGCTAAAGTTGAACAGTTCTATGAGGACCTACAAGACCTTTTAGAACTAACACCCCAAAAAGATGTCCTTTTCATTATAGGGGACTGGAATGCAAAAGTAGGAAGTCAAGAAATACCTGGCGTAACAGGCAAATTTGGCCTTGGAATACAAAACAAAGCAGGTCAAAGGCTACCAGAGGTTTGTCAAGAGAACACACTGGTCATAGCAAACACCCTCTTCCAACACACAAGAGAAGACTCTACACATGGACATCACCAGACGCTCAATACCGAATCAGATTAATTATATTCTTTGCAGCCAAAGATGGAGAAGCTCTATACAATCAGCAAAAACAAGACCAGGAGCTGACTATGGCTCAGATCATGAACTCCTTATTGCCAAATGCATACTTAAATTGAAAAAAGTAGGGAAAATCACTAGATCATTCAGGTATAATCTAAATCAAATCCCTTTCCATTATACAGTGGAAGTGACAAATAGATTCAAGAGATTAGATCTGATAGACCGAGTGCCTGAAGAACTACGGACAGAAGTTCATGACATTGTACAGAAGGCAGGGACCAAGACCATCCCCAAGAAAAAGAAATGCAAAAAGGCAAAATGGTTGTCTGGGGTGGCCTTACAAATAGCTAAGAAAAGAAGAGAATCTAAAGGCAATGGAAAAAAAGAAAGAAATATCCATCTGAACTGAACTGAACTGAAGCATAAATTGATCAAAAAAATTAAACACATACTCAAATGTTTATAAGTGACTTAAAATAGCATACAACAAACTAAGCTAATTGGTCATCTCCAGATGACAGGAAATAGCTGATACATAAATATCTGATGTAACTGAACATTTATCCAGACTTTCCTATACATACTGTGCCACCAGATAACCAAATAACAAATTTGGTGAAGCTTCTATTTTTAGAAGTATTCCAATTGATAAATGAATAAGGAATAATAGAATGAAAAGAGTTTCACTATACAATATTAATATATATTGAAAGATTTTGGCACTGAGCATAAATATTTCTAAGATCACAAAATAAGTAATTTATAAGCACCATGGGACACTTGAAAAATCACACTACCACCTGGCATTATGAAAGAATGGAAAAAACACATCTAAGTGTGATCCCCTCTCTAGATCAGTGGATTAGAAGTCATGTTAAACTATAGCATAGGGATATGATCAGTAACAGCAAGCTTTGCAGGATAACCTCCTGGCTTCTTCAGCAATAAATTATGTGAATGGGGAGGAAAAGGCTGAGAGAGACAGAGAGATGAAAGAGAACTTACAGATTAAAAGAGACTTCAGAGATATTTGAATCATTATGAAATATTGACAGCATTTGAAACATCCTCCAAACAAATGTAGAAAAATTACTATATCCATGAGGTCATTGGAAATTTGAATGTTGACCTGAAATGTAATAAAAAGTAATTATTACACATTTTAATTAAATTAACTGCATTGTGATAGATGTGAAAATAATTCTTATCTTTTAGGGCTGCATATGGAAATATTTATGGGTGTGATTATATAATCTGGGCTTTGCTTTAAATAATATGGTTATGAGGAAGTGATGGGTGGACTAGATGAAACAAGATTGGTTGTAAATTGATCATTGTTGAAGCTGGATGAGGAGTACATGTGTCATGGTGAACTGCTGACTAATCTAAGAGCCACAGTTTGATCTTACTAACGCTTCATTAATAATACAGGAGTAGTGGTAAGTGCCTGGAAGAGAGGGTCATCTGGCAACTGTTTCTGGGAAGACGTCACATGGTTCTGCCTCCTGGTGTCTAATTTTAGAGAATTTTTATTTGAATTACAAAGCTGTTTCAAGGGGTGAAAATACATACTGTAGTTTATAAAAGTGGATAGACAAACAATGTCATGATGTCTTTGGTGCATCTATGCATTTGCCATACATGCAGCATGATAAACTGAAAATGAAAATTACATAACTCAAGTTTTCTTTGAGAGCAAACAAATTACTATGGTAACAATGATCAAAGTTCATCATATTCCAAATAATAATATAACTTGATGAGCTAGCTGAAAATTATTTACATGCAAATTATAAGTGACAAATTAAAAACAAATCACATTGCACAAAGGAGAAAATTTAATAGAAATAAATATATACTGAAATTATGCACCAACAATATATTAGATAAAGTGATCTGAAACCTTTAGGTACCGATTCAAACCTTAATTTTTTAGGATAAACTTAATTTGAAATGTGACATTTTTTGGCTACTGTGTGAGGAAGGAGTCTGGAGGCTTGAAACTTGCTCCTTGATTATCAGAAGCTGTCAATCTAATTTAGAAGGGCAGATGCGCTCTTTTGCTGAAGCCATATTGAGATCGCCATGTTTGGGCCTTTGGAAGAAATACGGTACATAAAGCAGCAAGCACCTTTGTGAAGTTGCTTTGTAGCAAAGACAGATAAAAATTACAGTATTGTTCTTAACACACTTCTAGAATTCACCGCACCTCTTCCCTTAACCCCAATAAACCACATTGATTTTATGAGTGACTATGTCATTAAAGTTAACAAGAAAGGAAATAAAAACAACAGAATTTTTTCACATAGCCTATCTCATATTACAAGAAAAATTTACTTTGCAAGTTAACTTATAAAATTAATTATTATTATAAAAATATCCAATGAGATAAATCATTCTGCAATTTAAGACATTTTAACACAAATTCTCAACTTAAAACACTGAAAGATTTTCTTCAACTTTCGTCTTTACAGACTAGGTACCTGGAGACCATAAATTAGTGAATGTGAGTACAGTAAATGTATAGATTTAATTAGAAATTTAAAGTTTAAAATGTTAGCTTTATCAACTGGAGTTTGATATTTCATTTTTATGTTTCCTGATAGATTTCTATCGATCACTGTTGACTTTTTAGAAAGTTCATGAGAATCTCTGAGTCATTTCTAAATGATGTATATATTACCTTCCCTATGAACATCATTCACAGAAAGTTACAACATGATAAAGCATGCTACTGTCCATCTCTATGAATTAGCATTGCAGTCTCCTGAGACAATACCCAGATAACATCCCAAGGTTTGTTTGGAGAAAAGGTGAACTGAGGTCACTTTTAACCTGAAAGGTTAAAGTTTAGGAATTTCCTGGAGAGATTGTGCTTTGTCTCGCATTTCTTTAAAATTATCAAAGGACTCAATTAGCGATGGTAAAACTGTCTTAATCAAAGATGTTAACAGGATGTGAGTTTAACAAAATGCACTGAGAATTAGAAAGGAAGGAAAAGGAAGACAGCAATTAGGAATCATAAGCAAAGGAAAAATGCTTAGACAGAGAAAGACAAATATCATATGATATTGCTTATATGTGGAAAGCAAAAAAAAAAAGTACAAATGAACTCATCTACAAAACAGAAATAGAGTCACAGATGTAGAAAACAAACTTATGGTTACCACAAGGCAAGGGGAGGGACAGATAAATTGGGAGACTAGGATTGACATATACACATTACTTATATAAAACAGATAACTACTGTATTGCACAGGAAATTCTATTCAATACTCTGTAATGGCATCTATGGGAAAAGAATATAAAAAAGTGAATATATGGAATATGTGTATAAATATAACTGATTCACTCTGCTGTACACATGAAACTACACAAAATTGAAAATCAACTACATTTCAATAAAAATTGCTTTTTAAAAAGAAAGACAAATGTTTAGGTTTATGCAAAACAAAAGTCAAGCACTTTATGAGGTTCTGTTTATTGTACTGCTTCTTTTTATTTGCAATAATTTATTTTTTAATTATATTAGAATGGCTTTGGGTAAAATACACATAAATGATATGCCTGCCAAAAACTAACACTTCTCTCCTGAATTTACTGTAATTGCACAAAATGGAATCAAGATTGCTGGGAGAAACATCAATAACCTCAGATATGCAGATGACACCACCCTTATGGCAGAAAGTGAAGAGGAACTAAAAAGCCTCTTGATGAAAGTGAAAGAGGAGAGTGAAAAAGTTGGCTTAAAACTCAACATTCGGAAAACTAAGATCATGGCATCTGGTCCCATCACTTCATGGGAAATAGATGGGGAAACAGTGGAAACAGTGTCAGACTTTATTTTTTTGGGGCTCCAGAATCACTGCAGATGGTCATTACAGCCATGAAATTAAAAGACACTTATTCCTTGGAAGGAAAGCTATGACCAACCTAGATAGCATATTAAAAAGCAGAGACATTACTTTACCAACAAAGGTCCGTCTAGTCAAGACTATGGTTTTTCCAGTGGTCGTGTATGGATGCGAGAGTTGGACTATAAAGAAAGCTAAGCACTGAAGAATTGATACTTTTAAACTGTAGTGTTGGAGAAGACTCTTGAGAGTCCCTTGGACTGCAAGGAGATCCAACTAGTTCATCCTGAAGGAGATCAGTCCTGGGTGTTCATTGGAGGGACTGATGCTGAAGGTGAAACTCCAATACTTTGGCCACCTCATGCTGATTCACTGGAAAAGACCCTGATGCTGGGAAGGATTGGGGGCAGGAGGAGGAGGGGACAACAGAGGATGAGATGGCTGGATGGCATCACCGACTCGATGGTCATGAGTTTGGGTAAACTCTGGGAGTTTGTGATGGACAGGGAGGCCTTGCATGCTGTGATTCATGGGGTCGCAAAGAGTTGGACACAACTGAGCAACTGAACTGACTGACTGAAACTGCACAATGTGGTATATGAAACATACATAGTTTTTATTAGCAATTTCTATATCAAATATAAGTACTTGAACAAATCATGTGTTCAAAATACATATTCAAATTAAGTCCATATTCTGCAAACACTCTAGCAACTGCCCTGATTTTTTCAACTCTGTGTTCCAAAATCTCAGGTGATGGGTCAAACTCATCACTCAACTAAACTATTTGCATAACGAGGACTTTGTTCCAACTGAGCCTTATATTCATGTTACTCTTGGATATATACCATGAAATTTAAGATAATACATACTCCCAGTTTTTACTGGGGTCAAGATGAATCTGGCAAGCAACACCACTACAAGTACTTAATCACTGAATTGCACTGTGAAGTTAAAATGCCTGTGAATATACAATAGATGCTCTAAATGGGTGCATCATGATAATAAAGGTCAAAGAATGTCAAGTGGACCAGGTAGAAACAACGTCATTATGGCTTTTGGACGGAGTTAGCTAAATATTCTTGCTTTAAATGCCACATATGCCTAAAAAATACGAATAATTTGCTATAATTTCTAAAAGCACAAAGTCAAATACCTTAGTCAAATATGAATTGTACTTACATATTATGAAAAAATTTAAAACTCCAGTCCTTAAATAAAAGTGTTTTGGGTCACTTACATGAAGGTCAGGCATGAAGGTAAGGCAATAAATAATAAATCATGTTGCCAGACACTTTAAGGCTTAGTTTTATAGTATTGGATCTATGGTTTTCTGTATAAGGGAAATATACTTTCTAAAGAAGGTCATTCCTCCGTACTCGGTAACAGAGAAATGGGCCAACAAAATGAAAGATGTTCCCAAAGCCTATATTGGACAAATAATGCCAGAATGCATGTGAGGATGATGGGGGCAAGTAGAATGTAAAGAAGTCTTCCACTCCTCCACTAGAGTCTTCTCTCTTTTTCCTATTTTCCCTCTTACCAGTACCTGAAGTATGACACAGACTGTAAATCTCATAAATGATGTTTTCTCATTAAACGGTTGTTAGGGATAGAACAGAAGCAAAATCATAGCCCAGTTCTAATAAGTACTTAAAGTAGCACTTTTTTTGTACTTGAACACCCACTTCATCTTATTTCCCTACTCAAATCTCCCTGTAACCAAATTTCATAATCCATCTTACTTGAAGTACTGTTGTATAATTTTTGATGAACTGTCTTAAGTTTCCTTTTGAAAGAGGTGGCAGATAAATAGATGAATGAGAAATAGATAGCAGATTAATATTATACCCTCAGGAAGACTGTGTAGCATCTAGACTGCATGTAAAGTCAGGATAGGAGGGACAGAAGGAGCAACAGCGATCTTAGGGTGATGGAAAGACGTTTTTCCTTCCATGTCTTCCTTCTTCCTCTCCTTTCTGTGTCTTCTCCTAATCCAATATTGCACAGTGAAAAACAGAGGGGTCTAGAGGTGAAGGAAAATGAACAAACTGAGAGAAGCTAGAAGAAAAATACTTCACAGGAACAGTAAATGTAGGTATATAAGTAAAAAATTGTGTGTATGTTACACAGATTTTCCTTGACTATTTATATAAACAACATATAATATGTACTGATTATATATTATGTGTAATGTATATATATAAACACTTAAAAAGTTCAGAAAGCAAAATATTTTTTTGATACTAGGACAGGGAAAATGAAGCCAGAAAAGGGCTTTCTGGACATCTTTCAAACCTGATCTTGATTAGCTGGCATATATGTTATAAATAATTTGTATCTCTCCCCAAAGCATTTGAGTCTTAAATTAATTCTGTGCTTTATAGCTAAAAATAAGGCATATCCAATGATATTCTTTTCCAGCCTCAAGCTCAGATTCTTGTTTGGGTAATTAATAGGACTTAATATAGAAAATTCTAAACTTTATGATAAAATATGGTAAACTTTATGGTAAAAATTTAAACTTTATGATAAAATTTAAATTCTGTGACAAAACAGAGAAAGGTCTATTGGTAGTAATTATTATATTTTAGCATTAATCTGGAATTTGATACATTATAGGTAAACAAGTCCACCAGATTTTCCAGGGAAAAAATTTAGGAATGCAATTCTTGGAAATACAGCCTGAATTTAAAACTATAAAAGTCTCAGTACAAATTACCATCAAATATCACAATTAAAATGATTAAAATTCAATAATTATTTGCCTTACAAGCAAATAGGCTATTATTTAATAAATCAAGATTGAAATCATTGATCTGAAGGATAATTTTACTTGAATGCTTTTGGTAAACCACGTCATAGAGAAGAGTAGGAAAACTCAAGTTACTCGAAATTAGTTTTCAAAATTATTGTAAAATTAATGACTACAAAGTAGTTTTCATTTGGATTATTCATTTATTACATCTTTCTAGACTTGTCTCTAATATTATAAGATCTAATTTAAAGATGTTATCACTTAGTGAACTTTACTAGACTCAGTAAGAATCTTTCAAAAGTCTAGTTTTGTGTTGAAAATTACAGGAATACAGAAGAAGCAGAAAACACAACTTCTGCCCTCCTTATTTTTAGTGACAATTATGATGCTTTGAATGCACAGACTAATGCAGCTCAGTCATGTCTGACTCTGTGCGACCCCATGGACTGTAGCCTACCAGGCTCCTCTGTCCATGGGATTTTCCAGGCAAGAATACCGGAGTGGGTTGCCATTTCCTTCTCCAGGGGATCTTCCCGACCCAGGGATTGAACCAGGGTCTCCAGCATTGCAGACAGACGCTTTACCGTCTGAGCCTCCAGGGAAGCCCAATCCAATATCAGTTGTAATCAAAACAATTTAGGTTAAACAATATGTACTAATCAGCTTCCCTCTGGCAATCATTCTGTAGTTAAATAATCAATTCACACAGACACATATTATTATTAGAATCTCTTCAAACATAAAGGTAATAAGTCAGGATGGGGAATTTCCATAGAATAAAATAGATAAGTAAGAGGGAGAGCTTCATCCAGTGATCTTTTTACTACATTTATATTGTTTTCAAGAGCAAAAAAAAGATTAATTTACATATGGGTTTAAAGTTAAAAAGAGTTGACACTGATATAGGTAACATAACTTCCTTATTCCTTTGCCTAGGGTCGATGGCAATGTTCACAATACTCACTAAGACATAAATGCTATTCCTTTTCTGCAAAAGAAAATTTAAGATACTTGCCTCAATGTGGGTAGAGATTCCCCAAAAGAACTAAATACGAGAAGAGCTTAGAGTGACAGTGATGGAAGTTTCTGATATGACAATTTGCTGAGGATCTGCACTGCGCCTTTCAATTTCCCTATCTTAAAAATACTCTTATGCATAATAATGAAACCTAATTTAATAGAGTAAATGTACATCAGGAACTGTTAGTATAGCCCAAATATAATTTTAAACTTGCCTGTATAAACTCATTGACTTATTTTACAAAACAAAGGTCATAATTCAAATAAAACTTTTAAAATTAAACTAATATTTAAAAAAAAAATACTCAACCAATAAGCAGTTAAGCCTATTCCTTGGGAATGTAAGAATTCAGGCAGGATAACTAATGTTTTCTTAGTGAAGCTAAAGCTTCAGGCACATGCAGGATTTTAAAGCCTGACAGCTCTTTTCTGCTGAGTGTCAATTGTTTTTGTGGTTTAGATCTAATTCTCTAAGTCTATCTGTCAAAGCCAAAATTAAAGATGTGTTGGTTTGTTTCACATGTAAAAAGAGAAAAACCAGGGGACAGGCTGAGTCCCACTCCATTCATCACTGATCAGAAGAGGGGTCTTTCCACACATGACAAGAATTTGGGGTAATCATAGTAAAACTAATCTTCTTAACATACTGCATGAAATTGTCGTTTCTCTTAGAATCAGGATCCAAAATGCTCTTATCCAGGGACCTGAACTAAACAAAGACGCCAGCTTTCATCTGGCGTCTCTCATCATGGACACTACTCATTTCTGAAAGTATGAGGCATAATACCTTATTGCATTATTTATACCCTGAAGCACATGGTGGTTAAAATTTTCCACAAGTCATTATTCGGTACACTTCATAAAAGAGAATTACAATCAATGAGATTGTAGCAAAGAAAATGTAATTGTTTCACTTTCTTCCACTGTGGCTCTTACAAGATGGAAGCATCTTGAGTCTCCAGTAAGGAGAGTTGAGATAGGAAGCGCGTGTTAACAGTGTCTTTTCTTAAATATCCCCAAAGTATGTATGTGCTACAGCCAATCATCTTTGTGGGATTATATATGAGCAGCAAGTCTACAGTTGCTGTTGTTGTTCAGTCGTTCTGTTGTGTTTGGCTCTTTGCGACCCCATGAACTGCAGCACGCCAGGCTTCCCTGTCCATCACAAACTCCCAGAGCTTGTTCAAACTCATATCCATTGAGTCAATAATGCCACCCAACCATCTCATCCTCTGTTGCCCCCTTCCCCTCCTGCCTTCAATCTTTCCCAGCATCAGGGTGTTTTCTAATGAGTCAGCTCTTCGCATCAGGTGCCCAAAGTATTGGAGCTTCAGCTTTAGCACCAGTCCTTTAATCTACAGTTAGGGAAATACATTTTCCCATAAATAACCTAAAGTAGATTCTTATGCCTTCTGGTGTAAAACTAAATTAATGGGGTGCAAGTTTCAATAATTTAAGATAAAATGAAAGAAAGTAAATCTATATTTCCTTCCTTTATCGCATTTCTGATTTTCACCTAAGGACTTGTTCAATGTCAATTTCCTCCATTCTCCTCTGAATAACTGATTTTTGTTTTGTTTTCGTTATATCCAATTTTTTAGCAGAGCCTGAAACCTAGACAGTACAAAAATACATTCTGACAAATGACAAATGAACACGATCTCACTTATACTCAATCCTCTGAGCCGTATCTTATTGTAAGACAACTGCCTAAACATGTGACATAACAACACTGTGGAAGCACTGACTGAGGAACCACAAGTCAGATATGATGGGGAGCCTTCCATTCACTCTTATACTGTTATGCCCGATGTCCGAATCCCCGAGCGGGAAGAGAGAAGGCCTCCAAGACAATGTAACTCGCAAAAAGGGAAGTTTATTGTTGACTCGAGTCAGGGCTCCTGCCGCATCTAACGCAGTGGTGCGGGGTCAGAGAGCCCCGAGCCCAAGCTGTTACACAAATTTATAGGGTGAGCATAAGCAGTTGGTAGCTGGCTTAAGTGGATTGGTTACATGTTTGCAAAGCAATTTTATTGGTCCAAACTTTCACGGGCTTTTTTCAAACTTGAGCGTTCGTGGGCTTTTCAGGGGGCTTTTCAGCTTTACCCTGATAGGTTCCCTTTTTCTTACTGGGCGCATGTTGATTGGCTGGCTCCAGGTGGCCTGATGGGGGTAGGGAATCTTACCATTTCGGGGGAAACGAAACTTAGGTCCGGGCCGCCTGTCATGGTGTTAGCCCTGGCAGCCTCACAGTACTTAGTTTTGCCCAACCATTCTATGAGATCACTGCTATCACTGCCTCATCTAGTAGATGAGAAAAGAAAGAACTGAGAAGTTAATGGTCTCCAACTCGCAGGGTATATCAGAGCCAATGCTCACACCTAAGTACGAATTGTCTGAAACCCACTTTTGCTTGAGTAGGGAACAGTCTTTCTACCATTAAGATAAAATTATGTTTGATGTGAAGACCAATTTTACTACTAACCACCCAATGGCATCAAAGTAGGCAAACTCAACAATCTTTCTCAGAAATTCATTAAATTTGCACACAAATTAAATTATTTAATTACAAAATAACACAAATTAGTTTCACAACTTCATAAATCCTCACAAATGATGAACTAGTCTGAGATTTTGGAATTTAAAAGACATAATTCAGAAATTGGAAATTTCTAATGGTAGAGAAATTAGAAACTTCTAATGGTACGTATCTCACTCGATTTCTGAACACAGAACATTCTGTGAAATAGATGTTATTATTATTACTATTATTATTATACTTTATGTATGAGACCATATATTATAATCAAGAGCACAACCATACAATTATAATTTTCATTTTAGTTAAAGTATGTAGTCATTTTCATGTGATGGTATTTTCCACTTTCAATTCAGATGGGTTCAAAGGATGGTATTAAATAGAAACTGGAGAGAAAATTTACATAATCAGATATTAAATGTAGATTCTAGCTCATGAGGGATGTCAGATTTATTTCTATACCGTGTAACTAAGCAATCTAGGCACCCTACCTCAGTTCCCTCTGGTGTCCTAAACACGATGTTCCTGCTGCAAATGGAGGGCACGTTGGCTTAAATACACTGGTGAGATAAGGTTTCCAAGGAGCTCTAACTGCCCGCCCATGATCTGGGGCAGCCCTGAGCACCAAGGCCAGTCTTTCTTGCTGTGTCCTTACCCCAGGACATACAAGCTGTGAATATCACAGGAATCACTCCCTTTGACAGCAGATTAAAAGGAAGTGGAATAATAGTAACTGCTGGATGCATCCATTCAAGGTGCTGTTGTGAAGCTGCCATCTTGCCCTCTTCCACATCAGAGGATTGTTCACTTTCTCTAAATCACGAAACTCTCAATCACTAAATCATTACATCGTTTGGGTTTGAAAACATTATAGCTTTTGCTAAGCATCAAAAATCCACTTATAACAACCGTTATAACTTCTCTTGGGGTTTTGAGGAAAGAGACACTCAAGTGGAAGAAATTATTCCAAGTGCTATGACTGACTTTTTAACAGACTTGTGTTACAGTGCCATAAATTACATGATTTCATGTAAACTAAAGTCTTTTCTAAATGCTCTTTTATAGGCTTAGCATTGAAAACATCAACCTAAGTGGGAGATCATATTCACATGCTTTCTTGGTAACAAGTGTTTAGGGTGTCTTCTTAAATAACGTAAAAACTAATTTATATGACATTTCTGAGAAAATTAGCTCATTTCTCATGAATCTGTAAAACAGCCTCCAGTTTATCAACAATTATCTATATTGCGCACCTTGCATGTGCCACCCACCCACTGACCCAGCACTGGACTTGACTCAGAATGAATTAATCTTAATTTAAGAAAGGATAAAGTCTGGAGAAACTTTCTTCTCCATCTGAATAAGTGCTTAATAAGTATCTACAGTAACTTCTTGGAATGTACATAGGAATACCAAAGGGACATCTAAAGAAATATCCGAAGCAACAAGAGGCCTGTTTTAGAAACATAATTTGGCTGGACCCGCAAGAGATAAAGTGCTAAAATGCAAGGTACTTACAGACAGAAGAAAAACAACAATATATTATTGCTCTGTCAACCCGAACAGAATAAGCTACGCCTTATTTCCATGTTGCTTTTGGCATAAACCACAATACTGTTGAATATTTTGAAAGATAGTAATAGGAGAATTTGTATTGGTAACAAGCCAAATAAAAGCTAAGGATATAAAGCAGTAGCCAGAACTGTTCCCTATTGTCTATAGAGGCTTTGCTATCAGACAGTAACAGGCAATTCACATTGGAAAAAAAAAATACTCTCTTAACAAGTGGAAAAAGCTAGAAAAATCTAGGGAAAGCATGAAGTAGTAACATAACTTCACACATGAAATTTAAAAGCAAGATTGGAGATGAACCCTGCTGGGTGGTTCCTTCTTTGGCTTCAGGGACACCTGCCATATGGAATCTGCACAGCCTTTGACAACTGGCTTGGGAAGCAAATGCTTTTAAGGATGCTTTCCAAAGGACTCCACAAGTGTGGCTTCAAGAGAGGGTTTCTCTCCAAGCTGAGACTTAGCTCTCTTACATCTAAATTCAGGATCCAGTTAAACTGAGACTTTTCTTAGTGACTCAAAGGCCATCATGATAATATTAAGAATAAATATACATTCTCCAGGGCTTCCCTTGTGGCTCAGCTGGTAAAGAATCTGCCTGCAATGTGGGAGACCTGGGTTCAATCTCTGGGTTGGGAAAATCCCCTAGAAAAGGGAAAGGCTACCCACTCCAGTATTCTGGCCTGGAGAATTCCATGGACTGTATAGTTCACAGGGTCGCAAAGAGTCAGACATCACTGAGCGACTTGCACACTCACTCATACATTCTCCCACATAATCATGACTGACAACATTCCATTCCAAAAGGATCACTGTATGAGTGCATGCTAAGTCACTTCCGTCGTGTCTGACTCTTTGCAACTCCATGCAACCCCTGTAGCCCACCAGGCACTGCTGTCCATGGGATTCTCCAGGCAAGAATACTGTGTGGGTTGCTGTGTCCTCCTCCAGGGGATCTTCCCAACCCAGGGATCGAATCTTAGGTCTCTTACATCTCCTGCATTGGCAGGTGAGTTCTTTACCACTGGCACCAACTGTGAATCCCAAAGTATCATTAGATAATACTTATAACACCTAAAGGAAACAAGTCACCTCCAAAACACACAGACCTCTCTGTCACCTCCCTGACAGACCTCTCAAGCAGCCTTCCCAACCCAGGAATCGAATCCTGGGTCTCTTACATCTCCTGCATTGGCAGGTGAGTTCTTTACCACTGGCACCAACTGTGAAGCCCAAAGTATCGTTAGATAATACTTACAACACCTAAAGGAAACAAGTCACCTCCAAAACAGACAGACCTCTCTGTCACCTCCCTGACAGACCTCTCAAGCGGCCTGCCTCTGTGAAAAAGTGGCCTGCTGGACATAATCATTACCAATCTGAAGAAAACTGCTAACCACCAATGAAATTTTCAATTCTCTGTCAAAGGATAAGAAAAACAAAAATAATTACAGTAATCCAACCCAGAGATCGAACCCAGGTCTTCCACATTGCAGGCAGATTATTTACCAGCTGAGCCACAAGCGAAGCCTAAGAATACTGGAGTGGGTAGCCTATCCCTTTTCCAGGGGATCTTCAAACCCAGGAATCAAACTGGGGTCTCCTGCATTGCAGGCAGATTCTTTATTAACTGAGCTATCAGGGAGCTACTTTGTTATGACCATCCTCAGAAACTTACACACTGGGTGACACATTCAAAAAATCACAGAAAGCATAAATGTACAGCTCGGTGTATTAGTGAAGAGCAGGTACCTACATGAATACACTAGAAATGGCCCATATTGGGTGGGAGGCTTCCCAGGAGGCTCAAGTGGTAAAGAATCCACTGTCAATGTAGGAGGCACAGAAGACATGGGTTCAGTCCCTGTGTTGGGAAGATCCCTTGGAGGAGGAAATGGCAACCCACTCCAGTATCCTTGCCTGGGAAACCCCACAGACAGAGTAGCCTACTGCAGTCCATTGGGTTGCAAACAGTTGGACAGAACTGAGCACACATGCACTTAACCCCCATCTCTTCCTTCTTTCCTAAAGGTAACTACTGTCAAGGCTTCCAACCCTCTAGCTTCTGTAGAAAACACATTCATAAATAGACCCAGACAGTATGCACTCTTGTGTGTACAACTCCTTTCATTCAATCTTACGTCTCTAAATTTTAATCAAGTCTATACCACATTTTATGCATCCACTGATCCTTGATATTTGGCATTGTTTCCAAATAACGCTCCAATAGCCTGCTGGTGTGTGTCTTTGGTGGTTGTTTAACTGGGAGTGAATTGCTGAGTCACAAAGCAGGGATGTTCACAGCTTCCCCAAACAAGTACAAGTACCTTTATAAAATATCTGCATCAATACGGGGCTTGCACCCAACAAGGGCTTCCCTTGTGCTCAGCAGTAAAGAGCCTGCCTGCCCGTGCAGGAGATGTGGGTTCCATCTCTGGGTTGGGAGGATCCCCTGGAGAAGGAAATAGCAACCTACTCTAGTATTCTTGCCTGGCAAATCCCAAGGACAGAGGAGCCTTGTGGGCTACATTACATGGGGTCACAAAAAAGTCAGGCATGACATAGCAACTGAACAACAACAAACACACCAAGAGGCAGTAAGTGAAAATTCATATACTTGGTACTGACAGTCTTTTTGAATCATTATCACTCTTGAGGGAGTGTAGTAGTATCTCATTGTATTTTATTTTGTACTTCCTTGATCAGTAATCAGCACTTTTTCATGTGTTTATTGGCCATTTTGATATCTATTTTGTGAGTGCACAGTGGTAAAACTACACAGGTAAAGAATTTGAAAGAATAAGCAATTTGACAATAACAAGAAAAGTATATAATATAATATTAGAAAATAATATCCCTGGTAACACACATTAGTAGATGGCTTTTGCAATATTTATTGAGATTAATGAAATGTATTGTTACGTATAAGCAAAATAAATCTTTAGAAATGAGGTGAGACTCATACTACCTCATTTGTCTATAAGAGTTAGCTTTATGAAGCACATTTTTTCAAAATATGTAAAGGCCCGTTGAAAATAGGCTGTTTAAAAAATAGGCTGTTTATTGCCTAATATAACAATTTCAGAGTAGCATGATTCCAGTACCCATTAAGTCAGTGTTCACTGAACATTACTGGACCATTCTCTACCTTCAGCTCTACAACAAAATAACTCAGCAGTGTTATGGGAGTGGCTTTCCGTGGGTACAGAAAGTAAGGAGGTCTCTTTCAAATTTATAGGGAAAAGTTGGTATAATAACATTGGTTATTCTCTCCTGTCTAATAATCTAACTAATTTGCTATCTGATGACATGCTTTTACAGTTGGAAAACTAAGTCAGTGTCCTGAAGCAAATTTCATGGTTACAGTGCAATAGGTGGGGAGAAAATCAAAATAATAAGCATCTTGAATTAATGCCCAATTAAATGAAAATTCCAAGTTTAAATTCCAGATGTAACAGTGAGCAAGTTTTCCTCAAACCCAAGTGGGTTGTCACACAAATCCGTAATCGAACGATCATGCTTAAAATGTTTTCTTATACCTTAATGTATGACTGATTAACGCTATAGTCACGCAGGGACGATCTTATTTCAAACTAGAAACACTCCTTGAAATGAGAGTTCAATTCAGTATGAGGAAAATTTCAAGATGACAGAAAGGTTTATTAAAATATTTTTAGTGAAAGCTATATGGAAATATCTAAAAACAGACTTTTTCACTAGAATTTAAGATTCTTTTTATAAGATGCAAAATAAAGCCTTCACTTGCAAAAATTTTTTTGTGCCAGAATTCACTCCCAGGTAAAATTCCCCCTGGGCTCACGAATATTAATTATCACCCACACCAGGATTTTAAATCCACACTTGGCAGCTTCTGTGGACACACCCAAACACACTAAGAAAATAAGTAAAAGCATGTATAACACACACAGACACACACACACACAAACACACACACATCACACTCTTACAGAAACCATCTCCCCAGAGATTCACTTGGCAGCTGAACTTCCCTTTTCTCTTCAAGTTAGCTTGATGAATGCTTCATTTCCCTGACTTCATCTCTTGCTTTCCTTATATCTAGTTATTCCTCTCATTTGGATGTTCCACTCAACTCCTGTCTCACTGGGAGCATCTTTCCTCTCCCGGTGATTCTCCGGACCTCACTTGGGTGACAGGATCTCCCCCACTCCCTATTAGGAAGGAGAAGGGAGTGACAAAGTGCAGAGCAAGTAACAGCACTTCAGAACCAGTGCTTAGGACAGAATTTCCCTCACCTTTCACGACTGCCTCAAGCTCTTCTTTCTCCCAGAAGTAAGACGGCAACTCAAAGATGTGGCTGCGTCATCCACCCTGGTCCTGTTACTCAGTCACAGATGAAGATTCGCTCAGTTCACTGGAGGTTAAGACTGACCGGCAGTTAACATCTCACTGGCCACACAGAAATGATCCATCCTAAACTAAACAGGTATGTTTCACCCCTCTTTCTACGACATTTATCACATGGCCAAAACAGCAGCTTTAGATTCATGAGAAGGAAGACTGGTAAGAGCTCCTGTGTGGGGAAGAAGACACTTGATAAATCTCAGCTCTGGGCCAAACCGGCCATGATACCACAGTACTCGCTGTGGAGAACTGAAGAAGCCAGTCCCATCATCACTTCTCCTTCACAAAGAAGCAGAACTCTGTAGAGTGTGTTTGCATAAACTCAGGATTCAAATTCTCTTGTGCTTGTGGGGTCTGCCTCTAACATTTTTAAACATGCAGGTGAAGAATACAAGTGAAGGTTCACATACCATACATCTAAATATTTAACAAATTAACTTAACCAATTTTAAATGAAGTTACTCTTACTCTAACAAATACTGCTTCAGAAGAACCTAGATGATCAGGTTCAAATTTGGATCTCTAGATACCCTGGTACCCTCGGGGACAAAGCCTACCTCTTCTCACCGTTGACTCTGTCCTGTGTCACAAGCAGTCACATGCTTCCATTCCTGGGGGTCCCAGCCGTCACATCCCCCACCCTGT
This sequence comes from Cervus canadensis, assembly GCF_019320065.1. Lineage (NCBI taxonomy): Eukaryota > Metazoa > Chordata > Mammalia > Artiodactyla > Cervidae > Cervus > Cervus canadensis. The sequence goes on along the minus strand of NC_057416.1, from coordinate 7,376,818 downwards.
CTACACACCACAATCACCCTAGGTGAGTTCAGAGCTTGAAGAGCTCACAGCAGTGGTGTGACCCATGCTGAAAGGACTGGGTTGGAAAAGAAACCAAATTGGGTCCCAGCAGCAGGTTAAGAGCTTTTAGAGTACAGAATTTGGGGTCTGGGTACACAAAGTCAGAAAAAGAGAGGATTTGGCTCCTTCCTTGAAGCTACAGCCACCTTGCCTACAGAAAGCATCTCAGCCCCTGGGGTGCATCGAAGAGGACCAGAGAGGGGCTTTCTAAAGCAGTGCTTCTCATACTTTAATGTTATTTGGATCACAAAAGCCTGGGGCCCTGAGCAGAGAGCCTATTCCTGATGTCTGACGGCAGTGATCCCTGCCAGATTCTAAAGGTTAAACTTCTATCTCTACTGCTACCCACTGCCCAAGAAAGTTCAGAAGGAAAATAATACAAAAAAGATAAACTAATTATTAAGGCTATACAAGCATACTTAGAAGAAGCAATACATATAGAAGTTTCCTGGGAAGAAGCTCAAATTATGAGGTCAATCTAAGAGAGTTTGTTTCTTCCTCCAAAACTATCCAAGCCCAGTTTTCTCTCTGCAGAATACACTGCTTTATCGCCTTATGTAAATCATTACTTGTTGGCTCTCAATGACATGGAGTAAGTGGAAATACTAAAAATACTTTGCAACTTGGCTCTAAGGAATTGTGGAGAAAATTCTGGCTTGTAAGCTGGGTTTTGGCTCTAGTTCTATTGCTAAGAAGCCACTGTGGGTAAGTCACTCAACCTGCTATTTGATTGTCCTTGTCTAGAAGAGCATGGCAACAGGGAAGGCACCACAGATCCCCCAGAATGAAATATGAATCAAATATAACAATAAATGTAAAATATTTTGGAAAGCATACAATGGATTTATCTAGAAATCTACGCATATGTAAGATGATAAAATTTACTGTTCATGTAAAGAAAAACAATCTTTTTAACTTTTAAATATTGCAAATATTATGTTTGAGGGCATTATTTACAAAAATCATTTCCAAGATTTATGAAGTAGGAAACAAAGAGAAGCACTTTAAGAAAAACCATTTTTTTTTTTTTTAGGGAAACATTAATGTTAGTTTCTGTCTTGCAAAGTTTTATGCTAAAGCCAAGACATGAAATAACTAGGTAACAGTACAAGAGGCAAATTCACAGCTGAATTACAGGCAAATTCTACCACGGATAATTCAAAACAGTTATTTGAAAAATTTCTACTGTTCAGTAGTTAAAGCACATTATGTGTGAGAGAACTGAAAATAACTTGCTTATCACAAACATGCCCAGAAATGTATTTTTAAAAGTCAACATACAAGATATCATATATTAAGGATTTGATTATATATATTCCCAGTTTAAAGGCAGAATGAAATATTTTCTTTTAACAAAGTTAATCATTAATCAAACAGCTTTTTACTCCTAAATAAAACAATATAAATATAAACATACAATTTTACATTTAAGACATCATCTTTTACTGTCTCCTTGAAGTTAGTTCCCCCCACAAAAAATGAAACAGCTGTAGTTCAGTTCAGTTCAGTCGCTCAGTCGTGTCCGACTCTTTGCGACTCCATGAATAGCAGCACGCCAGGCCTCCCTGTCCATCACCAACTCCCGGAGTTTACCCAAACTCATGCCCATCGAGTCGGAGATGCCATCCAGCCATCTCATCCTCTGTCGTCCCCTTCTCCTCCTGCCCCCAATCCCTCCCAGCATCAGGGTCTGTTCCAATGAGTCAGCTCTTCTCATGAGGTGGCCAAAGTATTGGAGTTTCAGCTTCAGCATCAGTCCTTCCCATGAACACCCAGGACCTATCTCCTTCAGGATGGATTGGTTGGATCTCCTTGCAGTCCAAGGGACTCTCAAGAGTCTTCTCTAACACCACAGTTCAAAAGAATCAATTTTTCAGCGCTCAGCTTTCTTCACAGTCCAACTCTCACATCCATACATGACCACTGGAAAAACCACAGCCTTGACTAGACGGACCTTTGTTGGCAAAGTAATGTCTCTGCTTTTTAATATGCTATCTAGGTTGGTCATAACTTTCTTTCCAAGGAGTAAGCATCTTTTAATTTCATGGCTGCAGTCACCATCTACAGTGATTTTGGAGCCCCAAAAAATAAAGTCTGACACTGTTTCCACTGTTTCCCCATCTATTTCCCATGAGGTGATGGGACCAGATGCCATGATCTTAGTTTTCTGAATGTTGAGCTTTAAGCCAACTTTTTCACTCTCCTCTTTCACTTTCATCAAGAGGTTTTTTAGTTCCTCTTCACTTTCTGCCATAAGGGTGGTGTCATCTGCATATCTGAGGTTATTGATATTTCTCCTGGCAACCTTAATTCTAGCTTGTGCTTCTTCCAGCCCAGCGTTTCTCATGATGTACTCTGCATATAAGTTAAATTAGCAGGGTGACAATATACAGCCTTGATGTACTCGTTTCTTATTTGGAACCAGTCTGTTGTTCCATGTCCAGTTCTAACTGTTGCTTCCTGACCTGCATACAGGGTTCTCAAGAGGCAGGTCAGGTGGTCTGGTATTCCCATCTCTTGAAGAATTTTCCACAGTTTATTGTGATCCACACAGTCGAAGGCTTTGGTGTAGTCAATAAAGCAGAAGTAGATGTTTTTCTGGAACTCTCTTGCTTTTTTGATGATCCAGTGTATATTGGCAATTTGATCTCTGGTTCCTCTGCCTTTTCTAAAACCATCTTGAACATCTGGAAGTTCTCGGTTCACGTATTGCTGAAGCCTGGCTTGGAGAATTTTGAGCATTACTTTACTAGCATGTGAGATGAGTACAATTGTGCGGTAGTTTGAGCATTCTTTGGGATTGCCTTTCTTTGGGATTGGAATGAAAACTGACCTTTTCCAGTCCTGTGGCCACTGCTGAGTTTTCCAAATTTGCTGGCATATTGAGTGCAGCACTTTCACAGCATCATCTTTTAGGATTTGAAATAGCTCAACTGGAATTCCATCACATCCACTAGCTTTCTTCGTAGTGATGCTTTCTAAGGCCCACTTGACTTCACATTCCAGGATGTCTGGCTCTAGGTGAGTGATCACACCATTGTGATTATCTGGGTCATGAAGATCTTTTCGAGACTTCCCTGGTAGCTCAGGCAGTAAAGCTTTCCACCTACAGTGCGGGAGATCTGGGTTCAATCCCTGACTCAGGAAGATCTCCTGGAGAAGGGAATGGCAACCCACTCCGTTATTCTTGCCCACCCCAACCCCTTCCAAAAAAGGGGCTCAACGAAACAGCTGTAGACCTTCTGAATAATTACATCAATAATTCACATTCTCTATGATTTTCTTTTGTAGAGAAGATATACCTTGCTTTACTATCACCTGACATTTATCACCTATATTAACATTTTCTGCATCAACTCATCTGGGCAATATGTCTTAAAGTAATGAAATTTATATAAAATTAAAACATTTCTTTAAAAATGTAAATGATCTGGCACAGAAACAGTAGTCCTTCATTCACTGAACTGTGAGCATATGATAGGTCCTTTATAAATATATCTAATTCTTCCAACCTTGAATTCTTGGTACCGATACTGCATTTTTACTCAGGCTTTAGAATCTCAACCAGACATCCATATGGGACAGCACCTTCGAGTCCTGTAACCACTAGCTGCATGAGGCAAGTGAGCTGATGAAATGCGGCTCGGACAGCTAAACAAGTCATGAACTGAACAGCTCAGACCATGAGCTCCTTCTGGCCAAATTCAGGATGAAACTGAAGGAAGTAGGGAAAACCACCAGACCATTCAGCTATGACCTAAATCAAATCCCTTACCATTATACAGTGGAAGTGATAAACAGATTCAAGGGATTAGTTCTGATAGACAGAGTGCCTGAAGAACTATGGACGGAGGTTCCTGACTTTGTACAGGATGCAGTGATCAAAACCATCCCCAAGAAAAAGAAATGCAAAAAGGCAAAATGGCTGTCTGAGGAGGCCTTACAAATAGCTGAGAAAAAAAGAGTTAAGCAAAGGAGAAAAGGAAAGATATATCCATCTGAATGCAGAGTTCCAAAGAATAGCAAGAGGAAATAAGAAAGCCTTCCTCAGTGATCAGTGCAAAGAAATAGAGGAAAACAATAGAATGGGAAAAATTAGAGATCTCTTTGAGAAAATTAGAGATACCAAGGGAACATTTCATGTGCTCAATAAAGGACAGAAACAGTATGGACCTAACAGAAGCAGAAGATATTAAGAAGAGGTGGCAAGAAAACACAGAAGAACTGTACAAAAAAGATCTTTACGACTCAGAAAATCACAATGGTGTGATCACTCACCTAGAACCAGACATCCTGGAATGTGAACTCAGGTAGGCCTTAGGAAACATCATAATGAACAAAGCTAGTGGAGGTGATGGAATTCCAGTTGAGCTGCTACAATCCTAAAAGATCATGCTGTGAAAGTGCTGCCCTCAATATGCCAGCAAATTTGGAAAACTCAGCAGTGGCCACAGGACTGGAAAAGGTCAGTTTTCATCCCAATCCCAAAGAAAGGCAATGCAAAGAATGTTCAAGCTACTGCACAATTGTACTCATCTCACACACTAGCAAACTAATGCTCAAAATTCTCCAAGCCAGGCTTCAGCAGTACGTGAACCGTGAACTTCCAGATGTCCAAGCTGGATTAGAAAAGGCAGAGGCACCAGAGATCAAATTGCCAACATCCCTTGGATCATGGAAAAAGCAAGAGAGCTCCAGAAAAACATCTACTTCTGCTTTATTGAATACACTAAAGCCTTTGACTGTGTGGATCACAACAAACTGTGGAAAATTCTTCAAGAGATGGGAATACCAGACCACCTGACCTGCCTCCTAAGAAATCTGTACGCAGGTCAAGAAGCAACAGTAAGAACTGAAAATGAAACAACAGAGTGGTTCCAAGTCAGGAAAGGAATACATCAAGGCTGTATATTGTCACCCTGCTTATTTAACTTATATGCAGAGTACATCATGTGAAATGTCAGGCTGGATAAAGCTCAAGCTGGGAGATAAAGCTCGAAATTGCTGGGAGAAATATCAATAACCTCAGATATGCAGATGACACCACCCTTTGGAAGAAAGTGAAGAAGAACTAAAGAGCCTCTTGATGAAAGTAAAAGAAGAGTGCTGAAAAAGTTGGCTTAAAGCTCAACATTCAGAAAACTAAGATCATGGCATCTGGTCCCATCACCTCATGGGAAATAGATGGGGAAACAGTGGAAACAGTGTCAGACTTTATTTTTTGGGCTCCAAAATCACTGCAGATGGTGACTGCAGCCATGAAATTAAAGGACGCTTGCTCCTTGGAAGAAAAGCTATGACATACCTAGATAGCATATTAAAAAGCAGAGACATTACTTTGCCAACAAAGGTCCATCTAGTCAGAGCTATGGTTTTTCTAGTAGTATGGATGGATGTGAGAGTTGGACCATAAAGGAAGTTGAGCAACGAAGAATTGACGCTTTCGAAGTGTGGGGTTGGAGAAGACTCTTGAGAGTCCCTTGGACTGCAAGGAGATCCAGCCAGTCTATCCTAAAAGAAATCAGTCCTGAATATTTATTGAAAGGACTGATGCTGAAGCTAAAACTCCAATACTTTTTCCACCTGATGTGAAGAACTGAGTCACTAGAAAAGACCCTGATGCTGGGAAAGATTGAAGGCAGGAGAAGGGGACGACAGAGGATGAGACGGTTGGATGGCATCACCGACTCACCAGACATGAGTTTGAGAAAGGCCCAGGAGTTGGTGATGGACAGGGAAGACTGGCGTGCTGCAGTCCATGGGGTTGCAAAGAGTCAGACATGACTGAACAACTGAACTGTATATTTAAATGATAGTATTTTGGATATATAGATTAAATAAAATATATACCTGAAAGCAATTTCACTTATTTTATTGTATTTATTTTAATGTGACTACCAGAACCTTTTAAATTACATACATGCTTACACTGTTTTATACTGGACAGCATTGACATGAAATATATATGGCTGACCTTAGAGAAAATCTAATCTGTCTGTCTATCAAGTTGGCTATTTACATTAATGATAGGCTGATTCTCAGCACATGAATCATTTGCATTAATTATTTCTCTTTGGCTTAAATATAAACACTGAATATGATTAAATTTTAGTGTGAACCAAGAACATCTCTGTGGCATATATTTTTATTCTGTGCTATTTTCAGTGCTACTAGCATGTTTTTAAGCTATATTAAGTAGTCCAAAACTGTTTTGGTTTTGTGGTTCTTAGATGTATTCTTGCTTTTTATAAATTCTTTTCTCATTTCTCCCCTTGTTCTTCGGCTACTAATTTTTCTCCCTTCCCCAGCCCCACTATAGACATGTTTCTCTAGCAGACCTTCCTTCCCTAGTCTCCTTAAACAGCTTTGGAGTTCATTTTCTGTGGACTAGGAGATCAACTGAAGGGGTCCCTTAGCATCAGTTATAAAGTATCATCAATTGAGCACCTGCAAAACATGTGCTGTTGTTCAAACCATTTGTTCAAAAGACTCTCAGAGAAAAGCAGAAAAATGCAATATAATGGCGGTCTAATGAATATCTTGTCTGCTGACAGAATCTTAATTTTTTTTCTGCTTAATTTCCATTTTTGGCATTGTTCCAGATATCTCATTTGGCTAAATAAGTGAATATAGGTGTTATTATTTCCACATTTTCATTTCAAGTGTTATTTGGCTCAAAGGTGAGTGCACATTAATTAATTCCATAGCTGCCACACTCTACTAAAAATGGTAAAGAAATCATAGCAACAAAGATCCTGAAATATGGTATATTAAATAATGAAAATATTCCATCTGCCAAATCATTTACTTCTGAATGAAAATCCATTTGGGAACATTCAGAAAAAGACCTCTGAGAACTCCTCACTATAAAGGACTTCAAGACAGTACCCAGGTGGGTGAATTTCTTTTTGATGTATTTCTATTTTGTAAGACTATTGTTCATATCACAAAACAAGGTAGCTTTAGATTATAGCATGCACTCCAAGGTCCACTTAAAGGGTTAACCTGTGGTTCTCACACTGGTTATTAGTAGTCAAGATTAAGACACTATTTTAATTTATCAATGAGATTTGTTCCTTAAATATTTTAAGTTCTTTGCATTCTATGTATGTGTTTATTTCCATGTTAGAATATCCATGAACCCTGATGGTTAAGAAATAGAATTTCCACAGATAAATTTATTCATGAAGTTTTGAGTTTTAAAAGCCTTAGATTATAAAGAAATGAAAATACAATAAAAATTTTAGAGAACTTTCAAAGAGTATAGTCAAATTTAGTGCTTAAAAAAAAACCTGGATTGTTAAAAGTGACTAATTTTATAAAAGACTGAAAACACAGAGGTCTTCAAAGACAGCATCTCAAGCCTGTCTACTGAAAGTGAAGTCGCTCAGTCATGTTCAACTCTTTGTGACCCCATGGACTGTAGCCTACCAGGCTTCTCCGCCCATGGGATTCTCCAGGCAAGAATACTGGAGTGGGATGCCATTTCCTTCTCCAGGGGAATTTTCCAACCCAGAGATCGGACCCAGGGATCAAACCCAGGTCTCCCGCATTGCAGTCAGACGCTTTAACCTCTGAGCCACCAGGGAAGATAGCTCGTTGTAATAAAACCTAGTAAGCAGCAGGTTCAGGAGTCAGTCCATGTTGTGCTGCTGTGACAAATACCAGTTCCAGTGCTCTAGTCACTGGATTCAAACAGAGATTTCTAAAACTGGAATTTTTTTTTTTTTTAATGATGTAAGTCAGACATAACTGTCTTCCAAAAGAGCAAAATAGCATAAAGTTAGAATGCATTTTTCAAAAAGAATAACTATTTGAAGTTGTGCTTATCATGTGCAATTTTTGATGAAATTCTGAAAACACTAGCAATAAATATCTACATAGCAGAAGACTCCCTTGAGTGCAAAGCACATAACAAATATCCATGTTAATGCAGGATGGACCAATCATGCAAAGACATAGGTATGTTTCTGTCCTATCCACTTGTGGATCTCTTGGTCAGGACTTAAACTCTCCATTCAAGCTCAGGCTGTCCCCCTACCCTGCAATGTGGGCATTGTTAAGATGAATCAAACAACATTTTTTAGACCCTGGAACATTCTGTAGAGTTCATTATTTTGCAAAACAATTTCTCACCTTCTACCATATTTACTGGGGATGCTCTCCTAAAATCAACTAAAGAAAAACTTAAGCCCCTCTTCAAAAAGAAAAAATGAAAAACAAAGTGGTAACACACAAAATATCAGGGCTGATGTTGTGCTCACCTTCACGTGGAATCTAAACTTTTATTCCCCACGCTTCTTTCAAAATATATCTGCTGTTGAAATTCAGTAAGGATTGAATTCTTAGCCTTTTTTAACCCTTATCCTCAATGTCTACTGAATATAAAACTGACTTTCTAAAGCTTTCAGGGGCCTATACATGGAAGAAATGTAGAATTTAAACTGGCTGATAATGTTTTAGAGTTCAGGGTTTTCTTTAAGAGTATGAAGAAGCTATGTAGCCCTTCTCTGCTGAAAAAATACCATTAAGCACAAAATATTGCATACAATTTCAATGAATTCATAGATTTATTGAAAAGGACCGCCCAGTGGTGGTAGATTTCAGGTAAAAAAATCATGAGTTGTATTATTCTCATGAGTATAGTTGGCTAGTACTGCACAACTTTCACCTAATGTGTAAAGTGTATCAGTTGGGAATGGACCATCAGTGTCTGCATGGAAATCTACTTTATGCACATTATTTTCCCCCAATACTGAAGACTTAGAATTTTCCCCTCAAATTTACCTGTTTTATAAAGATTAAGTCATGTATTTAGATTTAATTATATCATTAATAGTTATTAGAAAAGAAATTTTAAAAATCATGTTAATAAATAAACAGAAGGAAATTAATTCCTATGTAAATTCAAGGATGATTCATTCTGATCACTAATCAGGAAGCTGAAGAAAGACATCAACAGGGATAATACCCAGAAATTCACCATATCCATGATGAGAGAGAAAATAAGTGATATCAATAAGTAAGTCAAGAGACATTAAGGAAATAATGTCTGTGTACCTTACTTCTCATCTTTCCAAATTCTGGACAGTGGAGTATCCCAGGATTAATTTCTTACCTCCTGTCTTATCCGTCCATATTTAGGCTCTAGGTAACAGTATCCAGTTTCAGTTTCAAATGCTACCTGTACATTTGGCACCTCATAAATTGTTATCTGAAGTCTTTATAGCTCTTCTGAATTCCAGAATCATACAAGTATCTCCTAGACTTCTCCACTTAAAAGTCTAAAAGACATCTCCTGTCTGAAATCCAAATCTTATTTTCTCTCTCAAACCTGTTGCTCCCAAGGTTTTCTCCATCTCAGTAAAAAGGCATTTGCTCAGACCAAGAGCCTTGCTGTTCCACTACACTTCTCCTGGAAAATATATACTCACTCGGACAAGTTGCTTCCCTACCACATTAGCCATGTAGTCCAAACCACCATCACCTCTCCTCTGGATTCTGGCCTGACGCTTTACCCTTCCCCTTCATTCTTCATACAGCACTCCACTCTCCACTCTGTAGTCAAAACGCATTACAATGACTCATAGGAGCCCACATGACGTGTCCCCCACACCCTCCTCTGAGTCTGTCTTCTACTACAGCTGCTGTGCCCTCTGCCCACTCTGCTCCAACCACAACCACCTCCTTCAGTCAACTCACCCAGCTGCTTCCACCGCCTGGCCTCTGCTCTGGATGCTCTTCTGCCTGGATGGCTCTTTCCCCAAGTATTTGCATAACTTACTCCTCCTATTCTTTCAGGATAAAATATAACCTCATGAATAAATCCTTTCTTCATTTTCCTGGATAAAATAATAGGTTTTTATTCCACTTCACCCTTGCACACTTAATTTTCTCTGTCTTACTTTATTTTTAATCACCATCTGAAATACTACATATCTATTTGTATGTCTGTTCACTATCTGAGCTCCGCAAAAGATAACTGGAAAGAGAGCAGAGATTTGGGACTCATTTTGTTCTGTTTGCTTCTTTCTCTGCAGTGTTTAGGACAGGGTCTAAGGCCTGGTAAATTCTTGATGAATAGTTGTTTAGTGATGGAGTCTTTGTCTTCAGTTTGAAGAACATAAATCAGGGAGGTGAAAGCACAAGAAATGGCTGAGGAAGTGCTCATGGTGATGGATAACAGCCACTTGGACTGATGTGGCAGAAGGGAAGATAGGAATTTCCAATAATTAAGATGCATATTTGAAGTAGAATCAATTGCATTTTCTGGTAGATAAGATTTAGAAGTAGAAGGAAGAAAGGGAATCTCATCTGATTCCCATATTAATGACTAGAGTAAGTGTGTAAATGATGATGCCATAAATAGAGCTGAATAATTAACAGAGGAAGAAGCATTTGTCAGGAGTTGGTGGGATCACAACTCCTGTTTTGGATATTTTAGATGTTGGTCATACATTGAAATGGAAGTGCCAAGTATGCAGTCTGATAGCTAAGCCTGGACTTGAAGTAGTACTGAGGGCTAGAGATTTCACTGGGTATAAATCCACACACACACCGATTTTAAGAAATAAGTTTATCTAGAGAAAGAGGACCAAGAATACACCATGGGGCCATCCAATATTTATCACTAGGGCAGTAGAAAAGAAGGCAACCAAACGGATGAAGAGTGAGTGAGGGAGGAGGTGGTTTTACAAAAGCTAAGAGAACACTGTCTCAAGAAGAAGATGAAAGTATAAAAAAAAAAAAAACAACCAGAATAATGTCTCTAACTTCATAAAGTTGTAGGCAGATGCAGGCTGATTAGTGGATTTGGTATTGGGGATATTAAGAAATAACTGTCTAATAGCTTCTGTTTTCCCAAGAAAACATGAACTGTGATCATCAGCTAGGACTTGGGGGTGAATAGAAGCTATTGGGGGAGACAAAGAAAAAGTTCTTATTACAGGAAATGAAAAAGAAAATGTTTATACTAGCAAAATAAAAAATGTCATATCTCTTCTAGTTCTAGAATTCAATTTATTCATTTTCCAAGGAATTCCATAAACACTAAATCATATAAAAGATGAACAAAGGGCACAGAGGATTTTTAGGGAAGTGAAAATACTCTGTATGATATTATAATGATGGACATATGCAATTATACATTTATTCAAACCACAGACCATACAACTCCAAGAGTGAACCCTAAGGCAAGCTACAGACTTTGAGTGATTATGTGTCAATGTAGGTTCATCCTTGTTTCAAAGAAAAAAAAAAGTACCATCTGGGGAGTGATGCTGATAATGGAGGAGACTGTGCTTGTATGGGGGCAAGGAGTACATGGAAAATCTCTGTTTCTTCCTCTCAATTCTCTCATAAACCTGAGACAGCTGTTAAAAAATAAAAACTTAAAAACAGATTAATAAAAGGAGGAAACGTTTTGAGGAGACTAGGGAAATCTTTATGATAGAGTGAGGATCCAAGGGGAGTCTTTGTGGTTTAGTTAGGACTTGAGAGAGAGGAAATGAGAAAAAAATATGCATGGAATAGAGACACAGGTGTCTGCAAAGAGGCGGAGGTAGAAACATACAAGGTGTCAATGTTTGAGTTGCCTGCTGAAATATTTCACAAGCTACAAAACCACTTTATAGAGATATACAAATTGCCAAACTTTCTCACTTGCATCATTCCACCACTTGCTCTTTCTAACAAGATGTCATACTAACTCAAAGGATTATATCACAAAGCAGATTCACTTCCCCTCCATAAATCAGCTTCAGGCCCCTACATTGCCCTAAATTCTAGAAATGAGACCATGATTCACTTCATCCCACAGTGTCATAAAGCGTATGACCTCAGGTCTGTCCTTCATCTACCACAGGCTGCCTCGGGCTCAGTGGCTCATCTGCTCCCTCTCACTGTCATCATCCATCATCTAAAGCTCACACGATGGCAAGCATCTTCCACCTAATCTAGATTTCTCAAGTGTTTCACAGTTCAAATGGATCTTATTAGTACTCCTGAATCACAACTCTCATCATATTCCCCACTCAAATCTAAAACCTGTTTTCTCCTTAGTATCTCTTAATTAAAATCTAAACTCTTCCACCTTGTATTTAAGGCACTGTAGAACCTAAACCAAATTTTTCTTTAAAACTCAATTCCCTAATACAAGCTCAGTATTACCTAGTACAAGCTGTAGATTGTGTCCTGCCAATTTGCCACGTCTATTCCCCATGCACTTGCTTATGCTGTTCCTTTTAGTTTGAGTGTGCCTCCATCAAAAAAAAAAAAAAAAAAAAACCACACACACATGCACACATACGCACTCTTCATGCCACTTGAAATCCTATTCATCAGTTTAAATAGTGCCACTCCTTTTACAAATTCCACTCATAGGTACATCACAAAATGTTCTCTTGCTTCTCTGAAGTCAAACAATATTCCTTTATTATTCTCATGTTACTCTAAACTTACAGTGAGAAGATCCACGCTTCCATGCATTCCCTGTCTGTTAATAATTACATGACCTTGGGCAACTCATTTGACCTCTCTGTGCCTCAGTTTTCACATCTGAAAATGTAAGAGCTTTAAAATTAATAAAATATGGCACAAGCTAAGTCTCCATTCATGTAATTGGTATTTATTGAAGACCTTGGTGAATCATTGTTAATATATAAAATAAAGTATTTATCTATAAGAGGTAGAAGACTCAGACTTTATTTAGGAATCTGGAAAGCAATTTTAACATATATAACCCAGCATTTTAAAGTTTATAATGGATAAAAGCAGCAAAAAGGCATATCATTATTACCTTAATAAATAGTAAGTATCTATTATGTGCTAAGCTACTTGAAAGCAAATAGTTATAAGAAATAGAAACACTACAAGCACATTGTACAACATCTAAAGAAATTTTGTAAAAGCTAGAACATTGCTACATTGCTTAAAATGTCTTTTGTTATAGCAAAAGTAAACATTACACACATCTTTGATATAAATATTACACTCAGCATCTTGACTAAAAAATGAAAAGGCCCATCAATAAATTATTTTGTTTTCATGACATGAACAAATCCATCAGAGGGATTCTTTAATGGATTGACCAGTTGGTTGGCAACGTGAAAACACAGGCTTGCCTAGATCATAAAATAATTTGCCAAATCAATCAACTTAGTAGAAACAAAATCAAACAACACTAGCAAAAATTTCCAAATGGATGGGTGGGACTCCCACTTTTCAATCTGTTGTTTTGGAACTACAGGCGCATACTGTAAAACTTTTAATATTCTGAAGGATTTCTTACTTCCACTTAATTAGGGGATACTTTAGAGAAGACAGATTTTACTTTTACGATGGAATTTTCTCTGATGTACTAAACTTAGAGGAAAAGAAAAGTGTGCAGCAGATATGAGGATGACTGAAAAACTGCAGAGACAGAAAGGAGTTGAAGGAAATAATTTTTTGCTGTAAAGTTTACCTAGTTGATATTCAGAGGGAGCAGAGAAGCTAAGCATATAAGCATAAACCAAAGATGGAAAGAAAGTCCGAGATGAGATTCTTAGGTTTATTGGGGAGGCTGAATAGGGATCAAGGAAGAGTACTGAGGGGAGACAGGTGGTCAGATTTCTCAATAATGATTCAATCTACTGCTGCTGCTGCTGCTGCTAAGGCGCTTCAGTCATGTCCTACTGGACAAGCCTAATTCATGCTCGAAGTTAATTTTCTACCCCTTTTCTTAGCTTAGTATCAAAAAGTGCCATTTCTCAAGTTATAAGCTTTGCCAATTCTTTTTTACACTGTTGCTGAAAATGTTACAAAGAACAACAAAAAGAAGTTTGGTTAAAATGGATTTATTATAGTTTAAGATCCAATTATTTAGATGAAAAAAAAAATCAAAGTAGAGACTAGTGAAGAGAGTGTAAGACAAACATAACCTGAACTGTCAGTAATTCTAGAAAAACTCATGAGGAGAGACCAAACAAAAGAGATTAAAAGAAATTAGATCTCCCTGTGAAAAGGTCTTTCTCTTTTAACTAATAAAAATAGTCTTTCAAACAACCTTATTTAAAACTCGAGCTTCCAGGGCTGAGCAGTTTGCCCTTACATCACTTGACATTTATTAACTTTATAAGATCTGGGGAAAGGCATGCCAAGGAAACAATTAGTTTACACACCACTAAACAGAAGGTGCATGAGCTAATGCAATCTCTGTCACTGAAAACGAATCCTAAGCTAAAGTTGATTGTTGTTTTCTTCTGTTTTTCCCTGATAAACTTTTTTTTTCCTGAAAAAAAAATTCATAAAAAGTAGGAATTTGATATTTTTCTTAAATCTACAGACTTGGCATGTTCATGAAGAACCCTGGATTTGTTTCCCTGTTAAAACTAACAGTAAATAGTGATTTCAAAATCTCAAGGAATTAGGATCTTTCTCTAAAGTACTGAATGAATCTACCGAGGGAGACTGCAGTTTCAAGCCAATTTCAGTTTACTTTTTGCCTTGGGCAGGTCTCTGCTAATTTTTCTATAGTTATAATCATTGTTGACTTCATATAAGACACCAGTTTTTTGACAATGCTTGAAGATTTACGAAAAGTGATCTGGCATCATTATACAGAACACCCTTTCAAAATACACTTGTGGAAACAAGCTGTGATTCTAATCAGGAGGTTCACTTAACTTAAGACGAACTAAAACCCGGGATTCCACATCTGCTTACGGTAATTCACTGACACATCCCTCAGTTACTGAGACACCATTCCTGATCCCAAGGGAATGCTGAACCTATTTCTGCAGCCACCATAAACAGAATTCCTGGTACACGAGGGAAAATAAACCACTACACTTCTTTAAGCCATGGTAATTTAACTTTTTGTTACCTGAAGAAGAAATCATCTAACTGATATTTCTTACCTGGGGAATGAACTACGTTATATAAACAAACAAAACAAATAGAAGAAAAATAAGCCAACTGCTCAAACAGTTGTCACAATAGAATCATGGACTCTACGGTCACTTGGGTGTTCGATACAGCCCAGCAAGCCTGATCCTCCTTTTCTCAGCATGTGTTCAGGTCTCCAGAAGGGCTATTTCCACCTCCGTCCTGTTAACCCTGTCACTTAGTAACTTCCCTTCCTAACATGTAGAGAAAACAGAAGATTTCAGTTTCTTACCTGCCACAGTCCATCTTCTGTTTCTACCACTCTGTCCATCCCAGTCTCGCCAACCATGTCTGTGGACTCTCTTTGTTTGACCTTCATAAAGTTCCTCAAGTCCTCCTTTTTCACATTTTATTCAATCTCTCCCCCATTTAATCTCAGAGTCCTTTTCCAGAACAGTCCTCAAAGTCTCCACATCCTTTGTTTACCCCTTTAATGTCAGTATTTTCCAGGAGTCTGTCATTTGCCCTCCATGTACTCATTTATACGCCCAGATTTTTCTTTGCATCTGTATCTGACTGCTTACTAGAAAATCCCACTTTGATGTCTCAAAGACACCATGTTCAAATCTGAAATCATGTCTTTTTGCCCCCAAACCTCCTACTGTGTTTCCTATCTCGGTGGAAGATGTCATCAGTAGTAACTCAGGCCAGAGATCTGGCATCATCTTCTGTCCCTTGCTGCTAAGTCACTTCAGTCGTGTCCGACTCTGTGCGACCCCATCCCTGGAAGTTTCCAGGCAAGAACACTGGAGTGGGTTGCCATTTCCTTCTCCAATGCATAAAAGTGAAAAGTGAAAGTGAAGTCGCTCAGCCATGTCCGACTCTTTGCGAACCTCCTGCAAACTTCACATGGGCTCCATCATTGTCTAACCTTATCTGTTCTTCCACCAGATAGGTTCCAGACACTTTTCTCTGAACTCCTTGACACTTTTCTCCAATACACCCTCATCTGTCTCCTAGACTATGACCACAGACTCTTAACTGGGCATCATCCCTACTCTGCTCACCTCCACCCCACCTCCCACCGTCCACTCTCCTCTGGCAACCAGCCATTTGTTCTCTGTATTGGTAAATCTGCTTTCATTTTGCTTTGTTTGTCCCCCCTGTTTGTTTTTAGATTTCACATATATGTGAGATCACACCACATTTGTTTTTCCTTGACTTGTTTCACTTAGCATAATACCCTCCAAGTCCATCCATGTGATAAATTTTGATAGTTTTTAGTTGCTATATAGTAAGATTTATTATCCCATTTAGATACCATGTATGATGTAAGAGATCCAACATTAAGATTTAAGCACTGAAACAGTGTGAAAGAGAGGGAAGTATTTGCACAAACTTAAAAAGTAATAAATCTGGAGTCTACCACTGCCCCCAGCCCTGCTCCTCACCTACTCCTCAGGTTTAAATCATTCAAAGAGATTCTATACATCTATGTATCACAAAGCTTGATTCTTTATCTCTTATATTTTCACATTTTGAGCTTAGAAAGAAAGGAGGAAACAATATACAATTTCTCAAAAATACAAACCACAGTCACTTTCAAAATGAGAAATTTCTAAATGACCTGGAGTAAAATGATATAATGTCATTTAAGACAGAAAATGTGAAGCCTTGGAAGCTATGCTTTAATGCATTCAGCTGCATTCTATTATCTCATGCTTGAGAGTCAGCCCTATGGACTCCTCCATTATATTCTTCATTAAATCTATCATTAAAGCCTTGAAAAGAAGCATCCTTGCTATGCTTTTAAATGAATACATTAAATATGTTCAATGACCCAAGGAAAGTGTTCAGGAATGTCTGGAATAGAATGGAATTAATCTTTCACTTAAATAGCACTAGCAACTCTTCAAAGTATCTGTATCTTTCAGTAGAGGCTGATTCATTGGTTATAGGTTTATATACTAAATAAACCAATAAGTAGGTCTTGACTGATGTATGCTCAGCATTATTTGGCACAGGAAACTATACAAGAGAAGTAATCAATATAGTCGCCTAGTTTTGGAGAAAGAATGAGATTCACATGACACTACTAAAGAATGACCCCAGGCCACATATTTAAGTGAAAAATGATCCAAGATTACAAATATTTATAGTGCTTCTCTGAAAACCTCAGAGAAGGGAGAGGTCATTCCAAGTATATGCACAGAATCAGAAAACTTTAGGGCTTAGAAGTACTCTATTAATAATTTGACTTATTTTACAGATAAATAAAATGAGGCCTACAGAAAGAAAAGAAATAGCTGTTTTACCAACAAGTATTACATATTTTTTGTATGTCATTTCAGTTACTCCTGGCACCAAGTCTAAAACTTTGGTGCTACTCTACCTATTTCATGGGAAGTCTATGATGTTGAGAGACGAATTTCTTCTCTGTAAGTTTTCAAAACTCAATTCATATTCGGTTTCCTTAATTATAAATCTTATTTTTCATAACATGAAAAATAAGCACATATTATGTGCAAGATGCATTCATATATTTTACTTGAATTAATTTTAAAATAATATAATACTTTTAATAATATAAAATCTCCTCCTGCCCCCTTCTGTGATGATTTTTGGGTGAAATTTTATGCAAGTCAGAAAGATCTAAAATAAATATTTAGTTCTGCAATAGCAAATATTTTTATCACCCATTTTCTAGTTGTTTTGCATATATTTACTCATTTAATTAGCCATCATAACAGTGCTAAGAAGCCTGTCACTTGAGCCCATGGAGGCTGTCCCTGCGTGCTGCTACGACTCACTGAGAAGGAGGGGAATAAGACATTTAACAAGAGAGTCAAGGGACTTGGCTGCTCCACCAACAGTCACAAAGAAGCGCGCCCTGGTGAGCAAAAGGACCGAGATTCTGGAGGAAAGAAACAGCAGAAGAGCAGGCATGAGCAGCTTTACCAGGATCAGGCATCCATAAGGACAGAGGAGAGCTCTTGGCGATTTTCTCATTGAGGTATTTCCCTTTCTCTTTACAAGAACAGTGACTAATAGACTTATTTCTATTCTAATTCTGTTGAAGCTGAAGATTAGGCTAATGATGATACAATTTCTCTGTAGCAATACCACACACTGAAGCTTTCTACCCTGTTTGAAGAAAAGTATTTTAAAATATTCTCAGCAGAAAATTTAAGATTATTGCCTTTACGTGGATTGCTTATTTTTATCTTACTCTCTTCTTGAATTTCCTATTTCGCATAATCACTTGAGAAAAAATTACCAATAAATCTCAGATATAGCAAAGGAGCAAAAGGAATAATTAAACTGGATCTCATGGTTAAAAACTGAATTTCTATCCATATTTCCCTTCACTATATACCAGTTAACTGCCAGTGATTTTGCTATTTATTTGACTATTTGAATAATTAATTTAATAAAGAATGTTTAATTATTAAAATAATTTAATAATTCAAATTCTTAATAATTAATTTGTATATAAAATTAGCAGCTTTCATAATTATTGCTTATTATGGATGTTACTTCTTAAATAACATTTATGCATATATCACTTAAAATTCCAATATATAAGCTGATCTTAAGCTACATTTAGAATGAGTACCTAAATTTGAAAGTGTGTAGTTAGATATTTTTTTTATTGTAGTTAGATATTAATGATAAATCTGCATGACATGCCTTGTTCTTGTTCCTGAGATTTAATCTAATGGCACCTATAATAGCTCACAATCATTGATTACGTGGAGCAAGTTCAGCTAAATAAGGGGAAAAAGGACACTTAAAAAGGCATTTGGCTTATTAGTTCCAAATGTCAAGTGAAAGTCAAAGGCAAATAGTTTTCACCTCTTAACTAGACTAAGCCACATTTTGGTGCAGACCAAGCTATTATATTTGTTTTTACTCTGAAGAGTCTAAGAATCTGTCCAGGAGAAAGAAAAATACAAAATCCAGGGGTTGAACCAAAAAAGCATTATTTTTATGAACAATGTTTTAAAGTTAAAATTGAAATGCAATCAAAGGCATCTGTTAGGTGTACGATATGACACATTAGTATAAATATACGACCACGAGGAAAATGAGCCATGCATCACTTAGCAAATCTTCCTTTGCCTCATAAATGCATACCTTCTGCCCATCCCCACTCCACCACCACCTCCTCCCTGGCCCCAGAAAACCTCTAATCTGTTGTTTCTCACTATATGTTACCTCGCATATCCTAGGATTTAATATTAATTAAATTTTAAATGTTTACTTTTTTGTGCACTAGGTTCTTTCACTCGGGATAATTATTTTGAGATTAATTTGTTAGAGGGGTTCATCAGCAGTTCACTCTTTTTGTTGCTAAGAAGTAATCTGTTGTATGGAGTGATAACTGGATTTAAGCATTCACAAAGTGATGGACATTTGAGTTGTATCCAGTTTTGGGTTATTATATAAAGTTGCTATAAACATTCATGTGCATTTCTTAGTAAGAAGATATGTTTTCATTTGTCTCCAGTAAATACTTAGGGATGGAATTGTTGGATCACATAATCGCTGTATGTATCACTGTCAGTTCAGTTCAGTCACTCAGTCATGTCCGATTCTTTGTGATCCCATAGACTACAGCACGCCAGGCCTCCCTGTCTGTCACCAACTCCTGGAGCTTCCTCAAACTCATGTCCGTTGAGTCAGTGATGCCATCCAATCACCTTAGCCTCTATTGTCCCCTTCTCCTCCCGGCTTCAATCATTCCCAGCATCAGGGTCTTTTCAAATGAGTCAGTTCTTCACATCAGGTGGCCAAAATATTGGAGTTTCAGCTTCAGCATCAGTCCTTCCAATGAGTATTCAGGACCGATTTCCTTTAGGACGGACTGGTTGGATCTCCTTGCAGTCCAAGGGACTCTCAAGAGTCTTCTCCAACACCACAGTTCAAAAGCATCAAGTCTTTGGTTCTCAGTTCTCTTTATAGTCCAACTCTAACATCCATACATGACCACTGGAAAAACCATAGCTTTGACTAGATGGACCCTTGTAGGCAAAGTAATGTCTCTGCTTTTTAATATGCTGTCTGTGTTGGTCATAGCTTTTCTTCCAAAGAGCAAGCATCTTTTAATTTCATGGCTGCAGTCACCATCTGCAGTGATTTTGGAGCCCAAAAAAATAAAGTCTGTCACTGTTTCCATTGTTTCCCCATCTATTTGCTATGAAATGATGGGACCCGGTGCCATGATCTTAGTTTTCTGAATGTAGAGTTTTAAGCCAACTTTTAATGTTGAATTTTAAGCCAACGTTTAAGTATCACTGTAAAGTGTTTCACAAACATGTTGTACCATTTAACATTCTCACCAATGGTATATAAGAGTATCAACTATTGTTTGAAAAATACGATTTCTTAAAGCTGTAGAACTGAAGACAGTCCTCCGGCTATTTTTCAGCCAGAAAATTCTCAGCTCATGGAGAATACCACTAGGTCGCTGTCACATGGCTCCCTCCACTGACTCTCTCGCCACCACATGTCAATCGACATTTCCAAGGCCAGCAGTGGAATCCTTCTCATGTTTTGAATCTCCGACTAAGGTTGGACTATTGTTTTTAAGTCTCACCCGATTAGGTCACACCCACCCAGGGTAATCTCCTTATGATTACCTCAAGGTCACCTGATTTGAGATCTTAACTACATCTGTAAAATCTCTTCACCTATGTTATATAATGCAAACTAGTAAAAGGAGGGAAATAAATCACATTCTTCTCTGTCCCCTCAGAAAAGAGAAAATCACTGGAACTAAAAGTTTTTTGACAAGATCCATAAAATTGATAAAACTCTAATCAGATTGATCAGTAAAAAAGATAGGTAAGAGACAAAATTACAAATGTCAGGAATGAGAGAAATGATATCATTGCATAGCCTGCCTATAATACAGCAATAGAATGGTAGAGAAATACTATGAATAATAGGTCTAGCTTTTTAATCCAATCTGACAAAGTCTTTGATTTGTAGTATTAGACCAATTATATTCAGTGTGATTATTAATATGATTAAATTTAAATCTATCATCTTGGTATCTTTTTTCTACCTGTTCTTATTCCTTCTTCCTATCTTTCCTGCCTTCTTTCAGGTTAAATATTTGTTTTATGATACCATTTTATCTCTTGTGTTTGGTTACTTTAGGGATAGTTTTAGGATTTATAGTGTACAACTGTAACGTATCATAGTCTACCTTCATCAGATACTATACCACTTCACATTTAGCTTAAAGATCTTAGTATTTTCTCCTTTAACTTTTGTGCTATTGAAGGCATATGTTTAAATTCTTTGTATCAGTATTTTTATCCATTCATTTGTTGACAGATACTTAGAGTGTTTCCATATCTTGGCTATTATGAATAATGCTGCAACAAACATGGAAATAATGATATTTCTTTGAGATGTTGATTTCTTTTTGACACATACCCAAGAGTGAGACTGCAAGATCATATGGTAGCTCTGTTTTTATGAAGGACTTCCAAACTATTTTCCATACTTGGGGCTAAGCCAAATTCTTCAGTATATGAGTTTATAGTTTTATCAAATTTGGAAAATTTTCAATCAGTGATTCTTCAAATAGTTTTTTGCCCCATACTCTTCATTAGGAACTCTAATCACGTGTATATGAAATTGTCCTCCAGCTTACTGATGCTTGTTTTTTGGTTTCTGGTTTTTTTAGCTCTCTTTCTCTACGTATTTGTTTTGGGTAGTTTCTATGCTATGCCTTCAAGTTTACTAATCTTTCATTCTGAAAAGTTTAATCTGCCCTTAATCCTCTGCAGGGTAATTCTGATCTCCTTGTAGTTTTCTGTATCTTCTATCTCTATACTTAACTTTCAAATACAGTGTATATGAATATACTGTACAAATATAAACAAAACTGATATCCTTGTGCTAATTATATAGCATCTCTGTCAGTTCTCAGTCATTTTTGATCAAGTGATTCTTCTCTTGTGTTACACTTTCCTACATTTAACACACCAGGTAATCTTTTTATTGCCAGAGATTGTGATTTTATCTTAGTGGGATCTGGACACTTTTGTAAGCCTATAAATATACTTGTGCTTTGTTATGGAACACAGCTAGTTACTTGGAAACAGTTTGATCGTTTTAGGTTTTCAAGATTTTTTCCTAGTGGAATAGAGATGTACTTAGCCCAGGCCTAAATTATGCAGCACACAGGTGCAAGGCTCCTTATTCTTCCCAGTGCCCCATGAAGTTTTGTTTGCTTGGGACATCAGTTACTACTCTAACCCCTGTAGTTCTTCCTTCTCCCACACTCCAGAAGTCTGGTCACATGGAGGCACACTCAGGTCAATAGTCTGTTGAATACTTGAGGGAGAACTACCCAGGTTTCCAGAGTTCTTTTTTTTTTGTTTTTTTTTTGTAGTTTTACTATGTAAGTTTTCTTTTTTTTCTTTTCCATTTATTTTTATTAGTTGGAGGCTAATTACTTTACAATATTGTAGTGGTTTTTGTCATACATTGACATGAATCAGCCATGGATTTGCATGTATTCCCCATCCCAATCCCCCCTCCCACCTCCCTCTCCACCCGAGTTCTTTATCTGCTTAGTCCTCTTCTCCCTACAAACACTCTGTCTGGAAACTCAAGTTGCTTTGGTTGCCATGGTCTCTTAGCTTGGTCTCCTCAAGGCAGGGGTTCCACAGTGTTCCGCCTGGGTTTCCCCTCTCTGACTGCAGCTGGAAACTCAATCACAGTATACACTGAGTTAATTGCAAGACTGTCTTGTTTGTTTCCTGTCTCTCAGAAATTGCTGTTTCTTGTCTGATGGCCAGTAACTTGCAAAGCATTTTTTCGTACATTTTCCCCCATTTAATGGTTGTTTTTGGCAGGAGGGAAAATTTAGTCCTTGCTATTACATCTTGGCCAGATGTGGAACTCAACAATTTACAGGTGTTATTGTTTTTAAAGACATGAGCATCCCAGTAAGAGCCAAGCAAAATGGTCCATCATCAACCATTTTCCTCAAAGAGAAAAAGGAGTATATGGTGTCTAATTTAGTTTTAATTTCTATAAACTGCATCTAGAAGGAATGAAAAATATGTATGTGTATGCATTTATTAATTTTATATCCCCAGTGTCATATAAATATGTTCTACATATTCTAACTCCCCAGGGAAATCTTCAGGAAAAGTAATAATTGTCAGGATACAATTTAATTATCATGAAACCCTGGCCACCACAGTTTAAATGCCTTCGAAAGCCCATTTCACAAACCTTATATCATAACATGCATTTTTTTCATCCCTCCTAATTATTCTGAGCGGAAGAACGAAGAGAAGTGAAAAGTAAGGGAGAGAGGAAAAGATACATCCAATTAAATGCAGAGTTCCAAAGAACAGCTAGAAGAGATAAGAAGGCCTTCTTCAATGAACCATGCTTAATAATAGCAGAAAACAACAAAAGGGGAAAGACTATAGATTTCTTCAGGAAAACTGGAAGCATCAAGGGAGCATTCCACTGAAAGATGCGCACAATAAAGGATAAAAATGGTGAAGACCTAGAAGATGCTGAAGAGATCAAGAAGAGACAGAGAGAATACATGGAAGAACTGTATAAAAAAGATCTTAATGAACCGGATTACTACAGTGGTGTGGTTAGTCACCCAGAACCAGACATTCTGGAGCGCGAAGTCAAGTGGGCCTTAAGAAGCACTGCTGTTAATAAAGTCGGTGGATGAGATGAAACACCAGCAGAACTATTCATATAGTTCATCATCCATAAAGGAGGATGCCATCAAGGTTTTGCATTCATTATGTCAGCAAAGCAGGAAGACCCAGCAGTGGCCACAGGACTAGAAAAGGTCAATCATCATCCCAATTCCCAAGAAGGATAATACCAAAGAATGTGCTAACCATTGAACAATCACACTCATCTCCTATGCTAGTAAGGTCATGCTTAAAATCTTGCATTCTAGGCTTCAGCATTATGTGAACCAAGAACTTCAAGATGTCTAAGCTGGATTTAGAAAAGGAAAAGGAACTAGAGATCAAATTGCCAACATTCACTGGATTATAGAGAAAGCAAGGGAATTTCAGAAAAAAACATTTATCTTTGTTTCATCAACTACGCTAAAGCCTTTGACTGTGTATGACAAACTGTAGGAAGCTCTTAGGGAGATGGGAATATCAGACGATCTTACCTGTCTCCTGAGAAACCTGTAAGTGAGTCAAGAAGCAACAGTTAGAACCCTGTATGGAACAACTGATTGGTTCAAGATCAAGAAAGGAGTACAACAGGGCTGTCTGCTGTCACCCTGCTTGTTTAACCTATACACTGAGCACATGATGAGAAATGCCAGGCTGGATGAGTTACAAGCTGGAATCAAGACAGGCGGGAGAAATATCAACAACCTCAGACATGTGGCTGACACCACTCTAATGGCAGAAAGCAAAGAGGAATTAAAGAGCCTCTTGATGAGGGTGAAGGAGGACAGTGAAAGAGCCAGCTTAAAACTACATATTAAAAACACTAAGATCATGGCATCCAACCCCATTATTGCATGGCAAATAAAAGTGGAAAAGGTGGAAGTAGTGACAGATTTCCTCTTCTTGGGCTCCAAAATCACTGTGGATGGTGACTGCAGCCATAAAATCAGAAGAGGATTGCTTCTTGGCAGGAAAGTGATGACAAACCTAGACAGTATGTTGAAAAGCAGAGACATTACTCTGCTGACAAAGGTCCATATAGTAAAGACGGTAGTCTTCCCAGTGGTCTTGTGAGGTTGTGAGAGCTGGATCACAAGGACGGCAGAAGGCCAAAGAACTGTGGTGCTGGAGAAGACTTCTGAAAGTCCCTTGGACAGCAAGGAAATCAAACCAGTCAATCTTAAGGGAGATCAACCCTGAATATTCACTAGAAAGACTGATGCTGATGCTGAAGCTGAAGCTTCAGTATTTTGGTCACCTGATGCAAACAGTCTTTGGAAAAGTCCCTGATGCTGGGAAAGATTGAGGGCAGAAGGAGAAGAGGGTGTCAGTGGATGAGATGGCTGTACAGCATCCCAGATGCAATGAACATGAACTTAGGCAAACTCCAAGAGATGGTGAGGGACAGGGAGGCCTTGCATGCTGCGGTCCATGGGGTTGCAAAGAGTTGGATATGACTGGGTGACTGAACAACAACAACAACAATTATTCTGAGAGTTTGAATTCCACCTTTACACCTGTGTATATGAGATATTTGACATGTTTCTTAATCTCTTTAATTCTCACTTCACTCACTTATAAAAAATAGCAAAAATATAGCAGTATAACATGTTATGAATTCAGTGATGTATGTAAAATATCACATACATTGTGTGAAACTGATATGATAGCTATTTAATACTATTATTTCCTGCTTGTAATTTACCCCAAGAACAAATTGTTAATAGTAGCAGAAGTCACAGTATTTATGCCTATTTTGTTCCCTATACCAGGAAAGCTTTTAGATTCAATTTTATTAAGGTTTCACAGCCTTGCTTTTGTCGATTTTCAATATAACTTATGATGACTTATAACTTTCAATATGACTAGTTTGCTGCATGCAACTCAAAAAACGTTGCATGGAGATTCACCTTAATTATCTTTTAGGGTAATTAGAAAAGACATATAAAATAAAACTATGTGTGCATAGCATTTTAAATAAATTACATCCTAAATAACAAGATGGAATAATCTATGTTTAACATAACTGATAACAACTAGATCATAAAATTCTGATGGCATGCTTCTAACAAATACATATTTCACTTTGCAAATAAACTACTGAGAAGATTCTATAGGGCAGAGTAGCTCTATGTTGACTTCAACATTTCTAAGTATCTGAGTACTAACATTCATCTTCCTCTCATGCTACAGTACAATTAGGATAAAGCCTTCATGTGAAACTTAGGTCTTGACTGGTTAAAATCTGATTCACTGGTGTGGTCTCTGATTAATATCTTAATGAGAATTAAAAGTTATGCCCTGAGAACACTTTATCTCTTGTTCTCTCAAGTCAGAAGTCTTTTTCTCTCATATCCACATATCACAGGATCTGAAAGTGTGGAAGATGTTTCCTGGCTGCTTGTTGCCCTGCAGAATATCTAGCATCCTTCATGTTATAAAAGTCTCAATTGTCTTGCAGCAATTCTGCCACACTATGTCACTCAGTTCTCCTTTCCATGGATAGCTGCAGATATTGATCATCACTGTCTCTGCTCTATCATATCATTGGTCACGTGAGTTTGGGAAATGTCAATACATGTAGATGATTCAGCAAAAACTCTGGCCTCTGTCTCGCCTGACTTCCTCAGTTTTGATGAGCATTTTCCCAGCTGATATTTCACAGACCACTATAATTATTTGTATGCATAACCACCAAATTTTACCTTATCACCCTCAGTCACAATCATCTAGAAAACTGCTACCTTGCACAAATTCAAAACACTTCTCCACTTGTTCTGTGCCTAGATCCAAAACCCAAAGCCAAACGTACTGACTGATCCACTTTATATTAATGATCACAGATCTTAACTGGATTCAGCACTGTCTGAAATTCACTTACCTTAGTTAGTTCATAAGATGACCCTATCATACCTTCTCTTTTCCCCTCAAACATTTAATATCCCTCTTCATACCAATGGTTGTGGATCTTCATCCTTGAACAAACAGCACTATTTATAAAGTAAGTGCTTTGGCTTCATACTAACTCTTTCTGTAATCAGTCTTCAAATTCTCTCCTGTTATTCTACCTGGCAAAATTTACTCTGGCAACATGCAATGCTTATATAGCATTTAATGCGCATTAATACTAATCCAAGTATTTTACATACATTCCTTTACTTAAGCCTACAACAATACTATGAGCTGATTGTTATAATTATTGTACAGACAAGGAAACTGAGGAACATAGGGATTAAGTAACTTGCCCAAGGTTACACAGCTAGTGAGCCAAGGAACTGGAATTTAAAATAATTAACAATTTTTAGAGCAGTTTTAGGCTTATAGAAAATTAAGCAGAAAGTACAGAAAGCACCCCTTCCCCTCTAACACTCTCTCTCTCTTTCTCCCTTTCTCTCTCTCTCTCTCACTCACACACACACACATAGAGTACCCTATTAACTTTCATTCAAACTTAAAAGCCAATATTGATATATTATTATCAACTGTGCAGTGGATAAACAAACTCTATAGTTTAGAGTTAATTGTGTTACATGATTCTATGTGTGTGCCTGCTAAGTCAATTCAGTTGTGTTCCACTCTGCAACCCTATGGACTGTAGCCCACCAGGCTCCTCTGTCCAAGGGATTCTCCAGGCAAGAATACTGGAGTGGGTTGCCATGTCCCTCCTCCAGGGGATCCTTCTAACCCATGGATCGAACCCACATTTCTCATGTCTCCTGCATGAGAAATGCAGTGCCACCTGGGAAGCCCATATACAGTTGAATAGGCTTTGACAAATGAATAATGACATATATTTACTATTTCTGTATCCTAGAGAATAGTTTCACTGCCCTAAAAGTTCTTTACACTGTACCTATTCATCCCTCCCTCCCCCAGCCCCAAATCCCCATCATCTCTGTAGTTTTGCCTTCTCCAGGATGTCATATAGTTGCAATCACAGTATACAGACTTTCAAACTGGCTTCTCTTACTTAACAATATGCTTTCAAGGTTCCACTATATCTTTTCATGGCTTGGTAGTTCCATACCTTCTTTGCTGGATAATATTCAATATTGCACTGTATAAATGTAGCACAGTTTACTTTCTCATTCAGCTACTGAAGAATGTCTTGGTTGCTTCCAAGTTTTGGCAATTCTGAATAAAACTACCACAAAAATCTGTGTACATAAAACTTTTGCTTTTACACGGACATAAACTTTCAACTCCTTTGGGTAAATACTAAGGACTTTGACTGCCAGACTACACATCAAGAGTTCACTTAGTTCTATAAGAAATTACCAGACTGTCCTTCAAAGTGGCTGCACCATTTTGCCTTCCCAGCAACAATGAATGAGATATTCCACATCCTTGTCAGCATTTGGTATTGTCAGTGCTTTGGATTTTAGCCATTCTAGTAGGAATGTACTGGTACCTCATTGTTGTTTTAAGAAACTGGGATTTTAAAGTAGGCCATCTGATACCAGAATCTATGGTTTTTAGCTACACATTCCCAGTTAAGATCCAATCCCTAACCTGTGGACTAGATCCCATGCTTTCTAATCAAATCAAGGACTTTGCTCCACCCTGCAGCATCATTTTCTCCTTTTTATTGGAACAGTCACTTCTGCATGTAAACCTGCCTTAACTTCTTTTATCTTAAAAAGAAAACCCTTAGGCTCATTATCTTCATGGCAACCATCTCAAAATGTTTACTCTTCCTTGCTATTTATATCTCTTCATTCAATTCTCTTGATATTCTGTATCCCATTTGTATCATTTCTCTGTTAATGCTCTTGATTTCCATTTAACTCTCAACATAATCTGACATACTGGATTCCCCATATATCCTGTAACACTTTTCCATTTGCTTTCTGGGATGCCATACTTTAAAATTCATCCCCACTATGCTGGTCTATTGCAACCAAATTTTTAAAAAAATATATTTATTTATTTATTTGACTGAGCTGGGTCTTATTTGCAGCACGTGGGTTCTACAATCTTTGTTGCAGTACACAGGATCTTTGGTTGGGGCATGGGAACTCTTAGGTGGGGCTTGTGGGATCAAATTCCCTGTCCAGGGATTGAGCCTGGGGCCCCAGCATTGGGAGCACAGAGCCACTGAACCACCTGGGAAGTCCTAACTTGCTTTTATTAATTTTTATCATGTCCTAATACTTAACTTTTTGAGAGTCCCAAGCCACAACCCTTGGCTCAGTCTTCGTTTGTATGCTCTACCCCCTAGGTGATGATATCCATTTCTATGGCTTTAAATACTACCTGTAATCTGATGATTCACAAGTATATATTTCCAACCTTTCCACAGACCCTCAAGTCAGAGTCTTACATCAAACTGAATAGTTGACATGTTTACTTGGACTGAATATAATACTTTCTAAGCCCTAAACTGAATTTTATTTCTTGTCCCTGTCAAAACTTGCTTCTTGTATAGTGTTCCTCATTTCAATGCATGAACCACCTTTCACCCTGATGCTTCTGCCAAACATACATCATCCTTTATTCCTTCCTTTCTTTTTCTCACATTCAGAATCCAAGTTGAAACAAATTCTGTTGGCTTAGCCTTCAAAATATGTCTTAAATCCAACAATGTCTCACCATACCTACTACTATTACCTCAGATGTGCCATGGGCCATGACTTCCAGGACACCATTCACCTGGAAAACAGTGAAAATTTTGCCCTAGAGTTTACCCAATGCAATGGCATTGGCAGTTCATGCCACCCTCATCTCTTGGGTTGATAGTGTAATAGTTTCTCCATAATGTTTGCTTCTTGAGGGAATTACATTGCAGAGTAAGAAGAAATGGCAACCCCCTCCAGTATTCTTGCCTGGAGATTTCTTTTTTTTTTTTTTTTTGAAGAATTCTTTAATCTATATTATTGGGCTTCTCAGGTGTCTCTATTGGTAAAGAACCCTCCTGCCAACACAGGAGACAAGATGCAAGTTTGATCCCTGGGTCAGAAGATCCCCTGGAGGAGGGCATGCCAACCCACTCCAGTATCCTTGGTGGAGAAGCCCATGCACAGAGGAGCCTCGTGGTCTACAGTGCATAGGACCACAAAGAGTCGGACACAACTTATACAACTTAGTGACTGAACAACAAAAAGCGTAGGAAATACTGTTATTATAGTATTACACTTAATACTCTAGTATCAGATATTACATTTCATCTTAAATTTAATTCACTATTTATTACTTTTCTCTGACTTGTTAACATTTAAACTCTCTCTTTATTCAAAGAAGAAAATGATGTGTTCCTGATTAAAAGACTCTCAAGCAGTTTGATATAACGGATAACAGAATGAAGGCCAGAACATGGAATTTAAACAATATTGCCAAAAACACAGGTATGCAGCATTCATGCTAGTTCTGATTTCAAACATATCTTAGTCCTTAGGAACTAGTGATAGTTTTGTAGCATCCTGGGGGAGAAAAGAGAACATGATAAATTGTACTTGCCCCAAAGATTATCATTAGCAAAAAAAAAACCTTTCTTCACCTAAGTAAGATGCAATCAACATAAATTCCTATACACAACTATTTAGAAAATTGCTTATTAGACCATTAAAATGGGATTTGGAGTTGTAAGTGTGAAATATTACAGTCAATTCTATTTTCATTCTGAAATTTTCAATTATGCCTTTAAATATAAGGCTGAAGACATAAACCTTCATGTCTTCTTCCTGCCCCAAACTGAAAGACCTACACCACTTAAAATACTACTTTCTTTTCTACTCTAGAGAAATAAGTTTAGTCATTTGCAGTACAAGTGAATCAAGTTGTATAAATTATTTGCTGCTTAAAATACCTGCATTTTAAAAATAATAATTACTTTAAATTATTCTCTTTCCTTCTGCTATGTTAGTTATAGTATCTTTGATGTAATTCTTGGTTGAATCAAGTAATGTAGTCCTCATGTGATTTTCTCAGATTTTCTAATAAGATCCTGTTAGTCTTTACTTTCAGATATCCTGGGACTCTGAGTAACAGGGAGCTTGGTTGCAGCCTTATCTTTCCCGTCCATTCACTGGGCAACCTCTAGTAAGCTATCACAAATCTAGTTGGGTCAATAGGTTCATCAATAAAATTGTAATACTACTCTCTTATAATGTCTTATGAGATATTTAGGTATCACAGGTTAATTGTGAAAGGTGTGTGAGATGAGATGCTGAACATAGTAGCTTCTTTTTCTTTCTTCCCTTTCCTGCCCACCTCATCAAATGCTACATTAAAATAAAGTATACATTTCTTCTGATTGTTCCTTGATGGGCTCATCCTATCTTTTTCTAAGTCTTCTCTTTTGATGACAAAACAACAATAAAGGAAACATTTTTTTCTAATAGTTTTCTTTTCCTTTGCATCAATAATTCACCCATTATGAGTTGAAAGAATACTATTAGTTTCCATTCAATTAAAATTTGAAAGAGACACATGTACCCCAATGTTCATTGCAGCACTGTTTACAATAGCTAGGACATGGAAGCAACCTAGATGTCCATCAGCCAATGAATGGATAAGAAAGCTGTGGTACATATACACAATGGAATATTACTCAGCCATTAAAAAGAATGCAGTTGAATCAGTTCTAATGAGGTAGATGAAACTGGAGCCTACTATACAGAGTGAAGTAAGTCAGAAAGAAAAATACCAATACAGTATAATAACACATATATATGGAATTTTGAAAGATGGTAACAATGACTCTATAGGCGATACAGCAAAAGAGACACAGATGTAAAGAACAGACTTTTGGACTCTGTGGGAGAAGGCAAGGGTGGGATGATTTGAAAGAATAGCATTGAAATGTGTATATTATCATATGTGAAACAGACTGCCAGTCCAGGTTGGATGCATGAAACAGGGTGCTCAGGGATGGTACACTGGGATGACCCTGAGGGATGGGATGGGGAGGGAGGAGGGTGGGGACTTCAGGATAGTGACATATGTACACCCATGGCTGACTCATGTCAATGTATGGCAAAAATCACTACAATATTGTAACCGAATTAGCCTCCAATTAAAGCAAATAATTTATAAAAATAAATAAATAAAATTTCTTTAAAAAGTATAGCAGATTGATACTAAATTTTAAGCATAATATGTCTCGTGATTTTATCACTGAGAATTGTATATTGACTGCATTTTAATAAAATGGCTCTTAAATTAGGGAAAGAACTTGAAAACAGGAATTTCACTAAAACATTTTGGTGTTCTTTGTGATGTGGTTTTAGCACATGAGATGTAGATGACTTCTCAAGCATTATCTGAACTGGTAAATAAAGTTTCCCTTAAAGTTTAATTCCCATTTAAATCAAACCCAGAACAACATCATGTTACCTTATTTGTAAGGTATGGTGAAAAGTGAAAGTGAAAAGTCTTTCAGTCGTGTTCGACTCTTTGCAACCCCATGTAGCCCACCAGGCTCCTCCATCCATGGAATTTTCTAGGCAAGAGTACTGGAGTGGGTTGCCATTTCCATCTCCAGGGGATCTTCCCGACCTGGGGATCGAACCCGGTCTCCCACATTGCAGGCAGATGCTTTACCATCTGAGCCACCAGGGAATAACTTTAGAGCTTTTGGTGTCTATAGCATCTCCTCTGTAAGTCATTTGCCTGAAGGAGTTATCTATTGTCTAGAAGACAAAGGCCCTGAGGCCTCTTGACCCAGAAAAAAAGAAATATTTTCCCCAAGAAAATATCTAACCTCACATGATCAATTAATGTACACAAAGGAAGCAAGAATATACAATGGAAGAAAAATAGTCTCTTCAATAAATAATGTTGGAAAACTGGACAGCTACATGCAAAAGAACCACACTGGATCACTTTCTCCATTATACACAAAAAATAACTCAAAATGGATTAAAGATTTATATCGAAGACCTGAAACCATAAAATTCTTAGGAGAAAATATAGGCAGTAATTTATTTGACATTGGTCTTAGCAATATTTTGAAGGATATGTCTCTTTGGGCAAAGGCAACAAAAGCAAAAATGAACAAGTAAGACATCATCAAACTAAAAACCTTTTGCACAGCAGAGGAAATGCTCAACAAAATGGGAAGGCAAACTACTTAATGGAAGAAGATATTTATACTTGGTATATCCAGTAAAAGGTTCATATCCAAAATATATAGCAAATATATACCACTTGATATAAAAAAAAAAACTACCTGATTAAAAAAGGACTTAAAAAAGAGGAACTAAATATACATTTTTCCAAAGAAGACATACAGATGGTCAACAGATACTTGAAAAGATGTTCAACATCACAAATCATCAGAGAAATGCAAGTTAAAAGCACAATGAAATAACAACTCACACTTGTCAGAACGACTATTATCAAAGAGACAGAAAACAACAAGTGTTGGTGAAGATGCAGAAAAAAGGGAACCCTCGTACACCGTTGGTAGCAATATAAAGTGGCAGAGCCACTATGGAGAACAGTATGAAGTTCCCCCAAAAATTACAAATAGAATTATACAATCCAGCAATTCCACTTCAGAGTATTTATTCAAAGAACATGAAAACACTAATTCAAAAAGATATCTGTACCCCTATGTTCATTGCAACACTATGTACAATAGTCAAGACATGGAAAAAAGCTAAATGCCCACCAATAGATGAATGGATAAACAAAATGTGATATATACATACAACAGAATATTAGCCACAAAAATGAATGAAATTTCCATTTGTAGAAACATGGATGTGCCTGGACATTATGCTCAGTGTAATAAGTTAGAGAAAAACAAATACCGTATGATTTAACTTATATGTGTGACCAGACTCACAGAACAAACACAGGTGGTTGCCAGGGGGACAGAAGGGGGGACAGACAAAATAGGTGAAGGGGATTAAGAGGTACAAACTTTCAGCTGTAAAATAAATATGTCATGGGACTGTAATGTACAACATGGGAATACAGTCAATAATACCATAACAACTTTGTATGGTGACAGAGAGTAACTAGACTGATTGTGGTAATTTTTTCATAATGTATAGAATTATAGAATCACTATATTGTAACCTGTAACTAATATAATACTAGGTGTTCATTATACTTCAATAAAAAATAAATGCTTTCTTTTCTATTACATAAAATGTGGTATCAATAAATTTTAATAATAAAATAATGATTTTGGCTATTACTATGTTTTATTTCATATATTTTTTAATTTTTTCTTCCCCTTAAAATATCTTGGTTATTTTTTCTGTTAAATCAAAATATTCAACATTGAAGATTCAATGCCAGAGATTTAGCAGTAAATATAATACTTTTGGTTTAAAATTTGGAGTTCCTTCACCAAAAGAAAATTTTCTTTATCTAAGTTTGGCTAGTGTACACAGAAACATGAGGAAAAGGAGGCTGGGAAAGTTTTAATCAAACTAGGACTGAATTTGAAGACAACTAAGGCTGGAGGAATATATAAGGAAAGAGAATGAGCAGGAAATGATAAAGCCATTTCATGAAGTTATTGGCTGGTGCATACCTTAAGATAAATAAATGTGTTTGTTAGTATCAATTTATTCATACTAAGTAAAGTACTCTCCATTAAGAAGACATTTTCTGAAAAAAGGGGGCATACTGCCATTGTTGAAATGATTAACAAGGTTGTTTTGCAGCCAACAAGAATAATGTTTTGGTATATATTCACATATATAATGCTGTGCATGTGTGCTCAATTGCGTCCAACCCTTTGTGACCTCATGGGCTGTAGCCCACCAGGCTCCTCCGTCCACGGGATTCTCCAGGCAAGAATACTGGAGAGGGCTGCCATTTCCTCCTTCAGGAGATCTTCCCAACCCAGGGATCAAACCTGCATCTCCTGCATTGGTAGGCGAATTCTTTACCTGCTGAGCCATCAGCTGGGCCCCATATATGTTTATATATATGTTTATATATATGTGTGTGTGTGTGTGTTTATATATAATATGATTTATGTATATGTTTATATATTAACATTATGTATTAGGACATCTGTGAATACATGGTACGTGACCCTTGCAGAGATTACACAAAATGTACTCTACTCTTTAGTATACACAAGTGATCTTTGTTTAGCTCCAGTGTCATCCACTTCTTTCAAATATTAAAAATCTAGAGCTTTTTTGTAATGAAATACAAAGCAAGATAAAGTTATGATAATTAGGTTTTAATTCAATAATCGTGACCTACATTTCAAGCACCCTGAATCAGGGGGAAGAAAATAATAACAAGTGAATAAAACAAAATAAAGATCAGGAAAAAAGTCCAGCACAAGTCAGTGTGATGTCAGTGTCTGAAAGGAGGATTAAAAGTAGACGCAGTAGACAAACCTGTACCAGAATAACATTACAGGCAAAGAAACCAGTCTCAAACAAGAGTGGATGGAAGGCAAAAGAGGGAACCAAGAAGCACAGGCACTTTGCCTTAAAGATGATACAGACTTGTTACCATGACAGATGCTTCCACGGAGCTCACTAGCCTTGCATCCACTGATTTTAAATACAGATGTAAAACTAGTAAATTACAGTAGTTAGGGTAAGAAACTAGGTTAAAAGCTAGTTATGAAGTACTGATCACATACCTTATCTCATCAATCCTCACAACCACACCTTGAGAGAGGTGCCATTAGCCCCATTTTAGAGATGAGGAAATTGAGACTCAAAGTGACCAACCGATCACCTTAGTTTACCCAAATGGAAAGCAGCAACATGGAATTCAAATCCAGCCTCATTCAATTTCAAGACTCTCCCATACTCATATACAGAGCAATGCCAAGAAAGGCAGCCTATATGGTATTTTATGATTTGTGCTGAACTCTAAAGTCAAGCTAAATAGAAGATTTTTGGAAATGAGGCTACTTGAAAAAATGTGTTTCCCTCTACTTTGCCTAGAACTAATTATAACAATGTTTACATCACTTAGATGCTGGGCCAGTGCAATGCTGCATACCTGCACTGACTGTTTCATTTTCTTATAGATGTTTGTCATTATATACATACAACCAGGGACTTGAGTTTCCGGTTTCTGTCCCCATTTAAAAAGGAGCACATGTAACTAGAGAAATGTTCTGTATTTGGTAGATAATTTTTAATTGAACAAGCCCTGATAACCATATTCAGTCATCAGAATGAGTAATACACCAACCTCTTTTTATCTAGGTCCCCGTAGCACTGCACCACTGACTCAGTGGCTGTGAAACAGCAAATTCCAGGAGACAGAGGAGAGAGGAGCCTGGTGTGCTAAGCTACACCATCCTTGAAGTTGCAAAGAGTCGGACACAACTTAGTGACTGAACAAAAATTGTTTTTTCAATACAAATATAAGGTATTAATCTACAGTTATAGAAGACTGAGAATGGTTCAATAGCCAGGCATTTGAATTCTGTCTATACATTTCCCAAATAGGACACATAATACAGTGATTGTAAGCGATATGAACCAGGGTTCTCCAAAGAAACAGAATTAAAGAATTGGCTCATGGGATCATGAGGGCTTGCTTGCAGAAGTGAAATTTGTAGGGCAAGACAGTAGGCTGGAAACTCAGGCAAGAGCTATTGCTGCAGGACTGAGGTAGAATTTCTTCTTCCTGAAAGAAAGTTCAAATTTTACTCTCAAGTAAAGGCTTTCAACTGTTTGAATGAAGCTTTCCCAAATTATCTAGTCATCTTCTTTACCTAAAGTCACCTGATAGTAGATGCTAATCACATGGACAAAAAAAAACCTTTGGAGCAACACCTAGATTAGCATCTGATTTAATCACTGACCACTATGGTCTAGGCAAGTTGACACATAAAACTAACCATCACACTGATATAGCACAATATTTCTCAAAAGTACATGTTAAGACATTCCTAGGAGGCTATAAGGAAACTTTCTAGGAGTCTGTGAGTCACCAAGTTAAGGAAATGATAGATATTAATTACAGATTTTTTTTTAAATCTCTCTTCAGATAGACTGATGTCCTCTATTTTGCTCACTTGTGTTGATTTATTCCCACAAACATTTGACTTTCATTCTCTTTTTATACCAGTCCAATATCCTCATAAACAACCAGGTACTCCACGTTTTCTACCCTTTAGAGTGATAGAGTAAGATGTCCTGATAAGAATGGAAACCCTCAGAGCACAGGTAGTGACATTCTTTCCCAGGATGTAAAATGCCATTGTCCAATTTTCACCTTATTAGAACTTGTTAATATTCCGCTGGTTTAATTATTTGTCTAAGTCAATGTTGCTAAAAGAGAGATCTTTTTAACACTTGAATATAATCCTCAATGAAAGTCTCATGTATCAAACATAATATTTCATCTCCTCTCTGGGGAAAGATAACAAATCTACATGCCCCATTTGTTGACAGTATGAATGTTTCTACATTGATTTTCTGGTCCTCTTCTTGACATGTTTGTTGGCCAAAAACTAACACTACTGATGTGATTCCTATATTCCATAGTGAATCTGGAGATACTGACTTCTCAGAAAATACTTTTAAATTTCCTTGCTAAGTTTATCTGTACATTTTTAATCTATCACTCAGTAACTCCATTGATGAAGCAAACATTGCTCACTAACTGCTATTACCGCTTCATTATGGATCTTCAGAAAAATTGGTTCTGACTTCAGCATTTAGAGCCTCATATGAAAAAGGCAATAGCCAAGATATACTTGGAAAATAGTCACTTTTGAAAACAAAATGATAAATGGTCTTATTGTCACTTTGAACTGGTAGATTAAAATAACACTTCTTTAAGGGTATTCATTCTGGTACTATGTAGTCTTCTTACTGTTTGGTTTAGATGTTTTCCAAATACATGTCCTTTGCCTATTCTCTTTATCCATTTTTAAAAATCAGACAGCTGAAATATTTAGGCTTTCCCTCTAAATAATTTCTTCTATTTTTACTGGGACTTTTTTGGAATTACTTCCAGTTATTTCCCCCTGGTATTCCCATATATGTTGGTCAAAATACATGGCATATTCTGAGTATCCAGTAAGGCAAGGCAGTAAGAAATCATCCCTGGCATAAACATTTTTTAATTTATTTTCAATTAGGGGATAATTGCTTTACAACATTGTGTTGGCTTCTGCTGTATGGCAATGTAAATCAGCTGTAAGTATTCATATATCCTCCTTCTTGAGCCTCCCTCCCACCCTCCCCACATCCTACCCCTTCAGGTTGTCATAGAGCACTGGGCTGAGTGCTGTGTGTTATATATACAGCGACTACCCATTACCTATCTATTTCACGCATGGTAACGTATTAATACATGTTTCAATTCTATTCTCAATTTGTCCTATATGGCCATAAAGTTTTTAAAAATGAAAATATTGTGATCAAAATTAATGACTATAATTCCTTTGCTACATTTTACAGATCTGAACTGGAATTATCCTTCTGTAATGAAGTCATCACAGTTTTATTGCAGGGATAAGGAGAGATGTGAATTGTCTCATGTGAATGTAATTTTACAAGGATATGTTTCTGTGAAGAACAGGGGTAAGTATCTGAGCACACCTACTTTGTCCAGGCACTATTAATCAATTCATTGGGTTTTTTTACTCTGCATATCAACATACACAGTTGTTATTGCAAGTCCATAATCCCTTATAATGAAGTCATTCAGGCTAAATATGTCTCAAAGTTTAGAATTATTCAAATTTTAGAGTCCAAGATATCTCCTAGCAATCAATAATATTAATTTTACCTCAGTGAAATGTATAAATTACTGCACAGAGTGAAATAAGGAAGGACCATATACAACCTTTTGTCAGTTCTGGTCAGATTTGCTGAAAAAGGGCTCAGGTCAGACCTGGTTTTGCTGCCAGAAAAAAAAAAAAAAAGTTTTCATCCAAAAGATGTTCGGATTCCAGAATTATGAATAAGGGCTACCTGTATATAGGCTTCACAGGTGGCACTAGTGGTAAAGAACCCACCTATCAATGGAGGAGACCCAAGAGACTTGGGTTCAATCCCCAAGTCAGGAAGATCTCCCGGAGAAGGGCATGGCAACCCACTCCAGTATTCTTGCCTGGAGAAACCCATGGACAGAGGAGCCTGGCAGGCTACAGAAGATCTCTTTTGTACAGTTCTTCTGTGTATTATTGCCACCTCTTCTTAGTATCTTCTGCTTCTGTTAGGTCCATACCATTTCTGTCCTTTATTGAGCCCATCTTTGCATAAAATATTCCTTTGGTATCTCTAATTTTCTTGAAGAGATCCCTAGTCTTTCCCAATCTATTGTTTTTCTCTATTTCTTTGCATTGATCACTGAGGAAGGCTTTCTTATCTCTCCTTGCTATTCTTTGAAACTCTGAATTCAGATGGATATATCTTTCCTTTTCTCCTTTGCCTTTCACTTCTCTTCTTTTCTCAGCTATTTCTCAGCTACGTAAGACCTCCTCAGACAACCATTTTCCCTTTTTGCATTTCTTCTTCTTGGGGATGGTTTTCATCATGGCCTCCTGTACAATGTTACGAACCTGAATCCATAGTTCATGCACTTGTCTTTCAGGTCTAATTCCTTGAATCTATTTGTCACTTCCACTGTAAAATCATAAGGGATTTGATTTGGGTCATACCTGAATGGTCTAGTGGTTTTCCCTACTTTCTTCGATTTAAGTCTGAATTTGGCAATAAGGAGTTCATGATCTGAGCCACAATCAGCTCCCAGTCTTGTTCTTGCTGACTGTATATAGCTTCTCCATCTTTGGCTGCAAAGAATATAATCAATCTGATTTCAGTATTGACCACATAGTAATGTCCATGTGTAGAATCTTCTCTTGTATTGTTGGAAGAAGGTGTTTGCTATGGCCAGTGCGTTCTCTTGGCAAAACTCTGTTAGCCTTGTCCCTGCTTCATTTTGTACTCCAAGGCTGAATTTGCCTGTTACTCCAGGTATCTCTTGACTTCCTACTTTAGGATTCCAGTCCCCTACAATGAGAAGGACATCTTTTTTGGTGTTAGGTCTAGAAGGTCTTGTAGGTCTTCATAGAACCGTTCAACTTCAGCCTCTTCAGCCTTAGTGGTTGGGGTATAGACTTGGATTACTGTGATATTGAATGGTTTGCCTTGAAAACAAACAGAGATCATTCTTTTGTTTTTTAAGACTACACCCAGATACTGCATTCTGGACTCTTGTTGACTGTGAGAGCTACTCCATTTCTTCTAAGGGCTTCTTGCCCACAGTAGTAGATATAATGTTCATGTGAATTAAATTCACCCATTCCGGTCCATTTTAGTTTATTGATTCCTAAAATGTTGATGTTCACTCTTGCCATCTCCTGTTTGACCACTTCCAATTTATCTACTCATGGACCTATCACTACAGCTTCCTACGTAATATTGTTCTTACAGCACTGGACTTTACTTCCATCAACAGTCACATCCACAACTGGGCATTGTGTTCACTTTGGCTCAGCCTTTTCATTCTTTCTGGAGCTATTTCTCTACTCTTCTCCAATAGCATATTGGGCACCTACCAACCTAGGGAGTTCATCTTTAAGTGTCATATCTTTTTGCCTATTCATACTGTGCATGGGGTTCTCAAGGCAAGAATACTGAAGTGGTTTGTCATTCCCTTCTCCAGTGGACCACATTTTGTCAGAACTCTTCATCATGACCCACCCATCTGGGGTGGGTCCTACTCGGCATGTCTCACAGTTTCATTGAGTTAGACAAGGCTGTGACCCAAGTGATCGGTTTGGCTGGTTTTCTGTAATTGTGGTTTCCATTCTGTCTGCCCTCTAATGGATAAGGATAAGAGGTTTGTGGAAGCTTCCTGATGGGTGGGACTGGCTCTGGGGTAATCTGGGTCTTGCTCTGATGGGCGGGGCCATGCTCAGTAAAGTCAGGGATATAGAATTTAAACATAGACCTGTCTTAATTCAGAAAACACTTTTGTTGTTGTTGTGCCTAAATTAAAGATTTACGTATGTATATTCTTTAGGAATCAGTGCAAAATTGGATTCTCCAAGAGGCACAAAAAATAAAGCTTTCAAAGATTATCCATCACTGAATCAGTATTTTAAATATGTGTGAACAGTTTTCCATTGTGATCAGCAATCACAACACCATAGAGAAAGTTATTTTTTTCAAGTTTTAGAAGCTAATTTGTATTCAGTAAAAGGAAAGCTTATGTGTGCTCCTTACTCATCTATTTCAAATTAACTCAGGGGCTATCAAGAGGGTGTTCTGATGCTGAAAGTTTGATGTTAGATTTGATTTGAAGGACCCATGAAGCTATTATTTTCATGGCAATACATGTGGGCTGTTTAATTAATTATGGTTTATGTTCACATCTATTCCCAAGCTACAAAAGAGGTCTCACTTTTTTAAGCCTACAAGAGTGTGCAGGCTATGAACAGGCATTAACTGGATATCACTGGTGTGTTGACAGTGCAGGTCTGCCTGGGCAAGCAAAGCTGGCAGTGTACTACAAATACTCCAGGATGCTACTCAGCCAGAACTCTGACAAGGGTTTTCAGAAAAACATGATGTTATCCTGAATACCAGATGCTGCGTGCTAAAGCTTTTGGACCAAGTAATCCTTTATTGGAAGGCCAAATGTTGTCCCCAAGTGTTGCAATCAGCCAGAATTTTCTACACTTACCACTCTA
This sequence comes from Cervus canadensis, assembly GCF_019320065.1. NCBI lineage: Eukaryota > Metazoa > Chordata > Mammalia > Artiodactyla > Cervidae > Cervus > Cervus canadensis. Next base: position 7,335,604 of record NC_057416.1, on the reverse strand, counting down.
CCTTAGGTGAACTTCCCATGATTACACCACAAACAAAGAAACAGAGTAATTCAAGTGGAATGTGTTAAGCTGAAAATAACTGACACAATTATTACTGTATTAAGTGAAAGCTTAGGTGCAATTCATAAGTTCTAAGACATGGGTTCTAAAAATCACTGTCATTGCGGTTGTTCTCAGTTATGGGAAGCCATATTGCAAGATAATCCTTCATAACAAAATTTTGCATTATGGTGAAGTTAATTAGAGATTTGGCAAGCAAATTTTTATTGTATCCACAATTTTGACATTAGTATTTTAATGACTGTAAAAACAAACTTTAACCAACTATATCTAAATCTTTACTAAAAAATTTTGGAAACTCAAGGAATAAAGCGATTAGAAATGCAACATTGTGATCAACATTCAGAAAGGTAGAGTTATTATGAGAAGATGTCAAGTGTTTCAGGCCTATTTTCTTTTTTTTCTAATGTAGAAAGTTACAATTGGCAATGATGCAAAGGTAATCTAAAACCAAATTGAATTTATCTACATGAGAGAATTGGCAAATAAAAAAATAAAACAATCAATAATATAGATTTACTTTTGATCTCTTTTTGAGCCATTTGTAATATACATAGTATAGTGGACTAAAATTATAACACTTTGGTATACTTAAGCTTGCAAAATTCCACAATGAGTTTGAAATGAAAATAAACAATCCTCTCCTTATATTGGTGATTCAAGCTTCTAAAGTGATATCATTCCTGAGATCCAATGGATTTTTTTTTAATGTGCTGGAAAAATTTCTTTAGTCACAAATCATTGGAGGCCTTCTCTCATGAACAATGCAATTGTCTTCATACTACTCAGCATAGTTTACCTTTGATTCCTTTTCTAAAATCTGGAATAATCTATATTTCTACTATTGTTAAATAATCCCTGATATTCTCCAAAAAGGTGCTCAGTATCTTTAACACTGTTTTCATGGCCATTTATGGATACTTACATAAATACCTGTAATCTATTTAGAACATTTTCTCACTGAGCAACAATAATTTCATTTATAATATCACAAAATGCATTCACAGGGAAACTATCTCACTGACTTCAGATATGGATGTCCTTCAAACTACTCATGTTTATAGCTAAGATAGAAAATACATAATTATATTGTCAATTATGATAGTTACTCAGGTATAAGAATTGAAATATTCCCAGAAAAGGCATCAAAATACACAAAAGGAAATTGGAAAATGACAACTGTCTTTTTTTTGTTTGTTTCTGGCTAAAGATAAAAATAAAGAGAACTGAATAAAATAAAAACAGATTAATACAATGGCATTTCATTTCCTTTCAATTTAATCATGACATAAAACAATTGGCTAGCCTAGAAAAGGGAATCTCAACATACAGTAAAATATGATCAAAGGAGATTGTTGCTGCTCTTTATTGAGTCATATCTTAACTACAAGACCAAATTAGAGAGATAAGAAATGACATGTAGAAAGGAGGAAGAGTTAGCCCTTTTTTAATACCATTCCAGTGGTTTGTGACACATTTACACCATTCTTCCAAAGTATGTATAAATTCATAAAATGGCTTTATCCTTTATGTTTGACTCATTATTTATTGAAACAGCAATCTAAAAGCCTCATATATCAAAGATCCAAGGGCCAGGTTGTAAAACAGATAAGCATCATACATTAGCAATAGTTATGAACTAACAAGCAGAAGACTTGCATTAATATATTAGTTAAGGTTCTCCATACAAACAGAACCAATAAAGTAAACTTCCATATTTATTTATTACAGGAATTGGCTGAAGCCTGGCATGCTGCAGTCCATGGGGTCACGAACAGTCAGACATGGCTGAGCGACTGAAGAACAACTAAAACAACATGTGTTATGGAGGCTGAGGAGTCCCAGCATCTGCTGGCTGTGGCTGGAGACCCAGGGAAGCAAGTGCTGTGACTCAGCCTGAGCTTTAAGACCTGGGAACTAGGAGCTCCTCTGTTTGAGGGCAGTAGAAGATGGACTTCCAAGCTCAAGGAGAGAGAGAAAGAAATTTGCTCTTCCTCTGCCTTTTTGCTCTACTGGAGTCCTCAGCTGGTTGGATGATGCCCACCCAGATTGGTGAGGGCAGATCTTTACCCATTCTACAGATTCAAACACTAATATCATATGGAAACACCCTCAAACGACACCTAGAAACAATGCTTTACCAGCTGCATGCACACCTCTTAGCCCAGGCAAGTAGACACATAAAATTAATCATCAGTATTGTAAGAAAAAAATCTGGTTGGAAACATCTCCATTAGAAGACTTGTTAATTATTATAGAGAAAATAGAGGAATTTCAGTTCACTATTTTTGGAGTATTTACATCTTGGCAAGTTTAACATGGAGCCAGCATCCAGTCCTTGGTTTTGCAGGGTGAGAACCTGATTACTTGAGTTACTCTAGTTTGACAGCAGGAGGGGATCCAGCGCTGGAAAACCTATTTACACTATTCAAACAATCTCACTCCAAAGAGAAGACAGAGACCAGAAGGTCAATTTGTTATTTTTCCAAAGGAAAATTACAGCCAGAAAATAGCTCTAATTGACCAATTATACATCAGACTATCATTTCCTTAGTCAGTGATTCTCTATAGCCCTAAATGAACTCATTCAATGTCTCTATCATCACTAACTTACTTAAGGCTAGACAACACATTTTACTTCTTTATCGGGGGCTGAAATCCTTGGAAATGACTCAAACATTTTTGTTCACTGGATTCACCAAATACAAATTACTCTTTCTACCTGGTTAACTCCATTACCTGGAGCATATGCTTGTTGAGTAAGAAGTCTGACACAATATAGTCTATGCTTAATTTAAATGACTTCTACCTTGGGCATTTTCCTGCAGTTTAATTCAAATAAATTAAATATGTTTGCTGCAACTCCATTATGCACAGCAAAAGAATATAATCTAGGGTGTCATTCCTAAATGTGGTAAGTAGAAAGGGCAGTGAGTTTTTATATGAGCCTTTCTAGGCTGTTTCTACCCCCCAGTGTCTGTCAGACATTGCACAGTTTACTCACTCTCTACATCTTTTTTTCAGATGTACATTGTATAGTTATATATTATATGTTACAGATTTCTTAAAAATGTGCATTCACCACATTTATAGATATATTGCAACTAAAGGTAAATCACCTTATTAAAATATAATGGGAAACTTCAGCACAGTTCCTGGAACTCATTAGGTGATTAATAAAGTTTAACTAACTCATTGTTCTTATCCTCAATTTTTTCAATTAAATTTTTTTAATTGGAGGAAAATTACTTGAGAAAATCATAATTCAAAAAGACACATGGAGGAGGAGCCAAGATGGCAGAGGAATAGGACAGGGAGACCACTTTCTCCCCTACAAATTCATTGAAAGAACAATTGAACACAGAGCAAACTTCACAAAACAACTTCTGATCGCTAGCTGAGGTCATCAGGCGCCCAGAAAAGCAGGCATTGTCTTCAAAAGGAGGTAGGACAAAATATAAAAGATAAAAAGAGAGACAAAAGAGCTAGGGATGGAGATCTGTTCCGGGAAGGGAGTCTTAATAGAGAAAGTTTCCAAACACCAAGAAACCCTCGCACTGGCGGGTCTGGGGGAAGTTTTTAAATCTCGGAGGACAACCTAACTGGGAGGGTAAAAATAAATAAAACCCACAGATTATGTGCCTAAAAGCAACTCCCAACAGAAAAGTACCCCAGACGCCCGCATCCGCCACCAGCAAGTGGGGGCGGAACGGAGAGGAGCGGGTGGCATTGCTTAGGGTAAGGACCGGGCCTGAGTGCCCTGACGACAATCGGAGGGAGCTTTTGTGAGTTACCAACTTCAACTGTGGGATAGCAAGAGAGAGAGAGAGAAAATTAACCGGCCCGAACACACTGCCGGCTGTTCACAGAACAAAGGGTCTGAGCAAGTCCAGAGGAGCTAGCCGGCTGCGGACCGGCCCAGCCCCACCGGAGGCAGGAGGCAGGGCGGAGGAGAAAGGGGCAGGCTCGGCCCCAAGGACTGCATCCCCTACCACACTGCAAACAGGCCCCTAGTTTCTAATCAAAGACCTCCTGAGATTCTGGATGGTCGACATCCGCCGGGAGGGTCGAGGCTAGACACAGGGCGCAGGCACCCGACCGGCGCGGGCGGGGACTGGGGCTGGGGACTCGGAGGGGAGAAGGTGCACTAACCGGACTGGCGCGGGTGGAAACTGAGACTGGGACCGCAGAGGGGAGAAGGCACGCCACACCTGGGAAGAGTGCACCCGTCAAGCTCCTGGCTGCCTGAGCTGCTCTGGCCGGGGAATGCACAAAACGCAGGCGCAGCTGAGTCCGCGCTTCTGTGGAACACCCCAGGGCTGGAACCGAGCGCATCACAGGGAACGCTCCATATGGAGCAGCCCGGAGCCTGAGCAGCGTAGACAGGGAAAGCAGCGCCAGTCGCTCCCTGCAGCGAGAGGGAACTAGCAACCTGAACAAGAAACCACCTCCGCCCACCAGTGTCAGGGCGGAAATTAGGCACTGAAGAGACCAGCAAACAGAAACAAAATAAACAAAGGGAACCGCTTCAGAAGGGACCGGTGCAACAGATTAAAATCCCTGTAGATAACACCGACTACACCGGAAGGGGCCTGTACATATCCAGAAGTGTAAGCTGGAACTAGGAGCTATCTGAAACTGACCCCCGAACCCACACTGACCGCAACAGCTCCAGAGAAATTCCTAGATATATTTTCACTTTTTTTTTTCTTAATTAAAAAAATTTTCTCTTTTCTTTTTTATATTTTCTCTTTTATTTTCTTTTAAAATTCCCTATTACTCCCCCATTACTCCTTAGCTTTCATTTTCATAGATTTTTACGATTTTTTTAATTAGGAAAAAATTTTTTTCTCTTTTCTTTTTTTTTCTTTTTCTCTTATTTCCTTTTAAAGTCCGCTATTACTCCTCTACTACTCCTTAATTTTCATTTTCATTTCACTATAACCTTGCAAAAAAAAAAAAAAGAGAGAAGCCCTATTTTTAAACCAAACTTCATATATATTTCTAAAATTTTGTGTTTTTATTTTTAATATTGTATTTTTAAGAGTCTAACCTCTACTCTAGATTTTTAATCTTTGTTTTTCAGTATGTGATATAAATTTTGGACATTTAAGAATCCAATATTCAGTTCCCATTTTTATTCAGGAGTGTGTTGATTACTCTCTCCCACTTTTGACTCTCCGTTTTCTACCTCAGAACACCTCTATTTCCTCCTTTCCCCTTCTCTTCCCAATCCAATTCTGTGAATCTTTGTGGGTGTCTGGGCTACAGAGAACACTTTGGGAACAGAGAACTGCGTAGATCTGTCTCTCTCCTCTTGAGTCCCCCTTTTTCTCCTCCTGCTCATCTCTATCTCCCTCCTCCCTCTCCTCTTCCTCATGTAACTCTGTGAACCTCTCTGGGTGTCCCTCACGGTGGAGAATCTTTTCACCATTAACCTAGAAGTTTTATTATCAGTGCTGTATAGTTGGAGAAGTCTTGAGACTACTGGAAGAATAAAACTGAAATCCAGAGGCAGGAGACTTAAGCCCAAAACCTGAGAACACCAGAAAACTCCTGACTACACGGAACATTAAGTAGTAAGAGACCGTCCAAAAGCCTCCATACCTACACTGAAACCAATCACCACCCAAGAGCCAGTAAGTTTCAGAGCAAGACATACCACGCAAATTCTCCAGCAACGCAGGAACATAGCCCTTGAGTGTCAACATACAGGCTGCCCAAAGTCACACCTAACACATAGACCCATCTCAAAACTCACTACTGGGCACTCCATTGCACTCCAGAGAGAAGAAATCCAGTTCCATGCACCAGAACACCGACGCAAGCTTCCCTAACCAGGAAACCTTGACAAGTCAATCGTCCAACCCCACCCACTGGGTGAAACCTCCACAATAAAAAGGAACCACAGACCTCCAGAATACAGAAAGCCCACTCCAGACACAGCAATCTAAACAAGATGAAAAGGCAAAGAAATACCCAACAGGTAAAGGAACATGAAAAATGCCCACCAAGTCAAACAAAAGAGGAGGAGATAGGGAATCTACCTGAAAAAGAATTTAGAATAATGATAATAAAAATGATCCAAAATCTTGAAAACAAAATGGAGTTACAGATAAATATCCTGGAGACAAAGATTGAGAAGATGCAAGAAATGTTTAATAAAGACCTAGAAGAAATAAAAAAGAGTCAATTAAAAATGAATAATGCAATGAATGAGATCAAAAACACTTTGGAGGGAACCAAGAGTAGAATAACGGAGGCAGAAGATAGGATAAGTGAGGTAGAAGATAAAATGGTGGAAATAAATGAAGCAGAGAGGAAAAAAGAAAAAAGGATCAAAAGAAATGAGGACAACCTCAGGGACCTCTGGGACAATGTGAAATGCCCCAACATCCGAATCATAGGAGTCCCAGAAGAAGAAGACAAAAAGAAAGCCATGAGAAAATACTCGAGGAGATAATAGCTGAAAACTTCCCTAAAATGGGGAAGGAAAAAGCCACCCAAGTCCAAGAAACCCAGAGAGTCCCAAACAGGATAAACCCAAGATGAAACACCCCAAGACACATATTAATCAAATTAACAAAGATCAAACACAAAGAACAAATATTAAAAGCAGTAAGGGAGAAACAACAAATAACACACAAAGGGATTCCCATTAGGATAACAGCTGATCTATCAATAGAAACCCTCCAGGCCAGAAGGGAATGGCAGGACATACTGAAAGTAATGAAAGAGAATAACCTACAACCTAGATTACTGTACCCAGCAAGGATCTCATTCAGATATGAAGGAGAATTCAAAAGCTTTACAAACAAGCAAAAACTGAGAGAATTCAGTACCAAACCAGTTCTTCAACAAATACTAAAGGATCTTCTCTAGACAGGAAACATAGAAAGGTTGTATAAACATGAACCCAAAACAACAAAGTAAATGGCAACGGGACCACACCTATCAATAATTATCTTAAATGTAAATGGGTTGAATGCCCCAACCAAAAGACAAAGACTGGCTGAATGGATACAAAAACAAGACCCCTATATATGCTGTCTACAAGAGACCCACCTCAAAACAAGAGACACATACAGACTAAAAGTGAAGGGCTGGAAAAAAATATTTCACGCAAACGGAGAACAAAAGAAAGCAGGAGTCACAATACTCATATCAGATAAAATAGACTTTCAAATAAAGGATGTGAAAAGAAACAAAGAAGGACACTACATAATGATCAAAGGATCAATCCAAGAAGAAGATATAACAATTATAAATATATATGCACCCAACATAGGAGCACCGCAATATGTATGGCAAACGCTAATGAGTATAAAAAAGGAAATTAATAGTAACACAATAATAGTGGGAGACTTTAATACCCCACTCACAACTATGGATAGATCAACTAAACAGAAGATTAACAAGGAAACACAAATTTTAAATGACACAATGGACCAGCTAGACCTAATTGATATCTATAGGACATTTCACCCAAAAACAATCAACTTCACCTTTTTCTCAAGTGCACACGGAACCTTCTCTAGAATAGATCACATCCTGGGCCATTAATCTGGTCTTGGAAAATTCAAAAAAATTGAAATTATTGCAGTCATCTTTTCTGACCACAGTGCAGTAAGACTAGATCTCAATTACAAGAAAAAAATTGTTAAAAATTCAAACACCTGGAGGCTAAATAACATGCTTCTGAATAACCAACAAATCATAGAAGAAATCAAAATATGCATAGAAATGAATGAAATTGAAAACACAGCAACCCAAAACCTATGGGACACTGTAAAAGCAGTGCTAAGGGGAAGGTTCATAGCATTACAGGCTTACCTCAAGAAACAAGACAAAAGTCAAATAAATAACCTAACTCTACACCTAAAGCAATTAGAGAAGGAAGAAATGAAGAACCCCAGGGTTAGTAGAAGGAAAGAAATCTTAAAAATTAGGGCAGAAATAAATGCAAAAGAAACTAAAGAGACCATAGCAAAAATCAACAAAGCTAAAAGCTGGTTTTTTGAAAAAATAAACAAAATTGACAAACCATTAGCAAGACTCATTAAGAAACAAAGAGAAGAACCAAATTAACAAAATTAGAAATGAAAATGGAGAGATCATGACAGACAACACTGAAATGCAAAAGATTATAAGAGACTACTACCAGCAGCTCTATGCCAATAAAATGGACAACTTGGAAGAAATGGACAAATTCTTAGAAAAGTATAACTTTCCAAAACTGAACCAGAAAGAAATAGATCTTAACAGAGCCATCAAAAGCAAGGAAATTGAAACTGTAATCAGAAATCTTCCAACAAATGAAAGCCCAGGACCAGATAGCTTCACAGCTGAATTCTACCAAGAATTTAGAGAAGAGCTAACACCTATCTTACTCAAACTCTTCCAGAAAATTGCAGAAGAAGCTAAACTTCCAAACTCATTCTATGAGGCCACCATCACCCTAATTCCAAAATCAGACAAAGATGCCACAAAAAAAGAAAACTACAGGCCAAGATCACTGATGAACATAGATGCAAAAATCCTTAACAAAATTCTAGCAAACAGAATCCAACAACATATTAAAAAAATCATACACCATGACCAAGTGGGCTTTATCCCAGGAATGCAAGGATTCTTTAATATCCGCAAATCAATCAATGTAATATGCCACATTAACAAATTGAAAGATAAAAACCATATGATATCTCAAATAGCTGCAAGAGAAAGCCTTTGACAAAATTCAACACCCATTTATGATTAAAACTTCCCAGAAAGCAGGAAATAGAAGGAACATACCTCAACATAATTAAAAGCTATATATGACAAAACCCACAGCAAGCATTACCCTCAATGGTGAAAAATTGAAAGCATTTCCCCTGAAATCAGGAACAAGACAAGGGTGCCCACTCTCACCACTACTATTCAACATAGTGTTGGAAGTTTTGGCCACAGCAATCAGAGCAGAAAAAGAAGTAAAAGGAATCCAGATAGGAAAAGAAGAAGTGAAACTCTCACTGTTTGCAGATGACATGATCCTCTACATAGAAAACCCTAAAAACTCTACCAGAAAATTACTAGAGCTAATCAACGAATATAGTAAAGTTGCAGGATATAAAATTAACACA